>NC_080788.1:34499596-35699596 GCF_028018385.1 Neofelis nebulosa
TAAGTGGTTTTTAATCCATACTTGATTGTTATAAGATGCTAATTCTATATTCCCTTGGCATTTGTTAAGAAAATAACTAAAAAATGATGGTAAAATAAATGACAAAAAAGTAAGAATATACTAGAAAACATCTGTTTAATACAAAAGAAGATAGTAATGAGAGAAGAGGAGTGCAAATAATATGTCGTAAGACATATCTGGAGGGGCACCTGTGTGGCTCAGTAAGTTAAGTGTTTGACTTTAACTCAGGTCATGATCTTATGGTTCATGAGTTTGAGCCCTGTATCAGGCTCTGTGCTGACAACTCCGAGCCTGGAGCCTGCTTCAGATTCTGTGTCTCCCTCTCTCTCTGGCCCTCCTCAACTCACACTCTGCCTTCCTCTCTCTCAAAAATAAATAAACATTAAAAAAAAGACATATGGAAACTCAACAGCACACTTCTAAAAGTTTATTTTTATTTTGAGAGAGAGCACATGAGTTGGGGAGAGGGACAGAGAGAAAAGAATCCCAAGCAAGTTCTACAGAGCTGGAGACAGGGCTCAAACTTACGAACTGTGAAATCATGATCTGAGTTGAAATCAAGAGTCAGACGCTTAACTGACTGAGCCACCCAGGAGCCCCAAAGGAAGAGTTCTTTTTTTCTTTTTCTTTTTAAAGTTTTATTTTGAGACGGGTTGGGGGGGGGTGGGCAGAAAGAGAAGGAAGGAGAGAATCCCAACCAGGCTCTGCAGTGTCAGTATGCCACTTGAACCTACGAACTTACGATCATGAGCTGAAATCGAGAGTCTGACGCTTAACTGACTGAACCACTCAGGTGCCCCAGGGTTGTTGTTGTTTTTATATTTATTTTGAGAGAGTGTGTTAGCAGGAGATTGGGGAGGAAGGGAGAGAAGGAATCCCAAGCAGGCTCTGTGTTGTTGGCACAGACATGGGGCTCGATCTCACGAACTGTGATCTCACTTCTTAATTACCAGTGGGTCAAGGAAGAAATCACAAAGGTAATTAGAAAACAGTTTGATGGTTATATGCTAACTAATTTGGATGTTAATTAAGGGTGCCTGGGTGGCTCAGTCGAGCGTCCGACTTCAGCTCAGGTCATGATCTCTCGGTCTGTGGGTTCGAGCCCCGTGTTGGGCTCCGTGCTGACAGCTCAGATCCTGGAGCCTGCTTCGGATTCTGTGTCTCCTTCTCTCTCTGCCCCTCCTCTGCTCATGCTCTGTCTCTCTCTGCCTCTCAAAAATAAAGAAACGCAATAAAAAAAAATTTGGATGTAAATTTAAAAAAATTAAGAAAAAAGAAAGAAAGAAAACAGTTTGATGGGGTGCCTGGGTCACTCAGTTGTTTGAGCATCCAACTCTTGATATTGGCTCGGGTCATGATCTTGCAGTCTGTGGGTTTGAGTCCTGTGTCAGACTCTGTGCTGGTAGCACGGATCCTGCTTGGGATTCTTCCTCTTTCTCTGCCCTGCCCCTGCTTGCACTCTCTCTGTCTCTCAAAATAAGTAAAAACTTAAAATATTTTGAGATGAATGGAAGAAAATATACACCAAAACTTACTGGGATGCTGCTGAAACAATGCTTAGAGGTAAATTTATAGCTTCAAATATCTCTTAAAAAAAAAGAGGGGTGCCTCTTAATTTAACAGCTCCCAGTTGGAAACACTCAAATATCCATCAGTGGAAGAAAGGATAACCCATATTGTGATACATTCCTACCATGTAACATTATTCCTCAGTAAAAAAGAACAAACTACTCATACTCATAATGAGTCACAAAAACTGAGCAAAAAAAGCCAGGATATAACGCATATGATTTTGTTTAGTTTAAGAACAGGCAAAATAATACATAGTGATAGAAACCATAACTTGATTGTTTCTGGGAGGACAAGAGTGGTATTGATTGGAAGGGGATGAAATAATGGAAATATGGATAATAGAAATCCTTAAAAAAATTTTTTTAATGTTTATTTTTGAGAGAGACAGAGACAGAGTACAAGCAGGGGAGGGGCAGAGAGAGAAAGAGGGAGACTTAGAATCCAGAGGCTCCAGGCTCTGAGTTGTCAGCACAGAGCCTGATGTGGGGCTTGAACTCATGAACTGTGAGATCATGACCTAAGCCAAAGTCAGACACTTAACTGACCGAGCCACCCAAGCGCCCCTGGAAATCCTCTTGATTGAGGATTACATGGAAGTAAATATTTGTTTAAGCTTATCAAATTTAAACTTGAGATTGGTGGATTTTACTGTGTATGAGATATACCTTTATTATGGCCATAAGGCCCAGGAGCTGGTATTACAGAAACTACTTTAGGATCAGAGATATGGCTTCAGATTTGAACGATTAGCTAGGATTGAGTTCCCATTATGTGGTAGTATCTTAGAAGAGCTTGGACTTTTCTGTCGCTGAAAAGATAATTGAAAAATTCTGTCCATTGGCCTTGAGCATAGAAACAAGAAGGACCTTAGCAATCTGTGTTAGGCTTTAGATAAGATTTTTCTTTTTCTTCTTTTTTTTTTTTAATGTTTTTATTTTATTATTTTTGAGACAGAGACAGAGCATGAGCAGGGGAGGAGCAGAGAGAGAGAGGGAGACACAGAATCCGAAGCAGGCTCGAGGGTCTGAGCTGTCAGCACAGAGCCCAATGCGGGGCTCGAACTCACAGACTGTGAGATCATGACCTGAGCTGAAGCTGAAGTCGGATGCTTAACCGACTTAGCCACCTAGGCACCCCTAGATAAGATTTTTCTTACATTACCTGTAAAAAAATCAGTGCCCATGTCTTTACCATGCGTAGGTATGGGATCTGAATTTATGCTGTGTTTTTGATGCATGATCTCAAGCTAAGAAATTATCAAAATTAGACCAGGAACTAGCGTACACCAACATTAATAAACATCTTTTAAGAGTTTATGGGACTCCTTAGACAAGAAGACTCACTGAAAATGTATTTCTATACTTATCCTAGGAAGCCTAACCACCTTAACAGGGAGTTGTTACACACAGCAAACAAGAGGAAGGTCAGCTTAAGGTTTCAAAATAGTATTATAGTCTAAAACAAGAGTTAAAGCATAGAAAGCAGAATGAAAGAAGTTTAAAAAAAAAATAAGGTAGGTATGATGGTGAGACATAAACCTGTCACAATTATAAAATTAACGGCATTGCTACAATTTAATTAGATAAAAGACTGCGCTGGCTGTAGTAATGTCAAGTGATTTCTTCAAACTGCTTACTAATTTAGTATATTTAATACCTGAACTTTTACATAAAATGCTTTAATACCGTAATCTCCTTAAAACTATTTTTGACTGGCAGATTATTTTTTTTTTTTAATTTTTTTTTTTTTCAACATTTTTTATTTATTTTTGGGACAGAGAGAGACAGAGCATGAACGGGGGAGGGGCAGAGAGAGAGGGAGACACAGAATCGGAAACAGGCTCCAGGCTCCGAGCCATCGGCCCAGAGCCTGACGCGGGGCTCGAACTCACGGACCGCGAGATCGTGACCTGGCTGAAGTCGGACGCTTAACCGACTGCGCCACCCAGGCGCCCCTGACTGGCAGATTATTAAGATTGCTATTGAAAGGCCTAAAAGTCTAGTGATAACTTTTTAAAATTACAGTTTGGAGGGAGTATAAATAGAACTCACCACGTGTTTGTTTCTTCCCCCCCCCCCCCCCTTCCCTCAAATGGTCCCCTTCAACTGATACTTACCTTCTATCACCAGCAACTAACCAAGTACAGGCTAGTCTCTTTGCCTAAGCATTCTTTCTTCATGTAGCCCATCAAACGTGGTGGGGAGGATTATTGGTAAAGTACAGGCTAGTCTGAACCTAAGCATTCTTTCTTCAAGTAGCCCGTCAAACACAGAGGGGAGAATTATTGGTAATGAGTGTAGAATATTTTTACTGAGGTATTCTTTGACCTAGAAATGATAGATAACTTGATAGTATTTGTCTCTTTTTGAAACATTGAACATTTACAGCTGTGGGCTCTCCACAGTGGATGAGAGAGTGTTTTATTCGTTTACTCTTTTAATATTGGATGTGAAAATAATTTTCACATCTATTTCATTTTTAAAAGCCTACTATTTATGTGTTTATTCTTATATAATGTATTATAAGATTCCATGTCTTTAGCTAAAATGTAGATGCCTTTTCTCTGGATCCAGTTTAAGGAATTACGGTTAGACTGAACCATGCTTTGCCAACTTGTTTGAACTACTCTGCCTCTGTTTAACTTTTTAAGTGATCCTGTGTTGAGAACTGTTCCTACATAGTAACTCATTCCAAATTATAGAGTAAATATGCACTAATGAAACTTTAGTTCATTGTGTTGCTTACTTTGCCTCTGTTGTTAAACCATTCCCTTTTCTCCCCCTTTTGTTTTTTAAAGGCAAACCTACATAAATTTGAATATAACGTCTTATCTCTAGAGATGTTCTTTGAGTAAATGATACTCAACACCACCTCCCAAAACTGGCGGTGCCTATTCTCTTTTAAATCCATCTGTTGCTAATATTAATGGTACTGACATCCTCCAAATCCTCATCATTGCTAGAGTGACTCATGGTTTCAGTAGCACTAATCTGGGGCTTTGGTCCTTATGTGAACATGCTCTCTTCCGTTTCCCACCAGTAGTTGATCCTGTCTCACTTGACTAAGAAGTGGTGGTGAGGTACATTTTCCAACTTTCTTTTCAGATTTATAAATACCAAAGTGCTGCTGGGTTTTCCTGCTCTGTTTTGCTTTTCTTCCTGCTCTTTAAACACTGACACACTTGTTGGAATTCCTACAAGTGTGGTTTATTGCAAGATTTGTGAAAGAATTGTTTAACTTTTGGTAAATTGTTTTGGGTATATTTCTCTTTGGTGTTCCATCATTGTTCCTTGCATTGTTGCCAACTATATGCTAATTATATTTCAGACCTGATAAAAATGGGTCAGTTAAAAAAATAGCTAAATCATACAAATTATTTTGAAATTTCCCTAATATTTTAAATTAGAAATTTTCAGTGTGATGTTATCTCACAACACTTTGAATACTGATAAGGATACTTTGAATATCTAAAAAATACCTTTATGTTTTCCTTTTATTTTTGTGTAATTTCCACAAATCAATTTAGAAAAATTATTCACATTTAACTCCTATTACTTGATATACTTATATATATTCTTAAGATAGTTGGCAGCATTGTCCTTGAATCTCTATTGGTTTGGGCTTATGTAATCTTTTTCTTTTCTCCATTTTTTGTTTTTCTTTTGCTTCCTAAGGACATGATGATACAGCGCCATGTGCAATTTTGAAAAGTATGGATAGTTTTAGCTTTCTCCAACACCCAGTCCACCAGAGGAGCTTAGAGATTCTGCAGAGGTGCAAGGAAGAGAAGTACAGTAAGGCTGCAAATCCTGATAAACTCTGTGTCATCACATATCTGTTTGGAAATGGAAACCAGGAGCATTTTGCACCAGGGTGGGACATAAATTGCATAGGCAATATGACCTCCATAATCGTTTGACCAGTCTCAGGATACTTCCATTGAGACTTAAGTTCTTTCTTTTGAAAAAGTTGATATACCTCTTCTTTGAACTTGGAAGACTCTTTGCCTGTGATCCATGAGTTGTTAATTATAGTTGGTTATAGACTCTGAATTTGTTTCCACTTTTGTCTTTAAAGTAGCTGAGTGATGGGTAAAAATGAATAATGATTTTTTCCCTGCTAATTTTTAAAAAATGCTTTATTGAAATCTAGTCGAGATAAAATTGCATGCAAAAGCATAGAGTTTGGTAAATTTTGACATATATATGCACTTGTGAAATCATTAACATGATATAGATAATTACTATATCCAACACTACCAAAAGTTTCCTCTGCCTCTTTCCAATTTTTGGCTGATTGTTATGCTTGCTTATGCTTGAATTTCAACATCAGCAGTGTTGCTTTTGTATATCATTGCTTAATCCACTTAGTTTGATTGCAGTTCTCCTATCAGACTTTTCTGTGTCTGATTTAGAGAAAAACCACCATATTAATGTTTTGGATTAAGGAAGAATGATAGAATCATAGTGGATATTTCTTTTTTTTCTTTCTCTTCTATTTCTTTCTTTTTCTTTTTTATAAAATTGGTGTGAAAAGATGCCCGTGGTCTCCATTTCCTCCTTTCTATTTGTTATACTCATTCTGAATGAAAATAGATTGTTTTGCCTATTGTGGGATTATAGTTATTTTGCTACTGCTATAGTGAGAATAAAGAGATCCTTCAGAATACTCAAATACTCAAACCCCAACTTAGCAGTTTCCATATAATGGACCTAAATTACTTACAGATTCTGAGCTTTTTACAAATTACCACAGATTTACTTTGTTGATTTTACAGTTTTGTGATTGAAATTCCATGAAATTTTAGTAAGAATTTGTAAAAGCAAATGTTGTGGATTCTTTTTTCAGTTCTTACTTTTGCTGTCTTGGTATAAGGAAATGTGTAATGCATTTTGAAAAATACTATTAAAAATGCTTTCTCATTTTAGAAAGAACAAAGGTAAGTATTTCATTTTAAAAAGACCATCCTTAAGAGTTACAATGAATTAATTGCTATTGTTTCTAAAAGGTGTACAATAAGTTTTATTTCAATTACCCATCTTCCTTTTTAAATCTTTTAATCCATGGGACATTATTTAAACCAGTTTACAAATCTTTTTGGGAGTTTAATTCTTTTTAACTTTTAAATAGTTGCAAGTGGTTTATTTGCTTTGTTGATTTTCATCATGTTCTGACAACCCTAGGCCTGATTGTATTCCAGTTTAGTATATATGGGTTCGGAATAGGAAGGCACCATGTACAGTATAGGCTGCGTGAGGAAATTGTACATTTGTTCTGTGTTTACATGCAAATTGATTTTTACATTTATGGAAGTTGGAGTTTTTCCATTATTTTAAGAAGTTTGTTCCATTTTATATTATAGTACCACCAATAATTAGAATTTTATACTCTATAAAATTACAA
This sequence comes from Neofelis nebulosa, assembly GCF_028018385.1. Classification (NCBI taxonomy): domain Eukaryota; kingdom Metazoa; phylum Chordata; class Mammalia; order Carnivora; family Felidae; genus Neofelis; species Neofelis nebulosa. Next base: position 34,506,593 of record NC_080788.1, read on the forward strand.
ATTCAATTTTGGGAGATTGTTGTTAAAAAAACAGGGGACTACCAGCTTTAGGTAATGGATAATTGGCAAGGTGAATGAACCCTTCCACAGGTAACAATGATAAAACCTGGAAAAATTTTTATTTTATTTATTATTTTTTTTCCTATGTAAAACTTTTTTTTTTTCAGTATATGAAATTTATTGTCAAATTGGTTTCCATACAACACCCAGTGCTCATCCCAAAAGGTGCCCTCAATACTCATCACCCACCCTCCCCTCCCTCCCACCCCCATCAACCCTCAGTTTGTTCTCAGTTGTTTTTTTTAATTTTATATTATTTATTTTGTTTTCAATATATGAAATTTATTGTCAAATTGGTTTCCATACAACACCCAGTGCTCATCCCAAAAGGTGCCCTCCTCAATACCCATCACCCACCCGCCTCTCCCTCCCACCCCCCATCAACCCTCAGTTTATTCTCAGTTTTTAAGAGTCTCTTATGCTTTGGCTCTCTCCCACTCTAACATCTTTTTTTTTTTTTCTTTCCCCTCCCCCTCCCCCATGGGTTCCTGTTAAGTTTCTCAGGATCTACCTAAGAGGGAAAACATATGGTATCTGTCTTTCTCTGTATGGCTTATTTCACTTAGCATAACACTCTCCAGTTCCATCCACATTGCTACAAAGGGCCATATTTCATTCTTTCTCATTGCCACGTAGTACTCCATTGTGTATGTAAACCACGATTTCTTTATCCATTCATCAGTTGATGGACATTTAGGCTCTTTCCATTATTTGGCTATTGTTGAGAGTGCTGCTATAAACATTGGGGTACAAGTGCCCCTATGCATCAGTACTCCTGTATCCCTTGGGTAAATTCCTAGCAGTGCTATTGCTGGGTCATAGGGTAGGTCTATTTTTAATTTTTTGAGGAAGCTCCACACTGTTTTACAGAGTGGCTGCACCAATTTGCATTACCTGGAAAAAATTTTAAAATAACAAAATGATTTGAAAGCATTGGAAAAAGACCAAAAAACCCCCACTAAAAAACCATAAAGAAGCAGAAACCAGAGGAGAGTTTATTCTTTGAAGTAAGTAAAGTAGTGGATAAGAATTGTGAATCTGTGGATTTTTGTACAAGGTCCTTCCCCACTCTCATAGCCCCAGAGATGGAAAACCACAACCATACTGACTTGAGGTATCAGAGAACAAAGTTGAGGACTGGCAAAACAACTTGGAATTTAGGAGGAAAATCTGAAACTGAGAAAGCTGCCAGAGGGCTAAAACCCAAAGTTAGAGTATGAATTCTGCCAGCCGTACCTGGCTGACAGCTATGAGTACACAGGGAAGCCTGTCAGCAAAGCAGTGCAAACCAAATAGGAGACAAACTTCGAAACACACAACTGTAGTAGGTGAGATTTGCAAGTTTGCTGCTCTTTTGACACACACTTTTTGTATCTGTGTGTAGCTCCTGTGGGAGAAAAGCTGAATTCTTCCTGCCTTAGTTGGTATCCCATAAGTAGAGGGGGGGAAAGAAAGAAGCAGAGGAATATTTGAAGAAATAATGGCTGAAAACTTTTTATATTTGTTAGAAACCTGGCTTAGAGATCCAAGAAGATTAATGATCTCCAAGTAGAATAAATACAAAAAAAAACCATAATTAGGCACATTGTAGACAAACTGCTAAATGTCAAAGACAAAGAGAAAATCTTGAAAACAGTGAAGAGAAAATATGGCCTATCAAATACAGGGGAATAATGATATGATTAACACCTGACTTATTAAAGCAATGGAGATGGAAAGATGTTGAAAAATCATAATTAAAATCTCGCCCTGGCCCAAAATAAACCAGAACACAGCTGTTTCCTACCTCCCAAACAAATCCCAACTTTCAGGCAAAATTTCTATATTTTTAGTTTGGGTCCAGACAAGTTAAGTATCTGTTGAAAGAAAAATCAACAGCCTTCAGAAGAACATAACAGAATTTAGTGTTGGCACAATGTATTATCCATAATGTTAAGCTATCAACAAAAATATTCTTAATAAATGAACCTTAAATAAATATGTTTTCAGATAAAAAGTATCTGAGAGAATTTGCCACCATAATGTGTATTCTATGAGAAATAATAATGGAAGTTCTATAAGCCAAAGGGAAATGGCACCAGGGTGCTTGGGTGGCTCAGTTGGTTAAGCGTCTGTTGATTTGCACTCAGGTCATGATCTCATGGTTCATGAGTCTGAGACCTGCGTTGGGCTATGCGCTGACAGTGCAGAGCCTGCTGGGGATTCTCTCTCTGCCTCCCGCTCTGCCCCTGTTCCACTTGAGTGTACATGTGCTTGTTCTCTCTCTCTCAAAAACAAATCAACCAACTTAAAAAAGCAAAATAAAGAGAAATGGCACCAGATGGTAATGTGGATGTGTAGTAAGTGTTGGTAAACTTTCTGCAAAGGGCTGGAAAGTAAATATTTTAGCCTCTGTGGGTCTTATGGTCTCTGTTGAAACAACTCAGTTCTACTGTGAAAGGAACCATAGATAATACATAAATAAATGAACATGGCTATGTTCCAATAAAACTTTACTATGGGCACTGAAATTTAAATTTCATATAATTTTTACATTTCACAAAATTATTTTTCTATTGCTATTTTTTTCCTTAACCATTTAAAAATGTAGGGGGCATAGGGGCGCCTGGGTGGCGCAGTCGGTTAAGCGTCCGACTTCAGCCAGGTCACGATCTCGCGGTCCGTGAGTTCGAGCCCCGCGTCAGGCTCTGGGCTGATGGCTCGGAGCCTGGAGCCTGTTTCCGATTCTGTGTCTCCCTCTCTCTCTGCCCCTCCCCCGTTCATGCTCTGTCTCTCTCTGTCCCAAAAATAAATAAAAAACGTTGAAAAAAAAATTTTTTTACATGTAGGGGGCGCCTGAGTGCCTCTGTTGGTTAAGTATCCGACTTCGGCTCAGATCATGATCTCATGGTTCGTGGGTTTGTGCACTGCATTGGGCTCTGTGCTGACAGCTTAGAGCCTGGAGCCTGCTTGGGATTCTCTCTCTCCCTCCCTCTGATACACCTCACCTTGCTGACAGTGCTTACCTTAAAGTCCCTGACCTCAGGCCCACAAATGTGTGGGGTCCCACAAATGATTGAAAATTTAATCTGGCCAAATACAATTAATGGAATTCCATTGTGGAATTTCAAATGAAATTTAAGTCTTACAAAAATGGAATTAAAATAGAAATAAGTAATAGATATCTGACAAATACAAGTATATTTTTTAACTAATCTCTACACCCAGTGTGGAGCTTGAACTCACAACCCTGAGATCAAAAGTCACATGCTCTTCTGACTGAGCCAGCCAGGCACCCCTCAAGAAATCCTCAAATATTTTGAAAATAAACAACATGTATAAATGACTCATGAGTTAAAGAAAAATTTATAAGGGCAACTTGAAACTACTTCGATCTGAATGAGAATAGAAATAACATAACTTGCATAATGCAACTAAAGAAGTACCTAGAAGAAAATTGATAGCTTTAAGTCCTTATGTTAGGAAAAAAGGTCAAAAGTCAAGGATTTAAGCTTTTACCTTATGAAGCTACAACAATAAGAGCGCATTAGACCCAAAATTAGTAGAGAGAAGTGACGAACTACAATCCATGAATACAAAGCAGACCAACAGTAGAGAGTATCAGTGGAAACCAAAAGCTGATTTTTCTTTTTTTCCAGTTTTAGAGGGAGAGAGAGAGACCACACATGTGCATGAGTAGGGGAGAGATGCATAGGGAGAGAGAGAATCATAAGCAGGCTCTACACTTAGTGCGGAGCCTGATGTGAGGCTTTATCCCAGTTCCCTGGGTCATGACCTGAGCCAAAATCAAGAAATGGAATGCTTAATCAACTGAGCCATCCAGGTGCCCCCAAAATCTATTTTTTCAAAAAGAGCAATGAAATTTATAAAGCTCTGGGTCAGTCCATTAGAACTTTCTATAAAGATGAAAATGTTCTCCAACCATGCTATCTAAAAGCCACATATGGCTGTTAAGCACCTGAAATTTATTTAAAATTGAGAAACTGAAGTTTTAATTTGATTCAGTCAAATCAAACTTGAAAGCCACATGTGGCTAGTGACTGTGGTATTAGTGCAGTTCTAGCCATTCTGATCAAGAAATAAGAGAGAAGAAGACACAAATACTGTTATCTGGAATGAGAAAGGGACACAGTTATATATGATAGAGACCTCAAAAGACTGAGGAGAGATTATGTCAATAAATTAAGCAACTTAGATGAAATGGACAAATTCCTTGAATGTCAATCAAAATTGACCCAAGGAAAAATAGTTTGATCACTCCTATAAATGATATTGGCTTCATAAGTAAAATCTTCCCCCCCACAAAAAAGTGTAGGCCTACATAGCTTCAATAGTAAATTTGATTTAAGAGATGTTTAAGAAAAGAATAATACCAGTTCTCTTCAACTATTTCAGAAAATATAGGAGCAAGTAACCTTGTACAAATCTTATGAGGCCAGTATTATTACTCTAATACCAAAAGCATACAAAAACATTACAAGAAAACTATGGACCTCACAATGATGGGTGTAAAAAGGCTTAACAACATAAGGGCTAGCTGAATTCAGCAGTATAATAAAGGATAATACATGAAGCCCAGTGGAATTTAAGGTTGAATGAATGAATGAAAGGAATGAAAGTTTGGTTTGATAATAGAAAATCAATCATTATAATTCACTATATTATCCTTCTAAAAAAGAAAAAGCATATGATACCTCAGTAGTTGGAGAAAAAGATTTTTTTGTAATTTTTCACTCATTTAAACACCTTTAGGAGCCTTGGAATAAAAGGCAGCCTTCCTCAATTTTATAAAGAACATGCATGAAAATCCTACGGCAGACTTCATATGTAATGATGAAAGATTGAACACTTCTCTGACATTGAGACAAGGCAAAGATATCTGCTTTTGACACTGATATTTAACATTGTACTGAAAGTCATACACAGTGCTATAAGGCAATAAAAAGAAGTAAAAGGTGCATAGCTTGAAAAGGAAGATGTAAACAACATACGGTCCTCTATGTACAAAGAGTTAAGGAGTCTGATATATGCTCTTTGATCTAGGAAGTAGATTCAACAGCCTCTCATGATACCAGGTAAATTTACAAAATTATACTATTTTAGCCATGAAGACATAGAAAATTAAATTTATGAATTTTATGTATACATCTTTGGCAGCCAGTCTCCTAGATATTCTTGTTATCCCCATATTATGGTATTCACAACCTTGTATAGTCTTCTGCATTTTTCCTGTCTTGGTCTGTGTGACTTATAGGACATGGCAGGAGTGATAGTATGTCAATTCCTAAATTAAGTTATAAAAGACTGCAGTTTTCATCTTAGGTAATTTCTTACTTGGTAGCTCTATCTCAGATCACTGTCTCTAGGAGAAAGAAGCAAACTGTCATCTGTGAGTCGCCCTGTTGAGAATCCCACTGAAGCCACTGGTCAACAGGTAGTGAGAAAATGATCTTTGCCACTAACTACATGAGTGAACTTGGAAGCAAATCCTTCAGTTCCATTCCAGTCTTTTTTTTTTTTTTTTTAATTCAAGGTAGTTAACATACAGTATAGTATTGATTTCAGGAGTAAAACCCAGTGATTCATCACTAACATATAACACCAAGTGCTCATCCCAGCAGATGTCCTCCTTAATGCCCATCACCATTTACCCCATTGCCCCACCTACCTCTCCTCTAGCAACCCCCAGTTTGTTCTGTGTATGTAAGAAGCTCTTATGGTTTGCCTTCCTCTCTGCCTTTATTCTTACTTTTCCTTCCCTTCCCTCTATATTCATCTCTTGTTTCTTAAATTCCACAAACGAATGAAATCATATGATATTTGTCTTTCTCTGACTTATTTCGCTTAGTATAAACACTCTAGTTCTATCCATATTGTTGCAGATGATAAAATTTGATTCTTCTTGCCCCTGAGTAGTATTCCATTGTATATTTATACCACATCTTCTTTATACATTCATTAGTCGATGGACATTTGGGCTCTTTCCATAATTTGGCTATTATTATAAAATAATAGCATTATTGATAAACATTGGGGCGCATGTGCCCCTTTGAAATTTTTATATCTTTTGGATAAATACCTAGTAGTGTAATTGTTGGGTTGTGGGGTAGTTCTATTTTTAATTTTTTGAGGAACATCCATACTGTTTTCCAGAGTGGCTGCACCAGTTTGCATTCCCACCAACAATGCAAAAGTGTTCCCCTTTCTCTGCATCCTTGCCAACATCTATTGTTGCCTGAGTTGTTAATTTTAGCTATTCTGACAGGTGTGAGATGGTATCTCATTGTGCTTTTGATTTGTATTTCCCTACAGTGAGTGATGTTGAGCATTTTTTCATGTGTCTGTTTGCCATCTGGATGTCTTGGAAAAGTGTTTATTCATGTCTTCTGCCCATTTTGTAACTGGCTTATTTGTTTTTTGGATGTGGAGTTTGATAAGTTCTTTATAGATTTTGGAAACTAACCCTTTATCAGATATGTCATTTGCAAATATCTTCTCCCATTCTGTCAGTTGCTTTTAGTTTTGTTGGTTGTTTCCTTCGCTGTGCAGCAGTTTTTTATCTTGAAGTCCCAGTACATTTTTGCTTTTGTTTCCCTTACCGCTGGAGACTTGTTGAGTAAGAAGTTGCTGCGGCCAAGGTCAAAGAGGTTTTTGCCTGCTTTCTCCTTGAGGATTTTGATGGCTTCCTGTCTTGTGTTTAGGTCTTTGATCCATTTTGAATTTATTTTTGTGTATGGTGAAAGAAAGTGGTCCAAGTTCATTCTTCTGCATGTCACTGTCCAGTTTTCCCAGCACCACTTGCTGAAGAGACTGTCTTGATTCCATTGGATATTCTTTCCTGCTTTGTCAAGGATTAGTTGGCCATATGTTTGTGGGTCCATTTCTGGGTTCTCTATTCTGTTCCATTGATCTGAGTGTCTGTGTCAAATTCCTTGATTCTCTCTGCGTTTTCATTATTGATATATATAAATGCAACCAATTGCTGTGTGTTGACTTTATATCCTGCAACTTCGCAGATTTTTTGTATCATTCTAGCAGTTTTTTGGTGGAGTCTTGTGGATTTTCCACGTAGTTTCCTGTCATCTGTGAAGAGTAAAAGTTTGACTTCTTTGCCAGCTTGTATGCCTTTTATTTCTTTTTGTTATCTGATTGCTGAGGCTAGGACTTCCAGTACTATGTTGAACAACATTGGTGAGAGTGGACATCCCTGTCGTGTTCCTGACCTTAGAGGAAAAGCTCTCATTTTTTCCCTGTTGAGAATGATATTATCTGTAGGCCCTTCATATATGTCTTTTATGATATTGAGGTATGTTCCTTCTATCCCTATTTTCTTGAGTATTTTTATCACGAAAGGATGCTTTTGTCAAATCCTTTTTCTGCATCTACTGAAAGAATCATGTTTCTTATCTTTTATTAATGTGGTGTATCACACTGATTAATTTGCAAATATTGAACCAGCCCTTGGCCCAGGAATAAATCTCACTTGATCATGGTGAATAATTCTTATTTTTAAAAATTTTTTTTAAGTTTATTCATTTTTGTGTGTGTGAGAGAGAGAGAGAGAGAGAGAGAGAGACAGACATAGTGACATAGCACGAGGGGGTGGGAGGGGAAGAGAGGGTGGGAGACACAGAGCAGGGTCCAGGCTCTGAGCCGTCAGCACAGAGCCCAACACGGGGCTCAAACCCATGAACCACGAGATCATGACTTAAGCCGAAGTTGGATGCTTAACTGACTGAGCCACCCAGGAGCCCCAGTGAATAATTCTTTTAATGTACTATTGAATTAGATTTGCTAGTATCTTGTTGAGAAATTTTACGTCCAGGTTCATCATGGATATTGGTCTGTAATTCTCCTTTTTAGTGAGACTTTTGTGTGTGTGTGTGTGTGTGTGTGTGTGTGTGTGTGTGTGTGTGTGGTTTTCGAGCCAAGGTAATGCTGGCTTCATAGAATGAGTTTAGAAGCTTCCCTTCCATTTCTATTTTTGGAACAGTTTGAGAAGAATAGATATTAAACTCTTCTTTAAATGTCTGTTAGAATTCCCCTGGGAAGCCATCTACACCGCCCCCCCCCCCCCCCCCAGGACACTTATTTGTTGGGAAACTTAAAGAAAAAAAAAATTCTTTTTAACATTTATTTATTTTTGAGAGACAGAGAGAGACAGAGTATGAGTGGGGGAGGGCAGAGAGAGAGGGAGACACAGAATCTGAAGCAGTCTTCAGGCCCTGAGCTGTCAGCACAGAGCCTGATGTGGGGTTGAACCCATGAACCATGACATCATGACTTGAGCTGAAGTCAGATGCTTAACCGACCTAGCCACCCAGATGTGTCTATTGGGAAATTCTTGATTACTGATTCACTTTTTTTGCTGGTTATGGTCCAGCATTTTCTGTTTCTTCCTGTTTGAGTTTTAGTAATGTGTGCCTGTCTAGAAATTTGTCCATTTTGTCCAGATTGTCCAATTTGTTGGCATACAATATTCATAGTATTCTCTAATAATGGTTTGTGTTTCTGTGGCGTTGGTTGTGATCTCTCCTCTTTCATTCGTGATTTTATCTATTTGGGTTAGAGCTCTCTCTTTTTGAGAAGTCTGGCTAAGAGCTTATTGGTTTTCTTTATTCCTTAAAAAAAACCTGCTTTTAGTTTCATTGGTATGTTCTATACCATATTTTTTGTTTCTATATCATTTATTTCTGCTCTAATCTTTATTATTTCCTTGTTCTGCTGGCTTTGGGCTTTATTTGCTGCTCCTTTTCTACCTCCTTTAGGTGTCTTACTTCTTGAGATAGGCCTGAATTGCAATATACTTTCCTCTTTGGACTGCCTTTGCCATATCCCAAAGGGTTTGGACTGTCGTGTTTTCATTTACATTGGCTTCTATGTATTTTTTTTTTATTTCTTCTTTAATATCCTGGTTAACCCATGCATTCTTTAGTAGGATGTTATTTAACCTCCATGTATTTGAAGGCTTTCCAAATTTTTTCTTGTGGTTAATTTCAAGTTTCATAGTGTTGTATTCTGAAAATATGCATAGTATGATCTTGATCTTTTTGTACCTGTTGAAGGCTGATTTGTCACCCAATATGTGATCTATTCTGGGGAATGTTCCATGTGTACTCAAGAAGAATGTGGATTTTGCTGCTTTAGGATGAAATGTTCTGAATATATCTGTTAAGTCCATTTTGGTACAGTGTGTCATTCAAAGCCATTGTTTCCTTGTTTATTTTCTGCTTAGATGATCTGTCCATTGCTATAATTGAGGTATTAATGTCTCCTACTATTATGGTATTATTATCAATAAGTTTGTGCTTGTGATTAATTGATTTTTATATTTGGGTGCTTCCACATTGGCATAAATATTTATAATTGTTAGGTTTTTTTTTAAGTTTATTTATTTATTTTGAGAGAAACAGACCACAAGTAGAGGATCTGAAGCAGGCTCTGTGTTGATAACAGAGAGCCCGATGCAGTGCTCACACTCATGAATCATGAGATTATGACCTGAGCCAAAGTCGGATACTTAACCGACTGAGCCATCCAGGCATCCCAATTGTTAGATCTCCTTGATGGATAGACCCCTTAATTATGATATAATGCCCTTCTTAGTCTCTTATTATAGTCTTTGTTTTAAAATCTAGTTTGTTTGATATAAATATGGCTTCTCCAGCTTTCTTTTGAGGTCCATTATTATGGTAGATGGTTCTCCATCCCCTCACTTTCAATCTGCATGTGTCCTTAGGTGTAATATGAGTCTCTTACAGTAAGTATATGGATGGATCTTGTTTTTTAAATCTGTTCTGCTACCCTGTGTGTTTTGATTGGAGCATTTAGTCCATTTATATTCAGAGTGATTATTGAAAGATACGAATTTAGTGCCATTGTGTTAACCTGTAGAATTGGTGTTATTGTTCTTTGGTCCATTATAGTCTTTGCTGTTTCCTTTTTTTTCTCCACTCAGAGAGCCCCCCTTAGAATTTCTTGCAGGGCTTTTTTTTTTTTTTGTGGTCACAAACTCCTTTAGTTTTTATTTGTCTGGAAAAACCTTTTTCTCTCCTATTCTGAATGTCAGCCTTGCTGGATAAAGGATTCTTGGCTGCTTGTTTTTCCTATTCAGCACATTGAATATTTCCCTTCTAGCCTGTGTAGTTTCAATGGCCAGGTCTGCTACTAACCTTATGTGTCTACCCTTGTAGATTAAGGACTATTTATTCTTAGCTACTTTCAGAATTCTGTGTTTATCCTTGTATTTTGCAAGTTTCACCATGATATGTCATGGTGTTGACTTGTTTTTATTGATTTTGAAGGGAGTTCTCTGTGCCTCTTGGACTTGGATGCATGTTACCTTCTCTAGATAAGAGTTTTCAGCTATAATTTGTTCAAATCCATCTACTGCCCTTTTTTATCACTCCTCTTCTTCTGGGACCCCTATGATACAGATATTGTTTTGTTTTATAGAATCAGTACTCTAAATCTCTCCTCATGATCTAGTAACATCCTTTTCTTCTTTTTTTCAGTTTCTTTATTTCCCATAATTTTATCTTCTATTTCACCTATTCTATTCTCTGCTTTTTCAGTCCTCACTATCACTGTATCTAGTTTGTTTTGCATCTCAGGTATAGCATTTTTAAATTCATCCTGACTAGTTCCTAGGTCTTGGATCTCTGCAGAGATCTCTGCTTTGATCTCTGGTGTCTTCTCTGTGTTTTTCAAGGCCAGCTAGTAGTCTTATAACTGTTGTTCTAAATTCCATTTTAAATATATTGTTTTTATCTGTTTTGAGAATGTCCTTGGCTGTGATTTCTTCCTGAACTTTCTTTTGGGAAGAATTCCTCCATCTTGTCATTTTGGCTAAGTTTCTGTCTGTTGCGTGTTTTAAAAGCTTGTTATGTTTCCTGCACTTGAGAGTACTACTATATTAAAAAGGGGTCATACGTTGTTCAGGGCCTGAGGGACGCCTGGGTGGCTCAGTTGGTTAAGCATCTGACTTCAACTCAGGTTACGATCTCATGGTTTGTGGGTTCGAGCCCTGTATTGGGCTCTGTGCTGACAGCTCAGAGCCTGGAGCCTGCTTCGGATTCTGTGTCTCCCTCTCTTTCTGCCCCTCTCCTGCTTACACTCCGTCTCTCTCAAAAAATAAATAAACATTAAAAAAAAAATTAACATTGTTCAGGGCCTCACACTCCAGGAGGTGTTTCTGGTGTATGCTGTGTCCACTCTGCTGTTGTGTTTTGTCTGCTTTTTCCCACTGGTCAGTCATTTGCAGAGCTCCTCCTTGCTTGCAGTGGTGGAGTGTTTGGACCTTTAACTACATACACTTTGATTTGTTTGTTGAAGTAATCCTGGAATAAATCTAGAATCAGTGGTAGGCCTGATTCTAGAAAAAGAGAAAAAAGAACAGGAACAGAAAAAAAACCAAACAATCAAAAAACTATCTTGCTGATTCCAAGGAAAAACAAAGTGGGGGAAAAAAGAGAGAGAGAGGAAAAAAGGCAGAAGCAAAGGGAAAAGAAGAAAAAAGAAAGGAATAAAAAAGCCTGATTAAAAAAAAGATGATGAAAGGAAATGACAAAAAATAAATCAGAAACTATGAGCCTGATTCCAGAAGAAGTAAAGAAGACTGGTAAAAAGGAAAGAAAAAAAAAAAGCATTATTTATGTCTTAGTGCCTGGGGGTGGAGGTAGCTGTGCTTGTCTGGAGGAGAGGCCATCTGTGTTGTCTCAGTGTGAGTCTTGCCCCAGTAAATAAGCATTTGCAGGCACAGAGGGGCAGGGTTTGGTGTCAGCAGGTCTTGCCCACTGGGCGCTCTGTGTTGGTCTCTGAAGTCCCTCCTGTTGGTGTTGGGGAAAAATGGTGCCACCCCAACCCCTCGTCCTCCAACTGGGGATCTCAACCCCTGTTGTTCAGGCAGCCCTCAAGGATTAGTGAGGGAAGCTCACCCTGCGCCAAAACTCTCTTGCATTTTTTTCTTTGGTGCACTGCTGGGATTCAAAACCCAAAGTTTTAAAGGACCTGGCACTTGGCACGTAGCTGGGATTCAAAACCCAAAGTCTTAAAGGCCTGGCCTGGCACAGAGCCTCTCCCTTCCTCCGGAGTAGAGCCCCTTCACCCTGATCATGAAAGGCCTTTGGCTGGCACTTGCAGGGTCTTTTGTACTTAGGGAGGCAATAAACCTTCTTCGGAAGTACTCCAGGAAGGGAACTTTCTCTCCCAGTGCGCCCTGGAGATTGCTACACCACACTAAGGACTCTCGGGGCCAGGTCCCTCTTCCCCAGGAGCGTGCACCATGGCTCTGCTTTGCAGAAAGTCACATACTTCCAAAACCTCAGGGTTTTAGCCCCAAAAGATCCAACCACTTCACATCTGCCAAGCTGTCTCCCTCCAACTTTGGACATCCTTCTGTGTCTCTACAGATCGATTTCCTGGGTGTTCCAAGTAATCTGACCTCAACATAGCTGTGTTTGAGGGATGAGCAATACCTGGGGTTCCCCTACTTCTCTGCCATCTTTTCTCCTCCCCAGTTCCATTCCAGTCTTGAGATGACCATAGCCTTGGCCAACAGGTTGAATACAACCTTATGAGAAACCCTATCGGAACCTCCAAGCTAAGCAGCTTTTGAAACCTGTCTCTCTAGAAAGTCTGTGATTATGATAACTGTTAAAGTGCTAGGTTTTGAAGTGCTTTAATATGCAATGGGTAATAATACACCAAATCATGAAATATATAGGGATAACTTTAATGAAATACATGTTAGACCTGTATACAACCAAGGGGAATTGAAAAATACTTAAATAAATGGAGATACATGTTTTTCTTTTTCTTCTTCATTTTCTCTTTCTTTCTTTCTTTCTTTCTTTCTTTCTTTCTTTCTTTCTTTCTTTCTTTCTTTCTTTCTTTCTTTCTTTCTTTCTTTTTTGAGATACATGTGTTTCTATTGTTGAGATGTCAGTTCTTCCCCAGTTGGATCAATAGTTTGAATGCAATTCTGATGAATATCACAGCAGATTTTTTGTAGAAATTCATGAGCTTATAACTAAGATTTATATAGAAATATAGAATACCTAGGATGACAAAACAATTTTGGAAAAGAGCACTTAAGCTGGAGAACTTATACAATACGATTTCAAGACTAAAATAATGATGACATTGTTCTCTTATTCTTAAGATCAAGAGATCACTAGAACCAAATAAAAATCCAGGAAAAGATCTACACATAGAAGTCAATTGATTTTCTGCAAAGATGTTGAGATAATCCAGTGGGGTTGACTATAGTCTTTTGAATAAATCACATTGGAACAACTGGGTATCTGTATGTAACAAGAAGACTTTTACCTTATATTATACATAAGATTGAAGTCAAAGTGGGTCATACAGCTTTTCTTTTTTTTTTTTTTTTTAAATTTTTTTTTTTTAATTTTTTTTTTTTCAACATTTTTAATTTATTTTTGGGACAGAGAGAGACAGAGCATGAACGGGGGAGGGGCAGAGAGAGAGGGAGACACAGAATCGGAAACAGGCTCCAGGCTCCGAGCCATCAGCCCAGAGCCTGACGCGGGGCTCGAACTCATGGACCGCGAGATCGTGACCTGGCTGAAGTCGGACGCTTAACCGACTGCGCCACCCAGGCGCCCCCTTTATTTTATTTTATTTTTTTAATTTTTTTTTTTTAATTTTTTTATTTATTTTTGGGACAGAGAGACAGAGCATGAACGGGGGAGGGGCAGAGAGAGAGGGAGACACAGAATTGGAAACAGCTCCAGGCTCCTAGCCATCAGCCCAGAGCCTGACGCGGGGCTCGAACTCACGGACCGCGAGATCGTGACCTGGCTGAAGTCGGACGCTTAACCGACTGCGCCACCCAGGCGCCCCGGTCATACAGCTTTTCATAAAGAGGAGAGCTATTAAATTTGTAGAAGAAAACCTGAGGAAAGTCTTTGCAGTCAGGCAAAATCTTTTGCCAGGCAAAAGTTTCTTAGATCGGACATAAGAGCATAAACTGTTTAAAAAAAAAAAAAAAAAAAAAAGATGGAGTTCACCAAATTGAAAATTTCTACTTTGAAATAGATCTTAAGAAAGCTAAAAGCATACCACACCCTGGGAAACAATATTTGTGTAATAATTTATAATACTAATAACTGATAATGGATTTGAAAACAATATTTTCAAAACCCCTGTAGTTAATAGGATCAACAGTTCAGTTAAAAATAGCCTAAAGATTTGAACATGTGCTTTAAAAAAAGAAGATCTATGAATGATCCTTAGGCTAATTAAAATTATCAGTTTCATTCATCATTAGGGAAATGCAAGTTATAATCACAATGAGGTCATATTAACACCCTGTGACATGGCTAAACTTTAAGAAGTTGACAGTACTAACTGATGCTGAAGATGTGGAGCAACTGGGGGTACTTATTTACTGCAATGTAAAATAGTATAATTGTTTTGGGAAACAGTTTTGAATAAAGGTGCGCATGTACTTCCCATATGTTCCATTAATCCCGATCCCTGGTATTTACCTGAGAGAAATGAAAATATGTGTTCATGGAAATATTTTTATAGATCAATTATTAAAATAGTATGCTGAGTTAAACCTTACACAAAAGAGGACATACTGTGTTACATTCCATTTATGTCAAATTCTAGAATATGCAAACCAGTCTATATGCATAGCAGATAAGTGGTTTCCTTGATCCAGGAAAGGGGTTGTAGGGGTTGTCTAAGAAAGGGTATGAGGGAACTTTTGGGCAATGATGCAGATATTCTCTGTCTTCTTTTGGTGGTGGTTTTATCTAATCTTACACAACCATATACTTAAAAATGCATGGATTCTATATGTAAATTTTACCACAATAAAAATCACATATCATGAAGCCTGACAAAAGTCACAAATGTATAGAAAAGACTATTTTGCATGGAATTAAGAATATAAAAAATAAAAAAGTGTATGATCAGAATTCCTGTTTGAAAATGAATAGAAACATGCAGGAAGTGCTAGAGTGTTACTTTGTTGAAGCTTGCAGGGAAGTCAGGAAGCTATCTTTTTCTTGAATTGGTAGAATATAGATATTTATCAAAGTTGGTAAATCAGTATGGGTAAATAAACATGAATGTGTGCTTTATAGGCAACTACAATAGTAAAAAAATAGAAACAAGTTTATCTTTTACAGTAGCTTAAGAAACCTTTAACAAATGAAACCAAAAAAGGGAAAAAAATGAGTTTGAGTGAGATAAATGAAAAATATGAAATAAAATACAAGAAACAAGTACTGCTACTTATAATTACTAAAAATAGATTAACCTCATCACTTAAATTCCCAAAATGAATTTTTCAAGAAGTTCAATTAAAGATTCTTAAAATTATGAACATAGAAGGGTGGACAAAGATAGACCATGCAAAGATGAACAATTGTAATAAAGTTAGATAGTAATCTGAAGCTCTACACTGATAGAACTTATAAAATGGTTTAGTTGAGAAAGACAAAACCTGACCTCACTGGCAAGTTTTGAGATCTGATAAAGAAATATTAAATAAGTGTATAAATCTAAATAAATACTTACTTTATAAAACTTAGTAGTAAAGCTTAATTTCTTGATTCATGGGAAGAAAACAAGGTGAAAATAAGTACAGGGTAACAACATCTGAGATGGGAAGGGGATAGCTAGAATTGGACCTTTCAGAAATTCTTATACTCTTTTTAGGGGAACCTGGTGGCTCAGTTTGGTTGAGTGTCAGACTTCAGCTCAGGTTATGACCTCAATGTTTGTGAGCTGGAGCCCCACATGTGGCTTCCTGCTAGCAGCCTGTCAGTGCACAGCCTACTTTGAAGCCTCTGTCCCCTTCTTTCTGCCCCTCCCCCACTTGCATTTTCTCAAAAATAAGTATATTAAAAAAAGTTTCTGTACTCTTTAGAAAAAGGGAAGAGAGAATTTAGTTTAGAATTCATGGATATGTTAAAAATTCAAGGATAATCAAAGAAGAGAGTACAACTTCCAAAACAAAAGAAATCAGAATATAAAGAAAATAATTCAGTAGAAGTCTGGATAAAAACATATAATAATTAGGGCGTAGAAGGCATAAAATAAGTTAATAAAAATAGAAATAACAGTAATATTATGTTGGGCCAAACTAAATAGTTAAAAAACAGATTATGCAGTTAAGAAAAAGAAAACTTGGGGCGTCCGGGTTCGACTTTGGCTCAGGTTGTGATCTCACAGTTCATGAGTTCAAGCACTATATCTGCTGTCAGCATAGAGCCTGCTTCAGATCCTGTCTCTTTCTCTCTCTGTCTCTCTCTCAAAAATAAACATTTAAAAAGAAAAAAAAAAGTAACTATAAGATGTTTATACAAGAAAAACCTAAAACATGAACACAAAAAGATTCAAAATGAAATACTAGAATAAAGTTGTATCAGAAAATTTGTTCTTGCTTTCTTGTATTTTTTCCCACCACCTTTAGGCAACTCATGTTAAGATTTGTTACTATAGTTTTGCCTTTCCTAAAAATTTACAGAAATGGAATAATTCAGTTTGTATTCTTTTGCGTTCTGATTCTCTTATGCAATATAATGGTAAACATTCATCTATGTTGTTTCATATTTAAGTAATTTGTTGCAGAGTTATATAGGTATAAACAATTGTATATCATTAGTTTCTTGATGGATATTAGGGTTATAATACTGTTTTGAGCTGTTGTGAGAAGCCCTGCTATAAACATTCAAGTCATTTTGTGTACTACATATGTTCATTCCTCAGGTAAAACTTATGGGTTGTTACTGTGTCATAAAGTAGACATGTTTAATGTCATTAGGAACTATCAATCTTTCAGCACTTTAAAGATACTTCATTCTGAGGGTGCCTAGGTGGCCTAGTCGGTTAAGTGTCTGACTTTGGCTCAGGTCATGATGTCACAGTTCGTGGGTTTGAGCCCCAAGTTGGACTCTGCTAACAGCTCAGAGCCTGGAGCCTGCTTTGGATTCTGTCTGTGTCTCTCTTTGCCCCTCCCCTGTTCACACACACACATACTGTCTCTCTCTCTCTCTTTCAAAAAAGAAACATTAAAAGTATATACTTCATTTTCTCCTTGTTATATATTATTTGTGATGATCAATTCAGATGTCATCCTATTGTCATTCTTTCATGCCTAATGGACCTTTTTTCCTCTGGCTGCTTGACGTTTTCTCTTTGTTTTCTGGTTTTCAGTAATTGTGATTTCCTAGATATGATTTATTTTTATATTTATCCTGTTGGGGATTTGCTGTACCTTTTGGACCTGTGCTTCAATTGTTTTTTTATCAAATTTAGGAAATTTTTGGCTAATATTTAAAATTTTTTTTTCTGCTGCAATTTATTTTCTTTCTGGATGTCAGTTACATGTTTTTAGCATATTTGATATTCTCTCAGATTCCTCATACTCTGTTCATTTTTCTTTTATCTTCTTTCATTCTTCAGGTTGGATAATTTTTATTTATCAATTTCAAGTTCATTGTGCTGTTTAAAGTCTTCTCTTAAACCCATAAAATGAATTTTTAATTTTAGTTTTTAGTTCCAGAATACCCATTTGGTTCCTTTTTACAGTTCCCTATTGTTCCTTGAGATTTGCTGTCTGTTAACTCATAAGACAATCTTCAATGTTAAGTTATTGAATATTATGATAGCTATTATAGTGTTTTGTTTTGGTTTTTTTTTGTGCTAATCCTAACAAGTAGGCAATGATGGGACCTGAAGCTGTTGTGATGGGATCAGGAGAGAGGTGCACAGGCCTTCATTTTCTGAGTGATCAGTTGCCAGTGTTCAGTGTATTATCCCTTTTAATGTTAAACTATTTAATAATTGATGTTGAAAAATCATCATACAGAGGGAAATTAGAGCTTCAGTGTTTATCATATGATTTAAAGTAAATTATAACTTAAAAAATATCGGTAAAGGAAGTAATTTATTGTTTTTGTTTCTCAGTGTCTATACATAAGATTAATTGATCTCTAAAATCTATGGTCCATGTCAGCAATATAATTATTGCTGAAAAATGATGCAAAGGAATAATTAGGAATTTTTTGAATATTAAAATAAATGAGCATATACATTTCTAGACCTTCAGCCCAGTTACCCTTGATTTTCTGATAATGTTTAAATGAGAGAACAATTAAAAAGATTTATTATTTAATTCCCTAATTGGGTTCATTGTTGATTAAGTCAGATTTGTAAGTAACAGTCATGTGCCTTGGTTCACATTCTTATTTTGATATTTCTGACATGTTTAGCAAATATTTACTATCGAAGTACATTAATTTCATTTGCCCTTAGAAAAATTGTTTTATGTGTAGTTTCTTTTAGCATTGATTTGAAAATATCTGCTTTTTGTATGTTAGGTATAACCCGGAAAAATCCCAGAACACCTCTTTCTGATCTCCAGGGCATGAATACTCTAAATGAAAAAAATCAACAGTAAGTATGTTTGGTTTGTGTTTTCAAAGAGGTATAGAAGAAATAGTTAGAATTCTTATTAATACTTAATGTGGCTTTAAAAATATGAAGCAAGGTGTAGTTTGTTTTTCTTTCTTGAAGCTTTTATAAATGGTATAATAAGGTTTGAAACTGGACTAAATATGTGTAACTAGTCATAGTACTCTTTGCAACAGCAGTAGCTATAAGAGGTTAAGACTGAGAGGATTTGAAATGGTGTATAGTAAGTTTGATATACATGTTTAATGGGAAGCTCCTATTCAGTCTTTATACATTAATGTAGACTTTGCTATAAGAGAATATGCAAACACTCATATAATTAGGAAGCACACAAACAAAATGAACCTACCACCCAAGTTCAGAACTAGAAGATTATTAATATTGCTACAGCTACCTTTATATTATCTGATCATTCCCTTCTTCCCACCCCTCAGATAACTGCTATGTAGAATTTTATGTTTACCATTACTGTACTCTTAAAAAAAGTTTTACAGGGGCATCTTGGTGGCTCAGTTGGTTGAGTGTCTGACTCTTGATTTCAGCGCAGGTCATGGTCTCACAGTTGTGAGATGGAGCCCTGCATTCAGCTCCATGTTGGGCATGGAGCCTGCTTAAAATTCTCTCCCCACTACTCCTCCCCCTCTCATACACGTTTGCACTCTCTCTCAAAAAAGTTTTATCATAAATGTATGTTTTTTCTAAGCCATAAATTGTTTTTGCTTGTTTTTAAGTTATACAGAAATATTAGTATATAGTATGCTGTCTTCTATGATTTTTTCCCTTCAGCAATATTCATCTAAGATTCATCCATCTTGTTGCATACAGTTTATTCTTTTTAGTTGCTGTATAATACTATATGCTATTGGGGGGGGATAGGGAGTTACTGTTTAATGGATGCAACGTTTCAGTTTGGCTAAAAATTCTGAAGATGGATAGTGGTGATGGTTGTAGAGCAATGTGAATGTACTCATGCCAATATACTCATATACAATGTACACTGAAAATATTAAAATGGAGAGAGAACAGATTGGTGGTTGCCCATGGCCTGAGTAGGGGGTGGGTGAAATGGGTGAAGGTGGTCAAAAGTACAAACTCCCAATTACAAAATAAATAAGTTCTGGGAAGTAACAGATAGTATGTATAGTTGCCATAGTTAATAATACTGTGTTGCGTATTTAGAAGTTACTAAGAGAGTAGATCTCAAAAGTTCTCATCACAGAAAAAAATTTGTAACTGCGTATGGTGACAGATATTAACCATAGTTATTGTGGTGATCATTTGGCAGTATATACAAATACTCAGTCAGTTTGTTGTAATATAATGTGTCAATTATTTCTCAATAAAAAAGTAATAGTTAAAATGGTATGTTTTGTGTTATGTATTTTTTATCAGTAAAAGAAAATATTTTATCACATTAAAAGAATTATTGTGACACTAATATACCATAATTGATTTGTCTCTCAGTGGATATATGAGTGATTCTTTTACTGTTAGAAATGGTGCTACTTTAGGGGTGCCCGGATGGCTCAGTTGGTTGGGCGTCTGACTTTGGCTCAGGTCATGATCTCATGGTTTGTGGGTTTGAGCCCCGTATCTGGCTCTGTGCTGACCACTCAGAACCTGGAGCCTGCTTTGGATTCTGTGTTTCCTCCTCTCTTTGCCCTTCCCATGCTCATGCTGTATTGCTCTCTGTGTCAATAATAAATGTTAAAAAAAAAATTAAAGAAATGGTGCTACTTTATTATTAAAAATTTTTAATTAAAAAAATTTTTTTTAAAATGTTTATTCACTTTTTGAGAGACTGAGACAGAGTGCGAGCAGGGCAGGGGCAGAGAGAGGGGGAGACACAGAATCCAAAGCAGGCTCCAGGCTCTGAGCTGTCAGCACAGAGCCTGACGCGGGGCTCAAATTCACAAACCGTGAGATCATGACCTGAGCCTAAGTCAGATGCTTAACTGACTGAGCCACTCAGGCACCCCATATAATTTTTAATTTTTTAATGTTTATTTTGTGAGAGAGAGCAGGTGTGTACACATGTGTTTTGGGGGGGTGGTGGGAAGAGAAAGGGGAGAGAGAGAGAAGCCAAGCAGGCTCCATGCTGTCAGCACGAAGCCCAATGTGGGCTTGGTCTCATGAACCGTGAAATCATGACCTAAGCCGAAATCAAGAATCAGATGCTTAACCAACTGAGCCATGTAGGCACCCTGACTAATGGTGTTATTTTAAACATGCTCATACCAGTCTTCTGGTTCACCTATTATTACATTGCTAGGATATGTACTATTAATGGAACTGTTAATTCAGTGGGATATGTGCATGATAGTTTTGTAAGATAATCCCCAGTTTTTCCCCCAAAGGAGTTGTACTGATGTACACTAAAAGTGGCAGCTAAAAGTTCCCTTTGCTTCGTTCCTTGCCAGCACAACTCAGCTGACTGTCTTCTTAACTTTTGATAATCTGGTGGTTATAAAATGCTATCTTAGGATTTGCTTTTCCCTGCTTATTAATGTTGTTGAACAATTTTTATATATTTTATGGCTATTCATGTATTTTGAAATATCATTTCTTTGTCCATATCTTTTTTAAAAGGTATTCTTTATAAATTTTATGTACTGGTGCCATTTCACTTATGTTTCAAATGTATTCCCCCAATTTGTAACTTATCTTTTTACTTTCACCATTTTTAGCAATCTACACATGTCCATATATAGACTTTTGCAATTGTATCCCATATATACAATTATGTAATCAATGCCACAGTCAAGATACATACCTTTTTCATAATCACAGAAGAATTCACTAATGCTGCCTATTTGTATTTACCCCTCTCCTTCCCTGTCCTATCCTCTAGCAACCTGTGGGCCTCTAGGGCCTGTGAATTAAATTATGAAAGACAGATTAACAGGAGAAAAAGTATATAATTTTTATTAATGTTTTACATGCATGAGTATTCACAGAAAAGAAGTGAAACTTAAGTGGTGTCATACTTGGGGGCTCATATACTCTTTTTTTAAAGGAAAGATGTTTTGGGCTTTAAAAGGGATTATAAAATGTGGGGTAGTGACTAGGGAATAGATGGGGGAACTAATGGAAGATGAGGGTTATTTTAGTAAGGTTTATTTAAGCAAACTCCTTTCAGTTCCTAGTCTCTTATTTCAGGTGATAAAAGCTGCTCTTCTCTTCCTTATAGGGGAGAGGGGGACACTTTTCACAAAGGGAAATTTATGCCCTACTTTTAGGAAGTTCAGGGGACGGGAGAGAACTGACTCTTCCTGTATCTGTTGATTCTTAGTTCCCTTATGTAGTGTAATTTGGGGTGACATGTCCTAATCCCCTTCATAACTTTGAGATTAGCTCTTTAACGTTAAACGTGGTGCTTAATTCATTAGGTTATTAAATGTATCAGTAGTTCATTTCTTTTTATTTCTTGAGTAATCTGTTTTTTACTTGGGTTGTCTTATTATCAGGTTGTAAGAGTTATTTATATATTCTAGATCTAGGTCCCTTATCAGATACATGATTTCAAATGTGTCATTGGAAGTGTGAAGGTTTTAATTTTGAAGAAGTCTAATTTATCTATTTTTATTTTTTGCTATACTTTTGTTGTATTTAAGAAATCATTAAGCCTAAGTCACAAAGGTTTACTCTCTCTGTTTTCTTTTAAGAATTTTATAGTTTTAGCTTTTAAATTTAGATCTGTAATTGATTTTGAGTTGTTTTGTATATGCTAAGAGATAAAGATCCAATTTCCTTCTTTCCCATGTGGATATTCAGTCACCTTAGTACCATTGGTTGAAAATACTGTTATTTCCCTGTTGAATTGTCTTGATACCTTTGTCAAAACTCATTTGACCATAAATAGAATTGTTTATTTCTGGATTCTCAATTTTATTCTATTGATATGTATGTATTTCCTTATGCCAGTACCATGTTGTCTTAATTACTATAGCTTTATAATCGGTTTACAAATCAGGAACTGTAATTCTTCCAGCTTTGTTTTTTTCAACATTGTTTTGGCTATTCTGGATTCTTTGCATTTAGGATTATCTTGTCATTTCTGCAAAAAAAAAAAAACAAAAAAAAAACCAGCTAGGATTTCGCTAGAGGTTATATTGAATCTATAGATTAATTTGAGGAATATTGTCATGGAATATCTTTTCACTTCTTTAGATCTTTAATTCTTTTAACAATATTTTTTAGTTTTTAGTGTACAAGCCTTACACTTCTTTTCTCAAATTTACTCCTAAGTATTATTTTTCATGCTTTTATAAATGAAAAATTTTTTGCTTTCATTGTCAATTGTTCATTGCTGTTATATAAAAATTTAATTGAATATTTTAACCTTGCTTAACTCATAAGTTCTCATAGTTTTTTAGTGGATTCCTTAGAATTCTCTATATGTAAGATCATGTCATATGTAAATAAATATAATTTTACTTCTTCCTTTTCAACTTGGATGTCTTTTATTTCTTTCTCTTACTTACTGCCCTGGCTAGAAACTTCAGTACAGTGTTGAATCAGTGTGGCAAGAGCTCACATCCTTGTCTTATTCCTGATATTAGTGAGAAATCTTCCAGTGTTTTTTTTTTTTTAATCATGAAGCATGATGTTGACTGTAGGTTTTTTTTTTATAGATGCCCTTTCTCTGATTCTTTTTTCTTTAAGCTTACTTATTTATTTAATTTATTTAATTTTTAAAAGTCTTTTGATGTTAATTTATTTTTGAGAGAGAGAGAGGCAGATTGTGAGCAGGGGCAGGGCAGAGAGTGAGGGAAACACAGAATTTGAAGCGGGCTCCAGGTTCCGGGCTGTCAGCACAGAGCCCCACGTGGGGCTCGAACTCATAGACTGCAAGATCATGACCTGAGCCGAAGCCAGATGCCCAACTGACTGAGCCACCTAGGCGCCCCAAGTTTGTTTATTTATTTTGAGAGCGAGACAAAGTACACAAGTGGAGGAGGGGAAGAGAGAAAGGAAGAGAGAGAGAGAATCCCAAGCAGGCTTTGCCCCACCAGCACAGAGCCTGAAGTGGGGCTCAAACCCACGAACTGTGAGATCATGACCTGAGCCAAAATCAAGAGTTGGACGCTTAACCAACTGAGCCATCCAGGTGCACCTGATTCTTGAGCCTTTGTAATACAAGTGACATCTCTCCTCTGTACTTAAGTACCAGAATTTTGTATGATCTGTCTAGAAACTCTTTTGTTAAGTTTTGAGTCTACTTGATTGATCTATTTTGTTAATGGTGATTTCTTCCACTTCCTCATCTCTAAATCTTCTCTTACTGGTTTAAAATCTTGAAGTCATCCTTAATTCCCTCTGTCTCAGACACTCCCCATTCAATCCATCAGCAAGTTACATTGGCTGTATCTTAAAATGATATCCTGAATTTCACCATTTCTTACTACTTCCACTGCTATTGCCCTGGCATAGATTATTATAATAGCTTCCTAAAGTAATGTCCCTGCTTTTGTCCTTGGCCCCTCAAGCAGTATTCAATATAGAAACCAGATCATTTTAATATAATATGTAAATATATGTAATATAAAATACATTTTTTTTAATTTTTTTTTTTTAACGTTTATTTATTTTTGAGACAGAGAGAGACAGAGCATGAACGGGGGAGGGTCACAGAGAGAGGGAGACACAGAATCTGAAACAGGCTCCAGGCTCTGAGCTGTCAGCACAGAGCCTGAAGCGGGGCTCGAACCCACGGACCGTGAGATCATGACCTGAGCCGAAGTCGGACGCTTAACCGACTGAGCCACCCAGGCACCCCTAAAATACATTTTAATATAAAAAAGCTGATTCATGTTTTGCTGAAAATCCTTCTTTTTCTTTCTTTCTTATTCTCATTAAAACCCAAAAATTCTTGGGGCGCCTGGGTGGCTCAGTCGGTTAAGCGTCCGACTTCGGCTCAGGTCACGATCTCGCGGTCTGTGAGTTCGAGCCCCGCGTCAGGCTCTGGGCAGATGGCTCAGAGCCTGGAGTCTGTTTCCAATTCTGTGTCTCCCTCTCTCTCTGCCCCTCCCCCGTTCATGCTCTGTCTCTCTCTGTCTCAAAAATAAATAAACGTTAAAAAAAAAAAATTAAAAAAAAAAACCCAAAAATTCTTACATTTCCTAGAGGGTATATGTGACATGGTTTCCTCCTTCCTAACTCTGACTTGATCTACCATTTTTCCCCTGTTTACTCCACTCCAGCCTTGCTGATTTATTTAATATATCTCAGACTCATCAACAAAATTCCTGCCTCCCAAACTGTGTGTTTGCTCTTCTCTCTGAGTAGAGTGCTCTTCTTTCAGATAATTTCTTGAATTGCTTTTTATCTCCCTAAGATCTCTGTTTAAATGAAATCTTCTCCATCATGCATCTCCTTGGCTTCCCTATTAAAAAGCCTAGTGTCCTGGCATTCTTCTTCTATGTTTAAAATTTTTCCTTGGCACCTATTGTCTGACATACAATGTGTTTTTTTATGTGTTTGTTTTCTTCCATTTGAATTTAATATGAAGATGCTAGAAAAAATTGACACTATTTGGTGCTCAATAAATACTTTTGAATGAATAAGTATATTCTGCATTTTTATTGGTGTTACATCTTTAATTTTTAGGACATTTTTGTTACTTTGTTTTCTCAATTTTTTAATTTTTCATAGCATCTTATTTTATAGATGCAATATTTTCTCTCTAAGAATATTACTGAGGGCTTAAAACTTTTTTTTTTTTCCGCCTGCCTGATCTTTTTTTCCTTTAAGTTGTTTATGTCATGATAGTTTGTTTTGGTCTCTGTTTTATACTCATGGCTTTACTCAGATATCTGATGAACCTTGGTTGACTGTTAATATTCATTATTGAAACACTGAAAGACTAATTGCAATCTGATTAATTGGGTGTGTTGGCAATGTATAGAACATATTGGTATCTTTGGGTCTTTCTTCCTGGGATGGCCACATTGCACACAAAAGTTTATTCTGATTTTCTCCCTGGAGGATATAGTCCTAGCTGCTAGCATTCTGGAGCCAGTGGGGTAAGAGGGTTGAGAATCTATTTTCAGTATTACCTTTGACTTCTATATAGTATACTCATCCTCTGTTGTGCCTGGTGCTGCCTAGTCCATGGTTCATGGACTCCTCTTTCATCCTCTTGCTTAGGTAAGGGATGGCTATCAGGCTTCATGGAGTTCTAAATGCTTCTTTACATACATACACACATACACACACACATGTATATGTATACATATATATATAATTTATTGTCAAATTGGTATCCATATAACACCCCGTGCTCATCCCAGCAGGTGCCCTCCTCAATGCCCATCACCCAATTTTCCCTCTCCCCCACCCTCATCAACCCTCAGTTTGTTCTCAGTATTTAAGAGTCTCTTATGGTTTGCCTCCCTCCCTCTCTCTAATTTTTTTCTCCTTCCCCTTCCCCATGGTCTTCTGTTAAGTTTCTCAGGATCCACATATGAGTGAAAACATATGGTATCTGTCTTTCTCTTCCTGACTTATTTCACTTAGCATAATACCCTCCAGTTCCATCCACGTTGCTACAAATGGCCAGATTTCATTCTTTCTCATTGCCAAGTAGTATTCCATTGTATATATAAACCACATCTTCTTTATCCATTCATCTAACTGCTTCTTAAACTGACTTTCAACTAGTGCTCTTGTTTTTAACCCACCTTCCCCACCACTTCCACAGGTACTTGATGGAACTCCAGAAACTCTGGAGCCTTTGAGAGTTCTGTAAATACAGATGCTTCTCATTCTTCCTCGTAGCCAGTTTAAGATTGCTTTCTGTATTCCTCTGTTTTCCATATTTCAAAACTGTGTTACGCTTGTCTCTTAGTGTATTTTCTTTATTCTTAAGTATTTATTCCTTTAAAAGTTATTTTATTAATGTTTTTATGGGTTTCTGGAGGAATCAAAAAATGTGGTCAATTTGCTGCTTTACCTGGAAAGCCCTCTATTAACTCCTCATATTGTAATCACTGATAATTTTATCTGTTTTGTTCACTCCTCTATCTCCAGTGGCTAGAATATTGCTCAGCCTATAGAAGATACTTAGTAACTTTGGTGGATGTGTGTGTAGTGAGTGAATGTGTGAATAAGACCTCCCAGGAAGAAATTAAATATTCCATAGAATGGGACAGCCTATTAGGATTGTAAGTTCCTTCAATAATATTTGGAAGTTCTAAAATCTAACAAAGACAAAAACCATTATATTACTATAATAACCTTTTATTATTTACTGATTGTAAATAGTTAATGGATTAGATTTAAAGATATTAGCTGTATGATGTGCTCATCTACATGCACATTTGTATGTGAATGTGCCAGAATCCATAGAAATTCTTTGTTCTGAATGAGGAAAAGATTAGATTGATTGGTAATCTCTGTGCTAAAACCATTTTTTGCTGGGTTAGCTCTTTTTGTAAATTTTAACTTCAGTGTTGAAAGTTTTAAAATTTACTTATTTAAGCAATGTGGGGAGTATTGTAGATGTCTCAGTTAACTAAAGCAAATTATACCGTATTTAACTTTTTACAGTGATACATTTGATATTGCCTGGAATGGCAGAACTGGGATTCGCCAGAGCAGACTGTCAAGTAGCACCTCCTTGCTTGATAAAGATGGGATATTTGCTAATTCAGCTAGCAGCAAACTCTTGGAAAGAGCACATGGAATTCTCACGTTAGTATTGATCAGAAATGTGGATTGGTTTTTATGACTGGTTTAAAATTTCTGGCTAAAAAAAGAAGAGGGGTGATGGTGAATCATTATTTTCATGAGGAGAATTTTGAGTGAGACAAGTGAATCAAAAATAGTATTGAGAGCTGTGAATCTCCTGCATTAAGAAGCTTGGCGGTTTGTTTGTTTTCATCTCCCCAGGAGAAT
The DNA here is from genome assembly GCF_028018385.1 of Neofelis nebulosa. Taxonomy (NCBI): domain Eukaryota; kingdom Metazoa; phylum Chordata; class Mammalia; order Carnivora; family Felidae; genus Neofelis; species Neofelis nebulosa. The sequence goes on from NC_080788.1 coordinate 34,534,007, forward strand.
CATGGTTGGATGTACTTACGGAGATAATTCTTCATTAGTCTTTGACAGACCCTACATACAAATAGAGTAAAACTGTTCACACTTTTTATGATTCTCAGTCTTGAATTGCACTTGTCCTTTAATTTTGACAGTCCTAACAAATTGGGCAGTAAAATCCCCTATGAAATGGGGACTGAGACTATATATAGTGATATATAACTTTATCCAGCCTGCCATTCTTCATTACCTAATTATAGGACTGCTTTGAGGGTATAGGTTTAACTATGCAAGGTGGACCAGTAAAAAGTTCTTAGCTACCTGTATCCATGTATTTCAGGCATTATTTCAAAACATATTTTTTGACCACTAGCTGGTATGACTGAATTGGATTCCTTAATCCCTAAGTCATCACTTAACACTGCTAATAGGCTCAATTTATTTAAGTTTCGCGATGCTTCAGAATTATAAATTAACTCATTTAATCCTCACAACAACCAAGAGGTTGGTGGTATTATGATCTTCATTTTACATTATTACATTCTACATTATCTTACATTATCACATTAGTGAAACCAAGACTTAGAGAAGTTAAAACTTCTACACTAGTAAGTGCTAGAGTTTTAGATTCAAGCTTTGGTCTTTCTGACTCCCCAGCTTATGCTCATGAGCTCTGGGCATTATTCCTTTTATTCCTTTAGCCGTTAAAAAAAGTCTTGATGTGAATATAATATTGGGTTATAAAGAAGAAAAAGAGCAGAAGAGAATTTTTAATTCAAAAGGGAAAGATAAGAATTTTTTGATACGTACATTTTAAAAATCTATGAAATTAGACATCTCTTTAAAGTCTTAAAATGACAGAAACAAAGTTTCTGTAGGTATAGGAAAGCAGAATTCTATTAACGTCCAAAAGGAAACAATTTTAGTTTTGAATGTACAACATTATGTTACTGATTATCAGGCTTGAATCTGTTTATACCTATATTGTAGAGCAGGTATCTCTTGTTCCTTTTCCCTGCTTATTTTTCATTCCTAAAGGTGCCTGCTTAGTTGAACTAGACAGTGTTTTCATATAGAAGACCAGTATCTTGGAAATGGGTATATAATCTATTGTTTTACCAGAGACCTGGAAAGGATTCATCTGTACTGTCGTTATTTCTAATATATGATCTGTCTTATAGGAGAAGCAAAAACTTCAAACCCAAGCCTGGACTTCCAAAGGTGAGTATTATGAAAAAGAATTTTTCTGTTTGTGCCCTATTCTGTAATATTTTTTTTATTCATGCAAACAATCTTTAATAATCCCAGATAAGCAGTACCTTATTTGTACCCAAAGTAGGGATTAATTTTGTATATTCAGTTAAATCTGTTTTAGAAATAACACTGGATGTTAGGAAATGGCCAGGCTTAATGGTTCAGGTAAATATTTGTGATATATCTCATATTTCAGTGTTTGAAAGGCTTTTGAATTACAAATGTTTTTTGAGTAATTGCATCTTTACATTAGATCTTTTCATTTATCCTTAAGCCAGGCTAAGGTCAAATTTTGAATTTTACCTGATTTTAAATAGTTTCCAATTAGGGGCACCTGGGTGGCTCAGTTGGTTGAGCGTCCGACTTCAGCTCAGGTCATGATCTTGCGGTCTGTGAGTTCAAGCCCTGCATTGGGCTCTGTGCTGACAGCTCAGAGCCTGGAGCCTGTTTCAGATTCTGTGTCTCCCTCTCTCTCTGACCCTCCCCCATTCATGCTCTGTCTCTCTCTGTCTCAAAAATAAATAAACGTTAAAAAGAAAATTAAAAAAAATAGTTTCTAATTAGTGTTTGTCTAGCTTATCATCATTAGCATTAGTTAGCCAAGTTTTTCTATAAAGGCCAGATAGGCTGCAGGTCTATGTTGTAACTACTTAGCTATGCTATGGTAGCACAAATGCAGCTATAGACAATATGGAACTGAATAAGTGTTACTATATTTCAATAAAACTTTATTTTTAGACACTGAAACTTGAATTTCATATAATTTTACACATGCCCTTAAGTATTATTTTAATGTTCTTTTAACCATATAAAATCAGTGAACAGGATTTGGCCCATGGCTGTAATTTGCCCACCCTGATCTACAAAGTTTATGCTGAGATGGCATTCCAAAAGTATTTACTTAATTTACTAAAGAAAGAAAAATCTTACTCTTTCTTCCTCTTGTATCCCCCTAAAGAAGTTCTGTCACTTGTAACCTTTTTGGTGAATTTCACAATTTTAAAAGAACTGAGAAAGAGCTATTTATTCTCAGATTTTCTAGTTCAAAAAACAAAAAACAAAAAAATGAAGTTATTATTTCCTTCTACTTAAGCCTCTTTGGCTTCTAGAGAAAAGGTAATGCAATGCTTCTGTGGTTTCTGGTAGTAGTAAATAGTTTTAAAGCACAAAGAAAATTTATGTTAAGTGGTTTGTACTTTGTTCTTATCATGAAAAGATTTTGTGTAGAGAAAAAGGCTACCACTTTCATTATCAAACATCTTTATCTGTTCATTTGTGTTTTCTTTTTCCTTCATTGTCTCTTTAGCCATTTAGTATTTTGTTTTTGTTTCAAGTTTTTATTTAAATTCTAGTTAATTGACATATAGTGTAATAGTTGTTTCAGGAAAAGAATTTAGTGATCCATCACTTACATAGAACACCCAGTGCTCATCATAACAAGTGCCCTCCTTAATACCCATCACCCATTTAGCCCATCCCCTGCTTCCCTCCACTCCAGCAACCCTGTTTGTTTTCTATAGTTAATCTTATGGTTTGCCTCCCTCTCTTTTTTTCCCTTCCTTCCCCAATGTTCATCTGTTTTGTTTCTTAAATTACATGTATGAGTGCAATCATATGGTATTTGTCTTTCTCTGACTGAATGACTTCACTTGGCATAATACACTCTACTCTAGCTCCATCCATGTCATTGCAAATGGCAAGATCTCATTCTTTTTGATGGCTGAGTAATATTCCAGTGTCTGTGTACACATACACGTATATACAAGATTTATATATATATATATGTATATATATATATATGTACAGTGTGTGTATAAATATGTAAGTATATATATATTATATATAAATGTATATATATACATTGTGTGTGTGTGTATGTGTATATGTATGTACTTTAGTATTTTGAATGCCAGCACTGAGTCTAGCTATTTGTACCATTCTTTTTACTCTCCTCAAATGGATAACCTGTCTTTAAACTTCATATGGTTTAAAAATATTCATGTACACCTGAAATAATTCTATTCAACTATCAGTGATGGGAATCCCATCTATTTCTCTATTTTTATTTATTTATTTTTATTGACGTATATACAGTGTTATATTAGTTTCAGGTGTACAACATATTGATTAATTGATTCTACACATTACTCAGTGCTCACAGCCTGTCACCAACAATGTTATTACAGAATTACTGACTATATTCTTTATGTTGTACTTTTCATCTGTGTGACTTTTATTTTATAACTGGAAGTTTGTATTTCTTAATCCCCTTTATCTATTTTACCCCTCCCCTCCAGCAACTATCACTTTCTTTTTTTTTTTTTTTTTTTTTCTGTATTTGAGTCTGTTTTTCATTCATCTGTTTTGTTTTCTGGATTCTACCTATACATGAAATCATGTGGTATTTGTGTTTATCTTACTTCACTTGACATAATACCCTCTAGGTCTATCTGTGTTGTCACAAATGGCAAGATCTCATTCTTTTCTATGGCTAAGTAGTAGTCCCATTGTGTGTGTATGTGTGTGTTTGTATACACACACCCCACATCTGTATTCATTCATCTGTTGATAGACACTTGGATTGCTTGCATTATCTTGGCTGTTGTAAATAATGTTGCAGTAAACACAGGGATGCAAACATCTTTTCAAATTAGTGTTTTCATTTTCTTTGTGAAAATACCCAGTGGTGGAATTATTGGATAATATGGTATATCTGTTTTTAATTTTTGAGGAACCTCCATACTATTTTTCTTAGTGGCTGTACCAATTTAGATTCCCACCAACAGTGTGTAAAGGTTCCTTTTTCTCCACCATCTTGCTAAATATTCACTTGTTATTTCTTGTCTTTCTAATGCTAGCCATTCTTATAGGTGTAAATCAAAACCTCATTGTGGTTTTGATTTGTATTTCCCTGATAATGAGTGATGTTGAGCCATCTTTTAATGTGTCTGTTGACCGTCTCTATGTCTTCTTTGGAAAAATGTCTCTTTGGTTTTCTGCTCATGTTTTAATTGGATCACTTATTTTTTGGCATTGAGTTGTAGAAATTCTTTTTACTAACCCCTTATTGGATATATCATTTGCAGATATCTTCTCCCATTCAGTTTGTTGCCTTTTCATTCTGTTTGTGGCTTCCTTTGCTGTGCAAAAGCTTTTCATTTTGATCTCCCAGTAGTTTATTTTTGCTTTTGTTTCCCTTTCTTGAAGAAACCTATCTAGAAAAATGTTATTATGGCTGATATCAGAGAAATTACTGCTTGTGCTGTCTTCAAGGATTTTTATGGATTCAGGTCTTACATTTAGGTCTTTAATCCAATTTGAGTTTATTTTTGAGTATGGTGTGAGTACATGGTCCAGTTTCATTCTTCTGCATGTAGCTGTCCAGTTTTCCCAATACCATTTATTGAAGAGATGGTCTTTTCCCCATTGTATATTCTTGTTTCCTTTGTCACAGATTGACCATGTAGTCATGGGTTTATTTCTGGGCTTTCTATTCTGTTCCATGGACTTATGTGTCTATTTTTGTGCCATATTGTTTTGGTAGTACAGCTTGGTAGTATATCTAGAAATCTGAGATTGCGATATCTCCATTTTTGTTCTTCATTTTTCAAAATTTCTTTGACTACTCAGGATCTTTTGTGGCTCCATACAAATTTTAAGGTTATTTGTTCTAGTTCTTTGAAAAATGCAGTTGGTATTTTGATAGGGATTGCATTGAATCTGTAGATTGCTTTGGATAGAATGGGCATTTTAACAATATTAGTTCTTCCAATCCATGAGCATGGAATATCTTTCCATTTGTGCCACCTTTAGTTGCTTTCATCAGTGTTTTTTGGGTTTCAGAGCATAGGTCTTTCACCTTCTTGGTTAAGTTTATTCCTAGTTATTTTACTCTATTTGGTGCAATTGCAAATGGAATTGTTTATTTACTTTCTCTCTCTGCTACTCATTATTAGTGTATAGAAAGAACTGATTTCTGCATATTAATTTTGTATTCTATAACTACTGAATTCATTTATTATTTCTAATAGTTTTCTGTTTGGAGTCTTTAGGGTTTTCTATATGTAGTATTATATCATCTGCAAATAGTGTCAGTTTAACTTCTGCTTTACCAATATGGATGCTTCTTATTTTTTTTCTTGTCTGATTGCTGGGGCTAGGACTTCCAGTACTATGTTGAATAAAAGTGATAGGAGTGGACAGGGTTGCAAATATTTTTCTGTGTCAGTAAATACAGGTTACGGTATATTTATGAACTGTATAGAATTTAGTTGTGTGACTAAAGCATACTTTATGAAAATAATTCCTTATAATTGCATATCTCTGTTGTTTTTCACTGTTTTCTGAAGCATTGTCAAAAATGACTTTCAGATCTTGTTTGATAATCTCCTTAAATAAATATCTAGATGTGAAATTGTTTATCAGGAAGGCTATACTGATTTGCATTCTTAAGAACAGTGCATAAATATGTCTTTCTTCACAACCTCATGAATATTGGGTTTTGTCAGTGTTTATTATGTTTGCCAATCTGATATGCAGAAAATCTCTTTAAAAGAAATGTGCTTTTTTTTTATTATAAATCAGGTTGATTGATTATCATCATGTTATATGTCATTTATACTTTATTTGAGAATTGCCTGTTTCATGTCTTCTGTTCATTTTAATTTCAGGATGAATTTTTAAAGGAATTTTTACATTTCTTATGTACAGATAATAAGTCTGTCATTGCTAGAAAAATTTTATTTAGTTGTATCTGTTAAAATATGTATTGTACTTGTTGCCACTTGAAGGTTTATATTTTTAAGTGTTTATATTGTCAAAATTAATATTTTTAAGGCTTTTAAATTTGTTGTTTTTAACTCAGTTCTGTGCTTCTCATACAATAAAATTTTTAGAGCTTTTTGAATAACATTATATAGTTGTACATATGTATCATTATATATTCTTTCCATGGGCAAGCTCACTTCCATAAATATGGTATGGTTTAAAAAGTTGAGGCGCCTGGGTGGCTCAGTCAGTTGAGCATCCGACTTCAGCTTAGGTCATGATCTCATGGTTCATGGCTTTGGGCCCTGCGTTGGGCTCTGTGCTGATTTGGAGCCTGCTTCAGATTCTGTGTCTCCTGCTCTCTCTGCCCCTACCTTGCTCGCACTCTGCCTCTCTCTCTCAAAAATAAATAATAAATATTAGAAAAAATTACTTTTAATTGTAATTGGCTGCAAAAGCTCTCAAATACTTTATTAACACCCCATTTTGTATTATTTGTATTTGCTTTATGTGTAACTCCTATCTTACTATTAAGATTAATAATTAATTTGCCAGGATCATGGTTAATAGGGTTTATGTTTTATTTTGTTTCTGTGTATGTTTCTGGCACACCCTCTGTAGCCCTGGGATTAAATTTATTGTCTCTGTGAGTCAGGATTCAGTTACAGTTAGCAATAATAAGTGTAGATATTTTTAAGTAGAAAAAGACTTAATTCAAATAGGCACTTACAAAATCATTAGAGGTTTTAGAGTTTCAGAGTATTAAAATAGCAGTGCAGAACTGACCCCAGCTGTAATCAGCTAAGAAAGCAGGAAGCTGCCATTCCAGCTGCTGCTTCCAGGTGCATACTACCTGTGGTGTAATCCAGGAATCAGGAGGAAGCTGCCACAACTATTGGCTCCAGGGTTCAGGTGCATTTACTAGAGTTGCAGTAACAACACAACTTCCCTGTGCTCTGCCTCTCAACTCACAAAGGTGGTGCCTGGACATTAGGATCACAGAAAGCTAAAGTACTTGGGTATACATGGTTGTCAGAAGAAACAGAAGCTAGTAGCCAAAGTCTGCCTCAGTTATACCTTCCCAATTTCATGCGTTAGAATTTAAATGATAAACTTAAATCCTATCTGGAACCCAGATGCAAGAGAGTTTGAAAAATGCAGTTTTCTTTTTAGTTGGAAAGCTTCTGCGAGAAAGCAGCAGGGTGAGATGGATATTGAATATCAATTTCTAATATTCACCACAGTCATTATACATGGGTGATAATGAAAACTGGCTTAAAATTTTGGTTTCCCTGTTCTTTAATTAATTTATGTGAAGAATTTGATTTTTCTTGCTTGTTTTCAGCACTTGCTAGAGGTAAATTCTTTAAAGCACCTGACAAGACTGACACTACAGGATCGCATTACCAAGTCTCTTCTTCATTTGCACAAGAAGAAAAAGCCTCCCAGCATCAGTGCCCAGTTTCAGGTTATTTCTTTTGTTATCTTTTTATAAAAAAAGTTTTTAATATCAGGAATCTGTTTCATTCAGATCAGCATTGAAAGGTCAGAATGATCTGCAAGGTACCTGAATGGAATATGATTCATATGACTTAAAAGCCATTTTATGGTGGTCATTTTGGAGAAAAGTTACAGTGGTGGAAAAAGTCAGCTGCCTTTCTTTTTCATTGTTGTATCTGTGGATAGTGGATATCCCAAAGAGTAATTCATTGCCTTCAATGTGAGGAGACAGGCAGCAGGAAATTGCTATTATAAACAAAATCTTCCTTTTACCCTATGGCCCAGATATAGTCACTGTTAACATAAGGTGTATGTTTTTTTTCCTATATGTATTTTTAAACTTCATGCTTCTGCTATCGATATTTAACTAAATGAGATTGTAGTTTTTTTCTGGTTTTATCTTAACTTTGTGTACATAGATCCATTTCTTTTTGTTGTGACTGGGCATTTGGGAATAAATATCACAATAAATTAAATAACAGTTATATGTAATTGTCAAGCTGACTTTTATTCTTTGAACATATATCTGTGTCTTAAGTTTTTTACAGTACCTTCACATTGGTTTTCTAATCAAAGGAAAATAAGTCTAAAATGGGCTATGTTTTTCAAGGATGGTTTGTTTATAGCAGCAGGAATCAGATCGGTGGTTTTCTGGGACTGTCAGCAGGAAGAGTTATTAATTGCATATGGGCAGGAGGGAACTTTCTAGGGTAATGGAAGATTTCTATATCTCATCTAATGTGATGTTTGCACAATCATGTAAACTTACTGCAAATCATTGATCTGTACACTTATAATGGGTACATTTTTATAGTATTTAATTTGTATTTCAATAAAGTTAAAAACAAAACATCACTCTTAAGAGAATGAGAGTGCAAGGTACAGGGTGTGAAAATATACTAGCAATATATCTGAAAAGCACCTTATATATATAGAATAAACGAAGAACCACAAATCAATTTTTAAAAAGACTGATACCCTAATACAAATGGTACAAAGCCTTGTGCAGTCAAAACTGTCTGAAATCAAAAGATGTAATTCAGAAGGCCAGTGATCCTATTAGATACTGGCCCAACATTATTATTCATCAGAGAAATGCAAATTAACTACACACTTGCCAGCATGGCTGAAATAAAAAAGACTGATTATACAAAGTGTTAGTGGGGATGTGGAGCAACCAGAAGAACTTTTATACACTTCTATTGAAATATAAACTGATGCAGGTATTTGGAAATAGCTAAAAGATATGTTGAAGAATGGCCACAGCAATTTTATTTATAACAGCCCAAACTGAAACAAACAAATATCTACCATAAATGGATTATTTAATTGTGGTATAGTCATATAATGAATCATTACTATATAGCACTGAAAATGTACATAATGTATGCAACAAATACAAGCTCGTACCTAGTATATCTTTTTTTTTTTTATATGAACTCATATAGCAGACAAAACTAAGTTGCCATCTTAGAGATTAGGGTAATGGTTACCTTTGGTTCAGGTGTGGAGGTGGGTAATTTATGTACAGTGACCTTGCTAAATTCAATGGGATGGGATAGAAGGGCTTCTGAATTTCTGGTAATATTTTGTTTAATGATTTGGGCTTTGGTTGTAAGAATGTATTCCCTTTGTGAAAATTCATCAGACTGTATACTTATGATTTAAGCATTTTATTTTGTGTATCTTGTACTAAAATAGCATATACAAGAAAAAAGAACACTGAAAAGTAAAAAAGTTGTATGTTGCTTATATATGATGGTAATAATAGGAGTCTATATGGTTGTAAGGCTTTTAAGTTTTACTTGAAGTCATAAAATATTAACCCTAAGTAGACTATGACAAGTCAGGTTTGCATATTGTAATCCTTAGAGTAGCCACTGAAAAATACTACAAAGAAATATAACAGAGAAGCCAATAGATGGAATACTAAAAAACAAAATATGTTATCTGAGCATAAGATGGAATGAAACTAGAAATCAATAAAGGAAAGATAACAACCCCCAGGTATTTGGAAAATAAAAAGCAGACATCTAAATAATACATGAGTCAAAGAAGGAGGAAGATTTTAAAAATATTTTAAATGAAATGAAAATATCAAAGTTTGTGCAGTGCAGCTAAAGCAGTGCTCCAGGGTTCATTGATAACATTAAATGCTTTTAATGAAATGAGAAAGGTCTTAAGTCAATAATGTAAACTACTACTTTAGGAACCTAGCCAAAGAAAAATATATTAAACCCAAAGCAAGCAGATGGAATGAAATGATAAAGATAAAAGAAGTCAATGAAATTGAAAACAGAAAAATAATAGAAAAAAACCAACGAAACCAAAAAGCTGGTTCTTTGAAAACATAAAAAAATTATAAACTTCTAGCTAGACTAGTCAGGAAAAAAAAAGAGGTAAACTACAAATTATCATATTAAGAATGAAAGAGGGGATATCACTGACATGAACACTGAAAGTGGGAGAATATTAGCTAGTGGATACCCTACTGGATGATTTTCCAAGTTGTTCTAGGAATGCATGAGTTTGAATAAATTGTTTCATGAAATGTGAAGAAAAGTCTAGAATTAGGAGGTCATTCTGTAATATATATGCAGTATTTACTGTTGCCAAGTTATCAGCTTTAAGATTAAACTACCATCCTTAAATTACTAAATTACCCTTAATCAGTATGGAAATAAATTTGCTTTTCAGAAAGAAAGCTATTCCTGTGTATACCAATCATTTCTGCATAGTTTGCCAACATTATTTTTTGTATCTATAAATTATTTCCTGCCAGTTTGGAATGGGAGAAAATGCTAATTACATTGCTTTGTATTGCAGGCCTCATTAAGCAAACTGATGGAGACACTTGGTCAAGCAGAACCATATTTTGTGAAATGCATTCGCTCTAATGCTGAAAAGGTAAAAATGTCCTGTAAATGACAGCTTCTAGCTCAGCTTACTTCAAATCAGGCTTTACATTTTTTTTTTTTTTTTTTTTTTTTTAAGGAGAGCAAGTGGTAGGGAAGAGCTATCTTTAATCTTTTTAAGGAAAACCAGGTTCTGTATTTTCTGTGGATATCCTTTTATTTTCTGTATTTACTTGCTTATTCCGTGTTTACATGCACTTGATTCAGTGTTTCCTAGAATCTGAGAACCAAATATGTTTTGAAATTCCATCATAAAAAAGAGTTTTATGCAACTTTTGTTACCCTGAGATTAATCTTTCTTGTTTGTATATAACCTGTCATTCTTAAAGAATTTGTTTAGAGCTTTTTGCCTCTGTAAAATAAGGAACGTACTGTGGACATTCTTGATTCCTTCTGCTTTCGATAATAGGTCTCCTAATTACAGCTTTGCAGAATATACCTAATAAATATAAACACTTGTCATATTCCTTTATGTTCATCATAGGAAAATATAGTTCCTAGGCTGAACAGCTAAAAATGTGTAGTTCTATAGTACTATAAATGTATAGTATGAATTGTGTCCAGCTTTCTTAATTTTTAGGAAGCAGTCTTCAACTGCTGTTTACAAGCTTTGTGAACTTAACCATTTCTGTGACTTATAAAAGTTTTCATCTTTGTAAGAATATACTATAATTATAGGACCAGACTCACAGTGTTTTGGAACTAGTATACCTGAGTCACTACCTGCAAAGTACTTAAAATGTTACTGGCCCATACTAATTGTTCAGTAAATGTTAGCTGTTCTTTTATAGTAACAAAAAAGGACACCTTTTTATTTACAGTTAAATAGAACCTTTGAGTCCTTATTATTAATGAAGACCTTGTTATACAGAGAGTTCAATTAATGAAGTATTTCAGGGCACAGAATAAGTACTAAATAAACATTGACTATTATTAACATAAGTTGCATATTTGATTTTTTTTTTTCTTTGATAGCTGGTATGCCCCATTTCCCTGCAGGAAAATGTTTGGGATTGCCTTTGTGGATCATTGAAAATAGTATTTAGAGAATAGGGAGAAATACCAGAATATCCAAATATATCTTTTGAATATCGGAAAACATGCCGACTGAGATACCTACAAGTGACAGGGTGTTGTGAATGGTGATGAGTGACTGCCTCCCATTAGCTTCTTCCTTATCAATGCTTGTGCATTGAGGAGATCAGTTCTCAGGGACTGTAGGAATTTTTTGTTTTTCATTGTATCCTACTGGTATTACTAGCAAAAAGTGTTTAGAGAAAAAACTGCTCTTAACCTTGTACTAGTCATTAAATGAAGAATCTGTCAGCTCTCCCTTAACCAAGGCAACTGATAGAGTGGAGTAGGTGGTTTCTGATTGAAATTATAGAGAGAAATCTTAATTAAAAACAAAAATACAGACACTCTTGACTACATATATGTAGATTAATCTTGTTACAGATTTTTATAGGGACTAGACTATGTCTGCTCCTCCTGTGGGTAACTGCATTCCTTTTTAGCTTTGAAGGTCCTCTCCCTCTACAACTAGAGAGAGCCTGGAAGCTTGGTTTCTCCTTTTTCCCTAGGGTCAGGCATTTAGAACTTTTCTGAAGCTACCAGCTGGGGAGGTAGATTTTCCTGTCACTTCTGTTGTGTCTTAACCTGACAATCTCCAATTTTTAGATACTCAAAAGTTGACTATACTTATGAGGAAAACATTAATTTGGAGATCTCTTCTTCCGGGTTAATCTGTTTTTTTTTTCCATTTGCTTTGATTTAGCTGCCATTAAGGTTCAATGATGCTTTGGTACTTCGACAGCTTCGGTACACTGGGATGCTAGAGACAGTTCGAATTCGCCAATCTGGATACAGCTGCAAATATTCTTTCCAGGTTATGCTTTTATAGTGATATTTAAATTTATATACACATAATTAAGTGATTCCTGTGTCTTGTTTTTCATTTGGGGCTCACTTGTTTATTTCTCTTATTTCTTCCTTTCCATTCCATCTTTTGTATACAGAATTGAAGAGGGATAGAAAGTACTCACTTCCATTGAATGGCAGCAATCTTATGTGTTGTAATCGAATCCAGTTCCTGGCTATTCTCATTTGATCTGAATGTTTACTAATACTAAGTTTACTTGTAACATAGTAGTTCCTCCTGCTGATTACTCCAGTAATGGAAATAGTTCAATCAGAGCTACCTGGTTCAAGAGAAGATTCTATTTAGGTTTATGTAAAGTTTTCTCAGCAAGATTTTCTTTTATAGTAAGCTGCCAGCAAGGTTCACAGTTATTCTCATCAGCTACTGCTGCTATGGGTATAGAAATTATGTTGAAGCTTTTCAGCAGCTGAACAGATTCTTTGCTGTTTCTGGGCGGGAACGCTTTGTTCTCAGTTATACCCTGTAATAGCTGACACCTTTGCATGTTTTTTTGCTAAAATTTCAATTCTTATTAAATAACTTTTTCTTTGGTCTTTAACACAACTTTCTCAAAAGGGATAGTTTCTGCTTTTTTCTTCTTCCATTCCCTTTTGATAACAAAATATGTAGAACTCACTATCTTCTCTCCACCCCACCCCCATTTTACAAATTAACTGTTTTGTAGTTTTTTTAATTAAATACTTTCTTGGTTTCAGTCTGTTTAGAAGATGAGAAAAGGATCAATAAAAGGACAGCTAGCTAATTTAGACCCATGTTTACATTTTACACATAGTTTAGACATGTTTATAATTTTCTTGTGATTTTACAACATTTTTCTTTTCATTTTTCAGGATTTTGTGAGCCACTTCCATGTACTTCTTCCCCGAAATATTATTCCATCCAAATTTAACATTCAGGATTTCTTCAGGAAAATAAATCTTAATTCAGATAACTATCAAGTTGGAAAATCCATGGTAAATATAATATATACACTCCTTGTCAAATTTGAGTGAATTTTTATATTTAGATAATAATGGCGATCTTTGCCCAGAGAACATTTCTGAAAAAGATACTGTACCAGTTATCATAAGGAAATTGATTAGGCCAAGATTTTTACTTAATATAGTCAGTATTAACCAAAGAGCTTCTGGCCAGTGCTCTAGGTCTGCTTAAGGTTTTTAACTGCCTAAAAACAATGACTCCCTAGGTATTCTACTGTAATCTTCAACTCAACTTGCCCAAAGTGACCTTATCCAAATTACCCTACTGTCCTTAATTTTCATCTATTCTTTTCTCTCTCATCCTTCTTCTAGGTTCTTAGGCTAAAAACTGTAATGCTATTTGGCCTGACCCTTCACCTTAATCCTTTTACAAAGTTCTGTGTCTTCTCACAAATGATTCTCACGTCATGCCCCTTTTCTTCATTCCTACTGCTGGCATTTTAGCCTGTTCCTTTGCTCTCAGTTATAGTTCTCTTACAGTAATTCCTCATCCGATTTCAGTCTATTTGTCATTCCATTTAAGTCGCTCTACCCATAGTATCAAAACCATCATCTTAATATACTTCTTTCTTTTATGTTGACTTTCTGATCAATAATAATCACCTGATAACCTCCCGTTAAATTCAAACATCTTTCTCTTCTTCAAGAACCTCCATATTGTGACTTCACATCATTTAATATTTTCTTTATGAAGATTATTCGGTTGTCTCCTGTACATGCTGCCATGTACGTGTACATTTGTTATTATTTCCTGCTCCTTGTTTTGCTTAGGTAGAGCCCTCTGTCTTTTGCCTTACAGTTTACTGTTTTCCTATTTGTGTATCTAATATCTCTTCTTTTTTAAAATAGTGTTAAATTTTTGACAGAAGGGGGAGGTGATGGATATCAATTAGTTGGTGGTAATTACTTCATAATGTATACATACATCAAAATGTCACATTGTACACCTTAAAGATATATATAGGTTTTAATATCTACCTGCTTTTAAGGGTGAAGTGCAAATTCTGTTTTCAGAGGGACTATGTTTAAGTTATATTTGTTTCCTCCTAAACCCGTAAAGATTTATTAATGGCATAAAATAGTAAATAAATTGATTAATAGCTTTGGGTAGCAAGAAGCCTTTGATGCATACTGGGTTTCAAAAAGACGGTTATTATTGGTTTATTCATATTATGATCATCCCCCCACCCTAACATCCTTGAACAATATGACCTTTTACCAGTGGTACAAGTGGGTCATGATGGCAGTGAATCTCTAAAACTGGGAATTTTGTATTCGTGTTCACTGTTTCATTTCCCCTTCTATGTTCTAATGTCTCTTTCTATATTCTAATGGCTATTTTTTTTTTTTAATTTGAGAATGACTTCTTTGGATATATTGATAGAAATATTTATCAGTACTGCTTTTCATTTCTTCCACTGTATTCTTCTCTAAAGAAGCTTACCACAGAGGGGCGCCTGGGTGACTCAGTCGGTTAAGCATCTGACTTCGGCTCAGGTCATGATCTCACGGCTCGTGAGTGCGAGCCCCACGTCGGGCTCTGTGCTGACAGCTCAGAGCCTGGAGCCTGTTTCAGATTCTGTGTCTCCCTCTCTCTCTGACCCTCCCCCGTTCATGCTCTGTCTCTCTCTGTCTCAAAAGTAAATAAACGTTAAAAAAAAAAAAATTAAAAAAAAAAAAAGAAGCTTACCACAGAAAAGATGATTCATGAAATAAATTTCTCATTTCCTCATAAGCTGTATTCCTCATCTTTCTTCTTTTTGGTAGGTGTTCCTAAAGGAGCAGGAACGACAACACCTACAAGATCTGCTTCACCAAGAGGTGCTGCGCAGAATCATATTGTTGCAGCGATGGTTCAGGGTCCTGCTGTGTAGGCAGCATTTCCTCCACCTGAGACAGGCATGCATCATTATCCAGGTGGGAAGTAAAGGATTTCTTGCATGAGATTTGCTAGTTTATTTGGCTTTTATTTTAGTAACTAGAATTTTACTGTGAAACATTTGAATAAGAATATAAACTTCTTCATTGATGAGAATGTGTCCTATTCATTTTTGAAATGTTCATAGCATCTAAAAGATTACCTGGCATATACTAATAGACCATTGATAAACATCGATGGAGTTGAAGTTAAATTAAATTGAATTTATAGCTGTAATGTCTTGTACACTATGGTTAGGGGCAAAGGAATTATGTGCCTTAATTTTTGTTGCCTTAGTTATTTTTATTTGATTGTTTCCTGAGTGATATTTGAGAGTTATATATACATTGCTCTTGCTCTGTACTCCTCTTGGATGATAGGTATCTTATTTCATATTTTATCTGTTTTATTTTTTCCTTCACTGATTTATATGATGACCGTTCTGTTCTCCTCCATAGGCCCTTTTCTTTTAATACAAGAAAATTTTTAGAATATTTATCTTTGAAACATGTGCATGTTGACCTTAAACCCATTAATACTGGCAAAACTATAGCCCAAGAAGATAATGTAATTTGTTAAAGCATCAAAAACTTTTAAATTATTTTAAGTTCTATAATTAACTTCATCGAGGTTATATTCTCTAAGAATTGTTTTAGCCAAGCATATCTGGAAAATAAAGCTTTTTTTTTCACTTTAATCAGGCACAATTTAGCTATTTAGCCGCTTAATCTCTAATTACAACACAAATTTATTTTTTTTCTTTTTTCTGTGAAAATGTGGTATAAGATATGACAGCCATTTCTATTGTTTTGTCTTCCTCACAGCGATTCTGGAGGAATTATCTAAATCAGAAGCAAGCCAGAAATGTAGCTGTGCAGAAGGATGCTTTAGTTTTGGCTAGTGCAGCCACGCTTCTCCAGTCTTCCTGGCGTGCTCATGTGGAGAGGCAGCGGTATTTGGAGCTCCGGACTGCAGCCATCATCATCCAGCAGAGATGGAAGGAATGCTATAGGCAGAGGCACATGGCTGCTGTCTGTATTCAGGCAAGATGGAAAGGCTACAGAGAAAGTAAGAGGTATCAAGAACAAAGGAGCAAAATTATCCTTTTGCAATCAATATGTAGAGGATTCAGAGCAAGACAAAGGTAATTTGTATTGTTATGATACTTACTCCTTTTCTCTTCAGCTATTTTGTTTATATCTTTGCTCTTAACACTTGCCTAACTTGTATTAGAATTGGTTATGTACAATTTCGTCTTCTCCACTAGGCTGTGATGTTCTTAGCAGTTTTAACCCATATTGTATGGTCTCTAAAAGAAGCTAAACAGATACTTATTGAATTAAATTGGATTGAAAACCTACATGGTTTACAGTTACAACCACTAAGAATTGATTTTACATTAGGTTGAGTCTTTAAAATTTGGCAATATTCAGTTGTTTTTATTTTCAGAAACTTTAATTTCATTATTAAGGTTTACCTTAAAATAAAGTTATTTCTAAAAGGAGAGCTTTACTTCTGAGTTAATTTTCGTTTTGACTAGAATGCCCTATTAGGATAAATGTACTTAAGAAAGTATCTCACTCATAGAAATAGAATAATGAAATGTGCATCCAAGTTAGTTTAAAAAGAAAATTTTGAAACTTTCAAATTATTTCTTAAATTCTCAGTAAAGTGTATTCTCTCCAGTAGTAACTAAAAAATCTTTCTAACCCATTTTTTTTTTCCTGTTGTTATATAGATTTAAAGTTTTAAAAGAACAAAGACTGAAAGAAACAAAACTAGAATTTGGATTGGCAGATCCTGAGCCATATGGAGCTCTGGAAATTCAGGGCTCAGACCCTTCAGAATGGGAGGATTGTTCCTTTGACAACAGAGTGAAAGCTATAGAGGAATGTAAATCTGTGATAGAGAGTAATCGAATTAGCCAGGAGAGTTCAATGGACTGCTTGAAAGAGTCCCCAAACAAGCAACAGGAGAGAGCCAGAAGCCAAAGTGGTGTGGACTTGCAGGGAGAAGTGATTGTAAGAGAGAGACCTAAGTCCTTAGAGGATCTCCACCAGAAAAAAGTAGGTCGGGCCAAAAGAGAAAGTCGGAGAATGAGAGAACTAGAGCAAGCTATATTCAGTTTAGAATTGCTAAAAGTTCGTTCTCTTGGTGGCATGTCTCCTTCAGAGGAACGTAGATGGTCTACAGAACTGATGCCTGAAGGTCTTCAGTCTCTACAGGGTACACCTGACAGTGAAAGCTCTCAAGGAAGTTTGGAACATCTGAGCTGCGAGGAAAGCCAGAAGAGCAAACTTGAGTCCATAGTATTAGATGAAGGAGACTTGCAGAGTCTGTCGCCTAAAATATCTAGCAGTCCAAAATTTGATTCACAGGACAATGCCCTCAGTTCCTCAAGTGAGACTAACTATACCATGATTGAAAAGGGAACACCGTCTGACTCAGTGCATTTGAAGAATGGGACTGTGAAGGAAAAATTGGCTTGCGGTTCTGAACCTATTACCTGTAAGCCACAGCTGAGAGACCCCTTTATTTCAAATAGTCTGCCTACATTTTTTTATATTCCTCAACAAGATCCACTGAAAACAAGTTCCCAACTAGACACAGGTATCCAGAGAAACAAGCTATTAGAAAGTGAAGAAACATTTTCAGCTCTTACTTTGGATATCAACAGGGAAGCCAGAAAGTACCACTCCTCCGGAGAAAATCAAGTTGTCATGTCTTTGAATACAGATTCTTCTAATACTGTGCTGAAGAAGTTAGAAAAGCTAAACACTGAGAAGGAAGAAAGGCAAAAGCATTTGCAGCAGCAGAATGAAAAAGAGATGATGGAACAGATTCGTCAGCAAACAGATATTTTAGAGAAGGAGCGTAAAGCCTTCAGGACCATTGAAAAGCCACGAACTGGGGAGTTGTTCCTGGCACCATCTTTCCATCCATCAAAACAAAGGGTAGAGAGGCCGTCCTCTCTCCTCATTCTGAATACCCCAAATAAGGAAGAACCCAATGTACTAGGGCCTCCATTAGTAACTGTAAAAGATGCAGTTCTTCCAAAAGACAGCACTTCTGCTCACCTGTCCCAGAAGGACCGACCTGTCACCTTATTCTTTGAAAGGAAAGGAGGCCCATACCAATCTGCTACTACCAAGGAATTATCCAAGACAGACAGAATGTGTACCCAAATGAATGTAGCCTATAAACTTTCTAATAATCGTGTTTCCAAAAGAGAGCATCATAGGCCAGCTCAGTCTTACATCCACAAATCTGATGGCCCTTCCAGAGATGGAACTACTAGGGTCATTTTCTTCACACCAAAGGACAATATGAGTATTTCCCTGTAAGTGAAATGATACTTATTTTCTGTGTAAATGGGAAACTTTTTGGAGAATTTTGCTAAGTTGCTTTAATCTACCTCAACTATTTGTATGGGTGCTGCCGAAATGAGCCATTTTCTCTGTGTAAAAAAATTCCCTTAATGTTGACTCTAGCAGGGTTCCTGAAATTGGATATAATTATACCATAGGAATCTTTGACTAAGCATAGATGGAGTTTTTTGGTTTCTTCTCATTAAGTGAGAAAGCATTTGTGAAGGTCAATACAGTGCCTATAAACATAGTAGGCTAGGCATTCGGCAAATGCTGGTTGTCTTAGATTTTTCATGTGAGGCAAGTCCAGGTTTTTATTGTCACACTTTAAAGTTAATGTACTTTGTCCCAGCTCTTGGCCTATTGGGTCTTCACTGAGTACTTTATACATTTTTGGTGTGTAGTAAAAAACACAAAAAGAATAAAATTTAGCATCTTAACCATTCTTAATTACATATGACAGTAGTGTTAACTATATGCACATTGTTGTACAGTGGATCTCTAGAACTTTTTCATATTGCAAAAGAAACTCTATTACCTATCAAACAGCAACCAGCCCTTTCCCCTTACTCCAAGCCCCTGGTAACCACCATTTTTCTTTTTTCTTTTCTTTTCTTTTTCTTTTCTTTTCTTTTTTTTTTTGAGAGAGTGTGCATGTGTACTTGAAAGCAGGGGAGAGGGGCAGGAGAGAGAGAGAGAGAGAGAGAGAAAATCTCAAGCAGTCTCCTTGTTCAGCACTGAGCCCAATGTGGCTCAGTCCCACAACTCTTGGATCATGACTTGGGCTGAAACCAAGAGTTGGACACTCAACTGGCTAAGTCACCCAGGCGTCCCTACTTGTGACCACCATTCTACTTTGTTTCTAAGAGTTTGACTACTTAAGTGGATGCCTCATATGAGTGGAAGTTCTTTAT
This sequence comes from Neofelis nebulosa, assembly GCF_028018385.1. Lineage (NCBI taxonomy): Eukaryota > Metazoa > Chordata > Mammalia > Carnivora > Felidae > Neofelis > Neofelis nebulosa. The sequence continues at coordinate 34,553,541 of NC_080788.1, forward strand.
ACTTTTAAGTTTTCTTAACTTGTGGTCATCATGAGAAAAGCACTTTTTAAGTGGAACATAAAAACAAAGATGATAAAATTTAAGAAATTTTATTAAGTCTTTGTTGTATAGTGGATTCTTTCAGTTCTCTTTCAGTGTTTTGTTTTTAAATATTTTTATTTTGAGAGAGAGAGAGAGAGAGAGCGCGCGAGCGAGTGCACAAGAGGGGGGAGGGGCAGAGAGGGAGAGAGAGAATCTCAAGTAAGTTCCACACTCTCTGTAAATGTGGAGCCCAACATGGGGCTCGATATCACAACCATGAGATCATGACCTGAGCCAAAATCAAGAGTCAGATGCTCAACCAACTGAGCCACCACGGTGCCACAAGAATGTCAGTGTTTAAATGAAAGGAGGGTATATATCTTAGAGCTAAAAAAATTAAATTTCACATTATGCAAATAACCTTTTCTCTCTTATCATAGCTTGAGCTTTTAAATATTTTTGTCTGTAAAATTACATACAGATTTTATAGAAACTCTTTGTAAATACGAGCAAAAAATCATTGGTATTTTTTTTTCCATTAGGGGTTTCTGTATGGTATTATGAAACGCAGTTGGACTAAATGACAGCTTGAGGTCCTATACCTGCCCATTAACCTAGAGATTGCCCAAAAGTTCAAAGACTTTGTATAAGCATATATAAGCCCATCAGAGTGTTAAAAACATTATTTCCTGTCATTCTGATTAAGTTTAGTGATGGGAGGTGTGTGTGTTGTATGTTTGTGTAGTTGTTGGATCCATGAATCAGTTCTGTGAAAGGCTTACTTACAGATTTCAAAAACATTAATCATTCTTGTGAATCCTTGTAAATTACTTTTGTCATTTTCCAAGATAAACAATCTTAAGGGTACTTGATCTAGTTTGCTTTGCCTCATTAAGATCTATCTATCTTCAAAATGATTATGTGTTAGGTTGTTTCTGTGAAAGCTTAAATAAAATTCATACTTTAAGTCTTTTTTTATTGTATAAGTAATACTATAAACCTTACCATTTTATAGAATTGCAAATGTTGGTAATTCTAAACTATTTTGTCCAGTTGCCACACTATTATAGATGAGCTCACTAGGCCTATAGAGATGAAATGACTTGTTCAAAATCACATACTGAGACAAATAGCTGGGAATGGAACTTGAGTTTCATGATTAGGAATCACCATTGGATTTCATGATTAGGAAGTAATTTTAGATTAGTGTTCTTTCTGTAGAAAAGAAATGCACTTTCTATAGATAAAGTGCATTGTGGCCTTCATCTGGTTAATGAAAGAGAACAAAAAAGAAATCATGGAGAAATATAAAGAAAATGCTGTGAGTTTAAAAGTTGGCTAGGGTGTTCAGATGCTATCAAACATTGTTTCCTTGTTTTGAGAATAAATCAAAGGCCAATAGGCTTAACTGTGGCAAGACAGATTTTGATGAAAGGGAATCTTTTAGGATAGCCTAGGATTGCTAGGTTTGATTGTGGGTTGGTCAAAAAGGGAGATACCTGAGACGCCTTTAGCTAGGAAAGGTTGCCATCTATTTTGGTTTGTTTAGGGATTTATGCATAGGGTAAAGGACAGTATAACTTTTATGGCCCCTTGGTCTTCACTTATAAAAATTAAATGGAAGATTTTGCATGAGAGCAGTTAGTCTGCCAACTTGTATTATAAGTTAGTGTGTACTTTAAACCCACCACTATGTTAGAAGGTAAGGTATGATTCTCAGTGAGCTTATAGTTCTAAGGAGAGGATAATGGTATGTTGATAAATTTTAAGATTCATGGTTCTGAGTTAAGGTAGGTAACAGAATTTAATGATAAAGTAGTCACATCATGTGGTTATTCAAGCAAAATTAAATTTTCATAAACTAACACTGTGCTATTTGTATGGCATACCTCTTTTAACTTAATAACAATTTCTTATCCTTCTAGTGTTGACTTTGTTCTGTATAATAGTTAAAATTTTTTTTTAACGTTTATTTATTTTTTAGAGACAGAGTGTGAGTGGGAGAGGGGGAGAGAGAGCGAGGGAGACACAGAATCCAAAGTAGGCTCCAGGCTCTAAGCTGACAGCACAGAGCCTCATGCAGGGCTTGAACTTATGAACCATGAGGTCATGACCTGAGCCGAAGTTGGATGCTTAACTGACTGAGCCACCCAGGCACCCCACTGTTCTGTATAACAGTTTTAAAACTAAGATAGTAGATGAAAGCTACAGAGGGATTTCAGAAAGGAAATTTGCTAACCAGGAGGAACCATCTCAGTATAAAACAAAGTAATGGGATCTTTATCACTTAGTAGCTACTTATCAGGTATTTTATAATGATTAGAATAAAAGGTCCCTTCTAAGACTGATTTTAAAGATTTGGGGATGTAGTATTTTCCCTTATCAATTCCATCTGTTTTCTTGAGCTAATTCTGCTGCTACTATTCTTAAACATATATCATAGTAGAATATACCCAGTGATTATCAGGGACAGGCTTCTAATTCAGTCACATATGTTAATTGTTGATAATGCTATTAATTAGGATAGGCAGAAAAACATTGATACGTTGTTTTAGGAATTGGGTAAGATCTGGAAATATTTATGTGATTTTCTAGAATTCTTTGACTTGGCTTGTTAGGCTATATTTCACGTCGTACTTTAAGACTGTTGCCATGGGATGTCTGCTCGGAATTGAAATGTAATCCTGTTGTTTTATCTTAAGTGTCAACAAGGAAGCCTTAAACAGTGGAAATCCTCTACTCCATAAACAAGATGAACCAAATTGGAAACCTGTGAAATTAACTGGGCCGGGCCAAGGAGAGGTAAGTATTGAATTTTATCTCTCTTATGCAAAATAGATGCACCTATTTTGGAAATTATTATTCTTATAATACTTATAAGTATTATTCTTATAAGTAGAGCACCTCATTTATGCATTTACTCCCAAGTGTTTATGGGAAAGAAGCAATGAGTTAAGTCTGTTATACTTAGGGAAGTGTACTTTAGGGAGGGAATGGTGACTAAAATCCCAGATTATGTTTACAAAAAAGATGTTGCTTAAAGAAAGAAGGCAATTTATGCAAGTGGCTTTGGTGACATATTATGGCGGTGAAAGATGACTTCCTTGGCTATGGAGAACAGTGTAGATTTAGCTTCCATTTGTGTTTTGTCCAGAGTAATGTATATGGATTGCTTTTGGTTATCTCTGTCACTTCTAGAAGAGAGGATACAGTGGGGTGGAGGGATGTTTCAAGAAATTCATGAGCTCTCAGATGTCTTTCATTGGCATCGTCTCCAAAAAAAACCAAAACAAAACATTGTTGTGTTATTTGTTTTATCATTTGGTCAAGCAGGTTGCCAGACCGGCCCATAAAAAGAAAGCTCGAATGGCGCGGACGCGCTCCGATTTCTTGACTAGAGGTACTTTTGCCGATGGGGAGGGGGATACAGAGGAAGATGATTACGATGACATTATTGAGCCCCTTCTCTCCCTTGATCAAGCTTCTCACTCTGAGCTAGGGCCTGCACCCAGCCTGGGTCAGGCCTCTCACAGTGACTCCGAAATGGTAATTTTACAGCAATATAAGAAATATAGGGAACAAGCAAATCTGATGGGAATAGTGAGTAGTCTTTGCTAATCTAAAGCTAACCTTCGCGGCTTCTTCCTTGTATAGTGGTTTGTACACGGGAAACCTCAGTGAACACAGCAATAAAACTAAACCTTAATTTAATAGGACCAGATAAAGGGCACTTTAACAGCATATATCAAATCATAAATTAGGGGAAATTAGGGTTATTTAATTTAGCACTAATGTAGAGTTTTTCTATTATATCTTAAAAGGTCTAGATCAGGGGCCCCCAAATTGTTTTCTGTAAAGGGCCAGATAGTAAATATTTAGATGTTGTTGGTCAGCTCTGCTGTTGTAAAGTGAAAATAGCCATAGATAATAAGTAAACAAATAGGACTGTGTTCTAGTAAAACTGTTTACAAAAACAGTGGGCTGTATTTGACTTGCTGGCCGTAGTTTGCTGATTGATCCTTGGTCTAGTGAATAGGGTATGTTGTTAAATAATCCAATTGCTTTTAACTGAAAAGGTACTCTCCTTTTTTTTTGTTTTTGGCCTTTAAGCTTGCTTCCCCTCCACCATTATTTAGTAATAGAAAATAAACATGATTTTTTTTAAGTTTGTTTATTTTGAGACAGAGAGAGAGAGCACACATAAGCAGGAGAAGGTCAGAGAGAAGGAGAGACAGAATCCCAAGCAGGCTTCTCACCATCAGCACAGAGCCCAATGCAGGGCTTGAACCCACGAACCGTGAGATCACAACCTGAGCCGAAATTGAGTTGGACACTTAACTGACTGTGCCACCCAGGCATCCCTAAACATTAATTTTTAAAAAATGTAATGAACAGTGCCAAAAATGTTTTCTTGGACCAACCTAACCAGGCAGAAGTCTGTATGTAATGTGAATTTGAATTAATCACAAATTATAACATTGGAGTTATGTTTGAATAAAGCTACACTTAGTCAAAATATTTGACCAAGAGTATAACTTTATCATCATATTTCATGCAAAATTAGGTATATATAGTTTGACAAGTATGAATGTATTTATGGATATAAAGTATTTGATTTTGGAATTGTCCTGGAAAATATACTATATAAAGAGTCTGTTATGTCTAATATGTACTAAAACATTATCACTTGTCAAGTGGAGTGATATATGTGGTTTATTTCCATGCATATCCTTAATTAAGTTGGGTTTCTAATGTTATTCTTTAGTATATATTCATTATGGGAGAAAAATTTTAGGTTGGTCTTTTGACATATTAAATATTTCATTTTTGAACTGTTGTAAGCTGTTTGTGCCAAAGAATTAAATCTTCTGCTAATTTCTAGAATACCCTCCTTGTCTTTATCTTCCGTTAGATAGACCCCATTTTTAAATGATAATATTGATAATCTAAGAAGAAAAAATAAAACTAGAAAACTGTATGACTAGGTCTCTGATTAGACAAATGAGTCTTTACCCTGAGCTAAACCATAGGGCTATAAAAGTTAGAAACAATCTGTGTATCTATTAATATATATAACTAGAGCCAAAGCCCTCTCTTCAGTGTAAGGTAAAGTAACTCCATTTTGGAGGTGCCCTGTTCTTGAGTTATAAATAATGAAACTTACTCTACCATATGATTAGTGGTTAAAGATGAAATTATGTTACAGAGCAACTAATTTTTTACTAAAAAGTATTCTGTTTTTTTTTTTTTTTAGTGTAAATAGGGAGCATACTTAAATTATTCTCTAAAGTATACATAGATTTTTCATTTGTGGAAGAACTTAGCATTGTAATTGCTGTTTTGTTCCTGAGAGTTTGCTTTGTTACAAACCTTAGTCCTTTTGGTGGTAGAATTCTTCCTCACTGAAAACTCTTACTGAGATGAGCTGGAGGTTGGGCTTTCTGCTTGGAGCATTTGGCCCCATTAAGGGTTCTAGCTGGTAGCCTCTGCCTATGATTCTTTTCACCTGCTTTTGACGGTCACTGCATGCCAGTAGTTGTAGAGCACTCTGTATCCCTGCACAGTGTATATAGCCCCCTTTCCAGCTTTCTCACTGTCCTTCTGTTTCATCACTAGCTATTTTAGGAACAGGTGGTGGTGTTTGTTTCTGGTGGACACTTGCATGAAGCAGCTTTGCTTTCTAGAATATGCTGATAGATAGTATTGGGGTTGGGGGTGGAAAGGGTGGAGACAGTTTAAAATGTGTTTCTGTTTGTTTATCTTGAAAATATGCCGTGTTCTAATGTTATCTGATACTATGAAGATGAAGACTAATTGTTTGTAAATGGGAATTCTCAAAAATTCAGGTATCTCCAGGATTTTAAATAGGCTTGATTTTCTAGACACATGGGTTTTTAAAAACTGGATTTTTTTTTTTTTTTCCTGGACAAAGTGATCCTGTCACTTGCGACATTCTCTAAAAACAGTGTCATTCAATCTTGGAAGAAGCCGTCTTACCTTTCCATTTGCAAAATAACTGATCCAATAGGATAGAGACAGTTATAAATGAATTACCTGAAGAGGATTTGATAAGCACTACCTCCTGAATTCATCAGTGGTTAATTAAATTAACATTAATTAATTGTTACCTGCTAGGAGGAGTGGAAAGAGTAGCAGTTTCCTTTTTTTTTTTTTTTAAACTTTCTGCCTTTAATTCTGCCATTTGAATAACTATTTACTCTCTGTATGCTGCTCTCGCTCAGTTCTTCTATCCGTTGTGTTGGCTTTTACCCAAGAAGATTATGTTCTGTCACGTAATATTTAAAAAAAAGTTTATTTAATGTTTTTATTTATTTTTGAGAGAGAGAGAGCACACAAGTGGGGTAGGGGTAGAGAGCGAGGGAGACACAGAATCAGAAGCAGGCGCCAGGCTCTGAGCTGTCAGCACAGAGCCTGATGTGGAGCTCAAACTTGTGAACCGTGAGGTCATGCCCTGAGCTGAAGTCGGACACTTAACTGACTGAGCCACCCCGGTGTCCCTGTCATGTAGTATTTTTAAAACCAATTTTTATATAGTTTTTAGTTTCTCAGTATTCTAGATGGTAAGTGAGTTAGTCACATCATTTCTATTACTTATTGATAGGATTGGTATAGGTAACGTTATAGTTTCCTCTCTCATTCCCTAGATGGAAAATAATCATCTCTGTGGGCATGATTCCTAAATAGCTCTCCAAAATTTGTCTTCTTTATCTCCAGTATGATAAATTTCTCATTTTACCCCAAACCTGCTGTCATTTCCTGTTTCTGTTTGTTATTCTCTGAGATATTCACTAGTCCTTGTCTTTGTTGAATTTTCCTTCTCACCACCACTCTCTCCACAAAAAATTGCCAGAAAAACCTGTAGATAGAGCAATGCTAAGGTTTTTAGCTTATTTTACAGTAAAGGAAAATCTACCTTGGCTAGGCCTCAGAAAGGGGAAGCCAGGAGAGGATGTTTATAGAATTTTAGAACCTAGGCTGGTGATTTTGAGATGGGTCTTGCAAATTAGAAATCTGGTTGATATTGAACAGTTCATGACATGAAAGGTTTGGATTGGCAGTCCCAGCACAGCAGCCATACTGTTGAATATACTTAGGATTTATATATGTATTTCCCCCCCCAGAAGTTAGGGATGGTTCATAGCATCGCAACTCTCTGCTCTTTAAAGATTTGGTAGAATTTCCCTATGAAACCATCTTGGATTGGTACACTTTTATGGTGTAATTCGTTACTTCTATATTTCTTCTAGAGAAATTAGTCTTATAAACTTTCTATCTAAAGGGGTCAATTTTGGTAAATAATTTCTCTTATGAAATTATTCATTTCATCTAATCATTCAGATTTATTTGCATAGAGGTCTGGAAATAATCTCATGATTTTTAAAAATTTTGTTTCAATGGTTATTTCCCTTTTGTCATTTCATATTTTATAGAGTTGTGTTTTTTCATTTTTTTCTTTAAGTTAGCTAATCATTTGTCTTTGTTACTTTTTCCCAAAACAACAGGATTTTTATTTATGATACCTAGTTCCCCACCGCTTCCCCGTTCTCCACTGATTTCTGCTTTTACCTTTATTATTTATTTCCTTATATTTTCTTTTGGTTTACTGTCTTATTTTTCTACATTTTTCGTGGGGAATTTAATTCACTTATTGAAGTTATTTTTATTGATACAGGTTTTTAAGGCTGTGAATTTTCTTCTGATCACTACTTTAGATATATCTTGTTTATTCTAATGTGTTTAAGTCTTCAATTACTTTTTGAAAATCTGTAATTTCAGTTTATGTTATTTTTTACCCAAAACTTGCTCAATAAAAATCTTTTAGTTTTCAGAGGAAGAACCTTTTTCTTTTTTAACTTTTTTTTAATTTCTAGTTTTATTGTATTGTGATTAAAGAGTATTTGTAATGCTTCTAGTTGATCAAATTTATTGGTTATATTCTTTGTTACTTAATATGTGGTTAGTTTTTGTGAATGCACCTTGTGCATTTTTTAAGAAGGTATATATTATGTATTCAGAATGTAAAATTTCAAAATATAACCATAATTTCTTCCTTACTGATTAGGTTGTTTACCTTCTATATACTTACTATTGTTTATACAGCTATCTTATACAGAGACTGTTGTGTTAAAGTTTCCTATTATTCATTGTGAATTGTGGCTTTTGGTATCAAAAAGTGTCCTTTGTCACATTCAGTGCTTTTTGCTTGAATTCTACTTAAATAATAGTATTATAGCCTCTGTTTTCTTAATTATTTCCATTTGCCTAGAGTACTTTTACTCATCCCTTTATATTTAGCCTTTCTGAACCCTTTTGCTTTAGATGTGTTTTGTATGCATTATAGTTGGTTCCTACTTTGTGAGCCAAATTAAAATTTTTTTTACCATATCGATGAGTTAAACCTATTTATATTTATTGATATAACTGATAGCTTTGGTCTCAACTCTTATAATTTTATGTTGTTATTCTGCATTATGTTAAATTTGCTGTTTGTTACTTTTTTATTTCACTTTTTAAAATTTCTTTTGATATGAGGTGTTGTGTTCTTTTCTTTGGGTTTGTATATAACTTTAAAAAATGCCCTTAATTTACCATATTTTATTTTATTTTTATTTTTTTATTTACTTTTTAAACATTTATTTATTACTGAGAGACAGAGAGAGACAGTACATGAGCACAGGAGGGGCGGAGAGAGGAGGAGACAGAATCAGAAGCAGGCTCCAGGCTCTGAGCTGTTAGCACAGAGCCTGACATGGGGCCCGAACTCACAAACCATGAGATCATGACCTGAGCCGAAGTCGGACGCTCAACTGACTGAGCCACCCAAGCACCCCTAATTTACCATATTTTAATCTATTATTCTCCAGTTAGTCATTTATAAAAAAATATTTTTTAATTCTCACCTGTTTTGGCACAACTATCAAATTATTCTGGTCTCTACCTTTCCTCTGTTTTTTAGGCTTTTACTTCTACTTTGTCAGAACATTTAATTTTACATATTCTTTCACTCTAGTGTCCATCTTTGTTTTTTTGTCTGAGATCTATTAAATATCTGAAATGATCACATCAAATATTTTGCTGAAGTTTCCATATTTATCTCTTGATTGGTTGTAGCTCTGCTCCTAATACTTTACTCAGGAAGGCTCATAGCTCTGGAATTCCCTTGATATTTGAAGGGACATCTTGGCTACATATAAAATCCTTGATTCATACTTTACTTGATTTATACCTGAGGTTTTGAAAATGCTATTTTATTGTCTCACTTTGTTATTTTTGGAAGTCTGTTACCAGACTAATTCTCTTGCTGTTTCAAAGAGTTATTGGCTCTTTTTACTTGGAGACTTCCAGAATTTTTTTTCTTTATATCTAAAAGTTAGGATATGTCTTCAACTTTATCATCACAGGTGAGTTATCCCATATACCTGCAGGACTTGTATGTGTGTGTGTGTGTGTGTGTGTGTGTGTACGCATGTGTGTGTATAAATTCAGGTTTTGCCTTCTTTTTGAAACACTTTCTTGGATTACAGTTTTAGATATTGTGTTCCATCCATTGTTTTGTTTTTCTTGTAGGTACCCCAATTATAAATGATTTTTTCTTCTTTTCTTGTCTTCCAACTCAACTACCTTCTCTTCTGACTCTTTTCACTCATTTCTTTATATCACTTTACATTCTTTATTATCTTTCTGCCTTTGTTCAGTCCCTTTTAAATTTGCATTTGTGTATTTTCTCCCTTGGGCATCTTCTAAGCTATTCTTTACTATCTTTTTATTTCTTTCCTGAGTTCATTTGACTCTTTTCACTTCTTCCTGGTTTTTCTAGGAAGGGGGGAGCTCATTTCTGTTTTTAATTTTTGAATTTCTGATTAATATGGTATTTCATATATGAAGTTATTAAATTCATTTTTGATTTACAGTTTTCTACTTCATGCTTGGTTTTGGTCAGTGGGAGATGGGTTAATCAACTGCATTGTTTTGGTTTTAATTTTCTTTGTTTTCTTATTGTAGCTGGTGTAGATTTTGTATGTCTTAATTTCTGCATATTCATTTGGGATAGTTTATAAGTAACTTGATTTCAAGGGCTTCCTCTTCTGTCAGTGTAACAAAGAAAAATTTATTTTACAGGCAGCCTCTTTTGGGTCTGGTAGGTGTGTGAGTGTGTGTGGTGAAGGCATAGTTGTGTCTTTCATTTGTTACTTTTTTTTTGCCTTGCTAGATTTTAAATTTTACCCTTCTGCTTCTTTTCCTTTTCACTACTCAATCTCCAAAAGGCACCCCTTCCTTCTTTTTTACCTTCATTTTCCTCAGAAGCAGTGATTTTAAAAATATGTCACCTTGGTGGCACCTGGTGGCTCAGTTCGTTAAGCATCCAACTTTGGCTCAGGTCATGATCTCGCGGTTTGTGGGTTTGAGCCCTGTGTCAGGCTCTGTGCTGACAGCTCAGAGCCTGGAACCTGCTTCGGATTCTCTCTCTCTCTCTCTCTCTCTCTCTCTCTCTCTCTCTCTCTCTTTTTTCTTTCTCTCTGCCCCTCCCTCACTCATGCTCTGTCTCTCTTGCAAAAATAAACATTAAAAAAAAAAAAAGTCACCTTGAATCCCATGCAGTTTTAAGTCCTTTCTTTTTAGTCAGTTCTCTGATCTCCTAGTGCTCAATATTTGTGTCAGTTTTGAGTCACTATAGATGGACTGATTTTTTTTTTCCTCCTTGTCAGTCATATACTGTTATTTCTTTGCATGCCTAGAAATAGGCATTATTGGATGCCTGACATTGTGAGTTTTGTCTTACTGGGTGCTTACTGGGTACTTTTGTATTTAATTAATATTCTGGAGACTGTTATTTCCAGTAATGTTCTAGAGCTTGGTTCTGGAAGCAATTTGTTCTTAAGCAATTAGGTCTTCCTTTTAAGATTTGTTAGTTACATTGTATTGAATATTGGAAATTTTCTAAAAGAGTAGCTTTCAGGTGCTCTCACTGCCAAAAAACAAACAATGTGAGGAGGTGATATGTTAATTAGTCTGACTGTAGTAATTTTAATATTTATATGTAAATTGAACTATGTTCTATACTTAATATACAATTTTTATTAAATAAAACAAAGATTTGTTAGGCTTAAACAGAGCAATAGTTCACTTAGGGCTCATTATTGACTATTGAGGCAAGATCCTCTGTGTACTTCACCCAGTGCCCTGGGAATCATAAAGTTATGTATTCTGACTCTTGGGTACAGGCACTATTACTGGGATTTCATAGGTGTGGGATTTTATTTCCTTTATACCTTTCAGGTGATCCTTTGCCTGGTCTTGGGTAGTTGTCTGACATAGAAGTATTGATTAGTACTCAGCTAAATAGTTTCTGAAGATCTCTAGAGTTCTTTATTTGTGCATCACTTTCCTCTTCAGTACTCTGCCTTTTGGTCCCTAGTCAACCTTGGTCTCTCTGGACTTGAGCTTCATGTGTCCAACTCAGAGAGTCTGACAGGGTTCACCTGGATTCCCCCTCCCTGTGTAACAGTCTGGAAACTGTCTCAAGGCATTAGGCTGGGGAAAATGAAAGACTTTATTTACTTCCTTTGTTTCCCATCTCTCAGGGATAACTGTCCATCATCTTGATAACTGCTGGTTCTTACTATTTTGTGTGAGTTTGTGTTTTGTTTTTGTTTTTGGTTGTTTCAGACAAGAGGATAAAACAGGTCCCTGTTAATTCTTCTTGGCCAGAAGCAGAAGTCTGTTCTTTAAATTTTAGCAACCCATGTTATTTTCTATTTATGTTGATAAGGCCATAGTCAAGCAGACTAAAAGGCTAAAGAAAAGTACTATAATTATAGAAAAATGAAATACTAGGACATGATTTGAATAGGTAACAAGAAATTTTCTCCTCCAAATTTTAAAGGGGCACATTGTAAACAAATGGAACAAAAATTGCTGATTGAAATTCAGGCCCCAGTTTGATAAAGCCATGTAAGTTGTTTGTATAGAGCATTAGTGGTGATAATGATCTTTAATTGTTTGGTCTTTGTTTTTGCTTTTGTTTTTTTTTTTTTCCTTCTAGATTTTTAAAATCCTTGACTGAGTATAATAAGAATCTATAATAGCAAGTTAGGCCATAATAATTATTAACTTATAGGGACAAATAAAAGGCATGAAAGACTGTACTTAGTATTCTAGATTTATCAGATCCCGGATCTTTTGTCTGTATCTTTAGTTGGCTTTGACTTCTTTCATACCTTTCCATTTGATATTCATTGTTAAGTTGTCAGAAAACATGAGCTGGTAGGTCCTATTCAGCATTTCATTGACCCAAGTTCTTTTTACTTCAGATTAGGAAGTTAATAGAGTTTTTACTAGGTTATTTTAGTTCAATGAATTGCTAAATAATATGAATGTATTTTTATATTTTTTTCATAGATATAATTCTCAAATTCTATAACTTGAGTTTTAATTACAGTGCTGTTATAGTTACTTGGTTTTAAAGTCTTCCATATATGTAATTATTACAGACATCACAACGATTTTCTTCAGTTGATGAAGAAACAAAGCTTCATAAGACTATGTCTCAAGGAGAGATTACAAAATTGGCAGTGAGGCAGAAGGCTTCAGATTCGGATATAAGGTATATACACCGAGTTAATAGGGGTGATATCATTTTATTTACTAATCAACTATAGTTTATGCTTAGCCTCTTTTAAAAAGCATAGTTGATAGAGCAGCTAGTTTTGAAATTTATTTTTCAACAAATATTAAGTACTTACTATGTGACAGGCATCTGATAGTTCAGATTTACATGATGAGCTTTATGTTTCTGTATGTTTAGCAGTGTGATTTGGACAAAGTCTTTAAATCATTATACAACTTGTGATTTTTTTGTTGTCAGAAAGGGAGATTAGACCAGATGAGAGTGACAATATTTTCCAGCTTTGGATTTGGATTCTGTTCTCTGAGTTAAAGTGTTTTACAAACAGAACTGGAAAAGACTGTCAGGAAATAATTCTATTCCCTTTAAGAGAATATATGGAGTTCTTATTTGACAAGTAAATATCTTTGTCTCTTATTGTGTTATAGAAGGCAATTGGGCCTTCACGGAACACCTGAAGATTACATTGAAATCTTTCTGGTTCTTAGTCCTACTAAAGACCATTTCCTAAATGTCTATAGAGGCATAATCCAAGATAATGCAAATCCTGACCAGATTATGTTAGAGATCAAATTTTGGGAAAAAGATATACCATAATAGAAAGAACCTACGGCTGGAGATAGTAGATTAAATATATAAATTTAATTTCTACTTCCTCCTCCAAAATTGTTAAAATGATAAAACCTGTGCAGGTCAAACAACAACAAACAATAAAACAACGAGAGACAACAATAGTAAAATTGTGGAATCCAAAAAGGAAATAGACAAATTTTAAATGTCTTAATAGAAGAAAGCTGAATCATAAACCAACTGGGTAGACCTGAGAAAGAAGCCTCTGGCTGACTGATCTTCCCCAATCATAGCAGAAAGCTGGAAATTTATTCTCTGGAAAGGATAAAATAGAAGATCTCTTTACTTGGAGTTCTCAGATACATTTGAGGACTGGGGTACATATTTGGAATAAGGAGATTTAATGAATGTTTACATACTGAATATTAAGATTCCACTCAGTTTCCGCATTTCACATATCCCCTTGACAAATCGTTCAAAAAGTCTTTGGGGGGCGCCTGGGTGGCGCAGTCGGTTAAGCGTCCGACTTCAGCCAGGTCACGATCTCACGATCCGTGAGTTCGAGCCCCGCGTCAGGCTCTGGGCTGATGGCTCGGAGCCTGGAGCCTGCTTCCGGTTCTGTGTCTCCCTCTCTCTCTGCCCCTCCCCCGTTCATGCTCTGTCTCTCTCTGTCCCAAAAATAAATTAAAAAAAAAAAAAAAAAAAAAAGTCTTTGGGACTTTTGTACAACTCCTAGGAAAGACCAGAGGTATTGGTATCAGAGGCTCGCCCTACAAAATAGACTAGCCAGATAACCATACAAGGAAGACCAGTTTGGAAGCTCCACCAATGCACACTAGAACTTCCAAATAGTGCTTTTTCTCAGCCCTGTATTTTATCACTGCATTTGAAGAAACATCTTAAATTTTTTTTTTTACATTTATTTATTTTTGAGAGACAGAAACAGAGCACAAGTGGGGGAGGGGCAGAGAGAGAAGAAGACACAGAATCCGAAACAGGCTCCAGGCTCTGAGCTGTCAGCACAGAGCCCGACGCAGGGCTCAAAGTCACAAACTGCCAAATCATGACCTGAGCCGAAGTAGGACATTTAACCGACTGAGCCTCCCATGCACCCCTGAAGAAACATCCTATATTAAAGAAACTAAAACTAATGGATATAATACAACTTGGAAGAAATAAACTATGCAGGGGAAAGGGAACTTCAAGACAGACAAGTGAAACTAATCAGCAAACCTGTATAAATAAATATAACTGCATACATGGAACCAAACAAAGTGCATGAAAGATTCATTATTAAAAGAGACTTTGAAAAATAAAAATATGATAACATAAAGAAAGAACTAGAATAGTTGGAAAGTTAAGGACATATCTCAGAAGGTTGAAGAAAAAGACAAAGAGATGGAAGACACAAGAAAAGGTAAGAAAATCGCTTTGGGCTGTAATCATCAAAACAATATGGTACTGGCTCAGGAACAGACACATAGCTCAGTGGAACAGATAGAGAACCCAGAAATGGACCCACAAATGTGTGGCCAACTAATCTTTGACAAAGCAAGAAAGAATATCCATTGGAAAAAAAGACAGTTTCTTGAGCAAATGGTGTTGAAAAAGCTGGACAGCAACATGGAGAAGAATGAACCTGGACCACTTTCATATCATACACACAAGAAAACTCAAAATTAGTGAAAGACCTAAACGTAAGACAGGAAGCCATCAAAACCCTAGAGGAGAAAACAGGCAACAACTTCTTTGACCTCGGCTGCAGCAACTTCTTACTTGACATGTTTCCAGAAGCAAGGGAAACAAAACAAAAATGAACTATTGGGACCTCCTTAACATGAAAAGCTTGTGCATAGTGAAGGAAATAATCAACAAAACTAAAAGGCAACCTATGGAATGAAAGAAAGTACTTGCAAATGACATATCTGATAAAGGGTTAGTATCCAAAATATATAAAGAAAGTATATAAAACTCAACACTCAAAAAATGAATAATCCAGTTAAAAAATGGACAGGAGACATGAATAGACATTTTTCCAAAGAAGACATCTAGATGGCCAACAGACACATGAAAACATGCTCAGCATCACAGATCATCAGGAAATACAAACTAAAGCTATAAGGAGGTATCATCTCACACCTGTCAGAATGGCTAAAATCAACAAGATAAGAAATAGCAGGTGTTGGTGAGGATGTAGAGAAGAGGGAACCCTTTTACACCGTTGGTGGGAATGCAAACTGGTGCAGCACTCTGGAAAACAGTATGAGGTTCATCTAAAACTTAAAAATAGAACTACCCTATGATCCAGCAATTGCAGTACTAGGTATTTACCTAAAGGATACAAAAACACTGATTCAAAAGGATACATGCACCCTGATGTTTAAAGCAACATTATCTACAATAGCCAAATTATGATAAATAGCTTAAGTGTCCATTGATGATTAGATAAAGAAGATGTGGTATATATACACAATGGAATACTACGCAGCCATCAAAAAGAATGAAATCATGCCATTTGCAGCAATATGGATGGAGCTAGAGAGTACTGTGCTAAGTAAAATAAGTCAGAGAAAGACAAATACTGTATGATTTCATTCATATGTGAAATTTAACACAAAACAAATGAGCAACAGGGAGAAAAAAAAAGGGAGACAGACTAAGAAACAGACTCTTAATTATAGAGAACAAACCAGTGGTTACCAAAGGGAAGGTGGGTGAGGAATGGGCGAAATAGGTGATGGGATTAAGGAGTGCACTTGTTGTGATAAACACTGGGTGTTATATGGAAGTGTTGAATCACTGTATTGTACACCTGAAATGAATATTGCATTGTATGTTAACTGGACTTTAAATTAAAAAAAGAAAAGATAAGAACATAGAGCAGTTCAGAAGATCCAGTGACCCACATTAATAGGAAGTTCAGAAAGACTGAACAAAGAAAATAAAGAGGACCAATCATTAATAAAGTAATTTAAATAAATTTCACAGAACTGAAGGACATGGGTTTCTAGATTGATAGCGCCCAATGATTGGCCAACATAATGGATGAAAACAGACCCGTACTAAAAGACATGTCATTGTAAAACAATAGGGACAAAAGGAATTTACATAATGATGATGATGAAAGTAGCTTTTCAAATGATGTTTGTACAAGTACTGAGGGAAACCATGCCAAATTAGAGCAGATTAGAAGGCTCTGGGAGAGATTTCTTAAAGAAATGGAGTACTTACTGTGTTTGAACATGTTGAAAAGAGATGTACACAACTAGGAAAGCATTTCGAAGTGAATTGTATGTGGATAAGTGAGCAAATGTAAAGCAAAACATTAACTCTAGAGAAAAAAATAGGTTATGCAGGGAATTACATGCCTTAGTTGTGAATATTATTTGTGTAATAAAAAGTGGCTGTTACAAGAAAATATTATATATTGAGCTAACTCAAATTGCCATTTGATTCTGTTGGGGGCATACCTGTCTGTGGAGAGTGTAGAACAGGAGTGTTGGAACATGCTTAATCATTACTTGTGGTCACAAGGATGGCAGCAATATAAGTATGGTAAATGTTAAAAAGTTAAATCAATTCAAAAGGGTTGCCTCCAGGGATCAGAAAAGGAATGAGATGGCAGAAGGATGCTGTCCTTTGTAATAAGCCTTGTAGAACAACTTCTCTTTACACTATATGGATGTGTAAGTTTAGTCATAGGCTTTAAAGAAAGGAACAAAAGAAAAAAGAATGTGGGTTTCAAAACCAGAAAGACCTGTTTTTAACTTCCAGCTTCATCAGTCCTCTGAGCCTCAGTTTGCTCATGGGTAAAAAGTAAGGATAATAATAGCTATTTATCATAGTAGTTGTGAAAATTAGGTATATCATAAAGGCATATCATGCTTGACTCCTGGTAGATGCTTATATTTATTTTGATTGAATGAACATAAAAGGTAAAAAAAGAAAAAACAAAAAATGAATGCGCAAATAAGCTCTTGGGGTATGGGGTTAGGATACATGATGTAAGGTCAGTAAATGTGCACTGTTATTATCCTACGGGTTTTTTTATTTTTAATTTATATGATAAGAGAAAGTATAT
The DNA here is from genome assembly GCF_028018385.1 of Neofelis nebulosa. NCBI lineage: Eukaryota > Metazoa > Chordata > Mammalia > Carnivora > Felidae > Neofelis > Neofelis nebulosa. Next base: position 34,570,859 of record NC_080788.1, read on the forward strand.
AAGCAATAATAATGAGGCTTATATATAAGCAATAAGAATAAGGTAGTATAACAATCAATATAGTTATGATTTTCAACTTCATTACTCACTGGCTGTGTAGTCTTGGGAAAGTTACCTAATGTTTAAGCCTCCAGTTTTTCACTTATAAAATGGTTTTTGTAGTTTGAAAGTAAACTTGTTTTTATAATTAAATAAGGTAAGCCAGTGTAAGCACTTGTGCCTAGAGAAAAATAACAACTCAAATAAATGGTAGCATTTGTTAAATAATAGTATTGATAACTTCTACATATAAATCACATTAAAATATTTTTTATATAATGGTAAGTGGAAAGGTTTAAAATTGTATCTTCATCGGGGCACCTGGGTGACTCATCAGTTAAGCGTCTGACTTCAGCTCAGGTCATGATCTCACTGCTCATGGATTCAAGCCCCGCGTCTGTGCTGACAGCTCAGAGCCTGGATGGACCATGCTTTGGATTCTGTCTTCCTCTCTCTCTTGCCCCTCCCCTGCCCATGCTCTGTCTTTCTCTGTCTCAAAAAAAAAAAAAAAAAAAAAAAAAATTGTGTCTTCATCATGATTACAGTGGTGTAAAAATAAATGGGCATACTTATGGATAAAGACTTGAAGGGAATTAACAAAAAAAAAAAAAAAAAAAAAAGGTAAACTGATACATTTTAGAGTGATGGGATACCAGTGAGTTTTTAAAAGGTATTTTCTTTGTTGTTGTTTGTGTGCTAAATCCAAGCTGGAAGGAGGACAAGAGTGAAAAGATACCAGTTTAGGAATCAGAAAACTTTAGTTAGAATTCTAGTTTTACTGCTTTGTAGCCATTTCATTTTCAGGAATTATTTAACATCTCTGGGTCTTATTATTTCCTGTATTCAAGATGAGGAAACTATCTCCCTTCCGGAAGTTTAAATGTGAAATTGAAGGTTAAATATGATTAAACTTAAGTGTGAAGGTTATATGAAGTCATACACATGAAAGGTTTATATGGGTTAAAGTGATGTAGATATTATCACTGCAACATACTAATTTCTTTCCATTTTTACCTTTATTTTTAAAAATAGACCTCAGAGAGCTAAGATGAGATTCTGGGCCAAAGGGAGACAAGGGGAGAAGAAGACTACCCGAGTGAAACCTGCCACCCAACCAGAGGTGTCAGCATTCTTTGCTGGCTCAGATATGATTCCAGCTCATCAGTTTCCAGATGGTAAAAACAGATAGAGGGTGGAGATTGTCTTTCTAATTTTCTACTCTTTCTGAGACTTCACTGTTCCTGTTGGTCAGATATTCTATGAGATAGGACCAGGATTGTTAAATCCTTCCTTAACTTTATAAAATTACATTGTACCTATAATAGAAGTTCCAAGGAAGTGTACAAAACGGTGAAGTAACAACTTCAAGAATGATGGTGATTCTTCGCTTAGCCTCAGTTTTCTACAGTGTAAAAATTTAACTGATATTCATTCACTTAACAAATTTGTGTTTTAGTAAAAATTAAGATAATAGCAGCTAATATTTGAGTGCTTACCATATGCAAGGCACTGTACTAAGGATGTTGTATGTATTAACTCAGTTGATCCTCACAATTTTTTGAGGTTGGTATAATTATTATTCCCAATTTATTGATGAGAAAGCTGAGGCACAGAGAAGTTATTTGCTGATACACATATTGTAGTTGGCAGAGCTGAGATTTGAATTTAGGTAGCCTAGCTCCAGGGGCTAACTGTCAGTGTCTCGGACCTTATAAATGTAGCTGTTATTTTAACATTTTGGACATCAGTCACAACACACTTGGAAGTACCCAACAGTGAGTTCATCTGTTGAGAAAACTGGCCTTTCTAAATGCTAGAATTACTAACTTTCCAAGGATTCCAGTAATTCCAGCATTAGATGATTATGCCATTTCCCCCCAAGCCTTTGCTCAAGCACGTGTGAGAGTTTTTAATCATTACGTAAAAATGCCAGCTATCTTCAGCAATGATGGGCTATATACCAGAGATGAGTGTGTGGTAATGAGCGGATGAAATACCAGTGGGTAAGTGAAATATCAGGATTGAATAAAATAGAAAGTGGATCTAGGAAGAAAGTTATTATCTCTAAAGGAAAGATAGAGCAGACCCAGTTAAAAGAGTAGACAAAACTTCTCATATCTAGGGTAAGATAAAGGGACAAGGAGAAAAGATCATCAGGTTTCACATAGGAATGGATGAGCCCAAGCAGAGGCAGTTGTGCATCAGGGGAAAAAATGGTAGAGCTGTAGTTAGAGCCCTATTTTTGCATGTTGTGGCTTTGCTCCTATCAGTTAGCAACCTGATATGGATAAAACCAATAATAAATTAAATGAATACTACAAGTTCAGTTTGGAAATTTGGGAAATTCTTACCATTACATTACTAAGAGGATCTCTTTCCTATATCTTATCTGGTTTATAGTAATCATTTTAAATTTTTCATTTTTCACAGCTCTATTCTCAATGGCTAATTCTCAGGAAGGAAGTATAAGGCTCTTTAGTTGATGCATATATTATTAGCAGGCTTCACTGTGTGTTGCTCCTTAAGGATATGTAGATAAAAATTAAAATTGTAGCTTTTTACTCATCTTTGGGTAGCAATTTATTAAGGTAGCCCTTGTTTTTAATACTGAAATAGTATTATAATTTCTACAGTAATCATTATTTAAGAAAGATATTGACTTTGCTAAATGAAATAATTAGATACTTATATGTTTAGGTTATATAATGGAATTAAAGTCAATTGATACTAATTTGCACATACATATATCCTATATTTTTATAATTTTTATTGTGGTGCCATATCTTAGATTGGGTTTGCCTTTCTGCTTGAAGTGGCATTTAGCATGTAGGAGGCTACTTTTTTCCTTCATTATCAGAATTAGCTTTTAGAAGGAATGAGGACATACTATTGGATAGGTGAATATGTGTCAGGGAAACAAACTGAAATGTGAAGTGAGAAGGGGCCAACATTCTTATCAAGCCCCAGGTAGGGCTTTGGCAAACCCAGTATAGTTCTGGATTGTGATGGACTTACATGGAATCTAATTTCGCTGTTGTAAATAGTTATTAAGAAGATTTTTTGGGCCTTCCAATATTATATACAAATCTAATGCATTCCAGGAGATTTCTCAGAGAATTCTAGGAATCCTAGGATTCCTGAGAAATTTAGTTATTTGGGAGATATGTAAGACAGTCGTAAATACTAAAGAGACTGGGGAGAAATGAGCCAGTTTGACTTACCTGGCTCCCTAGACAGGTTGCCAGGCTAACACCAGATAATATAACTGGAACATTTATGGCTTTAGACCCTAGTAATGAAATAATAATAATTAACGAATTTCACTGGTTTGCTGGGCTCATATATAGCTGAATGTTCATTCAAACTAATATAGTAGAACTATGACTGGGTTAACAGCATGTAATGTGCCAGGGTGATTACATCTTCTTTTTTTTTCTTTGGGACTGTGGTATCTGATTCCAGGCTTCAGTTCTACCAGACCCCTCTATCCAGGTTTTTGGTACCAGACCTTAGCCCCTTGGGAGACATGGTGGCATTTCCTTTCGAAAAGTGATAATTTTAAAAAACATTTTCTGTACAAATATGCAGTCTGGATTTATTGCTTAATTGCCTAACCTCAGACATTAATGTTACTTGGCTTTTCAGATACTTACATATGTTTCCTTCAGTGACTTACTAAAGGAAGTTAAACTTAGAAGAATATGGAGATTTCAATATTTTCACTAAAAATTTTTTTTTGGATACTTATCTTGAATTGTAGAATTAGTTCAGTATCACTCGACACCTCCTTTGAGCCCAGACTTGCCTGGTAGTTGCCGGAAGGAGTTCAAAGAGAACAAAGAACCTTCTCCAAAGGCAAAGCGGAAGCGAAGTGTGAAGATCAGCAATGTGGCTTTGGAATCTGTGCACTGGCAAAATGACTCTGTCCAGATCATAGCAAGTGTCAGTGATTTAAAAAGTATGGATGAATTTCTTCTGAAAAAGGTACACTCTGCACGCTGAGTTAAGCCCCTGATTGGTTTTGACTATGGAATACGTGTGTATATCAGAATATGGCCCTTATAGATCAAAGTTATATATGCTTCAGTAAGTTAGATGGTCTTTTCTTTATCAAAAGGTACAAATAATAGGATATACATTACTCAGACTGGGTGGACAGGATTTAAGGTTTTATGCTTTAATATTGACTTCCATTTTACTATAACTGTCCCATTATATTCCATTGTAAAGGTGAGACATGTCATTGCATACTTGGAGTTTTTTCTTAGGTGACAGAACAATAGAATAATACAGTGTTAGAAGGATCTTAGAAATCATCTAGTAGTAATAAAACATTTGCTTTCTAGTCATGATTTTACCTGGGACCCATAATATCAGGAGCTTGCACTTTCAGAACCATCAGGACCATCATTGTTGAAGAACCAGTCAATATCACTATTGTGTTCACCTGTTTTTAATTAGTTGATTATATGCAAAAACTCTTTCTGTGGCCTCCAGATGAATGACCTAGATAATGAAGACAGCAAGAAAGACACATTAGTGGATGTTGTATTTAAAAAAGCCCTAAAAGAATTTCGGCAGAATATCTTCAGCTTTTATTCATCTGCCTTGGCGGTAAGTTGGACTGTGTTGAAGATACTCAGTAGTTCAACATATGAAAATTTGGCAGTGCTGTAGAAGATCATACAGAAGCTGTGTTCAATGAGAGATTTCTCAAATTCTTTGTTTTTGTTTTAGGAATAGGTGGGGAAAAGCATACCTATGGGTCTTAGATTAATACCTTCCTTCAATTTCCTTAAGTAGGTTTTTTTTCCCCTCTTCTTCTTAAGAATCTTCTTAAGATGATGAATTCAAATAGTCTAGATGTGATTCTGTGGCTCTCTACTATTTTGACTTCTCATAATCCTTTTAGCTCTAGCTTTAGCTTTTAATTCTCACATGTGTGGAATTATATATTTTTCCCCAGTGGAATTAGAGCATTTATGTTTGCTGATTTATATATATCAGTTTATTTCACTTTCAGACTTACCTTATAATTTTATGTGATATTGGTTATGTTTTAGAAAATTTATTTTCATGCTAAAGTATATAATAATTCTTTGATCTCTACAATCTATGAATTCTCACATTGTATAAATAATTGTGTTTAATCATTTTTCTTTGTTCAATCTGTAATTTATTGTGAAAAGAGAAACCAGAACTTTCTTGTGTACCCTCTACTTTTTCTTTCTCAATATAAGACTTTTTGATTTTTTAGAAACCTCAACCATGCAGTCTGAGAGAATAGGAATTTCAAGACCATAGTAAGAGTAGTAATCAGGCTATGGCAAATGACTAGGTTTGGGTGGAGACAACGTTGGCCGTATTTTTCTAATCCTGCTCAGCTGCTTATTATGCTCATGTCTTTCTCTGCTTCATACCTGTATTTCCTAGATTAGGGACTCAGGGTTGTTGGGTGCTCCAGTACACTTAAATTACATAGGAAGAACCAAAATTATAAAGCAGAGCTTAATAGTGGTTTTCTAACCCTAGATCAAAAATGTTCAACTTATTTTGAGGAAGTGAAGGAGAAACAAATTCTAAATGTATTTAACACTTTTTGGTCATTTAAAGCCCCTTTCTTCTCATAAAGATTCCAGACCTTATTTAAATAAAAAAGTTAATTCCATGTAGATTTCTGTGCATGTAATACAGTGTTAGTCAGGGCATATCACTCTTTGGAAAAATAAAATAAAAGTTACCTAATGTATCATTAGACAAGGATTCAAGTATTCATTCTTTCAATTTTAGAGTGGAACTATCCAAACAAGGTTCATCTTTGAAGCAATGGGTAATTAAAAAGGGATGCAAATAATCTTTATAACTAATTATAGTTTATTGGAAAGTTTCCAGGACTTTTTCAGATTGTTATATTGTTTAAATTGTTAGGTATTTGACTCAAATTTAATAGGTTTTATTTGGCAGACATTCCAAGTAGAAGAGTTTACAAATACCACATGAGTTCATGGGCATGCCCATTAGAAAGGATCCTAATCTTTATTCTAAGCACTACCTAATACAAGTTCAATCAACTTCTATATTTATAGAATTTCTTTATAAAACCTTAACATTTCTTCTCTTATTGCTTATTAGGTAGATGATGGGAAAAGCATACGGTATAAAGACCTCTACGCACTATTTGAACAGATTCTGGAAAAGACCATGAGACTTGAGCAGCGTGATTGGAGGGAATCTCCAGTCAGAGTTTGGGTTAACACTTTTAAAGTGTTTTTAGATGAATATATGAATGAATTCAAGACTCTGGATTGTATACCCACAAAGGTAAACATAATATGTTTTGATTTCTAAAAAGGATTCAGTTAAGAATTTTTAACAGTCTGTTTGACACAGTGTTTGAGAAGAACATTACAGGAAACATGTCAACTTAGCACTGCTTTAGATTCAGCAAACTTAATTCTGTCTTGTAAGTTTATCAAGCCATTTTATCTAAATCTTCTGCAATTAATATATTCTTTGCTTAGTTACAATATAATGTGTGTCCTCAAAATTATACCTTCTACTTTGATAGAGTTCACTGCATGAATTTCCTTTTGAAAAGTCGTGGTTAAAGATGTGATTCATTGTATCATTTGATGCAATGATGCAATGTATCATTTGATGGCCTTTATGTAAGGAACCACAGATTATATTTCTTCTTAAATTAGGTTTTAAGAGGATGTGTGTTGCTAGAAATCTATATAACAGTTAATAGTAACATTTATTTATTGAATTCCAGGAATTGTACTAGGAGTTTGATACTTAATTCTTGTTTCAGTCCTATTAAATAACTATTATGAAATCCCTATTGCAGAAAAGATAGCAAGCTTAGACAAAGTTATCAGTGTTTCATTTTAGTACCCCAGCTGAAATAAATAGGTCTCTAATTATTAGATATCAGGAATATTATTAATCCTTTTTATTGATGGGGCCTTATTTTCAGTTATTCTAGTTTATATGTGTGTAGATTTATAAGCCATTTTAACTCATTTTTGAAGTAGTCGGGTATAAGTAATACCTTGAAAGTTCCTCTGTTCCAAGTCAAGGTTAACTTTATATTATGCAGAAGAAGATTTTTAGTAGGCTTATACTGCCTTTGTTTATAATTTTAAAGGTTAGGTTTAGATTGCTCTATACTGTAATTATCAGGAAATGTCATATATAAAAGAGCTTTCCATATCCCTTGTGATACCTTTTTATATTTAACTCTGAGATGGAGAGTTTTTTAGAGACAAAATACGGAAAGTACAATCTTAAAAGTTAATAATCATTCAGTTAATGATTAAAATAAAATTATCATTTAAATTAATATAGAGTGGCTTCTGGACAGAACTAATGTTTAATAAGACAAGAATCCCTAAAGTGTCCTTTTATTCTGTTGTTTTTATGAGCCCTGTGTTTTACTAAATTTAAAAGTTTTCTCACAGTTGCTTACTAGCACTGCACACTTTGTCTTGAAGAACAAAGAGCTGCTTGCTCTATTACCTGTGAGCAAAAATCTCAGCATTTGCACAGAAGCAAGAAAGTATGTTTGTCTTTGTTGATATTACAGTTTCTGTATTTCTCTCCCATCAGGTGCCAAAAACAGAAAGAAAGAAAAGAAGGAAAAAAGAAACTGATTTAGTAAGTTATAATCTGTTTCTTATGTTAGCAAGAAATAATTTTTAGTGGTCTGAACTATATTTTACAGTATTTCTGTGCATATATGTAAGGAATGTTTATCAGTTGCCTAAGGGGTTATCATTTATGTCTTTACAAAAATTTACAATGGCAAATGTGTCTTGAATTCTGTGACTTGCTATTGGTGGTGGTTTCCTAAAATGGCAGAAAAGTGAAAATGTTTACTCATGAAAGGTACAAATACCTCTTCTCAGACATAGGAGCTGTTTAACTTCCCCTCATTTCTAAAAAAACAAAAGCAAAAACAAAAACAACTGAGGACTCTTAAGCGTTTTACAAATATAACTACTTCTAATTCAAAAGACATTCTCAAAGTCATTTCAGCATATTTTGCCATTGCTCATGTTCTTAATTTGTATAATGTATCTCTTATTAACTGTAGCTATCATACTGTACATTACATCCTCCTGATTTAATTATTTTGTAACTTTAAGTTTAAATAAATAATAAATTATTTTATAACTGAAAGTTTGTACAGCCTTCCCTGCCATATATTTTAGTAACAGGCAGTGTTGCCAGTCATCATCAATGATACTCTTGGTCTAGTTCTGTTTGCCAGCATAATCTCTAAAATTTTTAACTAGTTTTTATATTTGAGAAATTCATAACGTAATTTAAAATGATATTCATTATAAAGGAAACTTCTTTCCCGGTCCTTTTTCCTTAGGGGCACCTGGGTGGCTCAGTTAATCCTCTGACTCTTGATAGCAGCTCAGGTCATGATCTCTCAGTTGTTGGATTGAGCCCCATGCTGAGTAGAGCCTGCCTGGGATTCTCTGTCTCCCTTGCGCTCTGCCTGTCCTCCGCTTGAAGTCTCTCTCAAAATCAGTCAGTCAATCAATTAATAGACATAAAAAATTAAATGTATATATTATTCCCCTTCCTTTTTTAGGATATTCTGACTGGAATTATCTTTTTACTTTATTTATAGTTGATTTGTTTATTATGGAAATACAAATTCACCAGTTTTTAAAAAATGGTTTAAATGTTTTTATTTACTTTTGAGAGAGAGAGAGACAGACAGAGCATGAGCAGGGGAGGGGCAGATAGAGAAGGCAACACAGAATCTGCAGCAGGCTCCAGGCTCTGAGCTGTCAGCACAGAGCCCCATGTGGAGCTCAAACTCATGAATCATGAGCTCATGACCTGAGCCAAAGTCAGAAGCTTAACTGACCGAGCCACCCAGGCACCCCTCACCAGTTATTTTATGTTTGAGGTTTTTATCTTTCTTAGACAAATAATTATATAATTATTACAAATAATTTTTCACTTTTCCCTTGCCTTTTGCTCATACATTTATTGTTTCATTTGTTTCCTATAAAAATTTTTAATCATCTGGGATTTATTTTAGTCTTGAATAAGGTAGGGATCAAAGTCTGATTTATTTTTAAAAGCATGTCAATTCTCTGAACTGTATTCAATGATGCATTTCTTTTGCAATGATTTGAAATATCACTTTTATAATATACTTCATTCCAAATGTATTTGGGTTTAATTTTGAACTTTCTCTTTTTATTCATTGATCTGTTTATACACATATCAAATTTTTTAAATTACTTTTTATGTTATCAAATATATGTACATGTATACCCCCATATACACATGATATACAAGACTCTAAAGTCTTGAAGGCTTTTCTCTTACTTTGACTAAGTTTTTATTTTAATTCCAGTACATTAACACACAGTGTTACATTAGTTTCAGGTGTACAATGTAGCGATTCAACACTTAACATACAATAGCCAGTGCTCATCACAAGTATACTTAACCCCATCCCCAATTTAATCCAGTTACCACCCTTTCCCCATCCAGTAACCATCAGTTTGTTCTCTATAGTTAAGAGTCTATTTCTTGGTTTACCTCTCTATTTTTTTCTTCTGTGTTCATTTGTTTTTAAATTCCACATATGAATGAAATCATATGGTAGTCGTCTTTCTCTGACTGACTTATTTTACTTGGCATAATACTCTCTAGCTCCATCCATATCATTGCAAGTGGCAATATTTCATTCATTTTTGTGGCTAAATAATACTCCATTGAATATATACATGCCACAGCTTGTTTATCCATTCATAAATTGATGGATATTTGGGCTCTTTCCCTAATTTGGCTATTGGTTGATAATGCTGCTATAGACATTGGGGTGCACGTATCCCTTTCGATTAGTATTTTTGTATTCTTTGGGTAAATACCTAGTAGTGTAATTGCTGGATCATAGAGCAGCTCTATTTTTTTTTTTAATTTTTAAACATTTATTTATTTTTGAGAGAGAGAGAGAGAGAGAGAGAGAGAGGGAGAGAGAGAGAGAAAGAGGAGAGGGAGGGAAAGAGAGAGGAAGACAGAGGATGGATCCAAAGCAGGCCCCATGCTGCAAGCGCAGATCTCACACGGTGTGAGATCATGACCTAAGCCGAAATCAAGAGCCAGCTTCCCAACTGACTAAGCCACCCAGGCACCCTGGGCAGTTATATTTTTAACTTTCTGAGGAAGCTGCATACTGTTTTCTAGAGTAGCTGCACCAGTTTTTCATTCCCACCAACAGTGTAAAAAAGGATTCCCTTTCTTTACATCCTTCACCAATTCCTGTTGTTTCCTGTGGTGTTGTTAATTTTAGCCATTTTGACAGGTGTGAGGTGATACCTCACTGTAGTTTTGATTTATACTTCACTGACGATGAGTGATGGTCATCTTTCCATGTGTCTGTCTGTTAGCCATCTGTATGTCCTCTGGAAAAATGTGTTTATTTCTTCTAATTTTTTAACTCAATTATTTGTTTTTTGGGTGTTTAGCTTTGTAAGTTCTTTATATATTTTGGATACTAATCTTTTATCAGATATGTTATTTGCAAATATCTCTTCTCATTCCTTAGGTTACCTTTTAGTTTTGTTGATTGTTTACTGTGCAGAAGCTTTGCATTTCAATGTAATCCCAGTAGTTTATTTTTGCTTTTGTTTCACTTCAGGAGACATCTAGAAAAATGTTGCTATGGCTGATGTCAGAGACCTTACTGCCCTTGTTCTCTTCTAGGACTTTTATGATTTTAGATTTCACATTTAGACTTTGATCCATTTTGAGTTTGTTTTTAGTGATGTGTGGTGTAAGAAAGTGGTCGAGTTTCATTCTTTTGCATATAGCTGTCCAGTTTTCCCAACATTATTTGTTGAAGAGACTTCCCTTTTCTCATTGGATATTCTTTCCTACTTTGTCAGAAATTAATTTACCATATATTTGTGGGTCTATTTCTGGATTTTCTGTTCTGTTCCATTGATCTGTGTCTCTTTTTGTGCCGGTACTATACTGTTTTGATTATCACAGCTTGGTAATATAACTTGAAGTCTGAAAGAGTGGTGCCTCCAGATTTGCTTTTCTTTTTCAAGATTACTTTGGCTATTTGGGTTTTTTTGTGGTTCCATACAAATTTAGGATTGTATATTCTACCTCTGAAAAATGCTGTTGGTATTTTGATAAGGATTGCATTAAATGTGTAGTAGATTGCTTTGGGTAGTACACACATTTTAACAATATTTGTGCTTGTAATCTATTTCTTTGTGTCATCTTCTATTCCATTTCTTTCATTGGTGTTTTATAGTTTTTGGAGTATGGGGTCTTTCATGTTGTTAGGTGTCTTACTATTTTTGGTGCAATTGTAAATGGGATTGCTTTCTTAATTTCTCTTTTTGCTGCTTCATTACTGGTGTATAGAAATGCAACAGATTTCTGTACATTGATTTTGTGTCCTGCAACTTCATTGAATTTATTTGTCAGTTCTAGCAGTTTTTTGGTGGAGTCTTTAGGGGTTTTCCATACATAATATCATGTGTCTGTGAACAGTGAATGTTTTCCTTCTTCCTTACCAATTTAGATACCATTTATGTCTTTTTGTTGTCTGAATGCTATGGCTAGGACTTGTAGTACTATGTTGAATAAAAGTGGTTAGAATGGACATCTTTGTCTTGTTCCTGATCTTAGGGGGAAAAACTAAATATGATGCTAGCTATGGGTTTTTCATATGTGGCCTTTATTTATTATGTTGAGGTATGTACCCTCTAAATCTACTTTGTTGAGGGTTTATCTCATGAGTGGATGTTGTACTTGTCAAATGCTTTTTCTGCATCTATAGACATGATCATGTGGTTTTTTTCCTTTCTCTCATTGATGGGATGTATCACATTGATGGATTTGTGAATATTGAACTATCTTTTCAACCCAGGAACAAATCCCACTTGATTGTGATGGGTGATTTTTTTTAATGTATTGTTGGATTTGGTTTGCCTGTACTTTGTTGAGGATTTTTGCATTTATGATTATTAGAGAATGCTGGCCTCATAGAATGAATTGGGAGGTTTTCTTCCCTTTTCTATTTTTTGGAATAGTTTGGGAAGAATAGGTATGAACTCTTATTTAAATGTTTGGTAGAGTTCACCAGTGAAGCCATCTGGTCCTAGACTTTGTTTGTTGGGAATTTTTTTCATACTGATTCAATTTCTTTGCTAGTAATCAGTCTGTTCAAATTTTCTATTTATTCCTATTTCATTTTTGTTAGGTGATATGTTTCTAGGAATTTATCCATTTTTTTCTAGGTTGTCCAATTTGTTGGCATATAATTTTTCATAATATTCTCTGTGTATATCTGTGGTGTCAGTTGTTTTTTCTCCTGTCTCATTTGTGATTTTATTTGAGTCCTTTCTCTCTCTCTCTCTCTTTTTTTCTTAATAAGTCTGGCTAGAGGCTTATCAATTTTCTTGATTTTTTTTTGGAGAACCAGCTCCTGGTTTCATTCATCTGTTCTATTAATTTCTTCTTTTATTTTCTGGGTGACTGATTTGTTGTTTAGTAGCATGTTATTTAACCTCCACATATTTGGTCTTTCCAGAGTTTTTCTTGTGGTTGACTTCTAGTTTCATAGCGTTGTGGTCAGAAAAGATGCATGGTATGACTTTGATATTTTGGATTTGTTCAGGCTGATTTTGTGGGCTAATATGTGATCTATTCCAGAGAATTTTCCATGTGTGCTTGAAAAGAGTGTGTTTTTCAGCTGATTTAAGATGAAATATTCTGACTATATCTGTGAAATCCATCTGTTCCAGTGTATCGTTCCAAGCCATCGTTTCCTTCTTGATTTTGTGTTAGATGATTTGTCCATTGATGCAGGACGCATTGTTAGCAAAATTGGCATTGGGCCACTAGTTTTATGATGGAGCCATGAAATGGCTGCAATGGCTGGGGACATGAGGCCTGGTGTGGCAGTGCACTGTGGCTGGTGTGGTTGGGCCTGATGCTGGATGGTGGCTGGGGGTGCATGGCTGAATGCTGCTGTTGGGTGCAGTGTATGGTAGCAGCAGCACACCTGGTGGGTGGGTGGGGAGCATGCAGCTTTAACGAAATGTGCCCTGAGCCCTGGGCCAAGGCTGCAAGTGTCTGGGTGTACAGCTCCTCATCCTGTAGGTGGCTCTGTGTTTGTGCTGGGGGCCAGGGGAGAAAAATGGTGACTGCCAGCTCCCTTGTTTTCATAGAAGTCCCCCAGCTCACTCCAAAATCAGCTTTAATTTATCTAGCTCCCATTTGCCCCCCAGTATTGTGTAAACTGCTATTTTTATGTCCTCTCTGTGCAGGTTACTATCTCTTTAAGGGATAGTATCTCAGCTATCAGTTGCCCTCCCAGCTCACCCCTTGCTGAGTCAGCTGACTTTTTTTTTTTTTTTAATTTACATCCAAGTTAATTAGCATATAGTACAACAATGATTTCAGGAGTAGATTCCTTAATGCCCCTTCCCCATTTAACCCATTCCCCCTCCCACAACCCCTCCACTAACCCTCTGTTTGTTCTCCATATTTAAGAGTCTCTTCTGTTTTGTCCCTCTCCCTGTTTTTATATTAGTTTTCCTTCCCTTTCCTTATGTTCATCTGTTTTGTACCTTAAAGTCCTCATATGAGTAAAGTCATATGGTATTTGTCTTTCTCTAATTTCGCTTAGCGTAATACCCTCTAGTTCCATCCACATAGTTGCAAATGGCAAGATTTCATTCCTTTTGATTGCCGACTCCATTGTGTGTGTGTGTGTACACACACACACACACACACAACATCTTCTTTGTCCATTCATCTATCCATGGACATTTGGGCTCTTTCCATACGTTGGCTATTGTTGATAGTGCTGCTATAAACATGGGGGTGCATGTGTCCCTTCGAAACAGCACATCTGTATCCCTTGGATAAATGCCTAGTAGTGCAATTGCTGGGTCATAGGTTAGTTCTATTTTTTTTTTTTTTTAACATTTATTTATTTTTGAGACAGAGAGAAACAGAGCATGAATGGGGGAGGGTCAGAGAGAGGGAGACACAGAATCTGAAACAGGCTCCAGGCTCTGAGCTGTCAGCACAGAGCCCGACGCGGGCTCGAACTCACGGACCGCGAGATCATGACCCGAGCCGAAGTCAGCCGCTCAACCGACTGAGCCACCCAGGCGCCCTCTATTTTTTTTTTTTTTTTTAACATTTATTTATTTTTGAGAAACAGAGTATGAGTGGGAGAGAGTGGGGCAGAGAGAGAGGGAGACACAGAATTCGAAGCAGGCTGCAGGCTCCGAGCTGTCAGCACAGAGCTGGACGCAGGGCTCAAACTCATAAACTGCGAGATCATGACCTTAGCCGAAGTTGGACACTCAACTGACTGAGCCACCCAGGTGCCCCAGTTCTAATTTTAATTAAAACATTTTTGTTCAATGTTTATTTATTATTGAGAGACAGACAGCGCATGAGCACGGCGGGGGGGGGGGGTGCGCAGAGAGAGGGGGAGACACAGAATCCGAAGCAAGCTCCAGGCTCTGAGCTGCCAGCACAGAGCGTGACGTGGGGGTCGAACACATAAACCGTGAGATCATGACCTGAGCCAAAGCCGGACGCTTAACCAACTGAGCCACCCAGGCGCCCCTATTTTTAATTTTTTGAGGAACCTCCATACTGTTTTCCAGACTAGCTGCAATCACTTTGGATTCCCACCATCATTTGAGTCAGGTGACTTTTAAAGATCCAGGCTGATGGGGTGCCTGGGTGGTTCAGTCGTTTGAGTGCCTGACTTCACCTCAGGTCATGGTCTCATGATTCGTGGGTTCGACCCCCACATCAGGCTCTGTGCTGACAGCTCAGAGCCTGAACCCTGCTTTGGATTCTGTGTCTCCCTGTCTCTCTGCTCCTCCCCCACTCACATTCTGTCTGTCTATCTCTATCTTTCTCTCTCTCAAAATAATAAATAAGCATTAAAAAAAAAAAAAAAAAAAACCACTCCAGGCTACAAGTCCCACTGGTTTTCCAAACTCACTGAATTCAACTCCTCCTGGGTTTTAAAACCAAACGTTATGGGGATTATTCTTCACCATGTGAGCTGCCTTGGTGTGAAGGCCCATTTCTTTGCCCTCTCTGCACAGGTAGCTCTTTCCCTACTGCAGGCAGCCTCCCTCCACTTTTCTGACTTTCCTAACCTTTCAGATGCAGTTTCTTCTGTGTATCTTGTTGTGGAGTTTGTTCTGCCTGTCTTCAGTTCACTCTCTGTTGACCTGAATGTGGGTGATAACGTAGATGTAAATGTGGGACAGGATGAGCTCAGAGCCTTCCTACTCCACCATCTTCCCAAACTTTTTGTTTGTTTGTTTGTTCTTTAAAATTTTTATTTATTTATTTTTAGTTTTCAAATTTGTTTTTGAGAGAGAGACAGAGTGTGGGGTGGGGGGCGGGGGGCCAGAGAGAGAGACACACACAGAATCCAAAGCAGGCTCCAGGCTCTGAGCTGTCAGCACAGAGCCCAACATGGGGCTCAAACTTGTGAAACGTGAGATCATGACCTGAGCTGAAGTCTGATGCTTAACCGACTGAGTCACCCAGGTGCCCCTGTTATAGACTTCATGCAGAGTAACCATCTTTGGTTAACATATTATTTCTTGAGATGGAATAAATATAGTTACTAACATACAAGCTTTCTGAATTAAACTACGATTCAGTTTTGCTTCCCTGAATTTTAGCAATTAGATTTTGAATGATTATAGAACATTCCTTCTTTTTGTTTAATATTTACAGATACCCATTTATTTATTTTATTATTTGCTTTTATTTTTTAATTTACATCCTAGTTAGTTAGCATATAGTGCAACAATGATTTCAGGAATAGATTCCTTAATAACCTTACCAATTTAGCCCATCCCCCCTCCCACAATCCCTCCACCAACCCTCTGTTTGTTCTGTATATTTAAGAGTCTCTTATGTTTTGTCCCCCTACCTGTTTTTATATTATTTTTCCTTCCCATCCGTGTGTTCATCTATTCTGTGTCTTAAAGTCCTCATGTGAGTGAAGTCATACGATGTTTGTCTTTCTCTGACTGACTAATTTCACTTAGCATAACACCCTCTAGTTCCATCCATGTAGTTGCAAATGGCAAGATTTCATTCTTTTTGATTGCCAAGTAATACTCCATTATATATATGTATATGTGTGTATACATATACATATACATATACATATATATGTGTGTGTGTATCTACACACACCCCCCACATCGTAAAAAAATTTTTTTTTAATGTTTGTTTATTTTTGAGAGAGAGAGTGAGCAGTGGAGGGGCAGAGGGAGATGGAGACAGAATCTGAAGCAGGCTCCAGGCTCTGAGCTGTCAGCACAGAATCCAATGTGGGGCTCGAACCCATGAACCGTGATATCATAACCTGAGCTGAAGTCAGACGTTCAAAAGACTGAGCCACCACATCTTCTCTTTCCATTCATCTATCAATGGACATTTGGGCTCTTTCCATACTTTGGCTATTGTTGATAGTGCTGCTATAAACATTGCTGTGCATGTGCCTCCTCGAAACAGCATACCTGTATCCCTTGGATAAGTACCTAGTAGTGCAATTGCTGGGTCATAGGGTAGTTCTATTTTTAATTTTTTGAGGAACCTCCATACTGTTTTCCAGAGTGGCTGCACCGGTTTGCATTCCCACCAGCAATGCAAAAGAGATCCTCTTTCTCCGCATCCTCACCAACATCTTTTGTTGCCTGAGTTGTTAATGTTAGCCATTCTGACAGGTGGTATCTCATTGTGGTTTTGATCTGTATTTCCCTGATGAGTGATGTTGAGCATTTTTTCATGTGTTGGTGGGCCATCTGAATATCTTCTTTGGAGAAGTGTCTATTCCTGTCTTTTGCCCATTTCTTCACTTGATTATTTATTTTTGAGGTGCTGAGTTTGATAAATTCTCTGTAGATTTTGGATACTAAATCCTTTATCTGCTATGCCGTTTGCAAATATCTGCAACCATTCCATTGGTTGCCTTTTAGTTTTGCTGATTGTTTTCTTCGCTGTGCAGAAGCTCCTTTATTTTGATGAGGTCTCAGTAGTTCATTTTTGCTTTTGTTTCCCTTGCCTCTGGAGATGTGTTGAGTAAGAAGTTGCTGCGGCCAAGGTCAAAGAGGTTTTTGCCTGCTTTCTCCTCGAGGATTTTGATGGCTTCCTGTCTTATATTGAGGTCTTTCATCCAATTTGAATTTATTTTTGTGTATGGTGTAAGAAAGTGGTCCAGGTTCATTCTTCTGCATGTTGCTGTCCAGTTTTCCCAGCACCACTTGCTGGGAGACTGTCTTGGTTCCATTGGGTATTCTTTCCTGCTTTGTCAGAGATTAGTTGGCCATACATTTGTGAGTCCATTTCTGGGTTCTCTATTCTGTTCCATTGATCTGAGTGTCTGTTTTTGTGCCAGTCCCATACTGTCTTGATGATTACAGCTTTGTAATACAGCTTGAAGTCTGGGTGGGATACCTCCTGCTTTCATTTTCTTTTTCAAGATTGCTTTGGCTATTCGGGGTCTTTTGTGGTTCCATACAAATGTTAGACTTGTTTGTTCTAGCTCTGTGAAGAATGCTGGTGTTATTTTGATAGGTATTGCATTGAATATGTAGATTACTTTGGGTGGTATTGACATTTTAACACTATTTGTTCTTCCTATCCAAGAGCATGGAATCTTTTTCCATTTTTTTTTTATGTCTTCTTCCATTTTTTTCATAAGCTTTCTGTAGTTTTCAGTGTATAGATTTTTCACCTCTTTAGATAGATTTATTCTTAGGTATTTTATGGTTTTCGGTCCAATTGTAAATGGGATCGATTGGCGTATAGGAAGGCAACTGATTTCTGTGCATTGATTTTATATCCTGCAACTTTGCTGAATTCATGGATCAGTTCTCGCAGTTTTTTGGTGGAATCTTTTGGGTTTTCCACATAGAGTATCATGTCATCTGTGAAGAGTGAAAGTTTGACTTCCTCCTGGCCAATTTGGATGCCTTTTATTTCTTTGTGTTGTCTGATTGCTGAGGCTAGGACTTCCAATACTATGTTGAATAACAGTGGTGAGAGTGGACATCCCTGTCTTGTTCCTGACCTTAGGGGGAAAGCTCTCAGTTTTTCCCAATTGAGGATGATGTTAGTGTTGAGTCTTTCATATATGGCTTTTATGATCTTCAGGTATGATCCTTCTGTCCCTACTTTATTGAGGATTTTTATCAAGAAAGGATGCTGTATTTTGTCAAATGCTTTCTCTGCATCTATTGAGAGGATCATGTGGTTCTTGTCCGTCTGTCCGTTCTTTTTCTTTCTTTCTTTCTTTCTTTCTTTCTTTCTTTCTTTCTTTCTTTCTTTCTTTCTTTCTTTCTTTCTTTCTTTCTTTTTCTATGTTTATTTTTGAGAGAGAGAGAGAGAGAGAGAGAGAGTGTGTGTGTGTGTGTGTGTGTGTGTGTGTGTGTGGGAGAGCGTCAGAGAGAGAGAGGGAGACATAGAATCTGATGCCGGCTCCGGGCTCCGAGCTGTCAACACAGAGCCCAATGCAGGCCTCCAACTCATGAACGATGAGATCAGACCTGAGCTAAAGTTGGACGCTTATCCGACTGAACCACCCAGGTGCCCCTCTTGTCCTTTCTTTTATCGATGTGATGAATCACATTGATTGTTTTGCGGATATTGAACCAGCCCTGCATCCCAGGTATAAATCCCACTTGGTTGTGGTGAAGAATTTTTTTAATGTATTGTTGGTTGGCTAATGTTGAGGATTTTTGCATCCATGTTCATCAGGGAAATTGGTCTATAGTTCTCCTTTCTAGTGGGGTCATTGTCTGGTTTTGCATCAAGGTAATGCTGGCTTCATAGAAAGAGTTTGGAAGTTTTCCTTCCATTTCTATTTTTTGATACATCTTCAAGAGAATAGGTATTAACTCTTTCTTAAATGTTTGATAGAGTTCCCCTGAAAAGCCATCTGGCCCTGGACTCTTGTTTTTTGGGAGATTTTTGATTACTAATTTGATTTCTTTACTGGTTATGGGTCTGTTCAAATTTTCTGTTACTTCTTGTTTCAGTTTTGATAGTTTATATGTTTCTAGGGATTTGTTCATTTCTTCCAGATTGCCCATTTTATTGGCATATAATTGCTCATAATATTCTCTTATTATTGTTTTTATTGATCTCTCCTCTTTCATTCTTGATTTTATTTGGGTCCTTCCCTTTTTCTTTTTGCTCAAACTGGCTAGTGGTTTATCAATTTTGTTAATTCTTTCAAAGAACCAGCTTCTGGTTTCATTAATCTGTTCTACTTTTTTTTTTTTGGTTTCTATAGCATTGATTTCTGGTCTAATCTTTATTATTTCCTGTCTAATGCTGGTTTGGGTTTTTATTTGCTCTCCTTTTTCCATCTCTTTAAGGTGTAAGTTTAGGTTGTGTATCTGAGACCTTTCTTCCTTCTTTAGGGAGGCATGGATTGCTATCTGTATTCCCTCTTATGACTGTCTTTGCTGTGTCCCAGAGGTTTTGGGCTGTGGTATTGTCATTTTCATTGGCTTCCATGTACTTTTTAATTTCTTCTTTAACTTCTTGGTTAGCCCATTCATTCTTTAGTAGGATGTTTTTTAGTCTCCAAGTATTTGTTATCTTTCCAAATTTTTCTTTGTGATTGATTTTGAGTTTCACAGTGTTGTGGTATGAGAATATGCATGGTATGGTCTCGATCTTTTTGTACATATTGAGGGCTGATTTGTGTCCCAGTATGTGATCTATTCTGGAGAACGTTCCATGTGCACTGGAGAAGAATGTATATTCTGCTGCTTTAGGGTGAAATGTTTAGAGTATATCTGTTAAATCCATCTGCTCCAGTGTGTCATTCAAAGCCATTATTTCCTGTTTAGATGATCTGTCCATTGTTGTAAGTGGGGTGTTGAAGTCCTCTACTATTTTAGTATTACTATCAATGAGTTTCTTTATGTTGGTGATTAATTGATTTTATTTAGGTGCTTCCACATTTGGAACATAAATGTTTACAACTGTTGGATCTTCTTGGTGGATAGACTCCTTTATGATATAATGCCCTTCTTCATCTCTTGTTAAAGTCTTTATTTTAAAGTCTAGATTGTCTGATGTAAGTATGGCTACTTCAGCTTTCTTTTGTTGACCATTAGTATGATAGATGGTTCTCCATCCACTTACTTTCAATTTGAAGGTGTCTTAGGTCTAAACTGGGTCTCTTGTAAACAGCATATAGATGGGTCTTATTTTCTTATCCATCTGTTACACTGTGTCTTTTGATTGGAGCATTTAGTCCACTGACGTTTAGAGAGAGTACTGAGAGATACAAATTTGTTGCCAATATGTTTTCTTGTAGAGTTGGAGTTTCTGGTGGTGATCTCTCGTCCTTTCTAGTCTTCGTTGCTTTTGGTCTTTTTTTTTTTTTTTCCCCCTCTTGTCTTTTCTCCCCTCAGAGAGTTCCCCGTAAAATTTCTTGCAGGGCTGGTTTAGTGGTCATGAAGTCCTTTAATTTTTGTTTGTCTAGGACCACTGATTTTTATAATTTAAAATGCTGATTCAGAGTCATGCAAAACAGCTTTTGTATGTTTGTAGCATTCCTTTCTGTTTTCATACAAGTTGATCTTGTTTCTCTACTAAATTGTTAGCTTTTTGAAAGTAGGGACCACATATATTGCCTTTATTTAGTTTCTCAGAAGATCATATTTACTCCTGGAGTAAATGCCCATTGAAGACTTAACAAGGGATTGAAGGATTTCCCATTGGCTGACTATGTTAGGACAGCATTTGTTAGGTTGGCTTTAACATAAATGCTATGTATTTTTTTTTTTATTCAGGTAGAAGAGCACAATGGTCACATCTTTAAGGCCACCCAGTATAGCATCCCTACATACTGTGAGTACTGTTCTTCCTTGATATGGATAATGGACCGAGCCTCTGTTTGCAAATGTAAGTATGAGTGATCTTTTTTTTTTTAAAGGAGTCCATCTAGCTTTACTACAGTAATTCCAAACATTTCACCATGAACCTCATTTTTGCTATATAATCTTGTCACATGTGGCAGAACACATGTACTTTGTCAGACACCCATCTATCCGTTCTTTGAAGTGCAAAATAAAGTACAGAGACCTGAACTGACTTCTCTAGGTTCTCAGGGGTCCCACTTTAAACTTGTGGCTAGGGGCGCCTGGGTGGCGCAGCCGGTTAAGCGTCCGACTTCAGCCAGGTCACGATCTCGCGGTGCGTGAGTTCGAGCCCCGCGTCAGGCTCTGGGCTGATGGCTGGGAGCCTGGAGCCCGTTTCCGATTCTGTGTCTCCCTCTCTCTCTGCCCCTCCCCCGTTCATGCTCTGTCTCTCTCTGTCCCAAAAATAAAAAAAAAAAAAAATAAAAAAATGTAAACTTGTGGCTAAGAAGGGTCTGGGCCCTGCTGTCAGGACTCACATCGAAAGCCACTCTTCCAGAAACTTTTTATCTACATTTAGTAGCCTGAGGAACCAATTTGTGAGTTTCTTCAAAGAGGAAGAGCTCTTCTGAGGGAAGACAATTACCCTCAGAAATTATAGTACTTTTATATAGCCAATATGAGTGATCTTTGAGAATTTTTTTTGACCCCTTGATATTTCTATTTCCTAAGTTTACTTACATTTTTTTTTTTAACATAAAGGAGTAATTCACACTCCCTGATTCTTTAACCTCATTTCACTGTACTCTTTCACCTACTCCCTGTTGCCAAACCAGATATTTTGGTGTTGTTTGGTCATTGTACTTGCAGCTTACTTTATCTGAAATGCTCTTCTCCCAGACATTAGTATGACTTACTATTTCAGTTAATCTATGTCTTCACTCAAATGTTACCTCTTAGAGAGCTCTTTCCTTACTGTCCTATCTGAATGCCACTCTGTCCACTAATTTTTTGTCCCTTAATTCTCTGTCTCCTTCCTCAGCTTAATAGTCTTCATAGCACTTATCACCACCCAAGGTTATATTAAGTACTTATTTTCTTGTTTGTCAGGCTGTCCCACTAGAAAGACATATAAGGTCAGGAAACTTAATTGTTTCTTTTTTTTTTTTTTTTTTCCCAACGGTTTTTATTTATTTTTGGGACAGAGAGAGACAGAGCATGAACGGGGGAGGGGCAGAGAGAGAGGGAGACACAGAATCGGAAACAGGCTCCAGGCTCCGAGCCATCAGCCCAGAGCCTGACGCGGGGCTCGAACTCAAGGACCGCGAGATCGTGACCTGGCTGAAGTCGGACGCTTAACCGACTGCGCCACCCAGGCGCCCCTTTAATTGTTTCTTAATACCAGATCACTTGAAACTTAATACCAGATCAGTTCTGGTATTACAAATTTTGATAAATATTTGTTAGGTAGATGGACCTATAGATGGATGGATGAATTAATGCAAATATTATTAGGCTATAACCAAAAAAAGTACTTTTTTTTCTACTTGTAATCTTCTTTGTTAAACTTTTTTTGTGTGTGAAAGTTTATTTATTTTGAGAGAGAGAGAGCTGATGGGTAAGTTGTAGAGAAGGAGAGAGAGAGAGAGAGAGAGAGAGAGAGAGAGAGAGAGAGAATCCCAAACAGGCTCTGCACTGTCAGCAGAGAGCCCAGCACGGGGCTCAAACTCACAAACTGTGAGATCCTACCTGAGCTGAAATCAAGAGTCAGATGCTTAACCAACTGAGCCACCCAGGCACCTCTGTAATGTTCTTAAAAAAAAAAAAAAAAAAAAAAGTTTATTTTGAGAGAGAGGGAGAGAGAGCGTGAGCATGCAGGGGAGGAGCAGAGACAGAGGGAGAGAGAGAATTCCAAGCAGGGTCCATGCTGTCAGTGCAGAGCCCAGTGTGAAGCTTGATCTCATGAACTGTGAGATCATGATCTGAGCTGAAATCAAGTCAGGGGGCGCCTGGGTGGCTCAGTCGGTTGAGCGTCCGACTTCAGCTCAGGTCATGATCTCACAGTTCGTGAGTTCGAGCCCCGCGTCAGGCTCTGGGCTGATGGCTCAGAGCCTGGAGCCTGCTTCCGACTCTGTGTCTCCCTCTCTCTCTGCCCCTCCCCCATTCATGCTCTGTCTCTCTCTGTCTCAAAAATAAATAAACATTAAAAAAAAAAAAAAAAAAAAAAGAGTCAGATGCTTTACCGGCTGAGCTGCCCAGGAGCCCCTCTACTGTAATCTCATCAGAATATATAAGTCTGTGAATGTGAATAGAGACTTTTTATAGGTCACCTTGGTTCTGGGTTCTGGCTTACAGAGTACCTTCAGATTCTTTTCCTGTCATGCCATACGTCTACTGTGGTGCTTTCAGTAATTCTTGGAGGTTTTGTTTCCTAGTGGCCTGGAATTGAATGACTGAAGTATTAGGAAGGGCTGTGTCCAGTAGGACAAGGATGAAAGTCATGGTCACCATTGTGGAATCACCATTATTAGATATGTTCATTTGTTCTGTCATCAACAATGGTTTCTTTTTGTTTTATTATTGATAATCTAAAAAAATTACAGTAAGAACAAAATAGGAAGTAGTTTGCCATTAACTTGACTGTTTGATGTTAGTCTGAGTCCAGTAGGTTTGGTATAAATATCTCTGTGTTTTAAAACTGAAAATGGAAAAAAATCTGCTTTTTATGACTTGGGTGGGCTTGGTTTGATTTCTAAATAGAATTAACTGACTTTGTGATTATTCTGGTGGTTTCATCTGCACAATGAGATAGCCTCCCCTATTTGATCTTGGTCTTGAAAACCTCACAAGTTATGTTTTAGAAGCTCAAAAAGAATACTTAGGTGTTGATATCAAGGGGTAGAACTGGTGTAGCAAAGTGACACCAGTCAGGTATGTTTTCAGTATTCTCTCACTGCTTCTTCCCACTACCAATTGCCTAACAACCCTTTTCTCTGCTGCTCCAGGGAATAATTTCTCCTCTGAAACTTTTCTTTATCTTTTTTCTCAGTCACAACTGATATTGTTTATATTCTGGTTCCTCAGAGCTCTATTCTGGACTTTCTAAGATAGTAAATAAATAAAGCCTTTCTTAGATCTTAATGTGCTACCCAACGTACTTTCATTTCAGCAGGAGTCTTTGGTGGTAATACGTTTCTTCCTCCTTGGAATGATTCTTAATAGGTATTTTTGGCACTTTAATAGATTGCAGAGCCAGATATATTAGGAGAGCATAAAGACTAATTTGTGAGTCAGGTCAGAAAGATAGAAAATATTCTGTAGGAATATGGCAGGTGCAGGGAGGAGGAGTAGGCAGTGATGAAAGATTAAAAGCTTTTTCATAGGCAGTAGTTAGAAATTTTAGGCATGTTTTTCAGCTTCACTTTTCTAAATAGAATGGGTTAAAATGCTTTTTTATTGTTTTTTTTTTATATGAAATTTATTGTCAAATTGGTTTCCGTACAACACCCAGTGCTCATTCCAACAGCTGCCCTCCTCAATGCCCATCACCCACTTTCCCCTCCCTCCCACCCCTTATCAACCCTCAGTTTATTCTCAGTTTTTAAGAGTCTCTTATGGTTTGGCTTCCTCCCTCTCTAACTTTTTTTTTCCCCTTCCCCTCCCCCATTCTAATACCATATGAAACATATATATGATATTATAGCAGCCTCAAATTTAAAGAAAATATTTATGTCTAAAACAAAGTTGTAAACTTTAAAAAAAATTTTTTTTATGTTTATTTATTATTGAGAGACAGACACAGAGTGTGAGCAGGGGAAGGTTAGAGAGAGGGAGGAGACACAGAATCCAAAGTAGGCTCCAGGCTCTGAGCTGTCAGCACAGAGCCCAATGCGGGGCTCAAACTCACAAATTGCGAGATCATGACCTGAGCCGAAGTTGGTTGCCCAACCGACTGAGCCACCCAGGCCCCCCTAAAGTTGTAAACTTTTTAAGTTCTTGTCATTGATGTACAGGCTTTTAAAAATACTGCATTCTTAATCTGTTTTTCAGTATGTAAATATGCTTGCCATAAGAAATGCTGTCTGAAAACCACAGCCAAGTGCTCTAAAAAGGTAAGAAATTATCACCTATGAGTAGTAAATAACAGATATATTGGTCTTTTCTACCTCATGAAAGAAAGCAAGTCCTCTTCAATGGTTTTACAGAGCAGTGGTTTTCAGACTTTTTGATCACAACTCACAGAAATACACTTTATGTCATGATCCAGCATACATATATATATATAGGGATAGGTATATAATTGGATTGATTTTCCTGGAACTATATTTACCTTTACTATTTGGGAGAGCTATTAAACTGGTTTCACAACTGACAGTTTATTAAAACACTGCTTTTAAAGGTTTTCCACTTCATTAAATGCTCATAACTCTTACTAGAAATTGTCTTGAAAGTGGTAGGCTATAGCTAAAGATTTTAACATTAACAGCAAGATTCACCAGCCCAGTTGGTGTTTTTACATAATTCAGCTTGGATACACAGAGATCTAAAAGGTATTAAACATGTACTTTGACACTTTATTTTAAAGGAAGCAATGATTTTTGATAGATTTCAGGCTTTTTTTGCTATATAATCACATTTTTTTAACTTATTAGTCACATATGGACAGTTGTAACAATACTGTACAAATCTGAACTGTAATATAAATGTGTGTGTATTGTTTACAACCCAGGTACAGTATTTGCATCTGTTCCAAATTAGTAGACAAATCATGGCAAGGTGTACAAGGAGAAATTTTATTCCAGGCTTAAAATCCAATGAAGGTGAGACATTTGCTTTGAGCTTAAATAGCTTGTGACAGACTATTACCCATGCTGAGAATAACTGAAAAAAGTGTTGCTGCACATCAGAGAGCTAGCTGCCCAGGAAAGTTGGACTTTGTTGGAATGTCGATCCTAGAGAGAAGATAATTGCATAGTAGTGAATCTGTGTCTGTGAGATGTTTTTCTCCTAGTAGGAATTTGTCAATTTTTGCTGTAGAACAAGAAACCACAATTTCAAGCAGAGGACCACATTTAAGAGAGAAGTCAGCACAACTTTTAGGAATCTCATAGGGCAATGGAGGCAAAAGTTGGAATTTGGGATTGCCAAGACCAGGAATTTGGGATTGCCAGGATCATGCATGATCCAGGTGTAACCCTTAAACTCAGAGGTTTTTCCCTCAAGACATTCTCTGAATTCTTAAGCTATATGGGGTAAAAGGCTAAAAAGCTAAACTGGAAAAAAGACCAGAGTTTTCTGCAATTTCACACTGTTAAGGAAAAAAAATTGGAGTTCTGTGATCCACCTTCAGAGAGGGGCCCTACTGAATGTCCTACACTTGCACTGAGACCTCTGAAGAGCTGTACTCTCAGAAAGGGAGTGAGTCATTAATAGGCTGGACGTTATAAAAGCTGAAGACGAGCTTTAAGGCATTCTTTGATTAGATTAAGATGATCTGTTCCTTAATTTGGCTACCCATCAGAGAGAATAGGGTGAACCCTCTCCAAAGAGACATAACATCATCCAACGTTTATACTTTATCTATATATAATAACAGATATTAAGAAATGAGACAGAGAAAAAAACACATAGACAATGTCAGTAGACTCATAGATGACCCAGTTACTGAATTTTCAGACCTGGACTTAAAAACCTTTTTTATCAAATATGTTGAAATATAGATAAAAATAAAATTTATTTTTTATCAAAATCTGAAATATACATTTAAAAAAGAGGCAAATGGAGATTCTAAAAGTAAAAAATGCAATTGGAATTATAAACTCAAAAGATGGGCTCAACAGCATATTGGTCATAGGAGAAGAGAAGATTGGTGAACTAAAAGATAGGTCAGTAGAAATCTATAAGTGCAGAGAGCAAAAAAGAAGGGGGAAATACAAAGATAAACACGAGAAACATCTAGGAAAAGATGAAAGGTTCTTAAATGTGGGTAATTGGAGTCCAGGAAGAAAGGAAAGAGAATAAGGAAAAAGCAACATTTTAAGAGATAATGGCCAAGACATCAAGTCACATGTTCATGAACCATTTTTAACCTAAAGCGGGATAAATACAAAGGAAGCCACACCAGATGGACACTTCTCCAAATGAAAGAAAAAAAAAATTCCTTGAAAGCAGTCTGAAAGGAAAAAATAAAAGCACTGCTAAAGCAGCAGTGAAAAAAACTGACAACTGGCTTCTCAACAGAAATGATGGAAGTCAAAAGACAGTGGCCTGACATGTTTTGAGTGTTATAATAAAATAAAGCTAACTCAGAGTTTTGTACCTTGTGACACTAGCTTTCAAAAATGAAAATGGGGACACCTTGTTGGCTCAGTCAGTTAAGTGTCTTGATTTTGGCTCAGGTCATGATCTCATGGTTCATGGATTGAGCCTCATGTTGGGCTCTTTGCTGACAGTGCAGAGCCTGCTTGGGATTCTCTCTTATCCTCTCTCTCCCTGCTCCCCAACTCGTGCACGAGCACTCTCTCTCTCTCAAAATAAAGAAATAAACATTGAAAAAAAAAGTGAAAATGATGTGAAATTATTTCTAGACAAAGACTCAGAATATGTCACCAGCAGCCTTGCACTAAAAGAAATACTAAAGGAGGTACTCCAGGCAGAAGGAAAATGACATTGGATAGAAACAGAAACATAGGAAAGAATGAAGAAAAATGCAAAGAGTGAATAATATTTACAAATCTAAATGAATATGACTAAAAATACAATAATGTCTTTTATAACACTTCAAATATATAGTTGACCCTTGAACAACAAGGGTTTGAACATCATGGGTCCACTTGTTTGTGGATTTTTTGATAAATACAGTTATGTAAGTGTATTTTCCTTATGATTTTATTTTTTTAAGTGTTTATTTAATTTGGATAGAGTGCACAAGCTGGGGAGGGGCAGAGAGAGAGGGAGTCAGAGAATCCCAAGCAGACTCCATGCTGTCAGCACAGAGCCCAATGCTGGGCTTGATCTCATGGATCATGAGATCATGACCTAAGCTGAAATCAAGAGTTAGACGCTTGGCCACCTGAGCCACCAAGGCACCCCTTCCTTATGATTTTCTTGATAACATTTTCTTTTCTCTAGCAGTGTACTTCATTGTAAGAACACAATGAATAATACATATATAACATAAAAATGTGTTGATTGACTGTTTATGTTATCAGTAAGGTTTCCAGTCAGCAATAGGCTATTAGTAATTAAATTTTAGAGGACTCAAAAGTTACATGCAGGTTTTTGGCTACATAGGAAATTGGTGCCCTTAATTCCTACATTGTTTGAAGGCCAACTATATAGAATTAAACTGCCTGACAACAATAACAACACAAAAGTTACTTGGGTAAATGGAATTAAACTATACTAAGGTCCCTGGGTTACCTGGGAAGTGGTTAAATTGTTCAAAATATATTAGACTTAAATATGTTATGGATATTTGTTTTAGTGTTTAACCACTAACAGAAAAGCAAATGAATATATGTCTTAAAAGCTAATAAAGATGGGAGAATGGAAAAACGAAAAATATTTGATCTAAACGAAGACCAGAAATGAGAGGAACAAACATAAATTAGATCAGAAAAGAAAATACATAGCAGATTGGTAGGTATAAGTCCAAATATATTGGAGATTACATTAAATGTTAATAGGTAAGATACTTCCAGTTAGAAGACTAGGTTAAAACCAACTGAAAAATCTCAATGATATGCTGTTTACAAGCATTCTTAAACATAAAGATACAGAAAGGCTGAAAGCAAAAGGGTAGATTTGTATGCAAAGACTAACAAATAGAAAGGTGGTGTATGTATACTAGTACTAAAGTGTATTTTAGGGCAAAAAACATTTCAGATGAAGATGTTTTGTAATGATAAAATGGTCGTCCCATCAGGGAGATATAAAAATTCTACCTTTTTTATTTTTTTAATATTTATTTTTGAGAGAAAGAGTGTGCACAAGTGGGGGAGGGGCAGACAGAGACAGAGACAGAGATAGAGACAGAGAATCTAAAGCAGGTTCCAGGCTCTGAGCTGTCAGCATAGAGCCTGATGCAGGGCTTGAACCCATGAACTGTGAGGTCATGACATGAGCTGAAGTCGGACACTTAACTGACTCAGGCACCCCAAAAATTCTAACATTAGGAGAGACTTGATATTATTGCTTTAATACCTACAGACAAAAATTTAATAAGGGCGCAAATGATAGGAAAACAAGATGAAAAAACTTGACCTAGTTGATGTGTAATGAACCTTGCAGTCTTTTCAAGAGCACATGGGGCATTTGAGAAAAATTGATTATATGTTGGGTTATAAAGCAAGTCCCTACAAATTTCAAGAGGATTGAAAATGTTGAGAGTACATTTTTTGACCCAAGTGATATTAAGCTCTAAATCAACATAAAGATAACTAGATAGTCTTCAAGTACTTGGAAATTAAGCAATACTCTTATAAATTACAATAAAAATGAAAAAATATTTTGAACTAATGATAAAGTATGACTAGGTACAAAAGTGTGGGTACAGCAAAAGTTGTGAGTAGAGGACTAATTATAGCTATTTTAAATGCATACAGTTAGAAAGGATGTAAAGAAAGAAATGATCTAAACTTCTATCTCTAGAAGATGGGGAAAAGTAACCTCAGCAAATTTAATCCAAAGGCAGTAGAAGGAAGATAATAAAGAGAAATAAATGAAATCAAATCTACAAAGCCAAATTTTAGCGCTTTGGAAATACTAAAACCATGGATAAACTCTTAACAAGAGGGATTAATAAAAAGAACTTCTAAAAAACAAATTGTCACCATAAAATAATTCATGTATCATTGCAGATACTGTATACATTAAAAATGCCTTTAGTTAAAGGCTATTAATGGATACCTTGATGCTAACAAATTTGACAATTTATTTAAACTAAGAAAAATAGAAGATCTGAAGAATCATATCAATTAAAATCGAGTTAGTAATTGAAAATCTTCCCACAAAGAAATTCTAGGTCTGATCTTTGCTTAATTAACTACTTCCCAAAATTTAAAAAAGAAACAACACCAAATTTCTATAAATTCTGCCAGTGAATGGTGAAAGAGTGAATACTTCATAACTTTTCCCCCCAAACTGACTTACGAAGATAGTGAAACCTTAAAGTCAAACATGAAGGGATATTACAATAAAGGAAAATTGTAGGTCAGTCTATATCATAGCATAGATACAAAAAAATCTTAAACTATTAGCACTTAAATCTGTGTTAATGGAAAAAAATTAAAAACCTTTGTGATAAAGTTGGTTTTATTCTATGAATATAAAGTTGGTTTGTCATTCAAAAATCAAGTGACGTGAACTTCCTCTGAAGATGGTGGAGTAGGAAGATCCTAAGCTCACTTTATCCCATGGGTACAACTAGATCACACCCACATCAGTGTAAATAATTCAGAAAATGACCCAAAGACTGGCAGAATGTGCTCTCCACAGCTAAAGGTAGAGAAGAGGCCACATCGAAGAGGGTAAGAAGAGAGGAACTGTGGTGGGATCTAAATGGACCCATAAGACTGTGTGAGAGAGAGGGACTCCATGGGCACACAGAGGGGAAGGACCTATGCCAGGCACCCCAGGCACAGGGTACTCACATGGGGAAGACAAATCTTCATGGCATGTGGCTTTGAAAACCAGAGGAACCTAACAATCAATGGGGCTTAACACCAGTAAATTTAAAAACCAGTGGGTTGGCTCTGGGAGAAGTGGGAGAGTAGAGCCCCCACCCTTAAAGAGACAGAAGAACAAACAGTCCTACTGAGATACAGCATAGAAGCAGCAGTTTGAAAAATGTGTGGGGTGTATGGGAAGGATATTTATTTACTAATCTCAGAACATGTGCTGGAGAGGAAGGGATCTTTGGCAGACTTTTCCAAGAGCAGAAGAGCTGGTGGGTGCCATTTCCCTCTCTGCCCCCCAGCCTAGATATACAGGCTGCTATGAGAACCAGCACTAGAGCAACACTCTCCACTTAGCTTGCTGGCAGCACATTCTGCCCCCATGTTCTCCTGCAGAAATGCCCCCTCTAGTACATCCTAGGTCAGAGCCCATCCAAAGTGGTGCCTTGAGCCTGGCAGTGTGCAAGCAACACTGACAGGGACCGGCACCACTCCAAAGTGACTCCTGCCTAAAGGAGAGTAGAAGATAACCACATACATCAGTACAGCTGCAGCCCAGCAGTGGGCTGAGGTCAGACATTGGGTCTGACTGTAGTCCCTGCCAACCAACGAAAACTTTTCAGGGGACAATACAAGGAAAGCAGCCTGTAGTTTGGTGCTACTGCATGTTTGGCCAACTCCTGGTCTGAATCAACTTAAGGCCAAGGTGGCCCTAGACTGGCCCACTAACAATACATGGGCCAAACCCTGCTCACAACAGGCAGTGAGAGCCATTGCAGATGAATGGACTGAAGGCAAACACGGCTTAGCTACAACAGCATGGTGCGTGCAACATACATAGGAGACACCCCTGAAACATCAGGTTCTGGTGAACAGGGGACATTGCTCTGTAGGCCATTACAGGACCTCTTCTTCATAAAGTCATCAATTTCAAGAGTGGGAGATGTAGCAGACTTTCTTAACACATAGGAACAGATGCAGAGAGACAAAATGAGGAGACAGAGGAATATGTCCCAAATGAAAGGACAGGACAAAATCACAGCAAGGGAGCTAAACAAAACAGAGATAAGTAATATGTCTGATAGGGAATTTAAAGTAATGGTCATAATGATACTGGATTTGAGATAAGAGTAGAGGAACTCAATATGACCCTCAACAAAGAGATAGAGAACATGAAAAAGAACCAATCAGAGATTAAGGACCCAATAACTAAAATTAAAAATAGATGGAATAAATAGACCAGAAGAAGCAGAAGAACAGATCAGCAGAGGTCAGAGTAATGGAAAGCAACCAAACTGAACAGGGGAGAGAAAAATACTATAATAAAAAATGAAAATAGACTATGGGAACTAAGCAATACCATCAAGTGCAATAACATTTCCACAATAGGGACCCTAGAAAGAAAAGAGAGAGAAAAGGTGGCAGAAAATTTATTTGAAGAAATAACAGATGAAAACTTCCCTAATATGAAGAAGGAAACAAATCCAGATCCACAGAGAGCCCCCAACAAAATCAACTCAAGGAGGTCCACATGAAGACACATAATAACTAAAATGGCCAAAAATATTGTTAATAGAGATAATTTTAAAAGCAGCAAGAGAAAAGAAAATAAATACATACAAGGGAAATCACTTAAGGCTAATAGCTGATTTTTCAGCAGAAACTTTGCAGGCCAGAAGAGAGTGGCATGATATATTGAAAATCCTGAAAAAACAAAAACCTGCAACCAAGAATACTCTATACAGCAAGGCTGTGATTCAGAATAGAAAGAGAGATAAAGAGTTTTCCGGACAAACAGAAATTAAAGGAATTCATCACCGCTAAACTACCCCTATAAGAAATGTTAAAGGACAGAAATGTTTCCTTTCCTTTGTCTGGAAAGAAAGACCATAAGTAGTAGGAATAAGAAAAATAAGAAAAGCAATAAAAATAAGTATATCTGTAAAAATCAGTCAAGGAACTGACAAAATTAAAGATATAAAATGTGATACCATATACCTAAAACATGGTGGGAAGGAGTGAGGAATAAAGTATGCGGTCAAACTTAAGTGACCACCAATTTAAAGATTGCTAAATGCATAAGATATTAAATATAAACCTAATGGTAACTACAAATCACAAACTGGTAGTAGATATCCAAAAAATAAAAGAGAAAGGAATCCAAGTATATCACTAAAGAAGGCCAGCAAATTGTGAGAGAAGAGAGCAAGGGACAAAAGGAACAGAGAACTACAAAACAACCATAAACAAGTAACAAAATGACTGTAAGTACCTACCTATCAATATTTACTTAGAATGCAAATGGACTAAATGTTCCAATCAAAAGACATAGAGAGATGGAATGGATTAAAAAACAAGGCCCATTATATGTTTGCTACAACAGAGTCATTTCAGACCTGGAAACACCTGCAGATTGAAAGTGAAAGGTAGAAAAGCATTTATCATGCAAATGGAAATGAAGAGCCAGGATAGCAATAGTTATATTGGACAAAATAGACTTTAAAACAAAGACTGTTAACAAGAGACAAAGAAGTACACTATATAATCATAAAGGGAACAGTCCAACAAGAGGGTATGATAATTATAGGGATGCCTGGGTGGCTCAGTGGTTAAGCATCTGACTTTGGCTCAGGTCATGATCTCATGGTTTGTGAGTTCAAGCTCTGCGTTGGGCTCTTTGCTGACAGCTCAGAACATGCAGCCTGTTTCAGATTCTATGTCTTCCTCTCTCTCTGCCCCTCCCCACTTGTGCTCTTTCTCTGTCAAAAATAAACATTAAAAAAATAAAAAACGAAGATATAACAATTGTATATATTTCTGCGCCTTTCTACATAAAGTAGCTGATAACAACCATAAATGAAGTAATTGATAGTAATACAATAGTAGGGGACTTTAACAACCCATTATATTAAGGGATAGATCATACAAACAGAATATCAACAAGGAAACAGTGACTTTGAATGACACACCAGACCAGATGGATCTAAAAGATACATTCAGAACATTCTATCCTAAAACAGAAGAACACATACTCTTTTTTTTTTTTTTACACATATTCTTTTCAAGTGCACATGGAGAATTCTGCAGAATAGGTTACATATTAGACCATAAAAAAAGTCTCAACAGATTCAGAAAGATTGAAGTCATACCATGCATCTTTTCTGACTACAATGCTATGAAACTAGGAATCAACAACAACAAAAAATCTGGAAAGAATACAAATACATGGAGGTCAAATAACATGCCATTAAATGATGAATGGGTCAACCAAGAAATGAAAGAGGAAATCAGAAAAACTCATGGATATAAATGAAAATGAAAACACAACAGTCCAAAATCCTTGGGATGCAGCAAAACTTTCTAAGAGGGAGGTGTTGAGCAGTACAGGCCTACCTCAAAAACAAGAAACATCTCAAATAAACAACGTAACCTTATACCTAGGAGAGCTAGAAAAGAACAAAACCCAAAACTAGTAGAAGGAAAGAAGTAAAGATTAGAGCAGATAAAATGAAATAGAAACTAAGAAGACAGCAGAACAGATGAATGAAACTGGGACCTGGTTCTTTGAAAAGATCTAAAAATTGATAAACTGTTAGCAAGACTCCAGAAGAAAGGACTCAAACAAAATCAGAAGTGAATAACCACTGACACCATAGAAATACAAAGGATTATAAGAAAATATTATGAAAAATTATATGCCAACAATTTGGGCAATCTAGAAGAAATGGATAAATATATAACCTCCCCAAACTGAGTCAGGAAGAAATGGAAAATTTGAACAGACCAGTTAGCAACAATGAAATTGAGTCAGTAATTAAAAAACAACAACAACAACAAAAAACAAACAAAATCCTCCCAACAAACAAGTCCAAGACCAGACAGCTTCATGGGTGAAATCTAACAAACATCTAAAAAATAATTAATACCTATTCTTCTCAAACTGTTCTAAACAAGAAAAAAGAAAGCTTTCAAACTCATTCTATTAGGCCAGCAATACTCTGAATCAAAACCAGATAAAGACAGTACAGGAAAAGAGAACTACAGGTCAATATCTCTGATAAATATAGATGCAAAAATCTCAACAAAATATTAACAAAGCAAATTCAGCAGTATATTAAAAAAATCATTTGCCATGATTAAGTGGGATTTATTCCTGGGATGCAGGAGTGGTTCAATTTTTGTAAATCAATTAATGTGATACATCACATCAAGAAAAAGTATAAAAACTATGTGACCATTGCAACAGATGCAGAAAAAGAGTTTACTGAAGTTATACCATCCATTCATGATAAAGACCCACAACAAAGTAGGTTTAGAAGGAACATACCTCAACATAATCAAGGCCATATATGAAAAATCTATAGCTAACTTCATAGTCAATGGGGAAAAACAGAGCTTTCCCCCTAAGGTCAGGAAGAAGACAAAAATGTCTACTCTCACCACTTTTATTCAGCATAGTATTGGAAGTTTCAACCACAGCAGTCAGACAGATATGGAAATAAAAGGTATGGAAATTGCTAAGGAAGAGATAAAACTTGCACTATTTGCAGATGACATGATACTATATATAAAATAACTAAAGAGTCCACCAAAAAGGTACTGCTAAATAAATTCAGTAGGATTGCAGAATACAAAATCAATCTATGGAAATCCACTGCATTTCTATACACTAAGTAGCAGAAAGAGAAATTAAGAAAATATTCCCATTTAGAATTCTACCAAAAATGATAAAATATCTTGGAATAAACTTAACCAGAGAAGTGAAAGTCCTGTACTCTATTAACTGTAAAACAATGATGAAAGAAATTGAAGATGACACAAACAAATGGAAAGATATTCCATGTTCACGGATTACAAGAACAAGTTTCGTTAAAATGTCCGTACTAACCAAAGCAATCTACTGGTTTAATGCAATTCCTATTAAAATGCCAGCAGCATTTTTCATAGAACTAGGGCAAATAATCTTTTTTAAAAGTTTATTTATTTTGAGAGAGAGAGAGAGAGTGGGGGAGGGACAGAGCAAGAGAGTGAGAGAATCCTAAGCAGGCTCCACACTGTCAGCACAGAGCCCAATGCAGGGCTTGAACTCATGAACCATGAGATCATGACCTGAGAGCCAAAATCAAGAGTTGGATGCTTAACCAACTGAGCCACCCAGCCACCCCACGACCAAGTTAGAAAAAGAGAATGATACAAGAGAAGGAAAAGAGAAGAGATTTATAAAAAAAGATCTGAGTCTCAGAGATAATACCTGGCATTTTTATCTTCTGTGAATTACTTCAAATAATCTTCAGGATAAGCTGTTCTTTTACAGTCATGTAAACTGTAGTTAGTAGGATTATGATGTCAGATACACTATTTTTTTTAAGTGTTTATATTTGAGAGAGGGAGAAAGAGCATGAGTGAGGGAGGGGCAGAGAGAAAGAAAGGGAATCTGAAGCAGGCTCCAGGTTCTGAGCTGACACAGGGCACAAACTCCTGGACCGTGAGATCATGACCTGAGCTGAAGTAGGAAGCTTAACTGACTGAGCCACCCAGGTGCCCGCAGATACACTAATTAAAGTAAGAAAGAGCTTGAACACTAATCATGGGTCAGTCTGTGTGTGCTTCTGCCTTTGCCTATGATATTGTTCAGTTAAACATCCCTGAAGTTGGGGCTCCTGGGTGGCTCAGTTGGTTAAGCGTCCAACTTCAGCTCAGGTCATGATCTCGCAGTCCGTGAGTTCGAGCCCCGCGTCAGGCTCTGTGTTGACCGCTCAGAGCCTGGAGCCTGTTTCAGATTCTGTGTCTCCTTCTCTCTCTGACCCTCCCCCGTTCATGCTCTCTCTCTCTCTCTCTCTCTCTCTCTCTCTCTCTCTCTCTCAAAAATAAATAAACGTTAAAAAAAATTAAAAAAAAAAAAAAACCTTCCCTGAAGTTTACATAAACATTGAAGCATTGTTAAGCATCAGAAATTACTGGCAGCTCTAATTCATATCTAATCAGACTTTCTATTGGTGCTTGGTAAATGTTTAGCACACAAAGTCTATTCCCTTTCTCCTTTGTCCAAATCCCAACTTTATGTGAAGAACTTTTTAATAGGAAGGGGAACAGTGGCCTGTTGCCACTGTCGTCATTCTCTACCCCCATTATATTTTGAGGGGATTCGTAGTGGTAGAGGATTGAAAAGTACGTCTCACTTGATACATATTGTCAGTGTTAACCAGAATTCCCTTTCCCTCCAACTCCTATAACTGTGTTCATGAAACTTCAGGGAAATAAAAAGTAGTTCCTCTTAAGTAACTGGTTAAATATGTTTAAAGATGTTTGAATGTATTTGGAAACAGAAAATTATCTTCCATTTAGTATGATCCAGAGCTGTCATCTCGACAGTTTGGGGTTGAATTGTCCCGTTTGACCAGTGAAGAACGAACTGTTCCTTTAGTGGTGGAAAAGCTCATAAACTACATTGAAATGCATGGACTGTACACAGAAGGTATTTACCGAAAGTCTGGTTCAACTAATAAAATCAAGGAGCTCCGACAGGGTCTAGATACAGGTAAGATAGTGCTCTCCAAATCAAGACCACATGCTTTTATTTAAATAGGTCATTTTACACTCTTAAAGTTTTCATTACATGTTGCCTTTTTTTCTCGTAGCCAAAAGAGTGTAATCTTTTCTGTGGTGCTTATTCATTTTGTGGCTTTCTAAAGAATCTTTGTTTTTATGTGGTCAGTTCAGCAAACACATATTGAGTGTGTCATTTATACAAGGCATTATTAGGTACTTCAGACAGATCTCATTTAATCTTACCAATTTGGTATGGTCGTGATATCTGTAATTTACAAAGAAGAAAATAATTTAAAGAAAATTACATAATGATCTGTTGATGATGATGTAGAGCAGTGTGCCAATGTTTTTATTCTAATCTTCACAACAGTCCTGTGATTTAGGGATTATTATCCTACTTAAAGAAACTGAGGCTTACAGAGGATCTTGCCCAAAGACTCACCACCAATAAGTGATCAAGCTGGGATTTAACCCCAGATGTTCTGAATTCATAATCTAAACTATCGCCTATTAGTCTGTTATTTTGACTCCCAAGTGTGCTGTTTCTGATGCATGTTCTCACCTTCCTATATTGATGACATAATTATTTAGTGGATTAAACATGTACCTGTGTAGAACTGTAGCCTCAGCCCCGGAATATATCAGGAGTTTGACTTTGGTTTCATTGTCAACTTCTACTTTTTATCACTATTGGGAAGGAATAGATCATTTTGAATCAAACATAGATACAAAGCTTGTCTCTGTGTCTCAAGGAACCTATCTACATGCTTTTTCTTTCTAGTTGTTTTGTTTTGCTGTTGTTGTTTTAATGGGCAAATCAGGGAGAAATTAGTATGGAAATAACAGAAAATGTTTGGTAAAACTCAAGCAGGAACTTCTGCCTACCAGAGACTCCGTCTACTCCAGTTTAAAGGCAGTTTCCAACTTGTGTCTTGCACCTTGGGTCAGCACAAATGAAAAATCATTCATCCTATATCCTCCCAATCATTTCCTTTGTATAACCTTTGGGAGTTTATAAGTGAAACAGAGTAAAGATATGTCCTTTACATTTCCTAAGTTCAGTTATTGCTGTCCTTTCATCTTTAAAAATGACTTAACATTAGCCTTATTTTTAGAAAATGTCTTCTGGGCCTTTTCCCCATGTGTCGTCCAAAGCATTGCTAATGAAAGTGTGGCTCACAGACCAATCTACAAGATAAGTACAAAAACTGAGTGTAAGCATTTGGAAATACTTATAACAGTATTTAACAGAGCTTTGACATGAAAGCATATGATCTTTTATTTTACTTATTTAGCAGTCTACAACAGATTTGGAAAACAAACAAAAAGCTGTTCCTTTACCACTGTTAGAAGTGCTGTTCTAGAGCAAACAATTAGATTGTAGAAGGTATTAGTTCAATTAAGAACATGAAGGCTTCCTTGGTGATGATAGTTTCTAAAGTGAATTATTTTAATTTCTTTGCATGTTTTGGCTTTGTTATCTAACTCTTGTCTATAAACAGATGCTGAGAATGTAAACCTGGATGACTATAACATACATGTCATTGCAAGTGTATTCAAACAATGGCTTCGTGATTTGCCCAATCCACTCATGACCTTTGAGCTCTATGAGGAATTTCTTCGAGCTATGGGTAAGCACAGGCTTCCTGGATTCCACGGAAGGGCTATACTTGGGAAAGGAATGCTATCTTCATTATAGATTTATTTAGTCATCCTCTAGTGGTTTAGTCCATATAGGTCCAAAAGTAAGCTTTTGACAGTCAATACAGAACTGCCATTGTATTCTCACCTATTCATTTGTTGATTTTTGAGAGCTTCATTAAAATGTCAGGATCCTAAAAGTTTTCTGAGTAAGTCAGTTAGTTGCTTCTCACAAAGAGATTGAAAGACTAAGATTACAAATTATAAACACATTAGAAAACTAAATAGATTTAAGGGCCAGCTTATATTCATTTAAATTGTGAATCTAGGCAAGATCTCTGCTATCTATTTTATGCCAGGCCTCCTAGATGATGGAGTTTAGTTTTTCAGCACTACAGGTATGTAGGGTGTTGCTGAAGGCCTGCCTAGACGTGTTTAGGCCCTGGGGCATTACTCCTCAAATTCCTATAAGACCAATTTATAAATTACATGGCAATTAATTAATTTTAATGGGGGAATCCACCTGCCACAAAATGCCTAAAAAACTAGGCCGTCTCTTTCCCCTTGCTGTAATAAGGATTACTGGGATATAGATTAAAACCAGGAGACTGCTTAGTGAATATAGAATTCAAGCAAAGGAAGATTAGTAGTAACTGTGAGTTGCTCGTTTTCTGTCATACAGGTACAACTATCTCTCCTAAAACTTTAAAATTTAGAGCCAGGCTGCCCTGCTTCTATCTGTTCAGGAGGAAGATACAGCATATAAGAGGGCGTATTCAATTTTATTTGCTGTCCTTACTCTTTCTAGGCCTTCAGGAGAGGAAAGAAACAATCCGTGGTGTATACTCTGTGATTGACCAGCTCTCTCGAACTCATCTCAATACACTGGAACGCCTCATCTTTCATCTAGTCAGGTAATTTCAAGGAGCAAGGAAAGATATGATAGTTTTGGGTTTTTGTTTTTTTTTTTTTTTTGATTCTTTTAAATGAGGGAAGAACTCCTTCATTTGGAAAACTGACAGATCTTTTTTTTCCTATTTATAAAGTCAGCGACTCAAACAGGGGCTTACAGTTCCTTGGAGCAGAAAGCCTCAGCTGAGTTGGACTGCATGACAAGTGCTTCTCTGCCCTGTTTGAGCCATGTAACAACTTCAGCCTCATGGTGGCACTATGTAGCCTAGCCTGTTATCTCATTCCTGAACTAGGAAGTAGACCTAACCTAATTCAAAGGAGGTGGGTTCAAATGGTGCTTGAGAATTGACTGACCAGAGACTTCAGGAGTGGTCTCACTTCTCTGAGTATAAATATCTGCAGTAATTGGGTAGAAAGTTATGTTTATTTTTATTAGATAAATATCTGGTAAATACTAGATAAATGTTAGATGAATATCTAATATGACTATCTGAAAATGCCTTAAAGTCTCTGCTGTGCATTCTTCAGACATGTTTATCAGGTGTATGGCAGTGGGTCAGAAATTTCCTTTGATAAGCTATCTGCTAGCCTATATTGCTTCAAGTAAGGGACAAAGTGAAAGTGCATTAAAAAAAAAAAAAAAAAAGTATATTTTCCAGAGGCAAAGGAATAGCTTTGGGAAAAGTCTACAAGTACCTTCTTTCAACTGATATGTATATCCTTCCAGTACTACGTGCTTGATGTCATACGTCATCTTTTTCTCATATCCTCTGCCTGTGTCCTTAGTATTTACCCTTTTTCTCTGAACTTCACTTGGTTTTTTTATTCCTTAGGATTGCTCTACAGGAAGAAACTAACCGAATGTCTGCTAATGCTTTAGCCATTGTGTTCGCACCCTGCATTCTCCGCTGCCCTGATACCATTGACCCACTACAAAGTGTGCAGGACATCAGTAAGACTACCACGTAAGGCCTGTTGTTAACACCTCCACAAGACCCCAGAAACTTCTGAGTCAGTGTAGCCACTTTATCCAGATATCGAACATAGTGAATGATTTCATAAGTTCAGATGTTTTTAAGAAGATTGTTAGACACCATTGGGTTTTCTTACGCTGAAGATGAAAATTTTTTTTTAGATTCTATTCAACTGAACACCATTTGTTTTGAAGGATCTTACTTTTTAAATTTAGCTTTTCTTTAGCAATGCTTGTAATCTCGAAAAATATTTTAAAATTTCATTTTACCAAATTATGTATACTTTGTATCTTCCCATAATTAGTCTAACTGGCTCCGAATCCCTTTGGCCTTAGTACTTCAGTATTTCTGCATTTTACTTTAACCTTTTTTGGTGGGCCTCTGGTTTCCTTCTAGATTGATGGTTCTTAACCTTGACTGCAAAAAGAGCTTTAAAAAAAATCCTGGTGTTTTTGTCCCATCCTAGAGAGTATAATTTAATTGGTCTGGGGTATGGCCTGGGCTTTGCGACATATAGTCACTCCTCGGGTGGGTACTGAAGTACAGCCAAAGTTGTGGACCACCATTATATAAACCTTGTCATAGAGCTCATAAAATAAGGAATGTTGATTTTTCTTTCATACTCCAACCATCTGCCACATTTAGCTGAAAAGCAGTCTGTGGATACTACACTTTATTTGACTTACTTCAGCTCCTAACAGTTTTCTCTTTTTCCTCCTGTTTCAGCTGTGTGGAGCTGATTGTTGTGGAACAAATGAATAAATACAAGGCTCGTCTCAAAGACATCAGTAGCCTGGAATTTGCTGAGAATAAGGCAAAGACCAGGCTGTCTCTGATTCGTAGATCAATGGTAAGATACAAGATGTGGAATCACAGGGGAAAATGGGAGCCTTCCTGGGGCTTTAAGTGTGCATTTATGGTGTAAAGAGAGATTATTCTCCAAACCTTTTTCACATGGAATGAGTAAAAAGAAACCACTTTAACTCAGGGTAATATAGATGCCTCATGTTTGATATTTTACCCCTCTTTAGTAATATGTACAGAATATATATAGTTAAATGTGTAGAAGTTTTTAAGTCAAGTATTTGGGTAAAATGCTGGTGGTTTAATAATCTGTCCTGTTTTCTTTTCCTGTCCTTTCTGTGAAAATTTAACCTATCCTAATTTTTTTCTCTACTTCGTTCCACCATCTGTTCCCACCCTCAACCATGTCACCTTTGATGTTCCTGTTAATACTTGTGTGATGTAGAGAACTTAATCATTTGCAAGAATGTGATTCATAAGGAAATGGAATTCCATCTGTGAGTCTACTATTATCAAATAAAGATTTCTTTAAGGATTTATTATTAGGTTTTGAGAAAAGCCTGGCAAAAATTTAATTTGTTTTCTCCATTTGCCTACTTTTCTGTTTAATATCTTCCTTTGTAACCAGTGACCTATAGATAGACAACTTCAGTTCTCACTGACCAGTAATCAGCAGGATCTGGGTAACTGGGATGCTACTGCTGCATTAAAGTCCTATCATTTGCTACCATTCCCCTCAGCTGCAAAACAGAATTGTAACAATGAAGACCCAGTCAGATTCCCAGTAAATCTCTAAAGGGAAGCAGGCTTCCCTGTCATCATGCTCGTGCTTTTCCAGGAGCCCAGCAATACTTCATCTATATCTTCGTGATTTATACTTAGATTAACATTAAAATAACTCTGTTTCTTTCTTTAGTGCTTAAACTGCCTGGCACAGAATAAGTCCTAACAAATATGTCTGTTGATTTAAATTAGTGAAGGGTCTTCTCTAAAAATAAGTACAAACATAGACCTTTTCCAGGCAGTCAAGTTACTAAAGAAAGTTAATTGTAGGACACTATCTAAATCTTTTCCCTAGAAAATGAAAACAGAAACACTATTGAAAAGTGAAACCCTTTCTGGTAGTCTGAATTTTCAGGAGCTCAGTTCTAGGATGCCCAATTTAGCAATGCCCATCTAAGAAGGATGGGGAGAGACCTTTTACTCTAAAACTGCTTTTCAAAGCAGCTAGACAAGCTGTGCTTTTTTCCCCCCTGATGCTGCAGAAGACAGATATATTCAGTCCATTGAAAGATTAAACCTTCTCTTTTAATGGGGCAATGACATGTACATTCTAACCTTCTGCTTTCCTTTTCATGTCCTTCCTAATCCAGAAACCTGTACTAATTGCAGTTAGATTTATGAGCATTACCCGCAATTCAGTCTCGGTATGTATTAATATTGCAATGTGTCATAGCCACTTTACATTATTGTCTACCATCCATCCAGAGTTGTTCTGCTCTGTCTATCATCCATGCCTGTCCACCTTCCATGTACAGCCCCAGTTCAGGTCCCACTTCCTGACCAGCCTTCACTTGTTTTTCTCTTACTCTTTTTCTTTAGAACCTTCCCTTTTCTTCCTTTGTATCATGCAGCTGAACAGTGTCCATTTATAATATACTGGTTTTGCTCTTTGTCAGATAAGCCTCTTTGTAGATTTCTTCTTTGGTTGGATCATTAAAAGGTAACATTGAAAGCGGCTTTGAGGTATCAAATTAATTTCTGAAGAACTTTGTTCTCATTGGTCCCCTTCACTTCATTACTTGAAATACCTATTACTACTACTAGCATCCTCCATCATTAGTGACACTTATTTGTCCATTCATATCTGTGACTTTAATGGTGACTTCCCAGATATAGAATAATAGCTCTCATCTGCTTAGCATTTTTCAGACAGAGCAGCAAGCAAATGGTAGTGAAAAAATTGACAGACTGGTTCTAGACTTCATAGTATAAATATCATAGTATAATAGAGCTCATACCAGGATTTCATTTATTATACAAAAAAAAAGAAAGGAGAGATGGAAAGCTAAGAACACCAGTATATGTGGAAACTAACTTCAGAGGCTGTCCATCTGTGGTTAACTAGTTCATTGAGGATCTCAATTTGCTGGGATATAAACACCGATCAGTTTTGCTTTTTACCTAGTAACTGCCTGCCAACTCTACCATGTCTGACTCCCCTTTCTGATTGGATGTCAACTGCCTTCACAGTGTCTTGTCACTATTCTGCAATTTTTAAACACTCTTGTCTTCATGGCAGTATTTAAGAATCAGTTTTCTCCATATTATAACTTGAGTCACAGACTTGATTCAGTTACTCTTTTCATTTTCTCTCAGGCAAACTAGACTTTAATCTGGGGCTGAAAACTTTTGGGGTGGGTAAGTAGGTTCCTTTTATTACACATGTCCGCCCTCCCTTTTTCTTGTGGTTTTTCTTCCTCTAGTGTTGAAACTGGGAGGATTGATACCGGGGGCAAAATCCTACATGATATCCCACTGTTGAGGTGGCAGTCCTCTTTCTTGGTTGTTCAGCACTGCTGTTCTAGCTCATTGTCAATAGCCTAAATGTAGGTGAGTGGGAACTTCCATTTATCCTGCTAACAGATCAGTCCTATCCCATGTTTACAGGCATTGGCAATCCCTTGAAAGATTTGGTTACATCTTTGGACTAAACCTACTAATGGCATTCACACCATGGGACTCTGTATGTCTTTTTTTGCCTCAGGACTTTACAGTCAAATCTACCTCCCAGTACCAGTTCTAGGGCCTACAGGCACATTAGGGGAAAGGTTACATTTTTCATACCTCTTGGAACCAGGTTCCAGGAACCAGGCCATTGTCTTTCCTGTCTTACTATCTCTCACTTCCCCCACCATACGCTCTCCTTATTTCTCTTTTCCCTTATGTATATAACAGAGGGGTAAATCAGTAAGTCTTTTGCCTATACAAATAACCAAATAGGGAATGAAATACCAGTCTGACTTTCTTTTAGATGACCATGATTCTTTCCCTCTGGATTTAAATATGACAACTTCTTTTTTCTCCAAAGAGGAAAGGAATGTCCTATTTTCATAAACTCTGTGTTCCCCTTAAAGTCTAGTAATCCTCTTTTCTTTTCAGCCTTTTTAGATTTACATTGAGGGAAGGTGTTAGGATATTGATGGTAGGAGCTGTCTCAATAAATTGGTATCTCTCAGTTAAACCCTTAGAGAAGAGTCTGGTACCAACTATGGTTGGCTTCTTAAGCTAGTAGATGGAGTACTTCATTATCCTCAGCTTTGGGCCTTAGCCACAATTTTGGAACAGGAAGAAAAATGCAATGTACTATTGCATTTGCATTTAGCTGTAGTA
Organism: Neofelis nebulosa; assembly: GCF_028018385.1. NCBI lineage: Eukaryota > Metazoa > Chordata > Mammalia > Carnivora > Felidae > Neofelis > Neofelis nebulosa. Next base: position 34,615,787 of record NC_080788.1, read on the forward strand.
AAGGCTGTATATAGGCCCAGTTCTTAAGAGTATGACTGTGTCTAGGGAATATTTGGTATTTAGTAAGTATCCATGGAATTGAATCTAAGAATTAAATCTAGGGGAGATAGCAGTGAGTTTTTAGGATAACCATTACAAATAGACTAATCAAACTCAATAGTGTTCATTATTCATATATGAAAAAATTACTATTCCATAATTAAATATAGTAGTGACTTTTCTGAAATGAAGAGTGAAATATATTTATGAAACGTATGTTGTATTATTGCCAGTGTGAACGGTCGTCTTGAGTTGGGTGTTGAAAGATGAATAATAATTTAACAAATGGAGAAAAGAAGGAGGGGAAAAGAGAATTCAAGAAGGAAAGAAGCATGAAACAACAATCTGTGAATGATAACTACCTGGTATAGCTAGAGCTGGGGCAGGTGGTGTGGAAGTGGCAGAATAATTTGGAAAGTAGATTGGAACCAGATGTGCAACATTAAGAATTTTTAATTTCTGGGGTGCCTGGGTGGCTCAGTTGGCTAAGCGTCCAACCTCGGCTCAGGTCATGATCTCACGGTTTGTGGGTTTGAGGCCCGCATCAGGCTCTGTGCCAACAGCTCAGAGCCTGGAGCCTGCTTTGGATTCTGTCTGCCTCTCTCTTTGTCACTCCCCTGCTCGTGCTCTGTCTCTCTCTCTCTCTCAAAAATAAATAAACATTAAAAAACAATCTTTTTTTAATTTCTTGGGGCTCAGTTGGTTAAGCATCTGACTCTTGATTTTGGTTCAGGTCATGACCTCATGGTTCATGAGTTCAAACCCTACATAGGGCTCTGCGCTGACAGTGCAGAGCCTGCTCAGGATTCTCACTCCCTCTCTCTGCCCCTCCCACACTCTCTCCCTCTCTCAAAATAAATAAATAAAGTTAAAAAAAATGAATTTTGAATTTCCTGCTTTGAAGCATTTGGGAGCTATGGAAAGGTTTTTAAATGAGGGAGTGTCACCATCAGTGTGTCTTTTAGAAGATAACTGGTAGCATTCTAAAGAAGAATAGATTAGAGATAGGCAAGACTAGCAGTCATGTATCAGAAAGCTCTTGACTCATAAATCACTGAAATAGGTTGAATGCTGATCATTTCATTTTGAAATGATGTGGAAAATCTTTCTGCTACCATGCAGAAAGAAGGTCATTAGGTTTATGGAGCATAATCTTTGGCTAGGACACTCCCAGACTAGGATTTCAGAATATGATATGCTTCTAGTCTCATCCAACTATTCCTTTGCTATAAGAAGTGGTTTATTTATTTATTTATGTCATAATTCCAAACATAAATATTGATTTAGCACTATTTATGTTAATATAATATGAAGAATACAATTTGAAATAAATTTTACTAATCTGTAAAACCTTCACAAATCATCATCTTGAAAGATGTTACACACAAAAGTTTCCATAACCAAACAAAGTTGGGGATATAATGGATAACACTTCCAAAACTTTGACCATGGAATTCTTTTCTTCATAACGTTATCTAGCTGAACAAGCATTCTAAGAAGGGCATTTAAAAAAAATGAACATTCTAATTTTTAAAATAGTATCAGTTGCTACTTTATTTACTTAGTTTGAAATTTATAAATTGCTCTAAGTCTTTTCAAAGATTTTACTGCTGTACTCATAGTGGCAGACCTTGTGAATTTTGCCTGTTGTAGGCTTATTAAAGAACTTACCTGCATGTCTCTTTTAGAAGTTAACATACCTTTGATTCTGTATTAACCCGTATAGGTAGATCTGCAGTGTTAAGTTTTGCAGTTGACTACACCAAAAGAAGCTAGAAATGTCCTTCCAAAAGTTAAGTATTAATAATTGGAAAGCCAGAAATCAATTGAAAATTGGCAGCTCTGAATGGTTCCAAAGGAAAGAAATATTCCAAGTGTGGACTTGCTTTCCTTCCAGCGAAGGGTTTTGTCATTTCCTTATGTTAATAATGTATAGTATCTAAGTCTGCTGTTCACATTCAGGTGACTTGAAATAATAAGAATCGGATTCAGAGAGTGAAGATTTTCTCAGAATATAGAAGCATTCTTATTGTTTCTGGTACTGACCAGCAGGTATTTTTATATTGTTGTCTTTTTTTTTTAAAGATATAATTGACATGTAATGTCATGTTAGTTTTAGGTATATAATATAACAATTTGCTAAAAGTATATATTGCAGACTTTTATATGATGATTTGCTATATGTATATATTACAGAATTTACCACAACAAATTTAGGTTACATCACCACACAGTTATAATTTTTTTTCTTGTGGTGAGAACTTGTAGTGTTGTCTTTGATAACACCACACCCAGAAGGACCCTATTCTTTCTATTTCTCCCTAAGCCCTTTCCAGAGATCGTCATGGTATGCATGAGGTATTACTTAGATCTCTGGAAAGGGGTTGGGGGAAATAGAGTAGGCTTAGATCTGCATGGAGTAAATGTGCAAGGCCAGTGACAAGGAGGATACACAGGACCTTCTTGGGAGAGTAGGCAGAAGGAGAACAGCATTTGTGTTCTTTGTGTATTTGTGAGAAAAGCACCTCTTTCAAAGCTTTGAAATCTTCTCTCAGATGGGGACAAATGAAAATTATGTAGGGAATTATTGTACATAGAATTGCATGGAAATGGAAGAACTACAGTAATATCTGGGAAGGGAACTTAATTCAGGAAGCCTAACAATTAGGTTTGAAGAATAAAAGGCAGAAGATAGGAAGTGAGAAAACATTAAGGATTATTGTGGTTTGGAATGATGGGGTTATATGTGAGAAAAGAGAGGTGAAAAGTTTACAAAACAGTAGAGTGATCCTGGGGGGTTGTGGTTAAAGAATAAAAAGTACAGAATGCTAGACAAAAATGAATGCTGTTGGCTCCCTGTGTAATTTTTGCTGCTAGAAGGGGATTACCTACCATTTATATTCTAAAACTCGACTGTTAAATAGTCTCAGTTCACTCTTGTATCTCCTTTTTTTTTTTTTTAATTTTTTAAAAATGTTTATTTTTGAGACAATGCGAGAGACAGAGTGCAAGCAGCAGAGGGGCAGACAGAGAGAGACACAGAATCTGAAGCGGACTCCAGGCTCTGAGCTGTCAGACCAGAGCCCGACGTGGGGCTCAAACTCATGAACCGTGAGATCATGACCTGAGCTGAAGTCAGACGCTTAACCGACTGAGCCACTCAGGCGCCCGCTCCTTTTTTTTAAAATGAGATTTGAAGCTTCATTCTAGTTTTGTGTGTGCATAGTAATGTACTTAGTGCTTTTAAAGAAACTATTTTCTTTTTTCTCACAGAACTTGGAGCTGAAAGATAAACTATTTTGTGTTTACCACTTTCAAATCACTGAAAGGTTGTTTTTTTTTTTTTTTTTTTTTAAGAGAAAGAGAATGTATGCCAGTGGGGGAAGCAGGGCAGAGGGGGATAGAGAGAATCTTAAGCAGGCTTCAAGCTCACCACAGAGCCCAACCTTGATCCTACAACCCTGGGATCTGATCTTAGCAGAAATCAAGAGTCGGATGGCAAGTGAGCCACAGAGGCACCCCTGGAATTCTTTTATAGTATGTAATGTCTTTTAAAATTAGCCATTTGATATATTTAAGATCACATATTTTTATATAAAAGAGATTCACATACTTTTTTCATGTTCATTGTGGAAAATTTTAAACAGGGTAGGGTGTAAAAGCAGGAAGCAAATCATAGATATCTATTAATATTTTAGAATATTTGTATTTCAGAGTGCCTGGGTGGCTCACTTGGTTAAGTGTCCAACTTTGGCTCAAGTCTTGATCTCACAGTTTGTGGGTTTGCAAACCCATTTGCACTGAACAGCTCAGAGCCTGGAGCCTGCTTTTGATTCTGTTTCTCCCTCTCTCTCTGCCCCTCCCCCGCTCATGCTTTGTGTGTCTGTCTCTCTCTCTCTCTCTCAAAAATAAATAAACATTAAAAAAAAAAAGAGAATCCTTTAGAATATTTATATTTCCCTCGAAATTTTTCCTTATGTATATTTGATGAAGTTATGATAATACTAGGTATCATAGTTTTATATTTCTTTCATTAGGAAGACTTTCGTAGAGGTAAAACGTAATCTCAATTCAGTATTCTTAATCTACTTAGTAAACTTTTACAATTTTACTAAATAAAAATGAGACTACTTTCAATTCGTTTCCTTAAGGATACTTCTCTTTGTAGGCTGCATCTTAGACACATCTTTTTCCCTTCCCATTTTCTTCTGCAGATGATACCTATCCTCCTAATCCCACTCATTCATTCTATTTCATTTATTCGTATGTTTTCAACAAAAATAGAACAGTTCTGCCATGTTTCAGGCACTGTGCTGGAGGTATAGAAATGACAGTATCTCTGCCTTAGATAAAATAACAATCTAGCAAACAAATACATAATTGCAGTTCAGTTTACTAAATCTCGTCTGTGCAAAAAGCTGTAGCAACATAGAAAGCTGGTGACTAGTACTGCCTGTGAAAGTTGAATGAACATCAGTGGCCAGAATGGAAGATTTCTTGTTAAGAATGAAGGAAGGGGAGAGTAATAAGATATAATGAGTTAGTAACATTTTGGGCTCTTAAATTACAGAATCAGGAGTTTGGATTCAATTCTTTTTAGGTCTTGAGAGTCTGTCAAAGGTTTTTTTTTTTTTTTTTTTTTTTTTTTTATTTTATTTTATTTTTGGGACAGAGAGAGACAGAGCATGAACGGGGGAGGGGCAGAGAGAGAGGGAGACACAGAATCGGAAACAGGCTCCAGGCTCCGAGCCATCGGCCCAGAGCCTGACGCGGGGCTCGAACTCACGGACCGCGAGATCGTGACCTGGCTGAAGTCGGACGCTTAACCGACTGCGCCACCCAGGCGCCCCTGTCAAAGGTTTTTAAGCCAGGGAATAATACTACCAAACTTTTACCCATTACCAAAGACTTTCAAACCTTTTTAGGGAAAGGCAATGACTGTACTCAAGGGTAGCTTCCAGAATGTGACTATTAGGTATACATGGAGTAGCCTAAGTTATTGGCTGTTTTCAAAATAATCCTATATAAAAGCACCCCACAACTCATTGGCTTAATGCAAGCATGTATTTATCACTTACACATCTGTGGGGCAGCTGAGGTTTAGCTGATTTAGGGTAGACTGCAGGTTAGGTCCAGCTCTGCTCCACACATCTCTGATTCTTCTTGTACTATTGGACTCTTTGGGATATTTTTTTTTTCATGATGTCTTCATCACGTGAATTGGTAAGCTCAACTGTGCATGTTTTTGCTCCCATAATGTCTGCTAATAAATGTCCAGCTGGTCAAAGCAAATCATATGACCAAACCCCAAATCAAGAAGGGGAGAATATACTTCACCTATCCTGAGGCCATGAGGAGGGTGCAGATATAATTCTATTCGGAAGATTGGAGAATTGGAGCCAGTAATTTAGTCTGTCATGATCTTTGATACTTCTGACAAGGCCAGGAGGAAAGCTCAGGAACATGTTTCTTTACAAAGAAAGCAGAGTTTTTCCTTCATACATCCCCTCAAACAACTTAGTCCTTTTTTCCACCTAATGTGCCTGCTCAGCATCTGCTCATGATCCAAAGCTGAGTTTCCTTCTCCTTCATAGAACGTTGGCCTTATGGAAAAAGGAGCATTAGTTCTGCTTTTACTAAAGGGAATCAGCTTATAGCTCTTTTAAAAATGCCATTAAGAGATGCAATCTTAATTCTTATTAAAATGACTTACCACTGGCTGTGGTATCTGGAATGAGGGAAGATTTCACATCTGGTATAGTCAATATACTTTTGATCTTATCCCTCAGATGATTTTGGATACTGTGGTCCTTCACCCAAAAGCAAGAGTTTTTAGTTTCTTACAAGTTAGTTGCAATATAGAAGATGAAGCTACATCAACTAACATTTCATGTTCTGGAATAAGATATTTGCAAATGACATCTGATAAAGGGTTAGTATCCAAAATCTGTAAAGAGCTTATCAAACTTAACACCCAGAAAACAAATAATCTAGTTGAAAAATGGGCAGAAGACAGGAATAGACATTCCATAGTCTTCCAAAGAAGACACCCAGATGGCTAATAAATACATGAAAAGACGCTCAACATCACGAATGGCTAAAATTAGCAACAGAGGAAAAAACACATGTTGGCAAAGATGTAGAGAAAGGTAAAATCTCTTGAACTATTGGTGGGAATGCAAACTGGTGCAGCCACTATGGAAAACAGTATGGAGGTTCCTCAAAAAGTTAAAAATGGAACTACGCTACATTCCAGCAATTGCACTGCTAGGTACTTACTCAAAGGATACAAAAATAGGGATTCAAAGGGGTACATACACCCCTATGTTTATAGCAGCGTTATCAACAATAGCTGAACTATGGAATGAACCCGAGTGTCCCATCAACTGATGGAATGGATAAAGATGATGTGATATATGATGTGATATAAATATGATGTGAGATATATATATATATATATGTACATATATATATATGTGCATATATATATAATGAAATATTACTTGGTGATGAAAAAGAATGAAAACTTACCATCTGCAATGACGATATGGATGGAGCTAGCATGCATTATGCTTATTTAATAAGTGAAATAAGTCCATCAGAAAGACAAATACCATGTGATTTCACTCATATGTGGAATTAGGAAACAAAACAGATGATTATATGGGAAGGGGAAAAAGAGGGAAGCAAACTATAAGAGACTCTTAATGATAGAGAACAAACTGAGGTTGATGGAGGGAGAGGGGTGGGGATGGACTAAATGGGTGGTGGGTGTTAAGGAAGGCACTTGTTGTTATGAGCACTAGGTGTTCTATATAAGTGATGAATCACTAAATTCTCCTGAAACCAATATTATAGTATATGTTAACTAAAATTTATGTAAAAATTTGGGAGAAAAAGTATATTCTGTGACATTAAAATCCATTGGTTTTTTGTACTTTCAATGGCTTTATAATGTCATAGGTGGGTCATTTGGGAAATATTGGATCACTAAGTTAGGCAGATCTTTCAAAAAATTTTTTTGTTGAAGTATTGTTGACCTATAGTGTTGTATAGTTTCAGGAGTACAACATTGTAATTCAGCAATTATATACATTACTCAGTGCTCAAATGTTTCCCAATACAGTATCAAAAATCACATTTGTGGGGCGCCTGGGTGGCGCAGTCGGTTAAGTGTCCGACTTCAGCCAGGTCACGATCTCGCGGTCCGTGAGTTCGAGCCCCGCGTCAGGCTCTGGGCTGATGGCTCGGAGCCTGGAGCCTGTTTCAGATTCTGTGTCTCCCTCTCTCTCTGCCCCTCCCCCGTTCAGCTCTGTCTCTCTCTGTCCCAAAAATAAATAAAAAACGTTGAAAAAAAAAAAATTAAAAAAAAAAATCACATTTGTTAGTATTACCACCAGTCTCTTCAGACAATCTTTTAAGTACTGGGTAGCTATCAAACTCACAGAGCAGTTACAAGTTTTCTAAAATTCCAATATTTGTTTGAAAGCTTGAAATTTTATTATAGACAACAAATATGGTCATGTATTTCACTTGAAATGATGAGCTCTCCTCATACATTTTTAAAGTAAATGTCTGCCACATATCTAAGTCTGAATAATCCTACTTTGTTGATTTTTATAAGCACTGTTTTATGAATAAAGCAGTTGTAATTCAGCTTGCATTTGAAACAATTGCACTCATATTTTTCTGAAGATAACTGGTCAGTATGTAGCAAGGTCCTTTATATGTACTTCCCATTTTATCACACAAAAAATAAAAAAAAAATAGTGAACTTAAGGGTTAGGAATTAATAAAATCAATTCATACTACTTGATTAATGAAATGAAATTGACTTTTTAAAAAAGCTGCCATAGTAGCAAAAAATACCATGATTACTAATATAGTTTGGTACTGCTGCCTTGGACTCATGCAAAAATGTTAGCAGTTTTACCTACAATTGCTTTTGTGCAATTAGTGCAAATGTTAACAAGTGAGAAGGGCAAACAGCAACTTAGTATCTTGATTTTGATACTGCAGACCCTTTTAAATGGGTTTAGAGATATCACATAACCCCTGCCAGGGATCCACAGACTACTACCTAGCCTTTGGGAAACCACTGCTCTACATACAATACTGCTGACACACTGCATTGTACAGAAATATTTGACGTGGGTAATTCCTTTTCATGTGCAAGATACAAATACAATCATATACTGGCTGTGTTTAAAGTACTTACTAATTCTTATGATCTGATGAGCCATAATTACAAGCATTGGGATTTTTGATCAGGCCTGTAACCTAATTATAATACCATTCAAAGTAACCAATATTCCAGAAAGCCTTGAATATAGGACCTGTCCTTATCAGGAAAGCAGACTCCTCAGGAAGAGGTCTGATAATTCACTTCCTTGCTTCCTATTTTTGTTAAGATCACTCACTATTGATATTTTGTCTTGGCCCAAAGTGCTATTTTGGGGTAAAATTTCTTCCTAAGAATTCTGAAATTTTTGTTTTAGCTACTTATATACAGTCCTGTCTAGATGATGCATATTTTCTTCTCCTTATATGTTCAACCCTTGGGTATATACTTTCCTTGGATCTTCATAAAGTATAATGACTCCATGGTGAGGGTAGTACATGTCTTTCCTTACATAGTCTTCAGGTTTTGTAAAGGCAGTGCAATCTAGTCCTTTATAACCACCACAAGTATCTCTGTCTTCATCTGTCTTTAACTATTTGGGCTTACTTTGACTCAGCATTGAATTTCTTTGTGCCTCATCGATTGTGCCTTGCCATTCCTTCCTGCATATTTCTGCCATCATGAACCTTAAAGTATTTTCAGAAGATATCAAAACTCTTTCATAGGCCTTATTCATTTTAACACTTTACTATACCTTCTAGTCATATTGTTATCTCTTCAAGCCTTGGGAGAAAATGGAAATGTTAGTATTTTTATTTAGATCCTCCACATTAAGGCATTTGGTTCTCAATATTTTTGTTATGGTAAGAAGCCTTTTACAGACTGGTCTCACAGAGTAAAGAAACCTTTTATGGACTCACAGAATTCTGATCCAAATGAAATAATTAAGGATTTTTATTTCAGAATATCATTCTTAGAAAAAGTAGATAGTAGAATCATATAGACTTTCTCAGATAAAATATGGCAAATATATATGATTAGATGACTGAATTCGCGGGTATTAGAATGTTTTAAGGGGCTCCTGGGTGGCTCAGTTAAGCATCTGACTCTTAATCTCAGCTCAGGTCATGATCTCAGGATCGTGAGTTCAAGCCTTGCATTTGGTTCTGTGCTGGGCGTGAAGCCTACATTAAAAAAAAAAAAAAAAAAACATTCTAAAAGAAGAGAGGGAGGGATCAGATAGTACTGTGTATTATGTGGTGAGAGTACTGAGGAAGAAATATTTATTTCTGCCTGGGCATACTGGGAAGGCCTGTGAGCCAGATAGTAAGGGAAGGTACAAAGCATACATGGTATAAAATATTTCTTATTAGAAATTAATTAAAATAATAAGTCTGTGAGAAAAAACCAGGCCACAAGAAAAATCTCAAAGGCACAGAGAAATTATTGAGTAATTTAAAAATAACAATAAAAACACTATCTGAGTTTCTGGGACATGTACCTAAAGTAATGTTCAAATGAAATTGTGTTGCCTTAAAAAACTTATAAAAAGAAAAAGTAAATAACAAAATTAAGGAAAGCAGAAAGAAGAAAATAATGAAGGTAAAAGCAGGAAATAAATTAGAAACAACAAAAATGGTGAAACAAACTTGATTCTCTGAAAAACAAATCATTAGCTAATATAATTAAAATGGGAGTAGGCACAAATTTACAAGTAAGAAATAAAGATTATCATGGATAACTCAAAATTAAGAGACATAATTAAGACTACTATTGTTTTAGTCATCTATTACTATGTAACAAATTACCAAAAAGCTTAATGGCTTAAAGCAATAACAAACATTTATGATCTCATACATATAGTTTTGTGGGTTAAGAATTCAGGGGACACCTGGGTGGCTCAGTCCGTAAGCGCCCGACTTTGGCTCAGGTCATGATCTCAAGGTCCGTGAGTTCAAGCCCCACATCGGGCTCTGTGCTGACAGCTCAGAGCCAGGAGCCTGCTTCCTATTCTGTGTCTTCCTCTCTCTCTGCTCCTGCCCCACTTACACTGTGTCTCTCTCTCAAAAATAAAGAAACATTTGAAAAAATTTAAAAAAAGAATTCAGGAGCAGGTTATCTAGGTGGTTCTGGTAAGATCTCTCATGAGCTTGTGTCAGAATGCCAGGGCTTCATTTATCTGAAGGCTTGACTGGGGCTGTAGGATTTACTTTCTGTATGTCTTACTCATATTGTTAGCTTATTGGTGTTTGTTGTTGGCAAAAACTCTTACTTAGTTCTTTGCCATATGGATCACTCCATAGGGCTACTTGAATGATTTGACTTTTTCCAGAGCAAATGATCTAAGAGACAGCCTAGGCAGAAGCCTACAATGTCTTTTGTACTCTAGCCTCAAAAGTTACACTGTGCTATTTCTACGATAATCACACACATCAACTCTATTCAGTGTGGAAGGGACTACATAAGGAAATGAACACTGAGAGATAAGAATGATCAGGAACCATCTTGGAGGATAGCTAATGCAATTTTATTCAACTCTGAAATACTTTGAAATACAAGGTTTTCTAAGAAGCTGTCCTATGCCAAAGTGCCTCTAAAAGAAAGACTATCAATGGACCAGTTACCAAAGAAAAGATAAAGTTGTCTGAGAGTTTCCTCATATAAAAACACCAGACAAAAACAGTTCACAGAGGAATTTTACTAACCCTTTTAAAGACATAGTTACAATACAATTTAAGCTGTTCCAGAGCAAAAAGGGAAAAGGCCTTTTTTTGCGAAAAGAGTGTAACATTGGTATTCACTCCCACTGCCTCCCCCCCCAAAGAAAAACAAAAATTGCACACAAAAGAATTAAAGGCAGCGGAGTACAGGATGGGCTCTGGACTACTTTTGTGTATAAATCCCAGCACCAGTGTACTAGCTGTTATGTGATGGGCAAGTCATTTAATCCCCATGCCTCAGTTTTCTTTATAAATTGGGGTTAATAGTACCAAACTCCCAGAGTTAAATGAGTTCCTATTCAGAAAGCCATAAGAACAGCACTTGATACATTGGTATATAGTATGTATGTTTATATGTATATATGTATGTATCAGTAAAATACTTGATATATAAATGTAGAACTGTGTCATCTGTTACAAGTTAATTGCAAGTTAAAATATTAGCAAGAGTAATTCAGTAGCTCATAAACATAAACCTTGACCAAGTGAGACTTAACCTAGGAATAAAGGGATGATTCTATATTAGGATAGCTATTAACATAACTCACCATGTTAATTGATCCTCATAGATATTTAAAAGGCATTTGAGGGGCACCTGGGTGGCTCAGTTGGTTAAGCAGTTAAACTTCCAACTCTTGGTTTCACCTCAGGTCTTGATCTCATGGTTTTGTGAGTTCGAGCCCTGCGTAGGGCTCAGTGCTGACAGTGTGGAGACTGCTTGGGATTCTCTCTCACTCTTCCTCTCTCTGCCTCTCCCCCACTCATGCTGTCTCTGTCTCTCTCAAAAATGAATAAATAAAAAAAATTTTTAAATAAATAAAAAGCATTTGAGGGGTACCTGGGTGGCTCAGTCAGTTAACTGACTTCAGCTCAGGTCATGACCCCATGGTTCATGAGTTTGGGCCCCACCAGGCTCTGTTGACAGTACAGAGCCTGCCTGGGATTCTCTCTCTCTCCCTCTCTGCCCTTCCCCCACTTGTATGCACTCTCTCTCTCAAAATACATAGATAAAAAAAAGGCATTTGATATAAGTATGTAGGTATTTTTTAAATTCTTATTAAAATAAGGATATATCTCTAATTCCTTAGCATGGTAAAATATATCTGTCTCAACCCCAAAGCCTGCATATTATTTAATGGAGAAACACTGAAAGCATTTTAATTAAAATCAGGAAAAGGCAAGGATGTCCATTATCCCCACTGTTACTTGACACTGATTAGAGAGGTACTAGCTAATGCAATTAGATAATAAAAGGGATCACAGGTATAAAATTTAAAAGAAGAGTTAAGATTATCATCATTTGTCGGGGCACCTGGGTGGCTCAGTCAATTGGGTGTCCAACTTCGGCTCAGGTCATGATCTCACAGTTTGTGGGTTCGAGCCCCGCATCTGGTTCTGTGCTGACAGCTTAGAGCCTGGAGCCTGCTTCGGATTCTGTGTCTGCCTCTCTCTCTGTCCTGCCCCTGCTCGCACTCTGTGTCTGTCTTAAAAATAAATAAACATTAAACAAATTTTTTTAAATAAAAAATTATCATTTGTCTTCTGACTGTATATATGCAAAACTCAAGAAAACTAAAAATTTATAGGTTTTAAGAGAATTTAAGAAGGTGGTAGGGTGCAATTAATAATTAATAACTTTGATGTATACAGCCAGTTAGATGATATAATGAAAGAAAAATCCCCATTTGTATTAGCATATTTGTACACACACGCACACACACATACACACATTAACATACACAACAGCAACGTAAAATACCAAGGAGTACACTTAATGAAGAAATGTGGGAAGAAGAAATAGGGAAGGTCGCACAAAGAAAGCCTTAAAACCCCAAGAATTACAAAAGAAGGCTTTAACAGTTGCATTTGGAAAAGAAGACTAAATTTTATAAAGGTGTCAGTTCTTCCTAGTCTATTCCCATTCTATTGTTGTTCTAATACCCAACAGCACAGAGAAGGGATATCTTATCAGATGCAGCTTTCAGACTGGTAGGGCTACCATGGGCTACACTTGGCATTAGAATCACTTAGAAGGATGTGGGACAGGAAGCACAGTATGCCACCAGACAATTTAAGGTCGTCTTCTTCTGCCAGAGTCCTTGTAGCAGTCCATGCTGCCATACAACTATCAACGATTTAGTTATCTTTAGCCTCCCAAGTCACAGCTCTGAAAAGAGAAGATCTGAATCTAGTGACTGAGACCCATTCTGCCTTAGAAGTTTCATTCCTCCACAGGCATCAATATCTTTTGTAAAATTCTATAGACATAGTTTCCAGGGTCCCTGCAAGGAATATGTCTGATTACAATAGACTCTACACTCAGGGAAGTCCAAATGTGTGGCTTCCAACCAGATATTTATAATTTATTATTTCTTCTTCTCTAAATGCAACTTACCAATCAGTGTAATTTTTTTCCAGAGGCAATGTCACTTAATAACCTCATTTTCATGCTGTCTTTACCAGGATTCCAGGTTTCCCTCAGCTAGAACATTGACCAAAGATCAGATTTTCACAAATAAGGGAAGAGGTTGTTTTTGTTGTTGTTGTTGTTGTTGTTGTTGCTTTAGGTTTTTATTTTAATCACCCAGTGGTCATCATGACAAATGTACTCCTTAATCCCCATCACCTGTTTCACCATCCTCTACCCACATCCCCACTTGTAACCATCAGTTTGTTCTCAATAGTTAAAGAGTCTGCTTCTTGGTTTCTCTCTTTTTTCCTTTGTTAGTTTATTTTGTTTCTTAAATTCCATATATTTAAATTCCAAATACTGTATAGTATTTGTCGCTGACTTATTTCACTTAGCATTATACTCTTCTAGCTCCAAGTTGTTGCAAATGGCAAGATTTCATTCTTTTTTATGGCTAAGTAATAATCCATTGTATTTATATAATACATCTTCTCTATCCATTCATCAATCAATGGACAGTTGGGCTGCTTTGGTATCTTAGTTATTGTAAATACTGCTGCTACAAACATAGAGGTGTATATATCCCTTTGAATTAGTATTTTTTAATTCTTTGGGTAAATACTCCATAGTGCGATTGGTGGATTATAGGATAGTTCTAATTTTTAACTTTTTGAGGAACTTTCATACTGTTTTCCACAGTGGCTGCACCAGATTGCAGTCTCACCAACACTGTACGAGGGATCCTTTTTCTACACATCCTCACCAACACCTGTTGTTTCTTATGTTTTTAATTTTAGCCATACAGACAGATGTGAGGTTATATCTTATTGTAGTTTTGATTTTCATTTCCCTGATGATAAGTAATGATGAGCATCTTTTCATGTATCGACTATCTTTACATCTTCTTTGGAGAAATGTCTGTTCATGTCTTCTCCCTATTTTTTAATTGGATTATTTGGTTTTTGGGTGTTGAGTTGTACAAATTCTTTATATATTTTGTATACTAATCCTTTATCAAATATGTCATTTATGAATATCTTCTCTCATTCCATAGGTCCCCTTTTAGTTTTATTGATTGTTTCATTGTGCAGAAGCTTATTTTTATGAAGTCCCAATAGTTTATTTTTGCTTTTGTTTCCCTTGTCTCAGGAGATATATCTAGAAAGAAGTTGCTACAGTGATGTCAAAGAGGTTACTGCCGGTGTTCTTCTCTGGGATTTTTATGATTTTAGGTCTCACATTTAGGTCTTCAGTCCATTTTGAATTTATTTTTGTGTATGGTGTAAGAAAGTGGTCCAATTTCATTCTTTTGCAAATTGCTGTCTAGTTTTCCCAATACCATTTGTTGAAGAGACTTTCTTTTTCTCACCAGACATTATTTCCTGCTTTATTTAAGATTAATTGACCTTGTAATTGTGGTTTATTTCTGGATTTTCTGTTGTGTTCTACTGATTTATGTATCTATTTTTGTGCCAGTCAGCTTTGTGATACAACTTGAAGTCCAGAATTGTGATGCCTTCAGCTTTACTTTTCTTTTTCAAGATTGCTTTGGCTATTTGAGGTTGTTTGTGGTTCCATACACGTTTTAGGATTTTTCTAGTTCTGTGAATAATGCTGTTGGTATTTTGATAGGGATTGCATTAAATGTGTAGATTGCTTTGGTTAATAATAGACATTTTAATAATATTTGTTCTTGTAATCCATGAACATGGAATGTCTTTACATTTCTTTGTGTTGTTTTCCATTTTCATCAGTGTTCTACAGTTTTCAGAGTCCAAGGTCTTTCACGTCATTGGTTAGGTTTATTCTTAGGTATCTTACTATTTTGGTGTAACTGTAAATAGGAATGTTTTCTTAATTTCTCTTTCTGCTTCATTATTGGTATATAGAAATGCAACAGATTTCTGTACATTGATTTTGTATGGTACAACTTCAATGCATTTATTTATCAGTTCTAGCAGTTTTTTGGTGGAGTCTTAGGGTTTTCTATATATAGTATCATGCCATCTACAAATACTGAATGTTTTCTTTCTTCCTTACCGATTTGGATGCTATTTATATCTTTTTGTTGTCTGATTGCTATGGCTGGGACTTCAGTACTGTGTTGAATAAAAGTGGCTAGAATGGACATCCTTGTCTTGTTCCTGATCTTAGGGGAAAGGCTTTCAGTTTTTCCCCATTGAGTATGATGTTAGCTGTGGCTTTTTTATACATGGCCTTTATTATGTTTGAGGTACCCTCTCAGTCTACTTTGTTGAGGGTTCTTCTTATGAATGGATGTTGTACTTTGTCAAATGCTTTTTCTCCATCTATTGGAATGAACATAGGGTTCTTATCCTTTCTCTTATTGATGTGATACATCACACTGATAGATTTGTGAATATTGAACCACCCTTGCAACCCAAGAATAAATCCTACTTGATTGTGGTGGATGATTTTTTTAATATATTGCTGGATTTGGTTTTCTAGTATTTTGTTGACAATCTTTGCACCTATGTTCATTAGAGAAATTGGCCTGTAGTTCTCATTTTTTAGTGGTGTCTTTATCCAATTTTGGTATCAGGATAATGCTGGCCTCATAGAATGAATTTGGAAGTTTTCTTTCCTTTTCTGTTTTTTAAAATAATTTGAGAAGAAAAGGTATGAACTCTTCTTTAAGTGTTTGGTAGAGTTCATCTTAAAACCATCTGGTCCTGGACTTTTGTTTTTTGGGAGTTTTTTGATTATTGATTCAATTTCTTTGCTGGTAATTGGTCTGTTCAAATTTTCTATTTCTTCCTATTTTGGTTTTGGTAGGTGATATGTTTCTAGGAATTTGCCCATTTCTTCCAGGTTGCTCAGTTTGTTGGCATGTAATTTTTTATAATACAGTGAAACTTGGATTGTGAGTTACTTGTTCTGTAAGTGTTCTGCAAAACGAACAAACATTTCTAATAAATTTTCACTTGATAAATGAGCTATGTCTTGCAATATGAGTAGTACGTGATGCCAAACATCTCATGAGCACAACTGAGCCAATGGTTCTTCTCTCTCTCTCCCCCGCCCACTGCGGGATTGTGGGTAATCGTCTCCCATACTTGGATACTCGGTCTCAAGCTGCAGTGTTTGGCAGAAATCTGTGATTTTTCAGAACATTGGAAGGTGCCCACAACTGGCACTTGTGTATTTTTTTGTCACTTCAGATCACTTTTGGACAGTCCTTTGCTTTTCCATACAAGATTAGCTTATGAATGCTTTGCTTCATTCTGGGTCAGGCTGCCCGCAGATATAGACCATTTCCTCTGCTGCCTTATTGCCAGTTACATTAAATACAGTTTATGACAAGAGTTTATTAATACTGTACTGTAGTCAGCATCTATGGGAGCATATACAATGGCCCCCCATGCAGAAGAAGATTGAAATGAAAGGCAGTTAAGAAGAAGGAGATGATTAAGGTGGAGGTTAAGGAAATCATGGAAAAGTGTGAATGAGGTATGCGAGTGGCCGAAATTGCAAGATTTTATAAGAAGTCCACATCTGCATCTCGTCTGCAGAGGAGAAAAAGGAGGAGGAATCCCTCATGTGACATGAGATTAGGGAGATTTGTAAAATGTGGGAAACAGTGCAAGATTTTGTGGAAAAGCACCACCCAAATAAGGCTGTAGCAGTGTGAGCAATGAATCTGTTTAATAACAATGCAATGCCCCATTTCTGTGAAATCCTCAAAAGGAGGTCAAAGCAAGTATCATTGGATAGGTTCCTTGTTAAAGTTGCAGGAAAAGAAAAAGATTCCATTGAGCCAATAGATAGCAATGATTCTGCTAGTGATAGTGAAAGTTGTCCTACACAATAACCCTCCTCTCTCTTGTCGCCCTCACACTAGCCACAAAGGTTTTCAAAGGTAAGTGCAGGTTAATTTGTTTACTTTTCTTTATATTTTGTATTTTCTTTCTTATTTTGTATTATATTACAGTATTGTAATCATTTTTATACGGATATTTTTGGGTTGTGGAGCAAATCATATGAGTTTCCATTATTTCTTACGGGGAAATTCACTTTGATATACAAGTGCTTTGGGTTACAAGCATGTTTCTGGAATGAGTTATGCTTGGAAACCTAGGTTTTACTGTATTCTCTTATAATCCTTTGGAGATCTGTGGTGTTGGTTGTTATTTCTTCTCTTTCATTTGTGATTTTATTTATTTGAGTCCTTTCTCCTTTTTTTTTCCTTTCTCTTTTTTTCTTGGTAATTCTGGCTAGAGGTTTATCAGTTTTGTTGATCTTTCCAAAGAACCAGCTCCTGGTTTCATCCATCTGTTTTTTTAGTTTCTGTATCACTTATTTCTGTTCTGATCTTTATTATTTTCTTATTTCTGTTTGTTTTAGGTTTTGCTTATTCTTTTTCTAGCTCATTTAGGTGTAAGTTTAGTTTATTTATTTGAGATTTTTCTTGCTTTTTGAGGTAGACCTGTATTGGTATAAACTTCCCTCTTAGACTCTCTTTTGCTGTATCTCAAAGGTTTTGAATTGTTGAGTTTTCACTTCCATTTGTTTCCATGTTCTTTTTAATTTCTTCTTTTATTTCCTGGTTGACTGATTCATCGTTTAGTAGTATGTTATTTAACCTCCACATATTTGGTTTTTCCAAATTTTTTCTTTTGGTTGACTTCAATTTCATACGGTCAGAAAAGATGCTTGGTATGACTTCAATCTTCTTGAATTTTTTAAGCATTTTTTTTACGTTTTTAATTAAATTCCAGTTAACATACAATGTGATATTTGTTTTAGATATATAGTGATTCAGCACTTCCACTCAACAACTGGTGCTCATCACAAGTATACTTGTTGAGGCCTATTTTGTGGGCTAATATCTCTTTTGGAGAATGTTCCACTTGAAAAGAATATGTATTCTGTGTTAGGATGGAATGTTCTGACTATATCTGTTAAATCCATTTATTCTAGTGTGTCATTCAAAGCCATTGTTCTCTTGTTGATTTTTTCTTTAGGTGATCTGTCCATTGATGTAAGTAGGGTGTTAAGGTCCCTTACTATTATTGTGTTAGTATCAATTAGTTCCTTTATGTTTACTTGCTGCTTTATGTATTTGGGTTCTTCTAAATTGGGTGCATAAATATTTACAATAGTTTTATCTTCTTGTTGGATTGTCCCCTTTATTATTATATAATGTCCTTCTTTGTCTTCCCTTCACAGTCTTCATTTTGAAGTCTAGTTTGTCCAATATAAGTATTGCTGCTCTGGCTTGCTTTTGATATCCATTTGCATGATACATTTTTCTCCATCCCCTCACTTTCAATCTGCAGGTGTCTTCAGGTCTAAAATTAGTTTCTTATAGGCAGCATATAGATGGACCTTGTTTTTTTATCCATTCAGTCACCCTGTGTCTTTTGATTGGAGCATTTAGTCTATTTACAAAGTAATTATGGATAGATATGTACTTACTGCCATTTTATTACTTGTTTTGTGGTTGTTGCTGAAGATTTTGATTGATCCTTTCTTATCTGTCTTTCATGGTTTGCTTATTTACTTTAGTGATATATTTGGATTTCTTGCTCTTTATTCTTTGTGTATTTATTAGTTCTTGATTTGTTATTATCGTTAGGTTGTATATAACCTCTTCTGCATATAAAATGGTGGTCATTTAGGTTTGAATCCATTCAAACTTACTCCTCTTCTCCCCATGTTTTGGTATATGGTATGATATTTTACATCCTTTTATTTTGTGAATGCCTTGACTGATTTTTTTTAAAGAAATATTCATTTTTACTGTTTTTGTGTTTCCTGCCTTCATACTGTCTTTTTGGTCTTTCCTTTCCACTCAAGAGTACCCTTTAATATTTCTTGCAGGGCTGGTTTAGTAGTGGTCATGAACTCCTTAAGTTTTTGTTTGTCTGGGAAACTCTTTATCTCTTCTTCTATTTTGAATGATAGTTTTCCTGGATAAAATATTCTTGGCTGTAGGGTTTTCCCATTTAGCACTTTGAATATATCATGCCACTCCTTTCTTGCTTGGAGTTTTTCTGTTGAAAAATTTGCTGATAGTTTTATGGGATTTCCTTTGTATGTAACAGTCTTCTTTTGTCTTGCTGCTTTTAAAAAGTTTTTTTCTTTATCACTATATTTTGCCACTTTAATTACAATTTGTCTTGGTACAGATATGCTTTTATTGATTTTGTTGGGGGTCTCTGTGCCTCCTGAATCTGGATCTATTACCAAAGTTTTCAGCTGTTATTTCTTCAAATAATCTTGCCCCGTTTCTCTCTCTTCTTCTTCTGGGACTCCAAAAGTTATTATATTTGATGGAGTCACTGATTTTCCTAAGTCTGTTAATCAATTTGCATAATTCTTTTTTCTGCCCCTTTTGTTCAGGTTGATTACTCGATTTTCTAGGTCTTTAATGTGTTCCTCTGCTTCTTCCAGTCTGCTGTCATTCCATCAAGTATACCTCTCATTTAATGGTCTCACTGATGTTCTCCACTCCTTTCTCAAGTCCAGTGAGTATCCTTATGATCATTGCTTTAAATTCTCCATCAAGCATGTTACTTACATCTGCTTTGCCCAGATCCCTGGCCATGGCCTTGTCCTATTCTTTCATTCAAATTCCTCTGTCTTTACATTTTGTCTAAGTTCCTGTGCCCATTTCTCTGTGTCAGTAAAGTCAGCTGTATCTGTTCTTGAGGGTAATAGCTTTATGAAGAAGAGTCCTTTAGTCCCTGTAGTATAGTGTCCCCTGTTCCCCAGGGCCTGGTGTCTCTAAGAATTTCTCCAATGTGTGCTGCATGCACTCTGTTGTTGTGTGTTGGCCAGTCATCTGCAGATGCAGAGGTTCTGTTTGCCTGTTATAGGCAATGTTTGTTCCCTGACGTGAGTGTAGCATGTTTAACTAGGTATGCTCTAGTCTGCTAGTGAAATGAGATCTGTAGCCACTGCCATGGGAACCAAGGGGTTGCAAAACTCCTTCACTGGGAGATGAGGTATTGCCAGGGATTTGGGCCAGTCTTCTGGAGGAAAAGGCCATCTGCACTGAGACAGAGGCAAATGTGACTGGGTAGGGTGGTTCTTCTGGAGTGTAGAGTGGGATGGGCAGACTTGAGGTAAGCAACTTAGGTAGCAAGTGTTGGTGCTGCACTGGTTCTTGGTGCCCTGTGCTTATGCTGAGGGATGGGGGAGAGAAATGGCACCTGCCAATTCCTTTGTTCCTGAAGGGGTCTCTCCATGATCACTGGCCCTCTTGGACATACTCGGAGATGAGAAACTAACCTCCCACTGTGTCCTGGTGCTTTTCAGAGTGCTCTCTCCCTGCTATATTTTCATGGGCTGTTTGTCCTGCCTTTTCTGCAAGTACAGCCCCCAAATCCTCTGAGCTCTCCCAGAGGCAAGAATGTTGACCTTTAAAACCAGGCTTTAAGCCTCACTGGTTGCAATAACTTTAAAAACTCAAACCCTCTCTCTTTAGAAAGAGAGCCAATTGCTATGGGAATAATTTTCTTGGTGCACTCTCCTGTGTGTTAGTCTCTCTCTCACCCTTCACAGCCACAGCTCCTCCCCATTTGCAGCAGCCACAATCCATTTCTCTTCCAAGCTGTGTTTCTGCACTTCCTGCCTCCTTCAGTGTCGTCTCTTCTCTTCCTGTGGAGTTTGTTCTGCCAGTCTTTACATCGATTTCTGGGGATTTTGGATGATTTGATAGCTGTCTAGTTCTATTTGTGAGATAAAGCAAGCCTAGGGTCCTTTTATTCCTCCACCATCTTCCCTCCAAGGTCAAGGAAAGTTTTGTAACCCTTTACCTACAGATGTGATCTGAGTAAAAATAGCAAAATAATATTTGGGGAGACTTTAACAAGTTGATACTAAAATTCATAAGAAAGTAAAGAAGAAATATCCTTAAAAAAGAAAAAGAACATTAAAGTGAGTGACATTTTAAAGATATATTATTCAATAAATAGTGAAGGAAAAATGGGTACCATATGGGGAAAAAACAAGAATTAAAATACTGATTCAAGTGAATCAAAGACTAAAAAGTACAAACTAAAGGTACTAGAAGTATATAGTTGAGGCATTCTAGTTTTTCAGGGCTGCTCACTGCCCTGCATCCTGCAGTTATTAAAGCATCCTACTCCTGGGGCGCCTGGATGGCGCAGTCGGTTAAGCGTCCGACTTCAGCCAGGTCACGATCTCGCGGTCCGTGAGTTCGAGCCCCGCGTCAGGTTCTGGGCTGATGGCTCGGAGCCTGGAGCCTGTTTCCGATTCTGTGTCTCCCTCTCTCTCTGCCCCTCCCCTGTTCATGCTCTGTCTCTCTCTGTCCCAAAAATAAATAAAAAACGTTGAAAAAAAAAAAATTAAAGCATCCTACTCTTTACCTTCACACTGCCAAAATATCCAAGAGGAAATTCAATTCAGCTGAAAGGGTAGTTGTAGAAGAGCCCAAGAGGAAATCAGCAAGGTGGTCAAATAAAACCTCTTCCTACAAAAGTTGAAACCAAGCCATTAAAAGTGGCAGAAAAGGATCGATCTTTGGGGGGGGGGGGGGGGGGGTTGCAAACAAAAGGGAAAGGGGGAGCAAAAAGAAAACAGACTGAAGTGGCTAACCAAGAAACTGAAAACATCTTCAGAAAACAGAGAAACTGAGGCTAAGTACAATGAAATTGATAGCATTTATCAGGTAAGTGATCCCTGTATTACACTTCTTGTCCAATCCAGAAGAAGTTTTTTAATCGCCATTTTGTAAATGTGAGTTTTTTAGAACTCTAAAAACATGTGTTTTGTTTTTTTCTTCCCCCCCCAGCTTTATTGCACTATAATTGACATATAACATTGTGTAAATTTAAGGTATACAGCACAATGATTTATGTATATATCATGAAATGATTACCACAATACACTTAGTTAGACATTCATCACCCCACATAGTTACCTTTTATGTGTATGTGTGTGGTTAGAACATTAAAGGTCTACTCTCTTAGCAGCTTTCAATATACAATATAGTATTGTTTACTGTAGTCGGCCTGTTGTACATTGCATCCCCATAATTTATGCTTCTTATAACTAGAAATTTGTACCCTTTGACCAGTATTGTCCATTTCCCCTACGCCCTCACCCCAGCCCCTGGCAACCACCAGTCAATCTACTCTGTTTCCATGAGTTCAGTTAAAAACACAGAAGACGGGACCCTGACTAGGACAATATATTTTCAAAACACGTATGTGAAGAAAGATTTGCTTGAAAAATATTAACTGGGAAACTCTACAATAAGAAAACAAACTCTCCAAATTAAAATAAATAGGGCAATATGAGTAGACACCTTACCAAATAATGTACATAAGTGGGAAATCAGTATGTGTATGTTGCTCAACTTGGGGAATTATTAGAAAATGATATGGATTGTCCATTAAGGAAAAGCAAATTAAAACACTGGTGAGATTCTCTATCCATCTATCAGAATGGCTAAATACCAAAACTGACAATACCACTTGCTGGTGAGGATGTGGGACAAGAAGAAATCTCATTCATTGCTGATGGGAATACAAATGGTACAGCCTCTTAAGAAATCTTGCCAGATTCTTTTGAAGCTAAACATAGTGTCACCATATGGTATAGCAGCTGTGCCCCCAGTGCATTTACCGAACAGGCGTGGTAACATACATCCACATAAAACCACTAAGAGCATATACAAAGCTGATTTATGAAAAGAAGAGAATCCCATTTCCTTCCATTTTGAAATCATGAAATCAAATGCTAGTTTATTTTTTGTATGAACTAATCATGGTGAGCATTAAGTAATGTAAAGAATTGTCAAGTCAATATGTTGTACACTTGAAGCTAATATTATATGTCAGTTATACTGCAAAAATAAACCAAAATTATATAGTGTAAGAGGGTTCCATTTTCTCCACATCCTTGCCAACACCTGTTGTTTCCTGTGTTGCTAATTTTAGCCATTCTGGCTAAAGTGGTGTGAGGTTATCAATATCTCATTGTAGTTTTGATTTGCACTTGCCTGATGATGAGTGATGTTGAGCATCTTTTCATGTGTCTGTTAGCCATCTGTCCTTTGGAAAAATGCTTTTCATGTCTTCTACCCATGTTTTTACTGGATTATTTGTTTTGGGGATATTGAGTTTTGTAAGTTCTTTATATATTTTGGATACTAACCCATTATCAGATAGGTCATTTGCAAATATCTTCTCCCGTTCTTTAGGTTGCTTTTTAGTTTTGTTAATTGTTTCCTTCAATATGCAGAAGCTTTTTATTTTGATAAAGTCCAAATAGTTTATTTTTGCTTTGTTTCCCTTGCCTCAGAAGACATACCTAGTAAGAAGTTGCAGCTGCTGACGTCAAAGAAGTTACTGCCCTCTAGGTCTTTAATCCGTTTGGAATTTATTTTTGCATATAGTGTAAGAAAGTGGTCCAGTTTCATTCTTCTGCATGTTGTTCAGTTTTCCCAACACTATATGTCGAAGAGACTCTCTTTTCCATTGGATATTCTTTCCTGCTTTGTTCAAGATTAATTTGATTATATAGTTGTGGGTTCTTTTCTGGGTTTTCTATTCTGTTCCATTGATCTGTGTGTCTGTTTTGTGCCAGTACTATACTGTCTTGATCATTACAGCTTTATAATATAACTTGAAGTCTGTAATGGCGACGCCTCCAGCTTCACTTTTTTTTTCCAAGATGACTTTGGCTATTTGGGGTCTTTTGTGGTTCCATACAAATTTTAGGATTGTTTGTTCTAGCTCTGTGAAAAATCCTGGTGGTACTTTGATAGGGATTGCGTTAAATGTGTAGATTGCTTTGGGTAATATAGACATTTTAACAATATTTGTTCTTGTAGTCCATGAACATGGAATGTTTTTTCATTTCTTTGTGTCATCTTCAGCTTCTTTAATCAGTGTTTTATACTGTTAATGGGAATGCAGACTGGTGCAGCACTCTGGAAAACACTATGGAGGTTCCTCAAAAAGTAAAAAATAGGTCTACCCTGGGGTGCCTGGGTGGCTCAGTCAGTTAAGCGTCTGGCTTTAACTCAGGTTATGATCTTATGGTTCGTGGATTTGAACCCCACATCAGGCTCTGTGCTCTGACAGCTTGGAGCCTGATGCCTGCTTCAGATTCTATGTCTCCCTCTCTGCCCCTCCCCCACTCACGCTCTCTCTCTCAAAAATAAATGAACATTAAAAAACATATACAGCTACCCTATGATCCAGCAATTGCCCTACTAGGCTAGGTATGTACCCAAAGGATACAAAAAATACTGATTCAAAGGGACATGCACCCTGATGTTTATAGTAGCATTATCAACCAATAGCCAAGACATGGAAGCAGCTCAAGTGTCCATTGATTGATGAATGTAAAAGATGTGGTATATGTATACAATGAAATAATACTCAGCCATGAAAAAGAATGAGATCTTGCCATTTGCAGTGACATGGATAGAACTAGAGAGTATTATACTAAGCGAAATAGGTCAAAGAAAGACAAATACCATATGATTTCACTCTTGTGGAATTAAGAAATAAAACAAATGGATATGGAACAAAAGAGGCAAATAAAGAGACAGACTCTTAATTGTAGAGAACAAATTGATGGTTCCTGGAGAGGAGGTGCGTGGGGGTGCGGGGTGGGGGGAGTAGGTGAAATAGGTGATGGGGGTTAAGGACTTGTTGTGATGAGCACCAGGTGTTGTATGGAAGTGGTGAATCACCAAATTCTACACCTGAAACTAATATTATACTGTATGTTAGCTAATTGGAATTTAAATTAAAACTTGGAAAAAATTTTAATGAAAAAAATACATACTTTAAAAAAAAATTAAAAACAGTTACCTGTCCATAAGTATGATAATGTCTTAAACTGTTCCCTGATCTATGAGAATTGTGTGTTATCTGTGACACCTTTGGTAGTGGTAGTCCAGCTTTTCCTAGGAACTTGGATTTGAAATTTTGAGTATTATATATCATATTAAACATGGATTAGTTGGATTTCAGAGCTAACACTTAATCAATATTTGAAGATAATTATAGTTGGTATCCTAATTTTAGGAATAATTTGTCCCTAAAGTTTAAGCTGGAAAATCACTGAAATAAGTTCTCCAAAAAGGACTACAATATGGCTTTGTATTAATTAAATAATAATTAATGCAAATTGGTCCAAATTGTTCATAAAGTATGTGATCAATCCAAACCAATAAAATTCCTTTCGTGATAGAAAAATACACTGTAACCTTGGAGTAGAGAAGGTTTTCCTATTACAAAAAAACATGAAAAGTTGATAGGTTCATCAGCATAAAAACAAAGTATTATTACTGAATGATAGAAATGACCATAAGCAAGGCACAAAGGAAATGACACATCCTAAGAAAATAGTTACAACTCATATCACAAGGTCTAATTTTCCCTAATCAATAAGGAGAAACTCCTATAAATAGGAGAAAGACTGGCTACCTAGTGAAAAATGAGCAAAAGATTCTACCAACCACTGCTCAAAGCATTAACTGCTGACTGTTTGAAAGTACAGAAAAGTGTAGAGAATAAAGGATATTATTCCACTCAAGCTACTGTTAATAATGTGGTATGTTTAGATTAAAAAAAAAAACAACCCGACAGTATACAAATTTATGTCCAGTTTCTAACACAGTATTAGCATTTTCCATGTTTCTAAAAGCTCTATGTAATCAACTTGAAAACTTAATTTTTTTTTTAGGGATACACTCATTTGTGATTTTAATATTAAGCTTTGACCTTGTAAGACAACTCTGAGCTGTAGGGGCTTCAATTTCTACTTCATCTTTATTTAATACTTGTTAGAGATGAGGCCTGTAAGGTTTGTTTGATTTTCTTCAGCTCTTCTAAGTAATTCCTAGCTAAACCATAGTGAGCTACTCAGTCAGCTAGGTGATGGTATGAACGCTGAACAAAGGCAACTCTTTTTTGAATATTGGTGTGTACCGGGAATAAGTTCATAGTTTTCAGCTTCCTGAGGCTTTTGTATCACATTATGTTTTAGTCATTCATTTGGCTTCATTAAAATAGTCAAAGTCAAGATGTCCTGGAATTTATAATGTGATTCTGACTGGTCATGGACTGTCAGTGGACTTTAGCACTGTGTTGATACTAACTCTAAACCCCGTTCTCTGCCTCCATTCCACAGTGCCATCTTCTTCCGAGTCATCCTTTGTTAAATTTACAGACTGATCTTCTGGTTTTAAGGGCCTTTTTCTTAATATATTCTTTACTTTTTGAACTCAGAACTGAAAGTGGAATAGCAATCTTGTAATGCTCTTGATTTTCATCCTGTTGTGTGTTTTAGAATGCATGAGTTTGGAAGAGTTAGCATGAATTTCCGTAGGGCTGCCCTCCACTTTACCTTAATACCTGGACTAAATCAGTAGTTTCTCTTTCTTAGACAGTATATCTTCCTTCTTTCTTCCCCAAATCAACTCAGAAATCTATCATTTATTGTCCTGTGCTATTCAAAAGATATTGATATGTTTGCATAAAGTGCTAACTTTGAAAAGGACCTCTTAAAATATCTTTTTTATTGTGAAATACAACACATATGGAAAAGCACAGAAACATACATCTATTAATGAATTATACAGTGAATATCCAAATACCACCCATAGTTCAAGAAGTTGATTTCTAGCACTCCCAGAAGCTCTCCTCTTTCTCTTTCCAAACATAATTCTTTCTCTCTGTCCCAGGGTAAGCGATAATCTGAGTTTTATGTTAATCACTTACTCTGTTTTCTTTGTTGTTGTATGTATCTCTGAACACTATAGTTTTGTTTTGCCTGTTTTAGAGCTTTATAAACATGGATTCATATAGCACATATTATTTTATATCTGACTTATTTCACTCAATGTTATATGTGTAAGACTTATCCATATTGTTGTGTTTCGTTGTATCTTGTTAACTGTATAGTATTCCAATGCATGTGTATACCATAATTTATACACACAAATGTCCTAATGTTGAAGGACATTTGGCTTGTATTTGGGGGAATTGTGAATACTGCTATGAACATTCTGATACATGTATTTTTGCTGGACACATGCACATATTTTTGTTGGGAGTATATAGGAGCACAATTACTGGGCCATAGATACATGTATCTGCAACGTTAGTAAATAATAGCAAACTTTTTTCCAACATGGTTGTACTATACTAACAGTATATGAGGGTTCCCAGTTGTTCTACCCCAGTATGTATATTGCCAGATTCCTTCATTTTAGCCATTTTAATGGGTGTGTCAAAGTGGTCTAATTTGTATTTTTGTGCTGTGACTCTAATGTGCTTAAGCACCTTTTCATACCGAAATTGGCCATTTGGACAATGCAAACTGTTGCAGCCACTCTGGAAAACAGTATGGAGTTTCCTCAAAAAGTTAAAAATAGAACTACCATACATTCAAGTAATTGCACTACAAGGTATTTACCCAAAGAATACCAAAAAATACAGATTCGAAGGGGTACATGCACCCCAATGTTTATAGCAGCATTATCAATAATAGTCTAATTATGGAAAAAGCCCATGTGTCCATCAATTGATGAATGGATAAAGGTGTGGTACACACACACACACACACACACACACACACACACACACACACACACACTGGAATACTACTCAGCCATCAAAAAGAATGAAATCTTGCCATTTGCAATGACTTGCATGGAACTAGAGTATATTATGCTAAGCAAAATAAGTCAGGCAGAGAAAGACAATTACCATATGATTTCACTCATGTGGAATTTAGAAGACAAAACAGATGAACATATGGGAGGGGGAAAAAGATAAGCAAACCATAAGAGACTCTTAATGTAGAGAACAAACTGAGGGTTGATGGAGGAAGGTGGGTGGAGGATAGGCTAGATGGGTGATGTGTGTTAAGGAGGGCAGTTGTTATGACGAGCACTGGGTGTTATGTAAGTGATGAATCACTGAATTCTATTCCTGAAACCAATACTACGCTATATTTAACTAACTAGAATTTAAATAAAAATTTGGAGAAAAAATAAAGTTTTGTTTGTAGAGATTTTACACATCTTTAGTTTGAATTAATACTAGAATTTTAATATTTTTAATACAATTTAAATGTTTAAAATATTTATGTTTTTTGCTCATTACATACAGTTGATTTTGGTATTTTTCACCTTGTATCCAGCAGCCTTGCTGAACTCACTTATTCTAATAATTTTTCTGTGCATTTCTTTAGATTTTCTACCTCTACAATCAGGTTGTTCATGAGTCATGATAGTTTCATTTGTTCTTTTATAGTCATTATGCCTTTTATTTCTTTCTCTTACATCAGCTAGAACCTCCAGTACAGTGGTGGTAAGGATCCTTCTTGGCATGTTCCCCAACTCACTGGGAAAGCTTTTAATAGGACTTTTGTAGTTTGTTTTTGAGATTCAGTACGTTCCCTTTTATTCTTGGTTTTCTAAGAGTTGTTACTATGATTTAATGCTGAATTTTATGAATTGCCATTACTATATGTAGTTTGGTGTTCATGAGACTTTTCTATTTTACTGACATGTATACACACATACAGTGGATTTCTAATGTTAAAACTATCATGTTTGCTAGTAAAATCATCTGGGCCCAGAGTTTTCTCTCTGGAAAGGTTTTAATTTTTGGATTAAATTTGTAAGATTATCCACATTTTTGGGGTGCTTGGGTGGTTCAGTCAGTTAAGCATTCAACTTCAGCTCAGGTCATGATCTCACAGTTCGTGAGTTGGAGCCCTGTATCCAGCTTTGTGCTGACAGCTCAGAGCCTGGAACCTGCTTCAAATTCTTTGTCTCACTGTCTTTCTGACCCTCCCACACTCACACCCTGTCTCTCTCTCTCTCTCTCAAAAATAATAAATATTTTAAAAATGAAAAAAAAGATTATCCACATTTTAAAATATTTTCTTTAATGGTATTAATTACTTGGGTTTTAGTAGAAATTTCTCCACTCCTTATAAAATTTCAGATTTACTGACATAAAGTTGTTTATAGTAGCCTCTTAACCTTTTCATATCCTTTTCACTACTACATATTTATAGTAGTGCCCCCTGTTTCATTCCTGCCTTTGGTTATTGTAAATTCTTAATTTTTCTTTCTCAGTGTTGCCAGGTTTCTGATTTTTCAAAAAGTTACATTTGGACTTTGTTTTTCTCTATTCTGATGTTCATTTACTCTTATCTTTATTTCCTTTTTTTCTCCTTGGGTTTATTTTTTTGTTCTTTATCTAGCTTCCTGAAATTGATGCTTATTACCTCATTAATTTTTAGCCTTTCTTCTTTTCTAATGTATGCATGTAAGGCTATAACTTTAAGGTAGACAGTGTTAAACTGTATCTCATGTATTTTGATATTGTTATTTAGTTCAAAATAATTTCTAATTTCCTTTGTGATTTCTTCTTTGTTCATGGATATTTTAAAGTCTCTTTAAAGTTTCTTAATTTCTGAATATATAGGGACTTTTAGTTTTCTCTTTGTGATGACACTTTCAGGAAATTATTTTAAGTTACTTTAAAGAACTTGGAAATATATTGTCTTGGTATATGTACTTTAAAATAATGAGTATTCTGAAGTCGTTAGATACTGAATTCTTGTATGTCTTGTCTCATCATGCAGTGCTGTTACAATATCACTGACCAGATTCCCTATGCTGTACTTTCCGTCCCTGTGACTTACAATTCCAAAGCTGGAAGCCTGTATCTCCTGCTTCCTCTGACCCATCGTACCCATCCTCCCACTCCCTTCCCCTCTATCAACCACCAGTTTGTTCTCTGTATTTATAGCTCTGATTCTGCTTTTTGTTTATTCATTTGTTTTGTATTTTAGATTCCACATATAAGTGAAACCATGGTTTTGCCTTTCTCTGACTTTTTCACTTAGCATGATACCCACTAGAGCCATCCATGTTGTCACAAACGGCAAGATCTCATCCTTTTTTATGGCTGAGCAGTAGTCCACATATGCGCGTGTGCGCGCACATACACACACACACACACACACACACACACACACACACACACACACACAACATACCACATCTTCTTTATCCGTTTATCAGTCGATGGACACTTGGACTGCTTACATAATTTGGCTATTGTAAATTAATGCTGCAATAAACACAAGGATGTATACATCTTTTCAGATTAGTGTTTTCATTTTCTTTGGGTGAATGAATACCCAGTAGTGGAATTACTGGATCATATGGAATTTCTACTTTAAAATTTTTGAGGAACCTCCATACTGTTTTCCAAAGTGGCTGTACCAATTTACATTCTCACTCACCATCAGTGTAAAAAGGTTCTTTTTTTCTCCATATCCTCACCATCATTTGTTATTTTTTGTCTTTAAGATGTAAGATGATATTTCATTATGGTTTTGATTTGTATTTCCCTGATGATGAATAATGTTGAGCATCTTTTCACGTGCCTGTAGGCTGTCTGCCCGCTTTGGAAAAATGTCCATTCAGGTCCTCTGCCCATTTTTAAATTGGATTATTTCGTTTTTCTGGTTTTGAGTTGTATAAGTTCTTTATATATTTTGGATATTATCCCCTTATTGGATATATTATTTGAAAATATCTTCTCACATTCAGGTTGACTTTTTGTTTTGTTGCTGCTTTTCTTCACTGTGGAAAGGTTTTTTATTTTGATGTAGTCCTAGTATTTAGTTTTGTTTTTGTTTCCCTTGCCTTAGGAGACATAACTAGAAAAACGTTGCTATGGTCAGTGTCAAAGAAATTACCGTGTATGTTCTCTTCTAGCAGTTTTATGGTTTCAGTTCTCACATTTAGGTCTTTAATCCATTTTGAGTTTATTTTGGTGTGCTAGAAAGTGTTCCAGTTTTTTCTCTTGCATGTAACTGTCCAGTTTTTCCAGCGCCATTTGTTGAAGAGATTCCCTGTTGTGTATTCTTGCCTCCTTTATTGTATTAATTGACCTTATAAATGTGGATTTGTTTCTGGGCTCTCTGTTCTGTTCCATTGATTTATATGTCTGTTTTTGTGCCAGTACCATATTCTTGATTACTACAGCTTTGTAGTATGTCTTGAAATCTAGAATTGTGATACTTACAGCTTTGTTCTTCTTTCTCAAGATTGCTTTGGCTCTTTGGGATCCTTTATGATTCCACATAAATGTTAGTATTTGTTTTAGTTCTGTGAAAAATGCTGTTGGTATTTTAATAAAGATTACATTGAATCTGTAGATTGCTTTGGGTAGTATGGACATTTAAATATTAAATTTTCCTATTCATGAGCATGGGGTATATTTTCCCATTTGTTTGTGTCCTCTTCAGTTTCTTTCATCAGTGTTGCATAGTTTTTGGAGTACAGGTCTTTCACCTCTTTGGTTAAATTTATTCCTAGGTACTTTTTTCTTTTTGGTGCAATTGTGGATGGAATTCACAATGGTTCTTAGCTATTCTGTTTATGTATGGACTTATTTTTATTTATCTTTCTTAGAGGTTGAAAGCTTTCTTTCAGGTTGATAGGTTGATATCTTTAATGATTGGTTTTGAAAATGTTCTGCCATTATCTCTTTAGTGTTCTACAGGATCCTTTTCCTCTTCTGGTATTCTTTATATATATATATATATATATGGTAGATTTTTTTTTATTTTTCTCTCTCTTTTACCTTCTTTTCTGAATTTTTGCAGGAAAAGTTTTGTTTAGCGTTCTTTGCTTGATTCTTTATATTTTCTTCTGACATAATTAACTTCCAGTCTACTATTTTAGCGATATCTTTCTGTCTCCTTCAGCATGGTTATTTTAAGTCTGTCTGATAGCGACAGTATCTGGAGTCATTGAGGGTTTCTGGGTTTTGTTGTTTTCACTTACATTGTCTTGTCTCCTTTTGTGCTTGGTTACCTTTGATTATGTGTCATACATAGTATTTGAAAAACTATTTATAAAAATATTTTGAAGCCTGAGGTGATATTACTTTCTTCCAAGGTGTTTCTGTTTTTTCTCTCAGGTTCTAGGGTACTAGCAATCTGGGATTACTTTAATCCAGTTTTAGGAATTACAATTTTCTGGACCATTCAAATGACTGGAAGCTAGGCTACAATGTCCACAAAGACTGTTATTTCAGTTAACTCATTTAAGTTGCAAACATTGGGGATCCCAGCATCAGGCATGGAAGTTTTACCAGGCAGCAGTCCATACTCTTGCATGGGTCTGAACTCCAGTTTTTATTCTCTACCCCAGGGGTTGGCAAACTTTTTCTATAAAGGACCAGAGAGTAAATAATTTAGGCTTTGTGGACCATACAGTCTTTTGATGCAACAATCAATGCTGCCATTGTTTTTGAGAAGAGCCACAACGTGTGAATTAATGAGCGTGAATGTATTTCAATAAAGCTTTATTTACAAAATCAGGCACAAGGCCAGATTTGGCCCAGGGCCATAGTTTGTTAACCCCTGCTATAGTCAAAAACTCTGCTCAGATTCTCAGCCACCTCTTCTTAAATTTAGGTTAGCCCTGAATGCTGATCTAGCCTCTCTTTGGTCTGCTGTGTTAAATAGCTCTCTAATGCCTTCAAGAATATTTTGGGTTTTTTATGTTTTGCCCACTTGCTGTCAGCAGGAGGTTTAATCTGAAATACCTAGTCTGTGGTATTATCAGAAGCTAAAGTCACATACAAAGTTAACCAATTTAACAGCAATGAGATTTTTTTTTCCTCTTTGATCTCAGGAAGGAAATTTCTTGAGGTGTTCTCAGAGAATCTCTCTCACTGACATCCTTTGATATATAAATGACTTTTTCTTTAATGAAACTGACTTTTCAAGACATGTTTCTGTAGTCTTCCTAGAGTGATTGTGTATTCCAAGGTTAAATTTATAGAGCACTGTTGTCCATCAGAACTTTTCTGTGATGATGGAAATGTTCTATATCTTGCACTGTTCAATATGGTAGCTACTAGCCACCTGTGGCTATTGAGCACTTGAAATGTGTCTAGTGCAAATACCAAACTCCAATTTTACTTTACTTTTATTTAATTTTAACTAATTTAATTTTAAATAGCCATGTGTGGGTGGGTACTTAGTTTGGAGTGGATAAAGCTTAGATTAAATGAAGAATCTACTCTCAGTGCAAAATGTGTTCTTACAGTCTCACCCACCAAAGTGTCCATTTTCTAGTGCTTTTGCAAGAAATACTTAACCTAAATATATTCAATGGTCAGTAGTATCTCTCTAAATATCTTAGGGCTTGCAGAATGTTTCCATGTATTCCTACCATTCACCTGGTGTGATGGAAGTACACTTGCTATCCTCAACAGGCCACATAAAACCAATGCAGTCACTCAATTTAGTTTCTAACACATGTTTTTCTTTGCAGGGAAAGGGGCGACTTCGCCGAGGAAACTATCCAAGTCCATCCTCTCCTGTTGTAGTTCGGTTGCCCTCTATGTCTGATGTGCCAGAAGAGACCTTGACTAGTGAAACAGCTGTGGAGACTGACATCACAGAACAACAGCAAGCAGCTATGCAGCAGGAGGAGAGGGTACTGACTGAGCAGATTGAGAACTTACAGAAAGAGAAGTGAGTTTTCAGGAGGAAAGGGAGTGACCAGTTATTACCTGTTTTCCTTTCCTTCATTCTGTGCTTTCTTGATTTTTCCTTCCTTACTAAATATCTCCTATGTGTGAAGCACTGTATCAGGTGATACAGGGCATGCAGACATGTTACCTGGACTCGGGTAACAGCGTGAGAGTTGTCATTGTATTGACGGAAGCTCCATGAGCAGGGAGACCTGGAGATGCTGAACTGACACACTGCAACACGGTGTGTCAGTCTTAGCCAAGATTCCTCACAGGTCTAAGACCAGCCTCACTGACTAAATTGGTCTTTAAAAGGAGGAATGAGGATTCCTGGGTTAAGGCAGAGGCCCTTTCAAGAATGGGTATTACCCAGAACTCCCTAAAGGAAGGTTATTTTCTGAAGATCAGTGTAGCCATGGGGCCAACAATTAGATGGTCAGGATAAGGCAGCAGCTCTAGTGGGCGCTGGGATACCATGTAGGGAAATTGGTTGCAATTTAGGAGAGAGACAAATAGTCAACTCTGTGCCCTCTGCCATCCCTGGAGAAAGGGTAGGTAACAATAATACTATATTTGGGAGGATAATGTGGACAAGCTGTGGCTCTTTTTGAAGGTACTGTGTACTGGTTCTGGTTGAAAACGAAGACTCTTAAGCTTTAAGGGCATTTTTGTTCCTCAGTCTCACGATCCCAGGTCTGAGAGTTTGATGCATTAGGGAATATGGGAGTCTGTTGAAGTACTTTTTGCCTATCAGGACTGATTCTAGAATTTAGGCAAGCTAAAAAAGCAGCTGGGGCTCAGATATGCAGAACATGATAAGGCAGAAGTAGTATACATTGACCAGGGGCTGGTATTGGAGATACTGAAGGATGAGTAGTTCAAGCTTGGTAGAGTGGAAGCAAAGCTAAGAAGGCCCTGAAGGAGAAGAGACTTGATGTAAAAGGGAATAAGAATTGGAAGGATAAGGAGGTTGTGGGCTGATGTATTTCCAGGTGTAAGATCTGCCCATTGGAGAAAGTTGCCCACATAATGTGGAGGAAAGGTGGTTAGAAGTAGCAGACATAGAGGAACTTTTGTCTTAGAGGACTGAAGTGAGCTTTTACGAAGACGTTAATTGACACAGATCTGGGTGACACCAAGCAGTACTGAGAAAGCAAGATTAGGAGCCATGTACCAAAGACGTGAGAGAACAAGGGGGCTGAGAGGCAGGTGGGTGACTGATGAAGAGGAGCAGAGAATGCTGTGGGTGGGAGCAGCATAAGCTGCAAAGAACAGAAAAGATCAGTCAGCATTTGACTTCATCAGAGGCCTCTCTGTGTTTAAGGTGAGGATATCATCTATAGTGTAGTTAGTGCCTGTTTCATGGGAAATAGTTTAAGAGCTGGAAGGAATCTTAAGAGTTTATCTCATTAAATCTCTTTGTTTTGTGGATGAGGAAGCTGAGGTCCAGAGAGAGGAAAGTACACTCCTGCTGCATTATGTATGAGTTTAGAGTGAGTTTAGAACCCTGATCTGATTATCAGTCCCAAGTTCATTTTACCAAAATATCTTATAGCTGCAGCATCTTTTCCTACCTCACTCTTTGCTCTATTATAGGTCCCAGACTTTGCTGTTTTTAACCTTCATCATTACTGTGGCTTCCGGGTCTCCATCGCCACTTTGGTTGAGAACAGTAGGAAATGTGACTGTTTTTGTTACTTAAATTTCTTGCATCATAGGTCTTTTTTCCTGTTGTCTTCTTTCCACTTCTTATCAAATGCTAGTGGATTTCTTGATTACATCTTACAGGGAGGAGCTAACATTTGAGATGCTTGTATTGGAACCCCGTGCCTCTGATGATGAAACCCTGGAGTCTGAGGCCTCCATCGGGACTGCCGATAGCTCAGAAAATTTGAATATTGAGTCTGAAGGTGCCATCTCTGAGAAATCAGGTAAATGAACATACTAGACCAAAGTCTCCAGATTTTTTTTGTGAAGGAGGAGTAAGGATTCCCAAGCTAATAAGACAAAATTCCTTTCAAGAATGCCTAACCTTATGTGAGAAGGTGACAAAATCCTAAGGAGTTAAATATGTACTGATCTTTGTGAAACTTCCATTATATACTGTTCATTAGACCAAGCCTTTAATGCAATGCAGCTTTTTGTCAATTTAATGTTTTCTCCTCGATTTACCACAGAGAAAAACCCATAGTAACAACACACGTCGTCTTACCCATGAACCATGTTCCAGAGGTGGTTAGCAGGCATTGTGCCCTGCTGAGAGATGGGGTTATACCAAAGGAGGTGTTTAACCACCTGGCATGTCTCAGGGAGACGAAGAATTACTACATACCCTGGCAGTTTTTTAAATGACAGTGACAGTTGTAGGCCTCTCCTAATGGCATAGTCGAACTCCAGACTTCTTGGGGTTGATTCTGAAATGACCTACATAGAAATGGATAGCTTCTCGAGTTATGACTGTGCACAAAGTAGGTCAGCTTGGACCCTTCAGACCTCAGCCCACCCAATTTCACATGGGAATGGTGAAACTGATTCATTATGGAATGATTTGCTTTAGAGAAAATTGTCATTTATAGCTTTGATCTCTTCTTTGAATTAGAGAGAAGCTTAGCCCTTAGCTCCCTGAAGGCAGCTGGGAAGTCTGAATCTTCAAGCAAGTTCCGAAAGCAGCTAAAAAAGCAGGAAGACTCTTTGGATTCGGTGGACTCTTCAGTCTCTACTTTATGTTCGTCTAGCACTGCATCTTCTCATGGGACCAGAAAACGATTTCAGATTTATTCTAAATCTCCATTCTACCGAGCTGCCTCAGCTGGGGAGGTCCTGGGAATGGAAGGGCCACTGGGCCAGAGCAGATCCCTGGAAGACAGGCCTCAATTCATCAGCAGAGGAACCTTCAACCCTGAAAAGGGCAAACAAAAATTAAAGAATGTGAAAAACTCACCTCAGAAAACCAAAGAGACCCCAGAAGGGACAGTCTTGTCTGGCCGCAAGAAAACTGTGGACCCAGACTGCAGCTCCACCCAACAGCTAGCACTCTTTGGAAATAACGAGTTTATGGTCTGAACTGGCAGCTGTATGTCCCATCATGGCTACATAGTGGTAAACACACCTCCTCTTCGGGGCCTCTTCTCATCACCTTGTCCACAATAGTCCATCCTAATTGTGGTCCTGCCTCTTGCCCAAGCATACAACTGAGCACTTGTGTGCTAATTTCCTGGGCCTCCTGCAGAAGCAGAAAAGCCCCTTTGAAGCCTGCTGGGGATGGTGCCAGCTGTGCCTTGGCTGCTGTATTTGACTGGAGATTCCACCAAACAGAGCCATCAAGGGCCTGGGGATTTGGGCCAGTTGTGAGGTCTTTGTAGTTGCCTCTCCTCCATCTTCTTTTCCTTCCCAGATGTGGGTGTTGAACTGGAGGGGACATGGTGGGCCTGAGGGACCCGCTGATTTCTGACATTGAAAGAAAACATATAAATCTTTCTTAACCATGAAAGCAAAAGCCTTTGGGTTTATTTTGGGATAGTTAGGAGCTGGAGCAGAATATAATTTTTTTCCAAGGATTTATAAACAAAAAGCCTAAGCCCTCTATTTTAAGATTTTTGAGAAACACTCCATGTTATATTTTGGGGAAAGTAAAAAAGTAATTGTTTCCATGAAGCCATCAGAGCATGCCTCAGACATCTGGTTACACAATGAAGAAGAGAGTACATGTTTTGTTTTTTGATGATGTTCAGTGTCATAATAATCAATGCTGGTTTCACTCCTGGTTAGTTCTTGCCAAACATATTGCATGGGCTAAAGTTTCAGTAGCCTACTTTTCTCATATTTCCTGGTCCTAGGATTAGGTTCCTCTGATTTTTTTTTTTAAAGTCTCATCAGAGACATGGTGATCCCTAAACATGAGGGTTTCATCCTAATCCACCCAGGCCTTTCTCTTCGTATAGATTAAATTGAAGATCACAAACGAACCTGTTCATTTGCTGGTGGATTTCCACCATAAACTCAGACAAATAATGTGACCATTTAATCACTTCTCCCAAAACATTTATACACAACACTGCATGAATAAGTGTTAACAGAAAGCTGCCAAAAAATAAAAAAGTTTTTAATATAACCATCTAACTATTATCTTCTTTTCCTCAGACCATCAGTATTAAATAGATGAAAGAAAAATCAAGGACTACTTGAAGCTATTTTTGTTAATATTCTGGTTACTGAAGTTTACTGTAAATATATATGTATAGTACGCATATTTCTTTTTAACTTTATGCTTCCCTCCTTCCCATGGAATTTCTTCCCACAGATTAGGGGCCATTGGATAGGGGTGAGAGCCACTATCCCTGGGTTGAGGGAAAAATCAAACCATCTTTTTCACCACTGGGTGTCTCCACACACCTGAGCTATAATAATAGTATTTTAAGCTTCTTAGCATTTGTGGGATTAGAAATCTGTTTTTGCTATTTATAATATATGGAAAATGAAACATGATACTCTTTCTTGAGATAAGTATGTGAAAATGTTTATTTTTAAAGTTACTAAATGCATCTTGTCTAACTACCACATGCACTGTTCTGAAAAAGAGCCTTTACCATCTGTAACCTGAATTTTGGTTATTCTTTCTTTTCATACTTCTTCAATTTGAAGTTATGGAAATATTTAGACTTTGTTAAGGCAGAGTCTCTCCTGTTACACAACACTGAACCTCATGTCACTGCCTCAGTGGTTATTGTCAAGCCCCAGAGGTCGGACTTGGAACATCATTCTGAGTGGCAGCTAAAGGTAGCAGGAGTCTTACCTCTCCCTGGTTTGGTTTCAGAAATGAGCTAGGGAAAGGAATCTTTTTAAATCTCCAGAATGATGATGGCTGTGAGTAAATGTTAGATTTTATATCCCACAAACATCTGCCACCTTGTTTGTGCCGAGGAGTAATAAATTTAAAGCCTTTAAAAATCTGAATTTTGGAGAATCTCCTAGAGGAAAACCCAGCCCCTCAGCATGGTCATGTCCAAGTGGGATTGCTGGAGCCTCAGGGCCCCTTGCCGGGCCACACAGGTCTGCTTCAGGATTCCGGGGAGAGGAGTGTCCTCCTGGGCATTCACAGCTACTCTCCACTTGCTCCAGAACATTGGTTAAATACTATACAAAAAAGATATTACCCTTGTTGGATAGTCCTTTGGCCCTGAGGAACAGCCTGGAGGACACATCTCAGCATATGTTCTCCCTTCTAAATCTTTGCGGATTTTGTTTGTTTGCAAAATAAGTTTTTGGCAGTTAAAAAAGAAACTACTCATTATAGGTAGGTCACTTTATAGGAACTAGGCAGTGGATGATAAGAGACTTTATAATTTTTCTCAGGGACCTGAAACCTGAATTTGGATAAAATTAAATAAAAAATACTTGTTTTTCAGTTGCTAGATTTGTGGATTTCTAGTTATTTAACAAAC
This sequence comes from Neofelis nebulosa, assembly GCF_028018385.1. Classification (NCBI taxonomy): domain Eukaryota; kingdom Metazoa; phylum Chordata; class Mammalia; order Carnivora; family Felidae; genus Neofelis; species Neofelis nebulosa. The sequence continues at coordinate 34,655,056 of NC_080788.1, forward strand.
TGCCAGAATGGAGGATGGTGGGGAGGAGAGATCCACACAAATGTTAAGAATGGAGAGAAAAAAAAAAAAAAAAAAAAAGGAGAGCAAGTGTGGGACCCTCCCTTTGAAGGAAAGAAAGCTTTTCTTCTCGTAGGATAACAGGTGTTGTTGGCCTGATAAAGAGTTGAAGCCATAATTCTTAAAAGCTGTCAGAACCAAGTGCTGTATCTTCCTCCATCTGATCTTAACTGGTCCTCTCCATGGTTCAAGTTGTCACCACAAAGCGACGCTGTATTATAGTCACTTACAATGAAGATGTTAACCCTTAATATGTGTCAAAGTCATGCTTCCTATTGCTTCTCCTTTGCTTTTCTCTGCTCTCAGATGCCACAAACAAAATCCCTGCGTGGCATCAGTGGGGCAGCCCCCCATCTGGAGCCCGTACTCCAGAATACAGAGAAATTCTGTTCATATCACACATTCCCAGCCCCAAACAAAGCCCAGATTTTCACTTCTCCCCATTAAAGCCAACATATCCTTTATCATGGAAAATGTAATAGCAGAGAAGTATAATTTTAGGGTTATGTTGTGTATCATTAAGTGAAGCAAATCTGTTCAACAGCAAGGATCAGGCAGGTGGCATGCTTAACGCACTCTGTACTTCCTGCCATTTTATTTACTTTGCCACTCTGGCCTTCTGGAAACACAAAGGGAGATAGAGAGTTCCCAGTATAGGCCTTGCACAGACAGGGACCTGAAGAAGGGATGGGATACCAGACCCCTACCTTCTCATGCTTTGGAAACCTGGTGCAGCTCTTACCCTGCTGGGAGGTTAGTGGAGACTTCCTGTGTTCCGTGACTGTAGGGTTGTTTTCACCGTCAAAGACCGAGGACGGGGGACCTAGAAGAAAAGAGGAGCTCCGGCAAGGTTCTGCAGGCCCACTTCAGTGACCGTGGGCCATGATTTTTTAAATGTAACTAACGAATGTGTACCTTTTATAAGCACTTTGGTGAACTAGAGAAGAAAGTATTCTCAGGATGTGTTCAAAGCTAAGAGGGTTTTTATTTTAAAATGAAACACAGTCCAGATGGCTTTCCTAATCCTCCTCTCTTCTCCCCTGTGGTGGGAGCTAGGCATGGGGCATGCGTCATTCTGTGTTGACAAATGTGTTATGTCTGTCCATATTTTGTGACAGTTCCCCTGCACTGTCCCCCAACAACACCATGCTAGCCTTGGTGGTAAAAGTCCCTGGTGTTTGAGGAAGTCCTCTGTTCTTCTGTGCCCCTAAAATATTTCTAACCACTTTTCTCTGGAACCACTCCCACATTTGATTTGGTGTTAAAGGAAACAGCAAGATGAAGAATGTGGAGATGGATCTATTTGGTCTTGTTGGTCTCTTGGCTAAAACTGTTTAAGGGGCCTATCACCTTGCTATCCATCTATATACTTAATGCCTGTTTATCAGCCCTCTTAGGTCATATAAAAGTTGCACCTTTTGAACCAAGTAATTGTATTTACTAGGGGAAAGGTGTGGATTACAGATTAGTATTATATTATTTTAATGGATTTAAAGTAATTTATAAGTATGCTGAGTGTAAATTTTTAAGACTATGTATTGTAAAAGGACATATCCTGTGAAATATATCATTTTACTGTTTAACAGAATAATTCTATAAAAAGAATGATTTATCTCACCCACGGAACTGATTACATTCCTGATGCAATCAAATCAACAGGCACTTTGTAATTTCCTTTTCGGTTGTTTTTTTTTTTTTTTTTTTTTTTCTTTTTTTTTGGAGGTGGGGGAGCAAGACATCATCTGTATGAAGTGCAGTTTGTGTCACTCAGAATATGCACTGTATAGCTACACAAAAGCAGCTTGATGAACAAATCACCCCGTGGCTCATTAAAGAACAAAGCTTCCAGAAGCAGCAATCCGTGTGGTTTGTTTTCTGACCATCCTGGCTCCCACCCTAACTCACTCCAGTCCCACTCCAATGGTTTTTGTTTAAGGAAAGGACTGAGCAGTTGGCAAAGTACAGAAACAGTAATTACTGGAACTCAGCTGAATTCAAGTGAAGGGTGAGATTCAAGCTGTTAGTTTTCTGTAATGGATGCTAGCTGCCAGCTGTTAAGACTTCCATTTAATCAGCTCAGAGCTAGGTGGACAGCCAAGACCGCAAGCCTACATTTAGGATCCTCACCAAAAAGACTGTGAAGAAGTAGCAATATCTGCTGTGGGCCCAGGAATTCAAGCCTAGGTTGTGCTTTTTGTTCTGGCTGTGATTTGGAGAAAGTTGTGAGCCCTTTCTGGGTGTCAGTTTTCTCATCTGTAAATGAGCTCCCTTCCTCGGGTTTACTTCTCTGTATAACTCCTGCTGACTCTCAGGTGTCCGTGTAAAGGGAAGTTTACTGGAAATTTACGCCTCCCCCTTGAACTGGCTTAGATGTCCTGTATTCTCAACAGAGCCCAGTATTTGTGCCATCAAAAATCTGTTTGATTAAGCTTCTCAAGGCAAGAAGTGTGCCTAGCTTGCTGACTCTTAGATCCCCAGCACCTAACAAAAAGTGCCCTTGCTTAGATACTGGATGAGCAACGTGAAGGAGATTGGGGGTTCCCAAATGCCAAACCAGGTCGAAGGTGAAATAGAAAATTACTCAGTTTTTAGTTAGAATTCTGAGATCATCTTCCCATTTCTTAAAAATTTTTTTTTTTTTTTCAACATTTTTTATTTTTGGGACAGAGAGAGACAGAGCATGAACGGGGGAGGGGCAGAGAGAGAGGGAGACACAGAATCGGAAACAGGCTCCAGGCTCCGAGCCATCAGCCCAGAGCCTGACGCGGGGCTCGAACTCACGGACCGCGAGATCGTGACCTGGCTGAAGTCGGACGCTTAACCGACTGCGCCACCCAGGCGCCCCATCATCTTCCCATTTCTTTTTGCATTGCTTATATTTACATTTTTGCAATAAGTTTACATCAAAATGATAAGGATGGTGAATTGTTTCTTAAAATGTCTTTAGTTGGCCAAATAAAACCTAGAAATGCCATTAAAAATTTTTTTTTACTGTTTATTTCTGAGACAGAAAGAGCATGAGTGGGGGCAGGGGCAGAGAGAGAGGGAGACACAGAATCCAAAGCAGGCTCCAGGCTCTGAGCTGTCAGCACAGAGTCTAACGTGGGGCTCGAACTCACACACCGTGAGATCATGACCTGAGCTGAAGTTGGTCACTGAACCAACTGAGCCACCCAGGCGCCCCAAGAAATGCCATTTTTAAGACATCCCCCGTGATAGCTGAATCTACAACAAACCTCCCAATTATGAAGAAAGCAGAAAGGTGTAAGGAGACAAGTTCTAAAGAGACCAGAGCCTTGTGTTTTTGGTTTTTGGTTTTTGGTTTTTTTGGTTTTTTTAATTGTTCTTCTATATTGGGTAGCAGTACAGTGTCTAAGAGCCAGGGACATAACCATGAAACCAAATCAGACACATGTAATATCTGATTGTTGAGTCTGTGGGCATCTCGGATTCCTATCTGAGTATGTCTCCTCCCAGTTCTGGGTGGCCATTTATCCATTCATCCAACAAATATTTGCTGAGCACCCATAAACACTGTTCCAGGTATTTGGGGTAAATTGGTACAAACAAAACAAAGCTCCCTAACCCTGTGGAGGTTGAATTTTGGGGGAAAACAATGTCCACAAGATGGAGACTAGTCATCCACAACACCTGGATTCCACAATCAGGTTATATTTATTTACTTGAATGGTGCTTCTTGGCATCTTTGGGTCTTTCTCTGCCTTTCTTACCATGAAAGTCCCTTAAGGGTGCAGGAGGATGAGTGTCCCTCCAATCTGCAAACTGCAGTTGAAAAGAAAGGCCCAGATAGGCCCACAGAGACTTCCTCCATGTGCTTCATAACCAAAGACATTTCTAGATTTGAGGGCAAAAAAACTTTCACAGTATCCTCTTCCCTAGCAACAGCCCTAAATGCAATGAAGGAGAGCTCTTTTCCATCCAAATTTCAGTGGGGCCAATTTACAGCAAAATGTTGAGTAAATCCTTGAGATCCACTAAGCTCTATATTGTATTAGGAAAACAAGAGCCACTCAGTGTATTTCAGGTGAGAAGGATTTAAAAAGGAATCAGGGTTAAGTTTAACAATAAACATTGGAAGGACTGGGAAAACAAAGATCAGAGAAGCTCCTGCAGAAGGTAGAGAAAGCCAACACAGATCTCAGCCAAAAGATCCAAAGTTAAGAGCTTGCCTCGAAGCTACTGCAGTTCTAAGGAAGACTGCCTGAAATCTCCATCTTCCCACACAGCTGGCTGCAACTGCCTCCAGAGAATAATGGCTTCCTCCTTTACCTTCCTAGGCCCCTGTGAGTGCCTGCCTTTCATGAGCGAGCCTTAGGCAAAGGGATCCTGGGAAATGTAGTTCCTGGTGTCTCCGCAACCAAGACAAGACCTTAGAAGTGGGGGTGGTATTGATGCCGGTTGCCAGCAGATAATTCAGTTTATGTAGCTCCTCTAATTCTCCATGACTTCCTCCTGGAGATCTCACTCTCTCCCAATATAGAATTGCTGTGCTCACACACCCCAGACACCAGCCTGTGAACTTCAACAGGCCACCCCCGCACTCCTTTATGTTCTCAGGGGCATGGCTACAGGGTACATGTCCGGGGCGTATCTGGTCCTATTTCACCCTTGTGTCTTGTTACAGTGCCTTTGCTCGGACTTTCTGTTTGCAGGCCTTTTAAACCCTATGGTTAAAACTTTTGATAAGCAATTAGATAGTAAAATGACACTGTAGACATTAAATGGCCTGCATAACTGAGGCATATCTGATGCTTTTAGAAGACCCAGAGTAGTTTGAGTGCTCAAGTGGGAAGGGCTTAAGCTGGGCAATATTTGCCATACTCTTTCCTCTCTGGGCACTGGCCTAGCTATTGTCATTTCCAGAGCAGAGTGTCCTGAACCACCTCCTTCCATCAAGGCAGGATATCTCTGCGAGCTAGAATTCATAACACAGGCCAAAGGGCAGGGAACCCCTAGGATTTCACATATTTCTCACATGACCTTTTCCTTCTTGACTCCAAGCATTTCTTCTGTGGGGACAGGAAATGCAACAGCGTTGTTCAGCGATTCCAGGAGTGGAGGGGTGTGGTGGGGTGGCAGTGCCAGAGTTCAGAGGAGTTGAGTCCCACTAAGGTTTGTGTTCCCTCCAAGCCTCAGGGTTTTCATTTATCAATGGGGATGATAGGTCCCTGTCCCGGAGCTAATGTGAGGATTAAATAACATGGGCATTCAGCATTTGGTTCACTGCCTGGTGTAAAGCAAACTTTACTACCATTTTGTAGGTCTTTTGCGTCTGCCTTTGAAAAGGATGAGGCTTGGCTCAGCATTTCTCCCTAAGGAATTAAGAAGTGTTAGAGATTCCCCTTCCCAATAAGTGCCTGTAGCTGCCTGGTTGTGAGTCAGATGGGCTCACCTTTGTTTCTAGAAGGGTGAGGAAGAACAGGAAGAGAAAGGCTGAGAGAGCCTGTGGGCTGGCGGGCCCCCATCTGGAGAGAGGCTGGCCTTTTTACTCCTGTGGGAGTTTCTGAAGCTAGGCTTGAATTTGTTGCACCTGGACTCTGACTTGGCATGGAAACCAGATGGAACACGAGTCTGTGCTCATTCCTTCCATGTCCTCAAAGGGAGAGCCTTTTCCACATGTGTTTTCTTTTTTTTGTTCACTTTTTTACTGAGATTTAACATAATACAGTAAAGTACACAAATCTTAAGTGCATGGCTCAATTAATTTTTATGAATTAGTAGATTTGTGAAACCACCACCTGGGTCAAAATAAAAACCATTTCTAGCATGCCAAAAGGCTCCCCTGGGTCCTTTCCCAGCCACCCACCTCCCTCCCCCTGAGGTAAGTACTATTCCAGCTTCTGTCACCATCCGTTAGTCTTGCCCATTCTTGAACTTTGTATAAGCAGAACCTGTGCCTGGAAGGATTCTTCGGTTCCACTTTTATGTCTGTGAAATTCATCCATGTTGTCACATGTGTTGGTAGTTCACTCTTCTTTATTGCTGTTTTCCATTAAATGAATAGATCACGATTTATTAATCCATCCTATTGCCAAAATACAGTTTGGGGCTATTAGGAATAAAGCTGCTATGAATATTCTTATAATCTCTTTTAGTGGACATTTCTGCCTGGTACGTGTGTATCTACAGGTGGAATTGCCGAGTCACAGGGCAAATGTTTGGCTTTGGTAGATTGTTTTCCAAAGTAGCAGTGCCCATGGTAGTTCCATGTCTCTCAGTTTTTGAACATATCACAGAGGAGCTTCTCCATTGGAGTATTCCCTATGGTCTTGCGGAAAAAGAGGAGCTCAACCCGTTCAGAAGTGATAAACCTCAAGGATGGGAGGAGCAGGAGCAATTTCCCAAACCTGAACAGGAGAGAGAACAACATCAGTTTTATTGGCAGCTTCTGAGCATGAGTCATGGGGGCGGTGGCATAAGAAAGGGTGCGTGAATATTGTTTATTGTGTGTAAAGATTGGAAAGTGAGGAGTTATTTACATTAATACTTTTACATTAATATTTACATTAATCACATATATGATTATTATGATAGCTGTGGTCAATACTATAGATATTTGAGAAAGAATATAAATTCCCCTGTGTAAGCCCATTAGGACGATAGAGTAGCCATTAGTGAAAGTGTTCTGAAGTTGAAGCATCATTTTTGTGGTGAGATACTCCTCCAGAAGCAAAACAACTGCAGTTTTCAGTAAGAACCATTTGCCAGGGCGAGGGTCCCCAGTGCAAAGAAGGAAGGTGGATGGCGAAGCTCCACAAGACAGACGGGAGGGATCAGCAGGGTTCAGTGCCCAACATCAAGGAGGCCGCTCCAAAGTGGGGCAGCTCCACCCTCAACTCCCACCATGGAGGTCTGTGGGAGGCCTTCCCTCATGGGCCAGGTATCCGTGGGACTTGTTCTGCCCACCCAACCCGAGGGCTTCCTTTTTCTTGCGGGTGCCAAGTGGGTGGCACCCCGCAGTCCTGCCCCTCTCCCTTGCTCCTTCCCTTCTTGTCCATCTGAGTTGGGGAGTTTCAGGAAGAAGTAACTAGAAAGTCAAGTCAAGAAACTGTTTTTCAAACTGCAGGAATTCATCCCCTAGTGGATCTGAAATTAAATTCAGTGGGTCACCACAAGCCTTAAAAAAAAAAAAAGAGAGAGAAACGGAAGAGAAACGGAGTAAATTACTGTCTGCAAAGTAAGTGCAGGTACTTTTCGGTGGGACTTTGTTTCAGTGTTTGTGTGTGGACTGGGTTGTGATGGGAACTGTATTTCTTCCTGCCTATTGCAGTTTCTAAAAACTGAAATACACGGACTTAGAGAACCGGAAACCTCTCTTTCACTTCTGTCTGTAGTTGATATTGAACTGCTAAGAGGTGACGTAGGAAATCTTAATCAGAATTGGAAATCTGACACCAACCCAATATGCCCAGACATCTCTGGGAGCTGATCCCAGTAGAAAGTCTGGGAGGGCTACTGGATGTGTTGAATGGGATGACTGTGCTTAGGACACTCTGTCGCACCTTAGGAACAGCTGTTTCTCCCCATGCTCACAGGCAGCAGAAATCTTTCTGGACAACACCATATATATTCCTTGTATACTTTGACTCCTTTAAAGGGAAATTACCTCCTGACATCATTTCTCAGATCAGAGGTGATTTGAAGATGTTCATGTTCACCTAACTTCTTCAGAGACAGCTGCTGGGCACCCCAAAAGAATGCAGATAATAAGGTCTAAAATAGCCAGTAGATGCCTGGAGGTCAAGTGGCCCAATCTATGCCGAGGCTCCACTGCATCTACTGGTGTTGGATGAACCTGGCCCCTGCCCCCACGTTCCCCCAGCCACGCTCTCAGCCTGGAGCTCCTGCCCCCAAACCCAGCCAGGGCCGGGCCATCATCTGTGCACGTGGCTCAGCCCAGTGCATCCTGACAAGATGTTACCCTGCAGCTCCAACAGACCTGGTCATGTTCCCTAAAAACTATCTCTGCCCGACTTCCCCTTTTATTTCTTGACTCCCTCTTCTGCCCGATAGCACCTCTTCTCTGGCTTCAAGTCCGACCCATTCTGACTCCTAGAGGCTCCTGCCACTGTCCTCTCCCTTCCACTCCCTATGGCCACTTCTGGAGAGCAGGACCCCAGGGACTCCCCTGGATGAGGTCAGCGTGCACCGCCCTCCCCGATCATATTCTCTGTACTCACTCCGGCTCTGTGCACAACACCCTTCTGCTCAAACACATACGGTGGCTCCGTCTGCCCGCCAAATCACATATGGCCTTTGGCTGGCATTCAAGTCCTGCACAGGCTGGCCCCAGAGCACTGTTCTGGCCTAATCTCCCACCTCCTCACTTGGCAGCAACCTGGTACACCTTCCGAACTGGTCTCCTGTCCTAGATACCTACATAGATACATACATAGAGATACAGGTATCTGAACTTCAGTATCTGACTAGGGTGCTTCTCGTCTTCAGTGTACTCACTGGGCGGGGGGGTGGGCATCCTTGGAAGGCAGCAACTTTGTCTTATGCTCATTTTGGTCCCTACTCCTGGGGCCTGGCACACAGTGGATGTTGGATTCGGGCCGGATGAACTCAGACCTTTGGGCCATCTGATCAGTGCAGCCCAGAGATGATGTCAAAGCGGTGGGGGGAGGGTGAAGAGGAGAAGGGACAGGTGGGCAGGGAGGCACGCGCTCAGGTCACCTCACAGGCTGGCTGGGGTGGTGCGCCTTGCTGTGCTGGCTCAACATCACCTGGGACTGGTCCTGCAAGGCCTCCACGTGCTCAGGATCTTTCAGGCCTCGAGTTTCTGGAGAGAAACAAGCATCGGCAGTGAGCTCCTCTCCCAGCCTGCCCTCCGGTCCCTCCGCCCCCACAGTCAACCAGGGCCCTTAGGAGGGATGAGCCGGGCCCCGTGCCTCTCTCCTCCTGCCCCCCAGGGAAGAAGCCTCCGCCCACCTGGGGCTATGTGGGGCCGTGGAAGCAGAGCGAGAGGCAGAAGGAAATCACTGGCATTGTCGTTCTTTGACCCCAACCGCCTTTCTTTAAGGCCTGGGCAAAGACTGGGCTACCTGGTTTGAAGAGGACCAGGGCCTTCATGCAGGCGAACTCCGTGGGGTCCACCGCCAGCGCTCGGAAGCGCGAGATGGTTTCTTGCAGCACGCGGCTCTCCGCGCTGGCCAGTGCCAAGCGGCCCTGGGAGCTGCCGGCAGCGGAGGCCTCAGGTGCGGCCAGCAGCGGGCAGCTGTCCAGAGGCAGGGACCACTGTATGGCTCCGAGGAGGAAGAGTTCACTCCATGCCTCTTCCAGCAGGATCACCTGTGCTCAAGAAGGAGCGAGTGTGATGACTGAGAAACGACCTGTCCGGCTCAGACTGCAACCTCCGCCACCTTCTCTGGGGCCCTAGGAAAGGAAGGGCTGGTCCCGGATGCCCAGACCTTCTCCTGACCTCTGCCCGACACTGGCCAGGGGCTCAGAGTTCTAGGATTTGGTATGATCTGGCCCTGCTGCGTAGGCTCCAAGACACTATAGCCTCCACCCAGAGGCTCAGCTGGAACATTTGGGAAGTTCCGAGAGCCGAGGGAAGTTGGGCCGCCTCGGGGGCACACCCCACGAGCATCCCAAGTTGAGTGCGTTCAGCAGGCTCTGCCTGACTTCTGAGCCGCTCCTTGCAAACCGCTGGCCAAGGACTCAGACCCTCAGAGTGTCTCTTTTCCTGGGTTTATCGTGACGCCTCCGCTTGCCCTTGAGACGCTCAGAGGGAAGTCCTACAGGTGAAGAGGTTAGGCGGAAACTGGAGCTCTGAGGTCAGAGGCACTCGTGCTCCCGGGGAGCCCAGAGTCACCCGCTCGCGCCGCTGATGGGAGGGCAGACTGCCCTGTCACACAGAGGGACTGTAGGACCTGAGGGTGTGTCTAGGGGGAGAGAGGACCCAGGGGGCCATAGGCATTGCCTTCAAATCCCTGGTCTCTGCGTCACCTCTTAGTTGCACGTCCCACCACCATCTCTGCCCAGAGATGTGAGCGCCCCATGTGCCCCCACACCGTCACCACCATCCCCAGGTTTCAGGCCCCCCGCCCCCAACCATCGCCTGCACGATGGTGTATGTGCCCCCAACCCGGCTGACCCAAGTGCATCCCCTGACACGTGTACCTGATCCCGGAAGGGCAGGTTGGAGAACACGGGCAGGTTCTTGGCCCACTTGACAGCCATAAAGAGAAGGCGAGCCGATGTCTCATGGATGCTGTCCAGGCCACACGGGGATGAGGAGGAGTATGGGGATGAGGGAAACTCGGGATCATTGCTGGTGACATCAATATTCTCATCGGCTGTTGGAGGAGGAGGCTGCTCTGTGGCAGGGGCAGGGGGCGCTCAGGGCCACAGGGGTGAGGCTAAAGCCTGCTGCGGCAGCACCCAGCAGCCAGCACCCAGCCGTCCCCCCACTTACCGTCCTCTGGCTCCAGCTTAGCACACGTTTCGGCCGTTATAAGGCTGGCCATGAAGTGGTGGTGACCTGGAGGTGTGAGGGCCCTGGGCCCCAGGGCTCTGGCTGCAGAAACAGGCGTGGGGCCCCGTGGACTGGGCCCTGCCGGGGCCAGGGGGGCCCCCAGGGGCTCCAGCCGGCGCTCCGGATCTAACTCCATGCTGGCCAGCCGGACCTGGGCTGTGCTTCGCGGCTGGCGTTCATTCTGCACAGCTGGGGAAGCAGGAAGGGTCAGGACCCCCCATCAGTCCTGTGCCCCCGTCTCTGCTGTCATATAGCTCTCCGGGCCGGCTCCCTGACTCACCATCCTGGTTCATGCCCTCCTGCAAGCACTTCTTCAGCCGGCAGGCCTGGCACTGGTTCCGGTGGGCCTTGTCCACCGGGCACGTCCCTGCCCCCACCTGGCACCTGCAGGAGGAGGCGAGCCCCAGGGTGTCAGTGCCCCACCCAGGCCCTGGACTGTGGCTTTGGGACACGTTTGCCCCAGTCCCTTCTTCCTTGGACGTCCTCCACCCTTCCCCGGGGTCCCCCCTCCCAGGGCTTACCCCGGTGAGGGTCCTGCCCCGCCCCCCTCACCCTCACCGGTAGATGAGCCTCCGCCTCACGCTCCTCTTGAAGAAGCCACTGCAGCCGTTGCAGGCATAGATGCCATAGTGCTTCCCGCTGCTGCTGTCACCACACACGCGACACTGGAGCGAGGGGCCCACACCTGAGGGGCAGGGGCAGGGCTGGGTCACACTCCTCCGTCCCACCTTCTCTGGGAGCCCTCCCCGCCTCCTTCCCGTTCCGGTCCCCACCCACATTTAAACACACTGGCACTCTCTCCTCCTTTACCTACACCCCCCCCACCCCCCCAGCCAGCTTCTGCCCTCCCACCGCCTCCTCCGGGGGTCAGTTGGCTCCAAGAGCACGCTCTCTGCCTCCACTGCCCCGGCTCCCATCCCTTCTCTGCAGGTGACTTCAGGCTCTGGCATCCCACAGAAACGTTCCTGACCACATCCCTGGGAGCTCGGCTGCCACACCCCAAGGCTGCTTCTCTCTCTTTTCCCATCAGTTCAGCTGTCCCATCCTGACTCTGCTGACCGCCCCCCACCCCCCACCCCACCCCCGTTTCTAAGATTCTGGGTTTGCTGGCCTGTCCCCTCACTCTTGCCCATGGACCTTGGGCTCTTTTTCGTGGTCTCTGCAAATCTCAGGTCCTCAACACTCCACTCCCCCAAAGGCCCAGATGCTGCCTCCAGGAAAGCCATACCTGCTGGCTCCTCTCCCAGGCCCCATGTGCCTGGAGACTCCTTCCGGGAAGCAGCTGCAGTGGCTGGCACAGCTGCAGCCATGTTGGCGCTCATCCGCAGGCAGTGGGCCTAGTGCTAGCGGGTCCCCCGCTTCCTGCCTGAGGGAGGCCTCCTGAGGGGGCGCAGCCGTGCTCCCCCTCTTTCCACCTCTGTCCCTCTCTTGGTGCCCCCGTCCCTCTTCTATTTCGACTTCTCTGTCTCCCTGGCCCTGGTGGTCTCCCTCTGTCTTTGTCTCCCTCCTGAGTCTTTCCTCTCTGTTCTGTCTGTTGGTCTGAACTCAGGAGCTGCCCCAACTTCCCCTCACAGCAGCGGCTCTGGATCTAGGAGATTTCTCCCAGGGCAGCACTGGACGTAGCTTATGATCCTCTTAATCTTTACTGTCTCCACAGGGGATCAACCAGCCACACCTGCAGCGTCACCAAGGTGCCCGCTGAGCCGGTCGATCTTGCTGCCCCCACACCAGCCCCCAGGCTGCCCAGGGTCCCCTGGTCCCTTCCCCTCTGTGCCCTCAACCTGCTCACCGTTCAATGCCAAATCTTGAAGGGAGGTGTGGACTCCAGGTCCCCTAGGACTTTAAACCTTTTGGAGCTGCTTGGCATGTGTCTGGGAGCAAGTGTGTGTCTGGGAGGTGTGTGTGCGTCTGTGTGTCTGTGTGCCTCCATGTGTGTGGTGCTCACTGTGGCTCCAGCTTTCCACCCTCATGGTTCCCACCCAAGCCCTCAATAAGGGACTGCTTACGGCCCAGAATTTGAGTGTCTCGGGTCCCCTAGAAGGGGGCTCTCCACACGTCCAGCACAGAGGTGGCTCCCGTCACGCATGGGAATGGCTCTAATGTAGGGTCTGAGGCTGGCCTAGAGGCAGGGAGGCCTGAGGCCCAAGGTGGAGAGTCTCCTTCAGGTCTGTGAGGAGCAGAAGAGGAGCCGTAAACATTTTCCTCACCCTCCCGGGGAGCAGGGCCTGCAGGATGGGAGGTGTGAGGACACAGCTCCTGAGCCTGGCAATGGCGTCTCGGGTGGCCTCTCCTCCTTTCCGACTTGGCCTCACGGTCCTAGGCAGGCTGGCCTCCCTGCTGTCCCCAGATCCAGGCTTCCCAGCTCGAGCCCAGTGTGGTTCTGAGTTGAGGAGATGGAAGGAGGGGTCTGCGCCTCTGTGAACCAAGCCTGGGGTTCAGAAGGAGCGTGGAGAGAGCACAAACAGAGTCATATGTAACCCCTGCTCCTGCACAGGCCAGCCATACGTCCCTGAGCGAGTGATCTAGGCTTTCTGAGCTTCAGATTCCTCGTCTGTGAAAACAGGTGACAAAACTACCTGTCTTGCAGTGTAGTGGGGAAACCAAGAGAATTCCCAATGTGTTTCAGTGCCTGGTACTCAATAAGAGCATAATAAATGATGGGGGCTGTTATTATGATGATTTCTCTGAGGAGATCACAGAGCAATCCCCAGGAAATAGCCTTTCCTGTCCCCTGTCCCCACGTCCATTCTTGCCTCCTTCCTGGGATAGAGCAGAGAGCCCTGCATTGGTCCGGAGGGGACCACCCATCCTCAGCAGACCTGCTCACCTCTGGGGCTTAGAGCCCAAGGGGAAGGGGGACAGTGAGAAGTTTCTGGAAGGATCATGGAGTGAAGGGGATGGGGGCGGGGGGGGGCGGGGCCCTTATGTATGTGGGGTTAACCCTCACTGTGACAGAGAAGCACTACTGGGGATTTGGGAAGTCAGCTCGAGGGGCTTTGCAGGGTAATCCGCTTTCCCAGGCCTCAGAAGATCGAGGCCACCAGGCTGAGGCCCCACACCTGACCTCCTCTGCCTCTGTGCTCACCTGCACCCCTTCCTGGCAGGCAGCCCTCAGGGCCCTCTACTGCACAGTCCGCAGCTCCACCTAACCTCCAAAGCCACGGGCATCTCCCTTGAACTTGATTGACCGGTCTCTCCTTTGGAAAGCTTGTCTCTCCCACTCTGGAGCATGTCTTTACCATCGCCCTCCGCACCCTGAATGGTCATCACTCAGGGCGCCCCAAAGCACGCCCCAGCCAACCTTTTCACCCTGTCCTTGGGTGATGATCTCACATGCCTGTGCAGCTTCCACGACCCCGTCACACCTGCCTGGATCTGGGCCAGAGCTTCCACCCACAGACCCACTCAGAGTTCAGGTGTGGAGACCGACTCCACACGCCCCAACGGGCTCATACCCGGCTCGTCCACAGAGACGGTCACTGAAGGCCCTGGATTGAGGGCCTGCCCTGATCAGGCATGCTCAGGGAGGAAAGCACCCTAGGCTGAGTTGAGGACCTTTGACCCTGGAGGTCGGGGCCAAGGAAGAGCCCCTGGGAAAATCAGGACAGCGTGGGGCGTGGGGGCCAGGGAAGGGGAGGATTCGAGGGTGGAGCCATCCATCCACCAGGCCAAGTGTCCTGTGATGTTTTTGCACCGTTGCTAGTGAGAAGGAGACAGCGAGCAAGACGAGTGCTTGCACAAATGCTTGCAATATCCTATCCAACACTCACAGCAACCTTCAACCCAGAGGTGAGGAAACTGAGTCTCAGAGAGGTTAAGCAAACTGCTTCAGGCCACACAGCTGCAGAATGGTAGAGGAGCCTGGGGAAAGAGACAGGGCTCTCAAAAAACCGATGTCAGGTCCCCACCATGCTTTCCACCATGGTGCTCTCCAAGGAGACCGGGCGTCTCTTTGGCTTTAGCTGGCGCTCACGACGAGCGCTCTTCCCAGGAGAGGGAGAGTGGACCACCCTGGGCGGGAGAGAGAAACTCCAGGGCCGGATCTTGCCCTCACCAACACTGATGAGCAATAATGACCAACCGCAGGTCATCTTTCTCTCCTCCGTCGGTCGATGGAAGATTCCAGGGACGGGGTTTGGAGCCTCAGGTCAGCCGGGCATGTGAATGACAAGGTGCTTAAAGGACACTGGCTCATTTTTAACTTGTCTTTGCTTTCCTCGTATTCCGTAGCGGGTATGTATTACTTAGAATGGAAAAAATAAATCCATCAGAATAAAAGATACTAGCAATGTTTGACGTGCCTGTTCTTAACACTGTGTTGACACCTCACGTTATTTTGGTTTCGGGCTGGCTCCTCCGTCACCCTGGCCCTCCGTTCTTCAGGTTCTTTGGCGGGTCGGCCCCAGCCGGAGCCAGGACTGTGCTGGGGGAAGGGTGGGGGGAGGCTGACAGCCCAGCGGGGCTGGGGGCAGGGGCTCTCTCCCGATTTGTGACCACCAGCTGCTGGGGCAGACGCCAAAGGATTACCCGGCCCAAAGCTTTGAATCTGCTGACGAAGCTGCCAGAGGCCACCTTATCACTAATACAATTATTCCCCCAGGGAACAGGTCAGCAACTTCCTTCTGACTCCCTGGAGGTCTGGGGCAGGTGGAGAGGGGGTGAATGGTAAAGGCTGCGGAACTGACTTTTTCCAGGTAAAACCCCCTGCCCCAGCCTGTCTAGGGCCTGCCATACCCTGTGTCACTGAGAGATGACCCAGATGTAGTCAGGAGGACGAGTGGCTTCTGGGATGAGGTCTGGTTGGCTGGGCTGAACACCACGGTTCCAGGAGCCACGGGCTTCTGGTTTGGGGCAAGCTGCGCTCATGGCATTTGGTCCTGGGACCATGTTTCCCGGGAGTTTTCAAAAATTCTCTTTATTCCCCCACCCATGCGTCTTCATGACCTCAGAGAAGGGATAGCTAGTGATGTGTTCACAGGCTCAGGAACTCAGGACGCCAGTTCCACTTCCAGGAAACTATCCCTTGGAAAATTTCACAAAGATTTAATTGTGGGGCTGTTCCCTGCAGCAACTGTCGTAAAACACCCCCCTGGAGACAACTGGCCGAATACAGTCTGCTCCATCCCGACAGCGGAATGCTGAGCAGCCTTTGCAGATGGTCACGTTTCTGTATTCATTTACACGGAAATATGCCCAGTGTTTCAACTTGAAAGCCAGCTACAAAACAGCATGCACAGTTTGATTTCATGTGTTTCGGGGGAATTTCTGGCCAAAGATCATGAGACTCCTTTCTCGTTGTTAGGACCTAAATTCGTCAATAGTTTCTTTTTCTAGAGCAGTGAGCGGAAGATTCAGGACTTGGGAGAGGCAGACACCAGCAGGAACGTTTCTCAACAAAGCCTCTTTCTTTTCTTTTCAAGATAACATTTAGAAATGATCAGATAGTTCTCCCAGCCTTTGGCTTGTGAAGTGCTTCTCCCAGAATCATTTTAGAGGTCCGAGCAGAAGTGGAGAGGCTCCCTCTTCCGTCCCAGGGGAGCAGACAAAAGGCTGTCTGTCCAGGACGCGTCTGATCTGTACCTCCAGCTAAGGGTGACCCCTTCCTCTGTCCCTGATGACCGGTAGTGAAGGACGCCTGTTTAACTTCTCCCCCCGGCTGCTGTGAGAGAACTTCTCGCCACAAAACAGAAGTCTGGCTGTTTTGTTTGAATGTTTAATAATGAACATGTATTACAATTATAAGCAAGATAAAGCTCTTTTCATTAAAAAAAAAAAAAGGAATGGCTAATTTGAAATAAATACTAATACTACCACTAACAATAATTAATAATAGGAAGTACTTACGAAGAAATTGTTCAGCATTTCTGTGTGTAAGAATGAAATGCTTCTCAGGCCCTCGATTTCGCTCCCTCATTACTGGAGGGGAAGGTTAAAATCTTGAACAGCCGGTTGGGCCTGAGCCCTGCCTCATCAGACAGCTACAGGTGGGTGCAGCCTGGTCCTGGAGGCGCCCTTTCTCTGTCTACCCCTGCTTTAGCCCCATCCATGCTGTGCTGGGGAGGCACTGGAGGCTCCCTGCCCGGGCAGGGGCAACTGGGCTGGGGAGAGCTCTTGGAAAACCAGTACAAAAGTATTTTAAAAGTTTAGCAAGAGGTAAAACTATACCAGTGTATTCTAGCTGACTGACTCCTGGTTCTCATATTTATCATCTCCGAGAAATGAAACAACCTAACACAGGGGTTTTCAACTTGGGCCCTATTGACATTTGAGCCAGAAAATTCTGTGTCGTGGGGGCTGTTCTGTGCGTTGTAGGGCATTTAGCAGCACCCCTGGCCTCTCCCCACTAGATGCCAGTGGCGTCCCCTTCTCCCCAGTTGAGACAATCAAAAATGTCTCCAGACATTGCCAAAAATGTCCCCCGAGGGGCAAACTTGTTCTTGGTTGAGAATCACTGGGTCTAAGCCATGTTATTTCCTGCTTTCCTGGAGACAGTTCGCCAAGTCTGTTTTTACAGATGCAGGAAGCACAGCCCAAGACAAATGTCCACGAGGAGCCCCAGGCCATCGGGCATGTAACATTATCTTCAGTATGCAGACTCAAGAACTATCTGGAAGGACGCTCAAAATGTTGACAGAGGTTTCTCTGGAGGAGAATTTTACTATGTTATTTTCTTCTTTATATTTGTCTGTGTTGTTTGAATGCTTAATAATGAACATGTATTGTAACTGTAATCAAGATAAGGCTTTTCGTGTTTTTAAAAGAGACCAGCTAATTTGAAATAAATATGACCTGTAATAATAACAAAAATGGGAACTCTTTATTAAGAAACTGTTGTGTAGCAGCCAGAGTTCTAAGTGTTTTTATGTGTGAACTTTTTAAATCCTCCCAATAGCACTATCAGACCGATGTTATTGCTCTTGTCCTCTCGTTACAAAACAAGAATGACAGAGAGGTTTAGCAACTCATCTAATGTCATACAGCTAGTAGGTGATAGAGCTGGGATTCAAACCCAGGCAGATAAAGTGGTTATTTTAGGAGAATGTGTCTGCCCAAGGGTAAGGGGGAAAAAAACGGGAATATCGTATTTCTGAAAAAATAAAAACAAAAAAAACAAACAAACCCCAAAACAAAAACCATCCTCATACATTTAATAAAGAAAATCTCCTCCAAGACACATTCTGTCTCCAGGTAAGTTGAAAGAATAAAGTAGATATGCTGGGCTATGGAAAGTCACTTTGAATTGGCACTTCTGTTCCCAGCTTTTCTATGGGATGCAGAGTCTTAGATTCAAACTACAATACAAATCAAAGAGGAAAGTGAAAGAATTATTCTACAGGGAATGTCTTTTTTTTCTATGTTTGCTTTTAATGCGATGGCTGGGGGGGGCGGGGGGGGGGCTTCACCAGGTATGACGACATGACTAGTAGTGCACATGCGTGAAGGTGTGTGTGTGTGTGTGTGTGTGTGTATAGAATCCGGCCCTTCTGTGACAAAGGCAGGCTGAGATTTGTTATATGGACGCAAAGATGCTGTCTCTCCCCGTGTCTGTTGTGGTTTATTCTTGAGGTCCCAGACAACGTCATGACAGCCGCACAAGCTTCTAGAAATTTCCCCCAAAACAACTCTTCAGACGAGCAGCTGTTCAAATGTAAACTTGGCACATTTTCCTTCTTGACTTTTGATATGGACGGAAGCTGTATTTTCTGACCTTAGCTATATTTACTAATTGGTGAAAATGCTAAATTGAGGTAATAAATATCCAGTGTCTCTCCACAGAGATGAAGGAGGTATTCTTTAGAATGGCCTCATAGAAAATGCATCCGCTCCACGCAATTCTCCCTACGATGTCATGGTACAGGAGGGGTCCCGGAGTAACTGGCCACTGCCCAACTTGTCAGCTGGGCCGCGAAGGTCTCCTGGGTCCCTGAACACAGCACATTCCCTCACAGCCCGTGGTCTTTGCATATGCTGTTCTGGCTCCCCAGTTATCTCCGAAGGGGTTTGAAAGACCTGCCCTTTAGCAGAATTTCTTACACAGACACTACAACGTGATATGTCAAGATGTTGCTTTCAGTCATCATGCATTGGAAATAGCTCAATATATATATTTTAATGTAACAAATTATGGCACTTTTCCAAAATGGCTCTTTGCCACTGGAAGGGGTTATATGGAAAAATGTTATGATGAAATAGCAAGCGACAAAATGCCACAAACACTAAGGCATTTGTGAACAAAACTAAGCTAGTTCTGCTAAGTCAGAGGCATTCTGGTTATTAAATTTAATATATTTAAAATTTTAATATAACATAGCATTTAATAGAAATTAGCATTATTTTACTGAGATTTTATGTTGTCATACTGTTTCTTCAGCATGCTTATCTATTTATTTGATTGTCTATTTCCAAAGGTAATTTCTTTAAAAACATTTTTTTAATGTTTATTTATTTATTTATTTTTAACGTTTTTTTAAATTTATTTTTGAGACAGAGAGAGACAGAGCATGAACGGGGGTGGGTCACAGAGAGAAGGAGACACAGAATCTGAAACAGGCTCCAGGCTCTGAGCTGTCAGCACAGAGCCCGACGCGGGGCTCGAACCCACGAACTGTGAGATCATGACCTGAGCCGAAGTCGGCCGCTTAACCAACTGAGCCACCCAGGTGCCCCTTTAATGTTTATTTTTGAGAGAGAGAGACAGAGAGAGTGAGTGGGGTGGGGCAGAGAGAGAGGGAGACACAGAATCCAAAGGAGGTTCCAGGCCCTGAGCTGTCAGCACAGAGCCCGATGCAGGGCTCGAACTCATGAACCATGAGATCATGATCTGAGCCAAAGTCGGACACTGAAGTGACTGAGCTACCCAGGCACCCTCAAAGGTAATTTTTAACTAAGGCTGTGATCTATCATTTTGTTCCCAGACACAATTTCAAGGTGAGATTTCTGAGTAAGACACTGAAATTTAAAATAACTTTTCTGGAAGTCTGAACTTATTTCAAAAATAAAATGTTAAAAAACACATATGTTAAGGACTTGTTTTAAATGTAGCTTGTTATGACAGGGGTATCGTGCTTATGCTTAATGAAAAAGTACCTTGGTCTGTTAGAAGCTATCCCAAAGTATTTACTGGTGAAGTGATTCAATGTGTTGGGTTTGCTTTTTAAAAAATATAGCACAAAAATTTTGTTTCATAAACGAGTGAACGGAAGGAGGAAGTGTGTCAAAGCAGAACAGCTAAAGTTGATGGTTGATGATGTGGGAGATGGGTCCATGGTATTTCGTTGAACTATTATCTGTAATTTTGTCTATGATGGACGTTTTATATAATAAAAAGTTAATTTAAAAACATACACACACATTTTTCAACATGAAAACTGAAACAAAAAAAATGTGGTTGATGGCTTTGGACATACCCTCCAGCCTAAGTCTTTTTGCTTTCTCCCTTTGCTTCCACCACTCCCACCCTAAATCTGTCTTCACTAACCCTTTCGATCTCGCTATGTAGTTTTGAGGAGCTAAGCTGAAGGGGGTGATGCCATAGAGGAAAATTCCAGGTGCTGGCTTTGCATGAGGTTGGCTATTACACGCATCAGCGCCCCCTCCTGGAAGGAGAAAAAGGCAGCGGTACCCTTGAGCTTTCTCACTGTGTCAGAGTGCCTGGCTTTAAAAAGAAAAAAATATTGGGGCACCTGGGTGGCTCAGTCAGCTGGGTGTCCAACTTCAGCTCAGGTCATGATCTCACTGCTCATGAGTTCGAGCCCCGCATCGGGCTCTGTGCTAAGAGCTTGGAGCCTGGAGCCTCCTCCAGATTCTGTCTCTATCTCTGTGTACCTTCCTTGCTCTGTCTCTGTCTCTCAAAAAATAAAAAAAATAAAATAAAAAAAAAAGAAAAAATATTATGGTACAAGTTTGATTATTTATGTATTCACTATTAAATTTTTTCCAGCTTCGTTAAGGTATAACTGACATATAACATTATATAAGTTGAAGGTGTACGTGTTGATTTGATACACTTACGTCTTGTGAAATGGTTACCATGGTAGTGTTAACGCCTCCATCACCTAAGGACCACAGCTTTTCTGTGATGAGAACATTTGAGATCTATTCTCCTGGTCTTATAACTGGAGGTTTGTACCCATTGACCAACATCTGCCCTCTCCCTCTTCCTCTAGCTGACCCTTCCTCACGCTTTGAGACACAGCTCCAATCCTCTTCTCAGACCAGACTCTCTAACATCTCTCCCCACATCCCAGTCACAATCAGAAATAAGGAGAGCTTGGGTGGCTTTGTTGGTTGACTGTCTGACTCTTGGTTTTGGCTCAGGTCATGATCCCAGGGTCGTGGGATCAACGATCCTGGGGTTGTGGGGTCAAGCCCCACGTTGGGCTGAGCATGGGGCCTGCTTAAGATTCTCCCCACCCTCCCTCTGAAGTAAATATATTTAAAAAAAAGAGAGAGAGAGAGAGAGAAAGAAAAAGAAACTATTCTAGTCATCTATTTGTTCAGTTAGTGTCTGTCTCCTTCAACCAGAATGTAAGCTTTATGAGACCAGAAATCTCGTCTATCTTGCTTAAGGGTTTGACACATGGAAGGAGTCTGATAATTATCTGCTGAACGGCCGACCGGATGCATCAGTGAAAGCTTCCCCTATCTCTCTGGCAGAGTTTGCTGTTCCTTTCAGGTATAGGACAATGGTTTTCAAGGTGTGCTGAGTAAAGGGGCTGGCAAGGGTGAGCCCTTCTGTGACTTCAACCAGAACACCTCCAGATTTGTGTCTTATAATTGGTAGAAATTAGTCTGAAGAAAGGTTTCTTCCTAAAAAGTGACCAGAGGATTGCAGGTAACCTCAGGTAAGATACTTTGTTAGCTGTGTGGCCTTGGACAAGCCTCTTAACTTCTCTGGGCTGTTATAATAAAGCAATAGCGGTGTTCATAAACCTTACCTGTTCGCAGACAGGAAACTGAATTAGAACACTTTTCAAGTCCTCTCCCAGATCCGCGACGGTAGCAGTAGTCAAAATATTAAGAGGCAGCTCGATCTACTTGCAATAACCAGAAAGGCCACAAGATGGAGGTGTTACTCCATGAGAAAAGCTTTTCCTGCTCCCTGGAATGTTTCACTTCCCCAATTCTAGCAGGAGCGAGAGATTTGGGAATTTCTTCTTTGAAATTACAGAAAAGAAGAAAAAACAATCATTAGCACTCTCAACTTCAGGCAGAGGATTTAAAATCTTTTAGCGATGAATCCTGGCAGAGTTACCCAGTGTGGAATGCAAAGTTTTGTTCTACCAAAGCATCCAAGAGGAGCTTCTGCGATGGAGGAATGAGCTAAATTTGGTTCCTCTGTGTTTTAGAGGCAATCGCCTCAAGGGCCAGATTACCAGAGTCTGGGAGGCACTGAGCAGGAAGGACATTTTCTGCATTAAGGTCGTGGCAGGAATCTTTGTCGTGTCTTACTGTATTGGTAGGAAAAGAGGGTGAAAGCACCAGAATAGGCAAAAATACAGTTGATCCAAGAGGACACGTCTCAGCAGACCTTTGGGGCGGAGGCGGGATGATGCGGAGGAGACTAGAGTGTTGACTGCTTGCTGCCGTGGAGACAGGGAAGCTGGAAGGGTGCTCAGAACAGGTTCGGAAGAAGGCGATGACTGACATCCCCTGGGAGAGGGTCTGCGTGAGAATGAAGAGTGGAAGTGAGCCTGTAGATCTGCCTGTTGTTTCCCCCAGAATGTGGTCATCAGAATAAATGAGCTGAACATTCCTGAATCCAGGCCAGACCCACCTGTCAGGCCTGCTTGTGGATGGAGGAGGCTTGGTGACCTTCATGCAGAGACCTGGGCGCGTCTGCTACCTTGCCGGCTCTCCCACGTGCCTCCTGTAGCTGGGGAGCACCCCCCCCACCCCACCCCCCCCACCTTCCCGAGGGCCCAGCCAGAGAAGGAGCATCGGGAGGCTGCTTGGAGTCACCCCAACCTCTAGGCTGCTTGCGCTCAAGTAACGTGCAGACAGCTTTTTATTTTATTTTAAAAATGTTTATTTATTTAGGGGTGCCTGGGTGGCTCAGTCGGTTAAGCAGCCGACTTCGGCTCAGGGCATGATCTCGGCGGTCCGTGAGTTCGAGCCCCGCGTCGGGCTCTGTGCTGACAGCTCAGAGCCTGGAGCCTGTTTCGGATTCTGTGTCTCTCTCTCTCTGACCCTCCCCCGTTCATGCTCTGTCTCTCTCTGTCTCAAAAATAAATAAACATTTAAAAAAAATTTTTTTTTAAATGTTTATTTATCTATTTGAGGGAGAGTGTGAGCAGGAGAGGGGCAGAGAGAGAGAGAGACAGGAGAGAGACTCCCAAGAGAGAGAGCCCCAGCACAGGGCTCGATCCCACAGACCATGAGATCACGACAGGAGCTGAAATCAAGAGTGGGACGCCTCACCGGCTAAGCCACCCAGCGGCCCCCAGACAGCTTTTCAAAGGAACGTCATTGTTTTCCTAACCTCCAGTGTTGAATCCAATAACCTCATGTTTTACTTTAATGCTATAAAAATTGAACTAAGTGGAAGGATAGAACTCTTAAAGAACTGTATAATCAAAATGAAACTGCTAATTAAGTGAAAACACTATTGTGAGCACACAGAATTAAAAGCAACAACACGGATAGGACGGATGATGCTTTGCTGGGACCCAGCGGTCGCTCAGGACGTAGAAAGAGGAACCAAGTGTATGATGGAGATTCTTTTGGGTTTGGCGTGGCTTGTCCAAGGAACTCACTGCACTGCTGCGGGTCTTTTGCCTCAAATGGCAGGTCTTTGACACACTCTGGCCTTTGCTTTGTGGACATCCACTCTTTCACACCAAATATGACCCCTTATTAGCTCTGCTCGTGACAATTAAAGCAATAGCACCTGGTCCCAGTGCTGGACCCAATGGCAGTGTTGGACTGGAGGGAGTCAATCAGACGTTGGAGTATTTGTACGTGCCTATTTTTTTATTATTAATTTTTTTAATGTTTATTTATTTTTGAGACAGAGAGAGTGTGGATGGGGGGAGGGGGAGAGAGAAGGAGACAGAATGTGAAGCAGGCTCCAGGCTCTGAGCTGTCAGCACAGAGCCTGATGCTGGGCTCGAACTCACGAACCATGAGATCATGTGACCTGAGCTGAAGTCCGACGCTCAACTGACTGAGCCACCCAGGTGTCCCTGTACGTGCCTGTTTTTAAAAGATTATTATTAACATAAAAACACAAAATGAAAAAAATTACTATTGGAAACACTCCTGAAATAAACAACCACCATTTCATTAAGTTCTCTCCCCAGGATGAATTCCCAGTCATGGGATTAAGTGAAAGGGTGTGGTCAGCGTTGAGGCTCTTGTCACACTGTGTCAGTGGACTTCCTTAAATCAACATTTTCAGTGAAATGGTATTTCTCAGCTTGCCTCAGAGGCTGATGGTTTAACCCGGGAAAATAAGCGTTTGGGGCACAGTTAACACACATGCACAGCTCGTGTCAGGCTGGGGACCTCACTCGAACCCCGTCACTCCTCCCCACAAATGCCTGATTGGCTTCTTCTCTCACCCAGGGTGAAACCAAAGTCTTCCCCAGGCCCCCGGGGCACCTGACCTCATCTCCTGCTCCCCAAGTTCTCCCACTGCCTGCTTTGCGCTCTCCTGGAGGCAGAGCTCTTGCACTTTCCTCTGCCTGGAACATCCTTACCCAGGTAGCCACGCGGTGGGCTGGCTCCTGCACCCCCTAACCATCCCGTTTAAAATTGTACGTCCCGCCCATCCCTCCCGCTCCCCATCCATCTTCCCAGCTTTGCTGACATATTACTGACATGCCACACATCAGTTACCTGGTTACGTCTTTTTTCTGCCTCCCCCATGAGCACGTAACCTCTCTGAGCTCTTATTCCACTTGGTATACTGCTACATATTCACCCCCTAGCAGAGTATCAGGCAAAGAGTAGGTGCTCAATAAACATTTGTTGAATGAGTGAATGAATGACTGTCATGACTGGGGAGGCATAAAGGCAGGTGATAGAAAGTTAATTTCACAAAAATGAACTATTGGGACCTCATCAAAATAAAAATCTTCTGCACAGCGAAGGAAATAATCAACAAAACTAAAAGGCAACTGACGGAATGGGAGAAGATATTTGCAAATGACATATCAGATGAAGGGTTAGTATCCAAAATCTACAAAGAACTTATCAAACTCAACACCCAAAAGAACAAATAATCCAGTGAAGAAATGGACAAAAGACTGGAATAGACTCTTTTCCAAAGAAGACATCCAGATGGCCAACCGACACATGAAAAAATGCTCCACATCACTCATCATCCAGGAAATACAAATCAAAACCACCATGAGATATCCCCTCACACCTGTCAGAATGGCTAACATCAACAACTCAGGCAACAACAGATGTTGGCGAGGATGCCGAGAAAGAGGATCTCTTTTGCGTTGTTGGTGGGAATGCAAGCCGGTGCAGACCCTCTGGAAGACAGGATGGAGATTCCTCAAAAAACTAAAAATAGAACTACCCTAAGACCCAGCAATTGCACTACTAGGCATTTATCCACGGGATACGGGTGTGCTGTTTCAAAGAGGCACGTGCACCCCAATGTTTATAGCAGCACTACTGACAATAGCCAAAGTATGGAAAGAGCCCAAATGTCCATCGATGGATGAAAGGATAAAGAAAATGTGGTGTATTACTCGGCAATCAAAAAGAATGAAATCTTGCCATTTGCAACTACGTGGATGGAACTGGAGGGTATTATGCTAAGTGAAATTAGTCAGAGAAAGACAAAAATCATATGACTTCACTCATGTGAGGACTTTAAGAGACAAAACAGATGAACATAAGGGAAGGGAAACAAAAATAATATAAAAACAGGGACGGGGACAAAACAGAAGAGACTCATGAATATGGAGAACAAACAGAGGGTTGCTGGAGGGGTTGTGGGAGGGGGGATGGGCTAAATGGGTAAGGGGCACTAAGGAATCTACCCCTGAAATCACTGTTGCACTACATGCTAACTAACTTGGATGTAAAAAGAATAAAATAAAATTAAAATTAAAAAAAAAAAGTGAACTTCAGGGCGCCTGGGTGGCCCAGTTGGTTGAGCATCCGGCTCTTGATTTCAGCTCAGCTCATGATCCCAGGGTCATGGAATTGAGCTTTGCTTTGGGTTCCACATGGAGTGTGGAGCCTGCTTAAGAGTCTTTCTCCCTTTCTCCCTCTGCTCCTCTCCCCCTCTCATGTGTTCTCTCTCTCTCTCTCAAATAAAAAAAAAAAAGTGAATTCCAAGGGAGAATGTCTGAGTTGTGAGGTCAGGAACAGGTTGAGGGGTCTGCCTGTGTCCCTTCCCTTGAATCTGGGTAGGCCTGTGGCAGGCTTTAACCAACAGAAAGAGGCAGGAGTGATGCCTAGGACTTCCAAGTCCAGGCCTTAAGAGACCTGGCAGCTTTCTCTTTCTCTTGCAGGCTCTTCCTTCTCCACCTGCCACGTTCGAGAAGCCCAAGTCCCTGTGGGCATCACCCGGAGAAGGAGCCGTTCTCAGTGGGCCCTGAATTCCTGACCCATGGAATTGTGAGAAATAAGAAAATAGTTGCTGTTTGAAGCCACTGAGTTTTGGGGATAGTGTGTTACACGGCAACAGATAAGACAAACAGGGTCATTACCTGAGAGTGTAAGTTGGGTGTGAGGGGCGTCAGAGTCCGAGCTCATGTGAGCCGCGGGGCAAAGATGACCGAAGTCAGGCCCCTCCGGGACTCAGGTGAGGAGCCAAGAATTCTGTCTTGAGTGGGTGAGAGTAGAGGCTGACTGAGGGTGTTGAGTTCAGGTCGATTTGATCTTTTGTGTCTCACTGCTGTGCCCCTCTGACCCTGGCTGGCCTCCAAACAGGACTGACTCTGGGGTTAGAAAAACAAATGTTTGGAATCCACTCGGGAAAGCAGGACAGAGAAGTAGAGGTGCTTCCTTCGAGGCAATGGTGTGTGTGTGTGTATGTGTGTGTGTGTGTGTGTGTGTCTTTGTGTGTAACTGTCAGAGAAGCATGTCCCCGGGCTCTCCACCTGGAGCCGGAGAATCTTTGTGAAGCCACGGTCATCAGCAACAACCTCTGTGACGCACACCACACGCTCAGGGAGTAAGTTCTGGCCCACGTTTAGTTTTAAAGGGACTTTCGTCTTGCAGATGCGTTTATGCAATTCTTGCGGAGGGCCAGTGCCACGTGGAGGAACAAGCACAAACAATGAAGGTTAGATGGACCTGGGTTCGAATTCCTCAGCCACCAGGAGCTGTGTGATGGTGAGTAAATTTCCTAAACTGGTGAGACCTGGCTTCCCCAGCTGTAAAATGGAGAGAATAGTACCCAGCTGTCAGGATGGCTCCACGTATTAAATACTGCCACGCGGAGGAGGCTGTCGCATCCACACGACTCCTGAAACAGAATGTTACGGGCACCAGTGACAGTCACAGCAAAGTTTGTTACGAGAGGCAAGGCCGACCGATCGGGACCAACACTCTTGGTGAGAGTGCGGCCCCGAACAGCCGGGGTACAGAGTTTTCATGGCCGATCACATCGTTTTATCATCACCTGGGAACAGAACAGAGAAACAGTTCCCAGACGAGTTAGAAACAGTTGCTGGATGGGGTGATTATTTTAGACTTTTTGCCGCTAAGTTGCAACCAGTGGATCTCCTTGACCTTGCCTCTGATGCTCTTTTCTTTGAGCTTTTGTTTCCTTCATTGGTGAAGCCTGATTTACAAGAGTATGAAGCATAATTTACAAGAGTAAAAGCAAGATAAAGCAAGGCTGTTATCTCTTGACCTTCAGTGTCAGAACAAAGCTGTTATTTTTCAAGCTGCACTTTAGCCTTATGCTACAACTTAACCCTTACAAGGCTAAGCGTGAGTTCCCTGCCAGTTATTAAGTAGAGCCCGCACAGTAATACCCGTTAGGGCTCTTAGAAAGCTGAGAGCCAAATCTGATGTCCGTTTATTTGCAGCTCGTTGCAGAAGCCTGGCCGCATCCACTCCGTCCGAACCCTGTGGGCGTCTCCCTATCTGCAAATGTTCCAGGTTGCACAGCATTTTGTAAAGTCCACGGGACTGATGTATCCCCAGTGCCCAAAGCAGTGCTTGGCGCACAGTGTGTGCTCAGGAAGTACTTGTTGAATAAACGAGATGGACAGCCTAAGCCCATTTGAAGGAGTAGCCCTCTAACAGGCCAGAGATGAGCCGAGGCTGTGTGTTTGAACTTCCATCACGGTCTGGAAGTCGGCACTCGCTAAGGGCAGACATCATTGGTGGCCTCATCCATGTTTGGCCCCTCCTGTGTCTCTGCTCACAGAATCCCAATTGTGCCCAGAGCAGCAGTGTGTCCAGCCCCTGGTGGTGGATCCTGACTGGTCCACACTAGTCATGACGACCCTTCATCTTCCCAGCCTCCTTTGTGGCTAGGAATGGCCATGGAGCCTGTTTTGGCCAATGAGACCAAAGTGGAAGCCTATTGGTTATGGGAAGGGTTTCTGGGAAAGTGTTAGCTTTCCTGGTAGATGGAGGCCAATGCAATTGCACCTGTCCTTCCTCCTTCCTCCGCTGAAGGTGGATGTGATTGCTGGAGCAGGAGAAGCTGTCTTGTAACCACGAGCAAGAGGCCAAGAGAACTGCAAAGAAGCTCTGAAACTTTTTATAACTTCTTGTTATAAAACAAAAACAATTCCCCAAGTCAGTATAGTCAGGTTTTCTTTTACATGTGGCCAAAGAAAGCCCAAATGATACACAGGTTGTCTGGTTGAAAAAACTGAGTCATGTATGACACATGAGCACGAAGGCTTAAAAGAATTTCAGAGCCCTTAAATGTCCTTGATTGAAGGGGTAAACTGGTAGATTAAGTCCAAGAAACTGAATTTTATAGAAGACTTTTATAAAGAGTGTCAGGAGTCATGTGCTCAGCTTGTCAATAAAAACAAGAAAATCTGCAACTTTCTTAAAGTGTTGATTGCCTCATTTTCTAATCAAGAGCTTTCCCCAGGAACTTGTTAGAAATACAGAATCTCAGGTCCCACCCAGCCTTCGCCGGCTCAGAATCCTAAATTTAACAAGAGCCCAGGTGGTGCAAACACACGTTAAAGAGGGAGATGCGCTATTCTTGGGGGTTCTCGGCCCGAGCTAGAATTTCTTGCGAATGCCTTAAACCCACCGATGCCTGGTTCTCACCCCAATCAAGTGGAATATCTGGGAGTGGGGGTCCCAGCATTACTTAAACAAAAGTTCCAGTTGATCTCATTACACAATGAGGTCTACAGAAAACCCGAGACCGCCCCTGGCCACCCAATAATCATGTCTTTGGTCGGGTTACTTACTCTCTTTGAATCCCAATTTATTTATCCATAAAGTGGCCACAAAATGAAGCGCTTGCTCAGCAGCGTTGCCATGGAGATTAAGTTATGGGATGTGAAGGACCTAGGGGACACGTGGCACACTGCAGGTGCTCAGTAAATGGGGGTGTCTCCCAGCCTCGGTGCTGATGAGGTTCTTTACCTGCACCCGTCTCTTTTAGAAAATTTCAAACCTCAGAGAAGCATAATATGACGAATACCTCATACCCTTCACTGCTACTCACCAAAGTGCATTTTGCTTGATTTGCACGTGCTCGCTCGCTCTCCACCCATGTGCACGCACACACATGTGTTCTGACCTACCTGACAGTGAATTGCAGACATCGTGACCTCGATCCCTAGATACAGCCGCAGGCACCTACTCCTGCTTGACCAAACACTAACATCACACCCAAGAAGTTTTACATGGATTCAACTGCATCATCTTAAATGCACTCCATATTTGAATTTTCCCTACGCTCAAATGTTCCTGGTTGCTCTTTTTTGAGGGTCTCACCGTCTGTTGAAAAACCTTTTCCGATCGTTAAGCCTCCCTATCATGGAATCACGCCTGACTTGCTGTGTCTTCTCTGCTGACCCGCTGGAAGTATCCAGTTTCTCTTTTGCTCCTAACTGCCCTTGAGACGTCTGGAGAGGGCGGAAGACATTTTCCTTTCCAGATCCCTCCCACTGCTATCCTGGTCATCATCATCTGGGCTCTTGCCTGATGGTCAATGAGCTTGTATGGCGTGTGGTGCCTAAAATTAGAGACCGAGGTTTCCAGCTTGGGTCTGACCCCCTTGAACAGGGTGGAATTGTTGCCTCTCTCTTGGTTTCATTTGTGCATCTTCAAATGTAGCCTATTATCCCGTCGGTCATATTGAGCCTGGGGATCCTACACTTTTTCATCAACAGCTAAGCACACCATCTAGTCCTTGTGCAGTTAGGTCCATAGGTTGGAGTTGACGTGGGAAAAGAGAGCAGAACTAATATATGCTGGGACCATAGAACATGCCAGGCCCCGCTGAAATGGAGCTGGAAGAGGCAGAGCCCGCCTTGACGGGGAGCTGACTGTAGAACCCTAGAGCCACTGAGGGGTAGCTGGAGACTGAACCCCTCTGAGTGTCAATGCTCTTGTTTCCAGAAGGGGATAACATTACGACTTCCTAGGTCTGCTATGAAGACTTAATAAAAACCCTCAGCTCAGTGTCTGGCACATGGTAGACTTCTGGTTTTGGTGTTGAAGAAAAAAATGGAATTTGGGGGTTAAGGAGAATGTTCCAGTGATGGCTGTGCCACACTGTGACTGTATTAAAAATCGGTGAATTGGGGGCGCCTGGGTGGCGCAGTCGGTTGAGCGTCCGACTTCAGCCAGGTCACGATCTCGCGGTCCGTGAGTTCGAGCCCCGCGTCGGGCTGTGGGCTGATGGCTCGGAGCCTGGAGCCTGTTTCCGATTCTGCGTCTCCCTCTCTCTCTGCCCCTCCCCCGTTCATGCTCTGTCTCTCTCTGTCCCAAAAATAAATAAAAAACGTTGAAAAAAAAAAATTAAAAAAAAAAAAAAAATCGGTGAATTGTACACTTCAGAACGGTTAACATAGTGGGTTTTATGTTAAGTGAATTTTACCATAATCAAAAAGAAGAGAGGATATATGTGGAGATGTTCCAGGCTGAAAAGGTGGGTGGGAGGTGTGGGAAGCACATTTCAGGCAACATAATAAGTTTCTGAGAGTTACTGATGCAATACTGTGCAGGACAGAGTCAAGGACAGACTCCTCCAGAGACTCTCTAGTCCGGGACGGCTCTCACCGGGCATTCTTTCCTAAGTCATACTTCACTTTCCTATGCACCAAGAGAACCTGACAGATTTTGTCAAACACTTGGCTAAACTCAAGACCAAGGTGAAGTCAGCCCAAGGGGAGCTGGAGGAGGGCTTATTCGGTTGAGAGACGAACCAGATGGAATCTGCACAGTGGGCTCCAGTCTTTCCTGTCTCCTGGGGGAGGTTTAAAGAAATACCCGCAAATGTGCAATCCCGGGGGGTGCACGTGCCTGAATATTTTATCTGAAGCTCCTCAGGCGATTCTAGCATACAGCCGAGGTTGAGGACCAGGGTGAAGCTAAGGTGCTTTGTAGCCAAGGTGTTCCCTGTGGCGAAGCGGCCCAGCCCTGTGCAGAGCGCTCAGAGCCATTAAGACAAGCCAACGGGGCCACTCCAGGGCTTGGTTCTTTTTTAAAAGGGGCTGCTTGAAGCAACGTGAGCTGACATGGAATCAGGCCCGAGAAAGCACAAATGTGTTCACAAAGCTCATCTTTTAACCAGTTTATTGCATCTTTACAATAATAAAAATAAATTAGTCATACACAAAAATAGTTGTCATTTTTGCCGAAAACAGACTGCATTTGCTCACATAATTCACCGTCTCCCCCTCACCTCCTTAAACAATAATTTAACACTTGTAAGGCCGACCTGGTGACAGTGGCGTATTTATATTTAGTAGGTAGGTTCCTTGCTCCTGGCTAAGCAGGTGGCGGGACAGCCCAGTGCCCCTACCCCAGCGGTCCCAGCGGCGACCCTGGAGGTGTGGTCAGAGCTGTGAAGGAGCCACACCTCTTTAAGCCCCTCCCAGCCCCTGCCAGCGGACCCTGCCTCACCCACTGCTCTGACCAAGCCTTCCGAGCAAGTCAGTGTTGGTGAGCCTACGAAGGAGGCAAGACGAAGAGAAGGGACGAAGAAAACCCTCCTGATTCCTTCTCCAGTTGGGACGAGGAGAGGGCAGATTATATGAGCAAACATAATGTTTAAGATGGAAAGGTGGCGATGCAGACAGGCTTGTGTCAGGTACAATGCCAGGGGTAAAAGTCCCTCCCTGAACGAGTCAAAAAGCAGAGTAATTTATATTCGATCTTAAAACCCAAAGAATTTGGCTAGTCAGGATACTACATCGTAACTATGAACTTAGATAAGGCATCATGTAGCAACTTTGCAGGAAGCTGGGTTAGTAGGATCAAATGATTTTACACAAATGTGGATTGCATATGTAAATAAATACCTATTAGGTCCCTTTAAAATTAACATATTCTAAATAATAGAACTATTTTGGTGTAGTGACTCATTCTGCCCATACAGTTCAGAATACACATTTCCTATAAACATCTTGTATTTACAAAGAACAAAATAATAAGTTATAACAAAGTATATCCTTCTGTCAAACTGAACCAGGGGTCAAGGACGTGGAAGTTCGCTTATGTAACAGAATGGCTTTCCTCTCACTGAGGCAAGGGGCTCCACCCTCTGGGAGATGCTGAGAAAGTTGGCTGCGAGTTCCCACCCTCTCGTGGCCACGTCGATTCTCCAACTGTTACCCACTGAACAGAACCAGGAGTGTGGGATGGTTCGGGGTGGAGAGAATTACTTTGCTCCAGTAAAGGTGCAGTAAAGCGAGGCGAGTTGAGAAAGAGAGCAGGTATCTGGAGGGTCCTAGTCTAGTCAAGATACTTCCCCAACAAGGTGTGTGACCCTCCCTGGGCAGAGAACTAGCCATCGGAATGTTCGGTTACTCGTCTACAAAGCAGGGCTTGACAGGGCAGCTTTGGCAAGTTGCTAGTGGTTCTGAGATATGAGGCCACATTCAGCTCAGGTGAGGATGCACCACTGGGTTCAAAATGGGGGACCCAGAAATGGGAAGTCCACGTGCATGTACTTGCCATCCCAGACCAGGTGAATCACTCAAAGCTGCTCTACCGACAGAATCACCAAAGCCTAGACTCCGAAGGGACCTTAGACATCATATTGCCCGAGCTGAGCGCCTGAATCCCCTCCCCAGCATCCCTGACAAATGGCCATTCAACCTCCACTGAGACCTCCCAGTAACGGAAGAGCCCTCTATCTTCAGGGAGCTCTCACCTTGGTTCTTCTCCGGAAGCTCAGGTCTGCTTTTACTTCCTGGTCTTAGGGTCACTGTCCTTCTAACACTGCCCCATGTCTCTTCTCCAGGCTACACGTTCTCATGACGTCCTCTCCACCGTTCCTGTGTGCACCCCTCCTCAGGATTGGGCGTGCTCCTCTGAATGTTACACACTACCAATACTCTCCAAGTGTGGTTGCAGCAATCACAACGCAATGTGGCAGACTGTCACCAATGTTTTCACCTCATGTAGCCTGAGTGTCTCATTTCGGGTTTGTGCGTGTGTAGGGGTGGGGGTGGGGTGCTGGAGGGGAGCCTCCACTTGACTCACTGAGCTTAGTCAACTGGAATTCTCACGTCTCCTCCACCTTGTATTTGTATAGTTTTGGGTTTTTTAAAGTTTACTCATTTATTTTCAGAAAGAGGGAGAAAGAGGGGTAGAGAGAGAGGGAGAAAGAGAGAGAAAATCCGAGCCTAACATGGGGATCTAACTCAGGAACCAAGAGACCGGAACCTGAGCCGAAATCAAGAGCTGACTGAGCCACCCAGGCAGCCCAGTCTAGTTTTGTCTTTTTTGTTTTAATCCAAAGGTAGACTTATGCTGCTTCCTCGTGAATTCCTAAGATCCGGGTTTTGTTCTAGTCTCCCAGATCTCTTTGGATCCTGAGCCTGTCACTGTCACCAATTTCATGTCATCTACCAATTTCATCAGTAAGGTGTCCAACTTCCCATCAAAGCCATATAAAGATATGGGAAGGGTCAGATGTTGGCCTCCACCTGCCAGACTGATACAGGTTCCTTCAGGTTTGATTATTCAATCTGTTTTAAGGAAAGACATCTATCTTTTTATCGCTTATATTTATACCTTCTACACTAGAAAACCAATATTCAAATTCTAAAATGACTGTATTAAAAAAAAAAAAAAAAAAGGAGAGCCACTGGTTTAGAAAGGTACTAGTCCTATCCGGATTTCTCTCTCTGTCACACAACTTGAGAATAAACTTAGTATCTCCCACCCATTGTTCACCTCTTTGGTAAGGCCATTCTTTAAAAAAATTTTTAATGTTTATTTAAACATTGAAAGAGAGGACAGAGTGTGAGCAGGGGAGAGGCAGAGAGAGGGAGACACAGAATCAGAAGCAGGCTCCAGGCTCTGAGCTGTCAGCACAGAGCTGGATGCGGGGCTCGAACCCACCAACTGCTAGATCATGACCTAAGCAGAAGTTGGACGCTTAACCAACTGAACCACCCAGGTGCCCCAAGGCCATTCTTTTTAAAGGCAAGTGTCAAATGCTAAAGACTTTGAGGATAAGCAGATGACATGTACTCAAGGAAATGAAGCAGTCACAACATTCCAAGAGCCCTGAGCAGAGAGGCAAGGGGAAAGGGGACAGATGGGGACAGTTCTGAGAGCTCCTGCCAGAAGTGTCGCTCCTCGAGGGTGGGGACAAGCCTCACTCCTCTTGGTTTCCTTACTAGCATGAGGGCAGTGGCCCAGATGCACCTGTAAAGTGCTCAGCTGACTCCCGTCTCCACCTAGTGGCCAGGTTGACAAGCTTTCTTTAGTGTCTCTCCTCTGCTATTCTGGGGCGGGGGAATCCGAGTCAGCGTGAAGGTGGGAGACTGGAGTGCATTGAATGTCCTTTGCCTGGACTGCAAGGAAAACACTTTCCTTTTTGCAATGGGTGAAGTAAATTAGCAAACTCCTTCTGTTTGGAGATTGTTGGCTTTTGTGAGAAAAACATAGAACATCTTCAATTCGTCTAATTTTAAAATTCAGGGCAGGGAACGAGGCGATTCAGTACACAGGAAGAAGAAAAGCAGAATTAAAATGGAACTTTCAATTCTGCACGTCCCTGGTTGAGGGAACATGAGTGGGCGGAGAAGGAGCCGGCAGATAATGGGAGAAGGAGGGTGAAATAAGGGAGTGCCAGGAAAGGGAGAAAGAGACCTATCTGCGGGGAGAATCATCAAAAGATGAGCTTTCCTCTGACCCCCTCCAGGAACTTTATCGCTGGAAACACTGAGGGACCTTATCATAAGTGTTGTGCCAAGGACAAAGGCATTCAGGTGTTGATACAATAAACCAGGAAATGAGTGAAAACTGGATTTCAAAGACAAATAAGCCGCTAAACCCCCTGTTCTAGTAACTTATAACCTTTCCATTCCATTGGAATAAATGAATTCCAAGAACAGCTCAACTATTTGTTGGAAAAGAAAAAAGAAGCTTAGTTTAGGTACGTTTTCTCCCTGAAGACAAAGGACTGACCCATTTGCTTCTACTCAATTCTGCCAGAGGCAGGATGGCCATTCTCACAGGAAGATCACGGTCTCTAGCACAGCTGTTAGGTAACGTTTGGGGGCCCCAGGACACCAAAGAGATGTCAAAGAGACAAAGCCAGCATTGATGCAGCCAGTCATGAGAATCTAGAGTTGGACCACCCTGGGGTGGTGACTTGCTTGATGAAGAAATCCCCGTTAGGATGGAAAGTCGCCCATGTAGGGTGGTCCAGACCTCTGCGGGGCAGCCTGGATGGCTCCAAGGTTTCCCCTCAATTTGAGTGAAATCAGCCTTTCTGCTCTTTGACCCACTGATCTTGCCCTCCACCCTCCAGCATGTAAAGAAAGCTTCCTCCAAGGGACCCTCCCAATCCGGGGCTTGTTCCGCAAGGTCTGAGAGCAGCTGCATGAAGGCAACACTTGTCTTGTGACAAAATGCAAAAGTAGGTGGTGACAGGGAGAGAGAGGGCTCTGGACAGAAACCACCCGAATGCTTGGCTTCTCTGGTCCTGCTCTGCTTGGTGGGCATGGGAACCGGGGTCTCTGCCCGGCAGCTCATTGCACGAGTTACACTGTGTACAGATGAGGAGAGAAGGGTGTGCTTTTGCAAAATGGCGGCTGGGCTCTCCAAGAAGAGAATAAGACCCAACGAAAGGTCACACAGAATTTCTGAAAGCCCAGGGGTAGTGGCAACTGAACACAGTGTGTCAGAGTGGGCTGGCGATACTGTTTCCAAAAGCTTTAAGTGACTGTCAAATTAGCAGATTTTTGGGTTAAAGGCCTCATGGGAGAAACTCAGTTACTGAGAATCCAGGTTTGCTTTGAAAGGGAAATAAGCCCAGGACCACGGTACTAAATAAGACAGATTTTCTATAAGCTTACGGTTTGTTTAAGCCTGAAGTTTTTCTTAATTGGTGAAAGAATATAAAACCCTTGAACAACATGGGTTTGAATTGCATGGGTCTGCTTATACAAAGATTTTTCTTTCCGATAAATACCGTACAGTATTGTAAATGTATTTTTTCTGTCTTGTGATTTTTCTTTTCTTTCTTTAAACATTTTTTAGGGTTTAATTTTGAGAGAGAGAGACAGAGAAAGAAAGAGAGAGAGAGAGAGAGAGAACGAGTAGGGGAGGGGCAGAGAGAGGGAGACACAGAACCCGAAGCAGGCTGCAGGCTCTGAGCTGTCAGCACAGAGCCCGATGTGGGGCTTGAACCCATGAGCTGTGAGATCACATCCTGAGCTGAAGTTGGAATCTTAACCCACTGAGCCACCCAGGTGCTGCTCTTGTGATTCTTCTAAATGACATTTTCTTTTTTCTAGCTTACCTTATTGTAAGAATATAGTATATAATACATAATACACGTAAAAATATGCGTTGATTGCGTCATGGGTAAGGCTTCCAGTCAATGACAGGCTGTTAGTAGTTGAGTTTTTAGGGGACTCAAAGGCTACACAAGGATTTTTGACTGCACAGAGGGTGGCTGGCAGCCTAAGCCCCCTAACTGTTCAAGGGCCAACTATATATATATATATATATATATATATATATATATATATTCTTTTTAATTGGCTTTTCAGGTGGTTTACCTTTCCCTATGCACTGCATCCCCCTTGCAGTCTGAGGCCTCTAGAACTGCAGAGGCAGGTGAAGGGCATCGGGGAGGATCCTGCCACTGCGGCTGTCACTGAAGGAGCCCACCGAAGGAGACTCTTCCTGGCTGCTGTATGAATGCAGATCTTAGTGCTCAAGTCTGGGATGGTAAGTATAGGTTGTGAGTCACAGTGGGAGGGAGGGATGGGAAGTCAAAACAGAAACCCATAAATCAAACTGGAAAAATATAAACACAGGTTTTATGCTGAGACACGTTGGTTAGACTCTCCACTGGGTGATGTGTGGTGAACATCCCAGAAGTGACTGCGAAAGGAGGGAAAGCCCAGAGCCCAAAGATATGACACAAGGGCTCCGTGGCCAAAGGGACCCTGGTGTGCAGTTCCCTGGGGGTGGGGGGGGGGAGGGCACATATTACTGGGGAATGCACTCAGAATTTCAGGCATCACCTTGCTACCCCATTGACTTTCTTATCTCATGGACAATTCCGTTAAGGACGGGGTTTAGCAAAACCTGTGTAGGGTCCTGTAATGAGGATCTGTGACTTTGTCAGGGAAGGGACAAACAGAAACGGACTTTGGAAACAACAGAGTGCAGTGGATACAGTCTTGACCTTTGGCCAGAGGAAAGAATTCAAAAACTGGGTTTTGTTTGCTGAGCGGGGAAATTCCTCAGTCACTTGGTCTGAAATGAAGCCATGTCCTGTAGACCTAAGGCTTCTGGGCAGGCCTTGGGGTGAGTTTTATGGTCAGATGACAGGGGTCGGACTCAACTCTGCCACCAAACGGGTGAATGTACCTGGCAGGTCAATTACACAAATTGAGCCTCAGTTTCCTTGTCAGTAAAATGGGGATAATGATTCATTCCCTGGCTTCCATTCTGGGGCTTCGAGGGCCGCTAATGATCTAGTACCTGTGAATACACCTGTGAAACAATAAAGCACTATATTGACATGAGATATTTGTGTCATAAGGCAGGAAAAAGCCTAATGTCTTTGAGAATAAAAATAGGCACAGCCAGGCTGAGGTAACAGTGGGAAGCAGGCGTCTCAGCAAGGCTTGGTGGGGCTCCGGGGTGGGAGCTGCCTCTTCTGACTCTCCAAGGGGCCCCGATATTGAAAAGGGCAGTCGCACCATGGACGAGGCAGCGCCGCTTCAGTGACTTAGAAAGTGCTGGCACGGGAGTTGACTGAGAGCTACATGCACCCCGCCCCCCACTGCGTGGTTTTCAGATGGCACCTTACCAGGCGCCAGGTTTCCCAAGGAGGGATCATCAGTTTATGGTGATGCTAAAGGACAACCGTGGCCTGGCTCCTGGGCACGACGTGTCTGCTTTGCCGAAGGTGGGGTGGTGACTACGCTGGCTGGCGGCCTGGAAGCCTCTGGCGGAGCAGCGGCCAGCCAGTCCCACCGCCGACAGACTCCCCGACCGCCCGACTGCCGCGGAGCGGGCGTGTTATCTGCTCCCCAGGAAGCCCGGGTGCCTGTTGGCCACACGCGTGCAGGAGGCACAGCAGGCCGTCTTGTAGTAGTTGTAGACACACAGTCGCGCCTGGACCACCACGTTGCAGTTGTAGTACCTGTCCTTGCAGTTTTCATCTGCAGCAGAAGAGAACAGAAAAGACTCTCTGAGCACAGAGCCAGCCCGGACCCGTGGGAAGAGAAAGGACAGTGGACTTGGCTTTCCATCCTGGTCCTGCTTTAGTACCCATGGGAGGTGCAGGGTGGGCGAGGAGCTTACGTTTATCTTTTCTTTTTCAAAAAAAAAATTTTTTTTTTAACGTTTATTCATTTTTGAGACAGAGAGAGACAGAGCATGAACGGGGGAGGGTCAGAGAGAGGGAGACACAGAATCCAAAGCGGGCTCCAGGCTCCGAGCTGTCAGCCCAGAGCCTGACGCGGGGCTCGAACTCACGGACCGCGAGATCATGGCCTGAGCCGAAGTCGGACGCCCAACCGACTGAGCCACCCAGGCGCCCCTATCTTTTCCTTTTAAACATGGTAACAGAATGGACGGTGTCCTCCCTGCTCCCCAGCAGAGACACAGTTCCCAGAGTTCACTCCGCAGCCACGTCCCCTTTCTTCTCACCTGCCCCCGAGGTCATCAAACCCCACATTTGGTATTTATTATCCCCAATCCTTTCTTCATACGCGAGCTGTGAATGATCGTGCTCCAATCACTATGTGGCATTTAAACTTAAAAAAAAAAAAAAAAAAAGATGCAGATTGTATATATTCCTTGGCGACGTGCTCTACGTCGACTTTGTGTGATTCGCTCATGTTTAATGAATGCTCTGCGGGAGTTCATTTTCATTGTACGTGCCGCAACTTATGGATCCATTTGTTGTTTTCAATTTTTTAAGACTGCAAACACTGCTCCTTTCAACAACTGTTACACAGCCCCTTCTCTGGGTCCTGCTGGGTCACAAGGTAGATGCAAACTTACTGGATCCCATCCAATGGCTCTCCCAAGTGGGTGCAACAACCGACATTTTTGTCAGTGGTACAGACGAATTCCCTTTGTGCCGCATCTTTTTGCTGATCTGGAGGATGTGACATTATCCCCAAATGAGGTCCAACGTGTCGTCATCATACGCATACTGGCCATTCGAGTTTCCTTTTCTGTGAATTGCTTTTCCCATCCTTTGACCAATTGCTAATTTGGTTAACTTAAAACAAATGATTCAAGGACATTCTTTGCATATAATGGATCTGATCCTTTTTGTTCATTGTATGTGTTGCAAATATCTTCTCCACGCCTGAGGCCTTTCTTACCAGTTTGCCTAGTGTTGGTTGGCAAATAGATTTTATTTTTCATATAATAGGCATTATAACATTTTACTTTGTGGTTTGGGATTTGTGTTTCTCATCGAAGAAATGATTCCCTATGCTAATAGACATATTTCCACATATTCTCTTTTAAAAGTTACAAAAATTTCTCTTCACGTTTATTTCCCTAATTCACCCAGAATTGATGTGTGGGCATGTGCGGTGATAAGGAGGAATTCAATTTGGATTTTTTTCTCTGTGGGTAAACAATTGTTTCATTACCATTAACTGAACGTTCGTGTTTCCTCCCCAGATTCGTAATGTTAACTTTGCCCATGTATCACAAGCCACGCTATGCTTGAGTGTATATGGGGAACTCTATTCCGTTCCTTTGGTTTAGTTACCTATCCTTGTGCCAGTATCTCCTGATACATCGTAGGATATGTTCCCCAACATTGGTCATTATCAAAATCACCTTGCCTATTATTATTTCTTTGCTTTTGCTCTTCTGTGTAAACTTTAGACACTGTTATATTTTTCTTTTTTTTTTTTTAATTTTTTTTTTTTCAACGTTTTTTAATTTATTTTTGGGACAGAGAGAGACAGAGCATGAACGGGGGAGGGGCAGAGAGAGAGGGAGACACAGAATCGGAAACAGGCTCCAGGCTCCAAGCCATCAGCCCAGAGCCTGACGCGGGGCTCGAACTCACGGACCGCAAGATCGTGACCTGGCTGAAGTCGGACGCTTAACCGACTGCGCCACCCAGGTGCCCCAAGACACTGTTATATTTTTCTATGAAAAGCCCTGTCTAGATTTTGATTAACGTTGCTTGAACTTACAGATTAATCAGGAAAATAACTGACATAATTTCAGATGCTTGCTTTTTGATATGCCTCACAAGTATATTTAATCCATTTATGCATCATGACATACAGCTTTACCACATTCTTTTTAGACGTCAATTCTGTCCTATGTGCAGTAGCATAATTAGCCATTTCCTTCTCCCGGTAGAAATGTAATTGCTTCCGATTTCTATGAGTCACAAGAAAGTCTACAATTCAGTCACTTACCAATTCTACACAATTTTCTGAGCCCTATTCCTCATGTATGTGCATATCCATACATTTTTGAGAGCAAAGCTTGAGTGTAAATTTCTGGAAGTAGAGTCACTGAGTCAAAGATACCGAATACTTTATGTATTGAATGATAGTGCCAAAGTTCTCCTAGAAGATTACATTCCCCCCACAACTTTGCCAGCAGCGAATACTGTCCAATTTTTAAAAGTTTTCCAGTCTTAGGGAAAAACATAGACTACCATTATTTTTAAAATTTGCCTTTTTGATGTGCAAGTGAAGCTGATTACTAACTCCGCCTCTTCCACTATGTTTGTTCGTATCTTTTATCCTTTATAAAATTGGATCACTTGTCTTTTCAGGTACACAGCAAAACTGAAGGAAAGGTACAGAGGTATAGGGATTCTTTTCTTTGTGAGACAGAGAGAGACAGAGCACAAGCGGGGGAGGGGCAGAAAGAGAGAGGGAGACACAGAATCCTTAGCAGGCTCCAGGCTCTGAGCTGTCAGCACAGAGCCTGACGCGGGGTTTGACCTCATGAACCGTGAGATCATGACCTGAGCTAAAGTCGGATGCTTGACTGAGCCACCCAGGCGCCCCTCTTATCTCTTCTTTTTAAACTAATTTGTGTGAGTTTTATGTATATTAAGGATTTGACTCTGCTTGAGTGGCATTTATTTGATTCTTTGATTCTAAGATACGGTCAGTTGTGAGGTGATTTAGTAACGGCTCTCTGGAATTAAGTGAAAGATTATAAAAATGTATGTAGATTTCAAAAACCTGATAACAGCATACATTTGCCCATGTACTCACACACTATTTTCTTCTCGAGCATTATAACCAAATGTGCACCCGAGCCATCTTTGCTCTCCCAGTGTATACAGATTCTTGCTGGGTGCAACTGTCTGGGATACACTTTGTGCTTCATAACTCTGGCTCACAGCCTGGACATTTTTAGTACCTTTAGCTCTGATGGTGTCGATCGGGATCAATCTGAGGCATATGAAAGAATACCACGGTTTTGCTTACATTTTCTCTTTTGTTAAATCTCACAGTTTCCCTTTTCCTGAATTGAATTTTCTATAATTGGAAACTAAATGGTTTTTTTTCTTGTCCTTGCAAAGACATCATAGACAAGTGGAAAAGACCAAAGCAGACTGGTAAAAAATTTCTATCATGTCAAATTAGTTAGAAACCTGGAGGAGATGTCTGCTAGCTGAGGGCTAGCCCTTCAGAACACACGAACTGTTTATACCAATCACTCCCAGCTTGCAAACTGTACAATCACTTCTATGGGTCTGGTAATTTTGGCTGTCTTTAATTATCTTGGGCTGGCCCGAGACAAGTAGACAAGTTTATATACACAACTTTTCTTTCCAGTGTTGCATTACTTTTTTTAAAAAACAATTTACCTAACAATTTAGGATCCACATTTAAATGAATGCTTTAATTATGTGTTGCCAATGTAAGTAAGTTGATGGAGGCGACATCTAGGTGAACATGTTTGTGTGCATGAATCGGCAATGGTACTTCTGTCACTCTGGGCTCTGGCTCCTGGCTGGACGGTTTCCTCTCATATTGATTGTGTCACATTGCAGTAAGGTATATTTCACATTGTCTCACAATCGTTCCTCATTCTCTCTCTCTTTTCCTTTCTTCGCTTCTTTCAACTTGGGTTATGATGTCTGTGATGGTTCATTTTGTGTGTCAACTTTACTAGCGATGGGGAGCCCAGATTGAAAGTGATTTCCGGGTGTGTTTCTGGATGAGGTTGCATTGGAACCGA
Organism: Neofelis nebulosa; assembly: GCF_028018385.1. Taxonomy (NCBI): domain Eukaryota; kingdom Metazoa; phylum Chordata; class Mammalia; order Carnivora; family Felidae; genus Neofelis; species Neofelis nebulosa. The sequence goes on from NC_080788.1 coordinate 34,697,420, forward strand.
CGGGCCCCGTAAAGCAGGTGGCCCTCCCCATTGCAGATGGGCCTCATCCACTGAGGGCCTGAACAGGACGTAAAACAGAGGAAGGAGGACTTTGCCCCTTTTCTGTCTCACTGCTTGAGCTGGACATTTCATGTCGTCATCTCGGCTCTTGGACTGGGATTCACGCCATCAGCTCCCCCTGGTTCTCAGGCCTTCAGACTCAGATTGAATTACACCAGCAGCTTTCCCGAGTCTCCAGCTTGTGACAGGTAGATTGTGGGGCTTCTCAGCTTCTACAGTCATGTAAGCCAATTACTCATTTCTCCCTTCTTTTCTCTCTTTACCTATCTATCTATCTATCCATCTATCTATCCATCTCTCTCTCTCTCTCTCTCTCTCTCTCATCTATCATCTATCTATCTGTCATCTTTTGTCTACCTACCCACTTATCCATCCGTCTATCTTTCCTATTGGTTCTGGTTCTCTAGAGAGCCCTAATACAATGTTCTTAACAGAAAAGTGTTTTTAATTAATTATGTTTTTACATTCAGCAATGAGGCCTCTGAGTTTTGGGTCTAGTTTATGAAGACTTAACCAACTCTGAGATACATTTTCCCTGGCATTTTTACAGTATTTTTTTTTTATGTAAGGATCTTCAATCCATTAGGCACTTGTGTTTCTATATGGCATAAGGCAAGATTTAAGATGCTTTTCTTTGTTTTTTCAAATGGATCTTCAACTATCTGAATACAGTGGAGATCTCTCCTTTCCGTACTTCCTTAATATTAGACTATCATACTTCACTTCCTTGGTATAAAGGAATCTGTTTCAGAATTATGTATTATAACATTGATATGCCTGTCTCTTCCTGAATCAGTAGCATATAGTTTTAATTTATGTAGTTTTATAATATGTTCGAGTATATGATAAGGCAATATATTAAATTTTTTTTTAATGTTTATTTATTTTTGAAAGAGAAAGGGAGGGAGGGAGAGAGAGAGAGAGAGAGAAGTAAAATGGGGAAGAGGCAGAGAGAGGGAGACACAGAATCCGAAGCAGGCTCCAGGCTCTGAGCTGTCAGCACAGAATCTGACGCAGGGCTCAAACTCACAAACTGTGAGATCATGACCTGAGCGGAAGTCTGATGCTTAACCAACTGAGCCACCCAGGAGCCCTGGCAATCTATTTGAACATATTATATGCTGAACCCCATGAACCTTATTTTATCCTCTTTATAGTATTGAGTGTTCCCACCCAGGAACAGTTAGTCTCTCTATCCATTCACATTTCCTTTTATGTTCTATACCAAGGTTTTCTTATTTTTAATTATAATTTAACATTAAAAAAATAGATTTAGACCTTTCTTATTAATTTTCTTCCTTACACTGACTTGTTCCCACAGTTAAAAGTTGAACTCTCACTACTTTGACCTTAAAGATAATGGAACTGAATCTCTGAAACCATTAGCATTTTAATCAGTTCACATTTAAGTTTGGAGGGTGTTTTGGATCACCATCCCTGCTATGAACAGTCATCTTAAACTGTGAAACTTATCACACTGAAAGTATTTTGACCCCCTGAACTCCATGACTATGCACAAGGTCATGGAGAGATCTAGATGGGCTTGGCATTTTCATACCAGAGAACTTGATGGAGTTTAAGAAGGATGTATCTTTCTCCTAGAAAGGAATCCCTACTTACCAACTTCAGGGACACAGTCCTGAGGGTTACAAGATTCTTTCTCTTCTGGTTTCAACTGAGGGTCACAGAGATTGCTTAGGGTCATGTCATCTGACAGGCAGCGCACTTCCCGGACCCGGAAGCCACCCTGGCAGCTCTTGGAGCACTGCATGACGACAAAAGGAGAGCGTTAAGAGATTTTTGACAGCCCATTAGCCTAGCACATTGGAGGCGCGGATTTTGGAAGATTTGAAACATCTTCAAAAGGAGACCAAATACTAAAACAAACTCCCATGCGTCCAGCAGCATCAACAACCATCAACTCACAGCCAATTATGTCCCAGCTATACCCCAACCACGTCCCCTGTACAACAGCATTTCTCAGAATGCCCAAGGATACCTGCATCCAACTCACCTAAGGAACTTGTTCAAAATGCAAAATACTTGGCTAGGGTGGAGCCAGAATCCGGTCTTTCCAAACAAAATGCTGGTTGATTCTTTTGCACACACTAAAACTGATGGGGCGCCTGGGTGGCTCAGTCAGTGAAGTGTCTGACTTCAGCTCAGGTCATGATCTCCTGGTTTGTGGGTTCAAGCCCTGCACTGGGCTCTGTGCTGACAGCTCAGAGCCTGGAGCCTGCTTCAGATTCTGTGTCTCCCTCTCTCTCTGCCCCTCCCCCACTTGCATTCTCTTTCTCTTTCAAAAATAAATAAACATTAAAAAAATTATTGGGGTGCCTGGGTGGCTCCATCGGTTAAGCGACCGACTTCGGCTCAGGTCATGATCTCACAGCTCGTGAGTTTGAGCCCCGCGTCGGGCTCTGTGCTGACAGCTCAGAGCCTGGAGCCTGCTTCGGATTCTGTGTCTCTCTATCTCTCTGCCCCTAACCCACTTGCATTCTGTCTCTGTCTCCCTCAAAAATAAATAAACATTACAAAAAAATTAAAAATAAATAAAAATAAAAAAATTATTAAAAAATAAATAAATCAAATTGAGAGTCACTGCTTTATGGCCTCTTCAGTTTAGAGATCAAGATGGTCCCAGCCTCTGGCTCCTCCCACCAAGCAGGCCCCAACAGCCACTGTCTAGGGTAGGTCACTGTAGGGAATCTACTCCAGGGCTGAGCCCAGTGCCTGCACACAGTAGGTGGTCTGGCTGTCTATGGGAGGAAAACAAAAGCATGATGTACTAATGTGATGTCTATAAAGAGCACCATGACTTACCATGCTCCATTCTGTGCTAAACCATTTGGCCCCACAAGGCTTGAGGTGGCATGACTGCTGGCGGGGGGGTCTTTCCAGGAAGGAACATTCATATGGGTCCAACACTTCAAAGGTGTCTACGTTCTTCCTAACACAAATCACCTCCCTCTGTTGGGTCCCGCTCCCACACTCGATGGAACACTGGAGAAAAATCAGAGAAGGATGGGTGTCACATGACAGAAAGGGGACGAGAACATCAAGCGGTGTCTGTTTGAGTGCTTTTTATCATCAGTTCAGTGGGGATGAGCCCAACGGCACCTGGAAAATATTACTGGACGAAAAGTTGCAGGTGGATTCCAATTTTCCTAACAGCTCTGTGTTTGGAATGGAGAGTAGGTGCCCTGGGTTATCACAGCGCCAGGATTGTGGTGCCCTCTGTGGTGAGATTGAAACGGTTTCTTTTAGACCATCTCTTTTATATAACCCCTCCCCGGGCACACAGGCAGGAACACATCAGCCTGTCAATTTGGTTGTCCCTGTCCAGTAGATTCTGACACTGCTCATTGTAAAACAATGAACCAACATTCTGATGGCTTTGCCAGGTCGCAGCGCGTGGATACTGGGAATGAAGTAGTCTCTTAGAGCCCGCACACCTGTGGATGAAGGGCTAAATTAAAATTCTTTGGGATGCACAAACGTGAGAAGATCCAAGACTGGGGACAATGCCCCCTGTGGTCAACCCTCCCCTCCCAACAGGTGGCCAGCAGGAAGCTTTGACGTTGGAGTTCAAGCCTTTCACTTCCCAGCTTGGTGGGAAGTGTGCAGGGGGTAGTCACACAAAGAGGGTGGTCAGACAATTACATGTATTGGCGTATTTTGTTAGTTTCCACGAAGACGATGCATATAACTGCTCACCAATTATTCTATTTAAGTATCTGTTACTTTGTAAAATGTTTTCTGTTCACGTTTGGTTGACTCTTAACACTTCTTGATTACAAAAATTTTAAACTGTGATCTATATTCTTCTAGAGACTTTAAATAATCTACTACCTGTATAAGAGCCTCTAATAATTTCTTCAGTTGAAACTCTTAACATTACCTTTACTGTCTGTATGCAGGAACATAATCGAATTAAAAAAACGGGGAAAAACCCACACATATCTACAGAAGAAAAAGACAAACCCCAAACCAACAGACTATGAATTAAGCACACGGGACATCATAAGCATCACCCTCAGCAATTTCCCCTTTGTGCCCTTTTTTGGGTGGGCGGGGCATCCTCATAAGACATCCAGAGAATACATCTTCTTAGTTTGTTTTTCCTATTTTTTTCCACGTTAGTTTATGATTGATTTGGAGTATATTCAGGTTTTGTCTTTTTCTTACAAATGCTGCAGACAATGACAGCACCGGAGGCAGGGGAGGAGCCTGACCAGGCTGCCAGGCAAAGGTCTGGCCTCCCCTGCAGGAGGAGTGAGTGTGTGTGTTAAAGCAAGGGTGGAATAGGAGACATGGAAACTAGTCCAGACATCGTCACTCAATAGCTCTGTGACTTTAGCCAAGATATTGCACTTCCCCATGGCTCTACTGTCTCACTTGCAAAGTGGCGGTTTGGAAACCTAATCAGAAAGACTCCTCCCCGCCATGACTGCTCTGAGGGTCTGTGTCTGTACTGAGTGCTTGGCAGAATAGCAGAGTACAAACCTTGACCAAAACCTGAAGTTATTTGATGCTATTTTTAGAAAGTCCTTGAAGAGATTAGGTAATTAAGGGAGAATGAGTACATAGCTCAGACTTCTACCCTCAAAGCCCAGAAATGGCAGAATATTTGTGTTAGGAACAAGTGAATGTATGTGTGTATGGCAGGGGCGGGAGGGGGCGTAATATACGTGTGCATGCACAAAATAGCATTTGAAAACAGGAAAGGATACTCATCCTTGGTGGAACGGAAGTTATGGGGGATACTAGAACGGTGAAAGGCAGCTGAGACTAAATTGAAGAAGCACATCATAGTTCCAAATGCACACGCAGGAGGATGCCTGGCAACGAGGAGAGTTCAGGTGCTTTGGGTGAGAAGGAGTATGAGGAGCAGGAGAGAGGACTCAAGGCAGTGAGAGAGTGGCCGCTAAGGTACTGACCAGGAACAGCTGGGCTGGCCTGACTGTGCCCGGGTGCCTGACAGTAAAGACATCTGCCCCTACTGTCAAAGGGCAAAGTGAAGGCATTCTCAGATTTTCAATGGCTCAGAAACTTACCACTCATGATCCTATTTGAAAGACTTACTGACTAACGGTCTCTAACCAGATAAAAAAGAACCTGGAAGAAGACACACCAGCAAGGACATAAAGCAGAAGTTGGCAAAAGCTGTTGTTAATAATGGATACAGGGGTTTCCAGGGATGATGAAGATGTTCTGGAATCAGAGAGTGGTGGTGGCTGTACAGTTTTGTGGATATACTAAAAACCACTGAATTGTATACTTTTAAAAGGGTGAATTCTGGGGCGCCTGGGTGGCTCGGTCAGTTGGGCGTCAGACTTCGGCTCAGGTCATGATCTTGCAGTTGGTGATTTTGAGCCCCACGTCAGGTCTGTGCTGACGGCTCACAGCCTGGAGCCTGCTTCGGATTCTGTGTCTCCCTCTCTCTCTGCCCTCTCCCGCTCACGCTCTGTCTCTGTCTCAAAAATAAATCCACATTAAAAAAAATTTTTTAAAGGGTGAATTTTATGGTATGTGAATTATATTTCAATAAAAAGATAACCTTTGGGTGGGAGAAAGCTATTTTTAAACCTAAATTTTCTCAATGTTCAGTATTTTCTATAAAATTAGTTAAATTAATATGGAGCTGGATCCAGATGATCTCAAGATCTTTTGGGAGCTATTGTGGATTGAGAAAGTGGAGATAAATAAATGAGGACTTAAGGTTTCTGTTTTCTTTTGGGGGAAAATGTAGTTATAGATAACACAGATAGAAACATAAAACTTTAAAACTGCTAAATATTTGAATGTTACTACCAAATGAATAAAAATAGAATTTATAACTTCCAAAATGTTAGAGGGAAAAATGGAATTAGAGAAACCTAATCAATGCAAATGTGCCGAAAGTTAAGAAGAAACAGACCCAGAAAGCATGGCAATAACCTAAACAGGAAACACAAGTTAAGATGGCAGGGGAAAGTCCAAACATATAACTGATTGCAATAAATGTGAATGGTTAAATTTTAATTCTTAAAAAAACAGAGACTTGCTTGGGGTGCTTAGGTGGCTCAGCTGGTTAAGTGTCTGACACTCGGTTTCAGCTTAGGTTGTGATCTCACTGTGAGATCCACTGTCAGCATGGAGCCTGCTTGGGATTCTCTCTCTTCCTGCCCCTCCCCCACTCCCTCTTGTTCTTTCTTAAAATAAATAAACATTAAAAACAACTCCAAACCACACCAAACCAAAACTACAGAGACTTGCAGACTGGGTAAAAATATAGTCTTGCCTACAAAACGCATACCTCGGAAAAGTACATAAGAAGGTGACAAAGATGCACCAGGTGAAATTCGACAACGAGAAATGAGAGTAATGCAAATATCAGGTAAAATATAATTCATGGCGAAAAGCCTAGAAGAGCAAGTGGTATTTAACAGGGATAACTACTTCCACTGAGCAGTGGGAGCGATTATGTGTGTTTGTACACCCGAAGAATTCCTGCAGTTGTACATTGGTGGATCACTGATCCAAGACCAGATGAGAGTGGAGATATCTGCTCAAGATGCCCGTGAAATCCAGACAGATAGGCAGACAAGAGGGCTGCTCTCAATGGCTAGAGACTGTGAAAGACCCCCCAGAACAAAGACAATGTACAGGTGAAGTAAACCCAGAACTGGCGGGGAAGATAGGAAACATCTGTTGATCCGTCTAGGCACTGATCTAGATACTGGTGGAATACCCTGAGTAGGAGTTGGGCTACTTTGGCTGCAGGTAGAAAAGAGACTCCTTAAGCTTGACAGGTGTCCTTCTCTTGGATTGGCTTTCTCCACAAGCCTCAACAAGGCCGCTGCTAGCACCCGGGCTCACGACTTCCCAGGGAGTCTCTTCCCCCTAAGCCCACACTAAAAGTCCCAGAGAAAAACTCTGCTTGGCTTGGCTTGGGTTACACGTCCACCCTGGACAATTCACTGTGACCAGGCTAGTGGGGTGTTCCAGATGCAACTATCGTTCAAACCACATCGATGGAAGCAACATTTATTTTTATTTTAGTTTCAATAAATAAGCATGCTCTACTTCATTTTCTCTGGGGACAACATCAGATTCCCAGGGTATGGAGGTGCCAGCAGACCCCAACATCCTTATAAATCCAGAACGAAAACCTTGTCCCATTCAGTCATGTCCTGACCCTTTTGGACAACAGGGCAATAAATTCTGTTTCTAATCTTGGCAGAAACAAACACTGCCTTCAGCCAGATTCACATCACTCTCAGTTCTCTGAGTAGGTCAGGAGTCAACGGGAGGCCTGCCAGGAAAAAGGACCCTGAGTCCTGCTCCCCTCTCGTCTTGGGAGACTGGTAGACATTCGAGTTGAATTGTACTGCTCATCCTCACCATGTGAGGGCTGTTACAATTTCCCACAGGGCTCTTCCCATTGCCTCGGTTTCTGTGGGTACGTTGTGTAACACAGCTCCTTCTGAATTATCTTTGGGATTCAGGTCCCACGCCCTAAGTGTTTTGCTATCAATAATGACACAGAAATAGCCGGCAGACAAAATCATAACCATGGGGAAAAGGGAACTACTATTTATGAGTTGGTATTCTTATCCTCATGTTTGGATGGGGAAACAGGCCCACAGAGGTTAAGCTGACTGCCCCGAGTCAGAAGAACTACAGAGAAATAGGGCTGGGGTCAGTTATCAGGTGTTATCTGCCTCTGATACCCACTCGGGTAGCACTGGAAGTACTTGGATTCTCTTTCTTTCTGAATTTTCTATATTTTACAGTTTGTATTATAAAAACATTAAAGGAAACTTGAGAAGAAAACATTTCCCCATGTTGTTCATATAAAACCCTATTCTTTGAAGCGGCTGAGATGACATTCATGTATTTTCTTATTCTGGTTTTCACTTGTCACTATATCATGTGTACTTTCTACGTCTCCCTAATTATCACTGTTGTTGTTACAGGATATTCTAATGAGTTATGATATACCACAATATCCCTACGTGCCCTGCTGTCATGAACACCTCTGTTAAAAAATGCCTTTTTTGCCCCCCCTTCTGGTAATTATTTTCTTAAAAAGAATCCCCAGAAGCAGAGTGACTGGTTAAGGCAAATGAACATTTTTATGGTTCTTGACTTTTATGGCCAAACTGCTTTCCAAGGGGGTTGTATCAGCTTACAAGGACGGGGCAGTCCATTTTTTCAGGGTCTGTTTTCAAGGATACTTAAAAGAAATAAAATTCTATATGGAGCCAGAGGTCCTGATAATGTATAAATCAGGATCATCAGCCAAAAACATCTTGGAGAACCAGCCAGCCCTGAGAGCCAAATGCTTAGGGGCCCAAGAACTCAAAGTACTAATGTTAATCATAACGGGGCAGTAAGAAGGAATGATCTTTTTTCCACATTTTCTTAGGGAGCCTGTGTTCAATTCTGGAACACTGAGGGGGGAAAAAATCAATTGATCAATTCAGTTGCTTTCTTAAAGTATTTGGTATTATCTGTTCTTTATAAGGAACAGCCTCAACTTTTTCTACATGAGCTTCTATTTTCTCCTGTTATTGAGACATAATTGACAACAATTGTAATATATTTAAAATGTACTCATGATGGTTTGATGTACATATGCATTGTGAAAGGATTCCCACAGTCAAGCTAATCAACACCTCCATCGCCTCCCATATTTCTCTCTTTTGTGTGTGAGAACACTTACATTGTATCCTCTTAGCAAATTTTGACGATACAGTATTATCAGTTATCCTCATCGTGTTATACATTAGATCCTCAGAACTTTTTTTATCTTACAATTGAAAGTCTGTCTGTTTTACCCACCTTTCTCTATTTTCCCCACCCCACCCCCACCCCCAGGCCCCGGCAGCCACCGTTCTGCTGTTTCTCCGAGTTCCAGGTTTTTTTTTCAGATCCCACATGTAAGTGACACCATGCAGTGTCTTTCTCTGTCTGGCTTATTTGATGGCCTTCGGGTCTACCCGTGTTGCAACAAAGGGCAGGATCTCCTTCTTTTTTATGGTTGAATAATATCTATCCTACATCAGTTATATGTATCACGTCTCCTTTACCCATCCACGTCTCAATAGACACTTAGGTTATTTCCAGATGTTGGCTATGGTGTATAATGCTTCTACGAACACAAAGGTGCAGGTATCTCTTCGAGACACTGATTTTGCTTCCTTTGCATATATCCCCACAGGTAGTATTGCTGGACCCTATCTATTTGTGCTTCTGACACTCAAATACAGAAATACAGACAAAACTGGCTTTACTGACGATGATAATGGCAGTGGCAGCTATGATGTAGAGTGTATTTGTTGTATGGCAAGCAAATGCGCTGCATTCTTTATATACATTTCCTTCTTCATTTCTTCTAAAAAGAACCTCATACAGTGCGGTCATTAGCAGCATTTTATAGACAAAGAAACCATGCTAGACCATACTCTCCTGAGGGCAGGGATATTTGTTTTGTTCATTGATGTAATTCATGTGCTTAGAAGAGCACATAGTAGGAGCTCAAGAAACACTGTTGACTGAATGCAGCTCCAAGAGCATAAGTAGCCTCTCCAGGGTCACGGGCAGCACTGCTGGGATTCAAGCCCAGGATGCCTGGGCTACTCCCACTCCTGGTTCCTGACCCCTCTGCTATTGATGCTCTTACCAGAGACAGACAAACACAGCCAGTTCTGGCCACTCACCTGGCTCCAGCTCCCCGCAAACCACTCCACCTTGCCCGTGCAGGGCCCATTGTCACACGGGGTGGCCTCCGCTGGCCGGTTGTTCCCACAGCCTTCCAGGGGCAGGCTGCTGACATGGTTGGTCATGCACACCACTGAGCGTGTCCGCACTCCAGCCCCACACTCCGCTGAGCACTGAGAGACAGGAGATAGTTCCATTAGAGGGGACACCCCTACAGGCTCGGAAACCACTTTCAAATGATGTGAAGGAGAACCGAACATCTCATTTCCCTACCAACTCTTTCCCTTCGGAGTCTCTGATCACTTTTCCCGCATAGCCTACTCCATTATGGAGTACCAGTATGGCAACCCCGCCCCCCCATCTTAGATTTTCTGGGACAGTCTTCTTTCCAAATATCCTGTCCCACTATTGCGATTCATACGCTTACACACTTGTCAGACTGCCTGTCTTGGCTTTTGCTTTTGAAAACATATCCAGTAGCAGAAGAATGAGAGAGCATGAACACTTGGGCCTCTGTCTACCTGCTGGTAGCCGACATTGGGCTAGTCTGGGGAGACTGGGGAAGTGAAGTCTGTCACCTCATCATTGCCGCCTGCTATTAAGTCCCTGAAGGCCACAGCTGTGACAGTGTTAGGAGACAGCTTGGTATAGAGGGAGAGCTTGGCCCGGGAACCAGGCACATCAGTGTTAATATGTCTACTAGCTGGGTGGCCTGGGGCAAGTGACCCAGCCCCTCACGTGTTTGGCATACTCACCTGGACAGCTGGCATAGGACAGGTAAGGAATGATGTGCTCTGCGTACAGCAGATGTCCAAAAAATGGTATAAGGGGCTTTAAAGGGTCAAGTCCTATATCTCCGCTCTAAAATAGAGAAACTGAGGCAAGGTCTTCACTTACAGCCACAGAACCACCAGTGATTTGTCTCCTATAATCACACTGTTCTCATCTAGTGCCTAGTAAACACATTCCTGAGCCATACCCTAAAGCTCAAAGAGCGTTCTCCATCTGTCTTGAAATACTTTGGAATGCTGCCTTATTTTGCTTCTCATCCTGTACATGCAGACATTCTCTGGACCTCTTTGTCTGAGTGTTCCCCAGATACCTCATGTCCAGCATGTAAAATAATGGAACCCTGCCTTCACCACCAACCCCATTGCTACTCTTGGTTTTCCAAGTTGTGCTCAAATTTCTACCAGGATTCAAAAGTTGACTGTTCTTCTGAGTTCTTGCTTCCAACATCTAGCCAACCTTCAGGTCTCACAGATGTGGTTTGACCACATTTTTTCCTGTTGTGTTCCTTTCTGCCCTCGGCTCCCAGCACTACTAATGTTCTTCCCCTGGACTGTGGTCACAGCCTGTTAGCCTCATCACCCTTTCCAATCTGTTGGGCTTCCAGGTGTTGGGACTGCCATGCTGAAAGTCCCCCTGATGCCATCCCATTCCAACATGGATTTCCCCGCCTGACATCAAAGCTTTCCTAGAAGATGACCTCAGTCAACCTCAGCCAACCTCAGTCTTCTAGGCTAACTCACCATTATTCTATCCCACACACCTCATGCTGGACAGAGGCAGGGTCCTCCATTCGCCATCACATGAAGGGCTCACTGGACCTTGGCCATGCTGTTCCTTCTACCTACCTAGAGCGCTCTTCCCCTTCCCCAGGACACACCAAAATCTGTTAAGGCTCAGCTCAGATGCCAGTGAAAACTCCCTGCATTGCCTGATTCAATACTCTCTTTCCAGCCTCAGGATTCTCAAGGCACTCTGCATTCTACTGTCTTCCTCTACCGTCACTTATGTCCTACTTTGCTTTATTCTTTCCTTTATAGAAGTAGGCTCAGTGAAGGAAAGGACTACGGAATCATCTTTAGTTCCTTCTCAGGTCAGCACCTAACTTATGGGCAAATCCATGAATATCAGTTGAAGAAACGAATACAGACTTGGGTCCTTCCTTGCTCATTTCTTTTCTGTAACCAGCACGTTCCAACCCAGAAAGTGGCCCTTCAGAGCTCAACCAAAGCCTGTTCTAACGGTTTCTGCTGGGTCTTCCCTTAAAAAAAGAAGGGAAATTTGTTTCACTAATGTTACTGCTTTAAAAAATAAGCAAAAGCGATGTGATTTAGGAAAAATTTGAGGAAAGAAAAAAATACAACCCTGTTTCCTTATCAAAATTTTCATTTTCTTTTTTTGTACATTGCTGTCTAGTCTTGCAAAATCACAGCCCAGGATGAATAATCAAACATTTATATGACCACTGCTGGGCTGGGCCTGACTCCTCAGGGAGGAAACTCTTTGTAGCTTGAAGGGGATTAGAATATGCCACCCCAAAATATGCTGCTTTGACCTATTTTTAATTGAAGGTGATTGAGAAACATCAGATCCAGGAAGGGCTCTCTGCCTTCCCCCTTCCTGCCTAAAAGCAGTGCATAAGTTTCCTGTGAGAAATTTCTGCCTAGTACCAGGAAGAAAACATTTTTTTTTTGAGGGAGGGTACAGAGACAGAGGGAGAGAAGAAGTCTTAGCCAGTCTCTATGCCCAATGTGGGGCCCAATGAGGGGTTTGATCTCATGATCCTGAGCCGAAACCAAAAGTCAACACCCAATCGACTGAGCCACCCAGGTGACCTAAAGAGAACATTTTTATAATTGCCATTGGGGAGCTAATGCCAAGAGGAATGTAGACAAACTTTACTAAAATAACTCTAATCGTCCATTAGTTTCCCCCATTTATAGACAAACTTAACTAAAATAACTCTTATCTTCCATTAGTTTCCCCCATATATTTCTCAGCCACTTTCCTACAATTTACTGTCTTGGAAGCCCCAACGCCTTTCCTTGGTCTAGTCACTTCTTCAAAATTTACCACTCTTTGTTAAAATGGTATATAAGCCCTCAGTTCTAGCTGCTTCTTTGGGATTTTCACTTCTTTCTTATTAGGCTCCCTGTGCCATGTAAAAAAAAATTAACATTAAATAAAATGTGTTGGCTTTTCTCTTGTTAATCTGGCTTTTGTTAGTTTAATTTGTAGGCCTCCATTGCAGAACTCAAGAGGGTAGAGGAAAAGAGCCTTTCCTACAGGCTCACAAATGCTTTGCATGACTTATACTCTATCTGCACTGTTATTGGGAATTTGAGCTAATGAGTCAGTCCTTTTTACAAAAAAGAAAATCTTTTCTTAGAGTAATTGGAATATTCTAGGCTAAAGGGTTTTTTTTGTTTGCTTGTTTCAGCTGTATGTTATCTGGTCTCTTTCTTAGCCTCAAACACTCAAGATAGTTAAATCCTCCTGAAGAATACAAGGTGAATTGAATCTAAGTTATCTTCCTGTTTCAAACCCTAAGAATATTTCTTTCCACGTAGTTTCCATTTGACCTACTAACTTAATTTCTGCTTTCCAAACCAAGTCATATACACGCATCTGGGAAAATGTCCTCAGACCCCCATGTGCTTAATTTAAAAGAATGTTACGGGTCGAGCCAAGTACCCAATGAGAGAACATTACAGGGATTAGCCGTATAGAGGAGCTTGACTTTAGCATACAACCTCAGCAAAAAGCACAACACATTTCGACTTGAAAGTAGGTACCCACCCCAAACCTGGCTCAGGAGGTCTCTCAGCAGGAATCAGGGGGAATCATGGATCCCTATCAGGAAGCACAGACTACCCTTCAACTTGAGGCACCGAAACACACCCACTCACTGTCCCTGAAGGATGTGCCTAAAAGGGCCAGATCCTCTTGGTAGTCAGAAAAGGACCTGACTCCTAACTGAACCTCTGGGCCGATAAAACACTGAGAGGCATCATGAAATGCCTAAGCAGCCCTGTTGTGAGGACTGTCCTCTCTCTCCAGCTACAGCCGAAATGCTAAACTTGGCCCAAGTGGGGCTTGAGGGACTAAGAGGCTGTAATGGCTATTCCTGAACTTCAGGTTCCTGTATCATCTTCTGTAACAAAAAGCTCAATGTTTTGTTTCTTCTCTTGGAAAATATCCTTAAGATATGAGGGTGGTGGACTTAAAAAAATTAAAAAAAATTTTTTTAAACGTTTATTTATTATTGAGAGACAGAGAGAGACAGAGCGTGAGCAGGGGAGGGGCAGAGAGAGAGAGCGAGACACAGAATCCAAAGCAGGCTCCAGGCTCCGAGCTGTCAGCACAGAGCCCAATGCGGGGCTTGAACCCATGAACCGTGAGGAGGTCCTGACCTGAGCTGAAGTCGGAGGCTCAACCGACTGAGCCACCCAGGCGCCTCCCCCCAATTTTTTTTCTGTTGTGACTAAGTATTGCACGTGTGTTTAAACTTGTCACTAAAGTTTATTTTTTGAATTAAAAAGTCAATGATGCCGATGTCTCATAAGGTCCACCCTCAATTAAAAGGAGCTGCAAGGATATTTTTAAGGTGAGTCAGTGAGTCAGAAAAACTATATATCCCTGGAAGTTTAAGAGAAGATTCAGATGTGAGTTTACAACCTCAATTCAATCCGGTAGAGATTAATTAACTTTATTTGCAATCGGGCAATAGGATGTGTTCTGGATCCTTTAAGTGTTTGTAAACTTCACTCACACTTTCTCTAATCTCTCCCACTTGAGCTAATTAAATGGAAGCTGGATCTCATTCATGCCTGGCATTAAGTGCTCAACACATGTGTCTTCCAGTTGCAAAAAAAATTGCCTGGTTGAGACTACAGCTTAACAGGGTTGATTGTGAGACCAAGCCACTACTCACATGTGAAAGACTGCCACCAGCTGGTCATTCCTAGGGTCTGACCCTTTTTTGTGAGGCTAAGTCGTGACTCAAAAGCCCACTCAAGGTCCCAGTCTCATCTAGGTCATGGTTTCGAATATGTTATCCCTTAATGCTCATTCAGCAACGTTACCAATGAGAAAACTGAGGGTCAGAGAGCGGCTTGCTCAAGGTATAATGAGAAATAAGCCCTTGGGGGAAGTGATGCCACAGCCAGTGCACTTTCCCTAAAGCCAACTGCACCCGCTTCCCACTCATGCACAAACATTCAGGAATAATGACATGTTCTAGGGGTAGATAAACCAAATTTCTTATAACACAGCACTAAACTCACATGGCTTAAAACATCTTTCCAAAAAAGAACAAAAAAGTTCTCTTAACAGAAGAATGAAGTGGTCACCCCTTCCTCCATTTAGAATTTTAAGGCACGAGTTAGATCCATCAAGTACTTATGTTAAAATGGAAAGTAAATTTACATTAGAGGGAAATTTACAAGTCTTTTTTGGAAGGGAAATAAAGAATAGGGGTCGATTCAGTTATAGTAGACAGACAATAGCTGAGTCTAATTAAAAGTCATGCTTTAAAGGTTTCTAATGCCATCAACATGTTTATAATTAATACATACGTGAAAAAGGAAGGCTACCAAATTATACATATGTAGTATTATGATTTGTATCCTTCAAATATGAATGAGTACAAAAGAGATATGTATAAAGGGCGCCTGGGTGGCTCAGTTGGTTAAGCTTCTGACTCTTGATTTCAGTTCAGGTCACGATCTCATGGCTGTGAGACTGAGCCCTGTGTCGGGCTCCATGCTGAGCGTGGAACCTGCTTAAGATTCTCTCTCTCTCTCTCTCTCTCTCTCTCTCTCTCTCTCTCTCAAAAAAGAAAATTCTCTCTCTTTCCCCCTCTCCCCTGCTTGCATCTTCTTTCTCTCTTTCTCTCTCTGAAAAAAAAAAGCTATGTATGTAAAGTATGTATGAATAGGAAAAAGCTTGACAGTAGCTTTTTTTTAAGCTTACAAATCTTAAATTATTATCTGCTAGTGAAGAGATTATTGGTATATTTTTCTGATTTTTTTCATATTTTTCTATAATAGTATATGTTACTGTATGACCAGAAAAAGTGAATGTTATTATTTTTTGTCCATAACTACATTAGCTCTTTAATTGGAAATACATATTATTTTTTTAAAGTTTGTTTATTTTTGAGAGAGAGAGAGAGCCCCCATGTGTGAGCGGGGGAGGGGCAGAGAGAGAGGGAGAGAGAGAATCCCAAGCAGGCTCCACACTGTTCATGAAGAGCCCAACATGGGGCTCGATCCCACAAACCTTGAGATCATGGCTTGAGGTGAAATCAAGAGTCAGATGCTCCGCTGACTGAGCCACCCAGATGCCCTGGAAATCCGTATAATTTAAGTGAAAAACTCTGTGAGAGAAAATGTTTGCAAATGCACATTAAAAAAGCAGAAAATGGCATTTTTACTATTTTTTTAAGTGGAGGTAAGTTATTAAGTGTGTCGTCATATAAGAACTTTGATTAAGGGGCGCCTGGGTGGTGCTCTCTCTTTCTCTCTCTCAAAACAAATAAGTGAACACTAAAAAAGAATGATGATTAAATATTTTAGATTAAATATTTGAAATGCATTAGAAACTCAGTTGTCTTGCATTGCCTATCTTTGCATATAGCCTATTATTAACTACATTGTTTTCTGTAAATAATTTTCTTTGCATTCTAGAATAATGACTGATCAAGATGAAGCATTTGCTGAGAAAATAATTTCAGCTATTTTAGCCTTTACACAAGCATTCTGAAACTTTCGTTTGCTCTAGGGAATGTGAACCTTCAGAAAAATCTCTAAGTTTCTAGTCTGTTTGGACATATAAGTCATTGGATATTCATAGAAGAACTTATTACCTTGAGCACTGCGTATTCTTCATGAGGTTACATACAATGGATTAAGGATTAAAAGGGTTTAAGTGCTCCAGACTTCAAGCTATTTTGTTCCTTTGTTTCATAACTTAAATTGGTATCATAAATTCTGTGTTTGTATCATAAACTTTTGTATTATAGGACACTGATATTTTAGCTGAAGGTTTTATGTATATTTGACAAAAATTATTTTCATCTAATGTTATTAAAAATTTTTTTTTCAAGTTTATTTATTTATTTTGAGAGAGACAGAGACAACGTGAGTAGGGGAGGGGCAGAGAGAGAGGAAGAGAGAGAGAGACAGAGACAGAAACCCAAGCAGGCTCTTAGCTGTCAGTGCACAGCCGGATGTGGGGCTTGAACTCACGAAACTGAGATCATGACCTGAGCTGAAACTGAGTCAGATGCTTAACCGACTGAGCCACCCAGGTGCCCCCATCCAACCTTATTTTAAAAAGTCTTCCCTACAGAAAAATGAAAGCCCAGCATCATTCTTTTTATTCATCTGCTTGTGCACTAAATTTGCCCAGTTTACTCTGAACACAGAGTAATGAGTTCTGGGATGGCTAGAAATCCAATATTAAATTCACTATTTAATATTCATTGGGGTGCAAAGGAGAACTAATATTCTTTCACACCCAGTGCTCCCTCTTGGAGCCCCTCCGTCTTCGTATAAGGATAGAAAGCCTGCGAGAGGTCGTCTCTGGGCCTTTTCCCCAAAGTCAGAAATTACCCTCGTGATTTTTAGTAATCCTAGTAATTTCTAGTAAGTCTAGTAACTTGTAGTAAGTCTCGTGGTTTCTAGTAAGTCTGGTAATTTCTCGCGGGCGATTTGTCTTGGTGGTGTTGGGGCGCCCGGTAACACGTGGACCCTGGGCCCGGCTCCAGAACCCAGTGTGCGGCCGCCATGCTCACCCTTTCACCCCACTCGGTGAGGAACCAGCTCTTCGCGCAGGGCCCCATGTCGCAGTTCTCAATGTCGTTGGGCCGCAGCTTCATGTTGCACTCTTCATCATCAACCACGTCCCCGATGTTGCTCACACACTTCACGTCTCGAGTCCTCTGTCCCACCCCGCAGGGCACTGAGCACTAAAACACAGCAAGATCACGTCAGTGGAATGGGCCTCTCTAGCTGTGGTGCCCCCATCCTGGTCACCTGCCACCTGAGCAGGGGACCCACTGTGTGGCTGAGTTCCTCTTTCCCCCTCCCCCGCCACGCAGTGCTGTCCGAGGGGAGGGGGATCCCAGCCCTGAACACTTCACAAGTTTTTTTCTCTAAGACCTTCTCGGATGTCCTGCCTACTCTGCTGCTCTGGGCCTCAGTTCTGTCATCTGTAAAACGGGGGTGCAAGACGGGAAGGACCTGGCTTCTCATGACACGCGAGAGCGATGAGACGTGTATGCACGTGACTCGCGTGGGTTCACCCTTCAGGTTGGCCGTGGGTGGCTGGAACACTCTCCCAAGCAGCCATCGGTCTATTCTGTGGGTTGCACAAAAGTCCTTCCGGAAGCACTGGGAGGGGTTCCCTCCAGGAGACCTCAGGGCTGTCCTGATAGGTCTCGGGGTGGGGGTGGGGCGGTGGGGTGGGGGTGGGGAGGCAGTGAGCGCTGCTGGGGGAGCCCTGGAGAGGCGCCCCGTCCCGCCCCGCGTACCGAGGTCCAGTCTGTCCGGATCTGCCACTCGCTGCAGATCTTGAGCTGGCAGGTGCTGGTGGTCTCGGGCTTCTCCAGGTGCTGGCAGCGGTAGGGCTGCACCGTCAGGCTGCGGTTGGCATACACCTGGCGGCACAGAACCTGGCGATGCTGCATGCCCAGGCCGCAGGTCTTGCTGCACTCGGACCACTCTCCGATGTCCCAGCTAGCTCAGGAATGACAGAGAGCGACAGGGACGGGTCAGCGTCGGTCCGCAGGAAGACAGCCAGACCCCGCCCGAGCCAGCCTGCACGGAACCGTCAGAATCCTTCCGGGTGAGGCTCGTCCTAGAGCATTCTTAATGGTCGGCCCAAGGGCCATCGGGCTCCGTAAAGGAAAGTAACCCACTTTGGAACTTAGAAATCTTATTCCAGTATTCCTATTTTTTTTTTTTTTCTAGTTACTTGTCAGTTTCACAATCCTCTCCTGTTCCCCTGCTTTGTCATTCAGTTAAATAAGACATGGGGCGGGGCGCCTGGGTGGCTCCGTCGGTTAAGCAGCCGACTTTGGCTCAGGTCATGATCTCACCGTCAGTGAGTTCAAGCCTCGCGTTGGGCTCTGTGCTGACAGCTCAGAGCCTGGAGCCTGTTTCAGATTCTGTGTCTCCCTCTCTCTCTCTGACCCTCCCCCATTCATGCTCTGTCTCTCTCTGTCTCAAAAGTAAATAAACGTTAAAAAAATTTAAAATAAATAAATAAATAAATAAATAAGACATGGGTGCATGCTCATTACCTATGAGAATGTATCTGTTACTTTGAAGATTATGTTTGGACCCTTCTTAGGGCCCTTTCCCCATCCTTCTGCAAGTGTCCTATTTATCATTCAATAGCCAGCCCCGGACCTCTCCTGAGACTCTTTACCCGACTCCTCTTGGCTGGTGTCTTTGTGACTCGCCTTATTCTGTGTACACAGCTCACCTACCACACTGACCACGCTGGATTGTAATTCTCTGCTTCCCTGTCTCCTTTCCTCGCCAGGCTAAAACGTAATTGCTCCTAATCACCAAAGGCTGGCTGGTCAGGGCTGCAAGTTAACTGCGTGCATCCCGAGACAGGTGCGCGTGTTGAACAGACTGCAGCTTATGCACAGACCAAGTCTCATGTTCCTACATCAGATGTACACAGATTTAAAAACCGGATTGTGTCTGCGACTGAGGTCCTATGCACGAGCAAGCAGAAGTGACCCGACAAAAGGCCACCTGCACCGAGAGGCCATCTTACAAGGCTGGGCAAGGGAAGATGTTGCAGGGTTCCTCCTCGGGGGTCGGCTTCATGCTGGAGTCACAGTAGCTCTCGGGAACCTCTTCGTGGGTGTTTCTGTGTACACAGCGAAAAATCGGGAACTGCGATCCTGCAAACACAAGAAGAACTTCTGAGGGACCGTCCCGCACACTTGACTGGTGGAGATGCCCAGAGATACCCAGGTACCGATGAAGAGAGGCCACAGAAACGAAACAATCCATACGCACACACACGGGCCGTCAGGCACTGTGGGTGCAAAGAAGGGTAGGAATAGTCACTGCCCTCGGAGAGCTTACGATCTCTTTGCGGACACGGCTGCTAGAGGCGGGCAAAAATAGTTTTCGTAACAGTTCAAGATAGCACTAGGCAGGAGAGAGATTGTGAGTACTAGCAATAACCGTTTGCAGGTTTTCTGGAGACATCACAGAGAAAGGGTCCCAGAAGCCCCAGCTGGATCCTAGAGAACGGTTGGGTTTGGGCAGCTGTGTGCACATGTGTCTTGGAGGGAGGGGGCCGTCCAGGCAGCTGAACGTGTGCCTGTATGAAGAAGAGGCAGGCTGAAGCAGAGAAGTAGGAAGATTTAAGACAGGCTAGAGGAGCAGCTGGCTTCCCTTTTGTAAAGCATCTCACACATTCCCCGAATAAAGTACTGATCCAATGGTATTTTTAGGTATTTGAGTGGATGTCTGCTTCCCATGAGACAGTGAGCTTCTCAGAGACAGAACTCATTCTTGTCCATCCCTGTAATCCCAGTACCTAGCAGAATAACAGCTGCTCAATAAAAATGCCGAATGGCTACTTATCAGAGATCTAATATTTGTTTTTATTACTTTGCCACAAAAAATCATACTAACTTCCTCAGGTTTTTTGTTGTTGTTGTTTTGTTTTGTTTTAAACACTTTTTTCAAAAAAGTTTTTATTTATTTTGAGAGAGAGAGAGAGAGAGAGAGAGAAGGGGAGAGGCAGAGAGAGAGAATTCCAAGTGGGATCTGCACTGTCACTGAGGAGCCAGACTCGGGGCTCAGAGTCACAAACCGTGAGATCATGACCCGAGCTGCAACTAAGAGCCAGACGCTCAACCGACTGAGCCACCCAGACGCCCCTGTTGTTTTGTGTTAAATACACAGTTGAGTTTCACTGGCTTCATGTGGATAAATCTGTCTTGGAGAGAAAGTCAGCATTTGTTAAGTGAGATCTGTCGCTTTCAAAAAAAGCCCTTTCAATTCTGCCTTCCTCTCTCTGCTGCTCCCTGGTGGCAGCTCTGGAGTATTACTAGTGAAGGTGTACAAAGAGAAATGTCATCAGGCCAAGCAACGGTCTGAAAAATAAGATGCTTCTTCACAAATAATTGCTTGTCCCCGCAGCCAACCCCCAGTCGAGGCCACTACACAATTCCTGCTGGGCAGAACACTATCACTTATTCTACAGCTCTGTCTTAGCTCTGTTGCTAACTGGACAGGCGTTCAGAGTTTCTGAACTTCCAACTTGCTACAATTTAATTGAAACTGGAGGGATAACTTTTAACATAAAGGTCACAGTATTTCATCAGCCGTGAAAAGTGTGTCAATGCTTGGTTCAGCTGATCTTGTGTGATGACGGAGCCAGAGGGAAGTTCTCGTAAGAAACTCGACAGTTTGTAAGACAGTTCTGAATCTGAAATGGTCATGTGTTTCAAAACCACTCTGCTAGTAAAAATTTCTAATGCGGCTATTCCTTGTCATGTCTCAATTGAGTATAATTGTTAGCTGAGTAAAAAAGCAGTACTGACTTTTCCCTTAAATTAATTTAATTAATAGGAAGCAAACAATTTTTGTGGAATTGAGTTTTGTCTAGTGACATACCTACTTCCTTTAAGAAGAGATTTTTAATTAAATTCAACGAACATGAAGCACATCGTGCTCACTTCACAAAGATGAATAAGATTCCATTCACGCCTTGCAGGGTATCCATTTGGGACCCCGCTATTAAGGGATTAAGTAAAAATCTTATTATTTATCCCTTCGGACCATGTGGGTCTAACTTTTCTGCTAGCAAGTTTGTGAACTGGAAAGCAAAAGTAACTATTCCAACCACACGGCATGCAAATGAGGGGGCAATTTAATATCTTCAGCTAGAAGGATGCAGGTAACCATAGGAATGCTCTGTGCCTCGGAGAGATGGGTTCTGCTTAGGGCTGTTAGCACATGGCCACTGCCTGCCTCCCCCAACCCCTTATGGCCTTTACAGAGCGCTTGTCCACCATGCAGCTCCTGTGTTCAGTCGGGGACATGGGTTCAGAGGCTCTCTCTCTGATGGTGAGAAGGCACCAGAGCTCTAGTGACTCCAGTGACCACAATGGTTTCTTTCTTTGTTGATCTCCGCAGAGAGGGGGACTGTCACTCAAAATGGCACCTGGCCATCTCTTCACTGTACAGCGTGCCATTCAATTATGCCTCTAATTGGTGGCAAGCGAGAATGGGGTGGTGAGGTCAGGTGCTGGCTGGGCTTCAGGCAGCAGGGAAAATCTGGGATCGTTTTAGTTGGGTTTTGTGTTGTGTGTGTTGATCAAAACAGGACTCCGTTATCCTGGAGGAGGGGACGGTGCCGCAGGTAATCCAAAATGAGTAACTGAGGCAAGTCAGTGAATTCAGGGGACAGTATATAGAGGCCAGTGAGGCACTGTGGAGAGAGGGACAAAATACGGAGCAAGGAAAAAATTAAATCACCCTAGTCGTGGTACCCTAGGAATCAACGGGGCCAAGCCAAAATTTTGACCAGAGGTCTGGGCAAAATGCTGGATGGAGTACAAGCCAACTGGGATGCTCGGGGCGGGGCCCCTCTCTGTGATGGTGATATCGTGATGCTGAAAGCATTTCCCCAAAAGGGAGGTTTTCACACGAGATGTATGGAAACGTGTGGTCTGGTGAGCTCCACCAGGACAGGAGGAGGTCTGTGTAGGGACAAGTGGTGAGGTTGCAGGGGGCGTGGATTTGTGTTGTGCATAAAAGAGCTGGGCGGCACCAGTAGGCTCAGAAGGTCCTGGTCCCGGCACATCTGTCACTACTGCTGAGCAAAACACTGCCGCATCCACGCTGCCTCGTCTGTCCTGCAGGTGTGGCCACTGCTGCCGGGAGCAAACTTTCCAGGGAGCCAAGGAGGGGCACCCCCGGCTGCTGCCATTTGTCACGAGGGAGAGCAAAGGGGCTGCGAGTACAAGTTGCGGGGGTGGGGGACAGTACATCTCTGCTCTTGTTTGATTTCCGAGGCACGTCTTCCGTGTCTCTTTGACTGGACAAGCCGTGCTGTTTATCAGGGTAAAGAAGAGAATGCACACGTCATCCCGGGCATCCGAGGGGCAGATGACGTGTGTATATGTGTGTGTGGGTCCACAATGCAAAAGAGAAAGACTCTATTAAGGACGTTAAACAAGATAATATGGAAATCTAGAGAAAAAGATTCTTCAGTTTCGAATACATAAATCCACGCTCTTTCAGCTACGGATAAAACACAAGTAAGGCAACACTAGCCTTGCGTATCTAAGATATAATGAAGATGTAAAAGCCACTCTTACACGCTTTCTAAAAGCTGTCTACACCCCATTTGAGATGTGGTGACAATATATTCGTTAATTCAAGAATCACCTGAGGGGTGCCCCCGTGCGTGCTTGGTACGATCCCAGGTGCAGGCAACGCAAAGTGTGTGTACACGCGGGGGGACCGCTAGGCCACACAGAGCTGGGACAAAAATGTGTCCCGAATTGCCGGGAGGTCCCATGGAATAAGTGGGACCTTGCAGAATTGGGAAGGGCTTCCCAGAGGAGATGTATCTGTGCCAAATCAGCAAGTGTAAACAGTTTGCTGGCTCCATACCAGAGAATAATAAGGGAGGCAGATTTTTTATCTCAGTGCAGATCACACAGACTGGGGTTGGCTGGGGGGAAGATAATCAGAATCTTTGGAGATGGGGTCCCTCCATCATGCCTGGTACAGAGCAGATAAGAGACCTGTTGAATGACCACCAGGATAAGTGGCATCTATTCAGTGAACACAGGACTGTGTGAGCAGCATGAAGGGGCAGCTGGCAAATGGCACATCTATGTCCTTATTCTATTAAGTCCCCAAGGCAAAACCGAAAGGTCTCTGGACAAGGCTACATTGCACCCTCCTGGAAAGGCTGGGCCAGGCGATCTTTACGGACGTGAAAGGGAAGAGAATCTCCCATACATGCCATCCTTGATATAAAACCACATGACAACAAGTTTTATTTTTATAACTTTCCCTCGTTTTTACCTAGCACAAATGTAAGCAGTTCCTCTAGTGGGCACCATACCACTAACTACAGAGTATTTGGTAAGAACACACTTGGACCCTGAGTTCCTACGTCACCTGCATTTTTGTACTGCTCACCTCTTCAGATTCATGGATGGGTCCTCACTAAAGTGGTTTTGGCCTTAATGTGTAATCATCTCTAGCTTTCTGCCTCTGTTAAGACACATTCTAGAGGCATTTCATTTTTCCTCGCAGAGCTTGAAAAAGAGGTTAGCCCAGCGAATCTCCAGTCCACGTTCTTTGCACATCAACTAAGTAAAAGCACGATAAAACCTGCATAATACCAGCCCCATAAATCAGTTCTCCGGTTGTCGGTCATCATGCGACTGGTGGGGTTCCAGGCGGGAGGGGCTCCGGCTCCCGTGAAGAACACCCAAATCCCATTCTCAAAAGCCACTAAGCCAACGTGCTTGGGAAAAAGATAAAGGCTTTGAGGCGGTGGTGAAAGTCTTTTCCATGCACAAATTCTGTCAAAGTTTCCGGATTTTGTGCCTTCAGGTACAAGCCTCTTGAAGAAAAGAAAAAAAAAAATGTCCCCAAACCAATATTCTCAGTGTGCCACAGTTTCCTGTCCGCAGAAACTTTCTGAGATATAGCCTCCTGGTTTCTGTGGTAACCTCCCTCAAAGCACAGCTCTTCCAGGGTCACCAATAGGACTTCATTACAAACAGAAGGCTATTACTATGCATTTGGTATCCCTGCATCACAGTTCCTAGATGGTCACAGGCAAATCCTTGCCCTGGGGATCTAGGCCACTTTAAAACTGGGAAACAGCATCCATTTCCAACCAGGTGCCACAGGTTTGAGAAGGGGTTTCTGGACACTACATTCCACATCTACCTTAGCTTTGGGGCTTTCCAGGAAACAGGGCCGTGGATCGCCTTCACAGTTCAGACCGAGACTGATACTGACCCGTTCGCACACAGCCACGCTTTGTTTTGAGCCTATCACGACCAGCTTTACGTAAATTTCACCTGCACACCGTCCACTCTTCTCCCCAGTCCTGTAACTCTTCTCTTTTCTTTGGTTTAGGGAGATGCCCCGGGTGCCCTCTGGTGTGCGGTCTCCCTTCCTGCAAGGAGTCCACAGAGCTGGCGACATTGGGCTGCAGGCTTGTCCCTGGGGTCTCAGCAGACGGGGTCGGGATAACGGGATGATAGAGGATGAGGATTTTACAGAAAGGAGAGAGCTGTGAGTGCTGGTGAGCCTGAAAGCCAGCTAACACCTCAAGCCCAGTCAGCATGCTTTTTTCTGGAATCTCAGATGTGAGAATGAGTTTTGTCTGGTATTTGTGTGACCTTACACTTTGTGAGCACATTCTGTGGCCATTAATGAGTGTGGCATGCAGGAGAGGGTTAACTCAGGGTGCTCAGACCCTGCACACTCCAAAGAAAGGCCCATCTTCAGGACCAACCCCTTGAGCCCGTGGAATATCCGGCTGACAGGGGTGTTTCTCTATGTCTTGGGACCACGCTGTATCAGTGTGACAAGAGAGTTTATGCCAACAATGCGATTCGGGTGAGTGCCTGTTTTTCTGTGCCTGAGGTCTCGGGCCATGTCCTGTCTCTCAGTTTGACTTCTGGGTGCCAATGTCGGTAACGTGGGGGCTATGTGCCTATGCGACTGAGCCACAATAAGCCCCCTGTACACCAAAGCTCGAGGGGCTTCTCTGGTTGGCATTACTTGGCTCCTGCGGTCACCCCTCATTGCTGGGAGAATTCAGTGCATCCATATGCAACTGTCTTGGGATGGGACACCTGGAAGCTGGCCCCTGGTTTCTCCTGGACCTGGCCACACGCGCGTTTTCCCTCTGATGATGCCTGTCTGTATCTTCTCACTGTGAAAGTTGCAAGCATGGCAGCTTCTCTGAGTCTTGCATGTCCTTCTCCGGGATCATCAGGCTTGGGGGGGGGGTCCTTGGGAGCCTCAACACAACGTCACACCAGTGACCAATCCCCCAGTCAGGCTCAAGGAGGGGAGGGTTTGCCGCGTGCCTCGAGCCCAGCTATGCGTTCCTCACCGGGTGGCGGGGGCGGGGGGCAGGGATCTGCGGACACCCTCCCAGCCCACACTCAAGCTCACCTTTCCCACAACTCGTTGAGCATTCTGTGGTCCCGAGCTGCTTCCAATTGTGGTCCCGGCTTCGCCGTGGGGACTGCGGTGCCGCTGGCACCAAATCGTCCGGTCGATGGGGAGAAAATCCATCGGGATGCCTGACTGGGAAGGCCTGCGCTGATCCTGAGGTGAATACTTCAGGCACCCCACCATCTCCTTCCTTCTCCTCGGTCCTCTCTTTCTCTTCTCGCTCCTCCTGGCTCCTCCCATCTGTTACCAGCTGGCCGTTGAAGGGCTCCCCTAGGAGAGGCAGGTGCACACACAGAAGAGAGATCGGTCTGGACACTGAGTCCCACGGAGGAGATCCCTTCAACATTAGAAATTATGCAGAATACCACCGTTTCCAATTCACAACACATGTGTTTAAAACATGCAGATGCTCATTTCCCTAATATCCAAACCATTATTAAAAGCGAATAAGAGAAAGACGGATGTCTCAGGAGGAGAAGCAGGCAAGGGCCAGGAAGAGGCAAGTCACGTAAAAAGAAATGCAAACAGCCAAAAGTCACACAACAACGCTCAACTTCACTCATAGTTAAAGAACCACATGCGAAAACAAAAACAACCACCACGACGTTATTAGCCTGACAGTAAGTATCAGAAACTTTGGAGACCCTAAAATCCCTAAACCCCTCATGGAAAGTACAGGGAAATACACCGGAGAAGGGGAGGGTAGATAGACACAAATTTTTGGAGGGCAATTTGGTCACATCCACCCTCGTTTTACACGCACGTGCCTCCTGACCTAGTGATTCAGTTTCTAGGACATTCATCGTGCAAATATTCCCATTCTTTTGCATAAAGCTGCATGTACAACCATGGCTAGTATAGCGTTATTTGAAATAGCCAAACAGTGGAGTGGATTTAAATGTCCACCAGGGTCCTGGTTAAAAACCATCATGCTACAACCATGAATGGATGCTAGGTTACTTTTTTTTTTTTTTAAGAATGGAACAAAAAAAACGGAGAAAATATATGTTGTGATATGGAAAGATGACCGATCTGTTGTTTGACGAGAGGAAAAAGCACGGCAGAGTTTAGCCTGCAAACACATACACGCCAAGGTGTGGCCGGACACCTCCGGAGATTAAATCTGCTTTCTGCCCCTTGTGTCTGTTCCTCCTCCTCTCCCAGTCCAAGTGGCCAAGCCCTTAGGTTTTCTGGCCTCGGAGTTTTGCAGGAGAGAGAGTACAAGCTGCTGAAAGTCAACAGCTCTTCCTTCCTACAGTGAAAGCCTGAGTTCTCAGGAAGGATAAGGAGGCCCAGATACCCAGCCAGTCGAGGGAAAAGAGGAAAAGAAAGGAGGGAAAGGTGGAGAGCATTTTTTGAGAGACACAGGGAGAGGGAGAAGTATTTCCAAGGCGAGGAGAGGGTGGAGTCAGGGGGCTGGGGCTTCCTGAGCACCACAGACCTTACTCATGGTGATCTTCACTCCTATCAGGGGTGTGTGGGGGGGGGGCCCATATTGACTGAGATCGAATTTTCTACAAGTTTCAAATAGGTTTGCAGTTGAGGTGAGATCTCAGTTAGACTTCTGGAAAAGCCCAGCATGCAATGTCCCTTGTACACTTGGATTGCAGGCAAAGGTTCCAAGTGGCTGTAAGCGTGTTTCTGTGTGCACAGGAAAGGGCTGTGTGGAATCCCACCAAGTTGTAAAGAGATATTCCCTCTTGGGATGGGGTGGGAGGGATGAGGTCGGGGCATATTACCTTTTCTTTTTTTTCATAGACATTATTCTTTTTTTAGAGCAGTTTTAGGGTCACAGCAAAATTAAGTGGAAAGGTTCCATATCCTCCCTGGCCCCACACACGCACAGCCTCCCCCATCAACATCCTGCACCAGAATAGGACAGCTGTTGCTATCCACGAACCTGCATCGACACACCATTATCACCCAAAGCCCATGGTTTACATCAGGGCTCAGTCTGGTGATGTACAATTTATGGGTTTCGACAAATGTGTAATGCTATGTACCCACCATTACGGTAGCATTGAGAATAGTGTCACTGCCCTCAAAATCTTCTGTCTGCCTATTCGTCCCTCCCTCCCCCTTTGCCCCTGGGAACCTGTTTAACGTCCTCATAGTTTTGCCTTTTTCAGAATGTCGTATGGTTGGAATCATGCAGCGTGGAGGCTTTTCAGATCGACTTCTTTCACTTTAATAATGCGCACTGACCTTTCTTCCATGTCTTTTCATGGCTTGACAGCTCATTTCTTTTTGTGCTGAATAACATTCCACTGTCTGGAGGTACCAGACAGCTTATTCATCCATTCACCTAACGAAGGATATCTTGGTTGCTTCCAAGTTTGGCCAGTTATGGAACACTTGTATCTTACTTTATATATTTCTATTCTGACCGAATATTGTTCAAGTTCGATACAAACTAAGGAGGCAGATCCCAGAGTTACTGTAGAATCCAGTTAAAACTTAGGGCTCTCCCACCCTTCACCCATATTTCTTATTTAGTTGGCTACTTAAAATATTTTGTGGCTTAAATTATATGCAGTTTAAATCAACAGAATCAAGACTAGTCATCCCGCTATAAGTGAGACTAAAATGTTACCAGACAAAAACATTTTAAAATCATTTGTGTACCTCGCATACACTGGGCACCGTGCCGGGATGGATACCTGATATTCAATCCTTTTCCACTGCCTGTCGCCTCCAAAAAAATCCTGGGAGTGTAGGGTTTTTTCCCTCACCATTTTGTAGACTGGGGATGTGCTCAGAGAGTTCCTGACTTGTCTGAAGCAAGCCAGCAGAAACCAGCAGAGCTGAATTCGAGTTCATGGAGGGTAAAGCCGAATCCCAGAATGCTCCTCCTCACCAACTTTCTACAACTGACTCCTTCTGGGCCTGCCTGTCCCAGGTCATCAATCCCATGCTACCAATCAGCTGAGACTCATCAGGCTTGTTATCAGTCATCATCACCTTATATGATTTCAAGTAGTCTGTCCAATTGCCTTATCGATCAGCATCAGACCTCAGTAACCTCAATATTCTGCCATCTGCACTTGGTTTCTCAGACTATGTATCGTTCCTGCTGTGCTGATTTGCTGTTTGGACAACACGGGCACCCCATAGGCTGGGCACACACCCTGTTGTCTCCATGCAGCCAGGTGGTTTCTGCCTGACCTGTGGCAATCAGATAACCTGGTTATCCATCTGGTGGGCTGGAGAAGGATGGTGGGCCGGGCCTCCCGTGCCCTCACTTCCCAGGACAGTTGTCAGACCAGGTAACTCAAAGAAGCATAACAGTTACATAGTCACACAGGCTGGCCTGAGGTCCCTGTGGGACCTGGGCAAATAAGTCAATCTAAGCTTCCATTTCCTTACTTTTAAAATGAGGCTAATAATAGCGCCTTCCTCTGAGCACTATTGTGATAATTTGATGAGTTAATCTGTGTGAAGGGCTCAGCAGTATCTGGCACAGAGCAAGGACTCAGTGTGTGGGTGATGATACCATTAATATTTATGCAGACCTTCCTGTTCAAAAGATGGAAAAGCAAGTCTCCGTTTGGGTGGTGGGCTCCATTATCATTTGGTAAAGAAACATCTGTGGAGTCAGAGGGCTGCCTGCTGTGTCTATCAGCAAAGCCTACGGGAAAGAGGTAGACAGCTAGGCGTGAACTCATTATTCTTTTCTTATAAGTCAAAGCAGTGTTGACGGAAGCAAAGGGGACCAAGAGAAAAGGCATGAAGTAGACAGAATAATGGCCCTCTGAAGATGTTTGCATCCTAATCCCTGGAACTTGTGAATATGTTACCATATATGGTAAAAGGGACTTTGCAGATGTGAGGAAGTTAAAGATTTGGGGATGGAGACTTGTCTTGGATTGTCTGGATGGGCCCGATGTCATCATCTGCATGCTCACGAGCAAGAGGCAGGAGGACGAGAGTCAGAGACAGAGATGTGATGACGGAAAAATGGGGTCGGAGCCCAAGATCCGAAGGTGCTACTCAGCTCGCTTTGGAGATGCGGGAAGGGGCCCGGAAGCAAGGAGTTCAGGAGGCCTCTTGAAGTGGAAAGGGCAGGGCGACAGAGCCCCCTAGGGCCTCCCATAGGAGCATGGCCCACCGACACCTTGGTTCCCGCCCAGCAAGACCCGTTTTGGACAGATTCTGACCTCCTGAACCGTATGATAGCAAATTTGTGTGGTTCTGAGTCACTACGTTTGCGAAAATTTGTTAGGGCAGCTGTAGGAATCTAATACGAGGTGCTTCCAAATCTCGAACTGGAAAGATAGATTCAGGATGTCCACCTCATTTTTGAATCAAGTGAATGAGACACACTCATCAGCAAAGGCTCAGACAAATAGTAAAGCATTCTCTGATATCAAGTGCGTGCCCATGGGTTTTCTCCATGTTGACTGAGAGACACAAGGGAGATGCACAGGAAGAGACAGGGGGGCTTTAGAAGGAAATAGCAGGTATGCTTGGCAGAAACACGAGAGATTTTACCTGGTCTCCTGTGAGGAGGCACCTGGGGGCTGATGGCGTTGGTCCCCATGATGACGTACTCATAGTGGACTCCCGGATTAGGCTGCTGGTGTATCATCTGACAACACAAAGGTCAATGTCACCGCACTGTCACATACACCTTGCCTGTGGGCCAAGTTTCCGTGGTATAAATGGCACTATCTATTAATGAGTGGGTTGATTCAGATCTAATCATATTAGTGAACCTGTGGCAGATTAAATGAAAGCTCTTCCTGGATTGTTTTTTGTTCTTTGCTTTTGAAGAATGAAGAACTTGGAAGAAAACTAGGGGGAAAGTCAAGATTTTATACATTCCACATAGGAAGATGGGACCGATGGTAGCAGAACCTTTCTGTTGGCTCTCAACCATCTTATACCATAGCTTAGATTGTGCTCAGTGCTCTCAAAATAGCCCAGACAGCCACGTCTACGCTACAGGGGAACACATTTGAACACTAGGTGGCGAGAGAAAATCATGCAAAGAAGAGCCAGCCGCCTTGGGCAGAGCCAGCCTGGCATCCCTGAGGTCCCTTCAAAGAACCCTATCTGGCCATGAGGCTGGCTCAGGAAAGGTCTGCCCCATCCTCTCCCTCGTTCACCTCTGGATCTCATCCCCTGTCATCCATGGAAAGCTCCAGAGCCACAGAGAGATGTGGGGGTGGGGGGTGGTCAGGAAAACAGGTGTAAGGGAAGTAAGTCTCCCTGGTTCCTATTCTCTCAGGAACCAATGACAAAAGCAGGATATCAAGCAGGAAGCAGCAGAAGTCAGGAATTAAACACCGTCTGGGACAAAAACCACAAAATCAATCAGCAGGCCTTTGCAGAAAAAATCCCTCCCTATTGGCTTTGGAACACAGAGTCCTTTGTGCCTATGGCCTTCCTGGTGAGGGGCAGGGCGCTGGGCTAAATGGAGCAGCAGAATGGGAATCCTCAGTGTAAATACAAGCCAGGCAAGGAGACACTGTCCCTACTGCTTTATAAAGGGGCTCTCCTGTTGGCCAGTTGTATACCCTAGAGCAAGTCCCATGGTCTCACGGTTTTTGATTTCTTCATCTGGAGCAAGAGGTTAGAATCACAACTATCTCTTGGAATCTTTAAGCCACAAGCGTCTCCGAGTCACTCCTGCATGGTGGGACCTGTTTTGTTCATGAGAGTGTCCATTCTGCCCACCATCATCCCTTACCTTCTTCCTACATGTGAAAAGGGGCCTCCATTCTACAATCACCCGTGGGAAGGCAGACATAGAACCACTGACCTCCCTACACCCAGGAACCATGGTGGTGAGCACAGAGCCCCAAGGGGGGAAGTGGGGTGACCTCTGTTTCCCACCATCTACCCCTAATTCTCTCGTTTCTCTTTCCACATAATTTAACAGTGGGTCTGAGGCTGGAAACCCTCCCTGCCTCCCCCACGCCTCTTCTGCACGAGCATTCTGCCAGTGCAAACCCTGTCCCATTTATGAAATTATTGTTGGCCACCGAATCCCAGACCACCCACACTGGGCCTTTAACAATCTGGGTTTTTACCCCTGATGCCATTGGAAACTTACCCAGAGTCCAACAACCAACTGGACAGTCTTAAAAAAAAATATTCAAAATTAACTATAACAAGGCTTCTTTTATAGTTTCTAGTCTATGAGCCACTAGGCCCAACAGGAATGAACATGTAACTGTACAGCTGGAGAACGAATATTTATAGAATCCTAAGAGCAAATAGCATGTGGATTAGCATGGCTTTAGAGATGGGAAGAGAGTACAGGTCTGTGGCTGAGCTCGTCTTTATCAAAACCTGATTTGAGTTTTATGTCTTGTCACCTTTTTGATTTCCTGAGAGTTTTAAGAAGACTGGATTTTAGTGGTTTCTTTGAAAAATAAGGACCATTTTATATTCTTGGGCAACCTAATAATTTAGTTTCTTGTAAAATAAATCCCGAATTGTGTCTTCTGTAAGGCAAGGAACTTGTAGTAAACGTCTGTATTGTTCCTTCAAGCTTTATTGCACATCGTCTGGAGTACTCTGCAGTTCTCGTTTCTTCCTTTGCTTTCATAGAATTTGAAGAGGGCTGGGAACTTGAGCGGTCTTGTCTTGCCTTGGGCATTTGCTTTCTTTTGCCATAAAAAGAAAACATGCCAAATTAGCATTAGGAAAAAAGTGCCGGGAGCGGAGCCAATGCTCATGAAATAAAGGGTATGTTTTGCCTCTGATTTGGTTCAACAAGTAAAAATGGTTTTAGGGGGTCAATAAACTCTGAGGGTAATAAGCATCTGGCAGAGTTTAAGGTTTCTATGAGCTAGGTACATTCGGGGGTGAATGGTGGAGGTGAACGCCAAGCATTTAGGCACCTCAAAGGCTCAGCTCAAATGGTTTTATTGAGCACAGGCAACGATCTGTTGCTTATTTGCGCTCAGGGTGGGACTTAGAAGAAGCAAGATGCAAAATTCAAACAGTCCAGAAACATCCAAACTCACATAGACATCCAAGATCTCATTAGTGGGGCCTTCGGCCAAAAAGGATTCTCCAGCGGTGCTCGAAATCTCATTTGGACGCTTGTAGGTGAACATGGTCCCTCCACCTTCGTATTTTCCTGGCCGGTCAATTGCCCAGTTCCCGTTGATGATGGAGCGGCCAGAACGACTTCGCAAAGCTGTCAAGAAAAACGAGATGATTCCTCGGGTAAGGGCAGGGTATGCACAAGAAAGTGAAGTGACCCCACGTCAAGTGTTCCATTAGGACCCACTATGTGCTAGGCACTGATCTAGGCCCTGAGGGAGGTGAAGCATCTAGATCACATCCCTTCGGGTTTCTTCAACTTCTTGGTTCACTTCTTCAACCCATTCAATGCCTTCCACCCCTTGAACTTAAGATAGAAAAGAGGGGCAAGAGTAGTCAGGAGAGAAGAATGTGGAAATAGAGAGGGGGGTGGGGAAAGTTAGAGGAAGAAGAGAAAAGGACGGGAAGGGAAACCGTAGTATATCCCACTCTCTAGGTGAGAGGTTGCACATTGGCAGCCCGTGAGCTGATTTTGGCCCACAGATAGGCTTAGTTTGGCCGTCATAGTGTTTTGTTTTGTTTTGAAATAATTGAACCCAAATTCAATTTGGGTTCTGTAGCTTCTAGCTTCTCTTGTAAAACAAGAAGACATGTTACCATTGGCTCTACGATCTGTCATGGCAGGAACCAGCTGGAGCTGAGGAGGACCGCCCGTTAGATGGGGTTTGTGTGCTCTTCTTTGTCCTAACCCCCCACTCCCTAATACTCCCCCACACTGAGGCTGAGTCTCAGTGTACTGTCCATTTATTGATGGCTATGGGTTATTTATTCCATTTATGATCATGCCTGCATTGTTATTTGTCTTACGGAAATAGAAACTTGCTTATAATTCTTTCTACTTGTGTGTCTACTAAAAGTGACAAAACTAAAGATAGGTCAAGAGGGTCACACGATTCTCTCCTACCTGATCACCTTCATTCATTTGTATGACCTTCCTGACTTCTGTGGGCTTTTGAGGCTGGGAGCCATGCTGACCCTCCCACATACATGGTTAAAATTAATCCTCATGACACAGCTAAGCAGGCGCATGTCCCTGTCAGAGCGTTGATCAGGGATGGGAGGGAACTTGTTCAAGCTGGCAAAGGTGAGAAGTGACAAAACTGTGTCTGTGCTCAGGAGGGGAGGTAAGAGAGGAGAAGAGCGGCAAGGAACAAGGTGCTTGTGTTTATGAGAGGACAAAGGACAGCACGTGAGAGCTGACTTTCCTCCCTTAGGGCATCTGACACCATGAAATTCAGAAGCCAATGGTGGATTGGGTTGAAAGGAGACCCCGTGGTAAGTGTCATATACACAGTGGGCCTGTGATGGTCACTGGATCTCTGCACCCTCACTTTCACAGACTTACTAAATTTAATTTTGTACAATGTATTATGGAAAAATTTATATAGCAACAAAAGCAGTGAGAACAGTATAATAAACCGTATACCCATCACCCAGCATCAATAATTATCAACTCATGGCTTATCCTGTTTCCCTCTGCAAATCCCGGACCCCCTTTATCCTTATATTTTTCAGGAGGTGTCTCAAAAATATAAGGACTCTTTGCTTCTTTTTTTTTTTTAATTTTTTTTTTAACGTTTATTTATTTTTGAGACAGAGAGACACAGAGCATGAACGGGGGAGGATCAGAGAGAGGGAGACACAGAATCCGAAACAGGCTCCAGGCTCTGAGCTGTCAGCACAGAGCCCGACGCGGGGCTCGAACTCACGGACCGCGAGATCGTGACCTGAGCCGAAGTCGGCCGCTTAACCGACTGAGCCACCCAGGCACCGCAAGGACTCTTTGCTTCTTAAACACATTTTCAGCAGCGTTTCTACAGTGGGTCTCTGGGGTCCAGCAGAGTCAGGCTGCTCCAAGGGGTGGCAGAACCTCCTGTTTAGAGGTGGGTATACCCCCATTCTCCCCACCCGGCAGACTCCATCCCCGTTTGGCTGGTTGCCATGGCTACGGGGAGACCACACCTGTGGAACACCGAATACCAAATTATAAAATCAATTCAGCTTACTGAGTGGCAAAGCAGGTCAAGAGTAGAGACTAAGGAAGAATAAGTTTAGAGCTGTTTTCTCTCAAAAACCACACTTGAGAGTGGTCCATATTGCCTCTCCATTTCCTCACTTGCCATTCACTTCTCAACATCTCCAACCTGACTCCTGCCCCCACTATGCCACTGAAACAATTATAATTAATGTCACCAGGACCTCCATGTTGCTAAATCCAATGGGCATGCTCTAGGCCTCCCCTTGCTAGATGTCTCAGCAGCATTCGGTCCTACTGGCCCCTCCATCCTATTGGAAACATTCTTGGTCTGGGACACCACACTCAGCTTGCTGTCCTCCGGCTCTTAGGCTGCTCATCTGTTCTTTCATTTCTGTGTCATCTTTCTCTACTCAGCTACTGAATATTAGCATTCCTTGAAGATTAAGAGTAGACCTGATTTGGGTGCCACACCTTCATGGGCAAGTACACCGATGCCATGGCTTTAATTACTGTATTCCGCTGGCTTCCAAATTTCTGTTTCCAATCCAGACTTCTTTCTCTAACTGCCTACTTGACAGCTGCCCTCAGACGTCTGAACTCACCCTTGACCTCTTCCAGCATTTTCTCTGTCAGTAAGTGGTACCACCATCCGCTTCATTAGAAATGGAGGAATTATCCTGGACAACTCTCCCTTCCTCCTCTCCTGTATCCAATCCGTCATCAAAATTTACTTGACCTCCTCCATATTTCTTGAACCCATCTACTTCTCTACATGTCCACTGCCATTATCCAGGGCAAGACTACCACCAGATCTCATCCAGACTAACTCAAAACCTTCTAATTGGTCTACCTAATTTCCCTTCTTCTCAGCCAGAGTAATCTCTTCAGAATGCAGATCTGACCATCAACTATGGCTCAACATCCTTCAACGGCTTTCTATTTCTGTCAAGGAAGAAGCCCTTAATCCTTAATGGGTGACGTGGTCCACGGTGATGTGGTCTAGCCTCACTGTGCACCACTTTTATTCTTCTCTCTGTGCTCTGCTCCCTGGCCTTCTTTCAGCTCATCTAATACCTCATGTTCCCTCCACAATCTGTTCCTTCTTCTAGAAGTGTTTCTCTGAACCCCAAATCCAATTTGTTCTTTAGATGTCAGCTCTTCCCCAACCCCCAGTCAGGTCTGTCTTTTCTTTCACATGTTCTACAAGATGCGAAAGCCTCTCATCCAAGGCACTTAACTCTGTACATACATCCATTCAGAGTCTGACTGGACTAACGTTTGTCTCCCGGAACACTGCCGGCTCCAAAAGGTGTTTCCTCACTGTTACAGGTCTAGCGGTCAGCAGAGAGCTTACCACCTAGTAGGAATTCATATTTGCTCAAGGCAAAGCTGGATAGCAGAGAAAGGCACCAGCTCAAAAGAAAGATAGGCAAAGAATGATCAACAGGCAATTTAAAGAAAACCAAGTCCCGATATTTCATAAGCAAATGAAAAGCTGCTCTGCCTTACTTATAATTTAAGAAATGCAAATCAAAACCACGATGGGATATTCTTGACCCACCAGAATGGCAAATGTTTGAAAACCTTTACTATTGCCGGAATTGGCAGGTGTGCGAGTAAGCAGGCATCCATAACATTGTTGGTGGGAATGTAAGCCAACTCAACCATAGTGGAGGGCAGTTTTGTTACATTGCTAAAACTTTAAGTGCCTACACACTTGACCCAAGAATTGTACTTGCAGGAAACTCCTTTGAGGGATATACTTTTATAAGGACACACAAGCGTTTGTAACAAGGATATTCTCTGCAGATTTTTTTAAATAGAGAAAACCCCCAAACAACCTAAATACCTCAATCCTCAGTAGAGGATTATTTACATAATTTGTCATACTGAATGTCCACGCAGTGGGATGCTAGGTGACCGTAAAAACGAGATAGGTCTGTGTGTGTGGGTATGAGAACTCCGTGATAAATTTTTATTTAAACTTTTTAAATGTTTGTTTTATTTTTGAGACACAGACAGAGCATGAGTGGGGGAGGGCCAGAGAGAGAGGGAGACGCAGACTCTGAAGCAGGCTCCAGGCTTTGAGCTGTCAGCAAAGTGGGGCTCGAACTCATGAACTACGAGGTCATGACCTCAGCTGAAGTTGAATGCTTAACTGACCGAGCCATCCGTTTTGTTTAAATGAAACAAAATGCAACATAGTGTGTTTGGTATGATCTCATTTGTATACACTTTTAAATAAAGGCATATACATAAAACACATACGCCCATGCATAAAGCTTTTCAGAGAAAGTCATAAAACTGTTAACATTTGGGGACAGGAACAAGGGTTTAGGTTGGGATGGGAGATGAGAAGGGAAACATTTATTTCCCATTTTATATCTTTTTATTGCCGTTTAGAATTTGTTTTACCATATGTGTATATTACCTTCTTTAAAGCTTCAACATTTTTCAGTTAATTTAAGGGACATGGTACAAGCAGAAATACTCCCGAGGGATATACACATTTTTCCCCCTTTTTACTGGTTCTTCTTAAAATCTCATTCAGAGCATCCAAAGCTCAGAACCGATGTAGGTTCTGGCTAAGGTTTTATTGCTCTTAATGGCAATATCGTAGAAGAGGTTGTTATCTGGAAACCAAAAAGTCCATTAAAAAAACCATCTGAAATACCGCGTAGGAGGGAACTGTGAGGGTTTCCCAGGAACTAAAACATGGGGACCCCAAATCTTTTTACCATCTACTACTGTTACCCCTGCCCCTGCTCTCCGGGTTTAGGTGAATCTTTCACCATATAATAGCAAAGCATTAAAAAAAGCCATGTGAGGTTTTTAGCAGACATGGGCCTGATTCCATATGCCCACAGGTTAGCTTCTGAAACGGCTCCACAACTAGTCCCACCTGGGCTCGCATATTGAAAGCAGCTGCACCCACAATTTACGTGCCTGTAAGCAGTTCCAGGGCTGCGTAATGGTGTCCAGAACTACCCCACAAAAAGGTGCAGGTGACTCATGGCTCTTGCTAGCGGGTGTGTTCATGGAAGGTCAAGCTTTGGCGAAGCTTGTCACAACTGTGTCAATAAGAGGAAACCTCCACTCTCGTTTGACATATGCCTTTTGTTCGTTTTAGCTGCCAACTCTGGGCATCTACGTCTGGCCTAAACTATCTGCACCAACAAAGCCCTTCTCCAAGATTCACATAGGAATCGCTTATAGAACTAAGCCCGGCTTCTCAGGCACCTCATCCCACAATCTTAACGCCTGCTGCCGCCGGCCGAATTGCCAGGCCCCGCGTCCAAACAAGAAAGGTGGCCTCCTGACAGCCAACAGATCACTGCGAGCTTGTCGTGTTTCTCCCTTTGGGAAATGAGAACGGAGTTCCTCCTAACAAAATTCCAAGCTTCTCGATGTTTCGGAAGTTCTAAGAAGCTGTCTGGGAAGTGGTAGACCAGGAGCAAGGACGAAAGGGTCAGACATCACCGGCTGCCTCGTGATGCCAGCTGGAGGTCTGCGGCCCTGCCATCGTCGCTCCAGTCTATGGGCTTCCACAGAAGCTCACGTGTGGGCACAAACCCAAGTGAGTCTCAGAATATGCTTGCTCATCTGGATATCCTGAAAACGGAACACACCTACTCACCTCGCACTACCTGAGTAGTCAGTTACATCCTGGGTGTCAGTTACATCCTGAGTGTAGCGTTCCTTCTACGATAAATTCAGCCGCCAATCCTAACAGTATCAGCAGTACTTTGTGCGCTGTATCCTAATGGAATTAGCAGTTTCTCTGGTGACTTTGTCACCAATAGGAATCACCTATGTATTCACAGGACATTACAGATGTTACAGGTAGTCTGAAATATTGTTTAAAAACCTATCACTTGGGGCGCCTGGGTGGCGCAGTCGGTTAAGCGTCCGACTTCAGCCAGGTCACGATCTCGCGGTCCGTGAGTTCGAGCCCCGCGTCAGGCTCTGGGCTGATGGCTCGGAGCCTGGAGCCTGTTTCCGATTCTGTGTCTCCCTCTCTCTCTGCCCCTCCCCGTTCATGCTCTGTCTCTCTTTGTCCCAAAAAAAAAAAAAAAAACAAACAAACAAACAAAAAACAAAAAACAAAAAAAAAACCTATCACTATCCTGCAACAACAGAGATGATTAGACTCCCCGTGAGATCTCCTATCTTAAAGACACACATGCTGCTAAAAATTACTAAGAAGCCAATCTTTTTCTAAAAATATTTTGATAATTATATTTCAGTGCAATTGGTTTCCGCTGTACTCTTCTGTATCTTATTTTATGGATTTAAAATCAGTGGTCTGAGAGGGGATCTGAGAAGGGAGTCCACGGCACAAAGAATTGAAGACCTTCTGGTCTAATGATTTATGGTTTTCAAAACAGAAAGGAATTCACGTAATACCAAAGCCAGTTGCATAAGGCAAACAGGACACATAGTACCTTTGTTACACAGAAGAGGAAAGAGGCTCAGGGAGATTAAGTTGCTTGCTCAAAGTCATAGATTATTAGTGGAGTTCAGGACTTGAGCTTTGATGCTCTGATTTCATATTCTTTCCATTCTACCAGTAGTTCTCAAAGTGTGGTCCTTGGACCAGCAGCACCAGCACCCCCTTGGAAGCTGGTTAGAGGTGTAGCGTCAGACTGGTTGAACCCCAGGCTCTGAGGTGGGGTCCAGCATATGGGTTTCACAAGCCCTCCAGGTGGTTGTGGTATATTGAAAGTTGGAAAACCACCCTTACTTTATTATATTTTAATTTTTATTATAACCATCTCTTACTTTCGAGTCCTGATCAACAGGGAAAGCTTCTCGATCAAGGCAGGAATGGTTTCATGTCTCATATCTGGCTTTGCCTGGACAACAGGGCAGACGCTGAGAACAGGGAGGACAAAGGGCCAGTCTGGAGGTTGTGGCTGTATTCCACCCTACCAGTGAAGCTGTCACCACGACACCCGCCCTCCCCGTCTGTGGGCATTTAGGATTCCCAGCGCCAACTTTTCCAGGGATTTCGTTATCATTAATTGATCCTAGAGGGCACCTAGATTCATGTGACTTTATTTACAAGGCATACGCCATGACAGGTTTGAGCGATGACTGGCCCTGGGTGGGGTATGGTGTAAAACAGAGTCCAATTCAGCTCAACAATCAAAAATTATCTCAAGACACCGGATAAGCCCACACACTGTGTTGTTAAATCCTAGGAAGCACAATTCTCCCCATTCTTACATTATGGACATGGCATGCGTCTTACAACAGAAGAGCAGTAGCTGCCAGGCAGATGATTAAGCTCTGATGTAGTCGTCATTTCTTGAACACATGTGAGATTTGTTTGATTAATTCATTTCAGTTGAGCGAATTTCCAGCAACCCAACTGGTAGCTGTATCAATTTTTTTGAAAATTAGGATATAATTCATACAGCAAAGTATTTAAATTCTATGTTTATAGCCTGATGACTTATCTTGGTATTACAACTGTGTTACTACAACCCAAATAAAGATATAGACCATTCCAGACCCCCATAAGCCTCCCTTCCTGCTCCCTCAAAGTCATTACTCTGTCCCCACAAGCCTCCAGGGTTATCACTACTCTGCCCTCTAGCACCAATAATTTTGCTTGTTTTTGTATTTTGAGTAAATGGAATACTATTCTTTTGTGCTGGACATCTTTTACTTAACTTCATGTCCATGAGATTCATCCAAACTGCTGCATTTATCAGTAGTTCATTCGTTTCCACGGCAACTTAGTATTATATGAATATGCCACATTTATTTGCTTTTTCCATTATTGACTGGTCTGGGGGTTGTTTCTAGTTTTTGGCTCTTATAGGTAAAGCTGCTATAGACATTTGTGTATGCTTTTGCTGGATATAAGTCCTCATTTCTGTTGGGAGATGTCCCCAGAAGTAGAATTTCTGGATCATGGGCACATGTATGTTTAATTATAGTTTGTACTGCCAAACATTTTTCCAAAGTGAGTACCCCGGAGTTGCTGTTGGAAGCCAGGGATCTCGTTGTGGAAAAGGAGACATAGATATGGAATGGGGGAAGGCCAGACAGAATACTGTGGGATGGATTTGACTTTGAGATAGTGTAAATTCATGATCTTGAAATTAT
Organism: Neofelis nebulosa; assembly: GCF_028018385.1. Classification (NCBI taxonomy): domain Eukaryota; kingdom Metazoa; phylum Chordata; class Mammalia; order Carnivora; family Felidae; genus Neofelis; species Neofelis nebulosa. Next base: position 34,738,340 of record NC_080788.1, read on the forward strand.
GTACGTGCGTGTTTATATGTATTTGTGTGTGTACACATTTTTATGTGTGTGTATGCATCTGGACATATACATGCATATACCTCCTGGCTCTGTCTGTCAAGAAGGCTAAGAGGCAGAAACATGGGGCACCTGGTGGTTCAGTCAGTTAAGTGTCCATCTTTTTTTAAAAATTTTTTTTTTAATGTTTATTTATTTTTGAGACAGAGAGAGACAAAGCATGAATGGGGGAGGGTCAGAGAGAGAGGCAGACACAGAATCAAACATGCTCCCGGCTCTGAGCAGTCAGCACAGAGCCTGACATGGGGCTCGAACTCACGGACCGCGAGATCATGACCTAAGCCGAAGTCGGACGCTTAACCGACTGAGCCACCCAGGCACCCCAAGTGTCCATCTTTTGATTTTGGCTCAGGTCGTGATCTCACAGTTCGTGGGATTGAGCCTCATGTTGGGCTCCGTGCTGACTGCGTGGAGCCTGCTTGGGATTCTCTCTCTCCCTCTCTCTTTGCCACTTCCCTGCTCATGCTCTCGCAAAATAAATAAATAAACATGAAAAAATTAAAAAAAAAAAGAAGCAGCAGAAACATGCTTCTGGCAACAAGCATTACTGGTATTACTTAATCTTGATGACCCCATCTACTTTTCAAAAGCTTCAAGCTAACTTTTAGGAGATAATAGCTAGAAATTTGATTAAGGGAAAACAACGTGTATAATCAAACAAGAAATTGGGTCAAAGCCCCAGCATTCTTTGACACGCTTTGAATTTCTACTGCCAGGTATAAATATGCTAAAGGAAGGCTGTGTGCACGGCTCCCACAAAATCCTGCCACCCTGTCGCTGTGATGCCCCACAAAACTGCCAAAGGCTAAAAGTGGTTCCGAATACGTTTTAGGATTTGAATACGAATAAAGCTGAGGGTCCAGATCTGATGGGGACAGAAGGAAGTAGCATCTAGACAAACAAGTATGTGATGGCTGGTTTCTATTATTAAGTTTATTTCCCTGCCTTATGTTATATATTTACGTACCCACCTCCCGTGCTAGAAGTTGAGTGCTTTAAAAACAGATATTGTGACATATACATTTTTGCCCACTACTTGGTGCTTGGTTGGCACTTAATAAATGCTTGTTGAATAGAAGTAAATTATGAGCAGTATTCTTCTGATCTACCATATTTTAACTTTGGAGTTGAGATAAGAGATTCTTGGAGACTCCTTAAAGTCCTATTTGTGTCTGAATATTCCTGTTTAAGAATCCCAATCTCAAAAATGCCCTCCCTGCCTCCTGACCAAAATGGTAAATACACGCAGTGATGCATAAAAATGCTGTAAAAAAAAAAAGAAGCACAAATATTTCTTTTTAGGTAGGATCCAGGTCCAGCTTAATATAGTATCCAAATTACAGTTTCTGTTAAACAGCTATATGCACATATCACCCAGTAATTTTTCAGTTCAGATTTGCTTTGGCATTTTGGAAAGAATTGAGCCTGTGTGATTTTCTAGAACATGATGTAACACAGTTGGACCGAAAATCAGAGTATGAGAGAAAGAAGGCTGGCTCTCTTTGGCACTCTATGATCACAGGTTGAATAAAGGGAAATGCCAAGTCTTTGTTTTTCTTTCATTGCTAAATTATAGTAAGTAAGGTGAATTCTCGTTCTTTTTTTTTTTTTTAATTTTTTTTTTTTAACATTTATTTATTTTTGAGACAGAGAGAGACAGAGCATGAACGGGGGAGGGGCAGAGAGAGAGGGAGACACAGAATCGGAAACAGGCTCCAGGCTCTGAGCGGTCAGCACAGAGCCCGACGCGGGGCTCGAACTCGCATACCGCGAGATCGTGACCTGAGCCGAAGTCGGACGCTTAACCGACTGAGCCACCCAGGTGCCCCTCGTTCTTTAAAATATTAACATTTGATTTGTTTTGACTCCACAGATTTCCTTTGATACTTACTAACTATAAATAAACTTTATGTGTTTTTAGGCCTCAAATAATGTATGAAATAGATTCCGCCTATGGTTTAAGTAAGAAAATAAACTGGGCAAAGCACTGGGGGTGGGGGTTATAAAGCGAAGACAGCCGACAGTTTCGGGAGCTCAGACACGTGCTGATACACGTGAACTGAGAGGCTGTCAAAATTTCCTTGGGAGTGTAGAGAATTTAGGAGAGGAGGTGACATATGAGCAGGAATTGGCATGGTGAGGAGTTCACCAGTCAGAGGACAGGGGAAGGGCATCTGGGGACAGAGAAAGGCATGGACAAAGGCAGGGACAGGAACGGGCCTGACCTTGGAGGGGTGGGGGACAGTGTGGGGGTGCTACAGTAGGGGCATCCTGGGGTGCTAGGGGCTGGAGTGGAGTGGGTGTGCAAGGAGTGCCCTTGGACGTGAGGTGGGGAGGGGCGACTTTGGGCAGACTGTGGGGCTGGGTTGTGGGCACTGGCGAGCCATGGAAGGATTTAGATCAGTAGTGACAGTTGCCATCTGGTGCTAGAGATAACACTGGCTGTTGAATAAGAAGTCCCAAAGTTCATTCACACCACATTTCCTGAGTACCTATCATGCCTCTTCCCGCCCCCAGGGGGCAGCAGGTCTGCCCCTGGGGTCTGCCCAGGGGTCTCAGGGCCACATTCCCCTTCTCGGCTCCACTGTCTACTCCCAGGAGCAGGGAAGCACCATGTTTAGGACCTTCCTTTAGAACTGAATTCCAGGAATGTTCACCATAGCTCAGTTTATCTACAGATAAACCCAGTATCTTTGTCATCCTAAATGAGCCTGCTTCCTAACCCCTCCATTGAAAACATTATTCTCCCATTACTCAGATTCAAGTTTTGGCAACCATCTTCTGCTCTTTCCTAGCTGTCTTCCTGTTAGCTGATTGCTCATCAGGGGTATCATCCCCTTTGCTGCCCCTTTGGGCCCCTCCTTCCCTCTCCTGCTCAGTGGCCTCCTGTCTCATTCTCTGTTTGCCCCATAGCTGGACCACAGCAGAGAGTCAAGGATCTCCCTGCATGCTACTCTAGAGGTGCCTTGGTAGAGCCCCTTTCCTCCAGTCTCCCCACCGTCTCTAAATTTCCAAACTAAAGGATAAAGCCCAGCCCCCCGATTCACAGTCAAGATCTTGTATGATTTGCCCCTATCTTTAACCACTTCACAGAGCCCCTTGCCTGCAATTCAATCAAATGTGGGAAATACCAGTAATTTGTATGTCTGCTTTAAAAAAAAAATTCAGTTGTGCCCTGTCTTATTTATACCTGACAAAAAGACCCTCTGATGTTGCTGAGTATGGTTAGCAGCCCCCTGCTCATCCTGAAGTTCCCATTCGAGTGTTGCTATTTCCTCTCTCCAACCTCTTAACCCTACTCTTTGTGTCTATGCCCTGTTTTCTGAGACTTAATCCATTGCTGTCTTATTTATTTATTTATTTATTTATTATTTTTTTAATGTTTATTTATTTTTGAGACAGAGAGAGACAGAGTATGAACAGGGGAAGGGCAGAGAGAGAGGGAGACACAGAATCTGAAGCAGGCTCCAGGCTCCGAGCTGTCAGCACAGAGCCTGACGTGGGGCTTGAACTCACAGACCGTGAGATCGTGACCTGAGCCAAAACCAAGAGTTGGATGCTTAACCAACTGAGCCACCCAGGCACCCCTGTTTTACTACTCTAAATGCTGATTCTAAACTCTGCAAGATTTTTTTTAACTTCAGGAGCAGAAGGTTGAATTAATCCGACTCTGCAGCTCATGACGCTTTTGCTTCACATGGCCTACTTCTCTTGCCTTATTTTGTTTTTCCCTTCATGCTGGATTCCCATTGCCGTCACCCTGCCAGCCCCAGCAAGAATCTAAACTAATGTGATATATATGTGTATGCATAATTCATGAAAACATTACCGTGTTTCCAATAACCCTTTGCTTTTAAAATCTACCTTTGTTTCTGTAATGACTGTCATTGTTTTCTAACTGCTGCATAATATTCCGTGGTATACACCTATGTCAGTTTACGTAGCCGATCTCTGAGTCCTGTGGGGACTGGTTATTAAATTTCTTTTTATGGTCCATAGTGTCAGCCGAGAGCTGGCACTTAGAGAAAACTCAATGAGTATTTGTTGACAAAATGCCCAAGCCAAGAAGGTCTATTTTTAAAGACAGCACCCCTATCAATAGTAAGAAGAGAAGCATTTTATCAGGGGCCACATATGTTGGTAAAAGGCAGCAACGTGTTTGCAAGAATGCATCCTCCTCCTGGCACAGACGGGAACACTGGAGCTGTCTGAAAAATAATTCGTCAGAGGTGAGATTAGAACCCAGCTTTTCCTGCCTCCTGATACTCTGGTCAGCTTTGCCCCAAAAGTTCTCACTAAGGAACATCTGCGGTGACCTCACGGAGTTGCATTAGGATCCTACATTAGGATTCCATGTGGGTGATCATAACACACAACAAAGGAGCATCTGCATGTGCAGTGAGAGGTGGAACCAGCTTGGTCTGAGGGAGGAAGGCCACGGCAGTCAGGTGGATGGTGCTGTGTATGTAGGATGCTAGTCCGCCCGCTGGCCTGGCACCAGCCTAACAGCAGGCCGCTAGGATTTACAGCACTGGTCACTCGACTGCAAAATAACCTTCCCCCCTAAAACCATAACAAAGAAATGCAATGACAGCACAAGCGCATGTGCACGCACGTGCACACACACACACACACACACACACACTCTATAAAACAGAAAGTGCCCTATGAACAAAGAGAAGAGTGTAATGAATACCACTGGGCAGGTGGACATGCTTCACATTTGCACAGCCACATAGACAATGCACAGCGTCTCCCCAAAACTCATGTCCACCCAGAACCTGTGAGTGTGATCTTATTTAGAAATAGGGTCTTTACAGAATTAAAAATAGAAATACCGTATGATCCAGTCACTCCACTACTGGGTAGAAAGCAAAAGAAAACAAAAACACTAATTTAAAAGATACGTGTACCCCCCATGTTTATTGCAGTATTATTTACAACAGCCCAGATACAGTAGCAGCCCAAGTTTCCAGGGATAGATGAATGGATAAATATGTGGTGTATATATATGTGTGTGTATATATATATACACACAATGGAATATTATATATATACAATATATAATATATATATAATATAATATAATATATACAACACAATATAATGTATGCTATAATACATATAATATAATATATAATATAATATATATATTATATACATAATATATTATAATATATATGTAATATTTATATAATATTTATATAATATATAATAATATAAAATATATATTAATATATAATATAATAATATAATAATATATAATATATATTAATATATAATATTATATATTATATATATTAATAATACATAATATATATTAATATATAATATATAATATATATTAATAATACATAATATATAATTAATATATAATATTATATATATAATATAATATATATTATAATATATATAATTATATATATTATATAATATAATTATTATATAATATATATAATATAATATATATAATATATAATATAATATATAATGTATAATATAATATATACAATATATACAATATACATACAATAGAATATATATATACATATATATATACATATATACAATGGAATATTACTCAGCCATAAAAAAGAATGAGATCTTGCCATCTGCAACTGCTAGATGGATCTAGACAGTAGTACACTAAGTGAAATAAGTCAGACAGAGAAAGACAAATACCATATGATTTCAATTACATGTAGAACCTATTAAACAAATGAACAAAGACACAAAGAAACAAAAAACCAGACTCTTAAATATGGAGAACAAACTGGTGGTTGCCAGAGGAGAGGTGGGTGGGAGGATGGGTGAAACAGATAATGGGGATTAAGAGGTATAAACTTCTAATTATAAAGATAAGTCATAGAGATGAAAAGTACAGCATAGGGAATACAGTCAATAATACTGTATGGTGACATATAGTGCGTACAATAGCTTTGCATGGTGACAGATGGCGATTACGCTTATGAGGAGCACTGAGTAATGTATAGAAATGTTGCATCATTATATTGTACACCTGAAACTAATATAATAACATTGTATGTTAACTATACTTCAATAAAAGAGTTGGTGACCAAAAATAGGAAGGTTCAAGCATGACTTGAATCCAATGAAAAGATTCAAGAATGCAAGAGAAATTCCCAACAGCTGATCTGATGGCATTGTTGCCGAGGGTTCCAGGATGGTGGCACTAATTCATCCCTAAGTAGAGAACTGGTAATGGCAAAAGAAGTTAGTCTAAAGAACACAGGATGTACTTAGATACTAATTTAGTCTAAGGGTTTTATTGTACAGAAACAAAGAAACCTTGGCATGGTTTTTGAGTATGAGAACTCAGAGCAGTGATTGTATATCAGTTTTAATGTCCTTGGAGAGCAAACGTATGGAAAGAAACTCCTGCTTAATTATTTTGACTGTTGAGCATGATTCTTTCATGTGATACTTACTCTAAGACTGAACCACTTGTGCGTCTGGGGTTCTAAGGGTTACGTATCTAATGATGGCAGCTTCTCCATCCATGAGTTGAGTAGGTGCCCAAGGAAACATTTTCCCATGATGATAATAATTTAAAACATGATCTCTCGATGAAACTAACATTCCGATGTATGTTCACATTTGGCAGATAAAACACAAAATTTCAAAGAAATTTGGACTTGCAGTAGAACAACACTGGGCTCACTCCCTAGTCTCTAGAAAGTATTAACACTCTAGAAAGCATTTCCTAGGCTAGTAGGGGCTTAAAGAGAAAGTCTAAGAGGCCCTGGTGAAGTGGGTTGTTCTCCAGCCATCTTGAGAATTTGCAAATAGCATTTACGTTCTCCTCTAGCACGCACACGTTCATCTTTTGCTGGGCCCCTCTACTTTATATTCTCAGGAGACTCTCTTAAAAAAAGCACTTTGTTTAAAAAAGTGGAAATGTCAAACAGATTAAAAATAAACAAAGCAGTACAATAAAATCTCATGTACCCATCAGCAAACATCAAGAATGATCAACTTAAGCCATTCTTCATCTGTGTCTCTCTAATTGCTTCCTTACCTTTCTTACTTTTCAACACTTCTCCTGGGGGGGGGGGGGTGATAGTTTTGTTCCTTCTTCCTGGAAGTAGTCACTCAGTTCAGACTGCAAGAATGCAGTTGATTTTTTTACTTCTCTGCTTTAATTCCACTTCCAAATTGGGTTAAGGAATGCAGCAGAGAGCTCAGAATGGAATTAACCCCATTTGGTTAAGTGTCATTGTGCTTGGGGTATCAAGCACCAAGCGATGACAGAGTCCAGTTTGGGTGGCACAGGTCTAGAGCGTGGTTTCCAAAGCACGATCCCCGGCCCAGCAGCATCAGCATCAACATCAGCTGGGAATTTGTTAGAAACAAAAACGCTCACGCCCACCACAGACCGCCTGAATTAGAATCTCTGGAAGCAAGGTGTCCAGGTGATTCTATTGCAACCTCAAGTTGGAAGAGCACTGCTCTAGAGGTTGGGCTAACTTGAGACATGAACAGCAGTAAGCATCAGGGATGTGACATTCAATGTACACTCTCTGAACACCTGTGTGAGTGTGTGAGTACACGCATGTGTACACACGCACACCTTGCACGTAAGCATATTCTTATTTAAGATAGCCTAAAAATTTATTTCTACGTGAAAAATGGGAAACAAGCTTGATATAAACAATGTGATGCAAACAGGTGGAAATCCCTGGGCAAAACTTAAGCATCCTTGTTCTATATTTAATCTTATTAATTCTGCTTTCAGATTGTATTGTAAATTATGTGCAATAGACAATTTTGACACGTTGTGTTTTCACTTTCATTCAGTTCAAATTATTTTCTAGGTTCACATGAGACTTGTGGTGTTTCATTTCTATGCGTTGTTTACTTCAGGTATTTGGGAAATTTACAGATCTCTTTGTAACTAATTTCTAGTTAAATTCTATAATTGGTCAAAAAAAGCACATTTTATATGATGACAATTGCACTAAATTTGTTAAGGTCTGTTTTGTGGCCCAGAATATGGTTTATCTCGGTGATTGTTCCATGTGTACTTGGAAAGAAAGTGTGTTTCTGCTGATGTTAGATGAAGTATTATATAGATGCAATGAGGCCAAGTTATCTACTTATTCTATTAATTATCTTGAGAGGAATGCTAAAGTCTCTGAGTACAATTATGGAATTGTCTGTTTCTCCTTTCAGTGCTATCAGTTTTTGCTTTATGTGTTTGGGGGCTTTTGTTTAGGTGCATATGCATCTAATACTGTTATGTTTTCCTGGCCATTTTCCCTTTCATTATTATGTACTTTCCCACCTTATCTCTGGTCATTTTTCCTCGCACTTAAGTCTACTTTGTGTAATGTTAGTATTGCCACCTCTGCTTTCACTTCCTTTTGATTAGTATTTCCATGGCGCATATATATATATATATATATATACCTTTACTTTTAGTCTGCTTATATCATTACAGTTAGAGTAAGTTTCTGTAGATAGTATTTGGTGTTTTGCTAAAAATCCAATTGGACAATATTTATCATTATTTGGTATTTTAGGCTATCTACATTTAATGTAATTATTGGTTGGATTTAGCTCTATCATTTTATTAGTGTTCTATTTGTTTCCTCTGGATTTTGTTTTTGTTTTTTTTTTTCTTTTGTTCTTCTGGCCGCCCTTTTCCTTCCTTCTTTTGGATTTGAATAATTTTTAGATTTCCATATAATTTATCTATTTACTGGTCACATCTCTTGTGCTATTTTTTAGTTGTTGTCTAGGGACTATAATATACAAGCCTCATCTGTCACAGTTTACTTAAAGTAAATATTTACCACTTCAAGTAAAATAAATTGTACAGTTCTTGAAAGCGTATAGGTCCTTTTATGCTCTCCTATTTATGTTATATGCGCCTTGTATTCCATCTACATACAATGAGATCCTTCCAATGTTACAATTTTTGCTTTGAACAATTGTGCATATTTTATATAACTTAAAAGGATGTGACCTTGGCTTTTTTTTTTTAATGTCACAATCCACAATAGGTAGCAGGTATTATGAGTTCCATTTTAGAGAGGAGGAAATGGATAAGTTAGGTGACTTGTCTGCATGCGTACAGTTGAATGATAGCAGAACCAGGACTCCACCCCTTTACCCCCATCTCCTATCCCTTTCCCTTCTACTAGGCTGCGTTTTGCCATTCACATGTGAGTTCTAGCTTTGGTACAGAAACTAGAGTCTGCACAATGCAAAGCTTGAGAACTTCCAACAAATACTGTTTAAGCATTCATCCTTTTAGAAACACCTCGGTGGGCTGGAGGAAGTGCCTCTTATATCTTATGTGTGGCACCAAGATAATAAGCAGAAAGATCTGGGTCTAGCTTCCAAGGCACTGCATTAACCACACACTGGCTGATGCCCCTCATGTTCCCAGCTAACAACTAATTTAGGTCCGTGGTCATTTACGTTGGCTCTCCTCCCTTTGGAATCTGCTTTCTAGCCATCACAATAATCAGGATTCCAGCTACAGATGGCTGAATGCAAATTTCATTTCTGTGGAAGTCCTATTTCCCTTCCCTTAAATTTGTGGTTTTTAAAAACTGTGTGTTCCCTGGAGTCCTAGAGATTTTCTTTAAGTTCCCAGATTTCCATGAAGTCTCCTCAGGGGTCAAATGGACTTGGGTAGGTGGATGGGGTCGTGGGGAATCCACTTCCTTCCTCTTTTGTTTGTTTTGAATATTTTATTTCATTTGGACAAATAGTTCCTTGGAACTGTAAAAGGAATTTGAAAACCTTCACCTCAGACCCTGGACCCAGCAGCCTCTCAGGATGGAAGGGAATTTGAGGTTTGTCTACGTTAGCCAGCCATGGAAGGCTTGAGCTCATCACCACCATGTGATGCCCAGCCTGGGTCTGAGCAGGGAATCTCCACATCTCTAATAGTTCACCCCTTCTGTGCTTGGTTCGGAAGTTCTCAGCCCTTATGTTCATCACCGCTTGCTGAACTTGGCTGCCCACTGCAATCCCCCGAAGAGTTTTTAAAAATTCTGATGCCTGGGCCCCACTCCCAGAGCCTCTGATTTAATTGGTTTGGAGTGCAGCCTTGGAAATGGGAGATTTAAACGTTTCCTAGGTGATTCTAATTTGTAGCAAAGTTCAGGAAACACTGCCTCAGACAAGCTGAGACCTGTACCTGTGTGTGTGTCCCCACCCTCTCCTGGAAGACACCTGTCACCAGAGCCATCTTCCTGACTCCTGCTGCGACGTGTTATCTGGCTGTTCCACGTATCTCTTAGTGAGGCGCCTCCCTGGAATGCGATAGGCTGGGATGGATTCGATCATCACACAGGAGTAGAACCAGGTATCCCTCCTCCATACTCGACTTGGATTCCTGCGTTGCCTACGTAGCCCCAGCACCCGGGTGATTTGATAAAGAGCCTTTTTTACAAAGATGCTGCTGCTAAGCTCCTTTCTCTCACCTCGCATATCCACATGAACTATTAGTTACTGACCATGGCCTGAGGATAGCCCCAAAACCAAATTAGCAGAGCCTGCAGATAAATGAGGAAATACATCTCGCAGCCTTTTACAGTTCACAAAGTGAGTTCACACACCTCATTTCAATCACCCCTCCCCCTCAGCTGCCCTTACTCCAGTTCTACTGTTCAGGTAAGTGAGGTGGTTGTCCCACAAAGAGACAGACCCCAAACTACCAAACCATGAGGTTAGTAAGTTAGTAAGTTAGTAAGCAGAGCCGGGGTGGGCGTGGGGGGTGTCATGCAAAACGCCTGCTTCCACAGTCAGCAACCTGTACACCGGGCCACACTACCTCCCATGCAACCTCACAGTCCACGGCAGGCCAGGAACAGGACCTCATGGAATGTTCGCCTCCGGTATCGCTGCTGCTTGGCGTGGCAGCGTTCCAGGGCCACCCACGCTTTCTGCACCATGAGTGTGCAGCAGCATAACCACAGGACAAGGGTCCCTGCCACAGCGTTGAGAAAACAAGGCCAGGTTTCAGGCAACATTAACATACCCCTCGCTCCAAATGCTGACAGAAATTATGTGGTGGCTTAAAAACCTCCTTGGAGAAAGACAGCCATATGCATGGCTGAACCAAAACCAGGACCAGATATAAAAAAAATCCGCTCCCCGCCTCCCCCCCACCCCAACAAAAACCAGACCAGGCCAGAGGGTGGCAAACTGTGTGGCAAAAATTCGTAATCCATCTCGTGATGCATTACTTCCTGTATATACGTGTGATGCTTCATTCTTTTGGTTCCTGACTCACCTTTGCCCTGGGACTTAAAATCTCTTCCAGCAACTGACGCTTTCACTTTATACTCTTTTAGTTTCGGGCTCAGCTCCTACTCAGGACTTTGGTTTTCTTGTCGCTATTTGAATATTCTCAGGACTTTCTCCTTTCTTTTTTTTTTTTTTTTTAACATTTATTTTTGAGACAGGGAGAGACAGAGCATGAACGGGGGAGGGGCAGAGAGAGGGAGACACAGAATCCGAAACAGGCTCCAGGCTCTGAGCTGTCAGCACAGAGCCCGACGCGGGGCTCGAACTCACGGACCGCGAGATCGTGACCTGAGCCGAAGTCGGATGCTTAACCGATTGAGCCACCCAGGTGCCCCAGGACTTTCTCCTTTCAAACTCACACTACTGACCCAACTCTGGGTCTTAATTTTACCTATTTCATTGATTGGACTAAAGACAGTGTGACATCTGTTAGCTGGGCAGTGGGCGAGGTCTGTCCCAGGTGCAGGCAATAAGAATGTGCATTGTCTGTAGAGGATTTGATTTAAAAATGTTAATGAAAGCATCTAGAAGTTGATGCTGTTTATCATTACCACGATGAAATGCTACCCTCTGCGGGTGGGAGGACTTCCACTGTCCCTCCTTTCCTGCCTTGGTGTGCCACTGGTAACATTCAGTCACAGATGTCTATCCCAACCTGCCTTAGATGTCCTTCCCAACCTGGCCTCCGTTTCTGTCCTGTCTGTTGGGCAGGACAGAAGTCACATCTAACAGGCTTAGGGGGCTACTCCAGAACTTCCTGCACAGTTAGTTGAAAGGGAACTCTGTTAATTCTGTTAGAAATAATATGCCCCTAGAAGATAGGGCAGCTTCTATGGCAGAAGTTGAAAACCAGAGAAAACGGGTTTTAAACATCTCTGAGAACATAGTCTTCGATACCACTGGTTATTTCCAAGCACTGAGAAGTATCCTGCTGGAAAAAGAGGGCACGGAGTTGTTTTTATTTGAAAGGCATTTGTTTGAGAAAACGATGCTTTCTCCAAGCAAAATGTTAGCTTGCCTGGTTAGAAGTTAATTACAGTATTTATTGCTTAAAGCCAGCCTGGAATTTTGGCGTGAATTCTTACAAGCCTATGATTCAGAGGGGGAAATTACCTATTCAACCCAAGGCTAGCGAGCTAAAGGTTGATCTGATAAATGCCCATTTCAAAAGGACCCAAGAGATAAGAAGTAAGACCCTGAGGGAGGAAAAAACAAAACTGAAGTTTTAAATCCAGGAACGTTATCTCCGAGCTACGGGAACGTTTGTTATCGAGGATGGAGATAAATGAAGAAATGACGTAAAGGAATAAAGTGATTAGCTGCCTTGGTTCTCGAATTAATAATGACCTTGTTCTTTTGATGTCTTCACTAGTCACATATTGGTTTAATTATAATATTTGGAAGTGGAAGTCCAGTGTAAGCAGAGAAATCATGCGTTTCATATACTGCTATGGACTTGACCTTTATACCATTCTAACTTCACTCAAAAGCAAATGTCATTCTTATTGGTCATCCTCCTTCAGCTCTGTCTTCAGGGCTGGGTGCCACTGACTGACTTGTTTGTGCCTCTGGACACCACGACGATGTTTTCCAGCGGTCCCCTCCTTGGTGCCTATTTGACCTTGAACTTTGAGCCTTTCCCAAGGTTCCGGCCTCAGTCCTCTGATTTTCTTTCTGCACGACCGCATTGATCGGTGGGGCTTCGGTGCTCACCCCTGTGTGACTCTCCAGCCTCTCCCTCCCACCGCAGCTCAGAGACTTTAATTCCAAATGTCAACAGGTCATGTTCTTGACCTTAATCCCTCCTGCCTCCTTCCGCCCTCCACCAGGCCTTCTTTCTCCCTTCCATCGCTTATCGCTCCCTCTCTCTGCTAGCTCTCTCCATCTTCCAGGAAACATGTTTAAGTCTACCCTAGCCTTAAAAAAGGAAAGAAAACCACATCTTGCCTCAGCCCTGGCACCCCTTAATCTCTCTCCTCCTCTTCACTGTCAAATTTCCTAAATAACATTGACTCTGGCTGCCTTGCCCCTGCCAAGGTCAGGGGTAATGTTCTAGTTGCTGGATCCAGCTGTGTCATGCTTGCAGCGTGTTAACCCTTTGTGCTAGGACAGAGACTGCTCCCTGTGGAACCTCTCCCATCCCTCACCTCTGGGGTTTCGTGTCCCCTGACCCCTGCCTACCTCTGACCACGCCTCAGGTCCTCTTCTGCCTCCTGCTCTCCAAAGGGTGCTGTTGCTATATAGTCTTTGCCCTCCATTCCATCCCTTGGGCACCCCCAGCTCTCTACTCTGAAGAGATGACTCCCAATGTCTATCTTTGGTCCTGATCTCCTTCCTGAACTCCAGCACCTGGTTTTCCAGGGCCTGCTAGAACTGTCTCTGGTATATTTCACGAAGGCTTCATTCAGTTCAACACGTCTCAGATCACACACGCCATTCTTTCTCCCAGCCCTGCTTCCTCCCCGTCCTGGCCCAGGTGTCCTCCCAGTCATGGGCTGGACCCCTTCATTTCCCCCCAGCTTTTCCTTTAGCCCTGGTATCTAATCAATTATGAAATCCTATGTTCTGAGCAAACTGCGAAACTTATTCCACCATATGCATCCAGAACTTTCACACCTCCAGGCCCCTGCTACACTCTGCTCTGTCTGGAAGGCCTGCCCCTTGTGTGGACAGAAGCTGCCCGGGCCTACTAAGCTAGCCTGGGGCTCAGATTCCCCACATGCAAGATAAGGGGTTAGAAAGACAATCTTAAAGCTTTGTGATTTTCTGGATGAAATCCCTCATCATGTCTACATGTCCACAACCTGCTTCTCTTTCAAGATCCATGGCAGCTGCTGTCTCCTTCCAAAGCCTTCTCTGACTCCCTCCCTGCCCCGTCTCAACTAGAAGCAACATCTCCCTCTCTGGATTCCTGTAACATTTTATTATATATTTCTTTTAGGGAATTTATCACTGATTACTTCTTATCTCCCTCATTAGATTAACTGACCACATGCTCTTGGAAGGGAAAGGAGAATGTCTAGTGTTTTCTACTTTAAATCCTTCTTGTGTATAGTAGGGGACCATGAAATAGTCGTTAGGTAAAGACATGAATGAGTACAAAATCCTCTCCCTTGAAGAAAACCCACAATAGCTTCTAATTTTTTTTTCTGGCTGCTGTCCTGAAATAAGGCTGGAGTAGCCGGCCTGCCCTGAGAGCTAGAATGAAGACTGGGCCGGCCTGGCTGCTGCTCGGGATGTTAATGTGCAAGGAGCTGGGAGACATCTCTAGGGCAGCAACGTCTTACCAGAAACGTAAAGAGGAAGGAAATTTTAGTTATGTCAACTCCTCTCAGGGGCTCCTGTGTGTGGCAAGAAGACCTCCCTAGATAGGCAGTTTGGGTTAGAGGAGACCCCTCTTCCACCACGGTGCAACACCTCATTAGGAAGGGAGGCCACTCAAGTGTCTTCCAAGGAAAGTGGGTCTGGGTCTCTTTGGGGTTTTAGTTTTGCTTAGTTTAGAATAGGGAAACTGAGGCACTGCCCCCACTGGCCATCCTTTTCTCATGCGGGGCTCTACCTGTCATTAAAATGAGAATTGAGTAAAGGCTCAGTATGAGGGACACCTGGCCTCTGGCTGGTCCTGGGCACCCACCCCTCTGGCCCTGCTCCTTCCCAGCAGGAGCCTTCACTCACCTGTCCTGCCAGCATCCTGACTGCCCTTCAGTGGCTTTAGGACTGACTACCTGCACTCTTCGGCTTCTGCTTTTCCCTTCCAAATTCTCCCCTTTCTTCAAGGCTTGACCCATGTTCCTCCGTGTCTCCCCCTGCCCGTCCCCCCGCCCCCTCCCCACTGCCGATTACTCTACCGATCACTGCTTTCTTTCTTCTTTGAAGACCCAAAGTAGACATCTTATACCCAGGCCAGGCTCTTTAACTTAGAGCCCACGAAGATGGCATCACTATCCACTTCTCACTCCAAGCTTCTCTCGGAGTAAGAAGCTAACAACTAACAGGCATTGGGGTCTGGGTTCAAAGCCAGGTTTGGGGCCCAGTGCTCCTGTGACTTTTATTTACTACTACATCGTGCTTCTCCTGGTTCCATCACGTAAGTCATGGCAGGTAGGGGCTGTATCGAGCAGCCTTTGGATCTCCAGAGTCCAGTACCTGGTTCATAGTGGTTGCTGGATAAATGCAGAATAACTAAATACTTAGTTCCCAATGATATCATTTAATTTGAACTTACGCACTACCTTCATCTTGTCACTTGGCAATTTCACAGTAAGAGAACCGTGGTTTTTTTTTTTTTATTATTTTTTTTAACGTTTATTTATTTTTGAGACAGGGAGAGACAGCATGAATGGGGGAGGGTCCGAGAGAGAGGGAGACACAGAATCTGAAACAGGCTTCAGGCTCTGAGCTGTCAGCACAGAGCCCGATGCGGGGCTCGAACTCGCGGACCGAGAGATCATGACCTGAGCCGAAGTCGGCCGCTTAACCGACTGAGCCACCCAGGCGCCCCTTAATTTTTTTTTTTTTAACGTTTATTTATTTTTGAGACAGGGAGAGACAGCATGAATGGGGGAGGGTCAGAGAGACAGGGAGACACAGAATCTGAAACAGGCTCCAGGCTCTGAGCTGTCAGCACAGAGCCCGACACGGGGCTTGAACCCACGGACCGCGAGATCATGACCTGAGCCGAAGTCTGATGCTTAACCGACTGAGACACCCAGGGCGCCCCGAGAACCGTGTTTTTAAGGGTGAAATCGCTTTAAATTATGTTAAAAACTTTTTAAATTTTTCATTAAATAATTTTGGCTAAAATTTGGGGTGCCTGGGTGGCTCAGTTGGCATCCAAAACTTGATCTCAGCTCCAGTTTTGATCTCAGGGTTCTGAGTTCAAATCCTGGGTTGGGTATGGAGCTTACTTTAAAAAAAAAAAATTGGCTAAAATTTGCCAAGATCCTTGCCCCTCACCAGAGAGGGCCGAAGACAGCACTGACAAGGAAGAAATGAAGGAATGTCTCTAGAATTACAGCTTCTCCAACCCCTCACGCCCCAGGCAGTAGACACTTGACCCGAGGCTGAGGACCTGCCCTGACTTCAGACACACTGCTCTTGTGCCATCTGTCTACACTGCAGGCCCAATTGAGCTGTCTTCCGTGGAAAGATCAGCAAGAGGTCAAAAGGCAGGGCTGGCTTTAGGCATCTGTCAGAGCACAAGCCCTGGGGACCCTGTCCCTTGTGCTACTTAAGACCTCCTTGAAATCCATCCCTTCCCTCTGCCACGTGCCTCAGGTTACACACACTCGCACTCCCTGCAGACTCAGGTCACCACCCAGGAATGATTGAGCGAAACAGTCAGGTGTCAGTGGAGAGCTGAGCAAAGGACACAGCTCATCGAAGCTTGTTCAATCTCCCTTGTAGACCTTCAAATTAAAATAATAAGGCTGTATCATCACTTTTCACTTCCAAAAAAAAATCAAATTATAATACACATTTCCTGGACTACATGAGGAGACAATCCCATAAGAGCAGGAGCCAGAAACCTTTCAAAATGGGTATCAGCCTTGCTCATTCATTCACTTAGGCTCTTTCTGAGCACCTACGATGTGCCCTGTGCCGTGACGGCACAAGGGAGACTCGGAGTCTGTTTTCCTGGATGGTTAAGGGTTGTTGAGAGGGCAGGTCTAGTTCCCATGCAGTGGTCAAGGAAGGCCTCTGTCAGGAGGAGCCTGCCTTGTGAAAAGCAGGGAAGTGCATCCCAGAAAGAGGGAATAGTCTGTGCAAAGGCCCCTGGTCCGAAGAACTTGGTTTGAAGAAATGACAAGAGGTCTGGCTGATGACTTCTGTTCTCCTGAAGAGAGGTGACTATGGTTGCCCTTTTGGAGGTAGGCAGGAGGGTGGCAGTAATGTTCTCAGATGGTAGCAGACAGGCAGGAGTCGGCTCGCCTAAGAACCAGGAAACTTACAAGGCTGAGTCGCCAAATTCAGGGTCTTGTTTTAACACAACTTATTTTTTTTTTAATGTTCATTTATTTTTGAGAGAGCGAGCGAGTGGGAAGGGGCAGAGAGAAAGGGAGACAGAGGATCCAAAGCAGGCTCTGGGTTGACAGCAGAGAGCCCGACGCAGGGCTTGAACTCACGAACCATGAGATCACGACCTGGGCAGAAATCAGATGCTTAACCCGCGGAGCCACCCTGCCGCCCCTTAATACCATTTACTAACGCTCCTTCCCTGGACCTCGGATTCCTCATCCATAAAGTGTTAGGATTGAACTAAAAGATCTCCCATGCCCCTTTAAGTGAAAATTTCCCTTCAAAGATTAAATTTAATTAAAATAATGAATTTGAAAGGATGAAATGGATCCATTAACTAAGAATTTAAATATGACGTTGCCCTCCAGAGACTTACTGGCGGGCTCCTTCTGCCTTTGCCTTGGGCCTGTGACAGGTGAGGCAGCTCCCTCAGTCAAGAACCGTGAACAGCCGGTGAAGCAGTCCCATGGGAAAGCCTGACCCTGGGAGGAAAGTCACAGCCAGCCGAGTTCGAGAAGGCTGTCAGTTCAGAATACCTCAGACGGGGAGGAGGCCTGGCGGGGTGCACCTGGTCCGAAGATGCTTTTCAGATTTGATTTATCGGCTGTACATGAGTGTTACCTCTGGCAGTTTTATTTTCCATGTGTTTTTCATCAGAATAATTTGATTTTTAAAAAAATCCCACAAGTAATTATTCATTAAAACAAAATTAAGCATCTTAAAAGTAAGAAGCCAATGTTCTCACTCCTCCCATTAGCCCCAATCTCACTTCACTCCATGAGGATAACCAAATGTAACAGCTTGGTGCATAACCTTCCAGACCTTTCCGTGCATGTGCAGACACAGACCTATATAAAATTATGTATAATTTCATACAGCACATTTTTTAATACAAAAATGGGACCCCGTTATAACTTTTTTTTTTTTTTTTTTTTTTTTTTTTTTTAAGCCCAGCATCCTTTCAAGGATCTTCATTTCATGTCATGGAATGTAGAGTGACTCTGGTATTTTTAATGGCTGCAGAGTGTCTCAGAGGATGGAAATATAACATTTAATCACTTTCCTTCTGTTGGGTGGTGAAACTGCATTTAATTTTTTCAGCTTATAAAACTCATTGCAGTAGACATTCTTGCTCAGGTCTTTCTTTGTAATCTTAAAGGAAAATTTTAATAGGGCAGCCAGCAGTGGAACCACTAAGTCAAAGGCTTGCACGCTGTGGTGTTACACACTCGAGAGTTACCCACTAGTTTGGCCTCGTCTACCACACTGTGTTTAAAATGTCTGCAATCTGCAAAAATTGTACTGTGGCACTTTGCATTCTCCTGACTACTAATGGGGATAGATAGCTTTTCGTACGGTTTTTGATCATTGGCATTTTTCCCTCTGGAGATCACTTGTTTATATCATTTACCTGTTTTGCATTGGGTCGTTTTATCTTTTCGTAGTGAATTGTAGGAGCTTTCACCAGTATTAAGGATATTAGTTAGTCATGAGCCCTTTGCTATCTATCAAAAATACTATCTTTCAGTCTATCACTATTTTATTTTATTCTATTCTTTTCTATTCTATCCTATCTTATTCTATTCTATTTTGAGAGAGCACATGAGAGTGGGGGAAAGGGGCAGAGGGAGAGAGAGAGAATCCCAAGCAGGCTTCACGCTCAGCAATAGGGAGGTGGGCACCTAGGTGCTTCCATTATATTCAGCTACCTGGAAGTCCCCATGTTCTTTTTTTTAAATGATAATAGCTACCAGGGCACCTGGGTGGCTCAGTTGGTTAAGCATCCAACTCTTGATTTTGGCTCAGGTCATGATCTCACCGTTTGTGAGACTGAGCCCTGAGTCAGGCTCTGTGCTGTCAGTGTGGAACCTGCTTGGGATTCTCTCTTTCTCTCTCTCTCTCTCTCTCTCTCTTTGCCCCTCCCTCACTCTCTATGTCAAAAGAAATAAACAAAAAAATATAATAGCTACCATAAAAGAACAGTTTCAATAGACCAGCTACTTATATAATAGCAGTAAAGCTACCTACCATTTATTGAGGACTTACTATGTGCCAGGCATATCCTAAATGCTTTCTGTGTATTAACTCATGTAATTATCCAACCACCATATCAGATAGACAAAGTAACTTGCTCAAGGTCACAGAGCTACTAAGGCGTGAAGCTGGGATTTGAACTTGGATCCAAAGCCATTCTCCCTCCTTGTGAAGGAAGAAGAAAGCAGCACATGTACTGGACCCAGTGGGTGCAGTTCTTAGACGTGGGGACTGTGACTCTCCAGACAGGGTGGGAGTCAGAACACCTGTCACCAGCCTCTGTTGTGGTCCCCAGCACCTCTCCCTTCATGAGAGGGCCCAGGCACAACAGTAGGGATAGCAGAAGAGGGGCCTCCTTCCCACTGGGAGAGGGTCCTCTGCCTTCACTGAGCTATGGTCTGCCTTCTGTTGGGGCATGTCCAGGTGGGTCCCTCTCCTGGAATGGCAAGGATGGGCAACAGACACAGGAGGGGGCCTCGAGGAGAGTTATGAAGGGGAGAAGCTACAGTTTGCCAGCCTCTTTGCTGAGCTTGATCAGCTAGAGAGATACCAACATAGGAGCAGCATCTCACTCAGGGCCCTGAACCTGACTCTAACCTAACCTTCGATCCGGCTGCCAAGTGGCAGAATGCAGAGTATAGAGGAACATTTTAAACTGCACCGTGACTGGGCAATCAGCAAAACTCACCACTATGGGAGTCATGACAATCAAACACCCTGGGTCCCCAACAGTACATATACAGAAGAGAGAATCTGTACACGAAGAGATGCTTACAGGATCTAAATAAAAATGGGCAAGACTAGGAGAACCTGGGTAGCTCAGTCAGTTAAGCATCTGACTTCAGTTTAGGTCATGATGTAACAGTTCACGAGTTTGAGCCCTGCGTCAGGCTCTGTGCTGACAGCTTGGAGCGTGGACCCTGTTTCGGATTCTGTGTCTCCCTCTTTCTCTGCCCCTCCCCCACTCATTCTCTCTCCCTCTCTCTCTCTCTCTCTCTCTCTCAAAAATAAGCAAACATTAAAAAATTTAAAAAATGAGCAAGACTAAACCATAAGGTTCAGGGATGCACACTTGGGCAATAAAATTGTGAATAAATACAGGGAAGTGACTTCTATACAAGTTAGGAGAGGGAGTGAGGGAGCAGAGATTGGGACAGGGCATGTGGAGGGTCTTCTGGTCACTGGCAGACTTTACCTCTAGTTCTTTACCTTACAATAACTCACTAGGTTCTGTACTTGTTCTGTGGGATTTCGGGGGGGGCGGCAGGAAGGAAGTTATGAAGACAAGAGGTACAGAAGGAAAAGTTTAACTGTTAAAAAATTTTAATTTATTTTAGAGAGAGAGAGCCGGGGAGAGGGGCAGAAAGAGAGAGAGAATCTTAAGAGTCTCCACTCAGCCTGGAACCCCACATAGGGCTCGATCTCATGACCCTGGGATCATGACCTGAGCCAAAATCAAGAGCCTGATGCTCAAACGACTGAGCCACCCAGGGGCCCCAAGAAGGAAAAGTTTAAATTAAGAAATGAGGGTGGTAATTACACACACACCAGCTCCTTAATATACCTCTCTACCCCCCCCCCCCCCCCAAACCCTCCACTTTTGGGCTATCCTGGCCGCCAGGTGCACACACGCTCTATGTGGATGCCATGGGGTGTTCTGCATGTTTTGTTGTGGTCCTGTGGGGGTCTACTGGGGTGGTCTTCAACACTAGGGGCTGCTCGGAGTTGGGCTTCTCCTGACAAACCATAGTTCTGACAATAGGTCAGCAGGTCCTGAAAACGCAAGACCGAGGGCATATGCGTGTTTCCTCGGGACACGATAATACTGGCAGCTATCGTTAGACTCTTCCATTTGTCTGGTTTTTTTTTTTTTAATTTTTTTTTTAACGTTTATTTTTATTTTTGAGATAGGGAGAGACAGAGCATGAACGGGGGAGGGCGAGAGAGAGAGGGAGACACAGAATCTGAAACAGGCTCCAGGCTCTGAGCTGTCAGCACAGAGCCCGACGCGGGGCTCGAACTCACGGACCGCGAGATCATGACCTGAGCTGAAGTCGGCCGCTCAACCGACTGAGCCACCCAGGCGCCCCCCATTTGTCTGGTTTTAATGACACTTCGTTTGGGAGCAAAAGGTTTCAGTCTGTTAAAAACTGAAATACCACTCGTAGCATATCTCACGACTGAATGTGAATCCACAATTACTTCAACAGAAATGTCAATTAACCAGAGGAAAGGAAGAGTTGTGAGGAAACTTGTTGAATAAATGGAAGGAAAAGGTATAATTCTGGAAAAGCTTAACCACGTTGAAAGAAAATAAGATAACTTAAAGTTATGCGTACAGGGCTCCAGGCCTTTGTCAAAAGTCCTCAGGAACCGTGATGTGGAGGTCACCGATGAAAAGTTAACCAGGCTGAAACCCGTACCGTCGAGGGAAGTATAAAGTAAACAAAAAGTGCAAGAGGAGAAATGGAAACATTTGGAGCTGGATGAATTGCCGTGACAGCACAAGAAGAATAAAGTCACTAGGACATAAGTGAAAATCCATTCAGTGGCAGATGGCTTTTCTAATGAGGACACCTAAGGGACAGCCTCTCCCAGATGGTCTTCACCAAAGGGTCAGCCTTCATCTGAAAGGTCTTTGCCTGCGTCTCCGTGCAGAGTCCCAAGCTTGACACCTGCCGTGTTCCTCCCCCTCCCCCATCGATTCAAGATTGTTTGTTGCCAGCGGACCCAAGGAGACAGATCACGGGACTTGGACCTCCTTGGCTGCTGCACCACCAGAAAGCATGTATGGACGTATGGATCGTCCCACAATGCTTCCCACTAAGGGATTTTTCTGGCCTTCCACATCTTCGATAGCGATGAGAAATTGCCTGGCTACTAAGAGGGGGGTGGGTTCTTGCTTTTCCTCTCCCATAGGCTGTATTTTCCTCCACCATGCCATCCTGAAATCAACCTTGGGTTAACAGCAGGGTTGATTCAGTCTCTAAACGAACCTATGACCAAACATCTAGAACCACAGCAAGAAATCTGACACTTTTGTGTTGCTTCAAAAGCAATGTTGGAATTCCCTCTCATTATTGGTTTAGGAAACTGCTTTCTCTTCCTTAAACGTTTCTTCTTTGCCCAGTTGGAGATTTGGGGAATTATAATTCCAGGGTATGGACTTGGAAATAAAGTTTACTCAACCACTTAAAAGGTAGATTTTTTATTTTTTTAGTTAAAAAATATATTTTTTTAACGTTTATTTATTTTTGAGACAGAGAGAGACAGAGCATGAACGGGGGAGGGTCAAAGAGAGGGAGACACAGAATCTGAAACAGGCTCCAGGCTCTGAGCTGTCAGCACAGAGCCCGACGCGGGGCTTGAACTCACGAACCACGAGATCATGACCTGAGCCGAAGTTGGATGCTTCACCGACTGAGCCACCCAGGCACCCCAAAAGGTAGATTTAAATATGAAATGTCACCCGGGTTAGCATTTCCAAAGTGTCTTCTTCACTGGAAGTGAGTCCCTCCAGATACCAGGAGTTGGCAGGGTTTCTTACTGCTGGGAGCTGAGCCAATGAACCTGGTCTGCAGCTACTGAGTATTACTTCTCTCCCCCCACTTTCTCCTGCTGCTTCTCTAAGATACCCTCAGATGTCAGAGCTGCACATGAACTCAGATCTCCGGGTCCGATCCCCCAGGCACAGAGGAGGCGGAGGGGGCCAGCTGGAAAGATTGGCTCTGACTGCCGAGCTGAGCTCACCATGGCCGGCTCCTGACCTCCAGCTTGCTAGTAGCTCCCCACATACTGAAGACCTAAATCTCACAACGCAGCGAGTGAAAAAAAAATCCGGTAGAAGAATACGGGTCCCGTTATCAAGTGCAGCTTTTGTCGGCCTAAATCTCCTTGGCGTCCAGCAAAGTAAAAAAGGGAAAAAAAAAGTTCTGAAGTGTTCTGAAGGATGGCCTGGGAGTATACTTCCAGTAAGATGACCTCATAATCTCTGTAATTCTCAAAACCCAGAGCAGCCATTCCATTTAGAATAATGGAAAAATAAAAATTAGACTCAAATGTTCCCTTACACGTGCACATAGATCCACGTGTCATTTATCAGTTTGTGCCTGGATGTTCTGGAACACTCATTTGTATATATCTATGTCTGGGTATTTTGTTACTTTTAAACTAATTATATGGGAAACTGACTTTATTGAGGCCCTGGTCACTTGAAAAGAGAACGCACCGTGTTACTTTGGGTGAAGGTCCCAGCCGGAATTTTGTTGGGATTTTGTTACCCCTCGTGGAGAGGTCCCAGCCCAAGCACACCTCCACTTGCCCTTGCTTAGGTTTTCACCTGGATGGCATGTTCTTTGGGAATCTCGATCCTTGTTTGGTTTTGACCTTCCCGGGTACGTGCACTGCCAAGATTTCATGTGTTCACTGCCCTTGGAGAAGGGACTGTCCAGCTGCCCTGAGTCCAACTGGTGGTCCAATAACCTGCGGTGCTGTCACTAGGAACCCCCAGAGCAAGGCTACCCAGCGCTAGACTGGGAAGAGAATGTCAATTTCCCACACCCAACAATAGACACTCTTCCCAGGGGAGGGAAGGAGAAGAAGGCATGCTTGAAGGCCTCAGGAGTAGATGAGGTCATGTGTTGAGAGCCCACGAGGTGCCAGGTGCTTCACTATGAGTGCCTGATGCAGTTTCATTCTTACGTGATACCCATTTTATAGATGAGGATAATAAAGGTCAGAGAGATGAAGTAATTGGAATAAGGCTGGGCAGCCAGGGAGTGATGACACTGGAACTCATCCAGCTCTGCCCGGATTCAATGTCTGTGCTCCTTTCTTTCCAGACAAGCTGCCTCTTAATGACGAGTTAACACCTTGGCAGTCTCAGTCTTTAGCCAGGCGACTGTAAAGAATGACACTCCCACAGAGGGAAGTGGGTTCGGATGATAATCAAGGAAGGGGAGTGTGTTAGTTTCCTACTGCTGCTGTAACAAATCACTATAAACTCAGTGGCTTAAACCATCACACATTTCTTACCTTGCCCTTCTGTGGGGGAGGGGAGTCAGAAGTCTGAAATGGGTCTCATTGGATTAAAATCAAGGTGTTGGCAGGTGCTTCTTTATGGAAGGTCTAGGGGATAACCCATTTTCTTGTCTTTTCCAGTTTCTAGAGCCACATTCCTTGCACTCCTTGGCTCGGGGCCCTTCCATCATCAAAGCCAGCAGTGAAGCACCTTCAAATCTGTGACTCCAACTTGTCTGCCTCCCTCTTCTTACAAGGACCTTGTGGTTACATCGACCCACCTGGATAATCTTGTCACAGAGCTTATTAAAAAGTTTAATCCCATCTGTAACTTCAATGCCCATTTGCCAAGTAACCTACCAGGTACATGGGTTCCAGGGAATAGGTGGGGGCATCTTTGGGGGGATTATCAATATGACTCTCACAATCTTACTTGAGGTTGGGTGATGGTGGCCCTCAGGTCCCCATGTCTGTCCCTGGCATGTTCACTGACCCCTGGCTCCATCCTGCTAGGCAAATTTGTGAAAGTCTATAAACATAGACTCTAGCATCATCCCAGCAGGTGAAGAGCATGAACTATAGCTCCAGAAAGACCCAGATCTTCAGCAAGGATTCTGAACTACTGAACCACAACCCAGAGAGGGAGCCAGCAATGCCAAAGAGGACAGTTCTGCCAAGTGGTCTTAAGAATGGGACATTCTCCTGAATAGCCAAAGCAATCCTGAGAAAGAACAAAGCTGGAGGTATCACAATTCCAGACTTCATGATACGTTACAAAGCCACAGTGATCAAAACAGTAGGGTACTGGCACAAAAACAGACACAAAGATCGGCAGAACAAAATAGAGAGCCCAAAAATAAACTCACATGTATGCAGTCAATTAATATATGACAAAGGAGGCAAGAATATACAATGGGGACAAGACAGTCCCTTCGATAAATGATGTTGGGAAAACTGGACACAGCCACACACAAAAGAATGAGACTGGGCCACTTTCTTATACCATATACAAAAATAAAATCAAAATGGATTAAACACCTATATGTGAGACCTGAAACCATTAAAATCCTAGAATAAAACATAGGTGGTAATCTCTTTGGCATTGGCCTTACCAACATTTTTCTAGATATGTCTCCTGAGGCAAGAGAAACAAAAGGAAAAATAAACTTTAGGGCCTACACCACAATAAAAAGCTTCTGCACAGCGAAGGAAAAGAGGAGCAAAACGAAAAGGCAACCTACTGAATGGGAGAAGATATTCGTAAATGACATATCCATTAAGGGGTTCATATCCAAAATATTAAACAACTTATACAATTAAGCACCAAAAAAACCAAATAATTCAATAAAACGGGCAGGACCTGAACAGACATTTTTGCAAAGAAGACACAGATGGCCAACAGACACGTGAAAAGATGCTCATCATCACTCATCATTAGGGGAATGTAAATCAAAACCAGAATGAGTTACCAGTTCACACCACTCAGAATAGCTAGAATCAAAAAGACAAGAAAGAACAAGGTGAGGATATGGAGAAAAAGGAGCCCTCATGGACTGTTGGTGGGAATACAAATTGGTGTGGCCACTATGGAAAACAGTATGGAGGTTCCTCAAATATTAAACATAGAAATACAAAATCATCCAGTAATTCCACTACTGGGTATTTATCCAGAGAAAATGAAAACACTTAATTTGAAGATATATACACCTCTGTGTTCACTGCAGCATTATGTACAATAGTCAAGATATGGAAGCAACCTGAGTATCCACTGATAGATGAATGGATAAAGAAGATGTGGCATGCACACACACACACACACACACACACACCCACACACACTATGGAATATTACTCAGCCAAAAAAAAGAGAACAAGATCTTGCCATTTGCAACAACATGGACGGGCCTACAGGGTACTGAAATAAGTCAGACAAAGAAAGACAAGTACCATATGATTTCACAAATATGTGGACTCTAAAAAACAAAACCAAAGTGGAAACAGATCCATACATACAGAGAACAAACTGATGGTTGTGGGGTTGAGCAAAATGGGTGAAGGGGAGTGGGAGATACGGGGCTCCAGTTATATGGTGAAAAAGTCATAGGGATGAAATTTATGCATAGGGAATATAAGTCAGTGGTATTGTAATAGCATTGCATGGTGACAGGTGGTTACATAGCATAATGGAGAGACTTAGTGAATCGCTATTTTGTACGCCTGAAACTAATGTAACACTGTGTATCAACTGTACTTCAATTAAAAAAAATAAAGGGACAGAAAAAGAGACATGCATGTATTATCCACCCATCACAAACCTTCATTTACATCACGAGGGCCAAGACAAAGGGTAAGGAGAGAGCCCTTCTGCAAATTTCCCTATGGCTGACCTTTTGATTTATTTTTCTCTTTATTTTTCCCTTAAAGACTGACTTCAGTGCTTAACGGAATCTGATTCAACTGGCATAAAAAAACCTTAACTGGAGAGCGGCTTGGGCATTTATCCCATTTTACGGATCACCAGCGGGAGGGTTAAAGAGGCAGGTTTTGGTTGCACATTGAGAGCTGGTCATGGTTAAAGAGGCAGCCTCAGGAGGAAGTCAGCTCTCTGCCTCTGTTTGTGCTCACGAAAGGTGGGCATGGGGGAGCGGGGTCCAAACAGCTCCAGACAGGATTCTAGACTCATAACCCAATGGAGAGCAGCAGCACCTGGAGAGTCCTCTCCAGATGAGGTGTGAACACTCCTACCCGCACCCTCTTCTTAGTCCCCATGACCTCAATGTGGGTGCTAGAATACCTGCTCCACTTTATGGAGGAGCACACTGAGGTGAGGCAGGGAGACTTGCCCCAGGTACCTAGCTTGTCCTCAGACACACAGCACTAGGTGGGCAGCCCGGTCTCCTGGCACCCAGGCCCCACACGCCTTTCTGGCTGGGAGTGAAGCCTGGATGCCCTTGGCTCTCTGTCCTGGCTCACTGATTCTATGACAGCACCTAGGGTTATATGACGTCTCGTTTAAAACTCTCGCCTCTTCTCCCATTCCCATGTGCGGAGAAGGAGAGTCACAGAGTTCAAGTAACGTGCCCGAGATCACAGAGCCGCCCAGGGATGGATGCAGAATTCCAAGACCGACTGAGGCTCCACTTCTGGGGCTCTCTCCGCTGCCCCTTCATGGATGCTGCTTCTGGAAGCCCAGCGCTCCCCAGCACCCCAAGGAACCGGGTGGTGGCTTCCAGAGCAGGAAGTCCGAGCCAGCACCAAAATCCATCCATGGTCTGACTCTACACATCCACTTGAGGATCCCAAAGGGATAAACACTTTGTGAGAGTTAAAAGCACTTTATAGAAACTTCCTGTAGGAGGAGGATTACTATTACTTTTTTGGTCATTTCAGACACTTGTTTATCAGAATCTCAGTGAGGAGGAATTAAAATGAAGGTCTCTGCATGTCCTTATGGGCAGAGCTTCAGGGTGTATGGCCCCTGGCCCTGGCCAGTCACCCACCGATGGACAAAAGACTTTCATGTGCGTTATCTCATGGGCTGGCCGGGATGGGGAGATGGCAGTTAAAGGACCCTGCTCTCCAGAAGCACGAGATGCATGTGGTTCTGGAACATCTGTCACCACTGGAAATGGAAATGTCAGAGTGAATGACTAAAAATAAATAAATAACAGACAGGGGGTGATTATTCCAAGATGTTAACATTTTGCCCTCGAAGGTAGGTTTTTAAAAATTACAGGCAGCTCACAGAAAGAAAAAAAAAACAACTAAGAGTATTAAACAGGTAACTTAATAGAAAAGCGTTATTCTTTTTAATTATAAAGGTTTTCATTTCCCCCTTTCCCTCCATTATTTCAGCTAATAAGCTTGTCGATGGGGCTGGAACTGATTATGAAAGGCTGGGAACAGATTTTATTACCTGGAATAACCTTTTTTACACATTAGCATTTTACTTTCAGTTTTATGAATCAAATGCAATATGGAGTCTCTAAAAGTTAGGACACGATTCAGGTATTACCTCAGGATTACTTCATTTGAGCATGTAGTAGATAAAACGCATCTTTAGGGTGAAGTCTGGGTCCTGGTAATTCTACACAAACCCTTAAAGGCAGAAAGGAAAATGGTCTTTGCAACCTTTGGGTACTATGGGGAAATTAGGGGAAGAATTCTGGATGGGGCGTAAGATAGAAGGCTGGATTCTAAAGGCTTCCCAGCAGCTGGGAACTCTGGAGATTCATGAAGAAAAGGGAAAATGCAGACTTTCACTCAAGGAGCTTCTATTATTAAAAGGGAAGGTAGAAGAAATTATTACATAGAATATGTATGAACACATGTGAACAAAACAGACATTTACAAGAAGCTATAACTGAAGTCGTAACTGTCACCTAAAGCAGACTTAGCTCCTAAGAGACTCAATAAATGTCTAATGAATGAATGAATGTGTAAGTGTAATCTGCATACAGGCACTCAAATATTTTTGACTGACTGATGGTTGATACAGATGAATTTCTAAGATGTTCATTAAGGTTAATTTGTGAGTTCTGTCCTTTAAGTGGTGACTCATTTTTCTCTGATGGCCTTTTCCTAAAAATAGAAAGTGCTGTCAGGAGGAAGCAGGAAGCAATATTGCCCAGGTTATGGCCTCCTGGTCCAAACAGGCAAGACCCCACAATTTTGAAAAATTAAGGTAGATCAGCATAATTTTTTCATATAAAATAAAGTTCTTATTTAAAACAGCAGGATAGGGGTGCCTGGGTGGCTCAGTCAGTTGAGGTCTGACTCTTGATTTGGGCTCAGGTCATGATCCCAGGGTCATGGGATCGCACCCTGTGTTGGGCTCCTTGCTGGCCGTGGAACTTGCTCGATATTCTCTTTCTCTCTTTCTCTTTCTACCCCTGTCCCTCTCCCCAAGTCGCATGTGCTCTCTCTCTCTCTCTCAAATAAAAAAAAAAAAAATAGAACAGCAGAACGTAATGACAGTAAGAGGTAAACTAAATAGTCCTAAAGAGCCGCAGCAATTTCTTACTCAATACTTCTCCAGAGGCAAGGGAAACAAAAGCAACATTGAACTATTGGGACCTCATCAAGATAAAAAGCTTCTGCACAGTGAAGGAAACAATCAGCAAAACTAAAAGGCAACCGACAGAATGGGAGAAGATATTTGCAAACAACCTATCAGATAAAGGGTTAGAATCCAAAATCTATAAAGAATTTATCAAACTCAACTCCCCAAAAAACAAATAATCCAGTGAAGAAATGGGCAAAAGACTGGAATAGACACTTCTCCAAAGAAGACATCCAGATGGCCAACCGACACATGAAAAAACGCTCAACATCACTCATCATCCAGGAAATACAAATCAAAACCACAGTGAGATATGACCTCACACCTGTCAGAATGGCTAACATTAGCAACTCAGGCAACAACAGATGTTGGCGAGGATGCGGAGAAAGAGGATCTCTTTTGCATTGTTGGTGGGAATGCAAGCTGGTGCAGCCACTCTGGAAAACAGTATGGAGGTTCCTCAAAAAACTAAAAATAGAACTACCCTACAACCCAGCAATTGCACTACTAGGCATTTATCCACGGGATACAGGTGTGCTGTTTCGAAGGGACACGTGAACACCCATGTTTATAGCAGCACTATCAACAATAGCCCAAGTATGGAAGAGCCCAAGTGTCCATTGATGGATGAATGGATAAAGAAGATGTGGTACGTATATACAATGGAGTATGACTCGGCAATCAAAAAGAATGAAATCTTGCCATTTGCAACTACATGGATGGAACTAGAGGGTATTATGCCAAGCGAAATTAGTCAGAGAAAGACAAATATCATATGACTTCACTCATATGAAGACTTTAAGACACAGAATAGATGAACACAAGGGAAGCAAAAATAATATAAAAATAGGGAGGGGACAAAACATAAGAGACTCTTAAATATGGAGAACAAACAGAGGGTTACTGACGGGGTTGTGGGAGGGGGGATGGGCTAAACGGGTAAGGGGCATTAAGAAATCTAGCCCTGAAATCATTGTTGCACTATATGCTAACTAACTTGGATACAAATTTTAAAAATTATAATAAATAAATAAACTTAAAAAAATTAAAAAAGAAACAATCCTAAAGGACAAACAATTAAAGAAAACGAACATCTAAGATGTTGGCAGCTTAATTTTTGTTCCCTAGTGGTCGCTGTCCTTCTACCCGTATGCTTAGAATTGACTATGAAATTTTCTCAACCGAATGCTGGAATGAGGAATGAGCCCAGTTTTGGTACTTGTTGATAAGCAGTGTCTGCGATTGTCTGTTGCCTCGGTTCATCTGGGTGCTGGCAGAATTTTCCTTTAAGATGATCAACTGAAGGTGAAGAATGAGATACTCCTAACTCGTAGCTAAGTTTTCAGCTGTACCAGGCATTAGTGCAGAGCAGGTTGGCAAATGATAGCCCACTGGGCCAAATTTGGCTTGCTGTCCGTTTTCATAAATGATGTTTTATGGGAAACCTATCACTGCTTCTAAACTACAACAGCAGAGTTGAGTACCTGTGGCAGAGACCATACGGTGTGCAAAGCTTAAAAATATTTACTCTCTGGCCATCACAGACAAAAATGTAGTGTAGCGGTGCTAGGAATCTTCCCCTTACCCTAATGCCACTTTTTTTCTGCACAGAGTGAAACAATGGAATTCATATCACTGTCGCTATCACCTACACCAACATCCTCACTATCACCATCATCACCACCACCACCACCGCCAAAAATACAATTTCACTTTCTAGCAAGCATGGCTCCAGGGATTTCTCCTTTCTCTGTCCTTCCAACCTGAGCTTAGGTGCACGGTGTTCGTGGGTAAAAGACCACCATCGTCACTCTCTCTGTCCCCATTGTGTGCTGGTTTCATGGTTTATACAGAAAGACAAGTACTGATGAAGTGATGAAGGAAGAGCCCTCTGGCCATCTCAAGACAAAGGCACTCTTATGTAGAGGGACCGCTGTCACCTTCTTGGTTTGGTACAAACCCTACAGCTCTGATTCAATCAGTACAGAGAAGGAGAAGAGTTTTCCTACTGTTTTTACTCACTCCAACTCCTGAAATTATGCAGATCATCTTCTCCAAAGCCATAAAATCAGAGAGGGACAGCACAAATGTAACCCTTACGCATATAAACAAACGCCTTAAATAATTTGGAGTAAGAAGTAAATCAAAATTATACCTAATGGATAGGGAGTTTCAGTTTTGGAAGATGAGAGAAGTATTAGACCTGGATGGTGGTGGCTGTTGCACAATAATGTGACCACACTTAATCTCACTGGACTGTACCTTAAAATGGTTACAATGACAATTTTACTTTATAGATATTTTACCCCATTAAAAAAAGCTAACATTAGGGAGGCAAGGTAAAGGGTATATGGGAGCTGTATTACCTTTGCAATTCGTCTGTAAATGTAACATTATTTCACAATAAAAAGCTTTTAAAAATTATATATACTCCATTTGTTTAGAATAGCGTTTCTCAAAGTGTGGTCGCTGAGACCCTTCCAGGGGGTCTGTGATATCATGTCTGCTTACATAATACCACTAACATGTTATTTGCCCTTTTTTCCCCTCTCACTCTTTCATGAATGTCAAGGGCATAAGTAGGTTATTGATATGGTTTCGGATTCAACACTGCAATGGATCTTTAAGAAGCTACCACTTTTCTAGTCTGGCATAGTATCAAAAAAAAGATCCACAATTGTCTGAAAAGAGTTTCCAACTATGTATCTATATGAAGCCAGATTTCATTCACGTGCTTCAGCCAAAACACGTCATAATGGACTAAGCACAGAAGCAGTCATGAGAATCCAGCAGTCTTCTTTTAAGCCAGATAGTAAAGGAGATTTGCAAAATTGTAAAATAATGCCTCTCTTCTCAAATTTATCTCGGTCTTGGGAAATACTTTTCAAAAACATTCATTTTTAAAATGAATCAAGACATAATTTTTGAAGTTCAGTTTAAGTTTTGAACACTAAAAGTATCAATACATACAACTCATACACACAAAGGTTCTTTGGGGTCTTTGATAATTTTAAGTGTGTGAAGGGGTCCTGAGACCAAAACATTTGAGAATACTGACTGACAAAATAAAAAGAAAATGGGCACATACTGAATTTATGAGATGTGGTCAAAGCTATCAATCCTTGTATTTCTTAAAAAATTGAAATCAAGGTACACATCTTAGTTTATGAATGAAAAAAATACTTGCATTAGAAACTGAGAACTGGTTCCTCACAACAGTTTTTGTTTTGAATTGAAGATTACGACTGGACCCATGTTTAAAAGCAAAGT
Organism: Neofelis nebulosa; assembly: GCF_028018385.1. Lineage (NCBI taxonomy): Eukaryota > Metazoa > Chordata > Mammalia > Carnivora > Felidae > Neofelis > Neofelis nebulosa. The sequence continues at coordinate 34,771,086 of NC_080788.1, forward strand.
ATACATAATATTTTATTATGTTAGTTTCAGAGGTACAACATAATGATTAAATATTTGTATATATTGCAAAATGATCACCACAGTAAGACTAATTCACATCTGTCACCATGCACAGTTACAAAATTTTTTTCTTGTGATGAGAACTTTTAAGATTTATTCTCTATATGAAATACAGTATTTAAAAAATTTTTTTTAACGTTTTATTTATTTTTTTGAGACAGAGAGAGACAGAGCATGAACGGGGGAGGGGCAGAGAGAGAGGGAGACACAGAATCGGAAGCAGGCTCCAGGCTCTGAGCCATCAGCCCAGAGCCCGATGCGGGGCTCGAACTCACAGACCGCGAGATTGTGACCTGAGCTGAAGTCGGATGCTTAACCGACTGAGCCACCCAGGCGCCCCTGAAATACAGTATTGTTAACTATAGTTGCCACTCTGTGCATTCCATCCTCATGGCTTATTTTATAACTGGAAGTCTGTACCTGTTTATTTATTCATTTATTTTAAATTTTATTTATTTTGAGAAAGAAAGTGTGAGGTGGGCAGGGGCACAGAGAGAGGGAGAGAGAATCCCAAGCAGGCTCTATACTGCCAGCGTGGAGCCCGATGCGGGGCTCAAGCCCATGAACCGTGAGATCATGACCTCAGCCGAAGCTGTATGCTTAACTGACTGAGCCACCCTGGTGCCCCTGTACCTTTTTAATAAGCAACTTTGAAAAAAGCAATAAAACTGAAACAGATGACATTACAACTAAAATAAAACAAAGCATCAGGACATTTAAATTATAAGTGAATTTTACATGTAATTCTATACTATGACATTTGAAACTCTCCATGAAAAAAGATACATTAAAAAAATTATCAAACTGACTTAAGATGAACAAGAAAACATGACAGACTAGTAACCACAGAAGAATTTTTTAAAGTTACCAAAAATAATTTCTTCCAAAAAGATTCTAGGGCCAGATGTTTTTTATTGGTGAGTTTCCATCAAAATCTAAAGGACTAGGTAATGATATAAACTTTTCCAGAGCATGTAAAAATTGGAAAGCTAACCTAACCCAAGCTTCAGAGATGCAGTACAAAAGAAAGCAACAGGCCAATCTCAGTGATGAATAACGATTTAAAAAATCCTAAGTAAGGTACCAGCACACTGAATTCAACAAAACATTAAAAGAACCACTGAGCAAGACAAAGCAGGTTGTCTTGGAAGGCTGTATTCCAGGAATGTAAGGATGATTTAATATCGGAAATTTTTAGGAAAAAATAATTTAAATAGATGCCAAAATGACATTGAAAAGTCACCCTGGTAAAAACATTTACCAAATTAGAAACAGACTTTCTTAATCCAATAATAAGCATGTAATCATTAAGACACTCAAAATATTTATTGAACATACATCTATCTTTCTTGATAGTGAAAATGAGAGGTATTCACAATAAAATCAGAGGAAGATTAAAGATGTCTGCTATCACTCATTTAAAATAGTTTTAAAAGTGTGGGTAAACTTTTGGTAATGTATCACAAAAAAGAAATCAGAGGCATGACTATCGGAAGAAAAGAGGCAACATTACCATTATTTCCACATGATATGATTATATCATTAGAAAATCATGAGAATCAATCGCTAATACTCAGAATTAATAAAAGTTCAACGAAGTGGCCAGATAGTGATAAATGTAAGAAATCTGTAACTTTTCTGGAGACGGATAATAATTTTGAAAATAAACTAGAAACGTATTTCAGTCTCCATCATCATCATCATCATTATCATCATCATCCCACAACAAAATACAAGTAAATACTTAAGACCAATCTTCACAACTAATACAGAAACTCTACATGAAAAACATCAAAATTTTACAGGCAGATATAAAGTATTTGAATAAGTGGAAATAAATGCTATGTTCCTGGCCTGGATGTTTTAATGATTTTAACTATTTTATTGTTTAACTAGTCCTCCCAAACTGATTTATAGATCTAAAATTTATAGATGTACAGATCTCCCGGCATTCTGTAGGTGCCAATTTAAGTGTGAGAGACCTTCTCTGACCACCTAACTCGAGTAGCACCCTGCTTCTCCAGCCGGTCTCGTGTTCACCTTTGTCCCAGTTTTATTTTCTTGACAGCACAAATCCCCACCCGAAATTATCTTTTTGTTCTCTTGACTTCAGTCTCCCCGACTAGAATGTAAGTCAACAAAGGTGAGTGTGCCTTTGTTCTCTGTGGTGTTATCAGTGCCTGGAGCAGAGCCCGGCAGACAGCAAGTGCTCAATACGTGCTTACCCAGTAGGTTTAACACAATCTCACCTGAAAACGCTAATAGGATTTTTTTTCCCCTTGAATGTGACAAGATGGTTCCAAAATTGACCTGGAATAGAAACCTGCTAGGTTGTCTAGAACATTATTAAAAAAGAAGCAAAAAAGGGTAACTTGCCCTGCCAAATATTAAAGCACATCTTAAGACTGCAATGGTCAAAATGTGGCGTAGAAATTACATGACAGATAAATGGAACAGAACAGTTACAGAATTGATCTAGGATAAATATGAGGACCTAGCATATTCTAACTTTCCAGTATTAAATAAACAAACTATTCAACAAATGAGGTTAGAAAATTGGCTCAATATCAGGGGCAAATCTTTATTCTCATTTTATGCTATACTCGTAACAATGTTCAGCAATCCCCCCACCCTAAATAAAGCCACATACAAAAGAGTGTACATAGTGTTATATACCATTTATATAAGGTTTTTTTTAGAAACAGGCAAAACTAATCTATGGTGTTACCAGGGTAGTGGTTCCTTTTGGGGGTGGGGCAGATTAGTGACTGAGAGGTGGACACTCTAAGGGGCCCCTGGAATGTCAACAAAGTCCTATTTCTTGATCTGGGTATTAGTTATGGGAGGACGTTCACTTCGTGAAAATTCAGCAAAGCTGTACAATTTTGGACCGAGGGCTTTTCTCTATGTGTTATACTTCATTCGTCAACAAAAAGCTTATTTTTTCGAAGTAAGTGAAATGAGTAAGTGTTACGCCAGTTGATTGCTCTGGTCAGAGATTAGGTTTTCTGCACTTAAACAAGCATTTCTTTTTCACTTGTGCTTTCAGAAGAGGAGATAAAGTTCTATGATGATAAGTTAAACTTATTTCATTGTAATCAATTAAGGAGACCGATAAAGACCTTGGGTTGAAAGGTCTCCATCCTGTCCAGGAGCCATCTGTATCATGGTCTGTCCCTATGCTGAGCAACCCTGAGGGTCTATGTCTTTGGCTCTCACACATTCACAGCAGAAATTGTTCTGTGGGTCTCTGAGATGCAGCTGGACATTTTATTTTTTTAATACACTTAAAAATTATTGTTAATGTTTACTTTTATTTTTGAGAGAGAGACACACAGCATGAGCAGGGGAGGGACAGAGAGAGCAGGAGACACAGAATCCGAAGCAGGCTCCAGGCGCCGAGCTGTCGATACAGAGCCTGACGTGGGGCTGGAACTCACGAACTGTGAGATCATTACCTGAGCCGGAGTCAGATGCTTAACCGACTGAGCCACCCAGGCACCCCTTTAACATATATATTTTTTAAAGTTTATGTATTTATTTTGAGAGAGAAAGAGTGGAGGAGGGGCAGAGAGGGGGAGAGAGAGAGAGAGAGAGAGAGAGAGAGAGAGAGAGATTGAGAGAAAGAGAGACTCCCAAGCAGGCTCCATACTGTCAGCACAGAGCCCACTGTGGGGCTTGAACCCACAAACCATGAAATCATGACCTGAGCCAGACTCAGACACTTAACCGACTGAGCCATCAAGGTGTGCTGTCAGCTGAACATTTTAAAGAATCCGATGCATTACAGAACAGAAAGTTAGTATTCACATTAAAAGTAGACTGTCTCAAAGCCCATTCCTTGTTCTTTGCCCAGACCTTATATACGAGCATTGATCAGCTTCTGACTGCATCTACGAACATCTTGGGAACACCTCGAGCCAGTGAGTCGAGTTAGGGGACACCCCGGTGACTGGATACAACCCAAACACCTCTTCTCTAGTTCTAGTTCACTATCAGTTATAAAAGCATGTGCTATAAAACTTTGATTTTCCTACTGGCTTGATATGGTTAGAAAAAAGTCTTTTGCTTTTGTAAAGGTATTTATTGTCCAGACAAAACCTCAAAGCACAAATATGTGGCTCTATAACCGTGCAATCCTGGACTAGTCTATGTAATGGTAACAACCATAAAAATAGTAATAATAATACTTATTACTAATAAGTATACTAATTAGTATAATAATAATAATAATAATAATAATACTCATTGAGTAAGTTTTTCATGCCAGTCACCGTGCTAAGTGCTTTACCAGTAGTATCTTATTTAACCCTCTCAATGACCCTATAAGTATTATTGTCAGTTCATTTTATAGATAAAGAAAATAATATATGGAGAGGTCAAGTAATTGACTGGAGGCCACAGAGCCAGAAAGTTACATTGTACAACTGACACAATCGTTCTTCTGTTGAATTGTTTGAGATTTTGAGAATGTGTGCTGGGCACTTTTGCCAGTGAAACTGGTGACTACCGATTTTTCTTAAAATTCCAGGTTAGTTTTAGCCACTTACATTTTGTAAGTAAAGAAGAGGCTAACCGCAACGTGGAGTATTTATTTAGAAGAAAACTTAAGTCTATGGATTAGATCCTTTTTCTTTGATGTACAAATTTCTACCATATTAATAAAAAGTTACCTTAAGGGCTGATATTGGTCTTCCCAGGAATTCTGGGAACTCATTAGACATAGGATGTGTTAGGGATCATTGAAAATTCAATTTAAACCAAGCATTGATGAAGGATGGGGGTAGGCTCTCTGCTGCCCGATGAGAAATTGCTGTGGGGATTAGGTCATTGCCACAGGTGAAGGTCGAGATGACCACTGAGCTCTGGTGTCCCCAGAACTCGCCAACAAGGACAATGAGACTGAGCTGGGTTTCCAGAATGCTCTATCAGAGAAGAGGGAAGAAACTTAGCTTCTCTCAAATACAACTCATTTGCATATTATCTACCCACCCCCAACCTTTGTCTTTTAAAATCGGATTGGTCACTTACATTTCCAACTCCTGAAAGTAACTCCTCTGTCTCCTCTACTTTCATTTGCTTCAGAGCAGCTCAAAATGCCAAGTGTACTTTATCATTCTGTGATCCAGCGATACTTTGATGTGTTGTATGTTTAATAAGATACATAAGATGCTGAGCCTACACTCCGGGATTAGAGAAACGTACTTAAATTCTGGTTTTTAAGCAAGGCTCAGTTTGGAATCACCGAGCCCACTGATATACTGATATCTTTGTTTATCCATCATTTCCTGTCATCAGACTCTTCGTATAGACCTGGCCTTTCTAGAACAGTCGCTCTGCAATTCCTCTCCTTCCCTACTGCTGTCTTTAGAGCAGAGGTATGATCCTGTTGCAACATTCCTCCTGTCCAGCATCTTCAGTGGCTGACTACTGCCCAAAGATCCATCCGAAGGATGGAGTTTGGAATGAAAGGTCTTCCATAGCCTTAACCTATAGCTAGCTGTAGCCTCAAAAGTCAAGGCTGCCCTCACTTTCTTATAAGATGCCATGTTCAGACATGCCTCACATTTCCTCCTTCTCTGTGGCTCATGTGGCTCCTTTGGACTGGAATATTCTTTCTCCTATTTTTTTCTGATAAAATCTTATCCATCCTATAAAACAGGGGTTGGCCAGCTACAGCATGGGGGTCGAACTTGGTGACTGCCTTTTTTTGTAAATCAAGTTTCACTGGAGCACAGCCACACCCATTCACACCCATTCACATACGCCCATGGTGCTTTCTTCACTAGGACAGCAGAGTAGACACAGTCATGACCAAATGGCCCGTGAAGCCTAGAATATTTACTAGGTGGCTCTTTCTAAAAGCAGGTTGCAAACCCCTGCTCTAAAAGCCCAGTTTAAACACCACCTCCTCATGCTCCTCAGAGTATACTGTTAGAAGTGATTTCGCCATCCTTTGTACTCCCATACTGCTGGGTCTCTTACCAAAATCATCAAAGGATTCTCAAATGGCTTACAAATGCCTGTGGGGCAGGGGCCGTGCACCGTTCAACTTTATGTCTCTGCAATGCACTGCACACAGTAGGTGCTTATAGATATTTGCTGAAATGTTTTAACTATTTTGCATGAGTATTGAGTCAGATAAAGAGCAGTGTTTAACCTAATCAGATTATATAACTACTAGTTTTACTGACTGAGGAGATCAGTAAATTAGGCTCCCAAAGCACAATAAATATAAGTGTGACTGCCAGGCCACAAAAGAGGATGGGGTGGGAGGCTGGGGGGCCTATGTGCAAGTTTCTTTTCCGAGGAAGGACATGAATATTGACTTAGAACTCAGACAGAAGCAGGAGATATTTTTCATACTGGCCTTTATATGATTTTGAATCCAAGTGTCTGGCTTGGGAAAAGGGCAGAGCAGGATTAGGAGAGGTGGAAAGTTCTTCTAAGAGCTGTTGATGCCTGGTTGAAACAGCTGGAGGAGAGGTAGTAGGGGCAACCCAGAGGGGAAGGAGGAAAGAGGCTTGCCTTCAAAGCACACCCCTTCAGGGATTTGTTAGCAAAAGGAAGAGCAGCTCTCACTGGAGATCTGCTTAGTGACAAAAGGGAAAAAAGATGTTCAGCTTCTCCTGTGGGAAGGCGAGACCCGGAGAGAAGAGGGGACGGTCCTGGAAGGCAGATTTCCCATTTCCGAAGCTCTAACCCTCAAGAGAAGATAAGGGACATTCCAAAAGATGGTATGAACCTGGAGCGGCCAGGATGGGTGGCCTGGAGCTCCTGGGTAAGAAAGCCTCAAGGTTACTGTTTTTCTCAGCTATCCCTTCACTTTGAGTCATATATTGAATAAAGGTTGTTTAAAACCTTAGATATGTCTTCCTTATCTTGTATTAATTCCCTAACGTGGAGGCTCAGCGATCTAACACACGGCAGAAAGCCAGACTTTGATTCAGAGAGGGAAGGCTTAGCGGCACTTCCAAGTGGGTTAGGGAATGGGGAGATTTGGGACGACATTATCCACGCCAGACTCACAGACAATGGGTTCTGAGTTATTGCCCCAATCCAGGTAAGAGACCTGGGAGCGATTAACAGCCCTGCAGACGATCTTCTTCAGAGGTGTTGCTGCCCAGAGTGGGCTGGGAGAGAATCTTATTCTCCCTACAGGGACAGGGCTGTCAAATCACTTCCATAAAAATCCAAGACCCAGCCCCCACTCAGCAGCTGTTTCCTGCATTTGAGGAAAGCATCCCATTAGGTACAGAAAAGCAGGTGTGGGTACTCCACATATGTCTGCGACAGATGATGCAATTAGAAGGAAAAAAAAAAAACCCCAATCACAGCTTAACTATTCCCCATAAAACAAAAGGCAAATCTAAGTACAAACAGGCACACTCACACTTACATTTCCAGGCAACTAGGTGCTACCTAAAAAGCAGAAGATGAGAAATAATAATGAGCATAAGGGGCAGTTGATTTCATCTTATACCACCGTATCTGAAAGCTTTTCAAGGCAGAGTGACTGCAGAAGTGAAAAGAAAGTCCACGTAAACAGACACAAGGATATCAGAGCCTTTCGAAATCAAACGGATGTGAGCTGTCAGACGCCAGGTGGAAGGGTGTGATGCAAAATGAAGTCCAGGAGGGCTAAAAAACCAACAACAGCGTCTTCCCAAATCACAGCAAGATTGCACAGGATCTTTGTTTGCAAAGATTTGGTTTTGGACAGGAATCATAAATGCTTGCTGCTGAAGAAAAGGTCAGAGCTGAGTCCAAATAACAAAAATCAAACACTCGGTGACAGCCTTTTCATGGTGTCACTAACGAGGAACATCCAGCCATGACGTGGTGTTTGCCATCTGACCGTCTCCCGGGGCTGCCATTACGTGCAGAAGGTAACTGAGGAGGGTCACAAGCCCGTCTCAGCGTCTTGTTCTTATGCCCGAACGCAGACCACAGAGGCATGTCTTACCATCTGCTTAAATACTCTTAAAGACACGCTTGATGTGTTGGCAAGGATGTGGAGAAGCTGGAACCCGTGTGCATGGCTGGTGGGGACAGAAAATGGTGCTGCCACTGTGGAAAGCAGTCTGGAAGTTCCTCAAAAGTTAAACACAGAATTATCGTACGACCCAGCAATTCCGCTCCGGGGTATATACCCCAAAGAACTGAGAGCAGGGACTCACACAGTTACCTGTACTCAATAGCCAAAAGGTGGGAATAACCCAGCCATCCATGAACAGATGAGTGGATAAACAAAATGTAATATTATACATAAAAGGTACAAGTTTCTGACGCCATCCAACATGGATGGACCTTGAGAACCTTATGCTAAGAGAAATAATCCAGACACAGAAGGACAATTATTGTATGATGCCACTTGTATGAGGTGCCTAGAATAGGCAAATTCATGAGACAGAAAGGAGAGGAGAGGTTACCAGGGATTTAGGATAGGGGGGAATGGGGCATTATGGTTTCTTAGGTACAGCTTTTGGGATGATGAAACAGTTCTGGAAATGGATAGTGGTGATAGTTGCACAGTAGCATGAATGTATTCAACGTCGCCCAATTAAATGTTTAAAAATCATTAAAGCGAAAAGTTGTATGTTATATATGCTTTACTACAATTTAAAAAGAAGAAAGAAAACCAGGATGTTTCATGTCTCCAAAATATTCTACTCTTTTTAAGAGGTGGCTGTTCTTTTAGATGCTGGTTTCAGAAGAGCTCTGCTAAGGCAGATGGTGAAAGTCTAGTGACTAAGGCATAACTATGGCAACCTAGCCCGTGGGCTCTTGGTGAGGGCAGGCCTGATGACTTTCATCAAGCAGGAGGCAGTAGTGGGGGGAGGCATGGAACAGTGTGGAGGGGACAAAAAGGCTGCATGGAGTTTGAATATATCTTTCTTCTACTGCTGGGGGGAAGGGAGAAGGCACAGTTTCTCCCCTACGTCTCATCCCCTGGCCACATTTTTCTTGCCAACGGCCATGAGCAGGGGCAATGCCTGACTCAGCCACTCATAAATTGTTCACCTCGGCAGGTCCCTCAACCACGCTGGGCTCAGCGTCCTCAGCTATAAATGCAGGTGCTGATACAACACCCCCCCCCCCCTTCTCCAGTTGTGTAAGTGCTGTGTGACACAAAGAAGGTGGCCCCAGGATTCCAACAGCCTAGGAGCGAAACATAGGACTCAAGTGCCACGAAGGAGGTCTCGTGATGAAGGTAGGCTAACGGTGTCTGAGCACAGGCCCCTGAAACAGGCTGCACAGCACATGTGTAGTCTCAGGAGAAACTTGATTTCTGTATGTCACCACTCAGCATGGTTGTAAGCACACAAAGGGTACTTGAGAGAAGGAATGTCTAAGGCTGGAATGTCTTCAAAGGGTACACAGCCTAACTGGGGAGAACACATGCATAAATTACGGTAAAACATGGCAAGTGCCAAACTGGAGATACAATCAAGGTCTTACGGGACTTCAGGAAAAATCTAACTCTTTGCTGTTCCTTTTCTCAGTCTTTTATTCTTTTGCCATGCATTAAGAAAGCAAGCAAGGGTTCTGAATGCCGGAAAGACAGCCCGCAGGAAGGTGCTCTAAGCCGGGATTTCTGTTGCTGGGGTTGCATGCAACTCAGGGGCCCATGGCCAACAGACTGGGTGAAATATTGAAGGGAGATGGAAGGAAGGGGCTTAGATTGGAAACTAAGAATTCATAGTGAGTTGATCAATGCAAACTTACTGGTAGGTAGAATTGTCATCCCAGTAGCACCTTTGACATTTATTATTATTATTTAGACATCATTCTTAAATAACTGACCCATGAAACTTTAGCCCCAAAGGGATCTGGGTGAGCACACAGGCCAGGGGTTCTCCTCTCAGCACCACTGACATTCGGGGCCGGACAGTTCTTTGTGTAGGGGCTGTCCTGTGCATTGTAGGATGTTCAGCAGCACCCCTGGCCTCTCTTTGGATTGGGGGAACAAAATAGCTCCTAGTTGAGATCCAGTGTAACACGGAACAGGTCTTTTAGCCTGCAAGGACATGGGAGTCACCTAGGGAACTTAAAAATTCTGATACCCAAGCTGTGCCCCAGGCCAATTCAATTGGGAGGTAAAAGCCAGCCATTGGCATATTTCAAATAGGCCTCAGACAGCGTACCTCCTAGGATTCCAGTGTGCATCCAGGATGAGAACCACTGATCTAGAAAGATTAGGGAACAGTTTTTGAATACCTTTAAGATGGTAGGTATTTTACCTACATCTCACTTAAAGTCAACAGCTCCGTGAAACTACAATTGTTTTCCTAATTAACCTGTGAGTAAAGGGAATCTCAGAAAAGTTAAGGAACTTGTCCAGGAGCATCCCAGCTGGAATGGTGGCTCTGCAAAAGGCAGTTTCAGTGGGCAGAGGTGGGCTATACCTGGAAGACAAAGCCAAGAACTGGAAAGTGGACAGGAGCAGAGCAGAAAAATGCACTCAGAGCGCAGGATGTAGTCCGGGGCGGAGGGGTAAGCCCATGGTTACAGATGTGGACCTCAAAGAAGCCATTTTCTGGTTAGAATGAGGTCAGCACAGGGGAGAGATGGAACACACACATCCATTCGTTTCCCTCTTTGCTCTGTGGGGAAAAGGAACCAGAGAGACAGGGACATAGAAGCCATGGGGACACAGCTAGAGCAATCAAGTGAGATCAGGTAGGCTTTGGATGTCTAAGAAGAAAGATACAAAATGTTATACTTGAGCTTGGATAATCCTGGAAGCCTCTAGCAGTGGTGTGGAAGAGAAGGTTGTTTCCTGTTGAGCCATTATAAGGAAAACTTGAGACTTGGTATAAGGTAGGTTAAAGGTAGATGGTTCATGTTTATTATCCTATTGAATCCTTGCATATCTCCAAGAGACATTGGTTGTCTGTCTACTCCTTGTCTGCCCCCTGCCGATACACACTCAGAGGAGGCACGCTGACACCAGAGTGCCTCTGCTCCATTTGAAGGAACGGCCTGTTGTAGAGACAGATTCAAGTCACTTAGTCCACTCGAGCTGCTATAACAAAATACCACAGACCAGGTGGCCTGTAAACAACAGACATTTACTTCTCACAGCTCTGGAGGCTAGGAAGTGTAAGACAAAGGATGCTGCTTCCAAGATGGCTGTCTTTTCCCTATAACCTCTCATGGCAGAAGGGGTCAGGGATCTCTCTGGGGCCTCTTTTATAAGGATACTAATCCCATTCATGAGGGCTTTGCTCTCATGACCTACTCACCACCCAAAGGCCACATCACACCTTGGGGGTTAGGATTTCAATGAGTGAATTTGGGGGAGCCACTGCAGTAACTGGAGGAAATCCACTTAATAAGAAAATATCCACGAACTTCATAAATATAAATTGAGAAATAAGAATAATCAGACACTGGGGAAAAGAAAAAACAAGAGCAGGTTCTAATAAAAATAGTTAAAAGCTGGTTACAGAAAGAAAACTCCTTACTCTGATAAAAGTTACATATCAGAGAACTCTGCAAATGTCTATTAGAAGCATTCCCAATGTTGGAACAAGACAAAAAAAAAAACAAAAACCACTGACATTATTATTCCAAACTTCTGGATTAGTCCAAAATTTTTTTAGAGGTTTAAGCTGTTAAGTACCACAAGACAAGAGAATAATAAGAGGTAGAATATGCATTAGAAGATAACATTATTATTATTATCTATAGATGTCAAGATTTTCCACCTAGAAAAATCCATGTTAAATAAGTGAAAAACTATTAGAATTGTTAAAGGAGTCTAGCAAGATGTCCAGGTAGAAAATAAATACATGATTTGATACATGCTGGCATGACTAACTAGAAATACAGTGGAAAGATACTATATTAGCAAAAACTATAAAATACCTAGGAATAAACCTAATAAAACCTATGCAAACTCTAGATAAAGAAATTTTATGAAAGAACACAAAATGGGAAGATATGCTATACTCCTGACTCAAAAGAGTCAACGTTAGGGGCGCCTGGGTGGCTTAGTTGGTTAAACATCTGACTTCGGCTCAGGGTATGATCTCGCAGTTCGTGGGTTTGAGCCCCACATGGGGCTTTGTGCTGACAGCTCAGAGCCTGGAGCCTGCTTCGGATTCTGAGTCTCCCTCTCTCTCTGCTCCTCCCCCACTCAAGCTCTGTCTCTCTCTCTCTCTCTCTCTCTCTCTCTCTCTCTCTCTCTCTCACAAATAAACAAACATTAAAAAAAAAAAGTCAATGTTATGAAGCCATTTCTTTTATTCTTCAAATTAATCCATAAATTCATTGCAATCTCACTTGAGAAGCAGACGTTTTATGGATTTTGACAATTTTGAAGTATATGTAGAAAAAATGTACAAAAATACTCAAGGAAATTTAGGAAAAGAGCAAAGTGTTCGGGTAGGGAATTAGAGAGGGAGAAGAAAGTTGACCTACAAAAGAATAAAACCTAAAACTACAGTAATGAAAACGATATGGTACCAAAACAGGAAGAGACAAATAGATCAGTGGACTTGAATCAAGAATCCACAAGAATACCTACATATATTTGAATTTAATATATGGTAGAGGTGGCATTTCAAATGAATGGGGAAAATTTAATAAATAGCATTGTGACAACCCTACCTCACACCACACACAAAAATTAATTTACACAAATCAGTATTTAAATATACAAAATGAGTATAAAAATAATAGAAGAAAATACTAGAGACTAATTTTATAATGTGGGAGGTGGGCAAGTCTTCCTAAGTAAAACAAACCCCACAAGCTATAAAAAAAAAAAATGATTGACATGTTTGACAAAAAAAAGATTAAAATTTTTCTCCACAGAATAATAGATATGATAAGCACAGTTGAAACACAAGATAAAGACTAATATGTATATGAGCAGAAGATGGTTACTATCCATAACTTATATGAGTTCTTAAAACCAGTAAGAAAACCACAAACACAATTTAAAAACAGAATATTCATAGGAGTACAAATCACAATAAAAATGAGTGGTCAGGAAAATGCAAATAAAAAAGATATAGTAAAAGTTAATAAGTACATTCATAATATTTTGTGTTGGTCCAGGTTTGGAGAAAGGCACTTTTGGTGGGGGTACAAATTGGTACAACCACTTTGTAGAGGAATCTTCCTTTCTCTCTCAGTGTTCATTCCATTTGACCTACAGATTCTATTTCTAGGAATCTATCCTACAGAAATATTTACATAAGTATGAAAGGATATACCTATTAGGATATTCATGGAAGCATTACTTGTAAGAAGACCTTTATTTAAGTTTTCTTCTCCAAGAATTTGCTCTTTTTCTTCTAGAAACAACTTTTAAGTTATATATCTTGGCTTTTCTTTCATGGTATGGGCTTAAAAAAATGTCTACTGATCCTTGGTTGTCCACTTATGTTATTGTCTATTGATGTTTAAGATGAAAGCAATGGGAAGGCTGCTTGAGAATTCTGTACACATTGGCAGAGCTTGTCAACAGGCCAAATTTTAGAGGGTGAAAAAATGGGGCACCTGTCATTCAGTTGCTTCTTCCTCCAATTCCACAATGGTTACTGAGGTCTTGGGGGCACCAATCCTCACAGCCACGTTCTAGTTCCCATCAGCTTTTGGATGAGGAGGTTGAGGCCAGCATTCTGAATGTGCGTGCTGGGGGGTGGGGGTGGGGTGCCCGTTCATATATTCCTCCATTTTTCAGTTCCATTCTCTTCTCCCACACTCCATTTTATCTGCTGTCCCCAGACCCAGAGGCTGCTGGGCTCTGCATACGGGCTGGCCCCTCCTCATTATTATCCCCTCAGCTACCAAGGCTATGATTTCCTCTGCTCTATTAGAGAACATTCTTCCATCTGCTTTCAGAAATGTGCTCCAGAAATTTGTTAAAATCATTTCACAGATGCCCCCCCCTCTTCTTTTCTTGGTGGTTGTAGGTTATATCCTGTCTTATTCCTTTCGTATCATTTTGATGGAATCTTGGGAGGAAGAGGGCAAAAGAACCCTCATGTACTCAGTCTGCCATCTTGAACCACAAATCAAATGTATTATTTGCAATATTAGAAAATGAGACAATTTAAACATCCCTCAATAGGGAACTGCTGAACTAGATTACGTTACATCTGTTGTATGGAATACTCTGCACTCAGAAAATAATGAATTAGCTTTATGTAGTAATATGAAAAGGTATCATGATATAATACTAAAATAAAAAAGCAAATTGCAGAAAGTATGCATAGTGACACCACTTTTAGAAGATCCATTTTTTTTTGTACTTCCACAAAGGACTGATGCACACGGAGCTGGTAAGGGTGGTCATTTATGTGTCTTAATTAACACCTGAAGGCAGCGGACCCAGTATGGGGTTGGCACAAAGAAGGAATCTCATCTTTTTGCTCTATATCATCTGTATTGTTCAAAATTTTTACAATGCATGTGACAGATCTTTGGGATTAACTATCATACGGATGTAAGACATTCTGTTATCTAAATACTCCAACCTTTCCCATAGAGAGAGCAGCTCAGCTAAGAAATGAAAGGTTTGCAACCTACAGACGATCCATGATACTTGATGTTTTAAATGCTGGTGATTATTATTATTGTTTAAAACCTTTAAGAAAACATGCTTAAAAGTAAAGGTATTGCCAATTTATTTTTTAAAGCTTACAGACCTTTAACAAATTTCTTCCAAGTCTCAGGCTCTATGACATGTAGCATGTTGGCAGGTAGAACATGTCCTGTAGAATCAATTTTGCTTGGTATGCTTTTATGTCTGATTTCTGAACTGTTACATAATGACATTAGTAAGCTGAGCTAGCTGCACTAGCCAAACTTTGATATTTCAGGTAGAATAGTTTTACAACATCTTATTACTAAGGAAGAGGTAAGTAATATAAAATGTCAATCATTTTAATAAAATTAGGTTTAACTTTTTATTTCCAAAGAGCAGGGTTCAGAATAACTCTCATGCAAAAGCACAATAGATAGCCTTTAGCAGATCCATGGATTCCAAAGCCTTTTCCATTAAAAAAAAGATCTCTCTCTCTCTCTCTCTCTCTATCTATCATCTAGGAATCTATAATGCACCAGATAGTATGTATTTTGGAACATGTGGACAAATTCAAATAAACACTAAAAAATGGCGCTTGGGAAGCCTGGGTAGCTCAGTTGGTTAAGTGTCCGACTCTTGGTTTCAGCTCAGGTCATGATCTCACAGTTTGAGAATCTGAGCCCCACATCAGGCTTTGCGGTTGCTTGGGATTCTCTCTCCCCCTCTCTCTGCCCCTCCCTCCCTCCTCCCTCTGTCTCAAAATAAATAAATAAATAAACTTAAAAATAAAAGTGGAGCTCAGTTCTGCAGAAATTCATTGGTTTCCAATCTAAAATGAGACAAAGGGTCTATCTCCTGAAATCTGTGCATCATTAAAGGTCACGGTTTCTCCAGCTTTGCCCAGAGAAATAGTGGGTGTCACGAAGTGCTGAGCTGGCCTGTTGCCCCAGCTCCAGGTGGGTCTGTCCCCTGTGGGTTATGGCAGGACTAGGGCTAGAGCTCTGGCCTTCGGAGTCTGCATCCTAGCAGGACCAGCTCTTTTTTTTTTTTTTTAATTTATTTTCATGTTTATTTATTTTTTTTTTTTAATTTTTTTTTCAACGTTTTTTATTTATTTTTGGGACAGAGAGAGACAGAGCATGAGCGGGGGAGGGGCAGAGAGAGAGGGAGACACAGAATCGGAAACAGGCTCCAGGCTCCGAGCCATCAGCCCAGAGCCCGACGCGGGGCTCGAACTCACGGACCGCGAGATCGTGACCTGGCTGAAGTCGGACGCTTAACCGACTGCGCCACCCAGGCGCCCCGATGTTTATTTATTTTTGAGAGAGAGAGAGAGACAGAGAGACAGAGAGACAGAGAACGAGCAGGGGAGGACATAGAGAGAGGGAGACACAGAACCTGAAGCAGGTTCCAAGCTCCGGGCTGTCAGAGCAGAGCCCGACGTGGGGCTCAAACTCATGGACTATGAGATCATGACCTGAGCCGAAGTTGGATGCTCAACTGACTGAGCCACCCGGGTGCCCCTAGCGGGTCCAGTTCTTGATGGAAAAAACCAAACTCAGCGTCTGGTTGAATGCACCAAATTCAGCCATAAACTCAGCGTCTGGTTGAATGCACCATTACTATTTACACATTAGCCAAGATTTGGGGGATGTATGCCTCCTTCTTCCGCATATGTAGTTTTGATTTTTAAATTTCAATTTTCACATCCTCACTCTATCATTGCATCTTCAGTAATTCTAGATCTTTCTCGAAGCAAGCAAAGTAAAGAATGCCCAATTTTAAAAATCAGAAGGCCACATACGTCAAAATGCTTGGAGACTCTGGTACTTACCATACACATAGCACGACTGTTATCATTAACTAAGCGACTGGCCTAGAAAAGGCACTTATGTATTAAGGGTTTTAAAATTAAAAACCTTTTAAAATGAGGTGATAAGACCATCTTTTCCAGCAGTAATAATATAAGTCCTTCTGTTTTCATAGAAAGCGATTTTCCATTTCTATCGAGTTTGGAGAGTTAGTCATTAAAAAACACCAAGTGTTTCACAAGAAAAAGTTTGATTTGCATCACAAATAACTAAAGGTAATTCTGAGAAACAGGGCAACTGAAAAACTTTGAAAAGCTGTGCATGGTTTGAAAGCAATGACACAAATTTGAACTATTCCTTCCCTCTCTATTGCCAATTCTACAGAACAGCTGTACATGAACAGCCAAATCAATTTTGTGCATCAAGTCACATTTTTACACAAAATAGTTTTCCTAGCCAGGAATCACACAGTAAGAAAACCAAAACCTTCACCATTACCTGGAAAATTGTAGAGAAACCCACCACATATCTCTTCAAAAAACGTTTAAGTGTTTGAAAATGTGTAATGTAAAACACAGTCGTTGAACAGTTCATAAATAGCCAGAGACACCTGTGTTCTAATGGCTTCTACACAATCTCAGGCAATCCCATGCAATTTAACTTTTAAACTATACAGACCCGACAGAATAGGAGATTTAGCAGGATAGGTGGGATAGCTAAAGAGAATACTTGTGATCAGAAAAATACCATCCGAACCACTGTACATTTTAAAAGGTTGAATTTTACGATACATGAATTACATGTCAATAAACATAAGAAAAAAGGAGGAAAAAAAAGCATTGCAAGTAGTTTCAGTGCTGAAGACAGAAGGTCCCATTCATCACCTCTGGAACCTCCTTTCTCTGTGGCCTGTTCTTCTGTTTCCATTCTCCCTCCTTTGCCCACATGCCATCCTATAATATTGGCAAAGGACTCTGGATTTCTCATGTACCCAACTGCTCTCTGGGCATACAAGGTTGAATTTGACTTTCTGAATCATCACCCTTTCACTGAGCCTTTTTTAGGGGGAGAGGGAATTTTGATTCCACGAAGCTCTGATGTACTAAAAAGGTCTCAGAGACAAAGGAAAGGGAACGAACACTGGTCAGTTGCTAGTAAGTGATAGGGTTCTGCTGGGTTCTGAATATCTGTTACGCTATTAATTGTCCTGAAAACTTACAAGGTCAAGATTCTTCTTCCCATACTCTAGATGCAAACACTGAGGCTCCGAGAGCAGTTTCCATTCAGACATCCAGTGGATATTCACCCAGGGTTTTCTCTTCAGAGGGCACAACTTAAAAACTGTTTGCCGAACAGGACTAATTTGAGCAATGAGAATTTACTAAAAACAACCCAACGCTCGTGAAAAGTGGCATTGTTTTCTGGTGCACTTGCACCCAATGACGCTTCAACTAATCCCCTGAAGAACATTTTCCACTCTAGAAGATGGGATGTTTATGGAGATGTGATGTTCTAATATTCAAAAAAAAAAAAAAAAAAAGGAGTAAACACACACAAGGACTATCTTCTCACAACTAAAAATAACATACAAACCACCCATTGGGAAAACTGGGCTTATTGTCACTTTGGTGGCTCCTGGGCTTGCCAGAGCCAATGGGTCAGCTCTCCACTTTAACTGGACTTGTCTCAGGGTCTCACCTGCCATTCCTTCCTCCTCCTGCCAATAAATCCAGGTGAAGCTAATTTCAGTTGCATTTTCCTGGGTGCAGAGAGAAGAGCTGTGGGATTTGGAGTTGTCGGTCCGGATTTATCTTCGGGGGTGTTCCTGGTACTTGAAATTTGCAAACTTAACCACCTCTCTCAACTGCTGCAACCACTGACTGTTGCATGGCCAATGGTGTACCAGAAGAACTCTGAGAACTGCTCATGGGTATTATATCTTGATAGACTGCTATGCTTGGAGATAGACTGCCTGGGTTCGAATCTCAGCTCTACCTCATCCTTGCTGGGTGATGTTGGCAAGTTACATAATCTCTCTGTGCTCATTTCCTTATCTATAAAATGGGGATAGGAACTGCTCCGATCTCTAGGGCTGTTGAGAGGGTTCAATAATTTAGTAGAGGCAAAACACTAAGAATGGTGCCTGGCACATAGTGTCTGTGCCATTTAAGTGAAAGACATAATTAAAAAATGAAAATGAATATTGCCTTCATGAAATGACTCAGGAATTGCTTTCCTTGTGTTATTTTGTTGGTTAATCTGCACATCCTTACCTAAAATTGGTAAAAATTAATTTGTATGGCCTGATTGGCTTTGTGTAAAATGCAATCAGCCAGAAACCCAGGAGGAAGTATCAACAAAGATCTAACTTTCAGTAGGAAAATGGGTTAAAATGGCTTCTTGATATTGACGACCTTGACCAAAACGACTGCAGCTGTTAAGAAGATACATACGTGCTCTACACATTCTGCTGCCTCAGGCAGATGAAGCAGAAAGAAGAGAAAAAATGGTTTTACTTTAGACTTGTAGGGAACGAAGCTCCAGACAGGGTCATCAATGGCCCCTGGCCACCTTGAACTCCCAACAGAACAAAGACTGGCACATACCCTGGCTTTTTATAGAGCCTCCCCCATCTCAGAGAAACCATTTAGCCCATCACCTGTTTCATAACCACATTGCTCTTGGAAGGAACAAAGGTTGGCTTAAATGTGTAGGTATTAAATATTTATTTGCAAGGACTTTTAAAATTTTCTCCACCCACGCTTCTCATTTCAAGGGGGAGGCCAAGCGGTGCTTTGGCGTGCCCCAGTGGCACCTTCTACGTGTCTACGGACCTCTGGACACTGCTGTGTCACGATCCTGGGAAGGAACGAATCATCTGGTAGTGACAGAGGGTTTCCTCCGGAAAAAGACCAAGCTTACCCAAATAGTTGTTGCTCTTGTACATCTCAGTGATGTTGATTTTGGTGGCTCCTTGGGGAATCTCGACAACTCGGTGGTAGCCCAGGCTCGTGAGGGCATGCTTGAACACGCCTGACACAACCTGACAGCCTGTGTTATCGCCTCCACACACCCCGCATTTGTCCACAACTTTGTCGGAGCCTAAGTAGTCGTCACAGCCAATGCTCTGTGGAGAGACAGAAAACAAAAGACTCTTGTAGCATGTAACAGGAGTGCGAGGGGAGACGGGGCGAGGGGGCGATGGAAGGTCTATTAGTGGGTCTCGAACTGACCTCCCTCCTGCCCCCATTCAGCCCCTGCAGGTGAGCAAGTTCATTCTTCCTGCACTCGATGGATAGTCACAAAGCACCGACTCTGGGCAAGAAATGTATGAAATGTACACTCTAGGGGCGGGGTGCAGGCCCCAGACAGTAGACAAGACAAGCAAATCAAAAAGTACGCTTGGTGGTGGCAAATTATAAGGAGAAAATTAGGCAGAGAGAAGGAACAGGGAGGGTGTGGGGGCCCGTCACTTATTTATACTGGCCGGACAGTGAAGTTGTCCTGCACATCCATCCCCCTATGGGACTCAGAGGGGAGAGATCATCTGGGATTTCTATACAAAGTTCTTTGGCTCCATGATAAGTATTGCACCAAAAATTGGGGTTTGTCCCCAAGTCTCGTGTTCTAAATGACAGACTGTATAAATGCTTAGCAAAGTACCCTGAGAAGTGGTACTCGCAGGCTTAGCCTCTTAGGGCATTAAGTCAAATTGGTCGAGATCTGGGTCTCTGCTGGTCACTGTGGCTCTGAAGAGTTGAGCAGCAGGATTTGGCTTGGCTCCCCCAGAGCATTTTTCCTGGGGGAAAGCGGGGAAGGAGGCAAAGGCCAGAGACACCAGCGAGCTGGACGATGATCTTCCCATGATTCAAAGATTTCTTTTGCTTTATCTTTCCCCTCCCTGTTCATGTTTCTGTTGGGGCCATTTTATTTTGCACTTGGAACAAAGTGCAAGATCATTACCTTTATACAGTCTTTTCCTACTTCTGGGGCTCATGATCATGCTTCCTGCATCTAAGATGTGGGCATGTGGTTGGAGCAAAGAATTCTGTCACATTTCTACGGGCAGATGGAAGTGAGCAGATGACAGCTGGACAATGAAGCGCTGTGATGACAGGATTCATTCACTGGGTTATGGGGATAGGGAACGGTACTTGAGATCAGAATGGTACTCTAAAACTTGAGACACATGTTTGTGGAATCACAGGCTTGTGTTGGTTCTTGAATTCTAAAGAGCACTCATCAGACCCCATCCCAGGGGGGCAAAGTGGTCGGCAAACCATCCAAAATCCACTTGTGAATTTGTGAAATAACACTGGGTCTGTTCATATGGGCCCTACAGGTCAAATCCTATATGCAGAGTCAAATCAGAAGGTTTTCAGGCTGTCCCCTCCAACCTCACGTTTGATTGACATCTTTCTGTAGACACTGTACCTCTGCATTATTACTTCCATATTCCTGAGTGCACATTAGTCCATCAATAATAACTGGTCTCTCTTCACAAATAGCTTCTCTGTAAAACATTATTTCTGACAACAGAACATCATCTCAATATGTTCATCCACATCCAATTAACCTCTCAAAATGCCATGTTTGCTGTGTATTTCTCCTCCCTCAAATATTTCTTGCCCCTGCCCCAAGCACATTTTAGCAGAAAAATAAGGAAAATGTTTTCCATGCATGATTTCCATCTCTGACCCCTTGGGTTCTCCTTTGCTTTGAGAAAAAAAAAAAAAGAAAAAAAAAGAAACAAGCAAAATGCCACATTGCCAAAGCAAGATTCCAACCAAATTAAGGACATGCCTCTGATTGTCACTGATGGGGACGATGGATAGAAATGTTGGTCAGCACACAGTCCTTGCCCTGTCCAGCAAAATCTCACTCTCCTCCCTTTCCATTTCTGCCGTCCCTGGGCCCGGTTTGTCCCAGACTGAGCTCCTCCTCACGGGGGATTCCAGGAAAGGGAGCACTTCATACAAAGGCAGAGAGGTAGGAAAGCATGTTCACAGAACAACACGGCTCAAGTGTAGGGTTGCTGGGAGGCATGTAATCAGGCTGGAGAATTCAGCTGAATGGTTTAAGAATCTTGTTTGCCAGGAGGAAGAATTAGAATTTTATCTGAAGGCATCAACAAGCAACCCCTGGGTGTCGAGAAAGGGAGGGCCATGCTCAGATTTGTTTCTCAGACGATAACTTTGGTGTTGTGGAGAGGGTCCCAGAGTGAGGGGAACAGGCAGCCTAGCCCGTCTCTCTCTTCTAAATGGGGTATAGGGGACATTTCAAGGATGAATGAGAGCCTCCAAAGACAAGGACAGACATCACATGAATCCTTAGCCCCTAGCCCCATTAGAGCGGGAGGACCAACAAGAAAATTACAAATTACACAGCCACAGTGGGCTTCAGACAACCACAGACACAGAATAAATGCCATTTTATCTTGTGAAACAGATATTATATTGAGATGTTCTCCACAGTCCCATGAATGCCACCCCCACATGCCAGATTTCCTATGCAGCACAGCCACTCTGCAGGAAGCTAGACATGGGAGGGAAGGTTGTAACCTTTTTTCCTGCCAGACGTCCAAATGGCCTACAGGTTGGCTTCGGTGAAGCGTGTAGCCACACAAGAGATGCCAAGAACTACAGGTGACACCCTGTTTCCTCAGGGCTTCATGGCCACTTCCTTCTGGGCTCAGCGCTGAAAACATCTCCACCACCGTCCGGGTCTTTCAGGGGACGATGCCCACAGGTGAATTGGGTCTGAATTCTGGCTCGCACTTTAGGAAGCTGGTCAGCTGGTCTCTGATGGGGATGACTTAATGCACTGGTCTCTGTTTCCAAACTCAGAGGCGCTACCAAAGTGCTATCACTAGGTGCTTAAAAAAAAAAAAAGGGCACTGGAGTCTGTGGACCCGGGTTTTGTGTTGGCTCTGCCTCTTAGGAGCGCTGACCTTTGGACGCACCAGTTAGCCATTCTGAGCCTCTGGTTCTTTTTCTGTGGCTGGGGTTGGTACGGTGTCAACCCGACGGCAATGTCGGGAGGACCTAAGCAGGTAAACAAGAAGGTGCCTGGCAGCATGGGTTTGGTTAATTACGGTCCTCATATACTGGTTTCATCTGGAATCCATCCACTTCGAAGTAAATTCCACCATCGTATAACCACAGACCCACTCCTATTTCTACAATGCTCTCTATTACTTCTCAGTCACAGATACTCTCTTCTTCATTTGGAGAGAGTCAGAGACATCCAAAGAGCTGAGGAAAGGCCAGCGTTCACCGTAAAGGTAAGGCACGTTGCTGGGCCCCTTCACCCTTACTGCGCCAACAGCACCTCGTGAAAACGGACAGGATGAACATCTGCTCCTTGATCTACCTTTATTTCATGTTTTTTTCTCACCATGTACTGCACTTCAGAAGAGACATTTCTTGCGGTGACAAAGACAAGTGGACAACTGGACAGATACCCTTAGTATTCTTCCAGTGAGTTTTGCAACATGTTGTAGGAGAATTTTATGCGTTGCAAGCCGTCACAGAAGAAATTGCTCAAGAATTGCCCCCAGTTGTGTGCCGAAATTAACCTAAGTGAAGTTTCCTGAGGGAAATGAGCGATCTGGATGACATATCTGGTGGTGGAGTTCACAGGGAGGAGGCCTCCGTACATCACGGCAGGGCAGGCTGGTGCCTGGTGTGCAGATAGGGGAGCTTCTGATGCCCTAATGGGAAGCAGATGTTTCTATGTGTGCTCAATAAACACACCCGATAGGGCAACCTCCACTGGTTGGCTAGATGACACGGACAGATAGCACAACGCGCCTTAATCATCACGCTGTCACAACAGTGTGGGAGCACGTTATTATTAAAATGATTAGTAGCTAACACCAATTTGCTTTTGTTTGCAGTAAGCTAATTCGTGGAAATACATATGGATGCCAAAACTTCTATTCATGACATTCTGTTGAAAGAAATCCTTTGCATAATGATAAATCCCTCCCTCTGATTACGTTAGGAATGCACATCGATAACCACCTTCCTGGAAAGCAATTTAGCAATATATACTGTTTGATCCTATTTCTTCTTCTAGGAATTTATGCCAAGGAAATGATAAATGAGGCTAACACTTTCTGTATGAAGGAACTCATCACAGTCATTATTATTAATAAGAAACAATCGGAAGAGTCCTGAATGTCCAACACAGGAAAACAGTGAAACAACATATAGAAATTCTCTAGGAAATACTGGATGGATCTTTTCCCAGCCATTATGCTCATTAAAATCTGCTCGTACTTGCACCTACGTGATTGGCCCTCAACACAGTTCGGGAAATATTTTCTGAGGCAACCCCTACTATGTGCCAATAGGGTGTTAGGCAGGGAGACATGAAGGTAAAACACACACAGTTCTTACGGTCTACATCAGGGTTGGCAAATGACAGTTCGCAGGCCAAATCTGGCCCATGACCCATTTTGTAAACAAAGATTTACTGGAACACAAACATGCCCATTTGCTTGCCTACTGTCTAGGCTGCTTTTGTGCTGTAACAGTGGGGTTGAGTATTTGCGACAGAGATAGTATGGTCCACAGCACCCAAGATATTTGTGGTCTGGTGCTTTACAGAAAAAATGCCAATCTCTGGACTAAACTAGAAGGCAGATGTGATCCCGTCATTCAACATAGTATATACCGGTGGGAGGGCGAGACTGAGGCTCAGGCTGAGGCTTCCAGATAAACCTCTGATTGCCCTCACCTGCTTTCTATACGCTGCCCACTTGACTTGTTCCAATATGTTTCAACCCTAAAACATAAGGCAAAGAGTTGTCATCTTCTACCTCAGTACTCTTCAACAAGAGTTTTTTAAGGAAAAAAAAACACATACTTTTTAAACAAAACCTCATGCAGAAATGCTGAACTCCAATATATAAAATGAGGCCGGGTTTGGAAGTTCAGCACGTCACTTCCTTACCTTCTTGCTCACGGCCATGGTTTCTCAACCATGGCTCTAGGGACATTTTGGGCCAGATGGTTCCTGGTTGTGGGGGCTATCTTCTGCACTGTAGGATGGTTGGTGACATGTGACACCCTCTCCTCAGTACGACAAATGAAAATGTATCTAGATGTTGCCAAATGTCCCCAAATGACCTCCAATTGAGAATCACTGCTGTAGCGTAATCTTCAGCTCATGGGATAACAGAGACGAACGTGACAGTTGCCCCAGAAAGCATTAGAACAACGGCAGCTCCAAGAAAGTCAAAAACAGCACTCGGTCAATGTCAGAGAAGCTAATGAGCAAAGAATACTTAATTATCCAGTTAAAACAACAACAACAACAACAACAACAACAACAACAACATTTCCTCACCACCATCAACCAACCAGTAGGCTAGGGCTCTTTAAGCTTGCCATTTGGTCTAACTTCAGTACGGACAAGATTATGTTCCAGAAAGAACACAGTGCTTAGTATACAGTAGGCACTTAGTGAGTGTTTGTTGAATGAAAGAGCAGCTGGCTGAGGCATCAGGAGATCAAAACTACAGGACCAATTTTCTCTCTTAACTGGATCATCTCTAAGGTATCTTCTGGTGCTAAAATGTTTCCGGAAAAAAAAAGGAGTTACAGCCCTGATGTGAGGAATCCTGCCATGTCTCAAGTCAGAGGAATTTTCTATATGTAGACAAAATTAAATTGGAAACAGGAACCAATGGGAAACAAACTGACAATGTCATTCATTTGAAGAGAAGAAATGGTCCACGGGATGAAAGGTATTTTGGCTTCCCTAACGAAGACAGTTGTGAAACTAGCGATCTGGTTTTAATCAAGCTTATGGTTGTCGCTTTTCAGTACCTCATCCTATTTCATTAGAGAATAGCACCTTACCAAGCGACTTAACTGGAAGAAAATGCTGGCACTCTTGTAGGATAAAATTGGATGAAGGTCAACTGCAACAATGCTTACAAATCTGATGAAAGAAGCCCTGAGAGGGAAACGTTTCTCACGCCGTAAGAGAATTACCACCCTCCTTGCCACCAGGGTCGTCTCTCCCTGGAGAGGGGGGATATTCCAAACCCTCAAATTCCCATGCTTTACTTTCATGGTTTTCCTCCCCAAATGGCTTAAAATGGGGGGAGGGGGCATGAATGAATTATGACAATGATAACCGCTTTATTATAAAATAAGGTATATATATATTTTGTATAGAATCTTAGCAACCTCTGGACCTCCATTTTACTCTTAAAATGTAAGGCTCTCTGGTGAATTCTCTATTGAAAGAGAATTCTGTTTTGGGGCACCTGGGTGACTCAGTTGGTTAAGCATCTGACTCTTGATCTCAAGATCAAGCTCCTGTGTTGGGCTCTACGCTGACAGTGCAGAGACTGCTTGGAGTTTTCTCACCCTCTCTCTCTTTCTCTGCCCCTACCCCACTCATGCTCACTCACATTCTCTCTCAAAACTAAATACAGTTAAAAAAATTTAAAGAGGATTCTGTTTAAAATACTTGGTCGGATTGTTTGGAAACTCTATAGGGCCCCAGGAGGGGCTCATACCATGTGGGAGAGGTCTGTTAGGTGCTGTGGTTTTAGCAGCCGAGGGGTCAGGACTAGGAAGTTTCCTGCAGAAAGGAGAAGACACAGTCTATATTCTATATGGCAAAGTTCTGGAAGCAAGTATTATCAAAAAGGCAACCGTGAGTTGGGTTGACGAATGTGCCCCAGGATGGAGGCTGTTTGCACCTTGGCCTCATTTACACGGCCCCTCCTGGGCTCAGGCAGCCTGAGTCTGCAGGTGTGGGTCCAACCAGAAGGCCCTCAGAGGACTGTGGGTGAATCCAGTGACCCACCAGAAGGCAATAAGGGAGACTCATGCGTACATTCTTGTCCTTTCCTTGACACACAGCTTCTCTCCAAACGTGCCTGTTTGCATTTTTCTCCACAAGATGGCACCTACAGGCCTTCGTAAAAGGGTACTCACCTAAGCAGCTAGTTTAGGGACAGGAAAACGTGGTTAAACATTTAAAGAATGATAGTTGAGGAACACCAGAAGGGTGGGCTCAGCAACTCAGGCGGATTGCATATTTACTGTTGTTAAGGTACGACTTTCATTTTCCCAAACATTTTTGTGGAGCATTTAAAAATGTGAGTGAACTAATCAGGCCTTTTACTTTCGCACTGTTCAAGGAAAATGCTTAGAAATCTGTGTAAATGTGTTAAACTTTGGGAGTTAATGGACTTTTTGGATGTCCAGGGATGGCTGAGAAGACTGGCTGGTTAGTTGGTTGGGGTGGGGAGATGAAAAGGGAAAAGGCTGGCTATACCGGCAGCCTAGGATCATCTGAGAACTTGTTACAAATCATGGCCCCCATCCCAGGCTTACCTGAATTGGAATCTGTGTTTGAGTAGCATCCTTAGGCGATTCCTGTGCAGTCTGGGATTATTTGGCTTTTGGATCACTTTTTGTTTACTTCATGCTCTTTCTACTTTTCTCAAGGTGCACACCAACCCCCAAGTGACAGCCAACGCCCCGTCCAGGCAAAACAAAGACAGCGCAACACTATTACCCTTTTGGTTACAAACTGGAAAGAAACAATACCTTGAGAAAGCTTTTCTCTGTGAGATTTGTAATGGGGGCCAGGGTGAAGGTAAGGTGCATATTCATACACGGTCTCCTGAGAATCCCAGTGCTGGATGGCGGGAGAGGCTCTGGGGGCGCCAGCTCCTTGCCTCACCGAAGGAGACCCAAGTCCTAAGATGGCAGAGAGAGGACTTCCTGATAGGGACTCCTTTTCATGACACTCCAGATGCCCTCCTGCTCCTCCTGAGGCAAGGTTTTACTGTCTCCTCACCTCAAATGGTCCATCTTCCTTTCTTTGGGCTTATTATGTCCCCATAACCACACGAGGATGCTTTTATCTACCAGCCAGAATAGCAGCTCCTTTTAACAAACTGTCAGTGTGTAAATCTTGGATAAACTGCTTGGGGGTGGGGGGTGGGACCCTGAGGCCTGGGGTCAAAAGAAACCAAGGCAACAAGAGACAATGGCCACACTGAGATACAGCCAAATAGGAGGAGTCTGGTTTTGCTTCCAGGGCTGGAGAGAGAAGAAAGGGACAAGGAAGAGGAGTAGGAGAGAAGCTAGGAGATGGTGGAGGGCTGATGAGAAGCCCTGAGTGGGTAGGAGGACCACTGACGACTGACCTTGCATCTGGAGCTCACTTGTGGACATTTAAGCCTCTCTCCGTTCCTGGCCCTCCCACATATTTATTGAAGTTCTACACCTGCTTTATGCCTCTTTCCCGGCCTTTAGAGCTCCTGGTTTAGATTCCTTGAAGCTGCCATTCTTTCTATTTCCATAACCTGGGATGAAAATTTCTATGTTCCCCATCTCCAAAAGTCTTTTCTTCTAGACACATACAGGTTTGTTTGCCTAAGAGCATCCCCAATGCGCTCTACACCTGCAAGTGACATCATTTTTCTGAGCCTTAAACAAAGCCGTGAAGGTATAATCGTCAAATCTTTTGTGACGATTCACTGAGAACAAGCAGATGAAGGCACCTAGTTCAGAACAGGCTTGTTGTAGGGGCTGGAAAAACGTCAGTACGTTTTCCTTCTTGAGGGCGTGTGTGCCCTACTTCGGTGATGCCCCTGGGCACGTGCAGGCATCCTTTCTCTCACATAAGGCACACCCATTTCTACACTCACAGAGAAGCCTGGTCTGTTTGCACTGTCCACTGAAACCTCACTTCTATTTACACACGAGTCTCAGGCGGGGTTTGAAGCCACAGCTGTAATAGGTCAACGGCTACGATCATTTGCCTTTCCATGGTGTTCTGGGACAACGGTGATCAAGATTTTCAGAGATTTTCTTATAACTTGGTTATCCCTCTATTTTTTTTTTTTTTTTTTATTTATTTATTTTTTTAAATTTTTTTTTCAACGTTTTTAATTTATTTTTGGGACAGAGAGAGACAGAGCATGAATGGGGGAGGGGCAGAGAGAGAGGGAGACACAGAATCGGAAACAGGCTCCAGGCTCCGAGCCATCAGCCCAGAGCCTGACG
Organism: Neofelis nebulosa; assembly: GCF_028018385.1. Lineage (NCBI taxonomy): Eukaryota > Metazoa > Chordata > Mammalia > Carnivora > Felidae > Neofelis > Neofelis nebulosa. The sequence goes on from NC_080788.1 coordinate 34,799,549, forward strand.
CGGGGCTCGAACTCACGGACCGCGAGATCGTGACCTGGCTGAAGTCGGACGCCCAACCGACTGCGCCACCCAGGCGCCCCCTTCTATTTTTTTTTTTAAATGTGTTTCCTTTTATTAGTCTTTCCTGGCTTGTGTTAAAGACCAGCTATGAAAAACCTCAAGAACTGTAAAGGGGTTATGTTCATTTTAGAAAGAGAGCAAGGGACGGAGCTTACAGCTTGGGCATGTTGGAGCCCAGTCTTACGGGAATTGTGGGTGGAAAACAGATGCAGGTAGGGATGCAAGCAGTTTGCAGGGAGGCAGGCAGTAGGGAGCCCCATGTTATAAGTGACAGCGATCACGAAGAGAGCACTCACCACTCGCGAGGCATCTTCTACATGGTAGCCTGTTTAATGATCTTGACTATCCCTATTTCATTGAAGCTCAGAGAAGACAAGGTCACACAGAGTTGTGATAGAGGGTTCGAATGAAAAGGCTTTCTGTCTCTAACGCCCGGGCTCTCTTTCCTCTGTTGGTTGCATAGTCTCCTAGTCCAATGGAAACCTTTCTTGTAAGGACAGGGCCTGTGGCACTGGGTCACATATACCAATGGCTAGAATGACGAAGAAATCAAATAGCAATAATTCCTTCTTACTGCCTCTATCACTGGGGGCTGCTCTCTGGCTTTCCCTAAGACCCTTCCAAGGGGGCCCTGTCTGTGGTCTGTTGCCTGCTCTTTCACAAGGACTAACAATTGATTCCACATCTCCGGTAGCTTCTCTTTCTTCTCCTGCTCTCCCATGTTGCCTCTTTCCAATCATTCAGTGTGCATTCACCCAGAGTCGGGAACATCTATAACACTACCCTTTCTTTTACAGCAAATTCCTCAGTGCAAAATTATTCATTGAGATAGTAACTATTTTTCTCACGTGTCTTCCTGGGAATGGAAACTATTGGTTTACCAAGCTGGGAAATATTTATGACTCAAGGAAAAGCATCATGTTCCACAGAAGATAACGTTATTCAATCCAAGAGTTTGTTCCTTGGTACTAGAATGACCAAGAAATCAAATAAGGATACCTTCTTAGTCTCCCTTCCAACCATCGATGCATCCAATATGAATATTCATTTCATTAGGAAATGAAGACATTGTATTCTATGCATGCTCTGAAGGAAGAAATTTGGCTGAAATATTTAAACATGAAGGCTCCTTCATGCTTCTTTTGAAGGATGGCTAAGAACAGGGTTATCTGTCAAACTCAATGTGTTCCATAACAATAATTCAGGTGGCAGCCAGATGAATAATTCTCATGCTTGCAGAGAATTTCCCTCCTCTTGCAACTTTAAACCCAAAGGTAAGGCAAGGGCAGATGTGATACATGGCTTCCAAGTGACCACGTGAACAACATGCTCTTGTATATGTAAATATTTAGGACATGCAAACCAGTTAGATAAATACTGATCCTTCACCTTCTTTTGTGGAACCTTGAAATTCTTCATTTTCACCAGCCCCTTCCTTAAACAGATCATATTTATGAGCTTTTAAATCACGCCCCCCAGATGCGTCAGCATAAGAAAGGCTAAAGCTGTGGTTTCAGGTAATCTATCCTGCATGTGGCTGTGAAATTTATCTTCTCGAGATACTGCTGTCATCATGTCATTCTTCAGGCTCAAAAGGCTTCCTGATGTCAGCTGTCACTTAAACAAGCTGATTATTTCCTCCCAGGCATTATGCCTCTATTTGAGTCCCTGATTCCAGGTGGAAAGGAGAGCCTGGGGCTGTAGCAGCCCAAGAAAAACTCTACCCCAGGTGCCAGAAAACTGAGTGAAAGTAGGGCTTTTGAAAAAGATCCAGCCTCCTTCTGTTTCAACAGCAACAGTACTTTGTTAAAGTGACAGTACATGTTAATTAGCAACACTAATCATTAATTATGTATTCTAATTTATTGGGTTGGTTTTGTGATGCTAAAGGGAGATAAAGTTTGCAAAAAGCATCTGACACATGGAAGGTACCCAATATATGTTATGTTTTATTTAAAGTCAAGTTAAAGATAACATACAGGGCACATTCAATGAAATACAAACAAATGATACTCATTCCGAGCTTAAACAATAGCCTCCTTGGAATGTTATTTAGTGAGAGAACGGCCTGCATGTACTTTAAAGAATGTGGAATGGCAGCAAATATGGAAGTAAAAAGAAAAGCATTTCTCTGGCACAGTAAAATAAACCCTAGTTAGAAGAAAGCCGGAGCCAAAGCCAAAAAGTCAAAAAATTCACTTTTGACAGTTGATGGGACTCCCTGGGCACTATGAGAAAGGTGTGCTCTCATGACTCAGAGAGGTCTACAGAGGTTCTTATGAGCACCAAGAAAAGCAATAGAAAGAAAGGAAACTGGTGCTTGTTAAGGCTCTCTTAGGGTGAAAATATTTACTACCATTTTAACAGAGGAGGAAAGAGGGAAGTTAAGTGACTCACCCAAGGTCACATAGCCAGGCATCAGGATAGAGACCATATCTATGGAGCTCAAGAACACCGAAGCAGGGTGATAAGGTGGAGGCCAAACAGGTGAGGTTAGCACAGTGATGAGACAGGGACTACAGTGGTGAACAGTACATGCTGACAGGCGAGGAGCAGGGGCTGTAGGAGGAGGGGGTGTGAACAGCTCTGGAAGTGGGTGAACACGGTGACCACAAAGGCGAATGTCCACTGAATGAGGACAAGCAGCCTGGGGTTGACAGGTGCTAGAGGGAAAGGTGGCTTTGGAGAGTTTGCTCTTCCCTGACATTTCATGGAAAGGAGTATCTGAATATCATCTTGGACTTCCCCTTCACACTCACGGAAAGCTCCAGGTCCCCAGAAGCGTTGAGTCCTCTCTTGTCCATTGACTCTGTGTGCTTCCAGAAGCCTTGGGGCTAAAAATTCTCCCAACCACTTTTTCCTGTTCTAACAAAAGGATACAATGGAGGCTTTCAATCCAGCGCAGACCCAAGGGTCTGGGACATTAAATCCTTTGGACAGCTTCTGTTTCCTATGAGGTTCACTCAGTCTCAGTCTCAGTCTCCAGAAAGTTCTTTGATGAGCAGAAAGGGAGCCATGAGCATATAGGTCATGGTTTCTCCAAGACCACCTTTCCTTTGGGTTTATGTGATTCATCCTGGTGATCCTGGGGATTTTCAATCCCTTTTGAAATCTAAGGTCACCCTTTTTGAGACTGCCTCCTATATGGGTTTGAGGGTTGTGAAGAAATCGCTGTATAACTTCAATTTTTTCAAGTTGTGTTTTTAAATGATAGGAAACAGCCCTTTAAGATAAAGAAACTTCTGGAGATCTTGAGCAGAGGAAGGCTATAAACCTATAGCTCAATAGGTGTTCATGCAGAACACTGATGTTGAGTTGTTAATGTCTCCTTTGGGTTCTGTGAGTTAGCCAAGGCATTAACCCTGAGATAAGGAGTGAATTGGACTGCTTGAGCAAGCGTCTACTTGAAGACTGGAAAATCCTTGCCTCAAGTAAGCTGGTAATGGTGACATGGTTAACACAAAGCTATTGAAATAGGAACTAGCAAAATGATTTATTTGCTTCTTAGAATGGCTGGAAAACCATGTCATTAGCTTAGGTGAGGATGTTTGTCTTCCTCTCTGCTGTGGCTCAAAGTCAACAATAAATTGAACCAGGTTTTTTTGATGGAAGCTAAAATGTCAGGGAACAGAACACACACAAGGGGGGAGGGGTGCATAGGGCATTGATCTAGCTGGCCATGAAAATCAAATTTGAATTTCCTTATAGATTTGGACCTTATAGTTACCAATGAGTGTTAGCAAAAAACACTCACTCTCTTTGCTGTAGAAGACCGCAGTTCTCTACTTTTCTCAAACATCACTAGACTGGATTTGAAACAAAGGTCATCAATCCTTTTCAGAAAATCTAACTTTGAAATTTTTCATAACAGATTTCTGTAATAGAGAGAAGAATAAGATGGCCCAACTAGTAAGATGGGGAAGAGGCTCATCATAGTACAATCTGGCATATTGGCAAGTATTCCTGCCATGTACAGAATGCTGGAACCACAGAATCTTCGAGTAGAAGAAACCACAGAAGTCATGTGGTCTAAGCAAGGTCACAGGAAGTTCTGTTGGGGTCATGTTCCACACCAGCATCAGCCTAGGAACTGGTGTTCCCTGTGTAGACCCTGGACAGGTCACAGGACTAACTGAACTTAAAAAGTGTGTTTGCTGGATGAGATAGGTCAGTGGTTTTCAAGCTATTTTAAGGTTTTAATCATTTTTAAAACACATTTTTAAAATAGGAAGAGCTAGAGAAACACCATCCTCGACTGTGGATTACACCTAATAACACGGAATGCACTGTATGGACTTATTTTTATGCAGCCCTTGGGACAAACTGCTTCCATTCTTACTGTAAAAGAGATTACCTGTCTGAAATTTGCAATTTGTTGTCTGCCTTAACCAAGGACTCCTCAAGAGTTGTAGACGGGGGGCGCCTGGGTGGCGCAGTCGGTTAAGCGTCTGACTTCAGCCAGGTCACGATCTCGCAGTCTGTGAGTTCGAGCCCCGCGTCAGGCTCTGGGCTGATGGCTTGGAGCCTGGAGCCTGTTTCCGATTCTGTGTCTCCCTCTCTCTCTGCCCCTCCCCCGTTCATGCTCTGTCTCTCTCTGTCCCAAAAATAAATAAAAAAAAAAAAAGTTGAAAAAAAAAAGAGTTGTAGACGGAAACAAAATTCAAAAATAAATTGGATGCTCGAGTATCTAAGCCATTTTCCATATTCCCTGTGCTAAATTTTCTATTCAACAAAATAGCTACATACTCACTAATTGCCAGTTAGATGTTAATGTTTTAATTAAAAATTAATTTATGCTAATAAAACACAGTGGGTTTTTTGCAAAATTTGGGTTTTATGTATTGGAACCACTCATGCCACTTTCTTTGGGCAAAAAGAGCATTTCTGCTAAAAAGCAAAGACTATAGACTATAGCCTTCCCAGAACCCCAAGAAGTAGATGATAGTATTATTCTCATTTTAGAGATGAGAAAATCAAGGCACAGGGAGGTTGAGGAAATGGTCCATGATGAACGGGCTGTCAAGCAGGGATGGAACCTGGGCAGTCCCAGCCCAGAACCTGGACTACTAATGCTCACTGCATCTCCCATGACTTCACGGGTGCCTGGTAACCCTGACTTTGTAAAACATTTCCCTTCTTGGCAAGAGCCTTGTCTATCTGGCTTTGTTTGAGCTTCTCCCAGTGTCAGGGAGCTCCCCACCTGCTGGGGAAGCTCATTTATCCCTGAAAGGCTCTAACTTGTAATGAATCCTCCCTTCCAGCCACTGGAAACCTCTCTGTGTACTGTCCACTACTGTTCCCTGTTCTGATCTCTGGAGACCTCTGGACACTGGTCTGTGTCACTTCCTTTTTAATATTTTCCATTTGATTTGATGTATTTGCCTAAAACAGGTTTTTCCCTCCACATTATCCCTCTTTGTCAGGACTGTAGGATGAGACCCTGGTGCAAGGAAAGCCATGGGTGTCCAGCTCTAAAGCTAAATGATCCGGAATAACTAACTGTTGTGTACATATAAAAAATACGTTTCTAGCATTTGGTTTTCCTGAGAAAACAGTGGCTTAAAAATACCCCTTTCATGAATCTGCTTTCTATATGATAAGGTATTTGCCCTTTTTGATCTTTTATTAAACAGGTGACATAAGGAATTCTATTCTGTTAAAAAAGATAAAATCACCATTAAGTAGCACTGATACTGAGTAATAATTAGAAACTCTGTCTTTGGAATCATGCTCGCCTGGGACTGCAGTTGTGTTCGCCACTCACTGGCTGTGTGACGTTAGGAAAGGTGCTCAAGTAAGAAAAATTACAGTAACGTAAGCCACAAAAGGAAAACATTTATCAAAGTATCAATAAGTTTGTGACTGTTGTTAACAACAGCATAAGGGTCTGGGTTTTTAACAGGCAGAAAAGAAGACAGACGTGACGATGGCCCCAAATATTGGTGGCTCTGTCAGACTGAAGAGACACTTCCTTTCTGTGGTCCCAAGAGAATGGACTGGGGCAAGCAGGGGGATTGTACAGAGGAACTACTGCATTTACTGATCCCCAAATGGAATCCCGGCAAATGCTTGTCTCACCAGAATGCTGTGAGGGTTGAATGTTATAATCAATGTAAAGGGCTTAGCACTGTGCCTGGAACATAACAGGCACTCAATAAATGTCAGCTATGTTCAGTGTTAACAGACAGAGTTGACTGAGGATGGAGGGATACGGAAAGATTTAAATCATCAAATGAGTTACGACATTAATGAAAGATTAACTGAACACCTAGCATGTGCCTAGCACAGACCCATTCCTTTAGAGACATCAGAAACGGCACTAGCCAGGGGGACAACATCCATGAGCAAAACAAACGAGACTGGCCATATGGTCGGTGAAAGAGAATCTGGTGAACGAACTGGGCAGCAGCAATGGCTAACGACTTTACAGATGGCTTCATGGCAGAATTTTATTTGTAAAATAAAGAATGGATTTTTAGATTCAAATGAAATGAGAAGAAATCAAATTTTAAAAATGTCTAAATGTCTAATGGAGTGACCTAGTTGAGTGACCTCAACTTTACATCGTGGAAATCAGCCTTATTCTGGGCAACCCCTGGGTAACCCTCGGCCCTCCTGTCATAACTCATCCACGAGGCTTTGCCACTGTCTGCCCCTCTCTTTACTACACTGGATTGGAAAGGGGCCTTTGGTACCGGTTTTCAAACATGCCCACAATACTACTATTTGGTGGCTAAAAAATAGTATCATTTCTTTCTTGACCTGTTCCCACTGAAACAAGTCAGTAATATATACATTGTAAGATGCATTATTCCTCATGAAGCCAAAGTAAATTTTATTTTGAATAAGAAAAAAATGAACCTGAACACGTTTTCAAATTTTTCCGGCTTGGTCTTTTTGCTAAATAGGTTACTCATAGTTGGCTCAGACCATCCTACAAGAATTAGCAGATGAGACTCCCCAGGGATATATGGGCAATGGGTCAGGGTGGCACAGAGCCACAAAATAAAGATCATAATTCTTTGTTGATTAACAATTCAATAGCAAATTGTTTACGATATGTAAACTCTAACATCATTTGCCTTGTATCAAAGTTACATCTAAGTGTGTGGATCAAGAACACATAAAAGTCAACTCTACATTCCTTCTAAAACTAGCACATATGAAGTGATAACAATTCTTGAATTAGGGAGAATTCCATGGCTGTGGCTGGGCTTCCATTCCAGTTTAGAGAATGTCACATTTGAAGAATGAAGAGAGTAGAGCCTGGTGGAGTGGAATTCTGTGGTTTAGTGCCTTTTGGATCTATATTATAAATGTGGTGTTTAAATCAATGAGATGCTCTCCTAGCTTAAGTGAGTGTCACTCCTGAGGTAAGCCCTGACGGCAAGCCACCAGAAATTACTTCAAAAGTAGAGCTTACACAGTTGATCAAAGTGCTTATCTTCTCTTCTTAGGCAAAGGGAATGGTAGGACAAACTTCTGTTCAGCACTACTAATGTTTCTCAGTATCTGGTTCTTTGTACTTCTAAGTAAATGGAGGATTGCCGTTTCCCCTCTGGAGTTAGGTGTGACAATGTGCCTAGGCAAGGTCAATGGGATGTGAACGGGAGTGGCACCTGTCACTTCCAGGCTGAAGCATTTAATTGCTCGTGCTCAAACTCTTCACCCTTTCTTCCTCTGCCACAGCAAGTGTTGGGGACTTTGGGTGGGATGGCCGCTGTCCAAGATGGTGGAGCCAATGCCAACCTGGATTTGAGGGGCTGTGATAAGTAGAATCCCTCCTGGCCCTTTAAGGACCAGAAAGAAAAAGGAATCTGTTTGAAGCCACTGCTATTTTGTCATTGTCATTCAGGTATAACACAGACTATTCCGACTGATACAGAACCTCTGGGTACATTCCTAAACCTACAGCCAAAACATTATGTAGAATTTCATGCTAGGTGACAAAGACTAGATCAGATGAATTTCTAATATCTGCTGTAGTCAAACTATCTTCTGAATCCCTACATAAAAGTGTACTATCGCTGTATCGATATATCTTAAAGGAAAAGTGTTGTGACTAGGAGAATAATAAAGTTTTAAACTGAGTAGTTGGAATTGTTTTAAAAGATTTTTTTCTTTATTGTATAGAAAAGACAAGCTGCTAACAGATACAGAAGGCTACTTGCCAATCTCATGCACACTTCATTATTTTCATGTATCACGTTAGTCTTCAAGGGTTCAGAACTGACCTCTAACTTGGTGCTTCTGGGTTACGAGATATAGTTTGGAAAGCCCCACAAAAGACCCTGTGGGGTATCTACAGCCTATTTTATCCCAACTTTTATGTATCACGCAAAGCCAGAGTGAAACACAGGCCCATAAGTATCTAAATGGCCTTCAATCTTCTGAAAATACAACCTGGAGAATTCTGCATTCCTTTGTCCACCCTGCTTACTATGCGTGCAACATGATGGTACATAAGAGTATGTCCTACAAACGGCGGGTCAAGATTACTGAGGATCTTGACCTTCACGACAGCCCCAAGCTTGATGTTGTGTCACCACAAAGTATCTCAAATAAGCACCGATTTTCGGACTATCATGTCTCCTTACCCTTTGGCCATGGAGGTTGACCTCCATGGATGGTGACCTTGCCAGGTTATGGAGATTTTCTCCCTCAATACTAATGACTTTACTTTCTCTGAAACAAACGGGGTCGACTCAGTTCTTAATTGTTCACAAGGGCATTGCTCATGCCTCGCCTCCTGAATTACTCTCTGCCTCTGTGTTCCATGACAGTGGCCACCTTGGCCTTCCATGTTCTCCTTCCTTCCTTGCCTTAACTTGTCTCCTAAGTGTGGGCTTCCAAAGTCTCGGTTCTTGACTGCACTTTCCCAATGCATACAGCTCAAGATGTTTTCTGAAAGTGAAACTTTTTAAAGAATTTGTTCATAAAGGGGTTTCAGTTTTCATCTAAAATTTCAAATGTGTTTTGGAAGTAAATGAGAGATTAAAAATCTGTAAACAACAGTTACAAAGAGTTCATCAGACTTGAAAATAGCAGTGACTCCACGGACCCCCTTCTACATCCAATAGCAGGTGTTCTTACGAGAGCGCGGTTCGCCCTCAGAGTTTTCTATTTATTCTTTTCTCATCGGTAAACTCAGTGGCTGCTTTTCTCACCTGAACTCCTAATTCAAAAGACCTCTGTCTTAAGGAGTCCTTTATGTGTTTGTGTTTTCCAGCTAAAGTCCCGGGGTTATATTTGAAAAGCATTCTGTTAATTATTGTCTCTTGTCTTTTTCACTCATCCTCCAGGAGAGTCAGAAAAGATACTAAAGCAGGAATGCCCAAGTTTCTCAAGGAAGAAAATCTAAATCTGGAAAGCAGTTTTGAGGGAGAAAATCGCTGTGGCTCAGAGCTCTCCTCTGAGGAAGCTGCTTACAGGTGAGAAATCCCTGATTAGAAGGGAGAGCTGGGCCAGCAATCAAGCCCGCAGTTTCTCCCTCCCAGGCCCTCCTTCGTTCAGCCATGTCATGGGACTCTCGGAGAGGTGGGAGCTCCTGATTCCTGGGGGACAAGCTGGGGTCAGGGGATGGAAGGCACAGCTATAGGACTGCTAGGAAGAGCTAAGCAAAGAGCAATTTCTTTGTGTTGGGCTCCGTGATGAAGAGCCAAGAAAAAGCCAAGAATTCAGGGATAATGTAGCAGAAGATGGTGGGAGCTTCAGTCCAGTGATGGGACAAAGAAGTAACTGGAATGAAACGAAACGGAGGAGGTGGAGGAACTGACATTTGTTGAGTACCTCTGGAGTTTATTTATCCGCAATTTCACTGAATCTTTATACTGCCCTGAGGCAGCCATTATTTTTCACCATTTTGCTTCAGTTGAAGAACTGAGGTTCAGAAAAGTCAAGCAGTTTGTCGAAGGTCACCCAACAGACACGGATGAAACCCTGGTCTGTGTGCAAAGCCCATACCCTTCCACTGAACCAGGATAACAGAAGGTGGGACCTTCAGGGCAGACAGACCTCACTGAGATCCGAGTTCTGACCCTGCTCTTCCCCAGCAGGGTGACCTTAGGCAAATTCCTTAAGCTGGTAACGCCTTGGGTGACTTATCTGCAAAATGGGCATATAATAGCACCTATTTTATAGGCTTTTAAGAGTCAAATGAGTTCCTGTGTGAAAATTCATACATTTAAAATGCCACAAGTAAAGCACCTAAAAACATTAACTTCATTAATATTACGATTGTGATTATTTTCAGTATCACCTCTGCCATCACGCTCCTGCTCCAAATCACACTGCTGGGAAAGAATTTATTTCTCTAATAACTGGCAATCTCTGTATAGTATGCTTTCAATTCTCTGTTGACTAAAGCATTTGGTAACCAGAAGATCATGTGTTCCAATCAATCCATGATGTGTTTCCTTTAGAAAAAGGTAGATATAAGAGAAAATAGACAAGTCTTTCAGCCTTCTAGCAAAGTCACGTTTGTAAATTGGGTCCATTTTTGCTTTCACAGAAAACCGAGCTGTTATCATTAGACCATCTTCTCACATGATTACTTTTCCCAGAGAGCTTTTCATTTTCCAGGGTGCCTCAAATAAAGCGTGTGTGTGTGTGTGTGTGCGTGCGTGTTTGTGTGTGTGTTCCCACCCTATAAATCTGCTTGGCAGAGAGTGTTGATGGTTTCTGTGAAAGGGTCTTTGTATCCCTTTTTGTCTAAGAAGCTTTTTCATTAGAAGCCTGGAAGTCAAGGTAAGTGCCACAGGGATTCTAGGATCTCTTGGTTTTTCTCCGATGTCCAAATTATCTCCTGGAAAAATAAAGTCCTACATTCCCTGCACTCAGTTAATAGAAGTGACAGCTGTGAGAGCTTCAAATCTGGCCTTAATTAATGGACCCTGCACAAATGTGACCAAAGCATATTTGCAGACAAGAGGCTTTAAATAGCATCACATGTTTGTGAGCACGAGGCCATGCAACGGCAGGAAATATCTGACCATCTTAATGGGATCAGGCTTTTGTGTGCAAACAATGGTGAGCAAACCACAGCCCAGCTGCCTGCCATTAGAATGGAGTTCTCATTTGGGGTGTGTGCAGAGGCTCTTAGATCGCTACTAATCAAAACAGAGGAAAATGAACTATGTCGTGATAGAACTGTAATACAACGGAGTGCCCACCTAGGTGTTTGTGCAATGTGCATGGAGTGGTCTTCCCCTGGAACTTGCTGCTACCGTGGCCACAGGGGAGCATTACCTCCCTCAAGAAACTCTGCCCTTCGCCTCTGAGGCTAGTTTCTTTTCCTCTCAGTTCTGACCCATCTTTCCCCAACTTGTTCTTCCCAACCCCTCAGTCTCAGTGACTCAAAGTGACTGGTCAGCCTCCAAGTGACTGTTCTCTGCTCACATTTGCTGTGTGAATTATTCCCCCAAAGAGACTCCTTCTTTCGAGTCCTATGGGGATTTAAAAATGTCACTTGTGGGGCGCCTGGGAGGCTCGGTTGGTTAAGCGTCTGACTTCGGCTCAGGTCACGATCTCACGGTTTGTGAGTTCGAGCCCCGCATCGGGCTCTGTGCTGACAGCTCGGAGCCTGGAGCCTTCTTCTGATTCTGTGTCTCCCTCTCTCTCTGCCCTTTGCCTCTTGCATTCTGTCTTTCTCTCTATATCTCAAAAATAAATAAATATTTAAGAATTTGAAAAAAAAAAGCCACTTATCCAGTTGCGGCCAAAGTACCAATGTGCCAATGGGTCGCAGACGTGCTCATACTTATCTAAATACTTATAATGAAGACAGCAAAGACCTGAACATGTGGTCATGACGTTCATTGATTCATTTCAGACACTTTCATTTCTAGATACTGATCTAGATGCTGGCGATGCAGACAGAAGAGTCCATGCTCTCAAAGAACTTCTAGAAGCCATCCCTATCCCTGCTGGCTGAGCTGGGTTGGGCAGGCCACGCACTCTGCTAGGTGCTTTACTTATGTGATCCCATTTAGTCCCCTGAACAACCTAGCGCTGTGGCTACTATTATTCTTTCATCTGACAGACGATAAAACTGAATTTTGAGTGAGAACGCATTTCCCCCCACTGGGGAGCTGCTGAGCACAGAGGCAGGGCTAAAATCAGGCTTATCTGGTGCTAAGTACCACATCCTTAAGCATTGTGCTGTGCTGCCTTTCCTCTCTCTTCATTTGCCTCCCAGTCTATGGAGGGAAATAGACAAATAAGTTCACAATTGTTGATCATTATAATCTAGCAGGAAACCGAACTAATAGGAAGACATATATTAAAACTCTATACCAATACCCGGGTGAGTTGTTATGTTCAAGAAATCAAAATTTGTCCCTTCAAGACAAATACTGTTCTTTTTTTTTATGTTTATTTATTTTGAGAGACAGAGAGAGAATGAGAGAGGGAGAGGGAGACCAGGGGAGGGGCAGAGAGGGAGAGGGAGGAGAGAGAATCCCAAGCAGGCTCCACACTGTCAGCACAGAGCCCAATGCAGGGCTGGAACTCACGAACCGTGAGATCATGACCTGAGCCGAAATCAAGAGTCGCATGCTTAACTGACTGAGCCACCCAGGCACCCCAAGAGAAATACTGGTCTTGATTTCAAGTCACCATGTTTCTCCAGTCACACCTGTATTCACCCTCAGGGGGAATCATTCTCACAGGTGGGGCTTGTCATTTGTACACCTGCCTCAGAACACGAACCTCAAGAGTCCAACTTTTGGGGCAATGAACCAAAATATTCCTGGAAGTCTTTTCCTGATGAGAGTCCACACACACCCAGGGGTTCTAAAGAGTTTGAGTTTGAAGAAGTTTGTCTTTTAGTTGCTTTTCTTCCTTAAGCCCTCTTTCCTTTCCTGTCTTATCTTGACCCCCAAAGAAAAGAGCAAGCTGTCAGGTAACTGCCAAACCGGGGAGATGTGGCGTGAAATGTCTGTTGCAGTAACGGGGAGACCTGGTGTAGCATGAGGCTTGGACAAGAGCTGAAAGAACCCAGATTTCAATTCCCTCCCACTCGTGAACCAGCTTTTGTCATTGGCCTCTGTGCCCACAGGAGAGAATTTCACATATAAGCTGTTTGTATAGTCTTCTTATTAATACAAATAAACAAGACCCTACATGAGATGCAAAAAAGAAATTAATCAGGACTAGGCAATGTTTCCAAATCACTTATAGTACTTGCTGGGAAAACAAAACTTTATATTTAAAACATAACAGGAAAAAAATGTGCAACACTTCAGGCCAAGATATATAAACTGTGGACAGGGGAGTTCATTCAACTAATACTTAGAGTGACTTGAAAACACGCAGACATTTAAAACACAAGCAAGGGAAGTCAGTCAACACTCTCTGGTCGTGGGAACCAAAACTAACGATTCCGAAACACTGGGAAACCACAGGGTGGCCAAAGAAGTAGGTTCTGGCCATATGGCTTTTGGAACTCACCCCGTTGGTGGCAAAGAACCCCTGGAAATTTTAATCAGGAGTCACATGAGCCTCGTGACTCCTGAGAGAGGTTAGCTGGGTGGCAGAGTAAGGTAGCCCCGCCAGAAGGGGTGCCCAGAGCCACACGACTCAGGCCATACCAACAGAGATGGACTGGAGGGGGGCATATTTCCAAACGATATTTCCAAGGACTAGGTAACAGGACTTCTTTTTTTTTTTTTTTTATTTTTTTTTTTTTTAAATTTTTTTTTTTTAATGTTTATTTATTTTTGAGACAGAGAGAGACAGAGCGAGACAGAGCGAGACAGAGCATGAGCGGGGGAGGGTCAGAGAGAGAGGGAGACACCGAATCGGAAGCAGGCTCCAGGCTCTGAGCCATCAGCCCAGAGCCCGACGCGGGGCTCGAACTCATGGATGCGAGATCGTGACCTGAGCTGAAGTCGGACGCTTAACCGACTGAGCCACCCAGGCGCCCCTAGGTAACAGGACTTCTTGACCCACTAGATTTTGGGGCCACGGAATAAATAATGACAGCAGCTAATATTTAGTGAGCTCTGCACTCAATGCTTTTCATGGATTATTTCAATCTAATTCTTCTGCCAGCTCTATGAGAGAGGCATGGTTATTACCCCCATTTTACAGATGGGAAAACTGAGGCCAAGGGTGGTCAAACAGGTTATTTCTCTAAGGTCTCTCAACTAGTAAGCTACGGAGTCAAGAATCGAATACAACTCTAGTCGCTCCTAAAGCTCATGCCTTTTAAAAAAATTTTATTTACTTAAATTCAAGTCAGGTAACATATAGGATAGTATTGGTTTCAGGAGTAGAACCCAGTGATTCATCACTTACATATAACACCCAGTGCTCATCACAAGTGCCCTCCTTAATGCCCATCATCCATTTAGCCTGTCCTTCTACCCACCGCTCCTCCAGCAACCCTCAGTTTGTTCTCTGTATTTAAGAGTCTCTTCTGGTTTGCCTCCCTCTCTGTTTTCATTAAAAAAAAAACACAAAAAGTTCACGTCTTTAATCTCCCTGCTGTACTAGAAATCAGAATGCAAAATGACTGGAGACTTTCTAGCTTGGGATGTTAGGTAGGATAATAGCATCCTGAACTGAAGCCTATGCTAAAAGTCTGACATTAAAGCAGCCCATTGCTTTTCTTACCCCTTTAGCAGAGGATTCCTGTACCACAGGGGAAAGCGGAGGGACATTACGAGACCCCTAAGCCAACGCTGCTGAAGCTATTGCCCGACCTTTGGTGGACTAGAGCCAAGTGGCCAAGAAGGACTGACTTGTCCGCCCCAGGGCTGCTTCTCCTCCTGGCCTCTCTTTCCCTCTTCCCATAGGCCTCAAAGGCTCAGCCTACTTTTCCTTTGTAAAATCTCCAGGACCCCTTCTATCCTTTATGATCCCTCCTCTCCCAGCCGGCTGTGGGGCCTTACCGGCTGTGCCAGCCCTCCCCAGCACGTCTAAAGGCTCCAGCAGCCACTAAGGAAGACACAAGCCATCTCAGACTCAGGCTGGTTGTTTGTCCGTTCTTGGCCTTTTCTGCCCGACTCCCCCGTTAATGACATCAATGAGATTGAGATGTCCCAGGGCCACAGTGCCTTTCACCCCTTCAATGGAGGTCATGAAACAGTCCCTCCTTACAAAGCTCTCTCTCTCTTAACCCTGGGTGTATTTTAGAGTCACTTGGGGGGCCTTTAGAAGCTACCGATTCCTGTCCTTATCCTTAAGACTCTCTGACTGGCTTGGTCTGGCCCAGGCTTGGCCACTGCAACTCGTTGAACACCTCGCAGGGCTGATAACGCTCTCCCGTGGGGACATTTGGAAACGTGTGGAGACATTTTTGATTGTAACTGGTGGAGGCAGGGGGAGAGTACTATTGACATCTGGCATGTGGAGGCCGGGGAGGCCGCCAAACGTCCTACATTGCACAGGAGAGCCCCCGCCCCGCCAAAATTATTGGTCCAAAATGTGAACAGTGCCACTGTTGAGAAACCCCATTCTACCAGAACTGGTGACACACACTAGCACATTCAAACGCCCTCGCGCCTCGGAGGGGATCCCCAGGGCCGCGGGAGGCCCCTTTTGGAAGGTCTCATTCTTTGTGAGGCTCCTTCTTTCCTGGACAGCTTGGCTGTTATTACCGTTCTGGAAACACTACAGGAAAGTTGGGGGGGGGGGGGGCGGTTGGTGTTTTTTTTTTTTTTTTTTTAATTTTTAAATTTTTAAATATTTTGCCATCTCCTTATGGACTCTGTGCCTGAAAGGTGGGAAGAAACCTTACTCCGTCCTCAGGGGAGGGAACCACGCTTTGTGTTTCTAGTGCACAGAGTCATGCTAGAGTGCTCACACCTCTTTAATTCTGTGAGGAAAGTTCTCAAGGAAAGCATGACAAGAAACAAGAACCCTGAAATTGGGGGTAAAACATAAACAAATGTTTTGGCTGATGTTCTGCACATTTTTTAATCACAAAGTGTGTTTTCAGAGTGTACTGGGCCTTGCCTAGAATGGCTCTAATTAAAGATCAAAGGCTGTGCCGTGACAGCCAGAGCAGAACGCCGTGCCAATTCTGCACCCCTGCTCCTCCCTGGAAATATCCATGTGCCTCAGAAGCGCTTGTCTGAAGGGCCAGTTCAGCGAGCAGTGATTCAACGGTTTTGTTTTGTTTTGTCTGTTTGTTCTCTTTTTTTTGGGGGGGGGGGGTGCGGGACTTTAAAATGTGGTCAGACAGCAACACGTTTTTCAGAAAAGTAAGAAAGTGACTGAGAGCCAGAGCACAAAGACCTAAGTTGGGTGCTTGGAAGGTGTTCCCGCTTTTATCGAGAGATTCCAATGTAAAGCGGCAGGAGGGGAGCTGCCCAGGGGAGATGGCGGCCCCTCACGGGGCACCTCACAGGGGAGCATGACCATGTCGGCTTGGGGTCGCCAAGGCGCCAAGAAGGGTCCCAGAGCCTAGCTGTCACCTGTCACGCAGGCAGGGCAACTCAAGGAAGCAGGCTCCTGGGAGCTGACAATGGACCCGACGTACCCCGAGTGAGGGAAGTGCACATGAAGAACCCTCTAGCAGCTGCAGACAGGATGGATTTGCTTGGGGCCCGGGGAGGTAAACAAACAAAGAGAAGCTTACAGAGAGGCTGACACCCCAGTCTCGGTGTGGAATGTGAGGTGGGGCGGGGGCTGGATGAGGAAAAGGCAAGCCCAAGGAAGAATGTCACGAAGGAATGACTGGGAGGTCCTGAGAATCTTCTTACGTATCAAATCATCTAGAGCTGAGCTTCTCAAACTGCTGTCACAAAGAAAGACAAAAAGGAGGTACAACCACACAGGTGGCAAGAGCTAAGGAGGAATGAAAACCCGGACAAGTGGTGAGAGTACTTGGGGAGGCCGCTTTAGCTTGGCTAGTCAGGGGGGCGTGATGTCTGAGTGTGGCCTACAAGACAGGAGTCATCTCTGGGAGGACAAAGGAAGGGGCTCAGAGGCGGAGGGACAGCTGGGGAAGGCCCTCAGCGTCCCTCGGGCTCTCCATCTGGAGGCAAGATCAACGCAGTTCTTTCAACAGGGCTCGATATGACATGGTTCAGGTCTCCTCCCCTGTCTGGCTGCTGTCCCCTGGATGTGGCCCAGTTTGTCACCGTTCCCGCTGAGATAGGTCCCAGAGATCTGAAGCCAGTCATCCAGCTGTGGGCTGACCGGGCAGAGAGAGCTGGTTCAGGACACGTCTATTCATGCAGACAGAGCCTCCATTAGTTTTCTGGCCGTTCTACTACATTGTTTATTCATAGTGAGCCAACCTGGTGACAGATTGGACATAGCGGCTGACAGAGTGAGAAAAGTCAGGGTATTTCAAGGGTTTGGGCCAGGAAAACTGTGAGGTAGACACGTAACCAAACCCCATGATAACCGTTTTGGTTTGGGCTCACTCCACTGGGTTATAAAAGTGCCTTGTTTATCTTTGCATTTCAAGTGCCTCACTGTGGGTGCTCAATAAATATTAGTTGAACGATGGGATGACCACCCTATTTCTGTCACTGCTAGCCCCGTAGGCAGACGTGCACTGACACCAGGGAACATCTCCCTCTTTCTTTTGCTCTTCGTACCTGGGAAATAGAGTCATCAAATCCACGTGTCATCCGACTCCTGAACAACTTTATCGAGATCATCTATACCCGCAATACTCAGTGCCTCCTATAGACCAGCAGCATCAGCATTACCCGGTTCTGCTTGTTACATGCAGAACCTCACGCCCCACATGAGACCCCCTGAAACAGAATGTGCATTTTGACAAGCTTTCCAGGAGACTCCTGTCTGCGCACCCAAAATGGGAGCAGCCCTGGTCTCTGTCCAAATGGGCTCAGCCTTGGTGGACCTTGGTTCAAATCCCGGTTCTATTCCTTAGGTGCTGGGCAACTTCAAGCAAACTATTTAATTTTTTGGATCCCTGGTGCCTTCATATTTAGTATGGGGATAAGTACCGCACAGGGTTGTTAGGAAGCATGAAGGAGGCTGTGGGTATAAAACTATCCAGTGCAGAATCTGGAATATGGAAGAGTCCAGGGAATGTTCCACAGGTGACCCTTTCTAAAACACCTCTTTGAGTGCACAGGCTGCTAGCAACCCTCGCTTGAATTTCAACTTCATTTTCAAAATTGAATTCCTGCCTTGCCTCAGGAGATGCTCTGCTTGAAACCTCCACATAAACTTTTCCAGCAATGGAGGACTCACAGCACAACTGGAAACATCCCTCCTTGCTCTGAACTCAAATCTGTTTCCCCCTACCTTCTGGTACCACATAGTACACTGGAAACAGTCTATTACCTGGCCCACTCCATGGGGATTCTTCAAATATCAGAGGACATCTGTCATGCCCCTGACCATCCTTTCCTGCCCAGCTCCAACAGACAGTGCTCACATGAGTTTTCTGGACCCTCACAACCCTGGCCAAGCTCCTCTGAAGGCCAGATTCTGGCTATTTGATATACACATGTCCTACAAGCTACTATTTCTTAGCTAGTGAAGGGTTTACATGCAAACTCAGACTCTCCCTGAGAGTCTTAGCTGGTCCTCTGCTGCCTGAGGCCCAAGTCAATGATCCAGAAAAGGTCAATGTCAGGAGGAAGGACTATCAGCCCCAGTCACAGATAAAGATGTCAGAGAGTTCTCAGTCTGCACAAACCCACATGGGCTAAGTATGTTGCCTCTTGAGGCCCCCTCCTTAGGACAAGTAGGACACACTGGTCAGAGGAGGGGCATTTAAGTCCCCTTTACACTGACAGTGTATTCTAACAGTCCTCTGGCTCTTTGTTCTTGTATAAGCTCTTGGAGCACAATTTCTCCTCCTGTAACACCCAGGTGGACACCTTCCTTTTCTCCCATGAGCACCTAAATAAAATGGGTCCCAAGACCAACACACAAGAAACAAGACTTATCTAGACCAATGGCCACTAACTAAACTGATACAGTAATAAAGGAATCTCCCTCTGCCCCCCCCCCCACTGCCCCGCCCCAAAGCACTAGGCCTAGATGATTTTATGGGTAAATTCTACCAAATGTTCAAGGAACAGGTAATTTCCACTTTATAAGTCATTCCTGCGTATAGAAAAAGAATGAAAGCTTCCCATTTCATTTGATGACCTTAGTACATCCTTGATTCCAAAGCTGGATAAGAACAATGAAGGAAGATAAAATAATAAGCCTATGTTCCCTACTTTAATATGCATAATCTTGAATAAAATACTAGCTAATGGAATCCAGTAGTGAATTAAAATGGTAATAATTGTAATCAGATGATTTTATCCCAGAATGTAAGGATGACACAAAATTTGGTAAATCTATCAATGTATTTATTCCATCATTGGCACTAAAGAAAAAAAATCATACAGGCACTTCAAAAGATGTAATTTATTTTATTTATTAAGTTTATTTATTTATCTTGAGAGAGAGACAGAATCCCAAGTAGACTCTGCATGATGTGGGGCTCAATTTTATGAACTATGAGGGCATGATCTTAGCTGAGACCAAGAGTTGGATGCTTAATTGACCGAGCCCCTCAAAAGTGCAATTTAAATAAAGCATTTGTGAAAATCCAATTCGTATTTAAGATCAAACATTTCTAGAAAAACGTAGAAAGGTGCTTCCTGAACCTGGAAATGGTAATCTACCAAATCTTCCCAGAGAAAATATCACTCTCAAAAGAGAAAATCGAGACATTCTGTTTAGGGTCTGGGAGAAGACAAAGATGCCGACAATTATCGCTTCTCTTCAATAAGATATGGGGGTCCTGGCCACTGCAATAACCCACAGAAAAGAAATAAGAAATACAAGGATTGGAAAAGATGTGACAAGACTGCCATCGTTTGCAAATGATGTTTATCTACTATCCGAACCCCTGTGCCTCTTTCTACCTTAGTGCTCTATCTTGTGTCAGTTTCCAGCCCCTTCGGCTGTGAGCTCCCTTCCTGTTTCTGCCCTGCTAACGTTTGCACAGTACTTGGAATATAGTAACTGCTCAATTAAGGCCATTACATGAATGAATAAGATCCCTGCTTGTGTGCTCCCATTTATTTGCTATCCATCAAGGTAAACACAAGGATCATCTTCATTTAAGGGTAATGGGTAAGGTAATGAATGTAAATAAGAGGAAGTTACAGAAGATCTACGAGTCTTCATGGTTTTTCATAACAACTATCCAGGTCTTTAGTTCCTAATCCTAATTCTGTGACCTTTTATCCTTGTCTTTTATTTGAGTGCAGAGTTTTCAAACAACTCTTTACCTTCTTTCTTATTTCCAGATGATAGTCCCCAGTTCCTCTAAGATCTTTCTTTCTGAGATTTAGCCTATTGAAGACCCCCAGCACACCCAACAGGTGGTCTCATCCCCAAAGACTCCCATAGAATATACTGATTTATCAAAGGTCTCCACTGGCACACTATAAAGGGTTCTCCAACTCTGGTGAATCTCCTAGGCTATTAAAAAATAAGTACGCCTGGATCCCACTCCAGCCACCAGGAATCAGATTCTTTAGGGAGGTGAAGTCCATGTATGCATGTTTTGTGTGCATGTATCTAATACTTATCAAGATCAGCAGCGGTATAATGGAGTGTTTCCTAGGTGACTCTAGCGCATGGTATTGTCCACACACCTCCTCTCTGCAGGCAAGCCTGGAGAGGTCTTTCTGATGGACATGAAGGATGACTTCATGACACTGTATGAGTTGGATTCCTGGCCAATGTTGACGATGCCCTTTCCTTAGTCTGAAGCAAGAAATCCAGACTAGACTTCTTTTATGAACAAGGCATCATAAAAAAGAGGGCAGGTGTGAAAGCAATATTGGATTGACACATTAACACCAAATGGGTCCAAAACACAGTGTTTCAATTAAAACACACACGCACCAAATGCCTCCCATATTGATAATTTTCAGCTAGAACTAAGGCCACATCACTCCATGGCAAAGAAATGTACTGACAGATTTATTGGGTGTCTCCTTTCCACCAAAAAGTACTTTAAAAGGGAGTATTCCCTAAAAATGTGACTTAAGGTGTTTACATACTGAAGGGCAGATAATTAAAAAAATATAATATGTTCTTATGTTTTGTTGTAGTGGCTGCTGTGGTATATTGTCCAGATTCCCTTCAGGACTGAGGCTGGGGACTCACAGCTGGGTCCCTACCCAAGACCTGTCATCCGTAGAAGGAAGTTGCTTTGTTCAAAGGTGATCCTCCCTTCCAGGGGTAGCCAGCATCTACTGACTGCTTGATGAAGAAGTATAGAGGCCTGGCCCCCTTGCCTTATCGGGACAATCTGAAGGGTCAGTCTAGCTCTAGAACCCCCTATAAGATCAGTTGAAGCCTCTGTTCTATCTGCCCATTCCTGCATCCCTCACCTCTGGTAGATGTTGTTCCCAAGTACTCTCTCCAGTAAGCCTCCTGCACCCAAATCCCAAAGCCTATTTCCTGGGGACCCAACCTATGATGTCTCTCTGATTCATGTTGTAGGATTCTCTGGTTGGATTTTAAACTCTTAAAATGCTGGGTCTTAACTACTTAAGATGTTGTAATAGCAAGACCAATGCAAAATAAATATTGGCTAGTCCTCATTTCTACCCTCCAAATGGTTCTAATGTCCTTCTCTTATAGCATGGGTTCAGGTATCAGGAAATTCAGGTCGAGATTCTCACTCTACCAACTACTTAGGGGAAATCATTTAATTTTTCTAAGTCTCAGTTCCTTCATCTGCAAAATGGGATCAATGATAGTTCTCATCTCGTAAGGTGGTTGTGACGATTAAATGAAGTAATCTTTGTAAATCACCTAGCAACAATGCCTGGCACAAAATAAGCCTTCAATGAATGGTAGCTGTAGTTATTAATGGCACAACACTAGTGTTATGTCTGGTTATGTCCGATGACCTTCATTGTTACATTGTTCAACCACCACCTTGCTTTTTGCTATTATAATAGAAACTGGTTTTCCTGCACCTCAGTTTTCCTTATCCTTCTTTCTTCCTTCCACTTCTATCCAATGCTACTGAATTATTTTCTTCATTATTTGCTTTCATTATACCAATTCTCCATTTGAAATTCTTCAGAGGCTCCTGATTACTAAGACCTTCATCAACTGGCACTGCTATGGTCATCCAACCATCATTCCAATTCCTCTCATGTATGATTTTTTAATCAAGCCAAACCCTGTGTAGTTCAGAGTGGACCCCCTCAATCAAACTGCCTTTCAGTTTAAGTCCCTGGCTACTCCTGTCCTAAGCCGTCACGTACCCTAACATTCTTCCACGCTTCCAATACTGAGTAGTTAAAGACATCCTTAAAGTTCGGGGTTTTCCTCTGGTTTCATAATTGGGTCAAAAACTGTCTTGATAAACTCTTTATCAGGAACTCCTACAAAGGCTGCTCTTCTGAGGGTCTCCATTGGTCCTTAGGTACATTTCACATCATTAAAATTTACAAAAGGATGACAGTAAAAAATAGAGTGGACATCTCAACAAAACAAAACAAAACAAGATTTAGAAAAGACTCCCACCTATAAAGAATACACAAGACCAAATGCTGAGCTGCGATGAGGTAATAAGACATATGGAATTTGTCTACAAGGAGTCGACTGGCTTCCAGATTTGGAAGTTTGATGCCTCTGAGTTATTTTTACTGGTAGAGATTCCATTTTATGAGTAATATCTGGAACACGGTATCAACAGTCAACAGTTCACAAACTCTTTAAAAAGTCTCCCAGCAGAGAAGGTTTAATTAAGCTTGACAGAAACTATCTAGCAGCTTTTGTAAGTAATTGCTATGACCCAAAATAGGACTAACTCATAAACTGCATGATTTCAGAAATGATGAATCAATAAAAATGTTTATAGAAACAGCATTTTGATTAATTCCTTCAGACTAACAAATTCGTGGCACATGCGATAAACTGAGACTTCTACTGTCAATTAGGGAAAGCCAGAAATCAAACCCAGCCCTCAAATACCTCCTTTTGGATAAATGATCCCAGATTCTGGCATTGGGAGTCACTTTTTAAGCAGCTCCTCCAAGATCAGCTGCACCACACCCCTGGGCCGTATTTTGGGACAGTCGAGTTCAAAATCGCTTCAGTTCTCAGCCACGCTGAGTCACAGTGGGAGACTGTCTACAGACAACACGTGTTGTGATCATTATGAAGGCTTGGTAAATGAAGCAACAAGTCTTCCATAAGTAACTAATGGGGTTTCTTTTTATGCAGACAAACTCAACAGCAACCAAAAATCACTAGCAGTTATAATCAAGTAAGATCTCCTCTATTACTAGGGTAACAATTAACATGGAAGTTCCAGTTATCTAGAGTAGAAAGAATAAATATCTTTTGTTATATGACGCGATGCTCATAGCAAATGACCTTTGAGTTTCTGTAAGAATGTAAAAATGTTTTTAAGCCATCAACAAATACAGAATTATTTTCACTATCATTTTGGTGTCCAAACGTATTTGAAAATAATCAATATGTGATGATTATAACACTCAGCTGATCAGAATATCAGGAACTTAAACATCACCATGGAAATTTACATGTAATTACTTAATAGGTATTTTATATCTAATATGTTCTATAGTTACGTAACAAGTGCTCAAAATAACCAACCAAACAACTGAAATAAAGTTAGTGAACCAGAAAATCTCAGGGCTGAAAGGGACCTTCAGGGACACCCAAACAAATCCCTCCTGTGGGACAGCTGTCCTAGCAGCTCCTGGGTTGTTTTCTGTTGACAATCTCTACTGAAGTTACCCGGGTTGTACACTCTCATTTTCAGTCAATATTTTGACAACAATTTTCAGTTTTTCCTGTGGAAACTCTTGACAAAATAGCACTTATTATGAGTACTTCTCCCACATTTAGTACCGTATTTCACAGCAATCTAAACTGCCATCAGTTGAATAGTCTGGTTTCTCTTCAGATCACATAAATCTTTCACCTTCTAAATTACCATCAATTTTAAATTACATATCCTGACATCCTAGATGTTAAAATATGAAAAAAATGTGCATTTTAGAATATAACACATGGTCGTTTTAGTGCTTAATCATACTTGGAAAGAACAAGAAATCACAAACATGCAGGACACTGCAGGGAAAGTGTTCCAGAAATCACCTAGTCTAACATCCTGCATTCTCTATCCTTAAAGACCAAGAGATTTAGAGCTAGGAGGTTATTTGCCCAAGCTGACATCACGGTGGGTAGCTGATAGGGAGACTGGAAGCAAGCTGGACTTCTAGACCATGGACCTCACTGCTTGTTAAACTTTTCTTTTTTTTTTTTTTCTTTTAATGTTTATTTATTTGTGAGAGAGAGAGAGACAGTGTGAGTGGGGGAGGGGCAGAGAGAGAGGGAGACACAGAATCTGAAGCAGGCTCCAGCCTCTGAGCTGTCAGTACAGAGCCCGACGCGGGGCTCGAACTCACAGACCGCGAGATCATGACCTGAGCCGAAGTCGGACGCTTACCGACTGAGCCACCTAGGGACCCTGCTTGTTAACCTTCTCAACCCTCATTCCACCTGAGGGCTACCATGTGCCCCCACCAGTAACGGGGTCACTAGGGCACAGAGCCCCAGCTGGAGGGATGGCATGGCACATACAAATGTCTGAATTTGTCCACCCGAAGTTTCGCTTCTCAAGCCTTCAACAAGGTTACACACAGAATCCACAGATCTGTGTTCGTTTGATACCACAATCATCGCTAGGATTGCTTTCGCGGAGTTATTTGGCTAGAACACCGAGCTAATCCTGATGTCCTCCTGATGACAAATCATCATGCAAGAAGATGACCTTTGTTTCGTAAAAGGCACAGGGATAGTTACAGCCCCCGGGTAAAACCTGATATGCCAATCTGACCAAAGCTGGACCACCATGTTTGTTGTATTAAAGCATTGTATGCAAATCACGTGTCTTTACGGGTAACTGTGGCATTCACATAGCTCTACCTGCGTCTTGCGTCAGGGACAAGGAAGGGGAGGCTGCAATTATGCTTTCAAACACTAACAGTATGTCAGGCACCGCAGAGAGCAATTTACATTACTGATGTCCCTTAACGACTCCATAAGGTAGGAATTGCTAACCTCACTTTCTGGATGAGGAAACAGAAGATCAGAGATGTTAGGCCACTTCGCCAAGGCCTGACAGGTGGTAAGGTGGCAGAGCTGGGATCTCAAGCCCCACTTGTCCAACCCCAAACACTGGTTTGTTTCCTCAGTGCCTCCCTCTCAGGACTCTCAAAGGTCCTGAACCTCAGCACCAGTACAACGTGCAGTGCATCCAATGTTCTTCTTCAAGGTGACTCCTGGGAATTGCACATGAATTTCTGGAGAGCTCTGTGTAGTTCTAGTCTTATAGGCTGGTCACTCTTGATAGAGAAGATGCTGAATAGATACTAGCTAAACAGAAGTAATATTAAGTAACATTTAGAGAACCTCATCCCTTGGTCAGGATTTCCAATCTGAATTTGGAAAAACGAGCTGGAATTTCCAACTGAGTTGGGAAAATGAACTGTTAGGGTCAGACGGGCCTCCTTCCATGTGTAGATATCTTTTTCCACTTAGTAAATTTCTATGTGATATAGACAGCCGGTTGTGCCATTCACTTATATGTCCTGTTTGGTTCTATACATTTGAAAATAATGTACAGACAGAAGAGGTAACTTGAGCCCCAGAGTAACAGAATAAATAGGAGCAATGGAAATTTCGACTTATATTATCACCAAGTAGGAATAAAACATCTGTGCCAGGTGAGTGGAATGTGACCAGGAAGTGAAGTCATTAAACAAGAAGCATTTATGGAGTCTTGGGAGCAGGCTGCTGAAACAGATAAGAATAAATTGGTTTGAGCATAACTCTCCTCCTACCTCTGTCCTCTCCAAAGACTGGGGTCTCGGCTTATTTTCCCAGATGCCAACTATCCCTGCTCTGCTGGGTTTGGAGAGAGACCCTCTTGAGTGCTTGATAGCACTTGTCCATCCTTCTTGTTTAAATCCTAGTTTGGGCTTTATTTTTAATTTGTAGAACATGTAAAGCTGTAGAAAAGTATAGAAAATAATACCCAAGCACTCACTAAATTTTTTAAAAATTTGATATATATACATATATATATAAATTTAATTTGCTATGTAATTATATTACATATTATACATTATATACATACATATGTATACACATATACATTATACATATTATATACATAATATATATATTATATATATATACATATTATACATATACATATATATACACATATACATATATACACATATATATACACGTATATATATATATACATATACGTGTATATATGTATATATATATATATATATATACACGTGTATATATATATTTAGGGAAGAACAACATTATCGATAATATTGAAGAGGCTTTGACATCCCTCCCTACCCCCATCTCCTCTCCTCTCCCACTTCTTACCTTTCTGAAGCTGACGGGTAT
This sequence comes from Neofelis nebulosa, assembly GCF_028018385.1. NCBI lineage: Eukaryota > Metazoa > Chordata > Mammalia > Carnivora > Felidae > Neofelis > Neofelis nebulosa. Next base: position 34,826,045 of record NC_080788.1, read on the forward strand.
CCCTGCTCATACACTGTATGTTTTGTGTTCTATTTAAAAATCTGCATGGTGGTGACAGTGTCTTTAGCAGCTTGTTTTCTCCATTCCGTGTTCTTGAGATCTATCCGTGTGGACACATATGCATCTAGTTTATTCATTTTAACTGTTGTTAAGTGTGCACATGTGGGAGAATTGCCCTAAAGTATATACCTAGAAGCAGAATTGCTTGCTTTTATGGTGTGTGCATTTTCAGTTTTACTAGAATGCGCCTCTGTCTTTAAATTGCGCTTATCAATACACGCTGTTTCTACATTTAAATAAAACTGCCTCCAACAGCACTAGGCTAAGAGAGAAGTTCCATGAAAATTTAAGTGGGGTTAAACGAGCATCATAATTTTCTTCAAAAGACCACTTTCGGTACTTCTTGGTTTTAGATCTTTCCATGACTGAATGTGTTTCCAAGCTTTGGGCTAGGACCAGGGATGGAAAATAAGGACCCTTGTTGTTCAGAGCTGTGTGCTGACTGTTTGGGGTCTGTGGACATCGGCTCATGTCAGCCGGGTAGGAACTGGTAAATGGCTCCTTTGAGGAAAAAGATAAACAGAAATAAATGTCAGAGCTAACTGGAAAATTGTTCTCATAATTCAGTGTTGTTTTACATAACCTTGCTCCCTAAATGTTAGCAATTTAGCTGAAAGAGCTATCGGTATTATTAAGTAGTCACTAAGCGCGGTGAAGAGACAGCTCAGCAAAACTCATGGATGGAGAAACCATTTTATGACCATTGTTTCACCTCTGGGGGTGGCTCGCCGCATTTTGTTCCAGGTCCCTAGGGCCCAGAGGTAATAACATCTGTATTTTTAAGACCCGCTTTGCGCCACACCTGCATATCAAGTCCCCCTTTCGACTGCTGCCTCTAAACCAGGACCAAATGTTTGGCTACAGATTTGGTTTCCAGGGTTCGGCTGAGTAGTAAATGCAGCAGCTCCGAAACTTCTCTGGTCCCACAAAAGTGTTTTTAAGTGATGTTAATTGAGTCCTGGGAAAATTTAAAAAATTTAAATTCTTAGAGGAAAAGGAGATGAAAGGAAACGAAGCACAGGGAGAAGAAGTAAAGGGGCTGGAATGAGAAATTACTGACAGAAATAGAAATTAAGTCTAAATGATGGTGGAGAAATTTTAAACGAAAATAATTTAAGAAAAATTACTATAGTCTAATTTTATTATAGTCTAATTTCATGTACTGCCACTGATTTATTTCTGGCTGGTATCTGATTTTATTTTACAAAGTAGAAGAAGTCAATGTTCTAAAAAACAACCGGAGGAGAGGAATACGAAATAAGGAATTTGAGGAATTCAGGACATCTCAGACTGGAGTTTATAGTTAGCTGATTTATTGCGATAAACTTCTGCTGACATTTGCCATGATATCATACGATGCAATGTAAATCAATTCTCTGACTTACAAATTATCTTCTAATGATTAGAAGTAATTAGAGATTGGTCACCCCCTGGTGACAGGCAGTAGTCACTTAGTTAATGGCTAACCTCTTTGGAATCCTTATGATAGGCATGGGTTACTCAGAGCGGTTGACCTGGAAAACAATGAATGGAGCCTCCAAGGGGCTTTGCTGCATAGTGGCCCTCGTTTGGCAAGGTTTCTTGAAGAGAGTCAATCCTATTCATGATGAATGAAGTGGGACCGTCACGGGTCCTTGGAGTTGAAGACCACCCAGTTCAAATCTCTTGCCCAATGCAGAATTCATTGGCAGCAGCTTCCCTGAACAGGTCAGCCGGCCACTGCTGTGGAACATTTGCAGGGAAGGGAGCTCTCTGTAGCTGGAGGCAGCAAAATTCTGGTGTTTGAAGTTGGGCTCTGTATGACTTTCACCCATTGTGCCGTTGTGAGGAGCAGAGGAGAGATCTACATCCATTTTCCAGAACTTTGAAGGTGGTGTTGTTGCCTCCTCCTGCCTACCTCCGCTGATGATTCCCCAGGTGAAACCATTCCAGCTCTCTCAACTGCTCATTGGACAGGGACAGTCATGACTGGTTCTGAGTCCTTAGGACCTTATTAGGGCCTTATGACCCAGAAAAGGATCTTATCAGAGCCCTTCTTAAAATGAACTGCTCAGAACAGAGCATACTGTGGTCTGGCCAGCAAAACACAAAAGGACCATGATTGCTCACGACACTGTATTTCTATTAATGCAATATACAATTAGACTCATTTTAAAAATCTTTTCATTGCACTAGTGGTTTTTAATGAAGGTCCGTTCAAATTCATTTCTAGATGAACTGCAGATTTTTTTCAAATCAGCCATTTAAGTCTGTTCCAGATTTTTATTTATTTATTTATTTACATATTTATTTATTATTATTTTTTTGTAACTACTATCAAGGTCATATGTTTGTAGTTTCCAAATTTTACCCTTCTTCATTCTGAAAATGTAGACATTGGTCCGTCTCTAATCTTGGCACATTCAATTGGCACATTTGTATTGTGTGTCTATTCTGAGCCAGGTGCTGTGCCCAGAGCTGGGAATGGCAGTGAACGAGACATAGTCTTTACCCCTCAGGAAACTTTATGCAGTAGAATGAGTCCTCTGAGCGAATAGAAGGTTCCAGCAGCCCAGGAACAAGTTGCTAAGGGAATACATGGTCATCCACACTGAAGGGCATCTCTCCCTCCCTTCCATTTTAAAAGGAGGAAGAACTAATCCCTGAATTTCCTAGTCTCCAGTTACTGTTCTCTTCAAACATATATTCTCCTTCTCCACTCAAAATCCCATCTCTTTTAGGAAACTTTCACAATGCTCTAACCAGCACCGACCTCTCTCCCACCTTTCTATACTTGAAGTATGTCTTCCAACTAAGCATCTCTGGATGTAATTAAATATTTTCAGAAACCGTTATTTAAACATTTCAGATTTATGACTCTTCTTTCCAGTGAGATGATCCTTTGTGAAGTCAGAACCAAATCTTACTCTGCTCTTCTTCTAAAAAACCCAGTACAAGGAGGAGCCGGGCAGTGAGTTAACCTCTGTTCTAGGCTTACAAAATCTTTAACAGACGTGACCACTCACCACAAGATGGCTACCAGAATTGTAGGTAAAAGGAAGGCTCTGATAAAACATGTATGTATTTTAGATGATAAAGCATACTGTAGGGGAGGAAAGCTTTTCCCTTCTTCCATTCTAGGCTCTTTGGCCGATCTAATAATGAAATCGATATAAGGTAGATTAATAGGAGAAAAGCAAATTTAATTTCGTATGTATAGGAGCTCATAAGACTATACGACTGTAAGTCTCATAAGTCTATAAGACTCAAATAGGTGCCAATGCAGGCACCTATTATACCTTTACTTTTTAGACAAAGAAACAATAAGTTTGTAAAGAATTGACAAGACAGGGAAGTCTGGGCTTGGAGTAGTAAATTAGGGGAGAAGTAACGAGATTTGTTTATACAGCCTTCTAGGTCCTTAATTCTCTATCTCTGGTGATAAGGATGTCTCTCTTTCTCCTGGTGCAGGGAGGGAGCCATCCACCTGGGAGATTTATTTCCTGCTTTCAGGGGGTCATGGAGGTCAGAGTGTCCTTCTCATGTTGGCTCTTTCTCAAGTAACTTTAATTCAAAATCATCAATATGCCAAAGTGGCATATTCTGGGGAAGTCTGGCCTGAACTGCACTGATACGTATCAGGAAATCCAGGAAGCATCTTGAAGCAATGTATGAGAATATCAGAGAGCAAGGCAGCTTCACAGCATAAAACCAAAATGAGTTAAATGAATTCCATTTATTTGAGCAGGGTACAAAAGAAATAAATGATCTTTTACAGATCTGCCCTCGTGCTTCCTAATTTATGACACAGTCACAAATGTCACAGGAGGTCAGGGAGACGGGGAAGTCAAAGCTAATCCTGATGTTTTAGGTTCCATTGTCTTGGGAAATTTACGATTCCATTTAGAGAAACAGCAACATTTGGAGGAAGCAACAGGCTCAGTTTACTTGTTTGTTTATCCCCTGCAGCATTCCCAAAGGACCGGAGGTGGCATCACAACCAGCAGGTAGCTGGAATACATGAGATAGATGAATGGGAACATTCCATGTGGAAGATGGAGACTGGACGGGCTGACTTGAGGACAATGTGCGAGGACCTGGAGAACTCAGCGTCCTGTAAGTCAGGAGAATAAAATTCTCAAGAACTCTCCAAGGAGGTGGGAAAAAACCCCCGTGAGAATGGCAATCAGATACGAATCTCAGGCAGTTACCAGTGTCCTTGAGAGTAAGGGTGGCTGATCCCAGCCTGGGATGGGTAAGAGAATGAAGTAAATGGTGGCAAAGAAATGCCAAGAGATGGATAGAGCTCTTCCCAAGCACTTTTGGGAAGAAGTGCTTTATCTGGGGCGGAGAGAGAAAAATATCTAGCCAAAGCAGAGTAGCTGGGTTTTGGGAACAAGCATTTCTACTTTACCATTCTGATGTCCAGCCCTCACCATAGAATTTCAATGTCTGAAGCTGGCCTCTATGGTCCTAAGTTGCATTAATAAATATTCCCTGGAGTATGGGGAAGACGGGGAAAAGGGTCTATTTATTCAGTGAGTTTATGGTCTGGTCTACATGCAGCAAACCCCCAGTCAGACCATAGATGGGTATCGGTTACACATACTCGAAGCCCAGATGAGCTATACTTACACCCCACATAAAAGGAGGTATATTGGTCAGCTGGGAATTTGGCCCAAATGTGATACTACATTTCACCTAATCAGGACTGGTTTATTGGAGTACATAGATTCTGCACAGATTTAGTGGTTTAGATGGGATCTAAACCACCTAAACTCACATGTGGGTAAAAGAACCCTTCAGAGCACAACAGTCAGTGTGGACATAGGTTCATAAACAGGTTGCAGAGGGAAAAACTGATACAGTCAGGCCAGTGTTGTTTGGGTGGATGTGGGCAATTATAAAAACCAGAGGGTCTAGATAAGGAGCAGAGGTTTGGAGAGAGAGATTATGACTCATTTATATATGTGTCTCCATATATATCTTCTGGCTAAAGATGAACTAGCTCAACCTTGTCAAAAGTAAGAAAAGACAACTAATAAATCAATAAATCCTATTCCTACTTATGTCTTAGTTCTCCAAATCAGCCTTTCCTAAAGTTGTTCTGAATATGCAGGATTTTAAAAGATGTTAAAAATGGAAGAAAAAAAACCCCCAAAATAATGGCTCCATGGACAACAAGTTTGGGAAATGTTAAATTATAAAAAGTCAACCAGGTTTCCTTAGTGTAAGTTATCTTAGAGTCTTTACTATGCCAGAGGGCCTTATGAATGTCTAAGAAGGGTGTATTATACACAGCATTTCTTGAATTCATTCACATATAAAACCCTTCTTGTTCAGGACTCTCACAGGACTGAAGGTACTGGAACATGCTTTGGGAAAGAAAGGCTGCTCTTCAGCAGCTCTGCTTATGCAAATGCCATGCCTGTGACTACGGCCATTGCAAGTAAAAGTGCATTTGCTTTTCTAACAAGTCAAGGTGAATTTCACCATGCTTTTTCACTAAGCAAGCAGACTCCACAAACGCTTCACCTTGGTTATTCATGCGACCAACTAACAGCGGCCTTCATGAAATAAAACAATAGCCCTCAAGATAGAATTACTGCTAAAAGCATAATTTATGAGTTTGCTAACTCCTTCCTACTGATGGCGATAGCATTCATTCAGCAACAATCAGAAAGCAAACTTCAGAAAAGCCACAGCTATCGTCTACCTGGCTCTAAGCTCACTGGACAAGCCTGGATTGGGCCTTTGGAACATATCAGTGCTCTGCTGACTCTGTTGGGAAATAGTTTCACAGCTGGGGCCTCTCTCTAAGGGTGACCTTTTCAATTGTAGAATTCAGAAGGCACAGCAGATGTGATGAGAGAGGAAGTTGAATGGCCTCCTATCCCCGTCCCATAGCACTGTGTCAAAAGTTGAAGCAGCTGCATATCCCTCTTTTCTCTGTCAACAGCTGCAGCCACGGAACCACCCCTTTTCACGGGTGTTGGCCCAGAAAACGGCCATGCAAAACCTTGCACAGGTTCACACACTAATAATCCAAGCAACCTTGCAGAGCCCGGGGCATCATTCTGGTTTCCTGCAGGCTGCCCTTTCAATTCCAGATCCTGCGTCTCCATGCAACTGTGTTCTCTGTGGAATACCCATTTTCAGAAATTCTTCATGTCAAGGTGCCATCTTACAGAGAAGTCTGCAGAAGAAGTTCTGGCAGCAACCCCACTGGGGGATGGTTAGTTGAAACTGTGAGCTCATCCAACCTCAGAAAGCCTCATGACTTTGTAACGACATGGATGGAGCTAGAGTATAATGCCGACCAAAATAAGTCAGAGAAAGACAGATACCATATGATCTCACTCATTTGTGGAATCTAAGAAACAAAACAAATGAGCAAAGGAAAAACAGAGAGAGAGAGAGAGAGAGGCAAACTGAGAAACAGACTCTTAGCTATAGAGAACAAACATGGCTACCAGAAGCGAGGCGGGTGGGGGATGGGGGAAGTAGCAAGTAGGAGATGGGGATTAAAGAGCACACTTAACCAGGTTGGGGGCTTGTGGAAAGAAAGCCTCATTACCTCTTTTACAAAAGGCTTTAAGCCTCCTTTAGTAATGACACTGACAGAAACACAAAGATATTGGTCATTCCTGACCCTTTTCCAAAGGTCTTCCGACCTTCTGGCCCCTCCCTGGCCACAGAGCTAGTGTTTCCCTTCTTGAAGCCTGTGCATTTCCAGAGAACAAGTTAAGAGGGGCTGCCTTTCAAACGACCAGCACTCCTGGGGGCCCATGTATCTTCGCCACAAATGCGACACAATACCCACGGACTCAAGGCCTCTGTACAGCAGCTACACTCGGCCAAGAATGCTCACTCAACGTCTGCTCAGCTCAAAGCCTTCAAGACCTGACCCCTGCCTAATTCTCCAACTTTATTAATAGCCCTAGCCCACTCCTCAACTTACATGCCCCTCCAGCACCCCCAGGGATCCCGGCATTCCAGACGATTCCCTGTCCTTTCACCCTAACATGCTGTAGGATCTGACTCAATTGCCCTCACTGGCCTGGCAAGCAAAAATCACCCCTTAAGTTTCAAATGTAATGTCATTTCCTCTGAAGCCTCCCCTGACCTTCTCAGGCAGGGTTCCTCTTTCTCTCTCCTCTGCACATGACATTGACGGTGCCCCTGTCACAGTATACAATGGTTAGCTGTCAGTGATCTGCCTCGCCTACGTCCACGCTGTGAGCTCCTGAGAGTTCCCCGTGCTTAGCACAAAGCAGGTGTCTGTAGGATGCTCACTGAAGAAACGGAACTGCTAACTTTCTACTATGGCTGGGCACAGGGGATACTGAAGGAGAGTTAGCTTCCACAGGAAGTGTTGGGAAGTAGGGGACAGCAAAATAGAAAAAGGCTGGCCTGGACCACCCTGAGTCTAGTTCCAGAAGGAAAATGGCAATTCCTTCTTTTCCAGTGAAAAACCCAGGACCATGTAAACACCTGGTGCAGAAAACAGGAGATCAGCACAGCAATACTAAGAGATGGAAAGGCTAAGGAATACAGAAGGGCAATGGCATCGAGCCACTCGAACCAACTACCTACTTAGCCTATTTACTGACTGCACAACTGGTAAGGTAGTACGACTGAGGCTTGGACCCAACAGTCCTGGCTGGACGTCTGACGCTTTTCCTTTCAAGGTGTCTAAGTGCACTTTTCAAATCGCCAAGGCCTCCGTAAGTAGTTGTATGCTCAGCACAGAGGTCCGCGTGTTGTTTATCCGTGTGCTCCTCCACACACCCCAGCCTTTCTCTTTCACTCTCTCTACACGTACACACACACACATGCACACGTATAAATGCATATGCACATATATACATAAACATGCGGACGCATACGTACATACGCATCAACCCACCCAGGGCACCTCTCTAGCCTTACTCCCATGACATAACTGTTCTGTCTGCTCTATGCTCTCTGCCCCCTTCCAATTTATATTTGGGGAGTGACTGGTAAGTGTTATCTTGCCTTATACAGGCAAAGATGCAGGAAGACTGGCCAAGTGTCATGGATTATGAGAACTATGGGAACAGCCCAAGTATCCATGGATAGATGAATGGATAAAGAAGGTGTGGTATATATCCCCCCCACCTTCACATACATGTATGTTGGAATATTACTCAGCCATAAAAAAGAATGAAATCTTGCCATTCGCAACACAATGGATGGATCTAGAGAGTGTTATGCTAAGCGAAATAAGTCAGTCAGGGAAAGACAAATACCACATGAGTTCACTCATATGTGGAACTTAAGAAACAAAACAGATGATCAAAGGAAAAAAGAGACAAACCAGAAAACAGACTCTTAACTACGGGAACTGTTGAAAACCAACCAGAGAGGAGGTGAGCAGGGGGATGGGCAAAATGGGTGATGGAGATAAAGAGTACACGTATCATGATGAGCACTGAGTAATGTACAGAATTGTTGAATCACTAGACTGTAACCTGAAACTAATATAACACCGTATTTAACAGATCAATTAAAATTTTTAAGAAGACTAGCATTTTATACAACATGGAGAATGAGAGTCCATTAACATAGAAGTATATTCCAGGAAATATGTCTAGAAATGCATGTAAATCACCTGAGTATATTCTTGAGCACAGAACATGTTAGTAAATTCCCAGAGCCAGAAGCGTCCTGCACACCTCACCCTGCTAAATGGAGCCTCACTCCACAGTAATCGCCCTCCAGCCGCAGGACAGACTGTTTCTCAAAGGGCAGTCCCTTTGCCAATTTGAGCCCCGTTTCCACAGGAGTTCTATGGCGAAAAAAATTACCATTGCCTTGTGCCTTCCTAAGCGCCTTCCGAAGGACTGCTGGTCTCTCAATGCTCTGTAGCTCACACGCACTTAGGAAGCGTGGTGTTTTAATGACAGGAGCAATGAAGAAAACCAAGGGGGAAGGACGGGAGAGGGCAGAAGAGGAAGAGAACGGGCCTGCAGTGGGGGTGACCCATCCCTCTGGGCAAACTGCCACCACCAGGCTCTGCCTCTCTGCAGCATGCATTTCCTCTGAGACATGCCCGGGGTCACCATTACCAATTACTTGTCAGTCTGATGCTTCCCCCTATTTAACAGCAGCGTGCTCTTCTTTAAGTTAGGGAGGAATGTGCGTGACTCCATGTGCCTTGAAACAGATTATTTCAACCCCTTTGCAAACAGTTTTCACCTCTTTATTGCCAGTGACATTCTTGGACTCCATGCAAGGGAGCCTGTGTTTCTTTCATTTGGTTTGCTTATTGGGCCCCAAGTGTGCCGGAGGGAGTTCATTTTCTCTAAGTGCCTGGCATACAGTAAGCGCTCAATAAATGGTAGTTCTGATTGTAACTTTTCTTATACTCCCCGTGTGTGATGAAGTGAGATTACTGGCCAAGGTGGGTCTTTCGAGAGACCCAATTTAAATCCACGTGGCTAAGCTGGCCACAGCCTGAGTTAAATCCTGAGGTGACCCTGAACCTGGAGGAGCGTTACCTCTGACCTGAAGGCCTGAAAAGGTGAAGCGGTTCAGGAGGAATCAGAGATATGGCCGAGCTGAGAGCAGCTCAACTTTGTTCCTAGTGAAATGACCCCTCTGCCATTATTAACTATACAACGCTGTTTAGGAATGACTGTTGCGGCTCCTGTTCGTCAACTTACTTGTAGGAACTCACATATGTGTTACTTATTAACATTAAAAACCCGCATTACATTTTCTGTCCTTTTTTTCCCTCTCTCCATGTAATCAGTCTTCAGCTCCTAAATGCCTGAAGTACAAGAAGCAGCGTGTTCAGAAAGGGTTCTCTCGTGTCACTGGTAGGTAATCTTTAGTCTCATGACCACTATATAAGGCAGCACTGGGTACAGCAGCCAGGAAGACGCGGGGCGTCGTGCTACTCTCTGGATTTAAAATCTCCAGTGGGGCCCCTTACCTGCCCGGGGAGAGTGAGGTGGGTCTCAGATGAGCCAGACCTAGTGCTGGTTCTATCTCTGTGCCTGATTAGCTATGTGATGTGGAGCTGGCAGCATAACCTGTGGGCTTCAATTTCCCTTATCTGTAAATTGGGGAGAACGCTCATTTCGTGAGAATATGACAAGGATTAAGTGATAGCAAATTTTTGATGACAACATCTACTTTTAGAGAGTATGTGGTGAAATGCTGCCAGCTGAAACAGAGATGGGAAGGACTTTTTGGAGAGGCGCCTGGGTGGTTCAGTCAATTGAGCATCTGACTCTTGATTTCAGCTCAAGTCATGGTCCCAGGGTCGTGGGATTGAGACCTGTGTTGGGCTGAGCATGGAGCCTGCTTAAGATTCTCTCTCTTTCTCTCTCTCTCTCTCTCTCTCTCTCCCCCTCCACCACTCTCCCCTGTTTTGCCCTCTCTCTCTAAAAAATAAAAATAAAAAAATTTTAAAAAAGGAAGGATTTTTTGGAAAGCCATTTGGCAACAGGGATCAGGAGGCCTAAAATGCTTGTGCCCTTTGACCCGGTCATTCCAATTATGGGAATCAATCCTAAAGGCATAATCTAAAACAAGGTCAAAGACCTATATACAAGGATGTTTATCACAGCTTTATTTATATTGACATAAAACTGGAAATGACTCAGATGCATGGTGCCAGGGAGAATGATTAAATACGTTATTGCATATTTACGTGATGGAGTATTAGACAGTACTTAATGTGATATCTATAAAGAATTTTTAATCTTTATAAAATCCCCTTTAAAATGTTCAGTGATAAATGGATGGAAGAGAAATTATAGAATATCAGGAAGAGGCACATTAAGACGCTCACAATGGAGGATTCTGTTCATTCCACTTTTGGTGTTTTACAATTTTTTTTTTTTTTTTTTTTTTTTTTTTACAAAGAGCACTTTTTTTTTTTAAGTTGGAAAATCACAACTAAACTTAAAAATATGAAACCCTTAACTGAAGGCATGTTACCGATGTAGACGCATAGATGTCAGTCCTATTCTCCTCCCCCTTAGTATGTTTACTAAGCCGCTGCTAAGCTCAGTGCCAGCTGTGATCTGGACTCTAGGTGCTTCCATACCTCAACTCCCTGCACCTCCTCTGACCTTTCACACTCCTCCACACACCCTGGAGTTCGCACCTGTTGGAAAATCTTGCAGGTCTCTCCTACCCACACTGACTTAAGTCCTGTTCAGCATGACTTTAACTGTAAAGCTCCACTGAGACTCGGGGTTTGGTTAGGTCTGTCCCCTCATTACCCAGTTACACCACTTATCATGCTCTGTGCTGTAAGGACGACACCCTTCTGCTTCAGCAAAATGACAATGAGGGGAGTACATCAAATATAGGTCCCATACCTTTCTCACCTTTGAATTTTCGGTGCTGGGCATGATACTTGGGTCTTAGTAGTTAGTCAAATGAGTACAGGAGTGAAATACTATTATTCCAACACCTTATCTCCCTTTGGTCTCCTCTCAAGGTCCTTATCATTTAGAAATGCCATCTGTCCTCACCTCTGAGCTGTCTTGCAAGTTGGATCATCTGTCTTTGTTTTGTTTTTAATTTTGTTTAATCTTAAAAAAAATCTAAATTAAAAAAAATTTTATTTTGTTTATTTTTTATTTAAAAATTTTTTAAAAAATGTTTATTTACTTTTGAGACAGAGAGAGACAGAGCATGAGCAGGGGAGGGGTAGAGAGAGAGGGAGGCACAGAAGCTGAAGTAGGCTCCAGGCTCTGAGCTGTCAGCACAGAGCCCGACGCGGGGCTCGAACTCACGAACCGTGAGATCATGACCTGAGCCGAAGTCGGAAGCTCAACCGACTGAGACACCCAGGCGCCCCTAAAAATTTTTTTAAATAAAGATTTCTGAGACAGAGACAGAGACAGAGAGATACAGACACACACACACACACACACACACACACACACACACACACACACACAGAGATAGAGAGAGAGAGAGAGAGAGAGAGAGAGAGAGAGCAGGAGAGGAACCAAGAGAGAGGGAGACACAGAATCCTAAGCAGGCTCCAAGCTCAGAGCTGTCAGCACAGATCCCGATGCGGGGCTCAAACCCAAGGATGGTGGGATCATGACCTGACCCGAAGTCAGATGCTTAACTGACTGAGCCACCCAGGTGCCCCAGGACCGTCCGTCTTTGACCTTCCCCATTACTACTTATTCCCAAGACAGCTGCCTTTCTTTCACCTTTGCAATGGCTCCTAAATCTGCCTTTTCTATGAAACAGGACTTCCTCTGCCACTTGCCAGTCAGGACTCCTGGATCCACATGTAGCCACACTGGCTCTCCGGTCTCAGTGTGTACTCAGTGACAGACCATCTCCATTTGTATCTCTGGCAACAGTCCCAGAGTGAACTTACCATGTTGCCCTCAGCTGGCCCCTCTTCTTCCCAATACATTTCTGCCATGGCCCTGCTCAGTCTTTGGCTCCCCCAAAAGCTTGGGTGATTTTCGCTCTAATTTATCCCCCAAAGCCAAGCTCTCATCTAGCCCTGCCTTTTCTCCCCCCTCCGGAATGTTTTCAGATTTCGCCTCCCAATTTTACAATCGCCACTTGAAATGTGTTACTTCTGGGAAGGCTTTTTCCTTTGTGCAGTTTACCCTGTCTCCTCGTTGGAGGTTGTGTCCCCTGAATTGCATTCATTTGCCGCAAGAGCTTAAGTGACAAGGAACATAAAATGAATTATCGCACCCCCACAAAATGCCCCACCCCCAAAAGGAGCCAGGTGCCAACAACAGAAAACCATATGTTTTATATGCATAAAACCATGTACAAAACATAGAAGAGGTCTCTTGGAGAAATTTCCCTTGTCTTTTGCTTTGCACAAGGACCTAGGAGAGTGTGAGAGAGGGTTCAGGAAAAACAAAAATAAAGACAAAACCAAAAAATGCCCCATAAAAACAGGGCTAATGCTTTCTCTTGAACTTGCTGCCATCAGGCTTCTGCCCTCACTGTGTACAGACATGTCCACGGTCACGGTCATCAGTGACTGCCACGTGACTAGATCTAATGGCCAATTCTGAGTCCTTGTCTTCCCTGACCAAACAAAAACACCTGACACAGCTGATTCCCCCACCTCCTCGAAATACCTTCTTCAGTTGGTCTCTGGCACTGTCCTCTCTCTTGGTTTTATTTCTGTCTCCCTGGTGGTGGCTTCTCAGTCTTATTTGCTGTCCCAGCCATTTCATTGCCCTCACACATCATAGCATCCAGGGCTCAGTCCTTCAACCATCTTCTCTCCTCCACCTACACATGGTAGGTGCATCCAGTCTCTTGGCATTATATGCCACACTTACATCTCCAGCCTGAAGTGCTCCCTGAACCTCTGAGTTCCATACGTGCTCACTCTCTGGTATCTCCACTGCAGTGTCCAAAAGGCACTGCCAACTTCACAATCCAAACCCTAGTCCCTGATCTTCCCTCCCAGGTCTGTTCCTTCCAGAATCTTCTCCATCTCAGCTGTGGGCTACTCTATCCTTCCATTTGTTCAGGCCAAAAACCTTGATGTCACCATCTACTCACCTCTTCTTTCCACACCCCACGTCCAGTAGGCCATTCTTCCTTCAAAAGACTTCCAGAATCCAGCCACTTCTCATCCTCCACTGCCATCTTGTGACCCAAGATTCCCTCCCTTCTCACTTGGTTAACTAACTGGAGTCCCTTCCATTCTCCACAAGATAGTCAGATGATCCTGTTAGAGCTAGATCTCTGGCTGAAACCCTCCAGGGGCCCCTATCCCAAAGCGTGTAAGAGCGACGTCTTTAATGGCCTATACTTAGGGTTACCATTAAGTTTCTCTTCCACACCAGGGCATCTGTTAGAATAAAATAGTATCAAGACAATACGTATACATTTGATTTGTCCCAGGCAAACAAGATATATACTTATCCATCCTACAATCACTCACACGGTCTGATTCCCTGTCAACTTCATGAGACCATTGCTTCTCTTCTTTGATCCTTTGGCTCCCCCCGCACTGGTCTCTTTGCTGTTTCTTATACATGTCAGACTTGCACCCTTCTCATGGTCTCTCTACTGGTGATAACCTCTTTCTGGGGATGTTCTTTTCCCATTTGTTCACATGGCTCACCCTTCACCTCCTTCTCGCCTTTCAACAATTGTCACCTTCCCAGGAATATCTTCCTTGACTATTCCGCTTAAAACGGAGGCCCCATTCCCCATACATTTCTTACCAGCCTTTCTTGCTTTATTTTTTTTTCTTCATGATATTTCTTCTGCCATCATTTCTAAAAAAAGTTTTCATTTTTTGTAGAATCAAGGTTGACAATTTTTTTCAGCACTTAAAGACATGCTTATACTATCTTCTGCCTTGCATATTATGACTGACATTTTATACACCTTAAATGACTGAAATAAGTCAAAGACAAATATCATGTGATTTCATTCGTATGTGGAATTTAAGAAACAAACAAATAAAAAATGAGCAAAGGGCAAAAAAAAAAAAAAGAGAGAGAGAGAGAGAGAGAGAGAGCGATAGTGAGAGAGAAACCAAGAAACAGACTTTTAACCACAGAGAACAGACTGATGGTTTCCAAGGGGAGAGGAGTGGGAGGATGGGTTAAATAGGTGATGGGATTAAGGAGTGCACTTTGTTGGGGCCCTGGGTGGCTCAGTTGGTTGAGCGTCCGACTTCGGCTCAGGTCATGATCTCACAGCTCCTGAGTTCGAGCCCTGTGTCGAGCCCTGTGTCGGGCTCTGTGCTGACAGCTCAGAGCCTGGAGCCTGCTTCGGATTCTGTGTCTCCCTCTCTTTCTGCCCCTAACCCACTCGTATTCTGTCTCTGTCTCTCTCAAAAATAAATAAACATTAAAAAAAATTTTTAAAAAAAAGAGTGCACTTTGTTGTGATGAGCACTGGGTGATGTATAGACTTGTCGAATCATTATATTGTACACCTAAAACTAATATTATATTGTATGTTAACTGTATTGGAATTTAAAATAAAATAAAATACAATAAAGTAAAATTAAAATAAAATAAAATAAAATAAAATAAAATTAGTAAATGATCAACGCTGAATAATACATACACATTTCCCAGCCTTTGCTTGCTAGAACTTTTCTGGAGCCCCCATATGTGTGACTGAAGCATTTGTTGATTCGATGCAGGTAATATACATTTCACCAGGCACCAGGGGGACTGTCTCATCTTGAATCCAAATATCCACGGCCTTTCTGATTCTGCTTGGACTCCCCATGTCACTCAACTGAGGTCATCTCTTGGATTTAAGTACATTGGATCTGAAATCCTCAAACTGCTGACTGGAATGCCATGGTAAATCCAACTATGCAGGTTCACGCAGGGCAAATTCACCATTGGGGAGGGATTATGATAAAACTGTCACAATAAATCAAGTAAAAGATATCAATGTCATCTGTAATTATAAAGTATTACACAAATGCCCCGGTTTGCCAGTGTTACTACTACTCTTTTGTATTTCCTACTGGCACAGCGTTCAGATCTCGCCTTTGTTTTTTTTTTTTTTTTTTATTTATTTTTGGGACAGAGAGAGACAGAGCATGAACGGGGAAGGGGCAGAGAGAGAGGGAGACACAGAATCGGAAACAGGCTCCAGGCTCCGAGCCATCAACCCAGAGCCTGACGCGGGGCTCGAACTCACGGACCGCGAGATCGTGACCTGGTTGAAGTCGGACGCTTAACCGACTGCGCCACCCAGGCGCCCCAGATCTCGCCTTTGTAAAGTGGAAGGAAGAGAAGAAAGGCTGCAAGTGTCTAGGCTGAGGACTTCTTGATACTTGTTCCTGTGTCACTACCTCAGACTCATTAGGTCCCCAAATTATTTTCTTATCTTCGCTTCCTTTCTATTTCATGTCCATCCTGAGCACCTTCAAGTTTCTAGTCTTCTAGGCTATAAAGCCAGGAGCTAAAAAGGAGAGAAACTTAGTAGAGCTCTCTACCACTATGGCTGTTCCCTCTCCTTCATCTGTGGCAAAGGCTATCATTTGTTTTTTAAATATTATCCTGCTTCACTCCCCTTCTCCATTTCTACTACCAAAACCTTGAACTTCAATCTTCCCAGCTCATGTCCGGATTGCTACAGCTGGCCTCCCTGACACACGATACCTTCACACGAACCCACTTTTTTTTTTTTTTTTTGAGAGAGAGAAAGAGAGAGTGCAAGGGGAGGGGCAGAGAGAGAGAGAGAGAGAGGGGCAGAGGATCCGAAGTAGGCTCTGTGCTTATAGTAGTAAGCCTAATGTAGGGCTTGAACTCATGAATGGGAAATCATGACCTGAGCCGAAGTCAGATGCTCAATCAACTGAGCCACCCATGTGACCCACACACTAACCGACTCTTATAAATTGCCTGAAGAAGTTTCTGGTAACGATTGACTCTCTAATACACCACTACTCACTGACCAAATTATAATTTCCCCATTACAGGGGAGGGCATTTCAAACCTTTTGTGGTAAGGCCCCTCCCAAAGACCTTACCTGTCACAGCCCACCAGCTGCAGGCTCCAACAATACCCCATCACGAGGCCTAGGCTGTCCCCGGGTCCTTGGAGCCAGCATAGCAGGATCCTCATCCTGATGTCAGACGGGGTCCAGAATTGGTCTTGCTATCCTCAGAGCCAATATCTTGTGTGTTACCTCCTTCTCAAAACTTTACTATCTGTCTCACGACCCACAGCTTCTACACTGTATCTGTCAGACAGTATTATCGAATTTGTCGTAAAAATACATTTTACTCATTAATCAAAAGTTTGTGGCCAACCTCATGGCTATGCTTTCATAGGGTCCTGAAATGACAGAAGGCAGCACCATCTAGGGGGATAGGGCACAAGCTTTGGAACCAGGAAGGCCTGGTTTCAGATCCCAGTTTGCCGACTGACCTCCAGGTTCCAGACCTTGAGAATGTCACTTGCTCTCTTCAAGCCACAGCTTCTGCCTCCTCTTTTTGAGGCATGATCATATCCTACAAATCATACCATTTACCATTTTAAAGTATACAATTCAGTAGTATATTCACAAAGTTGTACATCCATCACCGTGACTTAATTCCACAACGTTTCCCCACGCCAAAAAGAAACTCCATACCCATTATCGGCCACTCCCCATTCCCCTCTCTCTCAGATGCGGTCAACCACCAATCTGCTTTCTGTCTCTGTGGATTTGCATGAGCCTCAGTTTTAACGAACTCCACACTAAGCATAGCACTTGCCTTTTAAGATGGCTGTGGCGGGGGAGGCAATTTTCGCAAAATTTCTAGTTCAGTATGTGGCATCTAAGAGGACTTTAATCGGTTACTAATAGTGTGGTAATTATTTCTCTCGCTCCTTCAGATTCCTCAGTATGAAACCCTTAGCTGCAGCCAACTTATCTTCTTTATCACTGTCCTCACCTTGCCCTCTCTGTTCTTACGTCTTGGCTCCTTTCAGTCTCCCAGATTCCTGCCTCTGCAAACCCAACATTTAAGATCCAGCTGAAATCCTACCTCCTAAATGCGAAACCTTCCCTGGTGTAACGTCTGTTTTCATCCCCTGGTTTTCCTCAGCTACCATGGAGACAGGAGAAAAAACCTTTTCAGGCTTTTCAGCTTGACTTGAAACGTTTCCAATATAGTGAGATTCTGGCCACAGCTCCAAGCTAGTCAAGCTTGTATTTACTCTAGATTTTGCTTTGTGACACATACAGGGCTGCTCATACACACAGCTGCTTTGTCACAATAAAGAAAAACATTGCTACGGTATTTTGGGGAGAAATTTCTGATCTTGCACCCTAACCTCTGTTACGCAATGACGTTGAAGCAATAAATAGTGACATTTTAGTAGCCTGTACATGGCAGCTATATTTTTCCACATTCTTAGGATTCGTAAATTTAGAGCCATCAAAGATTACACCCTCTTCAGAGTTTATTTGGTCTTGGAAACCTTCTTAATGAGTTTGACATTTTTATTAGGCTCAAAGTCTTCCACCAAAGCCTGGTGTAATTATAGTCATTTATAAAGTAGCCAACATGAAAAGAGCCTTGGCAGCCCTAAGACAATGCCTCACGAAGTCCAGCAGCTTGGGAATATTCACCCGGTTCTCCATTCCCTGTCCTGGAAGCACCATGGAGGCCAGAGGGGTAATCACCGGGGCTGGGGTAAGAGTGGACGACCCACAATGCTCTTTCTAGCTGTGAAATGCTTTCATTCTAGGCTGACTTCACAAATGCATCAATTCTTCCCACCCACCACCCCCATCCACCCTTGAGGGAATAAAAGAACCTGCCCTCCCACACAGTAGGAATTGTTCAATGATTGTCTTTAGCATAACACAATAGTTAATGGCTCCCACTCTGTAGCCAGATGGGGCTCTGTCCAAATCTCGCTTCTATCATTTACTCATTTCAGACTGTGGGCAAGGTATTTATTCTCTTTAAAACCAAGTTTCCTTATCATTAAGGTGGCCATAATATGTAAAGTGATTATTACAGTGTCTAGAATACAGTAAGCATTCAGTCAGTGATGGCCATTGTTACTATTTTAGGTGTCATCCTCTTCCTCCTCCTCATCAGACAACATACTCATGAGCCAGGTGTGGAGGTCATTAAAAATGGCTGAATATGGGTACATGCTTCCAGTTATAAGAAAGTTCCGGAATGGTGACGATAGTTAACAATACTGTGTTGTATGCCTGGAAGCTGCTAAGAGAGTAGATCTTAGGCATTCTCATCACACACACACACAGTTGTAACTATGTGAGGTGAAGGATGTTCACTAAATTTATTGTGGCAATCGTTTTCTGACATATACACAGATCAAATCATTATGTCGTACACCTGAAAATAATTCAACGTTATATTTCTTTTTTTATTCAAAAAAATTTTTTTAACGTTTATTTATTTATTTTTGAGACAGAGAGAGACAGAGCATGAACAGGGGAGGGGCAGAGAGACAGGGAGACACAGAATGTGAAACAGGCTCCAGGCTCTGAGCTGTCAGCACAGAGCCCGACGCAGGGCCCGAACTCACGGACCGTGAGATCATGACCTGAGCCGAAGTTGGACGCTTAACTGACCGAGCCACCCAGGTGCCCCTCAATGTTATATTTCAATAATATTTCAATAAAGCTAAAAACCAAACCAAAGCAAGCAAAATGGTGGAGTATGATTCATTCAAATAATTCCCAATCATTCCTTTTCTACTTCAATGTCCCAAATATTTAGAAGGTACCTCGTGTTAGGCACTGTACTAGGTACTATGGAAATTAATAAGATTTGACCACTTGAAGGCTGGCCGACAGGCACTCCAGGAAGAGGGCAAGGCTTGGAAATCCAGACAGAGCCTTCTGTGTGAGTGTCAATATTGTACAGAATACTGTCTAATCCACAGAACTGACTGTAGCTAATTAGCGGTATTTTCCCAAGGCCACATTGCTATAAAATCTTAATTGCTGTTTTAGTCTTAAAAAAAAAAAAAAGCTTTTGCTGCTCAGATCAGTCACTTCAGAAGGGAAATTAAATAGGTTTTCACCAGACGGAGTCATAACGGAAAGATGACACTAACCAAGCCTGCATGTTGTAGAAATTGAGACGGGAGAGCTTTGGGGAAAACAGAGAACCAAAGTATGTATCAGTGAGATTTGTGGCTCAGTTGCTAAAAAGGACCTTCTCATACTGGGGTGCATTGTGGGGAAGACATTGGGGCTTTATGTGGCTCCCAGTCTTCAGGCACAAAGGGAGCCTCGCCACACAATGCAGGGAGATGACATTTGCCCTTGAATGCACACACATTCTTCCGGGCCTGCGGCCAGCGTCCACCAGAGCAGCTGAGTGGCAGAATGTAACAGTTCTTACTTGAAAAAATGCTCTTCATCAGGTTGTACGAAGCCAATGGAGCGGGACCGTGCCCGGGGGGGAGGGGGGTGCATGCCACCAGACCGATGGAGTGTAATCACCCTGCATTAGGATTCGGGCAGCGTTCCTGGTTTTAGGTCCTTCTTAGCCTTGAGAGACTCCACAGCATTTCTGTGACCACACAGGTGAAGAAGATCTGATCAGAACAGTAAACAGTTTGCAAAGATCTGAGCCTCAAGTTGAGGATCCAGGAGAGCACATAATGATGCGTATGAGAAGGGCCTGGCGTAGCAGGGGCTTCGTGCATGTCTGGTGAGCATGTGACGATGTGAAGGAATGTACTGACAGAAAGCAGGCTCGGCATATGACATCAGCCTGGAGGCCTTGGACTCTCCCCAGGGACAAGCATCCATATTTTCACTCGGTTGGAAAAAACCCCAGCAAATGCATCAATCAAGTATTTATCTTGTACATACTATGCAACCAGCAGTGCACCACGCTCGCCTCCAATCAGAGGCCCAGATTGCAAAGAAATACGAAATGTGGTCCCTGACATCAGAGACTGACAGTTTAGTTCGGGAGACAAAACTAAGCCACATGAGATAAACACTCGTACCCCGTATCAATAAGGGTTTCGCGAAGGTTTTCAGGTGGTCTCCGCTGTAAATATTGACTCTAAGTACAAGTGGGATTCAGGGAAAGTAAAAAGGTCAGAGCGAGTCTGAGGAGTTGAAAAAGGTGCCACGAGGGGGAGGCGGAATTTCAGCTAGGTTGCCCCTAACAGGGGGGCCACACACCTTCACCAACCTTTAAAAAATAACTTCTGAGAGCAACGGGAAGAACTCTGTTCATTACACTGTCTCTAAGCACCGAGCAATCCTGTGAGATGGTTGCTGTCCCAGGTTGTTTGGTTTGTCAGAGGTGAGAGGGCATTGGAACCCAGGGCTGTTCCTGCACCTCACACAGCTGCACAAGCACGGTGGAATTTGCCTAAGCCCTGTCCTCAGTCTGTATGCTAAAAATATGGTCCTTTCAGAAGCCTGTTCAGAATACTGTGGCTTTTCTGGATCCTGCCTGAATTCCCTGGCTGGCAGGGAGGGAGCACAAAAAAAAAAAGCAGCATTCAATGGAACTAATCTATCGTGCGTTGGCACTAAATTGAGAATTTATGAAGGAGGTTTGTTCTCCTGCTCGGGAGCTTAATTATGGAAATATTGTTCTTGGCATTGGCCTGAGGCGTCTGCCATCTTGAAGACTGTAAGCAACTCGTTTAGCCGCGACATGGACTATAGAGACGCCTTCGAGGAGTCGCATGGTGCTCCTCAGAGCACGTGGTGGGGTTCTCTTGAACGAAAACTCATGGGCCCGGTCGTTCTGGCTTCAAAAGACTATCTGAGTTACCATTAAGACCCCTGGCTCCCTGGGTATGAGTGGAAAACTCCAGCAAAAAGCACAGGGGAAAGGAGAAGGGGTGAGTGCCACAGGGCAGGAGGGAAACAGACACAACAAAATAACAACCCCTCTCCTCAACCTGCAGTCAAACCCTGGCCTTCACAATAATCACTTGGTTTGTTATACTTGTCATGCACACATTTCAGCCTTCCTCTTCTCAACACCCATCAACGCCTACAGATTAAAGGTCAGACTCTTAGCCTGGGGATGTGTCCTGGCTGACTTCTCAAGTCTCCTGATGCAGCCCACCAGCCAAACCAGTATCTTCTAAATATATCATGGGCTGGATATCTTCTGCCCTTGCTTCTTGCTCTTACTCCCCGGGCCTAGAAGGCCCTCATCACTGACCTACCTGGTCAACTCTTACCTGTCCTTCAAGGACTATCCCCACAGCGACCAGCTCTTTGAACCTTTGCTAACCCCCATGACTTCGTCCTCTGGAACAGCCCTTCCTACGTGTCGTTTGCCATTCTCTTTGCTCAGCTTCGATTGTTCTAACGAGCACTTGTCTCTCCCCAGCCAGGCCAGGAACACCTTGAAGGCCTAGATCATGATTTATTCATCTGGAGGATGCTGGGTTACAGGACAGGACCTGGCTCGCAGCAGGCACTCGCTAAATGTCTGAGGGAAGAAAAGCAATTCAAGGGGGTGCCTGAACTCACTCCCATTGGAGCTGTTCCCTGGTGAGATGCCCTGCAGAGCCCCGGGGGCTCAGAAGCTTTGCCTGGGGTTTGGGTAGTGAGATCCGCTCTCCCACTCAAGGAGGCCATGGATGGAAGAGGCCGCTCTTACATGGAGCACTGAGCTTGTGAAAAACCCACAAGTATCATCCAATGACTTAGGGGGGAAAGTATGCAAGAGAAACTTGCATAATTCCTCAAAGCTCAGTGGTTTGACCAGTGAGATGTTCATCTTGGTGTTCCAAGTGAAATATGAAAGACGTATTCTCTGTAAACATGCTTTTTGGTGAAAACTCTTCTCTCTATAGACCTTGTTATCCCTATAGTGACTTCTCTTATTATGCTTCTTACAGTGTGTGTTGTCTACTGGAAGAACTAGCATAAATATTCTGTATTAAGAAGTCAGAAAGAGTCGCATCTATGTTAAATATATATAATCTATTCGGCGACTCTCTGGAAATTTGCAAAATACATACCAGATGTTAAAGAGCCAAACTGTCAGTGTTTAGCCAGGTTGTTTTTACACATTCTTGCCTATTTGAGAACGGAGATTCTATGTAGCACCAAAGAAGGCCTATGATGGAAAGCATAGCCAGGAATCTGAGAAATTTGATGCTATAATTCAGAAATAATCTAAATAGTCTATGTTCCACCCAAAAACAAGATTAAAAGAACAATATTGTTGGAACATTAAGAAAAGAAACAACTTCAAAGCTAAACCTTCAAGCAAAGAATTTGGACTGAAAGAAAAAAGTGAAATGTAGTCAAATATTTTGGTTTAGCAATAGTTCCTGTTTGCCTCGCCCAGCCCTGTTCCCTAAAGCTTGTGGCTTCAATGTTTCTTGGCCGCTTTCCTTCATCCCCACCCCCCCTCTCTGGCGGCAGCTCTTAAACAACAGCATTCCAAGCCAGGAGGGCCAGGGTCACCCCAAGGCCCAACGAACCCCCACCATTCGTCCACCCCCTCCGCTTCAGCTCTCCCTGGACAGAGCATGGTTCCCCAGCTGGGAAGCCAGCAGGGTTCTAATGCCACCATGCGCCACAGGAAACGAGCAGAAAATGGTCCCATCGTTAACAGGTGGCCCAGATTGAGTCTGAATAGCACTGTCCAAATAATAATCCCCCTAGGCCTCTTCAGCCCCAGGAACCTTGAGAATTCAGAGTCCTCACAAGTGTCTTGATCTGGAGTAACTAGATAGAACTGGCTTTCTTAGCTGGCTCCCACAGAGCCAGTCTGAGGTAGGTACTATGGACCATCCGAATGGCAATTCACAGTTTATAAAATACACAATTCTTAGCAATAAGCTTTCACAGCACCTTCTGGAAGGTGGACTACTTGATGCATTTATTGGGTGAGAGAAACAAATGGTTACTTCTGGAATGTGGTGGAAGAATGCGTTCTTTCTTCCATTAAAGAAAAAGCACCTTTGGATAATTATCTTGTGTTTGTACTTGGAGAAAAGAGTTAGAAAGAGAGAAGACCACAATGAGGCTGTGATTTTGACTAGGTATCTACCCATAGAGGGGCGGCCCACACCGTGTCATTTGTGAAAGGCCACTCTCCCCTCAAACCAGTCAGCAAAACAGAAGTCACCTCATCGTTTTACCCATCGCTCAGCGATTTGTCAAAGACATGTTTTTAATAAAGGATGGAATGAATACTTACAAGAAACGAAAACACAAACAAGGAATACCTCAAGGACATTCTGGTTGTGATTTAAGAAACAAAAAATTCTAAACAAAACCTTTGTTGGGAAAGGAAAGTAGCGATGAGGTTGGACAGAGGACTCATGTCCCTACTTTAAGGGTTAGAAGATGCTGAAACAGTCACCCAAGAAAGCTGTGCTGTCTCTCTCAGTGAAAACAACATGTGCAGTTATGCAAACACAGACTCAAACCTTTCTCTGCCACTTACACTGACCTTGGGCAAGTTTCTTAGCCTCTTTGGGTCTTGGTTTCCTCATCTACAGAATGGGTATAACTACCTTCCATGTTTTTTTTTTTAAAGTGTATTTATTTATATTGAGAGAGACAGAGTTGGGGAGAGAGAGAGAGAGAGAGAGAGAGAGAGACAGAGAGAGAAGCACAAGTGGGGGAGGGGCAGAGAGAGAGGGAGAGATTGAGAATCCCAAGCAGGCTCCACACTGTCAGCGCAGAGCCCTACGCAGAGCCGGATGCAGGGCTTGATGCAAAGCCCGATGTGGGGCTTGACACCGGACTCAATGCGGGGCTCGAACCCATGAACCACTGTGAGATCATGACCTGAGCTGAAACCAAGAGTCACACACTCAACCAACTGAGCCGCCCGGGCACCCGAGTACCTTCCATCTTTAAAAGGAGGGTATTGAACTAGCAGATCTTGGGGCAATGAGGGGAGGGGATTCTTCTGCTCTAATAATTCAGGGGGAATGTTCTCCATTGCAGTACAGTTGCAGTTAATTATTAACAGGACTCTTCGGAACTACAATAACCAGGAAAGGATGCTATCTGCTTCCCTTGGACTTGCATAACGCAGATGTAATTTTAGGTACTTTGAACTTCCAAAACTCTAACTGTACCACTTAGGATATAAGCAACTTTTTAAGATTCACACTGTCTGACTTCCAGGCCGTTCTTCTAGTGTCCTCCCAGCGTCATCCAATATCTACACAGAGTTACTACTAATCCAGGGTACAAGCTTCCAATCCTGATGTGATTAAAGAGAGAAGCCCATACCTTTAGTTTGGTAATCATATCATCCAGCTTTCTGAACCAAGCCGATTCCTGTTCTCTCTGCTCTGGCAATACAGACTTTTCTCGTTCCTACCACACCTTCCCTCTTAACTCCCACCATTGGGACTGTCCATGGCCCTATACAGCTGGCAAATGCTTCCTCCACCTCCAATGCCCAGCTCAGAAGTCACCTCTTCAGAGAAGGCTTCCCCAATCCCCTCCCTCCCAAAGAGACCTAGCCACTGGCCTCACCTGTTCCTAAGCTCTTTGTGCATCCCCGTTTACGTCTCTCTTTCTTTCCACTACGAGTTCTTGCAGACCATGCCTAGATCTTATTTTCCTTCACACTCCAGCACATCACACAATGCAGCAGTGGGTTAAAACAAGGGTACTAATGACCTGCGATATCAGCTTCACACGTCTGCTGCCCAGGCTGGGGACGCCACTGAGACTCCAAGGAGGAGGCCTACGATCTCTCCACCTGAGGCAGCATGGGAAACTCTTTGGTTGGGGAAGACTGGATCGCCTGGTTGCACCTGGCTCAGGTTGGCTCCTCCTGGACTAGGGCAGAGGCTGGTTCACAGAGGGGCAGAATCTAAGTAGAAGGAGATCCACGGACTGGATGTTAGGAATGGACGGGAGCAAATGGTAACAGCAATCGGGTGGGTCCCTGGGCTTCGGGGCCGAGGGTGCAGAGGGAGGTACCAGGCAGGGACAGGCAAGCCCCACACTGCTGTGCTCAGCACCCGACAGAGTCCACTTCCAGCTGCCACCTCACCACCTTCTCATGTCCCTCCCACCTACAGCACCTTCCCCTTCCCTCTTTTCCACTGGCCCCCCTCCCTCGGTGACCTTTAACAGTCACTGGTTTGGTATAAGAATCTCCAACTAACCACAGAGGACAGAAAGGGAGCGTGTGACCGGATAGCGTGCCAGGGAAGGGGCAGGAGCAGGTGTGAGGGGTATTCCCACCCTGCTGGTGCTACTATTTTGTCTCGAGCCACTTAGTGTGGTTTTAAAAGGCTACCCATGAAACTTTCTTATGTGCTCTTTCTATCACAATGACGCTAAGGGACAAGGCTGGGGCCAGGAAGAGAACCTCCACTTATGTTTCCTTCGATCTAGATCTGATCTGACTCCTGCCAGAAAGAACTTGAGCTTCAGACCTCAACTCTCCCCAGCTGTGTATTCTAATGTGGTGGGGACCTCAGACGTGCCCAGAAAAGCCAATCGGCCCACAGTAGATTCTGTCAATGTTCTGGAAACCAAAGCCCAGACCTCAAGGAGGACATGGTTTCTGCGGGGAAATGTGTTCTGAATTCCACCTTGTGATGCCAGGCAAATGGCTTCTCCCCCTGCTCCTCCACAAAGATGTAACTGCTCGGCTCCCAGGATAAGCAGGGCCATGTGGTTGTGCACATGCTCAGATGGTTCCTACGGCGGCAGGGGGAGGGCTCTGCGGGACCCCCACAGCCTCCTGCTCTCTGCACTGCTTCCCTCGGGCATTTCCCTGCTGGATGGAACAGGCAAGAACAGAGCGTTCACCTGGGCAACCCTCTGCTCAGGAGCCTTGAATGACTTCCTTGTCGAAAGATCTAAATTTCCTCTTCCAGTATTCCTGGTCCTCCCAAATCTACTTCTTCCCACGGTAACCACATGCTGGCTTATAAATGCACGTTCTCCGCTCTTTCAGGTTTTACTGCTGCACGACCCAGAGGAAACACTGTAAGCTCTGAAGCAAAACCCTAGTTCAAATCCCAGCTATATCACTTGCTAGCCAGTAATCTTGGGCAAATAAACTCATGCCTTAGCTCTCCTTTCTTTCTCTTTAAACTGAAGGATATTAACACTTGTTTCATAGGACTGTTGGGAAAATTATCCGAGATAAGGTTCACGAAAACCTGTCACGGGGCCTATCACACATGAGGTCCACACACACCTGTTTTTGTCTTTTCTTTCATGATTTATATAGTGAAACCACTTCTGACCAACACCATTCACATTTACTTGCCTTCTTATTACAACTACTTTACTTGCCTTCTTATTACAACTACTTTTTTGCTAGTTCTTGGTGTATGGAAGATGCCTGGCTTTGGGGCGTGTGTGTGTTGTGTGTGTGTGTGTGTGTGTGTGTGTTTTACTAATGAAAACATCTGGCTGGAGCCTCAAGCTCTCTCCCCACAAAGGGGCTGCTTGCAAACATTCCTGCCGAAGGTTGCACCAGGCCTCCCTCCCCCAGTGACAGTCCCTGCCCTTTGACAATCCCTGATGCCCTGCCATCACGTACCCCCCCAGGTGCTCGCCCTCAGAGTCTCTGTTTCAGCGTCATCTGTCACACATGAAACGTGCCACATGCCCAGCGGGGAAGCCGGGTGATGACCCGCTCCTGCACCTTGACAACGGAGGTTGGTTCTCATCCAAGGAGATGGTTGCAGCAGTATTCTTGCTTCCACGAGAACCGAAGATGTCTCCACATTAAAAATCCTTTTCGCACCTGGTCATGTGTTTGTGACACACACACATGAGAAGCAGAGACTTACAGAATGACACCTGGGCTTCGGCCAAAGGTGGGCCAACGTACCAGTCTTGAAAGACTGACAAAGCCACAGGCAGACCCGACTCAAGTGCCTGCCTTGCCACACACTCCGTACGGCCTCCCCTCAGGCCAGCCTCGATGTCAGTTTTCTGAGGTTTACGTTAATAAACGACTGTCCTGCCTACTTTGTGACAAGAAGATGAGAAGATGTCTATAAAAGGGCTTTTCGATGTTGAAAAGCCCTTCCATAATACAAGGCCTCATTCTTACTCCTCCTGTACACACTACTGTACGAGGGTCGCCAGTCCTCAGCCCCCACGCCGTGTCCAGGGCCTCACTGCCTCCAGGTTACATCACTGCCTGTCTCCCAGTCAGTCTCCG
This sequence comes from Neofelis nebulosa, assembly GCF_028018385.1. Lineage (NCBI taxonomy): Eukaryota > Metazoa > Chordata > Mammalia > Carnivora > Felidae > Neofelis > Neofelis nebulosa. The sequence continues at coordinate 34,853,694 of NC_080788.1, forward strand.
CCCAGCGCTGGCTCACAAATTAACCTCTGATTCGGTTCTACACAAATGCACTGAGGACTATCTCACACCTACAGACGAATCAAGAGACTCTTGTGTTCCCACCGTCCAGACAGAGCACAATGTCCTTCTCCTGATCCCACCCTCTTCTCTCCTTCATCTGCCACAACCTCTCTCCTCGATTACGTGTTATTATCGTCATGCATATGCTTATACACCTATTAATATTTATAGAACCATAGATAATGGGTCTTTTTTGTATTTTATGTTTTTAAAGTTTTTTTTAAATTTTATGTTAGAGAGAGAGAGCACACATGCAAGCAAGGGAGAGGCAGAGGGAGAGAATCCTAAGCAGGCTCCACACTCAACACGGAGCCTGACGTAGGGCTCGATCCCACGACTCTGGGATCATGACCTGAGACGAAATCAAGAGTCAGATGCCCGACCGACTGAGCCACCCAGTTTATATCATGATATTTTAAAAATTTATTTTTAAAGTTTATATCATATTATACATACATAATTCAGAAGCCATCTTTGTCCTTTATCTTTTATTTTTTTGTTGTTGTTCATGATGATACATTTTGAAGTGCTGCTCTGTGTTTCATTACATGCGTAAGCCTCAACTTACTGATCTTTTCTCCCGAGGATGGACGTGGAAAGTGTTTCCAATTATTCACAATTATAAATGGTGCCGCCAGAAATATTTTTGTACTTGACTGTGAGTATACATATGTGAGAGTTTCTCTGGGCAATGGTTTTCAAATGCTTTTGAGCACAGCCCCCAGTAAGAAATATCTTTTATATCACAGTATACTAGACAAAACATAAAATATCCACACACACACACACACACACACACAAGTGGAGCTGTTTCCAGAAATAATATCCTTTCTGTGTCCTCATCCTTTAATATAAAACATTCCATTCGATATTTTAAATGCCGGTCAAAACCCACTAAATTGATTTCATGCACTTTTAATGGGCCTAGGGTACCTACCTAGGCGTGGAATTGCCAAGTGGATGGAGGGCTATGTGAACTTTCAACTCCCCATTAAAACATATTTTAAATCACTCTCCAGCTTAAAAAACACAAGAGTTCTCTAATGTCTAACACCCCACAGCAAATTCCTGGGTCTCTTTGACAGGTTTCCCTTTTGCCCCACTACATACTTTGCTTGTTCCTGCCTTTGTTACACAGCTCCACCTGCCTGCCCCTTCTCCCTCTCCCCTGCATAATGGTGCCCATCTCCCCCGCAAAGATCCTAGGCTACCCCTACCCCCACACTGCCCTTGAACTTAAGCTGTATTAAAAACGCTATTATGATATTTACTCTTTAATTTTCAACTGCTTTCTGTGTCTCACTTTGTCTCCAAATGACAAGATTCTTTTTTTTAAAGTTTATTTATTTATTTTGAAAGAGAGAGAGAGAGAACATGCACGAGTGGGGGGAGGGGCAGAAGGAGAGGGAGAGAGAGAATCCCAAGCAGGCTCTGCCCTGTCAGCACAGAGCCAGTTGCAGGGCTGGAAATGTGAGATCATGACCTGAGCCGAAACCAAGAGTCAGACGCTTAACCAAATGTGCCACCCAGGAGCCCCGAAGATGACAGAATCCTTGAGGGCGGAGCTATATCACTGCAAAGCTTCTGGTCTGAGAGCCAGAGGAGCTCGCCCTGGAGTTCGAAGTCCCAGCTCCAACTCACTGGGTTGTTACCTTGATCTTTTAACCTCTTTGAGCTCTAGCTTCCTAACATGTAAAATGAAAATATGGTAGAACTTTTTTTTTTTAAGGGGAAATCATATCTCAGCTGTGGAAGTGCTTTACAAACTGTAAAGGGGCAGAGAAGGGCTGGTGTGCGTTTCACATCCTCCACAAGACCTCCGCAGTGGACATGATGCTTGTCGGTTGTGACAAGCAGCCTCCCTCAGGAGATGCACACAGCTCCATGAGGGAAACACAACAGAGTGGTAGGTAGAATTCTACCTGAGCATGTGATAGATTTTACTACCATGATTAGGTCATGTTAAATGGCACGGCTGACTTTAAGATAGAGAGATTATCTGAGTGGCCTGACCTAGTCACAAGAGCCTTTTAAAAGCAGAGAGTTTTCTCTGGCTGGTTGCAGATTTGAAGCATAAGAAGGATTTGTCATGCTGTTTCTGGCTGGAAGGTGGAGAGGTCTCGTGGCAAGGAATGGGGGAGCCCCAAGGGCCCCCAGTTGACAGCCAACAAGGAAACGGGGACCTCAGAAATGAATTCTGCCAACAACCAGGGAGCTTGGATGATCACTCCAGGCTCCGTATGAGGATGGCAGCCATGGGGACACCTTGATTTCAGCCCAGTGACACCCTGAGCAGAAAACCTAGGCATGCCGTGTCCAGACTTCTGAGCTACAGACATGATGATGCAATCAATACACAATACATACCATTCATGTAATATGCATGTATCTGTATATAATAGGGAAACTATGAAACAGTACATCTGTGTTGTTTTAGGCTGCTAAGTCTGTGCTAATTTGTTACAAAGCAATGGAAATCTAATAGAAATATACATAGAACTGGCAGGTTTAGCCGCTGGCCAGGTTTTCCATTCCTCTGCCTGTAAAATGGGTGCCTCTCACTTGCTGTTTTACCTTCCAAATCATGGTGGCTCAGATACTTTAAAAGTTATGAATGGAGGGGCGCCTGGGTGGCTCAGTTGGTGGAGCGTCCGACTTCATCTCAGGTCACGATATCACAGTTTATGAGTTCGAGCCCCGCATCGGGCTCTGTGCTGACAGCTCAGAGCCAGGAGCCTGCTTCCGATTCTGTGTCTCCCTCTCTCTCTGCCCCTCCCCAACTCATGCTCTGTCTCTGTCTCTCTCTCAAAAATAAATAAACATTAAAAACATTTTTTTTAAATACATAAAAGTTATGAATGGAAAATAAAAACCAGGGTTGAGGGTAGGGAGAGATAAAGGAACAAATCTGAGGGGTATACACCATGTGTTGGCAGGTACAACAGAGGAGAGGAGAATCATCACCCAGGAGTATAGTAGCAGTCTCTTTGGAGTGAAATTACTTGGATAAAATAACAAACGTTCTGAACTGCGTTCAGGGTCGGAAAATGAAACCAGATGGTTGAATTATTATTTTTCACACATATGCTTTCTCTCTTCCGGGCACTTGTTTACCTAAAGGTATTTCTAATTCCTTTTGTCATCAAGACCTCCACAGACTTTCAACAGACAGATCACCATGGGAAAAACTTGGGGCCCCTTTCAGAAGGGCAGCTAGCTCCAGGTACGGCTCTCTCAAACGCCAGCTGGCCTCAAGCACATTAACAGTAGGTACGGGATGCGTGTGAAGAGCCAGATCTTATGGAACACCCAAAAGGAATAACATAGCAATATTCTCTTACCTAAGTTCAGTTTGTCCCCAATTTGTAAGGGCGAATGATCTTAAACTGAAAACATAATTACCATTAATTTCATAAGAAAAAAGTCAACACAATCCAGAGCCCGAAATTAAATCAATGTAGGTAAAGACAACACCACATTACCACTAAAATGGTCTTAAGTACCGTACTAGAAAGCATTGGTGTCATAATAGAACTTAACCAAGTGCTTTTTTTGTTATGAGTTAGTCAAACAAACAACTGTTTATCTGTTCTTGGGCTATAACCCCCTGAATACTTAAGACTAGACTAAAACAACAAAACATGTACAAAGCACTGCAAGGTTTTTTTTTTTATTAAAAATTTTTTTTTAATGTTTATTTATTTTTGACAGAGAGAGAGAGAGAGAGAGAGAGAGAGAGAGAGAGAGAGATAGCATGAGCGGGGGAGGGGCAGAGAGAGAGGGAGACACAGAATCGGAAACAGGCTCCAGGCTCCGAGCTGTCAGCCCAGAGCCCCCGACGCGGGGCTCGAACTCACGGACCGCGAGATCGTGACCTGAGCCGAAGTCGGACGCTCAACTGACTGCGCCACCCAGGTGCCCCAAAGCACTGCAAGTTTAAATAATACAACCTTTAATTTAAGAAACGGTAAGTCAGAAGAGATCAATGAACACGGTGCAAAGGACATGGAGCTCATTGAGCAAACCCGGCATCGTAATGAACGGCATCCTTGCTGTAACTAGTAAATCGAGCCAGATGTTGGTCCCATCTGCACCACTGCCCAGGTGGCCCCCTGGAGGTCATAGCTGCTCACGAGGTGCACCAATCCAAACTGGCTTTCACAAATACGAAGACAGCCCCCTGAGGGCTAAATCGGGGGCCCAAAGTAGAAGTTTTAGTAAAGCCAAATGGTTGTAAACTGAAGAGGCATAATGATACGGCGCTTTACAGTTTGCAAAGCACTGCTCCCATCTTGAAAGCTTCTCCACACCACCACATTTGTTTTTACCTCCACGTGTCCGACAACTGTCATTCGCCACCTTCTACAGCGTCTTGTACTCCTCCTTAACTAAGACTGTAAAGTCCCAGAACGTTAAGAGACCTTGGCCATCATGTTTAACATTTGAGAAGCCACAGATTAGGTGATCATCCTGCCTTCTGTCCATTTCCTTGCACCTCATCTAGAAAAGCTTTTCTGATTCCTCTAGAACACACAAATCCGTGAATTAGTCAATCAGCATGTATTCATCAAGCATTCCTTATGCCCCAGCACTGGTCTTGAGGGATTTAAAACAACATATTAAACAGAGTTTCTTGCCCAAACAGGGTACATTCTAGACCAGGAAACAAGGCTTACACATGTGATAATTTTGGGGCACCTGGGTGGTTCAGTCGGTTAAGCGTCAGACTTCGGCTCAGGTCATGATCTCGCGGTTCGTGGGTTTGAGCCCTGCGTCGGGCTCTGTGCTGACAGCTCAGAGCCTGGATCCTGTTTTGGATTCTGTGTCTCCCTCTCTCTCTGCCCCTCCCCAGATCGTGCTCTCTCTCTCTCTCTCTCTCAAAAATGAATAAACATTGAAAAAATTTTTAAAAAACGTGATAATTTTGAATAAAAGGATACTAAATGGTTTTTTTTTTGTTTGTTTCTGTTGTTTGTTTGTTTGTTTGTTTTGTTGTTAGGACAGTCCTGGAACATACTCTTGGGGCATTTTTTTGCAGTTTATATTGACTAATCCAGTATTTTCCAAAAAAAAAAAACAAAAAAAAAAAACAACCAACCCATTTATTATATAAAAAATTCTATTTAGGTTTACAAGTATTTGTATAGCACTTCAATATAGGCTTTGGCAGGGGTTATAATAAAAGACATTGTAAGGTTGATAAAAATTGAAGAAGAAACCAGGAAACTGAAAATATCAATCTTAAGTGGCTTTGGTTGAGTATAAAATCTGAATTTGAGACTACTGGCAGCCAAGGCAAAAAAGATAACATGTTACCTTGTTATCTGAAAGAAGGAGAAAAGATAGATCCACAAGGCAATGGGAAAGGTCCTAAAACATCCTTACATGGAACTTTGGGGTCTACTGTGCAGTATAAGAGGAAGTGTCCTTAACATTAGGTTTAAAATAAAACAAAGACAGAAGTGGCTTTTTAACTGATTGCTTCCGTCTTTTGATCTTTCTCACCGGGTGGATTCAGAATTCCCAGTGAGAGGGAAGGAAGGAGATTATCTTTTAGACTATTTTGCTAAATACAACCTTTTAAAAACATGGCTGGGCTGTAAATGATAGGAGATCAGATTTTCTGTTAAGGACCCAACACATACAAATGTAGTGAAAAGGATGATACTAAATAATTCTTTATTGGTTTCCTTTCTTACTCAACCACAGGTTTCAGAATTTTGGATTTTGTAGGATGTAATTCAAAAATTCCTAAAAAGAACTTGGAAAGCTCTATAATCTGTTCACTTTTTAATATCAGTTAAGATCAATTTTTGTGGTTTTTTTTTTTACAAAAAATGGGAATCTGTCATCTACTCCTTTTTTAGAAGTTTATTTCTTTTGAGAGACAGAGCACGTGTGTGTGTGCAAGACTGAGGGCGGGAGGGGCAGACAGAGAGGGAGAGAGAGAATCCCAAGCAGGCTCCATACTGTCAGCGCAGGTCCCAATGTGGGGCTCAAACTCACAAACCATGAGATCATGACCTTAGCCAAAGTTGGATGCTTAACCAACTGAGCCACCCAGGCACCCCGTCATCTACTCTTATTGTTATTCCTTTTTTTTTTTTTTAATGTTTGCTTATTTTTGAGAGAGAGAGAGAGAGAAAATGAACGAGAAGGGGAGGGGCAGAGTGAGAAGGAGACACAGAATCTGAAGCAGGCTTCAGGCTTCGAGCTGTCAGCACAGAGCCCAACGTAGGACTTGAACTCACGAACCATGAGATCATGACCTGAGCTGAAGTTGGATGCTCAACTGAATGGGCCACCCACGTGCCCCCACCCCCCTGCCAAGAGACTTTTTAACACCAACGAAGTAGAAAGGACAGAGTATCCTAGTCAAAGAGAACTTTTAACAGTGAATAGATTTAGCTTCATGCAAAGCTTTCTATGACGGTCTTCGTTTCCACATATTGTTCAGGCACCCTGAAAATGGAGGTTAGGAGGGCTTTAGGAACCTCTGACCTAGACTGGAAGCATCTTGCAGGCAGCAGCTAGCCCACACACAGTGACACCATCCCCTCAACCTTCTTCATTCAGTTGCCAAATATCTGCACATCCAATCCTACCTAAAAGAGACAAGTTTTATGCCTTAGTGGTCCATTCAGAAATGTCCCTCAGTTCTCTGCAGGGCCACCCTAGAGATGACAATGAAGGAGTGTCATCTAGTGGTATGAAGGGTAACTGCAGGCATTCTAAAAAAAAAAAAAAATCTTTCTAGAAGATGTAATTTCCAGGTATGAATTTTTTGACTCAATGTAGGACTTCCAATACAACTTACTAAAAATAGATTTTAAAAACCCACGCTGATTTTTAGTACCTTTCTGGGTGTATGAAGGCGCTCTGCTGACTCACTCATTCTTTCATTTTATTTATCATCTACTATATTCAAAACTTTCAACTTACAAAAAAATACACGATGCAATCAAATAAAACAAGATGCTACAAGTAAGTAGGGAGGAGGTACGTTGAAAGGAACAGTAATACGAATTTGGAAGTGAAATCAGCACCAAAATATATGTCACAAGGTCTTTGCATTTGTTAATAGTGGATCACATATTCAGTTTTGAGCTTTGTAGCAGACAACTTGAAGAGCAAAGTTCATTAGTTGCCTGAGCCACAAATCTGTAAGATTTAAAACCAGCCCAGCTCTAGAAAAGCCCAGGTGTGCCTAGTACGGAGAGAAGACAGGAATCTCTCCCACATGTCCTAACATGGACAATGTCTTCAACTAGAAACTGGGAAGAAATATTAAATAAATATAAATAAAACAAGCTATATAGTCCAGGTTTTTGTAATTTTCCTTGCATATGGCTGACGTGTCACTAAAGCCCCCCTAGTAAAAGTATAACACAACATAATACAACAATGCTACGGTTCAGGTATGGAATCAGTCTGGCTCGATCCGAAGATCTTCTAAGGTCTCTAGAGAAATGGGCTGACTAGATCAGCATTAGGCAATCACTGTGGTTGCACTTATTCATGCTTGCCTGTGTCCGTGTCCCTGGCATTGTGACTTTGTAGCCCCTCCCATGAAGAGAAGGAGTCTATCTCTTTACCTCTTGAAAGTCCTGCAGGTTGCCACTCACAATCTTGGAATGCTAACACTGTCACACGAACAAGCCTGGCTAGCCTGGTAGAGGATGACGGCCTGGTCCATTTACCCTTGTCACGTTGGTGGATAGCCAGGCAATTGCACGACGTGAGTGTGAGGCTCTCTAAGCTCAGCCCCCTCCAGGCTGACCACACATGCGCGAGTGAGCCCAGCCAAGGTCAGCATGCGCGACCCAGGTTGGCAGAACCCCCCCGGCTGACCTTTACACTCGAGGACAATAGTGAATGGCTGTCATTTTTACAGCCCCTCTTTCCTGCCTCACCTTGCACCAATCCTCCTGGCCAGGTGATTTTCTCCCTAACATTCTTGTGTCGAGCTTCTCCTCTTCCTCTGCTCTGGTGCCTCTCAGCTCATCACCCTCACCTGGGCACTGCGCTCCGAGGCTCAGAGACAAGAGGGGACTGCGGAGGGTCACAGGGCAGAAAAGCATGGGGCTTCGACATCCCGACACCCCGCCTCATAGCCACCACGCCTTACTTAATTAGCGAAAGGAGATCCAGAAGCCAGTTTTGGTACCATGAGGATGCAGATAAGAGAGCCAGCCTCCCCTTTGATACCTCGGATGAGCAGCTTCGTGTTTCCGAGCCTCATTTGGCCCATCTGCAAAAGAGGATGATAGTAATGCCCACCAGGGTGGTTTGCAAGGTTCAAAAGGAGGAAGCTCTTTTGAATCTAAGAAACACTATGAATGTTTGCTATTGTGCCGGTACACCGTGGACACTCCAGAAAGGCTGCGTACGTGAAAGGCTGCATTATTGTCTAAGGCACAGGCTGGAGCTAAGAGCCCTGGCTCACCATCAGACATGGTGATGGAAGGCTAGTCGGGCAGCAGACATCCATGGAGTGCGTACTAGGTGCCAGGGCACCGGGAGGAAGTGGTGTGTTAGAGCAAGTCCGTGTTACTTTCTCAAGGACTGAGTTGTGATGTCGCCTCTTATATGTTCATGCCCCCCTGGACTGCACAGTTCACGCTGACCTCTCTAAAACTTCTCCAAGAAGCATTTTTGAAGGACTGGAAATCCTCCTTTATTCAATAGACATTTATTAGGCATCTTGCTTGCTCTAGGTACTCTAGTTAGTGCTACGGATACCGTGAAAATCAAAGGCAATCGAAGCAACACAATTAGTATTAAGTTACTCAATGAAGTCACGATGAGTGAGGTTGCAGGAAATCAATCAGAGCTCATATTGACATTTATTATAGCTCATAATCCTTCAGAAACAGTTGATTCATCACCTACCCTTACAGCAATGTGAAGCCTGTGAATGGAGTACATTGTATAGGGGAAATTAGATTATCCTGTTCCCGAAAGAGTAATTAATTTATACAGTGGATTTGAGGAAATATTTTTACATTAAAACAGTATGGTGTTTAACTTATTTCACAGGTGGTATTTCGGGGAAAAAGGGACCCATTGAATAGAACCAAAACTATGTAATTCACAAAGCAGAGATCTGAGTTGCGAAGGGTCTAGAAACATTTCATTGGTTGACTGGATCTTAAGTCAAATACTTTTTCAAAAACCACATTCTAGTTTTTGCTCAGGGATAAAAAAGAAGGTCTGTTGGGGTCCTTGGCTTTAAAATCAGTAAATTGGGGGCGCCTGGGTGGCTCAGTCGGTTAAGCATCCGACTTCAGCTCAGGTCATGATCTCGGGGTTTGTGAGTTTGAGCCCCGCATTGGGCTCTGCACTGACGGTGTGGAACCTGCTCGGGATTCTCTTCCTCTCCCCCCTCTCTCTCTCTGCCCCTTTGCAATTCACATGTGCTCCCTCTCTCTCTCTCAAAACAAATAAATAAACGTAAAAAATCAAATCAAATCAGTAAATCGCATCCATGCCCCTTCCCATATGTCTTTCTCGTAGGACCTCTCCCTTCTATTATCACTGCTGCCAGCCTCTGCATTCCCTCCCGGGATCCCGCAACTTCCCTGAAGTGCACGTCTGCTGAGTGCAGGCCTCTCTGTGTAAACTTGGTGGCCTCACTATGTCTTCGGGATGAAGTTTCCTCTTTGGTGGGACATCAAGAGCCTCTTTGGACGTGTCTCCTGTGGGCATTTCCAGCTGCAGCCCCTGTCACACCCTCAGGGGCATTCCACGCTCAGTCCCGGCACATACCCAGTCCTGCCAAGCTCCCTTTCTTGGCACTGTTTGCCTCTCCTGGAACGACCTCTTCCTTCCTCTCCCAACCTTCTATCCCTCACCCGCGTCACTTTGTTCTTCAAGAAATAACTCAAGAGTCAGCTTCTCTTGGGGAGCTTTCTCTCTGCCCCTGTCCTGAGACCACTTTTCACACGCAGAAGACAATAAAGATTATTCTGAGGGGATGGTTCCTAATAGTGAGTATCACATCAGTAGATGTGACATATGCCCAGCGTCAGTGCTCCTTACCCCCTTCCCTAGAGGGGCGGGGGGTGGGGGCAAGCTGGCGTCTTTTCTGTCTTTATCCCCAGATCTAGGCCAGTGCCAGGCATGATAATCTGGATACTCTGTAAGTGGCCACCATGGTATAGTGACCACCTGAAAGGTGGGTTTGAAGTAAAAAGGTGGAAACCATCTACAGGTCCAGCACAAGGAAAGTGTTTGAATGTTTATTTATTTATTTTTGAGAGAAAGAGAGAGAGAGAGAGAGAGAGAGAGAGCAAGCATGAACAGGGGAGGGGCAGAGAGAGTGGGGGAGACAGAGAATCCCAAGCAGGTTCTGCATTGACAGATATGGGGCTCGAACCCACGAACTGTGAGATCTCATGACCTGAGCCGAAATCAAGAGTCAGTCACTTAACCAACGGAGCCACCCAGGCGCCCCACAAGGAAAATGTTTAAAATAACTCTTCACTTCATCCATACAACCGAATATTATACAGCTGTTAACAATCAAGGTTTTGAAGAGTATTTGATGATTCAGAAATATTGCTCACTATATAACATAGTCACTATCCTCCAACTGGAGATCCCTATAATTAGCAAGCATTCGGGATAAATAACTTACAGGCAAGCATAATTTTGTAAATCCAAAATATTAACAGCAGTAAATGGTTGTGGTGGGCTTCTATTCTTTTGCTAAATTTCCCTCTGCAATTTCTTTCTGTTGCTATCTCTCAACAATGACAACAAATTACTTTTATAATAAAAGACAAACATTTTAGGAGGGAGAGCACTTTAGGGATGGCAGAAACAAGAAGCAAGTGAAAAAACCCAATCTTTGAAGATGCTGGAAGAAAGCAAACACAATTCATAGAGAAATTGCCAAGGCAGGTCCTCGATGTGGAGTTAGCCAGTGAGATAAGCTGTTTTGGCCAATCCCAGAGCTGAAACTTCCATCTTCGTAGGGAAGGAAAGACAGCTACACAGAAGTGCTGCACTGCATAGTATAAAATATCCTCATGCAGGGCTGAAAGCTTGTCTGCAGGCTAATATGCTGAGACTTCCTACAGATTCTGATGCAACCTTTACAACTAAATTATAGGGTGGGCTTTGAGTCTCATTCGGAGACTCTGTCTCCTACAGGGCTCAGAGGAGAATCCTGTCCACAATAGGTACTCAAATGCATTCTAGGGGCTAAATATAGGCATTTTCAGAGAGCATACCAGACATCTGGGGATTTGGTGAGGCAAACTTGCCTTAATGCAATGGGAACATGGAAATCACATTTTGAAATATAAGCTCAGGGATCTCTTTTTTCCATTAAATAAGGAATTTCTTGGGATTTGCTAAACATTTCTGTTTTATTCAATACAGAAACGTTTAGGCAAAGGGATGCCAGAAACAAACCTGGAGCCTAAAGCTTAGGACAGGGTTTATTTATTTGGGCACAGGAAGCTAACACACAACATTCTACCCCCCAGGGAAGCCCTCCACAGAGACATGGCTAACTTGGAAGAATCCAAGACGTGTACATGGGATCTTTGGGCTCAGAAGAGGCTTAAGAAGGAAGGGGGGTGGGGAAAGTTGAGTTCTTGGCCAGGTCAGGATCACTTTCCACTTTGAATCTGATGAAGTATCAATCAGTAACATGAAAACACTGCTAATACTGTGGAAATAGCCTATAGGACACCGGGAGCTCAAAAAGAGTTCCGTCTTCCTTCAGCCTGAAGGCGCAACCCGCAAGCCCAGGCCCCAAGCAGGCTGGGACAATGGCGAAGGTTCAATGGCCCACAGAGGTGCAGCCAGGCTACCGCAGAGCAACTGCTAATGTGAAAATGACTAGGAACACTCTGGAGTGTAGTCTGGGAAACCGCCTGGAGCCACGGAAACCCAGAGATGAACAGGCTGTCGCAGCTGGAATGAATCTTCCCAGAGAAGTCATCAACCTCCTTATTTTCCAGCTGAAGACACTGCAGCTCTGAGAAAAAGAAAAAGGAGACGTGCCCAACACCACACAGCTAGTCAACAGTGGGCTTTGGAGTATATACCTCACGTGAATTCAGCCTGAGATCCTAGAGCCACATATCCATATTTCCATCACCATGGCTCTGCCCCCTACATCAGGGAGTAACAGAAAAGGTGTATCTGAAAAATCTGAATTTACGTTCCAGGCCCATCGATTATTAGCTATAGGACCTTGCTGTCCTCGAGGAAAAATAATGTCTTTCTGACCAATATCTCACCGAGTTATTATGAGTAGTTGAGTAAGAAGGCAAATCGGAAGGTCTTTTGTAAGCCATCGATTCTTTTTTTTTTTTTAATTTTTTTTTTTAATTTTTTTTTTAACGTTTATTTATTTTTGGGACAGAGAGAGACAGAGCATGAACGGGGGAGGGGCAGAGAGAGAGGGAGACACAGAATCGGAAGCAGGCTCCAGGCTCTGAGCCGTCAGCCCAGAGCCCGACGCGGGGCTCGAACTCGCGGACCGTGAGATCGTGACTTCAGCTGAAGTCGGACGCTTAACCGACTGAGCCACCCAGGCGCCCCTGTAAGCCATCGATTCTACTTCAACAAATATAAGCAGTTGTACGGAACGCACGGAGTTCTTGTGCTATGGTTGCATTGGGCAGGGGAGCTCTTGGCATATAGGTACTCAGCTGGGGTTAGCTATTATTATTATCACTAAAAATAACAGTAACCTGGGGTGCTTGGGTGGCTCAGTCGGTTGAGCATCTGACTTTGGCTCAGGTCAGGATCTCACGGTTCGTGAGTTCGAGCCCTGTGTCGGGCTCTGTGCTGTAAGTGCAGAGCCTTCTTGGGGTTCTCTCTCTCCCCCTTCCCCACTCATGCTGTCTCTGTCTCTCTCAAAAATAAATAAATAAGCTTAAAAGTTAAAAGTTAAAAAAATTTTTTTAAAACTTCTTGCAGTGTTGGCTGTATTTCCTATACTGTACTCTTTATCCCCACAACTTATTTATTTTACAACTGAAAGTTTGTGCTTAATCCCCTTAACCTTTTTGGCCTGAGTATTATTGTTTGTCTGAGTGAATAGTGGCGTTCAAGGACTTTCTGAATTCAAGGGCTAATATCTGTCAGCCTCTTTGTATATATTCTTTGCAAATACATCCTTCAATATCCCATCCCAAATGAATCACCCTTCTTTTTTAAACCTATGAGTCCCATATTTGATTGTGTTTCCTTCTTTGCTTTGGCTGCTTTGAAGACTAGGGTGAAATTTCTGACCTCCCTTCAGTAGGACTTAATGGCAAGGATTTTAGATGCCAGCCTTATCCCTCTTATTTCTCCCATCCCAAGTTTTCCCTTTGCTCCATTTTCTTCCCTTACTTGTTACCTTGTTTGTATATTACATCCACTAAACATTTAAAGGTTATTTTACATTCTCTTTTAGAATGAAGGAGTCATAAATAAATAACTTTGAGAGATGCTCAGTTAACACTGCTGATTATTGTAACACACAAGAGAGCCTAGAATTCCTTCCTTTCCTCCTTCCTTCCTTCCTTCCTTCCTTCCTTCCTTCCTTCCTTCCTTCCTTCCCTCCTCCTTCTTTCCTTCCTTCCTTCCTTCCTTCCTTCCTTCCTTCCTTCCTTCCCTCCTTCCTTCCCTCCTTCCTTTGTTTTCACTGTGACATCTGGCTTAACATTTTCCTTGAAACAGGAAACCAAATGGCAAAGAAATACTTAGTGTGGGTCTCACTCACAGCCATGAATATCAGAGGACAGAATCTTCATTTCTTCAGGGCTTCTGACCAGCAAAGAAAACAACCAAAATCTTAGATTTCTGAGTGGCAGGCCACATTTTACCTTGGATGCTTCTAGCAAAACATCTATTTTTAGCGAACAAGACATTTGGGGGAAATGTCATGATTAAAGAATATTCAGATGAAAAGAAATGTTTTTTTATTTTCTCCCTATTTAAAATACATGCTCATCAAAGAAAAGTTGTTATGTACTGTATGGACAAGCAGTAAAAATATTAATCAATAGAAATGCATAGGAGGAAATATTTTAAATATCAGCCTAAAAAAGAGGTACAAATAATAGCTATTAAAAGTTCTGGAGGCTGCTTCTGCTGTATTTGCCTTCATTTATTTTTCTATTTTCCATGGTATGAATAGGGTCCCATATCCTGACTCAGCAAAACTTTGAATCATGGGCTCCAATGTGGCCTTTGGGGACCTCTCATCACGTCACCCATGTGATTCAGGAATCCAATTTTTTAGCATTGTGGGCAGGATGAACATCCTCTTTCTGTGGCCACTTTGAAGACACATGTAGTTTTCTTTGCTTGCAGTTCTCTGGTGACTCACGTCAAACCTGACACAGGGGCAAGAATTCTGTGGTCTCCCATGCAGTCGGGACCTTCATGTGGAGACCATGAAGCTCTGATAAAAAATCTCATTGAGGTAAAACAGCCTGGCAGGTGCTTAGGACTAGTCCCAGGTTTGTCTTTTTTAACTGGGTAGCCTGTTTTTGTATTTATTTGTACCCAACTTATACCAGTACAGGGATTTAAGGAGGGGGAGCTTTTTTTTTTTAATGTTTATTTTTGAGAGACAGAGAGAGACAGCATGAGCAGGAGAGGGCAGAGAGAGAGAGAGAGGGAGACCCAGAATCGGAGGCAGGCTCCGGGCTCTGAGCTGTCAGCACAGAGCCCGACGCGGGGCTCGAACCCACGAGCCGTGAGATCATGACCTGAGCTGAAGTCGGACGCTCAACTGACTGAGCCACCCAGGCGCCCCAGGAGGGGGAGCTTTTAAAGGCATGCACAAATAGGATGAGAATAAATATACCAAAAAAAGCTGAGGCAGAAGGAAAATAGATAAGAGAAGGGAAATAAAAAGGTAAGGTTCATACAAAGATTGCATTCCTGTAAGGTCTTGTCCAATAGCTGGAGGGAGGTTATAAATTGGACTGAGCTTCCAAATTGCCAAGACTGAGAAGCAAGCAGGATGGGCCATCAAAATCAGTGTGTGTAATTCCAACACACACACACACACACACACACACACACACACACACACACGTGTGCCCTGTGTCCCGGCTTTCCTGGTTCTGACTGCTGACGGAGAATCTTCTTGGGGACTGTTGCTGAGTCTGCCTGTGCCCTTCTTCATTCTTTCCACACTCAGTTTGCTGCTCTGAAAGTGCTGTGCTGTGATGCCCAGGTGCTTTGTTCTCACTGGGAATGATCTGGAATGATCTGCAAGAGCTGCTGAAGCAGCCCTCAACTAATGATGAAAAGGAGGGCCAATGAGCCAGCTTCCTTGATCCTCTGTTGGATAATTCTGAGTTATGTGCTACCCTGACTCCCAGGGGTCCCTCCCAGGATGGAATCCCAGGTGCACACAGTAGTCACTGGCTCCATAATACAACTGTCCTGGGTGCCTCTTCTCCCCACTACTGGGGTTTCCTGAGGCCATCTGCCAAACAAATCATTTGCACTCAGGGTGCATTTGCTTGGCTCAGGGTCTGTACCTAGGGGAACCAAACCAAGATGGGGACGTGATGGGATCTAGTGACATGAAGCAGACTCAATGACAATTGTCACGTGCTGCCTCTTATAAGGACCTCTAATATAGCCAAGGGCAGTCCTGCACACTCAATGCCACGGCCACCCACTTACTGCTCTGGGGGAGGTCCACTTGATAGAACCCACTTTTGGCATTGCTGTGTGAGGCTGAGGCAATAACTATTTGCCCACAGATTTCTAATCCCTCACAAGACAGGGGTGGTCCATTGATCCCCTCTGGTTCTCAGATTCCTTGACATAAAATATGCCACACCTACATACGCTTAAGTTTTTAGGGAGAAAACAAATCACAGTGCTCCCTGCTGAAGTGGAATTTTTCAGAGAATTCCAGCCGGTTTTGTTCAAGCCCTCAGGCTTGGAAGACGGAGGGATCTTGGAGGAGAGAAGAGTCAGTGTCTGGAGCAGCCATCACATCTCTCCATGTCATGACCAAAGAGGTGGGAAGGGCATGGGGACAGAGGGAGCAAGGACGAAGGGGGGCCTTCTAGGAAAGAGGACAATTTATAAACCAAAAGAGGAAACAGTGAGGCCTTCTGGAGGCATAGTGAGTCTATTATAACGAACAAGCTTTGGCTGCAGGGTAGGAAGGAATTATGTGGCAAAATGGTCTGAGAGATCAGGTCTCTATTACAGAAACTCAGGGCAGGATGGTCTCAGCCAGTGTGGCTGGGGAACAAAGAGAAATCCCCGTTGCAGCCTTTACAAGTTATGTTCAGCATGTTGCTGACCTGTCTAGCCCCGCTGTCTCATCCAAAAATGGGAAAATAATTCCTACCACAGAGGACTCTGCTGGGATTAAATTGAGAGTCTCTAACACCCGAACACAAAGTACATGCTCAGTAAGTACTGCTGTGGCAATCTGTTGACCGATCCTGAATTAAAGAAATACACGGACATCTCTGATGACAAACCTCTCAACATTTAGAAAGTGGGCATCATTACTCAGAGCTATTTCAAAACCAGTGTGCGTTTTTGTTTGACTAAATCCCATAAAGAGAAAACACACACAACATTCAAACCACGCACTGTTATAGAATGACAATGCCTGAAGGGTCCTTAAACTCACTGTTGAATTTCAGCAAAGAAAATTCTAACAGAAAACTAAATGAAACGGTTTCCCTGTGACTTTTAAGTGCTAGCTGTGGCTTTATCGAGCTATTCCTCTCCCCGGACCTCAGATTTCCCATAACCAACCTCGAGGGGCACTGGGCCAGATGCACTTGAGTAGCCTATTCATGTCTTTGGTCTGTTTTAATTCTAGGACCCCCTGGGAAAGCACAGAACGGAGTTCTTTGTGTGGCCACAGAGTTACTTCCGTCTGTCATCATGACGCTTGTGTCCTGAGCACCTCAGAGGCCGGCTTAGAGCATCTAAACCTTAATGACTCCTTTGCTTTTCTTCCCTTGTCAATAAATTACAGGGTAATGTTTTTCTTCTTGTTACCATTCTCTATAATTTATGTCCTGTGGTCTCAGAGGTTCCTTTAAGGCCCAGGAAAATCTGCCTATTCTGTCCTCAAATTCAACGTTGGTTTGCAATTAAAGTTACAGTGGAGTCCCTGGAGCAGACACCAGAGACAGAAGGTCTCTCCCGTCACTTGCAACGAATCCTTCAGGGCTCAGCTCCAGCTCTCTGTTCTTGTGAAGTTCTGGCCTGTTAATGTCTCTTACTTCTCTAAGTCATTTCAACTGATGGGCTTTCTGTACTCCGTGTAATTAGCGCCTTATTATATACTTTGCTAGGTTCTAATTGTCTGCATCCTATAATTGAGCAGTGGGATGCATGGGGGTAGATTATTTTCACTGGCGTGTGCGAGCAAACTATTCTAGTATGGGCTTTGGAATCAGACAGAAGGGGTCCGAGTCCTGGTTCTGCTCTTAGGACTGTGTGATCTGGGTCATATGATGTGGGCACATCTGTGATGTACATATAATGGACATCTGTCATTTTTACCTGCCGACTAGACGTGCAAGTCAGACTACACCTCCGGGGACTGGCGCATGGCTTCAGTACACATTTGTCACATAGGATGAAGAGTTTAGGCACCAACAGGATACATTTAAAGGAGACGGGAGCATTAATTAGAGAAGGAACGCTGGATAGCAAGGATACTCTTTTTGAGGCTGGACAAAGCCATCTCTATTTAGGTTACTCACAGATACACTATAAAACATGGAAACCAGAGACCATGTAAGTACCTATGTTAACCCAATAAGAATGCGTGGACTTAAAAAAAAATGTACTGTCTTTCTACTTCAGTGTGCTTTCTTTCTCAGGAATGAAAGCCAAAATAATTAAGCGTTATTTGGCTTAACCATTATGGTGTGTATCCGGCTTTAAGCCTTGGCTTAGAATTCTGTTAATCATGAAAATGCTTCATGATTAGAAGGCTCCCTTCATCCAACAATCCCAAGTGCTTACTCATAGTTCTTAGATGTTTTCAGTGGCATTTGGGATTTCAATTCCCTTTGAATGGGTTTTCCAGAGCTTTTAGAAAATATGGTTCCAAAGGAGCCGCCTCCGGGGTACTCGCTGGGTCTTCACTACCTGAGGCTCCGGGGGAAGATTCCTGGAGTGGTTTTGCTAGTGGGGCCCCCGGCAAGACTCTGCTGCACCTCCTGTCTCTGAAGGGTGCCCTCATCAGTCATGACACAGCTTTTCTACTCCAGTCTGACATGAAGGCTCAATGAATGTGTGCCACGTACGTGTACCTGGTGTTCAGTGCTGTGCTCCACAGGACCAAGCAGGATGCAGGAATGGTTTCCCAGCCTTGGCTTACTGGGAGACCAGATGTTCATGGGGGAAACTCGGAAAAGAGCAACTGAGATCAAACCAGATCCGAGGCTTAATGTTACAGAATGTGCCAAAGCAGGTGGGGCTCTGGGACCAGATAGTGTGCAAGGGCATCCTGGAAGAGGTGGGATTGAAATGGGGTCGGGGGAGGTGTGATGAAATGGACACAGCACCGCATCCAGTCACTGCTTTACTGCTACAATTCCAGGGGCAAGAATGCTAGAACGTGAGGTCAGGATCTTTGTCCGGTTGGCTCGCTCACTGATCCATGCCAACCACTTAGAACGGTGGTTTTTTATTTTATATTTATTTTTTATTTATATATAAATTTATATATATTTATTTATATATAAACATATATATTTATATTTATTTATATATAAACATATATATATATAAATATATATATAATAAATATATATATTTATTATATATAAATTTATATTTATATATAAATATATATATTATATATAAATATATATATTATATATATAAATATATTTATACGGCAGGCTCTCTGTAAATAGAGTGTTGATGAATGCAGTAGAGGCCTGGGATCCTCCCCTTTCCCCTAACTCCCCACCAACCTTCCAACAGACTCAGATGGTTGAGGTACAAATCCAACCATCCATCCCTATGGGGTCAGCATACTTGGGGAACAAACTGTATACAGCTGAGGTCTCTTACAAATAGCTTTGAACACATTTAACATGTCTGGTTTAACTGCTGAAAGCCACAACCGCTCTTTCAAGTTACCCCCAAGCTTTCACTCGCCCAGGCTCTCAGATGCTACAACTAGGCCCATCATGCTTATGCTGCTTCTAGACCATTTGCCCTCCAGCTCTGGGTTGAGCAACTGTGTGGTCTTGAGCCAGCCGCATAACCTCTAAAAGATTCATTTTCCTCCTATGTGAAATTAGTGGGTTGGACTACATTATCTCTAAGGTTCCTTCCCAAATAATGATTCAAGAGACTGGAATTTGGTATTTAACACCACTTTCTGGCTCTCGGGAAGAAAGCGTGTTTTTTTTGTGTGTGTGTGTTTTTTTTTTTTGAGCTCCAGATCCACCCTTCTGCTGAGAAAACCACAGGGACCTCCTAAACCTCCTTCACCAGCTGGGAAGGTGTGGCCAACCTGTTCCGGCCTTAGGTATTCTGCGTTTGCTCTCTCTCCTTTTGCCAATGCCCATCCCCATCTTCCCATTTTAAAGCATCCTAGATCTTTTCTTCTCCTTTCTCTTCCACTCAGAGCCCCTGACTCCTTAAGATTTGGTTAAAGCATTGGGGCCACGTTTTGGAACCCTGACTCTAAACCTCCTGCTACTCTGTCTGTTTTCACGCACACTCCACTCTCCCCAGCTCCATATTCGTTCCCTCTCATTCCCCCTTTCACTTTATATTCTGCTTGCCTGTGAGGACTACCTCCTCGTGGCTTTCCGCAATTCCTCTGGCCTGACCGAAGAACCCTCCTCCACTAGGCTTTAGAGATCGGATGTTTTTACAAGGACAGCTGCCGGGCACTGAGCATCCCCTGTGCCCAGAACGTTTTTTGGAGATTACCTCCTCGATCTTTGCTAAAACTGTATGATGTTCACATAGTCCTCACCATTTTAAAGATGACACAATGATGCTTAGGGAAGTAAGTCCCTCAGCCTGCCCACGTGAGAATAGGCAGGACTGGAGATTCAAGCTCAGGCTTGTGTGCCTCAAAGCCCGGGGGTCTTCTCACAATCTGCCAAAGACGTGAACCCTGTTCAGGCAGGGGTTTGCGATACGCACTTATCTTTTCATGGTCACTCCTAGATCCAGAGAATTTTAAAGTTGAAACATATTTAATAAATCATTTAGTGTTAGTGACTCCTAATAGAACCTAAGAAATATAAGAACATATCCACACAGAAGGAAGGAATGAAACAATTACATGGAAGAATGCACACAGATTATAGACATCTATAATAAAAATGTAAGTATATCTTTACAAGCTTCCATGGCACATTTATAAAAATTGATATACCGGCTACAAAGAAAGCCTTTTTCTACGGCTTCAACTGTACTGTGCACAATATATCCTCAAGCTGCATTATTTTCCGCTACACGCACTTGATGTTCTAGCCAAAAAAACAAAAAAACAAAACCACCAGTATTTACCATGACCTAAATATGCCCTTATCTTTCCCAACTGAAACACCTTTCTTTATTCATACTGTTTCTGAGACTTGAGATGACTTCATCCACTATCTTTCTAGGGAACTCCTAAACATTTTTCAATCCCGTCTTAAATATGGCTGTTCCTAATTCTCATGATAGGGCATGATACGTTTATTAGAAGAATTTGTACCTCAGCTTTAACATACTTGTTGGTACCCACCTTTAGAGGACATATTTGGGGGGGGTCTCGCCTCCTTATGAATACCACAGCACTTAGCACAAACCTTATACACAAAACAGCACTCAGTATACGGTTGCCGAATTTAATTCTGAGTTACTTACTTTGCCTTGGTGCAAAGTGGAAATAAAGAAATAACAATTGTAGATAGGCAGATTTGAGTACATTCTAATATAAAGCACTTGGTCTCTTACATCAGTTACTCATTTTGTCCATTAAATACGCCTGGGTTGAAATTTTAGCATTCTTTCTGTCAGTTCATATGAACTTTCTAAGCTAAAGTAAATAAATTTATGAATATGCTGAATCAGGAAATATGGGTTTTTTAAATAAAAAAATGTTTTTAAAGGAGAAATGCCTAATTGAGTATGCATGCCAACAACACAGTACAAGAAAAGAGGGAAGAAAAAAAGACACCCACTATAGCATTAGTTTTGAGTCTAAATAGATTTTTCCATTTATTTTGTGACTTTCTATTAAGGCAATAATTTCTAGCAAGCAAATTTTCTCAAAAAGCATCAAATAAAATTTTGTTTGAACCTCTCATCATATGCCAGCCACAATTAATCACTCTTCTCTAATGTAGCTGAGCTGCTTAATAACATTAGCTACACAAGAGGAAAGGAAAGTTAAAGGAAGGTGCTAAGGTCACCCTCTGCATTGGTACAAATCTTTATAGTTCTACAAAGCACTCGCATTGACATGATCTTATTAATGTTCCTTATATGCCATCGAGATAAGTATTATTGCCATCCCCATTTTACAGATGAGGATATAGAAGTCTAGAAAGATTATTTTCCCAACAGACATATGTTGGGAGAAAAAAGGAAGAAAAGAAGAAAAGATAAAAATGTATCTCACAAAGGGTAAAGATGACAGGCTGAGTAGAGGCATTTGTTTTTCTCTTTCCTTTCCAAAATGCCATTCAAATGGCAGAAAAGATTCATGTGTTGTAACAACAACTATAAAACAAGAAAGCATACAATCAGCAGGTTAATTTTTTGAGGAATTTTTGGATATTAGAAAGTTTATGCTGGCAAGAGACCACAGCAGAAGAAATCACCAAAACACACTACTGCAGAGTTAGAAGAATTCTAAACTCAGAAACCACAGGTACAATGAGCAGGAGGAGGTGCTATCAAGTCAGAATGGTCATTAATGTCAAGGACAGGACTGCCTACAGAACAGTAAGGTGGGTCCCACCCCATCTCCCCCAGAGGCCAAGAGAGCAGCTGGTGGGAGATTCAACATGTCTGTCTCAACTACTGACAGATGAAGCAGGCAAATGTTAGGTAAAGATACAACAGACTTGAACAACTCCATCCACAACCTTGATTCAACAGATAAAGGTCCCTGTACCCAGTTATCAGGAATGAACATTTTTCTGTTCTGCTCACTTGGAATGTTGGCAAAGACTGTCCATATACTAGGCAACAGCATAAGTTGGGACAAATTTCTAAAAGTCAATCTCACAGATACCATATCCTCTAATTGTGATGTGACCAGATTAGAAATGAACTTGGGCCATACATCTGAAAATATAACTAAATAAAGCATGGGCCAGAGAAAATATCATAAGGACAATGTTTAAAACTACTTAAAGCCAAATAATAATAAGACAGGCTACTCTTGAATATTGATTTTTAAAAAGTCCTCTAAACAAAACAGTCACATGTAGAATTAATTTAATAAAAATAGAAATATATTGGGATGTCTGGGTGGCTCAGTTGGTTAAGAGTCTGACTTTTTATTTTGGCTCAGGTCATGATCTCACGGTTCATGAGTTCAAGCCCCACATCAAGCTCTGCATGGGCAGCATGGAGCCTATTTGGGATTCTCTGTCTCTCTTTCTCTCTCTGCCCCTCCCCCACTTGCACTCTCTCTCTCTTAAAAACAAATAAATAAACATTAAAAAAAATAGAAATATATCATAACCAAGTTGGATCCATCTCTGGAATGCAAGGATGGTTTAACGTTATACAATCTGTGAAATTTATCATACTGACAGAGTATAGAAGGAAAGCCATATGTTCCTCTCAACAGAGAGAGACCATGCATTATATAAAACTCAATACCTGGGGGTGCCTGGGTGGCTCAGTTGGTTGAGTGTCCGACTTTGGCTCAGGTCATGATCTCACGGTTTGTGGGTTCGAGCCCCACATCAGGCTCTGTGCTGACAGCTCAGAACCTGGAGCCTGCTTTAGATTCTGTGTCTCCCTCTCTCTTCCCTTCCCCCTCTCATGCTCTGTCTCTCAAAAATAAATGTTAAAAAAACCTCAATACCTGATTATGATTAAGAAATAAATCTCTTGGCAGACCATGAATAGAAGAGGATTTGTCAACATGATAAAGTACACATCCAAACACTTGCAGCTAACTTTATTTTTTTTAGCTAGCTTCATTTTTAATGGCAAAGTATTAAAAGAATTCCCTTTAAATCAATAACAAAATAGCATTGCCTCTATTAAACATTTTACTGGAGGTCCCCACCAGAGAAATAATAAATTAAAAAAAAAAGACCATAGGTGGGGTGCCTGGGTGGCTCAGTTGGTTAAGTATCTGACTTTGGGGCAGGTCATGATTCCACCATTCCTGGGTTTGAGCCCTGTGTCAGGCTCTATGCTGACAGCTCAGAGCCTAGAGCCTGCTTCAGATTCTGTGTCTCCCTCTCCCTCTGCCCCTCTCCTGCTCACACTCTGTCTCTCTTTGAAAAAAAAGTATTAAAAAAAAAGGCATTGGGTGCCTGCATGGTTCAGTTGGTTTAGCTTCTGACTCTTGATCTTGGCTCAGGTCATGATTTCATGGTTTGTGAGTTTGAGCCCTGCATCAGGCTCTGTGCTGACAGCATGGAGCCTGTTTGAGATTCTCTTTCTCTCTCTGTTTCTCTCTCTGCCCTTCCCCTGCTCACATGTACTCTCTCTCTCTCTCAAAATAAATAAATATTAAAACAAAATTTAAAAATTAAAAAAGGTATAAGAATTGGAAAAAAGAAAAACTCAAAATGGTCATTATTCACAGATGATATATAATTATGTACTTAGAAATTATAAAAGTTCCCATAGGCAACTGATTTATATTAATAAATGAGTTTAGCAAGTTGCTTGGGTATAATATCAATTGTGATTCTAAGCATTAGCAAAACAAAAAATTAATTTAAAAATATAAACAAAACTTACAATACCAAATGATAACAAGATAGCTAGGAATACATCTAAAATTAAAGATGTACAAGACCTTTATGTAGAAAATTGTAAAATTTTATTGAAAAACTTTAAAGAAAATCTAAACTAATGTAAAGCTTAGTTATCTGCCCATGGATAGAATGGCTCAACATTGGAATGTTAGTGATTTCAAATTGATTTATAGGTTCAATACAATTCTGATAAAAATTTCTAAAGGATTTTTCAAGGGAAATTGGTTAGTTCAAATTTCACAAAGAAGAGCAAATGTCTAAAAATAGCTAACACACTCCCAAAGAATAAGTAGAGAGATTTCAATAAAGGGCTCTACAACAATTGATTACCAGTATGAGGAAGAAATAAAATTACCCCCAATATTCACATTATTCACACATTATTCCTATGGAAAAATTCAGTTCTAAGTGTACCAAAGACATAAAGGCAAAACTTTAATAATTTTATAAAAGAATATAGAATAATATCCTTATAACCTTGGAACCAATAATTTCTTATGTAAGACACAGAAAGTGTTAATATACGATAACTGTTAAATTCAAGCACGCTAAAACTGAGGACTTCTGTTTATCAATAGATAGTACGAAATTTTAAATTCAAGGCACAAACTAGAAAACATTACATGGAATAATAAGCAAAGGATGCATAATCAAAATATATAAAGAACTAAATCAGTAGTGAAAAAGAGAAGAACCACATTAAAATCAGGAAACAGACATGAACAGGCAACTCATAGGAGAAGAAACATGAATGGTTTGTATCCATGTAAATATCACACTACAGCAATAGTTGTTCATCAGAGAAATGTCAACCAACATACACTAATAACATGTTATATCTAATGTACCAACAAAAATTAATCTGTCTGATGATGCCAAATATTGACAAGGAGGTAGATAACTGAGAACACTTAAACAGGGCTAGCAGAAGTGAAACCTTATACAACCACGTTATATATCAATTTGATATTATCTTGTGGAATTAAACACTACTGTCTGACCTACTAATTCAACTCCAAAGTATACACCCTAAAGGAATCCTTGCACATATATGTGAACAGATGTTTTTTCTTTTTCAATATATGAAATTTATTGTCAAATTGGTTTCCATACAACACCCAGTGCTCATCCCAAAAGGTGCCCTCCTCCATACCCATTACCCACCCCCCCTCCCACCCCCCATCAACCCTCAGTTTGTTGTGAACAGATGTTTTGAATTGCCCATAGCAGCATCATTTATAACAGAAAACAAACCAACCAAGAAAGAACCCAAATATCTATCAACAGAAGAAAAGATAGTTTATCATAGAGAATACTACGTAGCAGTGAAAATGAATGAACTATAATCCTTGTGTTGAATAAAGGAAAACAAGATACTATGTTTATATAACTCAAAACCAAACAAAATCAAACAATATATTCATTAGAGATACATATGTGTATGATAAAATTACATGTATATAAATATTGCATATATATTATAATATTAAATATATATATATATATATATATATATATATATATATATACAATATATATATTCAAGGCAAGAAAATGACAACCATATTTTCTCTGAGAGAAAAGAAGAGAATGGACTGGGGCACTAGCATTGAGAATGTTTTACTTCCTTAGTTGGGTGGTAGGCTCAGAGGTATTTGTTTTATTATTTTGCTTCATAACTCACTTGTATGTTACATGTATTTTCCTATATATATTAAATATTACACTTTTTTTTAGAAATAAAAAGGAAACTAAAATAGGTACTCAAAGACCACCTCTCCCCACAAGGGCTGGCCTTATGATGGAGTTCAACAAACCTTCAAGAAGACGCTGATTCTTCTGCTTTTCAAACTGTTTCAAAGCATGCTAAAAGACAAGAAACTTTTGAATTTCTTTCACAAAACTAGCAAAATCCTTGTCTAGCACAATAAAAGAGAGCCATGAACAGGAGCACTCATTAAAAAAAAAAAAAGCCCAAAATTCAAAATAAAATATTCACAAATCAAATCCACTAGTGAATTTAATGAATAGATCACCACGATTAAGATAGATAGTTCCAAGAATGTAAAGAGACTCCAACATAAAGAAATGTATTAATATAGTTCACTTTTTAAGTAGATTAAAGGAGAATACCACATCAGCACTTCATGAAGGTAAACAACGTTTAACCAAACTCAGCAACATTCCTGATAAAAACTTAGAAGGGAAGCTGTCCCTGGATAAAACTGATCCACCTACAACATCTGGCAGGCCTCACACTTAGTGATGAAATATTAGCTTTCCCATTTAAGTGTGAAAGACGAGAATGTTCACTTTCATTGCTCTGATTTAACACTGTATACTGGAAGGCCTAGCAATTGAATGAAGACAAGAAGTAGAGATAAGAGGTACCAGGTATCAGAAAAGCAGCAGCAGAATTGCCATTATTTGCAAGTTGTAGGCACATTCACACATACATATGTAGGCATATACAAACACACACAGAGACACATAATACACACCCTTATGCTTATAAGTGTGTAGGAATGGGTCCGGAAGAACAAATGCCAAACTGTTAACGATGGTTTCATCTGGGGAGGAAGGAAGGATTGGGAAGGGAGTGAGGGTAAAGAGGAACCTTTAACTTATGCTTTGCATTTCTTGAATTTGTTTTTATAACAATAGCTTTCCTAATTTAAAAGAAAATTCAAAATGTTGAAAGTCATACAGCTGGACACGGTAGACCCAAGGCTCAAACTCAGGTGTTTCATTGCCAAGTTAGTTCCACACGGTTGGTTTTTCATTTTAGATATCAGAAAGCTGGAGAAAGGTTGAGCCACTGAGAACTGTGCACAAAGGATCAGTAATTATGGGCATTACACTGATACTTCATTTCTATTTGCCACAAATAACCCTCCAGGGACTAATAATAATGGCTAGCTTTTTATAAAGGCTATCACTGCTTACAAAGCAACTCTACAGGGCTGCCTGGGTGGCTCAGTAGGTTGAGTGTCTGATTCTGAGTCTCAGCTCAGGTCACGATCTCACAGTTTGTAAGATTGAGCCCTGCGCTGGGCTCTGCGCTGACAGCATGGAGCCTGCTTGGGATTGTCTCCCTCTCTCTTCCTCTGACCCTCTCTCTCACTCACATGCTCTCTCTCTCTAAAATTGAAACAAAGCAACTCTACATTCATTATTTACATTATTTTAATCCTTAAAAAGTAATTTCAATAATCCACGAACATGAAAACGTCCCACAGTGTAATCTAAATGACATGTCTTTAAAGATAAGATTCTTATTAAGACTGTAGATACGTAGGGGTGCCTGGGTGGCTGGTTAAGTGTCTGACCCTTGATTTCCACTCAGGTCATGATCTCATGGTCATGAGATCAAGTCCTGTGTAGGGCTCTGCACTGGGTGCAGATCCTGCTTACGATTCTTTCTCTCCTTTTCTCTCTGCCCCTTTCTCGCTCCTGCTCTCTCTCTCTCTCTCAAAACAAAAACAAAAACAAAAAAACAACAAAGACTGAAGATATGTCATTTCTGGAACTTTCGAAAGCACACAGGAAACTCCAACCCTAGGGATCCAGGTAACTGATAAACCTTCTCCCACCACATTTCCTCACAGTATATCCTTCTGTAATCTGAACAAAGCTTTGTTTCCAGAATATGTCATGCTCTTTCTTATTTCTGGGGCTCTGTAGATGCTTTCCTTCTTCCTGGAATGTCCTCCCTCCCTCTTTTTCCACTTAAAATGCCTACTCATGGGGCGCCTGGGTGGCTCAGTCGGTTGAGCATCTGACTTTGGCTCAGGTCATGATCTTGTGTCCGTGGGTTCAAGCCCTGCATCTGGCCCTGTGCTGACAGGTCAGAGCCTGGATCCTGCTTTGGATTCTGTGTCTCCCAGTCTCTCTGCCCGCCCCCAGCTCACACTCTGTCTCTCTCTATCTCTCAAAAAAAAAAAAAATGCCTACTCATCTGTGCAGAAAAGAGTTAACATAGCAGACCTGAGTGCTCTCCTTTAAAAAGATCTGCTTATGAGGTTGGTCACGGACTGACGCTTGGAAATGGATTTGGGGAGGGTTCCCACCACTCCCAGAACTGGTAAAAGTGGCTAACTGTGCATATACTGTACTAATAATAAGGGTTTATGCTGAACATCCTGTCTAGCAATCTGGACTGTTGGTACACAGAAGGCAAAGGGTGCTTATGTGGCCAGTCCCCCCAAAAACCATAAGTGCTGGGTCTCTAATAAGCATACCTAATTGACAATATTTCACATGTATTGTCACAACTCACTGCGAGGGGAATCAAGTGTGTCCTGTGTGACTCCACTGGGATAGGACCCTTGGAATGTTGCCTGGTTTCCTCCAGACTTTACCCATGGAGTTTGCTCTTTATCCCTGCCCTAGAGTGGATCATAGCTGTAAGTGCAACCACACGCTGAGTCGCTGAATTGCCGTTAATCACTGAACTTGGGGATTGTCTTGAAGGCCCCCCAAGACACAGCCCTCCAAGCCTCAGTACAAACACGACATTGCAGAGTTTCTCTTCCCTTTGTTAGGCAGGTTGCGTTGCTTCCTTACCCCTTTGCCTCTGCTCTTGCAATTAAACAGAATTTCATATTGCATGATCATCAACTGTTTGCACTCTGGGCCCTTTTAAAAGTGTAAGCTCATCAAAGACCTTATCTTTTCCTTCTTTCCTCGGCATCCAGGTGGCATATCCTGGCAGCACCTGGACAGTAACTGTGGTGACAGCCAATCAGTGCTGTTGACTATGTGCCCAGCACTGTCAGTAGGAGCTCTGCACATCCTATCACATTTAGCCCTTCCAACCACCCCTTAAAGGAGCTACTATTATTATTCTCATTGTAAAAATAAAAAAAAACCACAGAGGTTCTAAGGTTAAATGAATGAATGAACCACCCAAAGAATATATCGTTCTAGCCCTTAAGGAATCACTTTGCCACATGGCACTCTAGAGCTATGGCTATTAATTCACATGCACTGTGTGCTATGAGCTTCGCCGGTGGTGTTATCTATTACATCATGTGTTATACGCAGTACGAAGTATTTTTTTTTTTATTATAGCGTATATTTAGTTATCATTGTTTACTGGCTAAGACAGGTCTATCGTACACAGTTCAAAAGGTACACAGGTGTACAGGGCAGTGGAAGTCTCTCACCTGCCTCCACCCCCAGCCACCCCCTTTCCTCTCCTTTGCTGTATATCCCTCCAGAGGGGGGATGAACAAGTATGTTAACGCCTTTTACACAAAGAGTAGCATCTCACACATGTTGCTCTGCAACTTGCTCCTCTTACCTGACAAGACATCCTGGTGGTCATTTCCTATCAGTACATATAGAACTGCATCATTCTCGGGGTGCGGTTAAGCGTCCGACTTCGGCTCAGGTCATGATCTCGCGGTTCGTGAGTTCAAGCCCCGCGTCAGGCTCTGTGCTGATGGCTCAGAGCCTGGAGCGTGCTTCAGATTCTGTGTCTCCCTCTCTCTGGCCCTCCCCCGTTCATGCTTTGTCTCTCTCTGTCTCAAAAATAAATAAACGTTAAAAAAAAAAATTAAAAAAAAAAAAAAAGAACTGCATCATTCTCTTTGATCACCTGCCTTGTGTCTCTTATTGAGGGACATTTAGGTTTTTGCAACAGACGGATAATGAAAAGTGGTTCAGAGAGCATTCTGCACACTTAGAGTGGATTTACATGGGAAGTATTAGAAATGGAAAAGCTGGGTCAAAGGGCTATTTATCGTTTATTTTTAATGTAAAAAAATCGACTTTAGAGTTTTAATTTAAATTCTGGTTCGTTAACATGCAGTGTAACCATAAGTGTGCAATGCGGCGGTTCAACACTTACATACACCACAACAGAAATTATTCATAAAGCATAACATTTGCTTTTTTAAAAGGTATAATTCAGTGGTTTTTTTAGTACAGTCACAAGATTGTGCACCCCTCCCCACTATCTAATTCCAAAATATTTTCATTGCTACAAAGAGAAACCCTGTCCCCACTGTATTTAATTTTAATTTTTAATTTTGATAGGTTTTGCCAAATTGCTTCATCAAAATTTAAAAAAAAAAAAACAAAAAACATTTTTGACCCACTTCTAGAACTGTGTCAGTTTCTCAGGTGCCTTTCCTTCCCCCTCCTCACATACAACAGTATCTCACTGGTCTTATCTGAGGAGGTTAAGTCCAAATTCAGGAAGGACAAGGCACACTCCCACCCCCACACACCATTCTGCTGCGTCCTGCAAAGAAACTGGATCCCGGCATGTTTTGCACACGGACAAAAGCCCCAAAAGTCCAGCTTGACTTCGTGGCCCTTTACATTCTTTAGGGAATGCGTGCAATCTCTACAAGTGAACGCGGCCACTCTCCTAATTCTGACAAGACCAACGGCGTTCTAGTGACCTCAATGTTTTTACAAGGTCCTAAGAACCTAAATGCTCCTGCCACCGGAAAATCAAGGAAGGAACAGGCCTTCCCCGTGTTCGTTCTCAAACCCATGCACCAACCCCAGACCAGGTTGTTTGTCCTTGGTTCACAGTTACCGGTGCCGACAGTGTCAGCGACAGGACCCCAGATAAGGCTTGCTCGGCATAAGGCCCCCTCCTCCCACCACCTGCCAGCCCCTGCTTATCTGGGAAACCGACCCTGAGCTGCTACCCAGAGTCCGCTGCGCGGCCTCCAGCCCCATGCTGAGCCACACCAGCTAAACAACACCGGGAGCACAATGCTTTCTTCCCCCTTTTTTCCTTTTCCTCATGCGTTTTTATGAACATCCACAGGGAAGATAATTAAAACCTGCAAGGAAACCAGCTGGCAGCGAAAAAGAAAATCTTGGTGACTTGGGGACGACGCCACATGTTTATGGGTGAGTTTTGTAAGCAACAGGCCTATAAAAAAAGGAGGCTCTTGTAAATAAATGCCACATTCTTCAAAGCTCTGTATAAACTACATTCTTTTTAGGGAGGGAGGGGGAGCTACCGTTCCTTCCTCGTCATTTCAATTCCAAAAAGGAATCCTAATTGTACCATTTCCTAGGAGCACAGCAGTGATGTCGCCGAGGCTCTGCACCGGTGTGTGCACGGGTGTAGGTGCACACACACTCATTAGAGGGACAACAAGGGAAGAGGAAGAGGCACATGAGGGTCTTTATTTAGCAAAGCGGAACAGAACAAAGGAGCGGGAGAGTGGCACCGCGTCACCTCTGATTGGGTTTTCTGGCTACTAAGCGCGTAGACCTTAACTCGAAAGACAGAACTTCTGCCTTCCTCTCCCGAGTGCTGAGTGTTGTCTGAACGGCACCAAGATTTGGGGGAGCCAGTGTAATCCCCTTTCATTTTTCATCTGCCTTGCTGACTGCAAAGAGAAACAGGGCCGCTTGCCTCTCCGCGTGTGACACCGGGCTTGAGGCACGCACATTCCAGAGTGGCCTTCCCCAGGAGCCAGCTGTGTGCAGGTAACTGAAGCCTGCCCTTAGCCTTGCTGTTAATAAGAGTAATTGGTACGCCACTGAGGGGCTGCTGGAGCGCTGCGATTCGCTCTGCATGGGGGGGCTCCCCATACCATATGCGCATGCAGTGGTGATAGAAATATTTTCCATATGAGCTCTCCTCACACATGCTGAAGTGCTCCAGGCTGAGTTAGGCCGGCCCATTTGTCATTTACTCCACACAGTAAAAAACCAACAGGGAAGTCGCAAACTCCAGCCACAACTAGAGGGCAATGGTCTGCTCTCAGCTTTCCAGCATCACAAACCCATTCAGTCCCTCCAGCTCCCATTCAAGACCCCGACCCCCGCACAGGCCCAGAAAATATCTGCAGAGCAGAGGACCCGGGTAACTAATAGGCTAAAAGCCTGAAACAAATGACCCGTTGCTGCACACCTCTGAGCCACATGTCTGTTTTGAACCGACCGGCGAGCCTGCCGCTGATAGAGCCACGGCTCTACCCGAAGCCTGGCTTTGGGAGCATTCTTGCTTCCACTGCAGAGCAGGGAAAGTAATCACATTAAGCTTTCAGAGCCCGCTCTGTCCTGACAATGCCAACAAAAGGCAAAGCTGCGATGTGGCCCCTGGCCTTTTTAGGAGATGGACTTTTCACTTGGCCTTTCAAAGAGGAAGAGGAGTTCGGGAAAGAGGCTGTCTTTTCATTCATTACTCGGGCACTGATCGGTCTTGGAGACCTTTCGTCAGAGGAAAGAGCAAAAGGAGGGGACGAGCACATTCGTTGCAGGCTTGTTTGCAGGTGAGGGTGGATACACCTAAGTGCTTCCCTCTCCAGGCTACACGGTCCCCCTCCAGTCTCTTTGCCCGCATCAAGACCTGGCTCCCAGAGCATCTATGATGTTCAAAGATGTATTCAGCACACACAGGAGCTAAACCCGTAAGAATAAATCATCCTGCTGGGCCTTAAACACGCCTTCCTGCCGTAGTAGATCTGGGCATAGTCCTAGCCCTGTCATGTATCGCTATTCCTCTTCAAACCTATGACATAAAGTTAAACACAGATTTTTTTTCAAGCACATCCAGGCAGAAAGGGAGGAAAATGTGATGCAAAAGCAGTCAAGAAAAGCAATTCCTCTAGCATGCGTATCCTCTCTGCAACACTGGAGGAAAATTCTCAAAAGGTAACAGTCCCTATCGGAATCTGACACGCACATTTTTTTTTTTTTTCCTACAACGGCAGGAGGAGAAACGTGCACGCTGCAGGCATCTGTCACCAAGGCCATGCCAACTCCCCAGTGGGGCAATGTACAGACAACCTCAGAATGAGATTTTAGAAATGATGGGATTCTCCAAGAAGAAAAGAAGTCTTTCTGGAAGAAAAGGCAGAGCAAGCCTAAAAAAGCAATATAAAGCATTCCTCTTTGCACCCCGTAAAAACCCAGCCCCTCTTCCCTCTTGGTAGATAGAAAAGGAAATACCGTGCTGACAAAAATACAACTTCTGACAAGATATTTTATTTGGCTTACCTCTCCCCCAGGTCTTGCTAACACTGCTGTTTGAACGTGGAGCAGTGTTAATATCAGGTAGCTGACAAACATTATTACCCAAAGTTAGAACCACCCTAGAGGAGAACTCCGTCTGCCAAGTGCTAACAGCTAGCAGATGCACTTGTGTCTCGGGATTCCAGCCCTGGAGTTCCGCTAGGCACTGTGCTGGTTCCCTCCGCTCTCCCTCACTGTACTACCCGGAGCTCCGAGCTCAGCCTCTGCTCTGAAGAAAACTGGTAAGCTGATCTCTTCATGTAATAACTTCTCCCGGCTGGGGGAGGGGACAGGAGCCAGCTGGGAGCTGGGGGGCTGCCTTTAACAGAAAGCAGAAAGGGGAGGGACAGAAATGATCAATGTGGAGCTCTGCATCTGGTCTCATTCATGAAAAGGGCCCCAAGGTAAGCACTCCGCACGCAGGGGGAAGACCCCTGCTTCATCAGGCGGCAGGGAGCTCTACAGCCGTGAGCTGGGAGACCTGAAGCCTTCCCGGTCCGGGGTCCGCTGCCGACCGACAAGCTGTCTGCCTGGGTACGCTGTCAACCCATTCTGGGCCTCAGTTGATTTTCCTCCCGGTATGATCAAGGGTTGGGTAGATGACCTCGGAATTCCCTTTTGGTTCTGATTTGAAGGCTGCAGGAATCCAGGCAGTCCAAGGCTGGCTGTGTTATCGAGGGCAGCCTCGAAGGGGAAACACGTCATAAGGGTGCTGCGTGTTCGTGCACTGACCATAGGGGCACGATCGGATGGGAACTGAAGAAGCCACTCTGTCCCCCTCTTGCGATCTCCCTGGGGCACTGTGCCCAACCAAGAGCTTGAGGAATTCTTACAGACTGTGTAAAAATAAATGGTAAGGTGGGAATAATGAAGCCCAGGTGCTAGACGGCACTGGCAGAGAGCACGGAAAAGCGTGATGGTTTTCGAGAAATACCTCTGGGTAGCAAGCATCAGCTTGACCGTCAACGTGGGGCTTGGGGACAGAGGGAGCATGGGAGCAGGCTGGGCAGTGGGTCTTGCAAAAGCCTACGGTCTCCTTGCGACGCACCCGAAGTGGCCTGTTATTATGAACTAACGGCTCATTGTTTAAAATAGGTTGCGAACCCACCAAGTATTAGATTCTGCTTAGCATGGTCACCAGAGCGCATTCTGATGCAGTGGGACAGCCTGGGCCCTGGAACCAGGGAGATGTCAGTTCAAACCCCAGGTCTACCACTAACTCCCTGGGGGGTCTGTGGGAGGGTATTTGAGTCCAGTGAGCCCCAGCCGCCCCACCTGTGAAATGGGGAAAGGCCACCTGATGGTTTTGATGACAACCCATGAGATCAACTAGGCCCCAAACTTGGCACAGCTCCTGATGCACAGTAAGGGCTGAAGACATCAGCTGTCTCTTTGATCTGAAATAAATATCGACATTCAGTCCCAGAAAGGAAATTAACTCAGGTTGTGGACATTTTCTTGCATTCATTAGGGAACTTCAAACCAACTGTAGTTTGTAATCACCTCGGAACGTTTATTATCTATCACTAGTCACGTGACAAATTACTAGTGGGGAGTTTTTTGGGGGGTTGGGTGAAGGGACTTAGAATCCTTTTTTCCAAGGCTAGAAGAAACAGAGAGTATGTTGGAGATAGTATCTCCAGTTAGACAAAGGAAGGATGGAATTTCTTCTCTTCTCCCTCCTCCTCTTCTTCCTCCTCCTCACTCATTATTATTATTATTGTTCAGCCTCGGGTGTGTTTTTTTGCTGCTGACCGAAGGGGCGCTGTCGTCTGCTCAACAACCTCATCAGAAATGCAGGCGTCGTCCAAGGAAGCCGAAGCTCTTGAAAGACCAGGGGGTCTTGTCCAGTCCAGGGTTTGGGAAACTTTCTGTAAAGCGCTCGATAGTAAATATTTTTGGCTTTGCAAACCATGTGATTTCTGTGGCAGCTATTCAACCCTGCGGTCCCAGAACACAAGCAGTCATATACAAAATATACACTAAAGGGCGGGGCTGTGTTCCAGAAACACTTTACTGAAACAGGCAGGAGGCCAGATTTGGCTGTAGTTTGCCAGCCCCTGGTACAGACAACTTCCCAATCGTCCTTCAACCCACTGTAATCTGGCTTTTGACCTCTGCTCCACTACAAGGGCTCTGGAATTGTCTCCAATGGCCCCTGTGGCATAAAATGCAGAGGCTAATTTCATAGGGCTTATCTTATTTGACTTCTCTGCAGCATGAACCATGTCCTCGATTTTTGAATATGATGGTCAAATATACACAACATAAAATTTTACCATTTTAACCATTTTTTAGAGTACAATTCAGTGGCATTAAAGTATGCTCCCATGGGGATCCTGGGTGGCTCAGTCGGTTAAGTGTCCAACTTGGGCTCAGGTCATGATCTCACGGTTTGTGGGTTCAAGCCCTGCATCGGGCTCTGTGCTGACAGCTCACAGCCTGGACCCTGCTTTGGATTCTGTGTCTCCCTCTAGCTCTGCTCCTCCCCTGCTGACGCTCTGTCTCTCTCTCTCTCTCTCAAAAATAAACATTAAAAAAAGTTCTTTTTAAAGTACGCTCACAATGTTGTGCAACCATCACCACCACCCATTTCCAGGACTGTTTCATCATCTCAGGCAGAGGCAATAACTCCCCAATTCTCCTTCCCCCAACCCCTCGTAATCCCCCCGACTCCTCTCTCTCTCTTTTAAAGTGTATGTATTTATTTTGAGACAGAGACAGCGCTAGTGGGGTAGAGGCAGAGAGAGAGGGAGACAGAGAATCCAAGCTGACAGTGCGGAGCCCGACGTGGGGCTCGAACCCACAAAACTGTGAGACCGTGACCTGAGCCAAAACCAAGAGTCGGATGCCCACCCGACTGAGCCACCCAGGTGCCCCACCCCTGGTAATCTCTATTCGACCTTCTTATCTCTCTGAATTTGCCTACTCTAGGTTCCTCATCAAACTGCAATCATACAATATTTGTGCTCTTGTGTCTGCCTCATTCCCCTTTGTGTAACCTTTTCAAGGTTCATCATGCTGTAGCGTGTATCAGTACTTCGTTTATTTTAGGCTGAATAATATTCCATTATATGCATATGCCACATTTTGTTTATCCGTTCCTTTCCTGGCAGGTGCGTGGCTTGTTTCCACCTTTTGGCTCCTGTGAAGAATGCTGCTCTGAACATGAGCGTACAAGTATCTGTTTGAGTCCCTGCCCTCAGTTCTTTGGGGCACATACCAAGGAGGAGAAGTGCTGTATCATACGGTAATTCTACGTCTGACTTTTTCAGGAAGACCAAACTGTTTCCCACAGTGGCTGCATCATGTTCTATTCCCCGCAGCAATGCATGACGGTTCCAATTTCTCCGTATCCTTTCCAATGCTCATTATTTTCCACTGTTCTGATAATAGCTATCTTAAGGGGTATGAAATATATGCCCTCCTTTCTGAACCACCCTCTTCCCTTAGCTCCCAGACCACCACTCTCGTTTTCCTTTGCCTCCAATTAGCCAACATTCCTCTAACACCAAGAGTCCCAGCTCTATTCTGGGAACTTTACGTATAGTGTGCCACATGCTCCTGACAACAGCCTTATTAGATTAAATAGCTTGCTCCATGTCACAGAATGGGTGGGTGGGCAGAGCCAGTCTTCTGGGCTCCTAGGACCTAGCTGTGAGTGCCTACGCTATGCTGTCACCACCTCTCTGGACGCGCTCCAGTCCCCTTGCCCCATCCTGGGCCTACCCCCTCAATGGTTGTGCTCATGCCCTCTCTTCTCTATCCCCTCTCCTTGGGTCATGTCATTCTTTCACTGGCCTCAACCACTCTTTACGTGCCAGTGACTCTCCACATCAGTCTACAGCCAGCTCTTCCTCCTGACCCGCCAGCCCGTAGATCCCGTTGCCCCGTGGATACTTGGATCTCTCAAATGCACTCCAAACTCAGCAGCACTAAAACCAAACTACTGGTTTCCTGACACCTGTTCTTCCTGTTTCCTCCATTGATGACGCCAGTGGATGACATCATTACCCATCTAACCCCCAGAAAACTGGGTGTCATCTTGAGCCCGCTACTCCCTCACTTGCTTATCTAAACCATCACCTGGTCTGACTGAGTTTTCTCCGATAGATCTCTCCAGCTTGCCCATGGCCTCGGACTCCTGCTGTCGCTGTTCCCATCTGGGCCTCCATCATCTCTTCCTGACTTTTTGTAGCACAACCTGGCAAGGTCTCACGCTGGTCTTTTCCCTTCCAGCCTTCTTTTCCACTGCAACCTTTGGGGTTCATCTTCCCAATGAATCTAATCATGTTACTCCTCTAATTCTCTTTTTTTCCCCCTTTTTATTTTGAAATAATTTTGTATTTATGGGGCAGGGGCAAGACAGCACAGAGTGTCATGGTATATCTTCACCCAGCTCCTTCTGATGTTAAGATCTTAAGCAGCTATGGTACATTCATGCAAACCAGAACATTAACACTGGTCTGGTACTAACTAAAATAAGGACTTAATGTTAATTTTTTCTCAGTTTCCTCTGAAAGTCCCTTTTCTGTTCCAGGACCCAATCCAGGATCCCACACTGCATTTAGTCAGCGTGTCTCCTCTGTTCAGTGACAGTTTGCTCACCCTTTGTTTTCGAAGACACTTTCAAAGAGTCCTGGTCAGGCATTTTGCGGAATGTCCCTCAATCTGGTTTTACCTGATGTTTTCTCACGATGAGACTGAAGTGACGGGTTTGGGGGAAGAATGCTGCAGAGGTAAAGTACCCTTCCCATCACGTCGTCAGGGGTAAGCTATATGAACATGACATTATGGTGATGTTATTAACCTTCATTACTTGGTGAAGGTGGTGTGGTGTCGTCCGGGTTTGCTCATTGTGAAGTTATTATTTTTCCTTTTCTCTACCCTATTCGTTAGAAGTGAGTCAGTGAGTCCAGAGGAATTAAGCTCCACTTCCTGGAGGGGGGGGGGTATCAAAGCACGTTTGGACAGATGTTAAAACCATCATGATAATTAACACATACTTTGGGGGAGACACTTTGAAGCTAGGCAAATATCCCGTTTCTCAGAGTTTTGCCCACTATTTTAAATATTCAGCAGCAGCTCTTTCCTGCAGGAATTATTACTGTAGGACTCTAAACGCTGATTTTCTGTTTCCCTCGTGCCTTCTACATATCTATCAATCAGAATCCATCAGTATAGATTTATTGTTCCTCCTCTCGCCTTTATGCATTAATCCGATCATTTATTTATTTTCCCCTGCTTCTTACAATCTTTTGATGGCTCAGGTATGAAGTCCAAACTCCTTATTATGACACTTTGCGATCTAGTCTCTTCTTGCCCTTCTAGCCTCCTTCCCCTCTCATCTGTTCACACACACTCTACCCTGCAGACATCTCCACACACAAGACATTATCCTCAAATGCCATGTGTCCTTGTGCTCTGTGCATTCGTGTTAGTTCTTTTCTCTAGAATGTCATTCCCCCATCCTCGGTGGGTTAGCTCCATCACTCTCTGCCCCTTTGAAAATTCAGCTCGAGTTGTTTATAAGCACCAAATATCGGAAGCCGCCTAAATGTTCACCAATGAAGACTAAAAGAGTAATTTGTGACATCCATAAGACGGGATATTCTACAGCAGGAAAAGAAATAAACAAAACAGGAAAAACATGAACGTGCTTCCTTTGGAGTGATGTGAAACATTTCCAAGATCTATTCCTTAGCGAGAAAAGGTAGGATGCACAGCAATGTGACTACTGTTCTATTATTTGCACATGTATGTTTACAATTGCTGGCATACCTATCCACCATCTGTGGAAGAACATGCTAGAGACTAGCAAAACATGGCTGCCTCCAGGGAAGGGAAGTCAGCAGCTTCAGGGCAGAGACGGGAGGGAAACTGCTTACTATATATAGTCGCTTGGTCACATGTGGCTATCGAGCACTTGCAATGTGGCTGTTCCAAATTGCGATGTGTTGTTATATGTGAAATACACTTTGTACCCATTCTAAGCCTGGTACAAAAAAAAAATAAAGGATCTTATTAATAGTTTTTATGCTGATTAGATATTGAAATGATAACTATATATATCTGGATTAAATAAATATAGTATTAAAACCAATTTTACTTGTTTTGTTCTAATTTTTTAAAATGTGGCTACTAGGAAGATTTCAATCACGTCACATTTCTATTGGAGGGCACTTTTATAACCTTTTCATACTTACTGAATTGTCAAACATGTGAATGAACTGCTATTCCAAAAGTAAATAAAAATGAAAAAATAGGAATTATAACAGTTAATGATATAAATAAATGCACACATCCCCTCCTCCAATGATCTGCTTAAATGTCACCTTTTCTGGGAGTTGTGCCTTGCCGGACTTCCTGCCAAGCTGAGGGCAGTGCCCCTGGCCTTGGTCTCAGGCATCCCCTGATGACCTACAACAAACACTGTGTTTGTCCTACTGTATTGTAATTGTTAACTAACGTATCTGCCTTCATCTATAGAGAGCAAGGTCTTGATGACTGGCGACGTGTCCTTTTGTGTTCCCAAGACTCTGCACATGGACAGCCTCATACAGTGCGTGCTGAATAGGGAAAGGAGACAAGGGAAGGTCCAGTGGGAAACTCTCGTCAGCTTGTGACAGGTCTTCTGATGGTGCGTTTTAGAAACCACAAAAGGGAAAACGAAAAGGAGAAATTCTCAGAAGGTACATCCCTCAAGGAAATGCCAATAATTTCCAACCTAACTTTTGGGTGACCTACAAGAGGGAAAATATAAGTGATAGGG
This sequence comes from Neofelis nebulosa, assembly GCF_028018385.1. NCBI lineage: Eukaryota > Metazoa > Chordata > Mammalia > Carnivora > Felidae > Neofelis > Neofelis nebulosa. Next base: position 34,893,456 of record NC_080788.1, read on the forward strand.
AAAACACATGCAAGAATCAAAAAGTCGGGAAACAAACATTTTCCTGATGCCACACATTCCACGTTCAATATAATCATGTCCTTCTGTCTTAATAACAGCAACAATGAAAGAGCAAACCTGTAGCAGATAGCACCTCTAAGGCTATTTTGTTTCCCTCAAAATACGTCTGTGCCTTTATGAAGGAAGAAGTGAGATGCAGCCCTCTCCACGGAGGTATATGCTGTATGGCTAAATTGTTAAAACTATGTCGATTTCCTTAAATATGTTTACATCGTGGGGACGAGGTGGGAAAAGTCTTGGTCAAGAAGTTGCCTATGGGTCTGGGAGGAGAAGCAGGTGTTAGTAATTAACTCTCCCTTTGTGTGGACCAAGGAGCCATTAAATAGCCAAGGGAGCAGGAAATGAGGAAAGCAAAGAGGAGTTCTCTGATCCCATCGCTGGAGAACAGAAGGAAAGTCGCGAGAGCCTAAAGCAAAGGGAGTCACTGCATTCTTCCCTTTCTCTCATTTCTGCCTTTAAGGGCCCGAAGCATGCCTGCACAGGCACCTGTCACCAGTGGGGCAGCTGTGCCGTTAGGCTGAGCACCTCTCTGGGTTGCTGGAAGGAGGGCTATGTTCCCCTGGATCAGCTCTGAAGTAGTTCCAGGAGCAGGGCCAGAGCCGGTCAGGGAGGTGCTCACAAAAAGCACATGGGGCAGGCTCATCTGACGTCTGAGGGCACACTGGGAAATTAATTCAGAGAAGGCATCTGGGCCACTCCCAGGTTGACCGTAGTCTTTACTCCATGGCAGAGGTTCTCAAATCGTGGTCCTTGGATCCACATTATCAGGCAACTTGTTAGAAACGTAAACACACTTACTGAATCGGTAACAGATGGGGGCCCATCAATCTGTGTTGGCACACGCCCTGTGGATACCCGCCCAAGTTTGAGAATCGCTCTGAGCGACAGTTCTCTGTCCAGTAACCCTTAGTTCAAATCATAGAACTTAAAAATATTACTTAATAAAAATGCATTTGCTGAGAAAGTGTGACTATCAGATATTAAAACATAGTCTAGAGTTACAATGATTTTTTTTAACATTTATTTATTTTTGAGACAGAGAGAGACAGAGCATAAACGGGGGAGGGTCAGAGAGAGGGAGACACAGAATCTGACACAGGCTCCAGGCTCTGAGCTTTCAGCGCAGAGCCCGACGTGGGGCTCGAACCCATGGACCGTGAGATCATGACCTGAGCCGAAGTCGGCCGCTTAACCGACTGAGCCACCCAGGCGTCCCTAGAGTTACAATAATTTTAAAAAGTGGCAAACACTGCCAGTGTGGGAAAGACAGACTATTTACACAACTAAGCATGGAAAGAATTTAATGTGTAGTCAACGAGTCACCTCAAGTCAGCAAAGGAAAGGATGGAAAGGGTTGAGAATACTGCTAACCATTTGGCAAGAAAATAAAGTCATCTTCCTAGTTTATAGCATATGCTAAAAACAAATGGCAGGCAGATTCAGTATTTCAATGCCAACAAGAGAAGTATAAAATCAATAAAAGAAAATAGGTCAACATTTCTACATTCTTGAAGCCACGAAGGACTTTTAAGCATGGCTCGAACAAAGGCAGAAACCATAAAGGAAAAGATTTATGCAAACTTTTAGGGTTCTGTGAATTAAAAATACCATAAACTAAATGAAAAGTCAAATACCCAGTAGAAAATGTATTGATCTTGTCTCTTTGCTAAGATATCAGTACCTATCATGCGCTAGAACCCGGAGTGTAGATACCATCAGAAGCAGAGTCCGTTCCTATCTTTATAGACCTCACTCGCTGGTGCAGGAGGCCAAATTAATGAAATCCACAAAGTAAATCTAAGCCTGCAGGTGGAATGGGCTGAGGAGGGAAGATGTGTGGTGAGCTAGAGGCCTGTCCCCATTAGGGAGACTGCCTTGCAATGGCAGCAAGTGGTTTTCAAGAGGATCTGAGAGGAAGCAGGTGTGGACAATAGAGGAAGCAAGTGGAGGCACCCCATGAGATTAGGCGAAGGCCAAGAGGGGGCAGTGACAAAGAGTTTTGTCCTTTTCCTACTGAGGATCTGTTTTAAGGACAGAGGTGGCAGTTACGTGACTAGATTTGCATTTTCAAAGTCCACTCTGTGATGGAGAAACAAACTGGAAAGAGGCAAGATCGGAAGCTGGGAGACCAGGTGGAGCAAGGCTGTGGCCCAGATGAAAAAAGAAGAGCTTAAACCAGGATGGTGGGAAGAAGTGAACATTTTCGATGGCAATGTACAACATAGATAATGGAAAAGGGTTTATGCCCATAAAAAGACCCATAAATCAGATAAAGGCAATTTTAATAGTGAGAGCAATGGAGAAACAATGTAAATTCTCCATGGTGTATTCAAAAAGTGAAATCCTAGTCAGTTAAGCATCTGCCTCTTGATCTCAGCTCAGGTATTGATCTCACGGTTCGTGAGATCGAGCCCTGAGTCAGGCTCTGTGCTGACAGCGCAGACCCTGATTCTCTTTCTTTTCTCTGCCTCTCTTCTACTTGCACACAACTGCTCTCTCTCTCTCTCTCTCTCTCTCTCTCAATAAATAAATAAACTTAAAAAAAATCAAATGACCATGTTATATATTGATGGATATGGGTACATTTTTTTTTTTATTTTTTTTTTTAAATTTTTTTTTTTTTCAACGTTTTTTATTTATTTTTGGGACAGAGAGAGACAGAGCATGAACGGGGGAGGGGCAGAGAGAGAGGGAGACACAGAATCGGAAACAGGCTCCAGGCTCCGAGCCATCAGCCCAGAGCCTGACGCGGGGCTCGAACTCACGGACCGCGAGATTGTGACCTGGCTGAAGTCGGACGCTTAACCGACTGCGCCACCCAGGCGCCCCTGGTACATTTTGACGTTAAGAGAAAAATAGGCCACATAAATGGAAGGAGAATCTTTTCAGCAAATGGTGCTGGATAACTGGATGTCCACGTGCAGAAGAACGAAGTTGGGCCCTTACTTTACACCACACACAAAAATTACCTCAAGGGGCAAATGGGCGGCTCAGTAGGTTGAGCGTCTGACTCTTGATTTCAGCTCAGGTCATGATCCCAGGGTCTTGGGATTGAGCCCCGCATGGGGGGTCTGAGCTCCAGCTGAACATGGAACCTGCTTAGGATTCTGTCTCTCCCTCTGCCCCTCCCCTCTGCATCCATGTGCACTTCCTCTCTCTCTCAAATACAATTTAAAAATTAACTCAAAATAGGTCACAGATTGTGGCAGATAGAATATTGAATATGTTACATTGTATGGCAAAGGGAGTTAAGATAGCAGAAGGAATCAAGGTGGCTAATCAGATGATTTTTTTTTTTAATGTTTATTTTTGAGAGAGAGAGAGAGAGAGGAAGAGGAAGAGAGAGAGAGAGAGAGCACAAGCAAGGGAAGGGCAGAGAGAGAGGGAGACACAGAATTCAAAGCAGGCTCCAGGCTCTGAGCTGTCAGCACAGAGTCCGACCTGGGGCTTGAATTCACGAACCATATGATCATGACCTGAGCCGAAGTCAGCCCCTTAACTGACTGAGCCATCCAGATGCCCCTCAGATGATTTTAAAATAGGCATATTATCTTGGGATATCCAGGTGGGCCCAATGTAATAACCAGGTCCTTAAATGTGGGAGACAGAGGCAAAAGAGGAAGTCAGAGTGATTTGATGTGAGAACGCAGCATGCCATCACTGGCTTCGAAGATGAAAGGGAGCCATGAGCCAAAAGAGGTGGGCCAACTCTAGAACACAGAAGAGGCAAGAAGGCAGGGATTGATTCTTCCCTAGAGCTTCCACATGGAATGCGACCTTGTCGACACCTTGATGTTAGCCTAGTGAGACCTATTTTAGACTTCTGACTTCCAGAGCTGTAAGAAAATCAATTTGTGTTAGGTTACTGACCCAAACGTAGAAGCTAAAACTATAAAACCCTTAGGAGAAAACACCAGAGTAACTTCATGACCTTGGGTCATAATTGGTTTCCCAGATATGACATCAAAAGCACAAGTGTCAAAGGAAACAAATGGGACTTCATCAAAATCGAAGACTTTTGTGCTGCAAGTGATCACATCAAGAAAATGAAAAGAGGGGCGCCTGGGTGGCTCAGTCGGTTGAGCGAACGACTTCGGCTCAGGTCACGATCTCGCAGTCCGTGAGTTCGAGCCCCACGTCGGGCTCTGTGCTGACAGCTCGGAGCCTGGAGCCTGTTTCAGATTCTGTGTCTCCCTCTCTCTGCCCCTCCCCCATTCATGCTCTGTCTCTCTCTGTCTCAAAAACAAATAAACGTTAAAAAAAAAGAAAAAAAAAAGAAAATGAAAATACAACCCACCAAATGGGAGAAAATAGTCACAAATTATATGTCTGATGAAGGATTTGTGTCCAGAATATATAAAAAATTCTTACAACTTAATAAATAACAAAAAGATAATCCAATTAAAAACAGACAAAGGAGGGGCGCCTGGGTGGTTCAGTCGGTTAAACGTCCAACTTCAGCTCAGGTCATGATCTCACAGTTCGTGAGTTCAAGCCCCGCGTCGGGCTCTGTGCTAACAGCTCGGAGCCTGGAGCCTGCTTTAGATTCTGTGTCTCCCTCTCTCTCTCTGCCCCTCCCCTGCCCGCACTCTGTCTGTCTCTATCAAAAATAAAATAAAAACATAAAAAAAAAGTAGACAAAGGACATTTGCAACTACGTGGATGCAACTGAAGGGTATTATGCTAAGTGAAATTCAGAGAAAGACAAATATCATATGACTTCACTCATACGAGGACTTTAAGATACTAATAGATGAACATAAGGGAAGGGAAGCAAAAATAATGTAAAAACTGGGAGGGGGAAAAACATAAGAGACTCTTAAATACAGAGAACAAACAGAAAGTTACTGGAGAGGTAGTAGGAGGGTGGATAGGCTAAATGGGTAAGGGGCACTAAGGAATCTACTCCTGAAATCACTGTTGCACTATATGCTAACTAACTTGGATGCAAATTAAACAATTAATTAATTAAAAAACAGGCAGAGGACTCGAATAGACATTTCTCCCAAGAAGAAACACAAATGGCCCATAAGCACATGAAAAGATGCTCAACATCATTAGTCATTAGGGAAATGAAAATCAAAACCACAATAAAACCACTTCATACCTCCTAGCCAAAAATATAGGTAGTAAAAAATGTTGGTGAGGATGTGCAGAAATTGGAGCCCTCACGCACCACTGGCGGTAACGTAAAATGGTGCAGCCACTGTGGACACCAGTCGGGCAGCTGCACCATAAAGTTAAGTGTAGAGTTATCCGGCAATCCTCTGTATCTACCCAAGAGAAATGAAAACACACGCCTACACAAAAACTTGAACACGGATGCTCATAGCAGCAATATTCATGATAGCCAAAAAGTGGAAACAACTCAAGTGCCCATCACACGACAAATGCATAAATAAAATGTGGTGTGTCCAGATATGACGTATTATTTGGCCATAAAGAGAAATGAAGTGCTGATACGCACTACAACACGGTGGGCCTCGAAAATACCGCACTAAGTGAAAGAAGGTAGTCACCAAGGTCACTTGGTGAAGACCACCTATTACCCATTTAGATGACATGTCCAGGAGAGGCAAATTTATAGAGACAGGAAGTGGACGGGTAGTTTCCTAGGCCCGAGAAGTGTGGGGAGGAGAGGGGGACAGGATTTCTTCTTAGGGGGATGAACATCTCTAAAAATTATATTGTGGCAATGGTTGCACAACTCTGAATATACGAAAAATATGGCATTGTACACTTTTCATGGGTGCATAGTATATGTGAATTATTTCTTTTTTTTTTTTTTAATTTTTTTTTTTTCAACGTTTTTTATTTATTTTTTTTGGGACAGAGAGAGACAGAGCATGAACGGGGGAGGGGCAGAGAGAGAGGGAGACACAGAATCGGAAACAGGCTCCAGGCTCCGAGCCATCAGCCCAGAGCCATCAGCCCAGAGCCATCAGTCCAGAGCCATCAGCCCAGAGCCTGACGCGGGGCTCGAACTCACGAACCGCGAGATCGTGACCTGGCTGAAGTCGGACGCTTAACCGACTGCGCCACCCAGGCGCCCCATATGTGAATTATTTCTTAAAAAATTTATTTATTTTAACGTTTATTTCTTTTTGAGAGAGAGAAAGAGAGCACAAGCAGGGGAGGGTCATGGAGAGAAGGAGACACAGAATCGGAAGCAGGCTCCAGGCTCTGAGCTGTCAGCACAGAGCCCGACGTGGGGCTCAAACCCACAAAACCGTGAGATCACAACCTGAGCTGAAGTTGGATGCTTAGCCGACTGAGCCACCCAGGCACCCCACTTAAAATTTTTTTTTAAGTTAATGTTTATTTATTTTTGAGAGACAGAGCATGAGTGAGAGAGGAGCAGAGAGGGAGACACAGAATCTGAAGCAGGGTCCAGGCTCTGAGCCATCAGGACAGAGCCCGATGCAGGGTTCAAACCCATGAACTGTGAGATCATGACCTGAGCTGAAGTCGGACACTTAACTGACTGAGCCACCCAGGTGCCCCTAAGTGAATTATTTCTTAATAAAGCTGTTTTCCAAAAGTAGGCCATAATATGGCCCTTTAATATAATTCTATTTGGGGTAAACAGGAGCGGTGATGTATGACATTCTTGTTCTTAAAATTTTAGTCATGCTGAAGAAAATTTAGTTATTCTTTTTCTACGATGGGCAGCAGCAAAACAGAGTAACAAATCCAAAATTATTCTCACTTGGAAGAAATGATGCTTATAACAATAAAAATGGGAAAGACTGTGAATAGTGAGCTCACAAATGAAGATATACAGATGCAATATGAAAAAGGAATAGGAAAAACAATTTAGCATCAGTGGTAGCCGAAGTGTTACAGAACCAGATAACTGGATGCCACGTTCACATAACACCCTAGGAAATAATCTTCATGAACGACAGTTGTCATTGGCAAGGGGAGCAGGTAGTCTGACATAGGGCTGATGAGAATGAAAAGCAGAACAGGTGCCTAAGAGCTGGGCTCCTAAAGCTCTGATGTGCACACGAATCACCTGGCCGCCTCACTCAGCGAAGACCCACCAAAGTGACTTCTTACCCTGGGCCTCCTCTCCTGCTTCAGTCCCCACCCTCCCTTGCTCTACCTCCCCCCTCTCTTTCTTCTCTCCCTCCCACCAGCGAAGGTGCTGAGCTAGCTGGCAGGAAGAGCAGCAAGGCCACACCTAGTCTGGGAGTTGTGACTTCTGTTAACCTCAGTTTGCTGGAACCAGTCGTGATCTTGGCATTGACTGTAATGGGCCCCCAAGCCGCTGAAGCAGCCATTCTGGTGGCTAGTGATCTGTTCCGCCAAACTATTCCCCAGCTTGCATACAGAGCTTGTCCACCTTTTATCAAGTGTTTCTACCAGGGGTGTTTGATTTTCTTTTTTTTTTTTTTTTTTTCTTTTTTTAATTTTTTTTTTCAACATTTTTTATTTATTTTTGGGACAGAGAGAGACAGAGCATGAACGGGGGAGGGGCAGAGAGAGAGGGAGACACAGAATCAGAAACAGGCTCCAGGCTCCGAGCCATCAGCCCAGAGCCTGACGCGGGGCTTGAACTCACAGACCGCGAGATCGTGACCTGGCTGAAGTCGGACGCTTAACCGACTGCGCCACCCAGGCGCCCCCAGGGGTGTTTGATTTTCTTCTCTCCGTAGAAAAAGATTGGAAGAGGAGGTGAAGGTGTAGTCAGTAAAAACCAGCAAGAAGAAGTCAGTAAAAATTGTAAGAGTGGATACCACAGCTCAAAGCACTGCCGTCCAGCTCCAACTGATGTTGGGGTAAGCGGCCAAAGATACTTTACAAGTCTCCGAGGGCGAAAATTTATGTTCCTAAGTGTAATTCCAAAGCAAAATCCAATAAACCAAATCATTACAAAAGAGGTCAAGGTTTCAATAGTTATTGTGTGTATTATTTAATATTTATTGTGCCAGGCATTAGGCTGGGAGGTAGACATGATCCCCATTTAATCCTCAAATCCTGTGGATTAATAGTCCCTCATTTTATGATTGATGAAGCTGAAGAATGGAAAAAGTAAAACTATCTTCAGTATACTTTACTTAAGAAAACACGGATGTATATAGGATGCATTAGAAAAAAAATAATTTTCTAATTTCTGAATTTCTAATAATTTAGAAAAGCAGAATTATTTTATTTCTTCTGTCTTTATTAAGTTCCTCCTTCCTAGCCCAGCACCTGGCATCAGGAGTGTTTAATCTAATTTAAAACAGAATAAATGTAGTTAATCACTAACCCTGGCTTTCAGCTAAAACTATTAGGCAAAAAAAAAAAAAAAAAAAAAAATCAAAGAGACTTCTTGTTGACAGAGAACTTTGTTCTGTATTTCTCATGATTAACATACACCGCCTGTTTTGAACAGAGACCATGTAGTTCATTTTGAAGCAATTATGAAATTTGTTTTCCCCCAGTAGCAAAATACAAAATGGTGCTGTCATGTTTAGAAGGGTGTCAAATGCCAGCAGAAAGGAAAGTTTTAAACATTTACCCCTTGTTTCGTCAAGATTATTAGTTAAGGTAATGTTAGCGGCTGTAACAGATAAACCTTGAGGTTTTAATGGCTTAAAAACACAAAGAGTTCCTCTCTTGTTTGGGTAAAGTCCAGATGGTGAGGCAGGCAGTGCTCTGTTCCACACAGCCACTTACGGACCCAGGCTGTCGGGGGCTCTGTCCGCTTCAGCACGTGGTTTCCAGAGTCGCCCTGGACATTGACATCCATGTGGCAGGTGGGGAGGGGAGAAAGTAGAGGGTCACCGGACCTGGCTACCTTCCACTGGCCACGTGCAACTGCAAGAAGGTAGGGAAATATGACCTAGCTGTCCAGGGCCCAGGAAAAATGAGTCATGGGCTTGGTAAACAACAACAGTCTGCCATCGTAGACAGGATGGGCTGAAGGGGAGAGTTCATCGCAGTTTCCTGTATTATATAAACTGTGATATATGTTTATAGGAAGGTGACTCCAGATAGCCCGGACTTACACCCTGCTATTTACACCCTTAATACCTGCTTTATGTTCAGATTTGCCCCCCTGCCCCTTGGCCCCTAAGACCAGCCAAGAAACCTGATGGACACACTAAAGAAGCAGCATCATCCCCACCAGTTGATGTATAGATATTCCAGTTCCAGAAACAGAAGCTGCAGCCCAATGAGAGAGTTATTGCTCATATTATGGGGTAAAGAGACGCAAGGAAATGAACATTTACCAAGTGGCTGCGGTAGCTGGCACTTGACAGACATTATCTTATTTGATTTTAATAACTGCGGAGGAAGGAATTTTATTTCCATTTTCCACAAAGGGAGGAGGCTGAGGCTCACAGAATAGGCAACTCTCCCAAGGTTGCAGCAGTAATAAGAAGGGGGCGGTGCAGCAGTGTGGGTGCTGCCTTATAGCGCGTGTACTTTCCAGCACAATCCCGCTCCTGCAGAGCCAGGGGCTCGTGGGTGACACTGTGGAGCTCCTGAAATGGGAAGTTCCCCACAACACCCTCCACGGCAGCTCCCCACGCGCCTAGGGGGCACAACTCTCAGTGTTAAGGAGCCCCACGTACCACAAAAATACCCACAACATATGGGCCAGGACACTTGTCTCTAATCCGCATCACTGACCTTGATAATGGCAGAGGGGGAAGGACAAGGGGGTGTTTCCAGGTTAGCTGTCTTCCACTTTCAATTTTTGCGGTTTCCAGGAATAATCGCTTTGGAAAGTTGGGTATATGCCTGAGAGCAAGAGAGGTTGGCTACTGTTCAGTCTTACTGAAAGCAATTTTCCTAGGCTCACGCGTAGGCTCTGTCAGGCAAAATATTATAGTATGAACAAAAACATGGGTGGAAATCAACAAAATCTGAAAAATCTCAATGAAGAGGAGCGGCACGATTTAAGAAAATCCAAAAGAAGAATCATAAATGTGAACGGAAGTAGGTGTGTGTGTGTGTGTGTGTGTGTGTGTGTGTGTGTGTGTGTGTATTAGAGCCTAACTGATATTCTTGGGTACAGATCAGTGGTTTGTGACCTTTTTGTGTGTGTCTGTAGCACACTTTCAAATACCCAAATTTTTGGCTGCACATTTGAAGGGCTTTGAAGGTAAACACTGATGAGGAAAAACCAAGCTTCAAGAAGTTCCAAACGCTTCCCACATTGTCACATGATTTATTTGTGTCTCCGCCACCGCCTCCCCCCCCCCCCCCCCCCGCCATTTGAGAACAATTGTTTACCACCCTGAGCAACAGGCTTCTTTACATTCTCAAGAAGTGTCTGCATATCTCAATAAAGGGCCATTTTCCGTACGTGCTAACTTGATGTGACGCTGTGGCTCTTACCTCATGGCACAGAAAACTGCCCCCTCATTCTCTGTCACATCCCCTTAACCTGCTCACTTAAACACATCTGACGGACTCTGTAAGAGAACCCATTCGAGTTTGAAGCAAAAATGACTTTCACATCCAGATGAGCATTTGGCAGAGTTCTTGGGGTGCCAATGCTATGCGACAGCCCAACACAGGCTCTGGGGAGTCACATCAGCTAATTGGAAAGACATCCGGTAAAAGTCACGACATTTGCACAAGTGAGATACTAAGCCCCCTTTCGCACACACAGTCCTTCACCCAGCCCATAAACATGCCAAGAGAGGGTTCAATGTCCTGTTTCAAGTACAGCGCTGAAGAAACAGTTTCTTTCAGGAAAAATAAAAACAAACCCAGCTTTAAAAGAGAATCTCTAAACTAGACCTAAGAACGGTGCAGTAAAACTGCCAAGAACGACAGCATTTCTGTCTACTCGGTAGGCCTTCAAGGGACTGTCTCCTAACGAGAAAGAAGTCACTCGAAAATATTCTGCCTGTGCCAGTGATGTGTGATTTAAGAGAGGAAATACTCAGAGGCTTAAGAGACCTTTGCAGGGAGCCTGGAAGCTGGCTGTAAGTTTGAAGACATTTGCATTCCCTGGAATCCAGGCTCATTTATCTCTGGGAACCACCAGGATGTAGAGTCCATAAACTGTGATTTTAGAAGGTCCCCAAGTGAGCAATGAATCAGAACAAAATGAAACTCGGCGCAAGTAGGTAGCAATTTATCGTGACTTTGTCCCCTGTATATGAGGGAAAATTCAGACATCTGCAATGAAATGGGGATGGGTCAGTGAAAACACTTTACACTTTGATAACGTATCCAGGAGCAGAATGGGGCTGAACAGGATTGGTTCTCATTTTCTCAGCTCAGTCGACGCAGCTGTTTCCTGGGCATCTGTGGGGCATCCGTTAGAAGCTCCTTCAGGAGTGAGAGCCCTGCTCCAGGGTCTTCAGGTCTCGAGGGAACAGGGAGGGCACTGAGTGTGAGGTCAGGGGTGCTAAGGCAGAGCTACCGAATGTCAGATCTCCTCACCAGGGCTCACCGACGACCATGGTTTTCTCCCACACTTACGGGACCAGAGAGATTTCTGCTTCTCAAAAATCCCAACTGCTTCTGACTTTTCAGCATGATTTAGGACATATATTTCTGTGTCTGGGTTCCATTTCCTCAGAGTTGGAATGTTCTGTCCATGGACTGTGATAATAGGAGTCAGTTATTTCTAACTCATGGCTTGGGAAAACATCCCATGAATACATAAAATGTTTGCATGACGTTCTTTCTGCGTTGTAAATCTGTATAATTGGCTCTCGATCTCATAGTCTGAATAAACTTATCCATGGGCACTTTTCAACCACCATCTCCCCCGATGGCTCTGAGCCCAGGCCTGGCCAGTTGTGTATCCTTCACTGCCTCACTGCCTTCTGCGAGTTTCCATTTCCAAGTCTTGCCAACATTAGAAATCCAAAACATCTATAATTAAATTCATAATCTGGTGCTTATGAATGTCAGTTCTAACTTTAGACTGCCTGAAGTCAAATTCTGGTTGTACCACACACTAGCTGTGCGTCCTCGGGCAAGTAACTCCAGCTCCACGTGCCTCGCATTCCCTGTCTAGAAAAATCTGATGATTGATGTTACCTATCCCTTAGGGCTAGCATGAGAATTAAGTGAGATATTACATGTAAAACACTTAACGTGGTGTCTGATGCATACTAAGAGGTTAGTAGACATTCGCTCTTTTTACTCTGCATTGCAAAATTGATGCCTATATTTCCGTCATGGGTACCAGCCATTCTCTACACGAGGCAGGGAATGCCGAAGACCGCAGAGTCCACGATTACCGCAGCGGTGGGGGTTCAGCTGTGCTCTTGGATGGTCCCTTTTCATACAAGGAGAGGGAGGGCGGGGCAAGTGGGAAAGGCAGTTCTTCCCGATATAAAGAAGGAAGGGCCCAGAGCTAATCCCCACCCTCCTCCTGTGGTCACAGTCAACATTCCTAATCATCTATGCCACTCTTCCCCAGAATCCTTTCTCCTGGGAACATGAGAGTTGCCGTCTCCTGGGTCAGAATTGGCACAATGGCTGAAACTTGTGCTCCACACTTCCTCTGTAGCCAAAGCTTCTCCCGTCTAGAAGAAGGTACCATTGAGAGAAGAACCTACCCCACAGGACAGCCCCACAGACTATTCAAGTCGAAGAGGGTGGCGTAAGCCTTTGAGTGGCTTCTACCAACTGTTACCAGTCCCCGTGGCTCTCTCCTGGTGTGGGCAGGGGTCTGCGAAGACAACCCTGGCCCTCAACAATCTCTGGGCTCAGTTCTTCTTCACTCCATCCTTCTGGCCCTCACTTACATTTTCTTTTCTCTCTGATCCCGATCTCAGAGGGCAGAGAGTCTAAGAGCAATAGTTTCCAGAGGTGTCTGGATTTCTTGTCCTCCAGGATAACCTAGGTCAAGCAGCTCCACAGTCAGATAGGCTTGGGAAAGGCTGTCCTCCAGAAACCTGCCTTTACAGAGGCACAATATATACGCACGTGCTGAAGGCTTGGGGAAATCCTGTAGAGGAGAAGCCTGTTTGACCTTGTCTGATCAGTGTGTCCCCAACGTGTCTGTCTCTGGCACCGTTTCCCCAACGTGATACCGATGGATATGCAAAGATCCAGTGCCCTACAGCACACGTTTTGGGGAAGCACGCTTTCCAGTCAAATCTATAATTTCTCTTTCTCTTATTCATCACACCAATTAGTGGCCAAGTCCTGGCAAATTCTTTCATCAAATGTCTCCTGACTCCACCTTCTCCCCTCTATTCCCGTGGCTTCCACCCTGATGTAGTTGTTCACTTGCTCAGTCCTGCACTAAGGTCTGAGCAGCCAGTGAGCCCAATGTCCCTCCCCTCCCCTCCCCCCCCTCCCCTTGCCATCACACTCCCCCTGTCAAACTGTCTTGCTAATACACCCATGTCATTGTAATGGGCTGACTGGTGGTCTCCTCAGTGATACATCCAAATCCTAATCCCCAGAAGCTGTGAATGTGAATGATGGGGTTGAGGACACACACACTACCTCAAAATATGGCACTTGAGCACATTGACTGGAACTTCACACAGGGAACTTGAGAAATGGCAGATGCAGGAAGGACTCTGATCTCCTCCTGAAACAGGTCATAGGACCCTCCTGTGACAGGTGCCCTCCCTCTACCCGGAGGAAAGGGGCACCTTCATCCCCAAGATGGAGGGACACCCAGAGCAATCTGAACAAACAGGCCTTGCTAAGTTGCCCCCAGTGTACCACTCTTGGACCCCTCGGTCCTGCCTCAGTTCCCCACCGCTCTCCATTCTTCATCAAACCTGGTGTAGAGACACTGAGGTTGAACCCTTTCTTTGGGTCTTCATTTCCTTAAAGGCCTCCGTGTCACATAAAACTTGTGCTAAACAAATACGTATGCTTTCCTCTCATGAATCTGCCTCGTTCAGCTGTCAGAGCTCACAGGTGAGAATTTAGAAGGGTAGAAGGAAAAGGTATTTTCCCCTTCCCAATGTGACTGTACTTGGATAAAGCGACTTTACGGGTGTAATTAAGAATCTCAAGAGGAGATCATTCTTGGTTATCTGCGTGGGCCCTAAATACAATTACAAGTGTCCTCGTAAGGGATAGATAGCGGGAAATACAGAGAGAAGAGGAGGGCCAGGGGCAGAGCGAGGCAGAGATTGTACCGTGATGCAGCCACAACCTGAGGAACGTCCAGGACCATCAGAAGCTGGAAGGGGCAAGGGTTCATTCTCCTCTAACGCCTTTGGTGCAGTTCTGCTGACACCTTGATTTTGGGTGTTTGGTTGGTCTCCAGAACTGGAAACAACAGATTTCTGTTGTTTTAAGCCACCGAGTCTGTGGTAATTTGTTACAGCCATAGGAAACAAATAAAATCGTCATGACGTCTTGTCACTCCTCTCCCAGAATGAAGCAACACGAGCCAGTACTGATTAACCTTAAAGTGTGGACGGCTATGTTCCCGTCATATGCCCAATAACAAAGTGTGGCCATCATGGCGGTACATCCATGTGTGGTGCTGCAGTGCAAGGGAGGCTTCTAGAAGGCTGGCTGCCCTTGCTTCAGGTTCCAGACTGGAGTCTGATTACATTGTTGGCTCTTAAAGCCTCTGACTTTGGAACTTACTGGATCCTTCTTCTCACCTCCCTGGTTTGCCCCCAGCATGCCTGTTCCCTCATCGAATAGCATTTGAAAGTAGACACCCATAAACTCTGCCATTAAATGCTTTCAGTCCCACTTGAAGACAAGAAGGTGTTAAATCACATATTCCAGGGAGTGCACAGAAAGTAAACGAAGATTCTGGGTTTTCTTGTTGTCTTTGCTTGTATTTCTCTTCCCCACATTCATTCAACCAATGTTTACTGAGCACTTGCTAAGTGACACCCACTATTCCCAGAACTGGTTATGTTTAAGCATGAAATTCTGAATACATCTTTCAGTCACTGAGCGACATTTTCTGCTTTTCCAAATGCTCAGGCTGAAACTTCACGTTCCTTTTATGAAAGCATATGTCCTAGACCTCCCTGACCCCGACTCCTAACCCCACACCTTCGAAGAGAACTATTTTGTACGGGTGGCCTGTGTATGCCTTGGACTGGGGAGGCAGCCCAGAGGACAGCTTTGAGTTCACTTCTACCAAGACTTTACAGTACAGCATGTTGGCTAATCTAAATAAATACTGGCTGTCAATAATAAATAATAATAAATAAGTAATAATACTAATAAATTGGGGGAGGTATAAAGACATATACAAAATGTACACCTAACACAAAGGGTTTTATTTTAGATGGGAAAAAGTGCAGTCAAGTAGGCATTTAAGGTTCAAAATATGGCTCCGCCATTTTCTAATTGGGTGGTCTCTCTGGATTCCATCACTCCATCTAAAGAGTAGGTAGGCCTCAATGACTGGCAAAGCCCAACTCCTTGGCAAGTGTAGGGTTACATTATTTTCACATTCTGCCAGCAATGTGGATCTGAAAGTTATGTGAACGTGTTCAAGACGTTAGGACCCAACTCTCAAGAAATTTGTCATACAGAGAGATACAGACTGGCTGTCCACACCGGTGGCTCTTATCTGCCCCTTACCAATTTTTGGAATAACTCCTTTGGACAATGATTCCCCGAAGAACAAGGATCTCATTTTATCTGTTTTTGGATGTTTGCAGTCTGGAACACAATAGGCAAGCAATGCACTTTTGCAAAAACAAGTCGATAAATGTCTACTACTAATGATCTTTCTCTCCAAGGAGCTCAAAGGAATGTTTGGTGAGAGCAAAATCTGATCCACCAGGGGAATCAAAAGAAAACAAATTGATTTACAGATTAATGAATTTTTTTGTTTATTTATTTATTTATTTTGAGAGAGAGAGAGAAAGCGCACTTTTGGGAGAGGCAGAGGGAGAGAGAGAGAATCCCAAGCAGGCTCCACACTGCCAGTGCAGAACCCAATACGGAACTTGAACCCACCAACCATGAGATCATGACCTGAGCTGAAGTTGGATGCTTAACCAACTGAACCACCCAGCGCCCCTAATGAATTCTTTTAGAGTACAAATGAAAGACCCAGAGCGAC
Source organism: Neofelis nebulosa (assembly GCF_028018385.1). Classification (NCBI taxonomy): domain Eukaryota; kingdom Metazoa; phylum Chordata; class Mammalia; order Carnivora; family Felidae; genus Neofelis; species Neofelis nebulosa. Next base: position 34,909,498 of record NC_080788.1, read on the forward strand.
CCATGAAGCCTTCTCCTTCCTCATGGCCACTTGGCAGAGACATTCATGGAGAGACATTCATGGCTCTTCCACAGTAGCTCGCTGGTCCAGCAAATCTAGGTATTTTCAGGTTGGAGAAGCACACATATGATTTAAAAGTGTCTGTGCCAAGATCACCGAGCCTAAGAAAACTGAGATCAGATTATCCACCCGTTTTTTGGATAGGAATAGATGAATGTCGAAGAAAACATATTTTGAAAAATTACAAAATGGATTCATTAAATATGATGCCTAAAGAATCTTATTTCATTTATTTAAACAATTTCCTTTTAAAAACACCCTGCATATTTGTTTTCTTTTTAAAATCATGGAAAACTGAAATAACTTACCAAGAATTATTCATAATCCCACCACTCTCCTTATTTGGGCGGGGAGAGTGGGGAGGTCCGTAGCTTTTGAGGTGTTAATTGAGTAGAATTAAAAAGGGGGAAAAGTGTTCTTTGAGTTCTGACACTTTCAGACTTAGTAGAAGACAGGTTAAGTAGAGTAATGATTTCTTTCTCTCTAGTCACATCAACTCCCCGCTTCCCAGCCCTGTTTCTCCCAAGTTTATCACTTTCAGGTGCTCTCTGATCCTGACAGCTGGTCTGTGGACATTTCAAAATCAGTGTGGTCATGGGAGACCTGAGCTGTTCACCCTTAAGATCTCTCCTCCACCATGGTGTTGGTACACTCACTCATTCTTTTGGGGGTTTACGAAGATTTCCTGGGAAACACTGGCCCCAATCCAGCACACACATGTTCCTCACCTGAGGCAGAATGATTAAGGATTGACCTCTGGGGCGCCTGGCTGGCTCAGTCCGGGGAGCATGTGACTCTTGAGCTTGGGGTTGTGGGTTCAGACCCCACAGTGGGTGTAGCGATTGCTTAAAAATAAAATCTTTAACAACAACAACAAAAAAGAATTGACTTCTGGTACCAGATTGAAAGGGTTCAGATCTTGGGCCCACCATTCACTGTTAACTTTGGGCAAGTTATGGGCAAGAGAGCTCAGACAGTCCATCTGAAAAGTGGGGGAGCAAGAATAGCAGCTCTATCAAGACTGCTGTGTCTGGGGCTCCAGGTGGCTCAGTTGGTTGGGCGTCCAGCTCCGGCTCAGATCATGATCTTGTACTCCGTGAGTTCGAGCCCCGTGTTGGGCTCTGTGCTGAGAGCTCAGAGCCCGGAGCCTGCTTCAGATTTCTGTGTCTCCTTCTCTCTCTGCCCCTCCCTGACTGTCTCTCTCTCTCTCTCTCTCTCTCTCAAAAATGAATACAGATTAAAACAAAAAAGACTGTTGTGTTTACTGAAGGAATAATACATATCTCGTGCTCATCATATAACCTTATAGGTAGGAAGTGCTTAATTAATCATAGTGCAGGGATTATTATCTCCAAAGAAGACTCACAGTAAAACATCCCAGAAATACGGAAGTATGAGCATTGTCCCCACCCAAGAGCAGTAGGATTAAAGAGGTCAAGACACCGTCTTGTTTAGATGATACTGTTCTTCCTAAAAGCTGCCTAAGAAAGCAATCCCAGGGAGGAGGAGGAGGTCCTGGCTCGCCCTGTGGCTCCACTCCATCCACAGGAGAGAGCGTTGCTCAGGGGCTGCAAGCTTCCAGTCTGTACGGATCAGGAAGCTTCTTCCAGTGTTAGTCAGGGCAGACGGCATCAGGGAACAAACTTGCTTACCCTCGTCCCTACCTCCCAGATCACCTTTGTCATTTGGGTGCTGGCTCCAGACCAGTCCACCCCTCTCTTAGAGAGCTCACTCTCCAACCTTCTCTGACAATCCCTGAACCTTGCCACTCTCCCTTCCGAAATCCAGAATCTGTCATGCCAGCCCTATGCAGCCCTAGTAGCTACAAGTGTCTTAACTCCTCTGTGTCTCAGCTTCCTGTGTAAAGTGGGGCTAATAACAGTACCTACGCTTTAGGATTACTGTGGGGACTAAAGAAGCTATTCCAAGGAAAGCGTTTAAAATACTGCTAGACACATAATACGTGCTCAATAAAACTGGCTCTGATTACTATGATTTGCCACCACTGTGTGAAGAAAGATCTTTACAGCTTCATCTTTTCTGAACGTTCCCTGCCCTTCAGCCCACTGATTGGACCTGGCTGGCCCCTGTGCCTCCCTCTTCACAGCATGGGTACCTGAGTGCTGGGATGGAGGCAGAGTTAAAAACTGTCTTATAACCACCACTCTGCTGTTTGCAAGGCACTGTCCTTTTCCTTTGAAAACCTCCAGTCCCTCTGGAGTTCACATTCTTCTAAATATCTCCTCCACTTCCTGTCTTGCTCCTGTACCCACTATTCCCCACACAGAAACTAGAATAATCTTTTAAAAACTTAATTCAGATCCTTTTCTTCTGCCGCTTAGAATCCTTCTGTGGTGTGTTACTATACTTGGAACAAAACCCAAAGCCTGTCTACGTGTCTGACCTTATATTCTATCCCTCACTCCCATTGGCTACACGGCAACGTTGGCCTTCGTGGGTCTTGAAACGCGGACACTCAGTCTCACCCCAGGGCCTTTGCACTTGCTGTTTCCGCTGTCCTCGACACCTGCATTCTGGATCCTTCATGTCATTCAGGTCTGAGTTCAAAGGTCATCTTGTCAGAAAAGTCCTTCCAAGAGCTCCCGGCATAAACAGCCCCACATTCATTATCCCTTTACTGCATCTATTGTTCTGAAATGATCTAGATTCTTTTTTAACTTACTCTTTCTGCATTTCTTCTCTAGGATAGAAGTTCCATAAGATCAGGAATCTCTTCTTTATTGTTCACTGTAGAGGCCCCTGAGCCTAGAATAGTGCCCAGCCCACAGTAAAACCTTCAAAAAACACGATGTGATGACAAAATACAAAAGAACGGGGTCCAGAACCACAGAGCTCTGGCACTTTTTGGCTGTGTGATCTTTGGCAAGTTGTTTACCTCTATTAGATTCAAAATTCCTCAAACTAAAATATGAGGGAAGTGGGTCCACACTATCAGGGCTGTGACAAGAATTAATGAGATGAGGGGTCTACAGCAGCTAACACATCGCTGAATTCCACGCATTCAACGAATAGTTGTTAGGGTTATTATATGCCAGAAGACAACACAGACTTTAAACTTTAATAAGATTAAGGTTAGTTAAACTTGGATTCGTTTCTCTTTTTCAGAGAGTGGAGCAGTACGGAACCTAGCCAGAAGGAGGCTTCTATGACTCCCACCCAGGCAGGGACTCTGCATTTTGGACAGATGCCTCCCTTTGTCTGAGAAAGAGAACAGAGCATCACATCACCTTCCTGGGAATAATCAATCCCATATTTAAGGTTTAAAGCTGACAGATGAAGGATCCCAAGGTATCATAACTTCTTGTATAAATTAGCAAGAGGAACTAAATTTTCCATAGCCTAATTGAATGCATTTAGAATGAGGAAACAGGAAAAAAAAAAAAAAAAAAAGGAAAACACATTTCCTTGCAAGGAATAAGAGAAAGTCGCAACTTTGTCCACCTAAGGAAGGGTCTGTTTTGTGCAATCAAGCAATGCATATATGTTCTCCAGTGCATTCTGCACTTCTGAGAGCTCTCGGGTCCAACTTCTCCTTTCCTCTCCTGTCTGAGGTCTCTGGATCATTACAATAAGGATAAAAGTGTCTGGTCTGTTCTCCTCAACATTCATGGCCAACAGACAAAGCATACACATGTCTATGCAGCACTTCTCTCTCTTGGGGATCCTTTTGAAGCTTTCCAAGCTCTAACAGGGTCATTTTTTATTTCTTTTTTTTTTTTTTTGCATTCTCTTTTTTTTAACGTTTTATTTATTTTTGAGACAGAGAGAGACAGAGCACGAACGGGGGAGGGGCAGAGAGAGAGGGAGATACAGAATGGGAAGCAGCCTCCAGGCTCCGAGCCATCAGCCCAGAGCCCCACGCGGGGCTCGAACTCACGGACCGCGAGATCGTGACCTGAGCTGAAGTCGGCCACTCAACCGACTGAGCCACCCAGGCGCCCCGGTCATTTTTTATTTCAAAAAAAGTTGCATCAAGCTTTTTAAGTGATTCCCAGCTTGTAGCCTGCTCAACAGAGGTAATCAATGCCACAGAGGGGGCTTTGGGCTGCTCTTCGATGGGCTGAAGAGAAGCATGACCAAAAATTCTCTTGTTCTTAAGTTTTTTTTTTTAACATTTATTTATTTTTGAGAGAGAGAGAGACAGAGAGAGAGAGAGACAGAATGTGAGCAGGGTGGAGCAGAGGGAGAAGGAGACACAGAATCTGAAGCAGGCTCCATCCAGGCTCTCAGCTGTCAGCACAGAGCCTGTCGCAGGGCTCTAACTCACAGACCTCGAGATCATGACCTGAGCCAAAGCTGGATGCTTAACCCACTGAGCCACCCAGGTGCCCCTTGCTTTTTAAAATTTTTCTAATTTAAATTAATTTTATTATTTTATTTTATTTACGTTTTAAAAATTCTCTTGTTCTTTTAAAGGTGGCTTTGGTACTCTGGAAAACAGTATGGAGTTTCCTCAAAAACTTCAAAAAAAAAAAATAGCACCACCCTATGATCCAACAATTACACTACTAGGTATTTACCCAAAGGATACAAAGGTACAGATCTGAAGAGGCACATGCACCCCAATGTTTATATCAGCATTATCAACAATAGCCAAACTATGGATAGATATTATCTATATAACTATAACTATAACTATAACTATACACACACACACACACACACACACACACACACACACACAGAACAGAGTATCACCCAGCCATCAAAAAGAATGAAATCTTGCCATTTGCAACAATATGGATGGAGCTAAGCAAAGTAAGTCAGTCAGAGAAAGATACCATATGATTTCACTCATAAGTGGAATTTAAGAAACAAAACAGATGAACATAGGGGAAGGGAAAAAAGAGAGAGAGAAGGAAACAAACCATAAGAGACTCTTAATGACAGAGAACAATCTGAGGGTTGCTGGAGGGAGGTGAGTGGGGGATGGTCTAGATGGGTGATGGGCATTAAGGAGGGCACCTTGTGATGAGCACTGTGTGTTGTCTGTAAGTGAGAATCACTGAATTCTACTCCTGAAACCAGCATTGCACTGTATGTGAACCAACTAGAATTTACACAAAAGTTTACAAAGAAAAAAAAAAGGTGGCTTTGGATGAGGAGTAGGGCCAAAGCAAGTAGTCAGGTGTCGTTACATCAGTGAGGGGCAGTCAGGAGTTTGCATGGGAAACGGTTTATTTTTAGGCATCCTGACAATGACATGCCGGTGGGCTTCCAAGCAGAGGCGTCCAGTGTGTGGCTGGTCACATCTCCACGGATACCGCTAGGAGGTATCCCTTATTCACGTTACAACTGAGAATGCCCTTTGGTCTGAAATTATTGTAGTTGAAGAATAATTTACAAAACGAAATCCAAATCCACCCGGATTGTGAATGAGGGAGGTTTCTGGCTGGGAAGGTGAAAGGGAGAGAAAGGACAGAAGCCAAGAGTGAACGCGAGACTAGGACACAGGGAGATGGAGAGAGAGAGGCAGAAGGAGCAGGAAAGCAGAAAATACACAGAGCTGTGCCCAGAAAGGAGGGAGGCAGACTGGGAGGGCGGGGTGGGGGACATGAGGGTGACAGGGTTAGGGACAGAGGGGGCTGCGGGAGAGAGGTGGTTTACAGCATATGGAAGCGGATGTGTTACTGGAGTTCAAATGCATCTACCTGCCTTGCTGCCTACTTGGATGATGGTCAGTGGAATAAGCTATTATTTGACATTTTTGCTAGCAATTCCTAAATTAATCACTACTCACAGTCCTTTGGGTAACCTTACCGCATATTAGCTTAGCTTGAGCCAATGAAAGCAGTCAACATGCCCCAGGCAAAGCATAGCCAGAGGCATCCAGTACAATTTTCTCTGTCTACACTGTCCCAACATGGCAACGGCCAGCCACGGTGGCTACTGAGCACTTACAATGTGGTTACTTCAGCCAAGGAACTGAGTGTTAACTTTCATTTAATGTTAATTAATTTCTCAGAGTATGGCAAGTGTATCAAAGGGGGTATAAACAAGACACAGTACTAGCATACAAATCAACATTTGAGAAATTTAATGGTTATGAGATTAGATGAACAATTAAAAATGATAGCTAATTATTTTAAGATATATTAGAAGACTATCTGGCCCATCAAATGGGTGATTTCACAGATACTGCAGTGCTTAGAATAAAAAAATGATTTAGTCCATTTATTGGAAGGCAAACATGAAATAAATAATAGGACATGTGGTACATGAACTTGGCATAAATCCTGAAGGCTGAATGACTGAAGTCTGGGAAATGCTAGACTGGGCCATGTTTCCCAAGCACATTGTACTGCAGATTGACAAATGACTAATTTGTTACCACAGACTCACAGCAGAAGAAAGAAGAGATGTTTTTCAACTGTTGCCATAGATGAGTGAGACAGAAGAGGAAGGAGGTGAGAGACTGCAAAAATCTGCCAAGAAAGCAGAGATTCAATTCAGGTCAATGTGATTGGGCCACTCCTGCTCTTGCACCCGCTTGCTGGGTGGACTGGGGACAAAATGCCGGTGATGATACCCCAGAGATATCGCATAGAGTAAAGAAGGTAGATAAACACAGGCTATCGAGAACCCAGTGCCAATGTTACTCCATTTCATTCCCGGCTCACTTTTCTTAGCTGCCTCTCCTCTTCCGGGACCCTACCTGGACCCCATCTCAATGGGTCCCAGATAATTTATTAAGGCATACTAATCAGTTTCTATGCTTTTGGCTCCCCTGTATCCCATACGTTGACCAGAGTGTTTCCACTTGTCCCAAACCCCTGCAGAGGCCCAGGGTCAGTGGTCCATTCTAAAATGCAGGTCTCTGACTACGGGTCCAATTTGGGTTATTAACTGAGGGTATGTGTCATCTTGCAAGGGGAGCAACAGCCAGCTCCCTGCATCTGCTGACCCTCTGAAAAAAAACACAAAAAACAAAAAACCCTGCCACGGCTTTGCCAGAGTGTGCCCTGAAAAATAGCCAAGGCACAAATTAACACCCACTTTCCGGCAACGGGAACAATTCCTGAAAAAGCCACTTCCGCAAAACCCGAGGCAACCTGGAATAATCCGGGAGCCAAGACACAATTTATTACTTCACAAAGAACATAGGATTTCTGATCCAGCAGCAAACTAGCTGCTGGGTTTTTTCCTTTCCCACACAAGCTGCATTTCAAAGGCCTGACACTTACAATTTACAAGCCCAGCCTTCCTGAGGAATGCTTTAAATAGCCAAAGATGTAGAGAATGTCATAACTGAAGACAACACAGAGACTGGGCGCTCTTGGGTCCCTCATCTTAGACATGGGGCCACGGAAGCCTGGGCAGGGCAAGCAAGCCACCTGCCTAGGATCACACACCGCGACAGGCGATGATACAGCCAGCCCTGAAACTGAGGTATTTGGAGCCCATGATCTCTCCTCTCTCCAGCTCATCCAAGTTTTCGACTCCATTTGAACATTGATCGTGTCCTCAAATTAACATTTTAAGAGAAATAGTTTTCATTTTCAAACTAGCAGAATCCAAAAGGGGATTCAGGCATTGCTTAGGAGATGGGAGCCAGACAGCATCACAGGTTAATTTTTAACCCTGACAGACCATGGTTCCATGAAAAGAGGTAGTCCCTAACACAGGGACTAAAGTTACAGTGTGCATTAGGGTGACCCAGGATAACACATGAAATCACTGCTGGTGAGAATGGAAATTGGTAAAACCATTCTGAAAACAAAAAATGGCAATATGCATTAAATGCCCCAAAGATATCCAAACCTCAGTTTTGACCCAGAATTCCTAGTGTTAGGAACTTTCCCTGAGGGAGTAACTAAAAAAGTGAGCGAACACACATGTAGGACAGGTTCTCCTGAAGGACAGTAAACACCTGGAAACAATGTAAGTAATAGCAAGGCTTGGTTAGATACATTTGGACACACCCATCCATGGCATGTTATACACCCAAAAGAAAGGTTATCTATTTATATCTTCTAACAGAGAGATGTGCATGATGTGTTCTTTAAAAAGCACATTACAGGGACGCCTGGGTGGCTCAGTCGGTTAAGCGGCCGACTTCGGCTCAGGTCATGATCTCGCGGTTCGTCAGTTCAAGCCCCGCGTCGGGCTCTGTGCTGACAGCTCAGAGCCCGGAGCCTGTTTCGGATTCTGTGTCTCCCTCTCTCTGACCCTCCCCCGTTCATGCTCTGTCTCTCCCTGTCTCAAAAATAAATAAAACGTTAAAAAAATGTTTAAAAAAATAAATAAAAATAAAAAGCACATCACAAAATGTGGCACCTATAGTACGATCCCACTTTTGTTAAACTTTTCATTTGTTAGCAGACAATAAATCATATCTGAGATTACCGCAGGATAAAGGGGACCTAGGAAGCTTTGAATTCTTCTCCTTTTGTTTGTAGTTTCTGTTTTCTTGTCACGGAAATGTATTGATTATTTCATAGGTTTTTGGGGTTTTGTTTTTGTTTTTGTTTTTTTGTTTTTGCAAGGTCTTAAAAATGAAATGAGTGTAGGGGCGCCTGAGTGGCTCAGTTGGTTGAGTGTCCAACTTCGACTCAGGTCATGATCTCACGGTCTGTGAGTTCGAGCCCCGCGTCGGGCTCTGTACTGACAGCTTGGAGCCTGGAGCCTGCTTCTGATTCTGTGTCTCCTTCTTGCTCTGTCCCTCTCCACTTGTGCTCTGTCTCTGTCTCTCAAGAATAAATAAATGTAAAAAAAAATTTTTTTTAATGAAATGAGTGTATTATTTACTACCCAAGGTGAATACCCACAAAAGAATAACCTTAATACCTTCTGTACGGGCAAGATCCACAAGGCGGATGGTGATGCTTATCTCCTCTCCAACATCTGTCAAGCCCTCCTAATAACTCCTGCAGGTGGCCAGATGGAACTGGCTCTTTCCATCACAGGTCATTACTAGCCGCCTCGTGCCCAGGATAGAAATGTGACCTCCGTGATTGCTGCCCTTCCTTCCCTAGGTACAAAGAAGTCTTTTATCTGCTGCCCTGCAGACGTGCTCAGCTATTTTTCACCTTCCATGTTCGCTCAGAGAAGGTGATGTGGCCAAAGGGGCCTAGCTCTGACAATAGGGCCCTAGCTCTTGTTGGCCTAGAGTTCAGGTACTGGCTTTGCCATTTATTTGCTGCCTGACTTTAAGCAAGCATCTTTATTTCTCCCAGCCTGAGTTTCTTCCTTGTAAAGATACAATTTACACATACCAAAATGCACAACCCTTAAGCATACTGTTCCCTGAGTTTTGACAAACATTTACAAATATTAACGATATTTACAGTCATGCGTCCACCCCATAAATCAAAGTATAGAACATTTGCATTACCTGAGAAAGCTCCCTCCTGCCCCTTTCAAGTCAATTTCTGTAAACTGAGACCTCCACTTTCTGATTTCTGTTACCCCAGCTTAGTTGCCCCTGTCTTAGAACTTCATATAAACTGAATTCTGTAGATGAACTCTTTTGTGTCTGGCTTCTTTTTTTTTTTTTTATTTTTAAATTTTTTTTTTTTTTTTTTTTTTTTCAACGTTCTTTATTTATTTTTGGGACAGAGAGAGACAGAGCATGAACGGGGAAGGGGCAGAGAGAGAGGGAGACACAGAATCGGAAACAGGCTCCAGGCTCCGAGCCATCAACCCAGAGCCTGACGCGGGGCTCGAACTCACGGACCGCGAGATCGTGACCTGGTTGAAGTCGGACGCTTAACCGACTGCGCCACCCAGGCGCCCCTGTGTCTGGCTTCTTTTGATCAATATAATGTTTCTGAGCTTCAGCCACGTTGTTGTACAAGTAGTATGTACCTTTTTGTTGAACGTATCTGCTGTGTGAATACACCCCGATGTGTTTCCACTCACCTATTGGTGACTATTTCCTTTGTTTTGTGTTTTGGGCCATTAGGAATAGAGCTGTTAATATTCTTGTTTGTGTTTGTGGGTGTGTGCCCATGTTTTGGTTTCTCTTCAGTGAACACCCAGGAATGGAATTGCTGGATCAATTCTCCAAAGTGGTTGTGCCATTTTACACACCAACTGGCAATGTAGGAAGGTTTCTGTCTCTGCTCCTCACCAACACTCTGTATCATCAAGTGGAGGTTTTAATTTGTGCGTTCCTGATGATTAACGATGTTGAGCATCTTCATGTAATTATTGGCCATTTATGTATCTTCTTTTGCTAAGTTTCAACTGAAACCTTTTGCCCATCTTCGGGGCATCTGGGTGGCTCAGTTGGTTAAGCGCCTGACTCTTGGTTTCAGCTCAGGTCATGATCTCATGGTTCATGGGTTCGGGCTGTGCATCAGGCTCTGTGCTGACAACACGGAGCCTGCTTGGGATTATCTCTCTCTCTCTCTCTCTCTCTTTCACTCTCTCTGCCCCACCCCTGCTCTCTCTCTCAAATAAATAAACTTTAAAAAATTAAAAAAAAATGTTTTAAAATGTTTATTTCTGAGACAGAGAGAGACAGAACATGAGTGGGGGAGGGGCAGAGAGAGAGGGAGACTCAGAATCCGAACCAAGCTCCAGGCTCTGAGCTGTCAGCACAGAGCCCGATGCGGGGCTCAAACTCACAGACCACGAGATCATGACCTGAGCTGAAGTCGGACACTCAGCCGACTGAGCCACCCAGGCGCCCCAACTTAAAAAAATTTTAAACCTGTTGCTTATTTTAACAGGTTGTTAGTCTTATCATTATTAATACTATGAGTTCTTTATATATTCTGGGTATAAGTCCATTGTTATGTAAAATGGTTTTAAAGATACTTTCCTACGTGTCTCAAACATTCAACGTCAGTAGCAAAGTAGACAATGCTGTGATGGCCTATGAACGCCCAAGGATAGCCTTCCTTAACACAGAAATCACAATTCTATTTGTAAGGAACAGCAAAAGGAGGGCTAAAAACATTGCAAGATGGCACATCCTCCACTTACAGAGATGACAAGAAGCCCCTGGCTTTGTCTCACCACCTTGGAAAACCTCCGGCACTCTGGTCTACCAGCCGGTTCTCTTGAGTCTGTGGCCTCCCAAACACTGCTTCTCTATCAACTCATGTCCTGATTTTCATTCCCTTGTCTGTGTTTAGATTTTGGATCCATTTTTTTTTGCTCGGATCTCTGACTGCTTTCCGTGTTCCTGAAATACTGGGTTGTGAGCTTCCTGCAACCACGGTTTATGTCATTTTCTTGTGTGACTTATTGCTTATCCTGAATTCTGTCCTTTGCTCACCTTCCTTCCTGTCCACCCGGTCTTGCTTTTATACCAAAAGTCAAAAGATTCTTGTGGCCTGTTTATGTGGCTTCAGGCCCTTGTTCTGTCCTGGGTCCAGCCCACTCTTTGTTCTCTGCATATCTGGGCTTGCCCATGATCTACCGGACTTGGTTCCTCATTTCTTACCCTAGAAATAATATTGCCCGAATGTCTATGGGGTAAGAGGTAGATTCTGTTTCCCAAGATAAAATATTAACATTGGCGTTGGCAATAAAAGTCTTTAATAACTGAGTTCCTATCATCTTTCCCTGTCTGGCTTTCATTGTTTTTAAAATAAATTTTCCAACAGGAAAATGTATTTCTATTTTCCCCATTAAATTAAAAAGACCAATATAAAATAATAAGCAAGGATCACAAGAGTTGACAATTCATTGCTATTTTGATGACAAGTTACTCCTAGCTAGAAGAATCTGGGCTCATGGGATTTTTTTTTTTTAACTCCTCCATTCATTCATTCACTAAGTATTTACTGATCACTTGCTAGATGTGAGCTTCTGTGATTGGAGCTGAAAATATAAGTAAGAGTCGGACACAAAGCCTTACTCTGAGATGTTCACTGACTGGTGAGGAAAGCCAACAGGGAAAGAATCTTCCTTCTACAAAATGGGAAGTGTTCTAATGCAAGTACAATGTGCTATAGGAGTTGAGTGGAGAAATGGAATATTTATTCCAGAGGCCGTGGGGATTGACCACGGTGGTGATGTTTCACAGAAAAAGTATATTTGAGCAGTGCATTAAAGGATAATTAGAAACTTCGCAGACAGACAAGGAAGATAGGGAACAGCGTCAACAGAAATGTATTTCACCAGACCCTTAATCTCCACCATGCTAGAAACAACCTGGTTACAAAAATGATAGCTGGCCAAAGAAGAATGTTTAAAAATAGAGAGAGGGGCACCTGGGTGGCTCAGTCCATTTAAGCCTCCGACTTTGGGTTTTGGCTCAGGTCACGATCTCACAGTTCATGGGTTCGAGCCCCACATGGGGCTCTGTGATGACAGCACAGAGCCTGCTTGGGATTCTCTCCCCCTCTCTGCCCCACCCCTGCTTGCTCTCTCTCTCTCTCTCTCAAAAATAAGTAAAAAATTTATTTTTTTTATTAAAAAAATAGAAAAAGAGGAAGGAATAAAGAAAATAAGTAATGCCTATTTAGCGATAAAAAAAGAGATTATACCTAGGTCAGTCATGCTGGGGTGGTCTATCTCCCCCTGCAGTGCTATCTGAGGTGAGACGGGGAAAGACAACACTAGCAAGGAACACATCGTCTCAACTGCAGCGTGCCCGGTACTGTTCCTTCTTAACGCTGGCCGATCTAACATCTCTATTTTGCTCACTGCTATATCCCCAGGGCTGCGTCCCCCTCCTCCCGGCGCTCAGTATTTACTAACGGGATGGAGGCAGGAAGCCTGAACACCAGGCAGCCTGAAGGTGGCGCTGCTCCAGCAGGCAAATCACGCACCCTGCGTGGCTGGGTCGCCTACACCCAGATTCTCGTCTTCGTTTTCGGCCTGTGTTAACATTTTGACTCTTCCGCGCATCGCTTAAAGCGTTTCAGTTTAAAGGTGATCTTAGGATATTCTGGACCTGCTTGAGAAAGGACCCTTGGGGAAATTCTTTTGTAACAGGAGATTTTGAAAAGGGTTTCCTTACCGGCGGAGCTGCTCAAACCCCTGTTACTTACAGAGACTGTTTGTAGGGGAAGGCGCTCTGCCTAGGAACTGGGACCCAGAAAAAGGATAAATGTATCTAAGATCTAACCGGACGCCAAATGGTTAAATGCTGTCGCCTCTGGAGTCAGTTCGTAGCTGTGCCACTGAAGTAACTTCTGTTATTTTAATTTTTTTTAATGTTTTTTTATTTATTTTTGAGACAGAGAGAGACAGAGCATGAACGGGGGAGGGTCAGAGAGAGGGAGACACAGAATCCGAAGCAGGCTCCGGGCTCTGAGCTGTCAGCACAGAGCCCGACGCGGGGCTTGAACTGACGAACCGCGAGATCATGACCTGAGCCGGAGTCGGCCGCTTAACTGACTGAGCCACCCAGGTGTCCCATCTTCTGTTATTTTAGAAGAAACACCTAAAATGCTACTTGGACTTTTCTTGCCAAATTGCATCCCCAGGGCACATCTTACCTGTGGAAGGAGCCCACACAGAATGCGCATGGACAGGGGCAAAGAGCGACTGACTCTAGGAAATGCTGATCAAGGGTGCCTGGGTGGCTCCGTCAGTTAAGCTTCCATCTACTTTTGGTTTGGGCTCAGGTCATGATCTCATGGCTCATGAGTTCAAGCCCCCAATCAGGCTCTGCACTGACAGTGTGGAGCCTGCTTGGAATTCTCTGTCTCTGTCTCTCTCTGCCCCTCCCTGCTTGTGCACGCACGCTCTGTCTGTCTGTCTCTCTCTCTCTCTCAAAAAATAAACTTGAAAAAAAGAAAGGAAGGAAGGAAGGAAGGAAGGAAGGAAGGAAGGAAGGAAGTAAGTTAGGAAGAAAAAGGAAGGAAGGAAGGAAGGAATGAAGGAAGGAAAGAAAGAAAGAAAGAGAAAGAAAGAAAAGAAAGAAAGAAAGAGAAAGAAAGAGAAAGAAAGAAAGAAATGCAGCTCAAAGCCCCGTAAGATACTGCCTCACACCTGCTAGGATGGCTATGATCAAAAAGGCAGATAATAACAAGTGCTGGCAAGGATGCAGAGGCTTCTGAGAGATTAGAACCCTCACGAGTTGCTGTTGGGAATGTTACACGGTGCACCTGCTCTGGAAAACAGTCTGGAGTCCCATGAAAGCTTAAAGGTAGAGTGAGCACGTGACTCAGCGATTCCCCTCCTAGGTGCGTCTCTCAGGGAAACGAAAACACACATTCACACGAAAACTCACACATGAGTGTTCGTAGCAGTATTCATAATAGCCCCAAAGCGAACCCAACCCAATGACCATCAACTGGTGGATGGATAAAGAAAGCAGCACATCCATATAACGGCACGGGATTTAGCAATAAGAATGAAGGCTGTGCTGACACACGCAACGACGTGGATAAACTCTGAAAACATTATTTTCAGTGAAAGGAGCCAGTCACAAAAGACCACATCTTTCATAATCCCACTTATATGAAATGTCTAGAGTGGGCAAATCTATAGAGACAGAAAATCGATCAGTGGTTGCCAGGAGATGGGGGTGAGGGTTTGGGGAGAAGTGGGGGGTGACTGCTAATGGGTGCAGGCTTTCTTTTTGTTTTAATGCTTCTTTTTGAGAGAGAGACAGAGCATAAGCAAGGGAGGGGCAGAGAGAGAGAGGGAGGCACAGAATCCGAAATGGGCTCCGGGCTCTGAGCTGTCAGCACAGAGCCCGACGCGGGGCTCGAAGTCACACACTGTGAGATCATGACCTGAGCCCAAATTGGATGCTTAACTGAGTGAACCACCCTGGCGCCCCGGGTACAGGCTCTTTGGCGTAATGAAAATGGTGGCAAATTGATAATGGTGATGGTTGCACAACCTTGTGAATATAGTACAAACTATTGAATTGTACACTTTCAGTATGTGAATTGTATGTGATGTGACTTATATCTCAATGAAATTGTTATATATATATATGTATAACAATATATATATAACAATATATATATATATATAACAATATATATGCTACCAATATATATGCTAAATGCTTGCCACATTCCAAGCATTTGACAGCAACATGTTCTTGGTAGGTACACTGTGCAGATATGGAACATTCCTATCATTTAATTCTTATCAGACAACACTGCTCTCGATGGCTCATGTGGCTGCTTGGCGGGGGGTGTGGATTATTTCCCACCAATTCTTTTTGCTGTTTGTAATTTTTTTTAATTATTTATTTTTGAGAGAGACAGAGACAGAGCCTGAGCGGGGGGGGGGGGTGGGGGGGGGGGGGGCAGAAAGAGAGGGAGACACGGAATCCGAAGCAGGCTCCAGGCGCTGAGCTGTCGGCCCAGAGCCCGACGCGGGGCTCAAACCCACGATCCGTGAGATCATGACCTGAGCCACCCAGGTGCCCCCTTTTGGCTCTCTCTAAAGCCTAGAGTTAAAAGAACTCTTTCAGGTATTGTTGCCGGTAAGAATCTGTGCCCAGGCCAGGCAAAAAAGCAGGTCCCTGCAAAGAACAGAGCCACAGCCAGGCTTACTCCCATAAGGGTGTGTCAGTGAACACATACGCCATTGCTCTGTCCTGCTGGGGTACTGGATGCTTTTTATTTCTTAAAAAAACAGCACAGAACCAAGCAAAGAAAGAAGGAAAAGAATTCCAATATTGTTTTTACAGTACCAGCGGAATAATAAACAACTATTTAATGTTCTGAGCTGTGAGATTAAGCCCCTCGGGGAACAGGAGGGAAGATAAATCAATATTTACCAGTAGTCCTTATCCTACATTAAATATTAGCTTAAACCGAAAAACCCACGTTTTTTTTGTTGCTGCCTCTCCTTAAGCCCACATTTCACCGGTCTCTTGCTCTTGTAGAGAAATAATCATTTCAGAAGCAGTGGGGAATATTTGAACAATGACATGACATACGCTTTACCGTCATCTTGGATAGTTACTGTCAACGTAGGGGTTGCTGGAAAACATTGCCTGATTGAAACGGTTCAACCTTTGTACCACAGCAACACATAAATGTCAGTGGGAGTCAACTGACATTACTCATAAAGCCGTAGGGTGGGTAAAAT
Organism: Neofelis nebulosa; assembly: GCF_028018385.1. NCBI lineage: Eukaryota > Metazoa > Chordata > Mammalia > Carnivora > Felidae > Neofelis > Neofelis nebulosa. The sequence goes on from NC_080788.1 coordinate 34,925,542, forward strand.
GAAAAGCAATTGACTAGAGTTTTTGACAAAACCTGTGAGCTGAAGCTGGGGTCTTGCATTTCATAGATTTGCATTAACCCTCAAAACTAGAGGCATTAGCAATTGTTGTGAGTCCCACACGGACATAATCCAGATCTCCACAGCAGAGGAAGAACGTGCTGGGCGTAGAAGCTACCATTTGTTCAGCTTGCCCAGCCACACCCCTGGTCTCTCAGCCGCTGGGGAAAGAGCAAAATTCAGTCTCCAGAGAAGCCAGAAGAAGGTCTCAGTAGGGAATGTGGAGCCCAAACTCAGGTCATTATATAACATTGGCTGGATGGTCCAAGCAGCAGACTTCGTATTGCATAATAAAATATTCACGGGTATCGCCCTCCCTGGAGTCTCCAATAAAGATCCTTTATAAACACTAAGTGAATGAAATTCCTGACACCATCTCCATGGGGGGTGTATATTAAATACCAAGCTTTTCTTATCAACGGTCAGGCTAAGCCCTGAGAGGTGAAATAACTTGTCTTAAATCACGGCGCGCCGGGAGGAGCCCAGGTGTGCTGGCATCTGAACGTGCTTTGTAAAACCTCATTATAATTTGTATGGAATATGACAAGAAATACAATCATACAAAGAATTTGGGAAGTTTAGCGGTTATTTAATCAAAGTCACTTAAATGATTTATGGTTGGAAGGATCAAAGAATTAATGTTACAAAATTAAGCAAAAGCCAAAATGAAAGCAGTGGGGGCGGGGTGGGGGGGCGAGGGGATTTGGTTTTCCCACGTTTTAATTCTTTTGTGAAAGTGAACCCAACGGATGCTTGAATATTTGCAGTGAAAGTAAATCTTGCCCTGCACACCCCCTTCCCCGGGAGGAAGGGAAAATGACAATAAAATTGGTGTTGTTCAACCCAGTGAGAAGACCCGGGCCTTTTAAACGTCTCCTAATCCTCCCATCTTCTGCTAAGAAGGGGAGACATCTACTCCTCTTCCGTCAGTCCTCTAAGCCAACAGCTGAGAGACACAGGCTGGTGTTTCCAACTCCCGCCTCAGCCCAACACCAGGCGTCCCTGGCAATGCGCACCGTGGCCAGCCTGGTGGCCAGTTCCATAAACAATATATAGCCGGCATAACTTTCTTTCCCTTCCTCCTTGTCCCCCGCCCCCTGCTTCCCAGGATTTGGCCCTCTCTTCATCTGACTCCCTCCCCTGGGAACAGAGGCCGTGTTTTATGTCTCCTCCCCCCCCCCCCCCCCCCACTTCTTACAACAAAACGTGACTCAAATCACACACCACCAAGCATAATCACACTCCTCCTCTGGTGTCAGAGCCTGGCATAGGGGAAGACAGATGCTTATTCAGTTCAAATGGAAAGAAAACTTTCTGCCTCTTTGATGGCCACCTGTGGTAAATGACGAGGACTCGAACGGTCCATCCACAACGCAAAGGCTCTGCCTGCTGTCTCCATGTGTGAGGATCCTCCCCGGGGCTAGAGGTGAGTTGGGTCCAGAGAGAGACCATGGTCCAAAACAGAACATGAGGCTGGATTGCAAGGAATCCTGGTTCTTTTTCACACCGCTCTCATGTCTGTTTGTAATCCAAGCAGGATTACCCACACCTTCCCGAGATACCATCGCTGCGCAAAGGCTTCCTCTGACCATGTAATTTCACAGACCACCCCCCACCCCCGCCCTCTAGCCGCTTCTTCCTGTTCAACTCTTCTTCAGAGCAGTTATCATCATTGCTACTCTGTCTGCCTCTAGAACATAAGCCACATGAGGGCAGGAACTCCTGTCTTGGTCTCCGCCATATCCCCGGTGCCTGGCAGTATCTGTCCTTCCAGCAGCCATGCAATTGATACTTAAGGGAATAAATGTGTGGGATGAACAATTAAGTGTCATTCATTGGGAAAGCATTTACCAAGGACCTAATCATAATTTCTACCAGTTACTGAGTGTGGAGAGTACTTTTTGCAAGCTCATTGGGTATTCCATCAACACGATGATTTTCTGTCAACGGGCAATATTCCATTTCTAATCCGTAGAAAGTCTCCTGCAAGGAGCCGTAATGTAAACTGTGTCCTTTGTGTGATAATGATGTGTCAGTGCAGGTTTATTAGTTGTAACAAATGTACCACCGCTTGGGTGGGGGGTGTGGATGGTGGGGGAGGACACGCGTGGGTCATGGGGTGGGATATATGAGAAATCTCTGTACCATCCTCTCAATATTGCTGTGAACCTAAATCTGCTTTAAAAAATGAAGTTTTAAAAAGAGTGTCTTGACCCAGTATAGCAGCGACACATGTCCTTGGGGTTATTACCTTACCTTCTCTTCTCACCAGCCTGGAAAGCTGATAATTTCTGCCAATGTAGGCATGAGAATGATTCCTACTGTGTTCATTTCATTTTTAAGAATATCCATAATATTTGTGCACTGTAGCCTGCTGGAGAAAAAAATTCTTTTTAAAGCCAATAAAACACCCCAACAACCAGATTTAAACGCTTTCATTTAATCTAAATAAACCAGTTGTGCAGCTTGGTAGATGAATCCCCCAAATAGGTAACAGATGGTAAGCTTTCCGGGGAAAGTAACTTCAGACCTAACATCTAAGTGGGACCAACTACTTTTCTTCCATTTGAAAGTTCTCAGTTAATTTCATATCGAGTGGTTTCTATGGGCTAGAGGAAATGGTATGGTGTGTGTCTGATATGGTGAAAGCAGCCAATAAAATATATGGGGTTTGGAATCCAACATATCCAGGTTTGATTTCTAGCTCAACCCTGTAAAATTAAGCAAGATGCTTAACTTCTTAGAGCCTAAGTGTCCTTGCTGCTCAACTGTCATCATTTAACTAACGTGTAGTAATTGTTTGGTCTGGGGTTGACTTCATCCCACTTACAAGCTAACGAGTTAAACTATTGCTGGCGGAAGATATAGATTCCCAAGTCAGAGGCCAAAGACTTTATGACTCGCAGACCAGCAAGCAGCCTGGGCATGAGCACTTCCATCAGTTAGCCTCATGGCCAAGTCCACGGGGACAAGGTGGAGGGGTGCAGACAGATAGTGCACCTGCAGTGGGTTTCCACTGCTACTGAGGGACAGTGCACTTGGGGAACACACTGTGTTGTTGGTTTTGTTTTTTAATTCATTTTGAGAGACACAGAGATGCAAGTCAGGGAGGGACAGAAAGAGGGAGACAGAGAATCCCAAGCAGGCTCTGCACTGTCAGCACAGAGCCCCCAACTCATGAAACCATGAGATCATAACCTGAGGCGAAATCAAGAGCTGGATGCTTAACTGACTGAGCCACCCAGGCACCCCGGGAATACACTGCTTTTAAAGCAGGCAGTAAGCAAGCCTGCCCTTTGTTCTGGAGGCAGCTCTCACTTCATTTCTCAGGGCTGCTCACTGAAAACACAACCCTGAAGAATGGCTCAGGTAAAAAGCAGTCATGGCCTCATATATTCTTGGCACAGATGTGGAAGAGCAGAAGAGAACCATGGACTGTCTCCTAATATTAACATGATCAAACTATGCACCACAGTGCCTACAACATGGTACCCAAACATGCTACCTCTTTCTTTCCTCCTTTTCTCTCAGAAAGGCATCCTCTTTTTTTTTTTTTTTTTTTTTAAATCTGTCACCACTCAAAGAATTCCAAAATGTTTGAGCTGGAAGGCATTTTGGAAACCAAATGGTTGTGAAATTTTAGGAAGCTATTACAAATTACATACACACACACACACACACACACAATTTTTTTTTAATGAATACAGAAGTGTTTCATATAATGTTAGAAGAAAAAGCAGGATCCCAAATTTTTTAATATCCGAAAATACTTTACATATGCATGATATTTTTTCTGTATTTTACAAATTCTACAATGAAAAGGTGTTATATCACCTCTATTCACAAAAAAAGATGCAGGGGCACCTGGGTGGCTCAGTCGGTTAAGCATCCCACTCATGATCTCAGCTCAGGTCTTGATCTCAGGGTTGTGAGCTCAAGCCCCACGTTGGGCTCCACGCCGGGTGTGGAGCCTACTTTAAAAAAAATGCAAAATGTTTTAGTTCAGCCCCTCCAGCTCACAGATGAGGAAATGAGAAGCAGACAGGTTAAATGGCCTCCCCCAGACCCTTGGCAGGTACTTTGCAGAGCTGATACTGGGTGCACACCCTCTGATTTCCAGTGCTTCAGAAGATTTGCAAGGGGCACTGGGGCTGGGTATGCAGGGTCTGGTCAGGGTAACCATGACCCTCTAAACCTGGGCAAAGCAGTTTGTGGCATAGTGAACGACTGATGGAAGCTGGACTCAAGTTCATCCACCCATTACTACGGTGGACATGAGGGAGAAGAGGAATCCCCTTAGGCGTGAGCTTCTGATGGTAAGCCACTCGTTGTTAATAGTTGGCAGTGGGGCACCTGGGTGGCTCAATTGGTTGAGCCCCCAACTTCGCCTCAGGTCATGAACTCGTGGTTCGTGGGTTCGAACCCTGTGTCGGGCTCTGTGCTGACAGCTCAGAGCCTGGAGCCTGCTTTGGATTCTGTCTTCCTCTCCTCTGTTCCTCCCCAGCTCACACTCTGTGTCTCTGTCTCTCTCTCAAAAATAAAGTTAAAAAAAAAAAAGTTGGCAGCCAAGTGAGATGTGGCTTAACCCAGGACAAAACAAAGCCCTGAGACTCCAGTAGGCAGGACTGAGGTTGAGCTCTGGCACAAACCCCTGAAGGGTTGGCTTCAGCCTGAGCTATCTGAATTACTTGTCTAGACAGTTCCCATTTCCCTGGGTAATTAAGTGGCCCTCCTTCTCCCTGAGCAATGTTCACGGCTCACATAACACATCTTTCTCAGTCACGTACTTATCTCTTTTTCCCCCCCACTATTATTTTCAAATGACATTTTTGTACCCTTGTACTTTCTATTTTATTTTGTGGTAGCAATGAGTTTGCCATTTCCTATTTAGGAGAACAGCCCAACATAGGTTGTTAAAAGATCTAACTGGGCTATTGGTCAGCTAGCTCAGCTGAGTTAGAGGGGGCTGGCTGGAGCAAAATGGGGTTATCTCTTCAAGTCTTACAGTGTAATTCTGGTCCTGTTTCCATGGGGAGTGTATTTGGGGAGTGCTTTTTGACACCTGTTACAGACAACTTGAGTTAACATTCCAACACTGAGTCCGGGCTTTTCTCTAGGCACGAGGGATACAGAGACCAAAGATGTGATGTCTGCCTTCATGGGCTTTGCAGTCTAGAGGGAAGTAGATGAAGTCCACAATGACAATTCATTGAGGTAAGTGCTGGGAACTGCATGACTCTTCCCCACTTCTCCTCATCCCCTACCTTTCAAACTTCAGGACAAAGGAGGGAGCAGTGAGTGTCCCCAGCTGAGAAGACCTCAGAGGGAGATCTGAGTGTGGCTGGAGGAAAGCACACAGCTGAGTATAGGTTTCTGATACGCACTCCTGAAGAACCTTGTTTTCTGCCATAGAGTCCCCTATAACTTGTAGCTTATGGAAAAACTAAGGACCAACCACTAAAACCTATGCAACTTTGTGACCAAAAGTCAGCAAAACCAATAAGCGTTCCCAGGATGTAATTTAACCCCCCAAGTGGGAAGCTCAGAGTTCTGGAGTCTGCCTCAGGGGATATTAAAAACCTACAAAGACCGGAGAGGGGCAGTGCTGGCTTGTGGGTGTTGAGGCAAGATGGGGAAGCTGAGTTCTGAGCCACAGTGCGGCCATTCGAGGGCACAGAAGGTGCACTTCTTGGGGAGGGGTCCTAAACCCATTTTTAATTTGCTAAAAATAGGCCTCAAAAACCTCCTGCCAATGCAGCACTCTACGGAAGGATTTGAGTTTTTTGTTTTTTTGTTTTTTGTTTTAAATATATTTTGGTCCTGGGGCGCCTGGGTGGCGCAGTCAGTTAAGCGTCCGACTTCAGCCAGGTCACGATCTCGCGGTCCGTGAGCTCGAGCCCCGCGTCAGGCTCTGGGCTGATGGCTCAGAGCCTGGAGCCTGTTTCCGATTCTGTGTCTCCCTCTCTCTCTGACCCTCCCCCGTTCATGCTCTGTCTCTCTCTGTCCCAAAAATAAATTAAAAACGTTGAAAAAAAAAATTTAAATAAATATATTTTGGTCCTGTGGAAGTTTATAAATCTGCTTTCATTATCCCACATCCTCCTGCCTTGGAAAAATCATAGATGGATTGATTTAACTTCCATGGTGTATTGACATCATTCCTCCTGTTACGAGTCGTGTGTGAACTGACCAAGGTCACAACAACATGACTGCTGAGTGTAGAGCACAACCCCCCAGGGAACTGGCAGAGAGGTCTGGCCACGGCAGAGGTCTTGGGCCATTACCGGTCAGGAAAGACAACCTGCTCTTCAAGCAACCGTAAGTAATGGAAATGGGAAAACTAAGAATGATGGGGATGATACTGTGGGACACTTATGTCCTACATGCAAGCTGAGGGTTTACTGTATTCCACCGTTTTGTGTGGATCACACAGATTTTTTGTGACCTCGTCTTGACACTCTCGCATGGGATAGAAGGTCCAGTGTGTGGCCCTTGTGCCGGATGGGACCGCCGTCTGGACATAGCTAGGCTTGTCTGGCATGGGAGTTACTGAATACAGGCATCCCATCAAGACACACTTGTTCATGGAAACCCATGGGGAAATAAGAGAGAGGGAATCGGGACAACCAGTGCTTAACCTGGGCAGGGGGTGGGGGCGGGTGCTGAACAGGTTGCTCATCCCGATGGGTAACACTCTGTCCTAAGCTGACACGGTGAATGATCTGGCCTACAGCAGGAAAAACAAAACAAAACAAAACAAAACAAAACAAAACAAAACACAAGCCTAAATCCTGCTTGAAAAAGAGATTTGACTCCCAAGATCTAAACCAGCAAAAGTGCAAATGGGAGGTAAGGAATAAAATGGATGGCTACTAACTAGACCATAAACCTGGAGCAGGGACCAATTCCTGACACTGAGCAGAGAAGATACACAATACATTCTTTTGAGTGAAAGAAAATATTCAATAGGACGTTGCGGGCAGGAGCCACATTTAGAAGACAGAGTCATGCTTTCTTTTTCCCCCCTCAAAAACAAACACACAAAAACCGTTCGACCAACTTAACTTTTTGTGAAGATGAATTTCAGATTTCTTTGTTGTTTGTCTCTCAGAACAAAACGGTTCTGTTTATACAAAGAAAATAACAGGCCCAAATTTGAGCCCTCTGGACGGTCCTCCTCGGACCTCGTCATTAAGCCCAAGCTGATCGTTATTAATCACTTTGGGGCTGCCAGAGGCTTCCTGCCCTTTCCAAATTGCAGTACTTTCCTTCTGTAAGATCAGATAACTGTGTTATTTGGCTGTTCATTAAAATTTGCCTTACCTATTTGAAACATATTTTTTCCATCTATGTTTCTGTTCCCATACAAACTCGAACCACTTAAATTTCCTCTGCTTTTGCAAAATTTTATTTTAAAGTTGGAAAGTTTTGATTTTTAAGCTTTTGCTTTTGAGCACTACTTTTCCATTTTTGCATTTGCTATTTTAATCACAAACGTTGCCCCTGTTTGATTTGGCTGTCGACTCCTGGCTGACATTTTTCTCTCATCTTTCTCTTTTTCTATATCTACTCTTGCATTTCTGCTCTTCGGTTTCCTTCCCCAAACCCTAAGAATATCTTTTCTAAGTGTATGTCTGTTTCATTCGCTCCCTGTCACAATGTTTAAACAGATACTCAACAAACCGCCAGAAAAGGACAGATTGTTGCTAGCAAAGCAAAAGAGAATAATCACGAAAATGGCATCTCAGTTCAATGGCAGAAGAGGGTTTTGAGGATGTCTGGAAGGAGCTTCCATACCACTTAACGTGAGCCTGGAAGGATGGGAGGTTGTCCATAAGGATGGGAATGTGTTGGGGTAAAGGCAAGAACTGTGGTAAAAAACCAAAAACAGTAACAAAAAACAAAAGACGAATCAAGATTAATATCTCCAGGGCACCTGGGTGGCTCAGTCGGTTAAGCATCTGACTCTTGATTTTGGCTCAGGTTGTGACCATACGGTTTGTGAGTTTGAGCCCCGCATCAGGCTCTGCGCTGACAGCTCAGAGCCTGGAGCCTGCTTCAGATTCTGTGTCTCCCTCTCTCTTTGCCCCTACCCTACTCGCACTCCATCTCTCTCTCAAAAATGAATAAGTATTAAAAAATTAAAAACAAAGATTATTTGTGTGTCATGTGTTCCCCCAACAGAATGTGACGAGAGGGGCACTCAACCTTTGTGGCAGTCTTCCCCAAAACCTGGAACCCCACTTTAACCATGAAAAAAATCTCAGACAAACCCATTTTGAGGGACATTCTTCAACATACTGAATCATATTCCTCAAAACTGTCAAGGGCATGAAAACCAGAAAAGACAGGGAAAATGTCACGGGACAGAGGAGGCTAAGGGGCCTGGGAGTCTGGTGCGATGTGGGATGCTGGAGTGGATCCTGGAACAGAAAAAGGGCAGTAATGGAAAAACTGGTGATCCAAATAAAGTGTAGAGTTTAGGTAACAGTGACGTACCAACACTGGCTTCTTAGTGTTGACAAATGTACCTTGGCAATGGGTCATGCAAGGTGTTAACATCAGGCAAAAGTCAAAATGCCTCAGCCATACACAGGCGTTCTCTGTACTGTTACTACAATTTTTCTGTAAAGTCTACAATTTGTCCAAAGAAGAACTTTATTTAAAAACGCAATCCAAACAATAGGCTCTTCTCAAGCTCCTTGCACTTGGGTTTGAACCACTGGCTCCATTTTTTTTCTTTTCTCCATCTTCTATGATTAATTGCGTGCTTTGTGAGATGGTTGTGACGTTACTGTTTATGCTGCCAAGATTGGTTCTTCTGAGGTCACCTGACTTAATTAAGAAGTCTTTTTATCTTTCATCAAATCCTCCGCATAAGTCACTGGCAGTGACAGCCCTCACCTTCAGTCTCAGCTTCCGTAACCCTGCATGCCTACATTCATTCAGTCCCTCGTGTATTCATTTAGCTCACACACACTGAGAGCCTTACGTTAGGTAGGGCCCCGAGTGACCCTCGGGATATGCTGGTGACTTCGAGTCCAGCCCTCAAGTCATCAAGATAAAAAAAGGTGAAGTTCTTCATGACCTGGTCATTGTAAAACAAGGGCATGTCCCGGAGGCCTGGCTGAATCTGAAATGCAGGATTTGCTCCGCTGTTCGCTGTTCGGAAAGCCTTCACTTTCCACTCCATTTCCCACCATTCTTTCCCGCCTCTCTCTTCCCTCCCTAAGCCAAGACCATGCTTTATGCCCCCTAAAATCATAACTTACTGAGTCACTGGATTCCATAGGCTATCTGCATGATGAGTGCCAGTATGAACTGGTTTTTCGCGGTCACTTGCGTTAGGAAATCACAGCACAATGATTCCATTTTCCTGTTTTGTGCATGATTTTCCTCTATTGAAAAAGATAGGAGGGCTGGCTCCAGATTCTGTGCTTCTCTCAGCTTTACGGTGCCATCTGTCCCTCAAAACTCTCAGTGCACAGCCTAAGAGCAAATTAATAGGCCATGACCCTGGAGGGTGGCATCCTGGGGGAGGGAAGGCTAGGGGGCAGTAGAGAGAGTTCCCCCCCCCCTCTCCCTGAAAAGGCACCACAGTCAGGGAGATTCGGCAGTGCCTCATGAGTGTGGAAGACAGCGTGGCTCTGAGCTGGGGCCCAGGCAGGCCGATGGAGTTCTGCTGGCTCAAGGCCTTCCCAGCCTAAATGGGAGGTCTGCCTCATTTTCACGTAGGGACCGAACTCCTAACGGGTGGGCTCGCAATCCCATGGCAGGACAGCTCCACGGAGAGGCCAGGTCGTGAGGCCTTAGCCAAGGGGTCCTGGGGAGAATAGGAAAGAGTGGTGTATACCGTTGTCAGGGTGGAAATGCTCCCCTTAGGTCCTTGCTGTGGTCTAGAGAGCCCTGAGCCGACTCTCGTCTACACTCCCCACCCCGGCCTCATCTCCAACCACACTCCCAGCATTTGTTATGCTTCAGCAACACCTGTTTTCGATTCCTCAAACATGCTGGGATATTCCCTGCTGCCTTTGCATGTGCTGTTCCTACTGCCTGGAACAGTCTACCTAACAGACCTTCACAAGGTCTCGTGTTAAAGCTCACCTCACACATGTCCTCCTCGGAGAGGGCTTCTCCCCTACCAGTCACAATTACCCTCTGGTACTATCACATGAACCTATTTCAGTGGTTCCCAAACTGTCCTGGCTTTTTGGCATTCTTAACAGGCCAGTAAGTTTTTCATGGCGGACCTAGACCAAAAGAAACATCTGATAGTTTTGTTTATGGAGTAGTTAGGTCCAAACAACGTAATACAACAGTTTTCACAGACTCTGAACAGATACTGTGTTTTGCTAAAGGATGTAAGGTTTCCTATGGTACCCTTTGGGATTACTGCAGTACCCCAGGGTGCCTTAGCACACAGTTTGGGAAGCATGGCCCTGTTTTCTCTGCCTCATGGCATTTTTCTCTATCTGAACAACCATCTAACTTGCTCACTGGATTTCTACCTGCTTTTCTCTACTGGGAGGTGAGCAAAAGCAGGTATCTTGCCTGTCTTGTTCATCTACATATGGAGAAGACACTTGATAAGTATTGTCTGGGTGACTACGGAACAGAGTGAGAGCTCAGGGAAAGCTTCCCCGTGAAGGGGACATGTGACCCGAGCTTGAGTCAGGACAGAGAGCGAACCAGGTGAGAGGTGGGTGCAGACAGCGGGATGTGGAGACATCGTGAGCCTGACGCCTCGGGGCGCTTTGCAGATTCTGAGGCACTGGCTGTGCAGCCCGCGGGACAGTGGGGGGGCCAGATCATAAAACTCCCGGTGGGCTGACCTTCCGAATCTGCATGTGGCCCTGCATGATGAGCCACTGAGGGGTGTCATGCAGAGGGAGAGCATGAGAGCAGGTTGTTCTGAGATCTCCCTGGCAGGGATGGGGATGGCAGACTAGAGTGAGCGAGAGATAAGAAAACCAGTCAGGAGGCCACTGGGACGCCTCCAAAGTGAGGAGAAGCAGCGTTCAACTGCAGAGGGCAGTGAAGTAGAAAAGAGAGAGTGCAGGAGGAGGCCTTAAGAAGTCAGAGGCTACAGGGCTTTGGGAGTCACTGGATGAATCCCATGGATGGAATTACAGGATACAATGGTAGGACCAGACGGGGCTTCCTGGCTGGTGTCTCAGGGGGACGACTGTACCATGCACCCAGGAAACTCCACAGAAGGAACAGAGTTAGGGGAGACTGTTCCAGGCAGTGGGAACAGCACATGCAAAGGCAGCAGGAAATATCCCAGCATGTTTGAGGAATAGAAAACAGGTATTGCTGAAGCATAACAAATGCGTGAGTTCGAAATGGCTGTGGGACATACAGGCGACGCTGGTCAGTGGACCGCCGGGTATGTAGGTTTCATGCACACAAGGGAGGTCTGGGGTCAGCATCCCTAAAAGTCAATGAGACCTGGGCTAGCTCTGCAGAGTCTCCTTTGCTCTCTGGGGGTGGGCATCCCGGTGGCTACAGAGGTTGAGCTGCGTGCTTAAAAGAGCCAGGCAGAAGAAATCAGGTGGGGGTAGACCTCTCCTGCCTGCATGAGCTCAGGGCTTCCTACTTTACCAATTTCCAGACCCCATCTGCCTGGTGTCTGCAGGGATCACTCTGAGGGCTGAGACAGGATTCTCATAGAAGATGGTACTGGGGCATAACTTGTGGGCTGCCTGCATGAAGTTTAACTTGGATCAGAGGCTGAATTCTTACAGAAAATGCTGGTACTGTCTTACTCCATTTGAAGTTGGGTTTGAGATGAACCAGTGGAACTCAGTGACATCTCCCTAGTCGGAGACCTCCTACACCTTCATCTATGTAACGTGGGCGGGGTCCCCAAAGCAGCAAACCTCAGAGCAGAGGAAGATATCCCTGGTGCGTGTGAGTTTTACACAAGGCTTTTAAAGGCTGGCCTTCCCCCGTGCCTGCAGGTTTTACTTAGGGCAAGTCTGGGCCTGAAGAAGTCTCCAGCTGATAAAGCCACACGACTCCTTAGGACCAGAGCTAGTCACTCCCCGGACTGTTGCCATTGGAGCCCCAGGGGGAGATGCCGGAAGTAGCCGGGCTCAGGAGTCCGGGCTCAGATGCTGAGACACAGAGAGCGCCTATATATGGCCCTGAGGTGGAATTTAATTACTGCACCATAAGCTAGGGCTGAGGAAGCAGAGAGGGCAGCATGCTACATTTAGCACATGGGACCAGGAAGATAAACGTGAGTCAGACCTTTACATAAATGGTGATGGTGGTCAAGTCAAGCCATGGGTCTTGGGCAGACGCTGCTATCTGCCTACACAATAACCTCTCTTGTCTTCTTCCTTCCCAACAGTGCACTACACTGGTCTTGCTGGTGCAGATCAGTATGTCTAGCCAAAAATCTGCATTTCCCAGCCTCCCTTGCAGCTAGCAGCGTCCATTTACAGCTTGAGCCAATGACATATAAGTGAACATTGCTAAGTGGGACTTCTGGGAAAGATCTTTACGTAAGAACACACTTCTGGCAGCTACATTTTGCCCTTTCTCTTCTTCCCAGTGGGGACGCAGATGCAGGGCTATAGAGGGACAGCTGCCTTGCGATCACATGACACCAGTATGAGGACAAAGCTCACAGTAACTTGCATAGTGGTAAAAAAGAAAGGCACAAGGAACGCACCCTATTTCCTTTGTAGTGAAAGCCAGTCCTTAGCTGTGGTTGGCTCAGCTGTAACCACACAAGCTACCTGAAATCATCTGTTTGGAGCGGGGAAACGATGTCACCTGATGCCCATAGATGCCACCACAGGTGAGAAATGTTAGAACCTTCTTCAGTCTGGGGCGTCTGGGTGGCGATGTCTGTTAAGCGTCCAACTCATGGTCTCAGCTCAGGTCAAGGTCTCATGGTTGGTGAGTCTGAGACCCACTTTGGGCTCTGCGCTGACCATGCGGGGCCTGCTTGGGATTCTGTCTCTTTTCTCTGCCCCTTCCCTGCTTGTGCTCTCTCTTTCTCTCTCAAAATAAATAAATTTAAAAACAAAAACTTAAAAAAAAAAAGAACTTCAGCCTGTGCCACCACTTTATGATATCTTCCCAAGGAAAGGGCTCCATGTGAAGACAGAAGCCAGGGCCCTCCACAAACCTGATATGCTCTCACTGATGCCCGAACAGTAGAACCTACCAGAAACCTGATTCTTGGCTTTGTTTTGCTTGATTTTTAGCAGCACTTGAATAGCACCCTTATTGAAAGACTCTCCCCCAGCATGCTGGGGTTTTGTTCACATCTCTTGTAGTTTTTGGTACCCTGTGCTTTTCTGAGTTCAAGGCTCAAACTCACGAGCCATGAGATCATGGCCTTAACCGACTGAGCCACCCAGGTGCCCCCTACCCTCTTTCTATCTAAAGATGGACAGTAACTGGAAATCATCTTCTGTAAAACATCTTGCCACTATTCAATATAAAATGTATGTAACAGGGGTGCCCGGTGGCTCAGACTGGTGAGCGTCCAGCTTCAGCTCAGGTCATGATCTCGCGGTCTGTGAGCTCGAGCCCCGTGTCGGGCTCTGTGCTGACAGCTCGGAGCCTAAAGTCTGCTTTGGATTCTGTGTCTCCCTCTCTCTGCCCCTCCCCTGTTCACGTTCTGTCTCTCTCTCTCTCAAAAAAAAAATAATCATAATAAACAAACATTAAAAACAATTAAAATGTATATAACATATATTCTGAGCCAATCTACTATTTTTCTTTTTTTTTTTTTAATTTTTTTTTCCAACGTTTTTTATTTATTTTTGGGACAGAGAGAGACAGAGCATGAACGGGGGAGGGGCAGAGAGAGAGGGAGACACAGAATCGGAAACAGGCTCCAGGCTCCGAGCCATCAGCCCAGAGCCTGACGTGGGGCTCGAACTCACGGACCGCGAGATCGTGACCTGGCTGAAGTCGGATGCTTAACCGACTGCGCCACCCAGGCGCCCCAGAATCTACTATTTTTCAAGTCAACTGTTTCGGCTCTTATGTTTTACTCACCAATGCTTTAATCATATTTGTCCTCTCCTACCCTCTCTCAAAGTTCCCTTCATTTCTCTATGAAGAGAGAAAACTTGTGAAGCATAAAACTTGATACATTATTATTGTACACAGCTAATTTCAAACAAGAAGATTTTTCAAAAGACTTTGTAATTGTTCAGTCATCCTCTGTACTTGCTTTTGGATGAGATAGTGTGTTCTTGTCCATCCGTGATCCGTGATGACCTCAAATTGTTTTCCGCCATAGAAATTCACAAAGAAGCACATCCTATTATTTTCGTTCATTTCCCCACCCTAATTTTCATGAACTTCCGTACTCCTAGTTAACTTCGATAGCATGTAGAAAGTGTTGACATGTATTTTTAAATGCCTTCTGGACTTGACCTGTGTTATATGCAAGCACCTCTGAACATCTACAGTACTAAATGCACAGACTTGCCCTGTGTATTGTTCCTTTCAGTAATTACATCAACTCTAACGATCGCACTATTTATCCCTGTACAATGGGGCTCTAATTAAGGTCCAGTTCCCACAAACGTTCTGGAATTTTATGAAAATATTTCTCTATGAGATCAGTATCGTGGATTAGTTCTACTTTATTCCTAAAATCAATCAATGTCAAAGGCCTCATTCTCAGTTTTATATTTAAACATGTTCCACATTCCTGGGCAGATCTCAAACACAGTTAAATAGGTGTGTTCTCTGCATGATTTGTTCCTTCTTTGGTGGCAGAAATTATGTAACAAGAACTAAACAGAGGCTGCGGCAGAGATGGGAAGGCAAGCCACAAAGAGGACTCAATGACACCAAAACAAAAACGCTCCAGGAGGTTCACAAAGTGTCACAATGGGAAGGGTCATTTGCCTCTTAAATTCAAATCTGCCTTCAACAATCAGCTATTCAAAGCAGACTCACAAGATTTAGTGAATTAAGCCACTGGATACTGGATTGTTGCATCAGCTCAGCCATGAAATACCCCTGCCATGTTGAAATACCCTCATCTTTGGATGGCTAACAATGACCTTGGCATTCCCTTGGCCCTGGTATGAAGGCAGCCAACAGCTTACGTTGGCAGAGCTGGAAAATACCAGCCTGGAAGAGAGAAGAGGAGAGAGGGGAAGGATGATGATAGTAGAACACAGGCTTGGAAGCCAGGCAAGTCCGCTTTGGGCAAACCCAGACTCCGTCATGTACTAGCAGCACGGCCTTTAGGAACGGAAGTTAATCAGTGTGAGTCCCAGTTTCTTTCTTTGCCAAATAAGGAAACCAAAATTAGTTGTATGGAATAATCAAAATAGAAAGTTTTTGGTACATTGAAAGTGCCAAATATATGTGTTCCTTGCTTGCTTTCTCTCTCCTATCTCCTCGGAGAAAGAGAGAGAAAGGAAGGAAGGAAGGAAGGAAGGAAGGAAGGAAGGAAGGAAGGAAGGAAGGAAGGAAAAGAAAGTTAAGAAAAAGAAAAGAAGGAATAACCCACAGCTTTGGTGATTTTTTTCATACCCTTTCATCACTGCCAACAATCTTATTATTATATATGAAGAATTGTGCTAGTCACCTAAGACATATAAACCTAGTCCTCAAATTGCTTAGAAAATAAATAAATGGGAAATATCATACATGGTATCCTATGTGACATAGCAACAATACAAAACAAAACAAAACATCAGGGACAGTACGTGCTCCAAAAACTCAGTGTCAGAGAGACCACTGCTCCATGGAAAGAGCAAAGGAAGAAGGCTTCCTCCTGGGACTTGAGGGAAGAACTGAACCCAGTAGAGACACAGGCGGGCTTCCAAGCACAGAGGATGGTGTGAGGCAAAACTGCAAAGAGCAGACAGCAACTCTGGGCATCAGGAACTGTATTGATTACACCCGGGTGAAGGGTTTGTGTTTGCAAATAATGAGAAGCAAGGTGGAAAAGGTAGGACCTGTTTGATCAATGCCAACCTACAGCACTTTGTCTGCCATCGGTTCAATACTCATGAATGTTTTTGAGCTTGGTAATGAGAGGGCCAAAGTCATGTCATGAGATTAACCTGGCTGCTGTGTACAGATCAATGGAGAAAGTAGGAGCCAGGGGAGAGGGAGCACTCATGGTGGCCACTGCCGTGTCTAGGAAGCAGTGATGACACATGGAAGGGGGAGGGGGATGTCTGTGGTCATGGGAGTGAGAGGAAGAAAGGATTCTAGAGAGATCCTAAGGAACAAGAGCTTTCGGAGAGGCAGTCATGGGATTGAGAGAGACAGAGAGAGAGAGAGAGAGAGAGAGAGAGAGAGAGAGACTCCCTGGTTCCCAAGCAGAAAATACTGATGAGAGAGAGAGAGAGAGAGAGAGAGAGAGAGAGAGAGAGAGAGAGACTCCCTGGTTCCCAAGCAGAAAATACTGATCCCCCAACTACTATCAGTAAGATATTATCAACCTATAAGTACAACTGGGGTGAAAAAAAATTAAAATAGTCTAAAATATATTTAAGGCACTGTTCACATCAGGAATTCTGTGCGTCTCAACTTGCAGTGGGCCCTAAAATGCTGGCTTTTTAATTAGGTGAGAAATAATCAGCTTTCTCAAGAAGAGTGTGTGGTTCTCCTCTTAAAGCATGATAAATTACAATACTATGTGGATTATTCCCATGGATTCTTTCTGCTTAGAGAGTGTTACAAAACTTAATATTGTTTTCAGTAATATAATCCACCAGCAGAATTTCTATCTATTAAAAGCTACTTAATTATGAAATTTGAGGGAGTATTAGATTTCTATCACCAACTCACGTTGGTTTCATGCCTTCCCCAGTTAGGATAAGCACCCACGTCATTATAAAATCAACCTAAAACCCACTCTACCCTTGTAAAGAACTCCATTTCTTTTAAATATAATTTAAACCCAAATATGTTTAACTCCTCACTCTGAAATTTCCACTGGTGGATACAGACATTCTATCCACCAAGTATAATGGGTTGATGATCCTGAAGCAATAGTCTACTTCTTTAGCGCATCAAAACTTTTTTTTTTTTTTTTTTGGATAATGGCATTAAAAACCTATTATGCCTATTTAACAAATGAGAAATCTTTACAGCCCCACAGTGATATTCAAAGACTGAAAAACATATGCTGATAAACAGAAAGAAAATACTTGCAACAGACTGCAGTAGCCTGAACACCTTATAACCCAGTGAGATCCATAATGCTCTCCCTGGGCAATCTCAGTCCAAAGAGATTAAACTTGATCTCTAGAGACAGGACTCCTTGAACAAAGGAGCAATGTAGTATGCCTCGTAAAATGAATTGAAATACGTATTTTAATATGTTATCTATGTTTATACACATAATGTCATGCACATATAAACCTTCACACACGTGGCCATACTCCCTTTCTCTTCTTATTACCAAAGAGGATGCTGAAAAACACTTAAACTTGTATAACTGCACCCTTTCAGAAAGATACCATTTCAGATGCAACACCTTCAGAACCTGTCAAACATGCTTCCTTTTGCAAAGTACTCTTTGGGGGTTAGAGGGCAACGGTAGTGCAAAGGCTGAAGCAGGCCCAGTGTTCACGTATTTCCTTCTCTCTGTTTGGTAAGTAATTCATCACCCCGAGCAGGGTACACAGCTTCCAGCAAATGCGGCTGAGGGCCATCTCCAGTATTGCTTGTGACAGCAACTCTGAATCACGAACCTATATTTATCCTCTCATTTTGCCTTAGGACAGAGCCCCAGTTTTCTTTTATGCATCGACTAAATGACTACAGTTTCTACCCTCTGTAGGGGTGTTGCTAGGGGTGACCAACGAGATGTCAGTGGAATTTGTAGGGCGAGTTTCTGGGAGTATTCCTTAAGAGAAGCACTAGTATACTCTTTTCTTTCTCCCCTTCCTTCATCCTGCTGCCTGGCATGTATTTCCGTCAACAGGAGCTCCAGCAGCCACCTTGGACCCTGAGGCAGCCCAGATAGAAAGCTACATGCAGAAGGTGACAGAACAAAAAGACAGAGGAACTTAGGCTCCTCGCTGCCTACATCCAGACTGCCTTGCAGTGAAGGAAAAAGAAAACCTTCTTTGAGACTGCACCATGGTTCTTCTGGGTCTTCTGTTCAGGCAGCTGACAGCTGATTCTAATCCTAATTAATACAATACTTCATCCCAACACCTTTCTATCATACACCGAGTTGATTTTTAATACGAAAGACTGATTTTTTTTTTATACCAGAGGCAAAACTTGTGTTCAGGAATCCTTACACATCCCTAAATTATCTCAGTTCAGCAAAACCAACAAAAATCTCAGATTCACCCAGGACAAGTGATGTTCTATACTGATCTGTAACTGAAGAAACCAAAAAATGGTAGTTAGCTACAAAGCCATCCCTCCTCCAAGGGAGAAGCCTCTGCTCCAAGTCAGGCAAGCCCCTAGCTTACAGTACAGGGAAGAGATGAGCGTGAATCCCAGTCACCCCTCTTGAGGATACAAGGACGAGGCTCTGTTCTGCCTCCTTCCAGAGCCCGAAGCTCTAATCAGCCCCTCTAGAGACTCTACCACAGTCTTAAACAAGATGCACATTCTTTTTCTGAAGTGAAGCCTCATGAAAAAACTGAGAAATGAGATGGATTGGGTCCTTGGGAGAGTCGCTGGGGGCAGTGAGATGTATTTGTAAAATAAGGCGTCAGGCTTTCTCCTCTATAGCCCACGTGAGAGGTTTCTAAACCCAAGTCCCCTTCAGTTGCAGTGACAATCATGTTAACCCTCGTTTTAATCCTTTGCAACCTCTGCAGTCTCCAGGTTTCCCACACCAGCGGCTTGGGCATGTCCTACTTGATTTGTTGGGTATCAGATCCCCTGGGCAAAGAAAAATGCTTCATTTTCTTCTCTATCATATTTCTAACAAAGAGACACTGTACTTTTGAGTATTTTAGTTAGATTTAGGCTGTAACTTGGGAGGGACTGGATATTGGGGACCATCAGCTAACCACAATGGGACGTTCGGAACCCATTCCTCTATTGGGGCAGACATCTGCGCTGGGAGAGGCTGGCTAATGGGCCATCCTTGTCATTGGATCTTCATACTTGAGGGGAGGGCTGGAGCTGCTCCAAGCAGTAGGAGGAGGGGTGCTCCATTTTAACATTCTCAAAAATAACCCAATGATTCAAGTATATGGCGAGTAAAGCGAAGTTGGGTTACCATTGGCAGTTGTCAACTTGAATGGTTAGCAGTTTCTACCTTTCGAGGGAACTATGACTTCGGTCACTCATACCATTTCTTCTCCCTCTTTCTGAAAAGCAATAAATTGTCTACATGTCCCAGGCCTCCCTCCTCTCACCCGTCATGGGCCTCAGCCAGGTCAGCTGTATCAATACTTTGGAAGGTGCGTGGACCATTAAGTGGGGATTGAGTGGAGGTCTTTCTACCAGCACTTCATCAGAGCACATAAATCGCTTCCTAGGCCCTGAAAGGGAAACATATGCCAAAAAGATGTCGATTTACAAAATGTTTTCATATCTTTAGGGTATTTTATTTCTCCTGCTTCTTCTGACATAAATAGCACATAACCCTGACCCCAGGATTTTTTAATAACCAGCTGTGAAATTTCACTAGCACTGGCATAAAATCAAGAACTGAAAATAATTCATCCCAATGTATGGGGGCTTCTGTCCTCCTCTGATGGGGCTTTGATTTGGTAATGGTTTATAAAGCCACTCTTCTTCCTGAGCTGAAACAGAACTTAAAAGAAAAATATTGAATTCGCTATGGGCAAGAATCCAGACAGTATTTCTTTTGGGGTCCATGGTGTGGTGGGGGAGGTGCAGGGGGTCAGAATATGGAAGAATAAAGAGGAAACTATGTAAAACATACTGAGGTTGCTTGAAAGGTTTTTAAAATAGTTAATTAACAATCGGTGTCCTGTTGGATTGGAGAGCTGTTTGTACTTTGTGTTAGCCTTTGCAGTCAGACTCTGGGGCTGACCTTAAACTTGGGACCTCTGACGCATTTAGGTCACAAGGTTTCCCAGCTTGGAAGGTGAGGTTAGAAAGGAAAATGTGGGACAGAGATGAGTCCAGTCCTTTCTTTTTTTTATGTTGGCCTTCGTCTATTTTATTAAAATTAAAAAAAATAATAATGTCCTCCTAACAAGCTCAGTTTGCAAATAAAAACAGTAGGTGCAAATTGAAAAATCGTTCTCCCCAATTTTTTTCATTTATAAAGGTTCAGTTGTAATCTTAAAAGCCTCTCCATACTGCTAGGCATAATTTCCTTAAAAACGCCCTCACAGGGGCTCCTGGGTGGCTCAGATGGTTCAGCGTCAGACTCTTGACCTCTGCTCAGGTCACGTTCTCACAGTTCGTGGGATAGAGAGCCCCATCGTGGACTCTGCACTGATATAGCATGGAGCCTGCTCAGGATTTTCTCTCTCCCTTTCTCTCTGCCCTTCTCCTGTTATCTCTCTCTCTCTCTCAAAATAATAAAAAATCAACTTAAAAAAATTGACCCTCAGTCTTTAATCAAATTAAAAGTTGGATTACATCTGGGTGTTTCATCACTGAGATGCCACCTGAAAGCAATGCTGTAAACTAGAAAGGTGTGGGTCAAGGGTGCTAGGTACAGCCATGCCCTTGCTCCTAGCACTTACAGCATTAGCCTTACGCTGTCAGCACAACACCAGCACTGGGGCCACACAGGGCTGAGTTCACACCCAGTGCCACTTCTGATGGGCCATGCTGTACTCCTGGGCAAGGCAACCACTCTGGGCCTCCCTCCCCCCAGCTATAATGGTGGCAATAGCCCTTTCTTCACAAGGCAGTTGTGGCTGACTTGATACACCGTATGTAACACAGCTAGCAGAGCAAACAGTATATGGTGTGCGCTCAACAAATATTTGTCCTCTGGATGAAAGAAGCTGTCCTTAAGACAAGGAGAGTTCATGCCAGCAGTTTCAGGGCAATTCAAGTGTGTTCTCTGTTCACACGGAAGTGTATGGAGTTCTTGGAGTAAAACTAAAGCCCAGGTTTATATACTAATTTCAAGGCAGACTAGCCATAGGACTCATGTGCGATACATTAAGCTTCTTGGAGCCTCAGTTTACTCAGCTATAAACTGGGGACAAGGGTCAGCTCCATTTTCCTTGCAGATGATAAAGACCACATGAAGGAAGCGCATGGTACCTGGGGGGTGCTATACGAATTTGGGCTAATATTAAGCTTGACTTAATATTAAGTTTGAGTTAGGACTACTGAGGAAATTATCTAAAAATTATTTTAAAAAACCAAAAGAATATAAGAATGAGAGGTAGAGGGAGCACTGATCTGTCAGCCAAGTTTCAGAAGAGACCAGAAGTGGTCTCCTAGCTAAACGTCAACCTCTCTAGCTGTCTCAAGAAACCTGCTATCATCTCATTACCTCAGAGCACACAGAGTACAAGGAAGTGAGAGCTGGCTTAGTGTCGGTGCTTTTATGCCAACCTACCGAGTCTTCCCAGACCATTTTTACCCTGAGTAACCCAAGCGGGTTTGTTTACCTTAAGACTGCAACCATATGGTTCAGAAATATCTTCTTCCCAGCTGGGACGCCCACCTGAATTCACAAACTTTTATTTGGAAAGTCTGATGGCTGGTGTGGTTTTTTAGAGGGGCTACTTTACGCATTATAGTGATTAACCCTTTTTCAACAGTTCATTAACGGTTTCTGAAAAACATAAAAAAGACATTTCATGGAGGGCAAAGGGTCTAAACATGGCATGCTTCAGGAAGAATGCTTGCCACACGCAAATCAATTCCTGCTACCAGGCTCCATGAGTATGGAATTGATTTAGGGGCTTATTTAGGAACAATGGGGAATTTTTCCACTTTGAAGAAGACCCTGGGTTAACTCAGGGCCTGGGAAAATAAAAGAAAGAGGGGTTTGCTTCCTAAATGGCTGTTTCTTTTCCAGAAACTTTCTTTCTCTCACTC
Organism: Neofelis nebulosa; assembly: GCF_028018385.1. Taxonomy (NCBI): domain Eukaryota; kingdom Metazoa; phylum Chordata; class Mammalia; order Carnivora; family Felidae; genus Neofelis; species Neofelis nebulosa. Next base: position 34,947,562 of record NC_080788.1, read on the forward strand.
TCAGGGAGGTGAAGCCAGGTCTTTAGCAACTTTGCTTTCCCATACAAATATGCTTCCCTTTAGAACACAACGTAAGACTGTAAGAATCGCCACACTCCCTTAGAATAGTGGTGTATCACCCATCGTAGCTGCGGCTGCTGAAAGCACACTGTTTAAAGAAAAAAACAGTTGTCAGTATCCAAAGCATTAAGTGTATGATATCTGTAGTCTTTAAATATGTCTCACAGATCATGAATAAAAAGCAAACACTCCAGCAAGAAAACGTGCAAAGGACATGAACAGGCAATTCAAAAATGAGATGGAAGTCACAATTATGAAGAAATGTTCCACCTCACTAAAAATCAAAAGCAGGCAAACAAAAATAAGATACCATTCTTCAACTTACAAAAATTTGTAGATTAAAGAAATATGATTATGCCCAGTGATGTCAAGGGTGTGGGGGAAAGGCACACTTTAATATGTTAGTAGTGGAATAGTGAATCAACCTTTCTGGTGGATGACTTAGTAAGTGCCATAAAGATGTTCATATTCCTTTGGTCAAAGTAGTTCCCTTTCTAGGGGTTAATGTTGAGAAAATGAACATACATGCATACAAAAATGAACATGGAAAGATGTTCACTGTAGTACAACAGGGTGGGAAACTATTTCTATAAATATTATAGGCCTGGCAAGCCAATCAGTCTCTGTTGCAACTACTCAACTCAGACACTGTAGGGAAAAACAAGCCATAGGCTATAATCAACAGGGCATGGCTGTGTTCCAATAAGACTTTATTTACAAAAATAAGTAGCTAGAGGCTGAATTTGGCCTATGGACTATAGTCTGCCAGCCCATACAATAGCATTTATAATAATAATGATAATTTTAAAAAACCAGACTCATCTAACATATAGACATGATAAACTAATTTATTTTATGCAGCTATTACAACTTTTTTCTCTTCAGTGACTTACAAAAATGCTTATTGCAAAAATATCAGGATACAAAACTGTAGGTTTAGAGTGATCCCAATTTTTTAAAGGAAAGAATATGTAAGCATGGAAAAAGGATTAGGAAGAAATACGTAAGGATTTTAACAGTAATGGTTTGAATTTTTTTTTTTTTTTTGTACTTCTCAGGATCTGAATTTTCTATAATGTATGTGTGCTTTACTTTTAAAATAGAAAAAAAAATATTTTAAATGACAGAACTGGGTTTCTGGTGTGAATATAGTTGCATAAGCCAGCATTCTCCCCCTCTTGCTCGTGAAAATAATCCCAAAAAGAGAATGAAAGGAAAAAACTTACCATCTTCCATTTCTAGCAATACCAGACAAACACAACACATTTGTAAGAGGCACAAAAAGCAAACAGATTTTCTCTGGAGCTACAGAGGAGGAAGTATGAGAATGGGAGGGAGAGCCTAGGGCAGCAGATTTCAGAGATCCCAAACAATGCCCTTCTAAAGGGGGATGGGCACTCCCAAGGGGCAAAGACAAACCCCATCTTGGGGTTTGCTGGGGGTGAGCTGGGCAGCAGCTAGGAGTAGATCCAGTGCCATGGGCCTGAAGTGCATACAATCTGTGGGTCCCTTTTATGAGGTACAAATGTATTTATTTAGAATGCACAAAGAAAGGGTATTAAATGTAAATTTTAAGCTGATAAATTCTACACACACACCACCCAAAATCCAGAAAAATAATGTTTCTAATAATTAACTACAACTATCTGCTTGACCCGCCTCTATAATAACCCCCTCTGTGACACCCCATCTCAAAATTCTTTCCCTGTGTTTTGTGGCTGCATAGTCCTTGATCACTTCATCACAGGACAATAATTTTGTTCCTGTGAGCTTTCTGAAGAAATCTCTAGAAGAGGAACAACAGCCAACTAAAAGATGACTGGGGAAACCACATCAAAATGACCCCAGGGGCACTCTGAACAGCTTATCTAACATCTAAAACTGTAACAAATTTGAGTATTGTAAGTTAGAAAAGGAAAAAGAAACTAAAGAAAAGCAGAAGAAAGGAATTAATAAAAATAAAAGAAGTATTAGTTAGTTGGAAAATAAAACATAGTAGAACTAAAAGCTTTTTTTGGAAGGTGGGAGAGACGGTTAATCTGCTAGCTAACTCAATCAGAAAAACAAAACAGAAGAAACAGTAAATATACAAAGTAAGAAATATTATAGGGAAATAACTACAAAATCTAAGCAAACTAAAGGGACCCTAAAAGACTACTTTGCTAAATTCGAAACAAATACATTTGTAAACCTAGATGGATAGGCAATTTTTGAAGAAAATGTAATTTACCTAAACTGATACCAGAAAAAGAGAAAATGTAAACAGACCAATTTTCATGGGGAAAAAAAAAAATGAGGAAAGTTGACAAAGAGCCTCATCTCCTAAAAAGTACCAGATCCAGCTGGTTGCCTATAGAATTTCCACCATATTTCAAAGAACAGGAAATCCCAATGTAATTTAAACTATTCTGGAACATAAAAAAATGGAAGAATACCATATTTTCTGAAGTGTGCAACAACAAAATGTAACAAAGATTTCAAAAATAAAGTCACAGACCATCTCTTATGATTACTCGGGCAAAACCCCTCAATAGAACACCAGATCGTCAAGAGTTTAGCTGAACCGCCTCATGGTATTGTTGCCTTGGTATCCATTTGTTGGGCCAAGCGGCCTGCAGGGATTTTAAACGGACACTAGCCCCTCATGTAAGCAGGTGACCTAGATAGCACCCTCAGAGACATAGTTACATAAAGGAATGTAAGTTCCCATTAAGACTTCCCCAATAGGAGATGGGGAACAGTCATCAACAGTCTCTCCTGCCTCCCAGTGCCCGTACGCCTTACGCGCCTCTTAGATAAGACCATTGTGGGGCTTACCAAACCTGCCGTAGCTTGGGAATCCCTAAGCACTCCATCTATGGACCCTAAAGAAGGCATGCGCCCCAGTCATGCCCTTCACTGTCTGTATTCTGCCTTGACCTCCTCCGGTGGCCCCTCAAGGCAAGCTATGCACTTCCTCCAGGACCTGTGAGTAATAAACGTCTCTGTTTTGATTTCTCTTGTGGTCTGTTATTGAACTGTGGCTCACCATCCAACACCCTGTGCTCCGCTTAACAAATGTTAATTTAATGAAGTCATAACACAAACAGAATCCGGGACATTAAAAGAACAAAAGCATCCTAACCAGGTGGAGTTTTGCCAGGAAAACAGACAGTTTAATTTTAGGAGACACATTAATATAATTCATCATATGAACAAGTTTAAGTGGAAAAAGCACAATGCAACATCTATTCTTGATAAAAATGTTCAATGGTATAAAAATGCCCCCTTAACATGGTAATAAATCTATTCCTGCCTAACAGCTTGCACCATGCTGAAGAGAGAAATCCCAACAGCACCTTCAATTAAGTCAGGAACAAAACAGAGATACAAAGACTTAACTGTCGTTTAACTCTGTACAGGAAGAACTAGCCTATATAATTAGACAAGAAAAAGAAACTAGGGCTAAAAATATCGATTAAGAGGAGGTAAAATTATCACTATTTTCAGATAATAAGGTTGTATACCTTGAACACCCAAAGACAAAAATAACTGAAAGCTACTGAAATAATAAAAGAATTTAGGAAGATAATAAAGTAGAAAAATTGTAAAGAATTCAATAACTTTTGTATTTACAAACAATAACCAGATAGAAGATATAGTGGGGGAAAAGATCCCTCACAACAGCAATAAAAAAGATAAAATAGGGGCGCCTGGGTGGCTTAGTCAGATGAATGTCCGACTCTTGATTTCAGCTCACATCATAATCCCAGGGTTGTGGGATTGAGCCCTGCATTGGGCTCCGTTTTGGGCATGGAGCCTGTTTAAGATTCTCTGTCTCTCTGTCTCTCTGTCTCTCTGTCTCTCTCTCTCCTGCCCTTCCCCCACTTGGGCACACTCTCTCTAAAAAAAATAAAATAAAACAAAATACACAGAAATTAATTTAAGAAACATGATTATAAAAATCTTAAAAATATCACTGAAAGACCCAAAATACTTACTATCTGAGCAAATGGGGAGTCACACCATGTTCTTGGATTGTATGTATTTAACATGATCTTATTGTAAGTATCAGCAGTTTTTCCCCCTGGGAACTAGGCAAAGATCCACATACAAGATACTATGCCGAGCTTCAGGAAGACTGCAAACGTAAGTCAAATAAGAATTGTTCCATAACATGTTGCATGGGACTTCATATTCTTTTTTTTTTTTTTTTTTTTTAATTTTTTTTTCAACGTTTTTTATTTATTTTTGGGACAGAGAGAGACAGAGCATGAACGGGGGAGGGGCAGAGAGACAGGGAGACACAGAATTGGAAACAGGCTCCAGGCTCCGAGCCATCAGCCCAGAGCCTGACGCGGGGCTCGAACCCACGGACCGCGAGATCGTGACCTGGCTGAAGTCGGACGCTTAACCGACTGCGCCACCCAGGTGCCCCGGGACCTCATATTCTTGCATCATGCTGGACATTGATAATTTCTTGTAATTACAACTATCAAAATATTAAAAACAAATCTATATATGCTGAGATTCAGAAAAGGCAACTGGACTTAGTAACAAAGAGGTTACTGCAGACCTTCAGGAAAGTAATAGTGGGGCTGAAAACTAGCCTTGTAGCCCTTAGCAAAAGCCACTTATTTCAATGCCAAAGGAAAGCAATGGAACTTTTCACCTGGTTACAGGGGTTTCATCTTCCTGCTCCAAACACATATTTAAATAAAGTAAAATAAAATACAGCTACACACACGCACACACACACAATCCCACATAACCAAATTCAGAAGGCATCAGAAGTAAGGAGGAAATATGAAGTCAGGATGTTGTGCTGGCCTAACGCTGAATTCTTACAGTGTTACCAGACCCCAAATAACCCTGCAGGGATGAGATTTGAACTCGATTTTAATAGAGTCCACTATAGAGACTAGAGTGAACACCCTCTCCAGCTGAAAGGGAGCTGGACTTGAGGGGTTTTCTCAGCATAAAGTTGGAAGCTTTACGAGCCGTGGGGAGCTACTCAATTGGTGGTGTCTTCTGAAACTGAGATGTTAACATTAAAACCTCACCGGGGTGCTTGGATGGCTCAGTTGGTTAAGCGTCCAACTTCGGCTCGGGTCATGATTTCATGGTCTAAGAGTTCGAGCCCCGCATCGGGCTCTGTGCTGACAGCTCAGAGCCTGGAGCCTGCTTCGAATCTGTGTCTCTCTCTCTCTGCCCCTACCCCGCTCATGCCCCCCCCCCTTTCTCTCTCTCTCTCTCTCTCTCTCTCTCTCTCAAAAATAAACAAACATTAAAAAATTTGAAAAAAAAAAAAACCCAAAACATTAAAACATCACCAAATGCTGGAGAATCTATAGCCTCCCCCGAAAGGTAACTTCAAAATCTTGAACCCAGGGCTAGTGGGCCTCTCCAGGAAAAGGACTCCCGTTCGAACAGCTCACACTCAAAATTGCAAAGCATGAGAGAAACACCCCACCGTGAACGGGCGTCAACACGCACGGCACACACAAGAGCTCACACCCAGGAACTGCAGATGAGAGGCCGGTCTGAGAGAGGCTTCCAACAACTATTTCTAAAATGTTTATAGAGTTAGAGGCAAGAGTGGTAAAAAACAAAAACCAGAAAGGAAACTTGGCATCGGGGAGGCAGACAACTGGTTCCAATGAAGGTTTCGGTAAGATGTGAGTGATACCTGCATGCCGTAAACCAAAATGGAAAAACAATAAGGAAGTGGGAGAATGAACACATCTTACGAGCTGTTCATGTACTGGGCACCATCCTAGAATGTAACTTTCTTACAGAACTGCCATGACAACTACCCTAGGGGGCAAAATAATTATCCCTATATATATATATATTTTGAACAGGGCCTCAGAGTGTTTAACTTACCCAAGCTCACACAACTCAATAGGAACTGGAACCCCAACTCAGGGGTTCTCCTACCTCTTTAAACGGAGGAACTACAGCTGCTGAAGGGGAAAAAAAAATGTAAAATTGAAGGCTCAGTATCACCGGGGAGGCAGGAGAGGATTCAAGAACATTGACTGTAAAGGAAGGAGGATACTCCTTTCACGCTGTCTGTGAGAAGGAGAAGTATTTCGAGATGAGCGAGGACGTTCAAGGGCACTGAAGGCTAAGTTATCATGCGATGTGTAACACTAAGAACGTCTCCGAACTGGAATCTTCTCCTATGCACGCAATTATTCCAGCAGGGGAGGGAAAAACTGATCTGACTTCAATTTGTTCAACATGCATTTTCTAAAAAAAGGGTATTTGCCACAAGTAATTACTGTGAAGTGGGAGCTATTCCTGGTTAGAAAGTTTTTAATCATGAAGTGGTATTTGACGATGTAATTATTTCCACGGGCCAAAAAAACGAGCTTGTCACTGAACTATAGTAGTAACTGGGTTTGACCACAGAGAAAAATGGTGTGTGTTGCTGATAACACACGGTCACTAAGTTTATGGGAGTAACAGTAAAATATACATTAATGAAGGTTTGCCACTCTGTGAGGGGTATTGTAAAATAACGCTGGAAACAGTTTTATGCTCGATTTTGTTCCTAAAGAGGGGTGACCTTGGGCAAGTTGTCTGGGCTGCAGGCTCCCTTCCGCAGAAGGCGGGAGGAGTCCAGGATCTCCAGGCCCTTCTGACTCCAAATTCCACTTTACTCAGGCCTCCTTCTGCCCAGCAAGGCTGGTAACATCAAATGCTCTGGAGGCAACGGTGAGCTCAGTTTTCTCTTAATGGTCTCAAAACATTTTAAAGATGAATTTGCAATAAGTTCCTCTTCTACTACTGAACCACAATAATTTCAAGCCAAAAGTGGTCAATGATGGTGAACTGTAACTCTACCCAGGGAGGAAAATGAATCACTGAAAAATTCCTTAGAGGGTTTCTCGTTCAACCTCCTAAGCTTACGGATAAGGATCTGAGGTCCAGAGATGGAGAGCAGGATTGCCACTGAGGGCGGACCTTGGCCTGGAATCTGTATCTTCCAGGTCCTCATCCAGGGCTCCATACCATGCTGATGAGAGTCAGGTCAGCCGAATCATGGCAGAAGTACATATACAGCTGTTGAGCTAATGAGGCCTAGAAAAATCCATTAATGTTAATGAGGATAGCAGGAGCAGCGGCAGTGGTTACTCATCAGACACCCTTCCTCAGCCCTGCCCTCTCTTCCAAATCTGGAAGCACTAGCTTCTAGAGCAGCTGAAGAGAAAGAGAGAGGAAAAAATGGCATACTGAAGACACGGACTGGCTGAAATGTTTGTTGAGGGCTCTCTGGACTAGTCAGCAATAGTCAGGAGGAGAGCAGAGGACTCTGGTCAAAGGTCTGTGTCTGTGAAGAGGGGAAGCCTTAAATGATTTCAACAAGAATGCCTATTTTTACCAGTAGAAGCTCAACCCTCTGTCTGTAACCCATGACCTCTTTTAAATTAAAATTTTCCTCAATGTCATGGAGGGAGAAACGTCTTACTTCCTCAGTCGTGAATTCCCTGTGGAGCCAAGGAAATGACACCTCCCTTCTCTATGCCTCAGTTGCAAATTGGGGCTAATAAACTCACAGTTCAGTGAACCTCAGGGTTGAGAAGAGGGTTACATATTTGATAAAGGGTATGCTTAAGGGATGAGTAGAAGGAGCAAGAGGAGGACTTTGGTGTTGATGATGTTCCCTTTGACTCCTGATTGGAGCTGGGGCGAAGAGCTCAGCCTTTGGGCAAGGCGGATCTGGTTTAAAAGCTGGGTTCTGCACAATCTAGGGCAAACCACATCATCTTTCGGAGTCTTGGTTCCTTCAAATTTAAATTTGGAATAATGATAGTACCTATCTCACTGGAAAAACAATTTGGGAAGAGACCCAAGGCCAGTGTATTCTTCTGATGTTACTCATGGAAACAATAGCATGTGGGGCTTTCTGAAAGCTAATTTAGAAAAGTAGAACCACTGTCCATGGATGTTCTTCATGATTAAACTATGCCAGTGGCGTCAGTAAAATCACTAGACAGAATTTCCCCCAGTGGTCAGAGCTTAGGAATTTTGCAGCTTCCTTCTGGAAATATGGTCTTGCTTCCATCTCAGTTTCAAATGCTGGGCAATCCCAGGTTCAGAGAAAAGCTGTTTGATGGGCCCAATATGAAACAAACACTCCGCTAACACACACTGGAAGAGCCGTTATTGTTTATGGCGCACTTTCTCATCTGTTGCTCACAACCCTAGCAGGGAGGCAGAGTGAATGTTGACTCCATTTCCCCACAAGAAGACACTGAGGCTGTGCAAGTTCAAGTGAAGCTACTTTCCTAAGTAAATTGCCAACCGATGGAAGGCTCTTCTGATGACACAACACTGCCTCTCCCTCCACCTGACCAAGTTTGAGAATATTACTCTCGCCTAAATCAAATGTCCAGGCAGAAGCCAAATATGCCTAATATTAGTAATCAGTAACATTTTATCCATCATGATACCAACATATCAAATAAGACGCAAACCATAAGTTTACATATATTCACATACATAAAGTATGGGGGAAATTGAAGAAGGAGGTACTCATAAAGTGAGCTATCTGAGACCATGGAGCTGGTCTATGGGACTCGAGACCACAGACGGCCAAACTCCATCTGTGTATTTCCCCTTTTGGGTCCCTCTGTGTTCCTGGATGGTGCTTTTGTGGAGCTGGGCTTGCACTCCTATACTTCTGTCATCACCATGCCAGGAGGGGATGAGAGACTGGTGGAGCAGAGTCTCCCCAACCCCCTCTTCATGTATCAGTGCCACACCCTCCATTCTACAAATTCACCGGCAAGATGCAAGTGCTTATTTCTGTGCAGCACTGAGATTTTGAGCTTGTGTGTTACGCAGCATTATTATGACTGTAGTTGACTATACACGAGATAAATGTCGAAAAATAGGGAATTTGATCAGTTGCAACACTATTGCAATTGATCAAAGTCACTATTATTAATGATAATGATCTATACACATATCAACGTGGAAAATATCTAAAATAGATTAAGAAAAAAGCAAGTTATAAATATGTATGTATAGTATGAGTCCTTTCTTATAATATATATACATATGTGTGTTTACATGTACAGGAAAGAGCCTGGAGAGAAATACAACAAGTTTCTCAGTGTTTCTCTCTAGGTGGCAAGAATATACATGTTTTCACTTTCTTCTTTATAAACATCCGTATTTTTTATATTAAAGTTTTTTATTGTTTATTTGAGAGAGAGAGAGACAGAGAGAGAGAGAGAGAGACAGAATGTGAGCGGGGGAGGGGCAGAGAGACAGGGAGACACAGAATCTGGAGCAGGCTCCAGGTTCTGAGCTGTCAGCACAGAGCCCAATGTGGGGATTGAACTCAGGAACCACGAGATCATGACCTGAGCCCAAGTTGGATGTTAACCAACTGAGCCACACAGGCGCCCCTGTTTCTTTTTGTACTAAAAAAAAAAAAAAAAAAGCTTACAGCAATTTTAAGTCAAAATGAAAACAATAAACTGATTTCATTTAGAAAAGCAATGAAAACTTACACAGAATTCTGGTTATAGTTTGCCAGGTATCATTGGCCTTCGATAGGAAAAGAGTTTTCTTCTCCTAAAGAGTTAAGGATATATATTTTAAAAATCTGGCAACTGAAGGCTGAAGTATACTTCAAAACTTAAAGCAAATTCCCATCAACATACCAAAGACAGACTAGCTTGTTCCCCAAACTTGTCTGTTTCTTGCATCTACTAATGAAAAGTCTTTGTTTCAGACTTTGAGTAGCATATTTGTAAATTAGCCCTCATACAGTTTCCCAAAGGTAAAGTTAACCTTCTCTCCCACCTTTAACGCTTGATGATATATCCTTGATTTTCTCATAAAATCCCCAATCCAGACACAACGATTAAGAAAGTGCAGACTCTAATGAAAATAATTTCATTAGTGTCAGGGAAAGAGAAAGCTTATCCAATTAAAAGGACTAAAGTTTGGTATTAGAAACAGAAGCTATGAACATGATCGATAACATGGACAAATGGGACACAGAGGATAGTCTTTAAGTCTACTGGGAATCTCTGCGAAATATGTCTGCCTAATACCTCATTCAGGTACAGGGGGGAGTCACTGAAAACATTTGACCAAAAAAAAAAAAAAACCCACCCAACTCTGCCAGTGATCAGCTAGCATTTACAGATCCCAGACGTGGCTTGCAAAAAACGCTCTGCCTAATTTTCCTGCAGGTGTTTCTGTTCCCCTAGACTGCCATTGCACTATCGGGGGCCCACTGCTCTCTGGTGTTGAGGATTATGGTTGTTTTAGTCACAAGACACGAAGCAGACCTGTGGTTTCAGGAAATATTAAAGACCTGTTTGCTTGCAGAAAAATGACAGAAACTTTCATCTCTGTTAACCAGCAAGTAGTCCCTTTCTCTAATGGCCTATTAGGAGAGCACAGGGAGGAACAGGTCCTCAGAACACTGTGCCACACAGCCCGGTGCCTGGAAGAAGGCCCATATGGTTCTTATACCTGGTGATCACTGATGTGGTTGCCAGGGACCTCCCATTATCAGAAAACGGTCCCCGACAGCTTTCTGTTACATGTTACATAATTATGGTGAGTGTGTGTGTGTGTGTTTGAAGCCACATAAAAGTGACTTAAGTTTTGGTTGCTACCTACAACTCAAATGGTCTCTAGCTGAAATTCATGATCCAAATCTCTCTTCACAGTGCTTCATTATTTTATAACAGGTTTCTGAAAGTGCTGTTACTTTGATGTTGTTACTGTTATATATTATCCTTTGTGAAAAATCTATCAAATCGTGTTCTCTCCTAAAAGTTGCATCTTTCTACTTAACAAATATATCTCTACAGATACTATGTATGTGGGTTCATTTATAAAAATATGAGAATGGTGGGTAAAACTTTTAATACTTTATATCCCATCTTTTAAAAAAATGTTTATTTTTGAGGGGGGGAGGGGCAGCGAGAGAGGGAGACAGAATCCCACGTAGGCTCCACACACAGGGCAGAGCCCGATGTGGGCCCCAAACTCGTGAACCATGAGATCATGACCTGAGCTGAAACCAAGAGTTGGACGCCTAACCGACTAAGTCACCCAGGCACCCCTATTTTGTATCCCATCTTAAAGGAGGCTTAAATGAATATACATAGTAATACAAAACGATAGAAGTTAAAATACATAGATGAAGACACAACAAAGCCAGGAGTGGCGTGAACACACGACACCTATTGTGGCACCTTCTCATGTACTTGCTACAGGTACCGAGCTTTCTGCTGTGAGCAGTGATGTGACTCGGGGTTCACAGGACCAGGGGAGCAGAGGACCGGAGGAAGCCGCTTGCTTAGGACAAAGACGGCTAATTCTACTCAGCTAAACCCGAGGGAAACTTCTCCCTGGGTCTTCATTAAGGGGCTGCTGTGGAATGCAACGAGCACATCTTCAAGGAAAACGTTGCACAAAAGCAGCCGGCAGTATCCTGGGGCTGAGTCTTAACAACAGCCCTCAGAGCAGGCTGAGAGCATCAGCCCTGCTCCTTAGGGACCAGAACAATTTGATCGGGGCACACAGTTCTGCATCTCGGCACCCGATCTGAGGACGGATGGATCCGGGAGCAAGCAGAATGACTGTTTGTAACTTTTTTAAAGGCTGCAGAAGGCCGTCTTCCAATGAAGACTTAGCTGGGAGTGGGAAACACAGGAAGAGGAGTAGGTGTGGTACAGCGGACGATGAGGGCAGCTTTAGGGATGCTGCCAGGGGGATGTGCAGCAGGAGACGCGGAGTAGGAGACTGGAACGGAGATCTGGGCTGGTCATGAAGACCAGAACCACCAGCAGGCAGGGCAGGTTGAAACAATGGGAGAAGAGCCAACCCGGCTGAGGGAGTGACAACAGAAGGGGCTGAGGACCCGCAGATGAGACAGCTGCTCAAGAAGAAAAGGAAGCAGCAGATTTTCTTCCTTTTTCCATAACACGCAGAGCGAGGCTCCCAATGTGGCCTCCACACCCCTAGTCGCGCCCCCGCACCTTTCAAGTGTCTCTTGCTATCCACCCGTCCTTTTATCCTCTGGGTACAAGCGCTGCCTTCAGTGTGGGGAAAATGAATTCAAGACCCGGGGCCTGCAGGGCAGCACGTCCGCTTCCTCCACCTCTGGGCTCTCTGGGCCACTTCTAAACGCCATTTTCCACACATATGCTCACAGCCTTACCATCTGCCCACTCACGTTCTTCAACTCCACGTGACACACAAGAATGGGTCACGTTTGACGGGGGCCAGGCGGGTCCCCCTCTTAGGCAGCCGGCTCCGGCTGGCTCCCGGCGGGTCCGAAGCTGCTTCTCCATGCTGTGATGTCATGGTTCTGGGTTTTGCCATGTTCCTTTGTCAACCAGGATCTGTACTGCGCATGAGTTGTGTGTTCACCTTGGGTGGGGGGGGGGGGCGGGGGGATGAATCTGCATACATATTCTCGGGCTGAGGGTGGTTTATGCAGACAAGAGTGGGCATGGCCAAGTTCCCCAGAAACCCGAGTTTAGATACTGCTGGAAGTGAGGGGCTCTACCCCTGCCCCAAATGGGAGGATGCCACTGGGAGTTCACTCAAGCTCATCCTGAAGAAAAGAAGGATCAGAGAACTTGCTGATGGTTTTCATTAGGACTAAGACCATCCTAAAGGAAAAAAGAATTCGATGCCTGGGGGGCCGGATCTGGGAGTTGGTGCTTTCAAGAACGACTGCTCCGCGGGTTTGGCAATATCATACTATAAGCTCCCTTCTAGAGGTGCCAGAGGAGAGGAGTGCTGGGTCCTAGGTACCGTCTTGAACTGGGGGATGCCCTGAAGACAAGCAGGGCCTTCTGGAACAACTGCCCGGCAGGGACACTGGAAGCCGTTTGAGAGGAGCCAAGGGCAGATGAGTATGAGGAACAGACAGAAGGTGGGGCAAACAGCAGCGTGAGCTACCATCTGTGGAATGGCCATGGTGTGTCCAGCCCTGTGCTAGGCATTGCACATGCGTGTATTACCTGATTTGGTCATCGTAAAATACCATGCTCCAATCTCCATCTTACAGATGAAGAAACTGAGGATCCAGATGATGAAGAAACTTGCCCAAGGTCTCAATTACTAAATAGTTGAGTGGGGAACTGAATCCCAAACCCCCTGCTTAGCCCTTTCTTTATGCTTATTCTCTAACCCCTTGTTATTCGGGACCAGCACAGAGCAGTGTCAGCAGGGAGCTTGTGAAAAATGCACGCCAGACCTCTCAAATCAGAATATACGTTTCAAGTGATCTGTGTGTGCCCAAGTCTGAGAAGGGTGACCCCTAACACTGCAAACACTGCAATGTCTGGTTAGTTCAGTGTCATGGGAATGGTAACACAATGTGGAATAATCAGAGACCAGTTTAGAAAACAGCAAATTGGGACAATGTCTTTGGGGGAATAATTTGGCAGTATCTATTGAAAATTTATTTATATTTAATGATTATTTATTTTTGAGAGAGAGAAAAAATGTGAGCAGGTGAGGGGCAGAGAGAGGGAGACACAGAATCCGAAGCAGCCTCCAGGCTCTGAGCTGTCAGCACAGAGCCCGATGCGGGCCTTGAACTCACAAACCGCGAGATTGTGACCTGAGCTGTGATGCTTAACCGACTGAGCCCCCCAGGAGCCCCAGGCAGTATCTACTGAAATTTAAAATGTACATTCCCTTTAACCTAGAAATGCTACTTCAAGGAATTGATTCTACTTGTAGACTGACACATATGTGCAGAGATAAACAAAGATCACAATTGTGTAGAATAGCAGACCTAAATGTGTATCAACAGGTGCATCAGGGAGGCTCCCAAGAGGGAAAAAAATGGCATATTCAGATTATGACAATCTGAGAAGGGCTTAATAAAGGGATTATTAGCAAAGCTGTGTGTAAAGCAGAAGAGGAAAGCATAGTGCAACGGTTCTCAAACTTAAGTGTGCATCAGAAGCACCTGGAGGGCTTGTCCAGATGCTGGACCCCATCCACAGAGTATCTGAATCAGTAGGTCTGAGGGGCCTAGAAACCTGCATTTCTAAGTTTCCAGGTCCAGCAGCCATAGTCTAGGAATCGCTTTCACAGGGAAGTAACCTAGGACTAGTAAGAATGAAGGAGAAGCCTCCAGACCCAATGGGACATGGGACATGGCGAGAGACAAACTGCTGGAACCCAGGAAGAGATGGTCATGTAGAGAAAGCACCCAAGATGACCTGTATGGAGCAAGGCAAGGGGATAAATATTCAACCTCACTCTCCTCCCTCCTTTCTGTCTCATGTTGGGCTTCCCAAGGCTGAACCCAACAAGATACCAGAAGGAAAGGAGGCCTGATGATGCATTATGCATTCCATATAGGGCCTCCTGTATGCAGACAGAGGACGGAAAGGGTGGCTGAGGGGTCTGGAGGGGCAACAGGAAAATAGCTGGCATGAGAGCAGACTGGTTGCATGAAGTCACGCAGAGCTCTGCAGTCATGAGCAAGAACAAAGCAGCAAAGGCTGAACGATGAACACTCTGATGCTGCCATTTATGTCTAAATAATGCAGAATATCCCTGCCAGGGCACAAGAGGCTACGAACAGTGGGTGCCTTGGCCTCTGGAGCCCTGGGATTCTGGGAGTGGGCAACGCAACGGAGGAGGTCAGAGGGGCCAGTTGGTGGGCCTGACCAGAGAACCACGTGGGGAGGAGCTGTCAGCATCCAGAGACTGTCCAGCAAGGTCCGGCACCAATGGGACCCGGGAGGGGACCCCAGGCCACCACTGCACACCCTCATGTGAACCGTACTGAGGGACCTCATTGGGGTGGGTCTCAGCCTGGATATACATTCGAACTACCAGGGAGGCTTTGAAAACCGCCGCACAGGCCCTGCGGTAGACGTTCCAATTGACCTGGCCTGCGGTAGGGCTGGGCTGGTAAGTAGGAATGTCCCAGGTGACTGTGCCCTGTGCTGAGTGGTCACTTTCTGCTGACAGCCTTCCCTTGGTGGCAGCCAGCATGACTGTCTGTGTTGTGGTGGCATCCACAGAGGCTTTGCTGGCCCCATTCGAGCCACTCCAGGATTCACCATCCTTTACTTTCAGTAGTCCCCCAAAACAGAGGGCAGGGTCCTTGTCACCCCATCTCCTGCCCCCCCAGGAGTAGGGGCAATGGGAAGAGGATGCTGCCTACCTCTCTTCTCTGTGTAAGGGTTGGGGGCACAGTGGGGAGATCACCTTCACTACGGTGGGATGAGGCACGAGTACTGAGGCTGTTACTGTAATTAGAGAGAATAGTTACTATATTTAGAGAGAATAGTAATTTACCAGCAAATCACCTTGTGGATCTGAAGACCCGGAAACAATGAACACCTCTGAGTAATCCAGAGTCGCGGCTGGGGTGTGGCCTGGAGAAAAGGTTGTGACACTTAAAACAATACTGAATGGAGTGAAAACGGAGATTCACAGATTTAAGATTCACAAAGCTGAATACGCTCAATAAAAATTGTGAAAAGCTTTAGAAAACCGAAACCTCCCTAAAAATGGACTGTTTAAAACATCCCTCACCAGGAACAGTGTCTGTAACCAGTTGGCCTGCACAACCCAGGTATTCTCCCTACCAGAGCTACATAAAACAACTCCCACTGCCTCCTCCACTGTTTCAGAGGTTACACTTCCTCCCAGTGCTGTTTTTCTAAATTTAGAATGTGAAGCTGACCACTCACAGAGCTTTAGTTAGGGTGACATGTGTTTTATGAGAATAACATACAGTCAACCTCCTGCAAAATCAGCCTTTCTTAAAGTCAAGATTCCTGTTTCCAAGCGGGTCAGCAAACAGGACTTCCAACGATGCATTGAGAGAGGGTTGCTTCTGGAACATTCATCCTGGAATGAAGGAAAATTCCTCAGGGAGACCATCCTAGTTTGTCGGCGGTGGAACTCTGCCTGTTAGGGTAGCCAAGCCTCTGTCTGCTAAGAAAAGCAAAGAAACCTTCAAGTGGGGGAAGTTCTAACTGGGAACTGTGAGCGAGAGCAGAAGTTAAGGCTTACAAGAACAGTCCGAGCCATGCTGGAAAGGATCTGGGTCAGACAAATCTTTCACAGACCCTCCCGATAATTACTCTTGAATGGATCACCTCCCACCAGCGGTGATGGTGATAATCAGTGGCAAACAAGAGAGGAGTTTTGAATGAAGTGCATGCTGAACACTTTACTGTGTTGAGTCCAAAGCATGAGATCTTTACAACAGTCCTGTAACACGGATACTACCGTTGTCTCCATGTTACAGAGAAGCCACATGGTCACCGGTTACACGGTTGGACGGTGGCTAAACTGGGGTTCAAACCCACTGTGTTTGATGCCAGAGCCCAGGCTCCAAACTACCACATGGCTGGCTTCTTGTAGCCAATGTTATTGAGCACTATGGATGATCTGACTCGAATCTTCATGACAACACTACAAGGAAGGTTTTATTGCCCTCATTTTGTAGACGAGGACAATGAGAGATAAGTGGTTTGGGGGACTTGCCCAAGGTGACATCCTTAGATGTGTGGCTAAGCCAGTGTTTAAACCAAGGCACGTCTCCCGACCTTTAGACCAAACTTCTCCCTTCGTGTTGCAAAAGACAAATATCTGACAGAGGTCGGACAAAGGTGGGGCAAGGGCTAAGGGCAACGGCAAGGTCGAAACGGGGAGTGGAAAGTGATGGGCTAGAAGGCCTCAGAGGAGCACAATGTGTCACTTGAGACCGGTAGGTTACTTCGGGGCTGGCCGGGTGAGCAGGAGCGGCCACTCATGAGATAAGAGTGGGATGTATGCCCTGCTCTCAGGAGGTGAAACAGAAAAGATTAAGCACGTTTACCATCTCAGAGGGGTCAGGACATCCTGGGGACTCTGTCCCCCACCACTTCCTCCATGGATCTGATTTTTGGATACTTTCACCTGCTTGCCCTAGTGTTTAGTTCTGAACCTCCCCGCTCAGAGAGCCAGTAAGCTCATGCTCAGGGGCAGCTGGCACGGGGAGCGGGAACCGGGATGAGCCATAGGGAAGTGGCCAGAGAAGGACGCAGAGGTGGAGAGGGGAGGAGGGCAACAAAGACTGGGACGCATAGCACAGGAAGGCAAGGGACTGCTCTGGATGTTGAGGTCCCAGGGCTTATTCCCAAACTGCAAGTTCTTTCTGGTTTTGCCCATAATGTGTTCTTCAGTTAGCCAAAAAAGCTCCAAAATAAATAAGAAAACAAACAGCCTGATGACTTTAAGAACACGATCAAACTTCTGAACTGTATAAATAGTTTTAAAGTCCTGACTTAGTAGCTTTGTGACCTTGACCAAGTGACTAAATCTCTGTGACTTGGTTTCCTCATCTATGAAATGGGCATAATACTAGTCCCTCCCTAATAAGATTATTATGAAAATTAAGTGAGTCAGAACATATAACACACTTAGACTAGTACCTGGCCCTCTGCCACATGGATATTGGCAATTGTTGTTGCCTTCTAGCTGTGATCATTGACTAAGTTTTAAAATATATTTACATCGAGATTACTGGAGTGCAGCATTCACAAGGCTCTAAGCAGTCAACTTCTAGGAAAGAAATCAACATGTTCAGTTTTACTGCTGATTCTGGCTGGGGAGAGGATAGAACGCTAACGAAAAGACCAGATCCCATTCCACGAATTTTAAATGCAAATCATCCTAAATCAAAGCTCTGGGTTTTGATAAATTAGCAGTAATTACGACACACTTCTAGAAGAAAAAAAGTTTAGTTTTGCCCCAAAACGACTTTAAAGACAACAATGTCTTTAAGTCTGGGGACCTCTTACGTTTATTGCCTGAACATGGGAGGATGTTTCGTGCCTTTACACATTTGTGCCAATTGGTTTCTCTGCCCGTAAGGCGTCCGTCTCTACCTCCCCAGGCCTCATAAACTCCTAATCATACATCAAAAGGCAGCCCAGGCATCTCCTCCGTGCTGCTCCCATACTGTGTGTGTAGATTTACATTATATACTTTTCTCCATGATGTAACGGCTTATGGTTAGCTTCCCTCATGAGATTTTGAGCTGTGAGGACAAAGGCCGGGTTCCAATTATCTTTGCGTCTCCATCACTTAGCATAGGGTGTCCATCCATCTGTTCCTTGACAAGAATGCATGGAAAGCCTGCTGTATGTCAGGCACCACGTGAAACTCTGAGGAAGGACACAGCAGTGAGCAAGACCAGGGCAGTGAGGGACACCAGGATGGAGATAACCAGGTTATGAATTTACTACCTTCCTCCCCAAACAGGGCAGCCTTCCGGAGATCTATTAAGATGACCTTGGGAATAGAAGCCAAGCAGGAAGGAACAGGATGAAACAAAGTCTCATATCGAGGACAATAAAACTGCTTTCACTCTCAGATTTCTTTAATGTGAGCCAGAAACAGACTCCTTTATTTTTATTTGTATTTATTTTAAAAAAAAATTTATGTTTTTTAATTTTAAGAGAGACACAAAATGTGAATGGGGACGGGGGGCGCAGAGAGAGGGAGACACAGAATCCGAAGCAGGTTCCAGGCTCTGAGCTGTCAGCACAGAGCCCGACGTGGGGCTCGAACCTACGGATGCTTAACCAACTGAGCCACCCAGGCACCCCAGAAACAGACTCCTTCAGATGACTACAATTTTTTTTTTTTTTCTAGGAGAGTTGAATTTAATGTGATGGGGAATAGGAAAAAGGGAGTGGAATAAAGGTTGAGCCCAGCTACTGGACCTATGGTCAATCCCGTTACAATCACCTCCCCCGATCATCCTCGTCTCCAGTAAAGTTAGTCGATTCCTGAAACCTAAACACAAGCCATGTGGATTTCTGTGGAAACCGGATTTGCGGGCTCAACTAAAGAGCCCAGAAACCAAGGCAGCACATGAGGATGTGGAAGTGAAGAGGCCCGAAGCATGAAAAACAAGGCCCTGGAAGTCTCTGGAGATCATGGGAAATGCTTTGGTGTTTCCAGGCCTTTCCATTTGAATTTCAAAAGATTTCTGGGTTGGGGGTGGGTAATTTGGGGCTCTGGATTATGAATGTGAGGGCAATACCTGGGAGGGAACACCCGATTAAAGGTCTGGAGAAGGAAAGCTGTTTTAGTTGAGCCCATAGGACCTCGAGGCTCTAGGGCCAGAGGCTAGAGCTCTTTGTCTGGTCTGGCATAGCTGACAGGGAGCTGGGCGGGGCGGGGGGGGGGGGGGGGGGGCAGGGCTGAGAGATCAGCAGAGGCCAGGTCACAACAGGTCTCAGAGACTTAAGAGGAGGATACTTCATCTTAATGGCAAGGAGGATGGAGTCCCCGCAGGTTTAGCCTGAGGAGTCTGAGATCGGCGCTGCCTTCTGGAAAGACAGCCCAAGCTGCAGCACAGAAAGCAGCTCAGGGACGAGGCAGCACGAAGCAGGGGAGTCCGTTTCCAAGCCGCTGCGACAATCTAAGCCAGAGGTAGTGCTGGCTTCTCCCAGGGGACAAGAAGAGCAGCATTTGAGAGAGCCCCAGAGAGCGGGGCCTCACGGAGTGAGGAAGCCCAAGGAAACTCAAAGGAGAGTGGACCTGGAGGTTTCTGCCTCGGGGTCAGAGAAGGGAGGTCTGACAGGGAAGGGACATGACCTTTTTGACCTCTGAGGGCCTCGAGCTGGAGGGCTGGGGGTGGGGGGGGCTGGTGGGCAGAGAAGGTCTACGGCACATGTGGGTCTGACCCGGTTTCCCCTGGTCCAGCTTCTCCTTTCCAGGCCTCTATTCCCCACATCTGAGTAGGAGAGGGGAAGAAGAAGAGGAAGAGGAAGAAGAAATATCCTTAGACTTCTCAAGCCAGGGTAGGCCAGATCCTTTTCCTCTGCCATCAATTTCAGCCTGGGCCCTGCTTTCTGGATGGACCATTCGCTCTATTGTCGCAGGAAGCTTCAGCACCTCCCCCCACAACCCCCTGAAAGGAACTGCTAACAGACACTGTGAACAGGCATTCTCTTATTTGCCACTATTGTAAAACTCATGTAAAGTGACCAGCATTCTTTCCAGTTCCCTTCCCATTCCGGCCGATACCATACGCTTCACAAATAAGCGAGCAACAAAACAAATTTTGGGAAACTACCCATTAGACCCAGCTTCTCCCAACAGGGGAGGCACAGCCTGACAATGTAACTGATGAAGTTTGGTTTATAGGTAGGTAACTTGGGTCGCCGGGATAAAAAGCCTGTGCAAATACAAATCTTCAACTTAAATGCACATCACCCAGATTTGAAATAATGAGCCCCCTTTCCTTTGGGCTCATTAAGTCCGAAGCCAAGGAGGGAGGCCAGGGAGAAAATAAAACATAAATCTATCATTTTGCTTTATAATGTAGAAAGGACTTGAAACTCCCCAAAAGGTAGCAGGAACTGCTTTTAAATCCTGCCTTTTTTCTGCCCCTGTCTACCCCTCACAGCCACCCTAATTAACTGCAGCACAAGTGTCAAACTATGGAACCACAGCCAAAATGCAGTAGGAGCCTGAACCGCGGAGTTCAAAGAGGGCTCATTTGTTTATAACTGTTAGGTAATGATGAGCAGTCACACCGAACATCCTGTGAGAGATCCCACTTCAATTAATAAAAGCCTTGTTTTCTTCAAAGTGAAATGCAAGAAAAGATTAGTACGTTTGAAACTGTGTCTGAACAGGCTCATTTAGTAACGGATAGCGGTGGCTAAAAGCTCAGATTGCCGAGGGTTTAGTGGGCAGAGCCGGGGGCTTGAGTTCTATGATGAGTCACTCACCCACCAGGAAAACCTAACTCGGGTAAGGCCACACACAAGTACAAATTTTACTCGATCCAGAAAGTTTTAAATGTTCATTTTCACGAGGGGACTTGAACTGACATCAAAAATGCATACGTTCACTTGCCTAAACAGGGAATCAAGGATTTAAGGAAAGAGGTCAAGTTTTCATCTCTTACTTCAGTTTAAGGTTATAGGTTTGGAAGGCCATGGAACTGATTGGAAACTGGTAGGTGGCTACCTACGTGGGGCTTATGAACGAGGATTCCGTGAATTCTTGGGTAGAAACAGTATATATCTTACTCCTAGAACGCAGAGAGTAAGCTCCTTGACATCAGCCTTGGTAATGATTTTTTGGATTTGACACCAAGAGTAAAGGGAAAGAGAAAGAAAGAAAGAAAGAAAGAAAGAAAGAAAGAAAGAAAGAAAGAAAGAAAGAAAGAAAGAAAGAAAGAAAGAAAGAAAGAAAAGAAGGAAGTAAAAGGAAAGAAAAAAGAAAAGAAAAGAAAAGAAAAATGAAACAGCTGGGACCACACCAAACTAAAAAGCTTCTGCACAGCAAAGGAACCATCAACACAATGAAAAGGCAACCTACGGAATGGGAGAAAATCATGTGCAAAGCATCCATCTGATAAGTGGTTAATAGCCAAAATATATAAAGAACTCATACAACTCGATAGCAAATAAACAATCAGATTAAAAAATGAACAGAGATTAGGGCACATGGGTGGCTCAGTTGGTTGAGTGTCCGACTTCAGCTCAGGTCATGATCTCTTAGTTCCTAAGTTCTAGTCCTGCATCGGGCTCTGGGCTGACAGCTTGGAGCCTGGAGCCTGCTTTGGATTCTGTGTCTCCCCCCCTCTCTCTGCCCACCCCCTCTCAAAAATAGATAAACATTAAAAAAAAAAATGAGCAGAGACATTTTTCCAAAGAAGACATACAAATGGCCAATAAGAATGTGAAACGATACTCAACATCGCTCATGATCAGATGAAATGCAAATCAAAACCACAATAAGATATCACATCACACCTATCAGAATGGCTGTCATCAAAAAGACAAGAGGTAACAAGTGCTGGTGAGAACGTGGAGAAAAGGGAACTCTCATGCACTGTTGGTGGGAATTAGTAAATTGGCAAAGCCACTATGGAAAACAGCATGGAAGTTCCTCAAAAAATTACAAATAGAACTACCATAAGATCCAGCAATTCCACTGCTAGGCGTGTATCCAAAGGAAACAAAATCAGTATCTCAAAGAGGTATTTATAATTTCATGTCCAGGGCAGCATGATTTACAATAGCTACGAGGTGGAAACAACCTAAGTGTGCATGGATGGATAAGTGGCTAAAGAAAACTTTGTATGTGTACACACACACCCAGGAATATTACTCAGTCATAAAAAAGAAGGAAATCTTGCCATCTGTGACAACATGGGTGGTATTTGAGGGCATTATGCTAAGTGAAATAAGCCAGACAAAGAAAAACAAATACTACATGCTCTCACTTATATGTGGAACCTAAAAACAAACAAACAAACAAACAAACAAACAAACAAAAAACAAAAACACTGAAGTCACAGAAACAGAGAACAGATTGGTAGTTAACAGAGGCAGGGGGTGGAGGATGGGAGAAATGGGTAAAGGTGGTCAAAGCTACAAACTTCCAGTTACGAGATTAATAAGTTCTGGGGATGTCATACCTCAAAGTTGCTAAGAGAACAGATCTTATCACAAGGAATAAAGTTTTAGCTACATGAGATGACGGATATTAGCTAAATTTATGGTGATAATCATTTAATAATATACACATATATCAAATCATTATGTTACATACCTTAAACTAATGCAATGTCTACCTCCATAGAGCTGGGAAAAACAAAACAAAACTCAAAAAATAAAAAAAAGAAAAAGAAAAAGAAAAAGAAATAGTGTATGTCTCCCCAAGTGGGGAAAATATGGCAGAGGAATTTCTGAGCTAGAGAGTTTTAAGCTTCAGCTTTAGAGCGGAAAATGTTCAGATGAGATTATGAGACTGTCCTAGAAGACAATGAATGTGTCCCAGGAAAAAGTACCAAAGCTCTGTATTTTCCATAAAGAAATGAGGGCAAGTTGATTGAGTATGCTGTTTATAACTGAAAGGGCTGGCAAATCAAGAGACACTGGGGTAACGTAGTTACCTTGCACTGTGACCCTTGATAGTGAGTACCTTTTCACAGGGATCACCAAGAATGATGGTTGGGACTCATAACCACGAATTAGAAAAAGAAAATGTGCAAGTCAGGGCATGAAACCAATATGAATGAAGAGATCACAGGTCCTGGTACATAAGGCTGGAAGACTCGGATGGGGGAACTGGCATGAGTTTGCAAGAATTCCTAAGGCAGAGAGAGCACAACTGACCAGCATGGCTTGTTATGGATCCACGTCTGGGTAGTTTGGGTAGTTGCGCAGGTGCATTAAAAAGTACCGATGTGGCAAATTTGTGTACAGGAACTTACACTAGGTACTCAAATATTTGGCGATCTGAATTTTGAAAATCCATGAACCTAAGGATCGAAGCGCCTGTTTGTAGAGAACAGACAAATGAGGTTAAAAGGGGAGGGTGTGATGAACCCAGGATAGCTAGAAGAGAAGTCGGTTGAAGTTAAGAGGACTGGATTCTGAACAGGTTTGTAATACTTGGTCTCCAGGTCTTAAAGGGTCAGGACGAGAGGTCAGTCAGTAGATATATCTTCAGGAACCTGGCAATCCTGTAGACGGATGCAGTTGTTTGGTGATTGGGGAGAGCAAGCTGAGGACAGAACGGTTCCCATCTTGCCCGATTCCATTTCTTCCTGTGGAGCAAGAAGCAGGTCACTGTAACTGACAACTGTGAATGTCGGAGACCCAGAATGTATTGATTAATCAAGGCATTTGGCAAAGTCTCTCAGGAAATTCTTGTGGACAAGATGGAGAAATGCAGACCAGATGACAGTATAATTTGGGCGACTCATAGTTGGCTGAAAACCTATTCTCAAAGAGTGCTGATGGAAGGGGGCAGGGAGGTGCTAGTGACCTGCCAAATAGCTCTGTCACTGGTCCTATCCTACTCCTCATTACTATGAGTGACTTGGATACAAAGATAGAGGGAACGCTGCAGATGACACAAAGCTTTGAAAAAGAACTAATACAATGAAATCAAGATTTAAGAGCTAGCAAATATCAAAATGACTCCAATGGACTGGAACAATGAGCTGGACCAACGAGATGGAATTGGATAGAGATAAATGTGAAGTCTTTCATTTGAGTTCAAAAAATCAATTACATGAAGACAGGGTTGGGAAGGCCTGAACTGAGAATAGTTCCCCTCAATGAAAACTGATAATCTTAGTTGATCACAGCCAAAAATAATCCAATAGTTTGACATGGCTATAAAAACAGCTAATATAATCTTTGGTTACATCAATAGAAACAGAACATCCAAATTAATTGGAAGAAACAGTCCCACTCAACTCTGTCCCATTCAGACATCTGGACTGGCACAGTGCCTTGCCCCTAGACAGCATTCAACAAATACTTGTCACACAAATGAATGGATACCACATTTTCAAATGGACCTTGAAACTAAGATGGTAAGGGATCTGGAGACTGTTCTCAGAAGAGAACGCTGAACAAACAGGGAAATGTTTAACCTGGAAGAGACCAAGGAGACCCACATGAGAGCGGCTTTCAACTATCTGAAAGAATTTCACATTTGGTTTTGCTCCAGAGGGGGGAAAAATGGAAGGTCAATGGTTAGAAGATACACAGAGATAAAACTTGGCTCGAGTAGAAAATGAGACCTCTTGGACAATCAAATGTAGTGGCAGTAAGCTTTCTCTCATTGCTGATATTAAAGCAGAAGTAGGCTGAATCATCTATCACATCCTTAGTATTTCAGCATGTATACCTGTACACGATGCAAGCTAGGTCTGGAAGGTCTCTCAGATCTCTTCCAACTACAAGGATGTAGGAGATCTGATCCTCCAGTGCTGCTGGTCTTGTTTCGTTAGCTCCAAATGAGTTTCCAACTCATTGGAGTTGGCTTGCCAACACCCATAGCTTGGTGCCAGGCAATCTTGGCTGTGGATTTCAAAGCAGCAGCTGACAAAAGAACCTGGCCTGCACTGGAAGATGGCAATCCATGAAATGGTAACTTTATGAAAGGAGGTTCAGTTTTGATTTGTTTGTTTAACTTTCCTCAACGCAAACACTAGAGAAGAAAAGGAAATTGACAGTGCCCATATGGCTTCATCATGGTGGAAGAAAATCTTGCTTGGAAATTGTGATCAAAAGTGGACTCTAACCTTGACTTTTCTGGACTGTATTTTTGTTTCTTAACAAACATCAAATGAGATGTTTGGAAGTGAATACCTCTTTTAACAGGACTACATATGATACTGATACTCTTCGATGTATTTAATACTGATGGAACCTACAGATCCCAAGAGCGCCTTTTCGTTCTTTATTTGAAATGGCACTATAGGAATTTTCCTCTCAAGGGGATTGGAAGTTCTGAAAGGCTGTAGAGAATGTGGTAGCCCACCTCTAAGATGCCCCCGCAATAATCCAGGCCTATGGGTATTCATGCCTTTCTACAGTTCCCTCACACATGGAATAAGGCTAACCTGTGTAACCAATAAGACGGTGGAAACGTTGAGGTGTGGCTTCCGAGGCTGGGTTGTAAAATGCATTAGGGCTTCTACTTTGTGCTTTCTTGGATCCTTCGGGAAAGCCAGCTGCCATGCTGTAAAGACCTACAGAGGGCCTACAGAGGCCCATTCAGTGAGGAACTGAGGCCTCCTGCCAACGGCCATTGCTAACTTAACTAGTCATGTGAGTGAGCCATCTTGGAAGCAGATCTTCTAGTCCCAGTCAAGACCTTAGAGGACAGCAGAGCCAGCTAACATCCTGACTGCCACCTAATGAGAGGCCCTGAGTCCGAAGCACCCGCTTAAGCTGCTCCTGAATTCCTGGACCACAGAAACTTTGTGGGATAATAAATTTTATTATTGTTTTTCAGTCACTGAGTTTTGAAGTAATTTCTTACACAGCGAGAGATAACTAACACAGGGAAGTTAGCACAGAACTTAATAGGGACGTCATTAAGGGGACCAATATGGATAAAATGAGGATACAGGAAGCCACACAGAGGACACTGATTTCATTGGGTCGTTGCAGGACTGACTACACCACACAGCGAATGATTCGCTAAGCATCTCTAGCAAACTGTACTCTGGTCATTTCCAGACCCATCTAGCTGGGTGGCAATGACTACACACCAGCAAGGAAAAGGGGACTGTGGCCTTAAACACTAAAGGTGGCTGCACTGTGCTCAAACAGGGAACATTCATCATTGTCATAAGGTGGCCTTTTCTATTTTCACTAAACAAACAGCCACCAGTCCGGTGAGAGAAAGGCCAGAACCCAAAGAGGGTAAAGTGTCTGCAGACTTTAAATGGTCCAGGATAAATCAGCTCCCAGAGAGTCACAGGCATTGCTATCAGATTCTGATGTGAGCTCAGGACCCGAGGTACCTAAACCAAGCTGTTTCTACAATGTGCAAATACGTCCACATGCCATCCAGCCCTGTTGGCAGGAGTAATAAATCCAATGGGGAATGCACTCTGATCCATTAATTTGGGGGAGAAAAGGCACGATACTTAAGTGCCTTTTAATATATCATTTAATCTACTCTTGGGGTTATCTGAGGCCAACGGCATGCTTAAAAAAATAGGAAACTTATATTTCTTCTCCTCCTTGCTTATCTACCTATAGATATTTTTTTAATGCTGGTGGGTGATTTATTTCTTCTATTAGCATGAATCGGCTGAGAACAACTGGCCTGGAGTTTCAACCTCTTAGCCATTCCCTTAGGGAATCCTTTGGGAATGTGCTCAAGAAAGAAAATTCCCATCAGTATTGTGGGCCACAGAGATCAAGGGGTACAGAGAGGACAGCTCCAGAGAATCACAAAAAAGGGGCACTTCTTATAGGAGAGACATCAGTGTGGCCAGAGGTAGAAATCTGGAGACAGCCCAGAGGTAGTCAGTGCTGGTCACTCTGGGGCCACAAAAGGTATGGCTAAGTATTGCAGAGGACAAGGTACAGATCCAGGCTGTGTGAGACAGACTACATGGTCTTTAAGAATATAACCCCAAAAAGAAAAACATGTAAAGCTTACTGGCCTAAATACCTCTCCCAAATTCTTCAATCCATTTGTCACTCTCTAGTTCACGATTATTCACAGTGAGCTATCCTTTCACAAAACTTAAATGTTATTCTGACATAGCATTAGTTTATTACATGAGTCCCTAGGTTATATATATTCACTTCTTATATACATTTATATTATGGGTGATTTCTACTTTTAGGGTATATGCATGTCTCTCTGAATTCTTTCAATTAGAAAGAAATCTAAATAAACAAGTCTCACTTCAAATAGTCTACTATATACAAGAGATATACCTTTCTGAAGAAAAATTAAAGAAGAAATGTTTCAGTCCTCTTTGAGCCAAGCAAGGTGAGCAAACCAAAACCCAACCTGCAACAGTCCTGGGACACTTTTCTGAGTGCCCAGCTCAGAGGTCTGGTGACCAGGCAGAGAGAACAAGAGAAAACGAAAAAGGCCGTCCACCAGAGACAGAGACCCAGAGATAGCCGACACAGGTACAGTCAGGAATCCATGAGAAGTCCCCTGTCGACCCCTCAAATATAATATTCAAACAAAATACAAGACACTCATGGCAGTATAGTTAAGAACAGAGGGAGTCTCATGTGAGCATCCAGCAAATGACAGACCTTGGGACTGGTCTTATCTACACTTAGTACCACTGTAAAGAAACAGTAGAGTCAAGTTTTTTGAAGCATCTTTAAAAAAAAATTCTGGGGATAGGTAAAACATGAAGTTGCAGAAACCTCCCAGGAGAAGAATCTCTCTCTCTCGGTAACGTGAATGCCTTTAACAGGTTTTCCAACAGCGAGTAACAATGAATGGAATATTTTCATCACCATGACTTTTCTTTTAGAAAGTTCAGGGACATCTAGGTTTTTGAAACGTGACAGTTACACAATCAGTTAACATCTGCATTATGTTTTATGGTTCGTGAAGTATTTTGGCACCTTACTTTGAGCTAAATAGCAACCCTTCACAGGTGAAGAAATAGGTGTGTATAAGTCAGGTAGTATTTATTGAGTGCCTAACAGGGAAATACTTCACTAAATCCTTTAATATTCCATCACAGGTAGTCCTGATGAAGTCTTGTTTTTTACTATCCTTATTTTACACACAAGAACACTAAAGGTTAGAAAGGCAGGTGTGTTGCCTGTGATATTATTGTTATAAATATAATAAAATATAAGCGAAGACCAAATGTAAAAAATTAACCTTTTGACTCAAAACCCTAGGCTCTTTCCGCTATATACAACAGATACGCAAATTAGATTTGAACAATTAAACTCAATGGGAAATGTCGTCTGATCCATTAATTTGGGGAGAAAAGGCATGATACTTATATGCCTTTTAGTATATCATTTAATCTACTCCTGGGGCTTTCCGGGGCCAATGGCATGCTTAAAAAATCAGAAAACTTGTACTTCTTCTTACATGAGTTTTGGCAACTCATTGCATTTCTCTGAGCTTCGGTTTTATCATCTGTGAAAAAGAAATATGATAAAAATGATAGTAATTTACCTACGGTCACTAAAAAGTTAACCTAACACACATACAAGAGAGATTTATTATAACAAGATTAGATTTTCACAGGATTGTGTCACTTTTGATAATTCATCCCAGAACTAGAAATCCTCTGGGGTGAAGGATTCTGCTAATTGCAGATGCCACAAACTCCCTGAACTCATTGTTCATTCAATGCGTATGTGCTGGGCACTGTAATGGTGCAGAGAATCCAATGGAGAGCAAGACAAAGACTCTCCGTGCATGGGGCTGACATTCCGGCAGGGATGCTAGGCCATAAACATCGAATCAAATACATACATCACCTTGGGTAATAGTGCTATGGAGAAAAGAAGGCAGTTAAGAGGGAGCACAGTATGGCAGGGGAGGTAGACTGGAGGTAGGCCGGTTAGAGAACACTTTGAGAGCAGGTGTGAAACAGGTGAAGGACTAAGCCCTGCAGACATTGCAGGGCCATGTGCTCCAGGCAGGTGTCACAGCAAATGTCCAGCCCCTGAGGTGGGCACAGCTTGGCAAGACCCAAGAACAAGAACGTGGTGGTGGCTGATGCTGACTGAGAGCGGTGGAAAGGGCGGTAAAGCAGGGGGAAGGGGGCAGACTGTAGATTACCCTGGGGTCCACAGTAGGAAGTTTGCATTTTCTTGGAGGTGATGAATCGCCACTTCCTAACCCCAGATTGAATGGACAGGTGGGAAACACCAGCACATCATCAGCTCCTGTAGAGGCCGGGATAGGGTTCCACATACCTCCTGCCTTCATCCTCGTCCAAAGGATGTCCAAGGCTCTCTCCTCATCTACTACTGTAGAATCTTCCACGTCACACCCCAACTCCCTTCTGATTTCTAATAAAGGCTTGCTGGGAAAGAAGCAAATACTGGGAAACAGTGCAGACTCTGGATGGGGCTCTTGGACCCAGAAGACCCCCAGATGAGGTCTGATCCCTGACTCAGCCACCAACCAGGTACCAGTCCTCCCTCGGGCAAACCGCTGTGAGCATCAGGTCCCCTGTGCATAAACTCGGGATCATGACAGAGCCTGCCTAGGAATGCGCTTTAGTAGAGCACCTCACTCATCTCCACTGTGCACGAAACAATGCTCTTCCTTTCTGTTTTAGCGAGTACGATCATTCCAGCATTTTCCCTATCTCACTGACACTGGAAGGGAGCTCCTTTTTGCTACTGGCAAAAATTCTCTCTGGAAATGGAAGAAATTATGTAGGAAAAAGAAATGCATAAGATTGCCTTAAAATCTGAGCTGAAAGGGAATACACAGGCTGGAAAATATATGAATAAACATGGCATGCTGCCTTGGCACTCCCTGGATGCTTAACTGGGGACATTTTCATCTATTTATTTAAGTAATCCAAAAGTAAACCACGAGAGGAAAAGAGAGGGAGAGAAAAGTTCTTTCCTCATACCCAAGCCAAACACCACAAAATAACACTGCCATTCATATGAAGGGATTCAAATTAAGGGAGGGGAAAAGCCTGACCTTGTTTACAAAAGGGGCCCAGTCTAAAAAGTCAGAGGGTCAAACTGGGCTGAGCTTGACCCTTGACTCTCTGGCAGGCTCAGAAAGAGAGAGCACTGACCTCCACAAAATGGGGCAGGCATCAACAGCCTCTGTTGCTCAAGGGAAACAATAGGACCTCCGCGAATTGTCGGGAAAAGCACCAAGAGTCATGCTCCTTCTTGCTTCAATCCAGGGCCACCCTGAGGTTCAAGAGGGCAATTTTGTCTCTGACACCTCCCACCTCCCTTTCAGCATCTACTGTGACAAATTTCTGCCCCCTTCCTCGGTCCTCCTAATTCCTCCCCCACTACCTCCCAACCAAATTGGGGTTCATCTGGAACGGATTACGTCCACCAATTCACTTTCACAAGAGGCCCGGGTGTCATGCCGCCGGGGGGAGAACAGCATTTTATTACAGGCCAATTCTTTGGGTCAAAGGAATGAATGCCTAATGCTGGGCATGCCGCTGGCATATGGACCCGCCTGAAGGGCCCAGCTGCCCCCGAGGGTTGAGTGATGGCTGCTTACCAGGAGATGGGTCTCCCCCATCCACAGACTCGCAGGCCCAACAGGAGAGCTGGTGGGGATGACCGAGGTTACCTCCATCACTTCAAATCCTGCCCACCCACCACACCTCCAGTTCAGCTGATAGTCTAAGCAAAACCCATAGGCTTCCCAGGACATAGAGCTGGAAGATGAGCCCAGTAACGCCGCCTTCCAATCAGGCTGCCACATCAACCTGATTTACTCACTGTGTTGCCAGTCCTGCAGCATGGATGCAAGCTTCGAGCTTGGACAGGCTCAAGGCTTCAGTGCAGGGCAGGCCGGGCGGCGGGGGGAGGGGGGAGCCAAGTTCTGCTTTCTTCTGGTTCTTACCCTCCATGTTCTGCGGACTTCCAACGAGCACACAGAGCCACGAAGGATGCCTTGACCCAGAGAAACCAGTTAGGAACTTACTGATGGTAGAAAACCAAGCCCCGCATGATGGGCAAGGCAGGAAGCTAGTTTGGGATGGCAAAGGTGAGTGCGGGAAGGCAGAGGGAGCCTCCTTGACCCTCGGATCAAACCAGAGAAGGTTCTGGCTTTGGAAAGAGAGTGTACTTATTCTTCCCGCCTTGATCCCTTCAACTGGGCTCTGGAGTTTTTATTTATTCGGTCAGTATAACATGTCTCAGTAATCCATTCTTGTTAATTTGGTTCCTCTTTGGAATGACCTGCGTATCAGAGAGAGATGACTGGAGGGAGAGGGGCAGAGGGAGGGGACTGGGCTGCCAAGGGTGCACTGAGAAAGCCTTCTTTTCAATTACCTTCCTGACCATTTAGAATGAATTTTAACGGGCTGTGCTTTTCCTGGGACATTTTTTCTTTGAACTCCCAGACTTCCCTTCACTGCAAGTTGCCATAATATGAACCAGATTTTTTTTTTCTCCCTCTTGTTTGCTTAAAAGGCGTTAACTATAAATTAGAGTATCTCAAGAGCGAGGTGTCACACACGGGGCCTCGGGCTCCTCAGCCCTGGAGCCCCACAGCTGGGAGAGGGGCCAGGCCGCCTCTTTCTTTGGCAGCCGGGCTCCAAGACCCAGGCCAGGGATGATCCCGCCCTCCTTTTCAAAGCTATCCGGTTACAGTGATCTACAGACACGGCCTTGTTTGACTTAAACATCAGGTTTTATTTTTCTTTCTTTCTTTCTTTCTTTCTTTCTTTCTTTCTTTCTTTCTTTCCTTCTTTCTTTTTCTCTTTCTTTCTTTCTTCCTCTTTCCTTCTTTTTTTTCTTTTTCTTTCCTTCCTTCCTTTCTTTTTTTCTTTCTTTCATTCTTTCTTTTTCATTTCTTTCCAGAGGAGAGGGAAGAGTGGTTTTAAATGTACATTTATCTTGAGTCATATTCATGTGGTTCTTTCATTGCAAAGGGTATTCACCCACTGTGGGCAGGTCAAGGCTCATTTACATCAAATAGTCAAATCTCCCACACTCCCCACCCGGTTGTGGCCATGATGGTCACTATGTAAGAAGGCAATGGCCACCACACCGGCCTTTTTTTTTTTTTTTTTTTTACCGTACTATCCATTAGATTCCCATCAGAGAATCTTCACAACTGCACCCACCACACCCCTCCAGGTCCAAATATCATGCCTCCCAGGGACAGGGCCACCAACCAGCGGACAACCGTTGTTTTAGTGTAGTCCAGTTTTGGTTTTTAGAACGTTCAAGTTTACAGCTGTTACTCAATTGTCAAGATTCAGAAAACATTCAGAGTCCCAACTGTTTGCCAGGCGCAATACTAAACAATTTCACATCTCCTCATGTCGCCGAGTACAATTTAAAATTAGTATCCAATCGGGGCGCCTGGGTGGCTTAGTCGGTTGGGCGTCCGACTTTGGCTCAGATCACAATCTAATAGTTCGTGAGTTCTAGCCCCGCGTCGGGCTCTGTGCTGACAGCTTGGAGCCTGCTTCGGATTCTGTGTCTCCCTCTCTCTCTGCCCCTCCCGCTCACTCTCTCTCTCTCAAAAATAAACATTAAAAAAAATCTTAATTAGTATCCAATGTATTGTTCCTCCGTGGTAGGGGCCACCATGTTGCTCCACGGCCCTCCAACCACTGAGTCACTGAAGTACAAAGGTGACAGCAGACCAGTTCCTGAAGTTCATCTCAGACACAAGAGTGTGACCGCAGAACATGCCGATGTGCGGCAACCAGGCGCTTCAGAATCAGAGTTCAGTTGTGAATTCCAAGAGGGCTGGGCCCATAAGATCAAGCAAAGTTGGGGTCTGAGCACAGGGTTCGTCTGGAAGCGAGAGGCAAGCTCTCGCATGGGGGCGGGGGGGGGGAGGGTCTTGCCACAAGGGGGCGGGGCGTGTCTCAGCCTGGTCTGTGGGACAAAATACCACAGATTGCGTGACTTAAACAACAGACACTTTCTCACAGTTTCTGGAGGTTAGAAATCCAAGACCAAGGTCTCACAGGGTCAGTTTCTGGTGAGGACTCTTCCTGGCTTACAGCGTCTTCTTGCCGTGACCTCAGAGGGCCTTTCCTCCATGTGTTTGTGTGGAGACAGCGCACAAGCCAGCTTTCTGGTATCTTTTCTTATACGGGCACGAATCCCATCATGAGGTTCCTAACCTCGTGACCTCATCTAAACCTAAATACATCACAAAGGCCCCACCTCCAAACACCATCACATTAGGGTGAGGTCTTCCTCATGTTAATTTTGGGAGAAAGGGGCAAAATGCAGCCTAGAACAGGCGTTAGTGTCTTTGAGAGCCGGGAGAGGAACAAGGGGAGACCGGGAGGGGAGGGGCTCAGGCTGCAAGTGTGGCACCCATTCCTTCACCACATGCAGCCCCCACCCAGCCCAGGGCGGGAACACTGGAGGAGGGCATAGAAACCTCAGGAAAGAGCTGGGAACCCAAGGCAGAGGAGATGTGTGCTGTCCTCTCCACGTGGAAAAGTGGGAGCTGGGAGACCCCGTCACTGAGCGTCCTCAGCAACACAGAACGGCTGCAGGAGAGGATGGACAGTGGGGTGGCAGGTCCAAGCAAAGAAAAGACAGTGGTCCTGAGGCCAGCACAGGGCTGCATGAAATGTTGAAGCTTCAGGTGGACAGCCCAGAGCTGGGGGCCTCATGAGCATGCGGGGGCCTGGGTGCACGTGCAGCCAAAATGAAGCTGAGTTAGGGAGGAGGGGCAGAAGGGAGGAATGGAGTCCACCAGCCCTGGGCTGTGAAAATAGCCCAGCAGTTACATCCGTTGCCGTCAGAGCAGATACAGCGAGGACAGAGGGGACGCCCAGACAGCAGGCAGTGTGACAGTCAGTCAGCAGGCACTAGCAGGGAAGGACAACAGGGGCCAAGCCCTCCTTTACCTCTACTCTCTCCAGCAGAACAGACAGAGAAGGGGGAAGACAAGGGGGTCCTTGAGAAGGTAGGAGGAGCCTGGAGAGAGAGGATTTTTCCCAAAGAGACTGGATGAGTCCAGAAGAGACTTCTAAACCAGAAACGACTAACTTTGACAAGATTAAATGCCACCCCCTCCCCCGGCCCCTGGTGTCTGTGCCCTTAAGTGAAAGGGAGGTCTTGTGAACAATTTGAGCTCAGTTATGAACAAAGGCATGTCTCCACAGAGTCCCATTTGTGGCTATCTTATTTGTACCTATTACACTGTGTTGGGTGTTACGGGATTTACGATTTCCGTCTTGCAGATGAGAAAACAGAAGCCCAGAGAATGGAAGCAACAACTATGGGCACACAACCTGGAAGAGACGGAGGCTGGGTGTGAACTTGGGTCTTCGGAGCACAAGTTCAATGTGCACTGGGTTTGTGGCCTGTTCCACTCTCTTCCAACCCTGTGAGAGGGCCCAGCTCTCCTGAGGGAAATTCAGGGCAAGAAAAGAGGTCCTCAGCTGCCTGCATCACTTTTGCCCTGGCCCGCAATCACTGGATGAGTGTATGCTTTTTCCCCCAGGCCTGAGTTTCCTACAGGCAGCAATACCTCCCCTCCCCCCCCACCCCCGTTAGTGGAACATGAGAGGCCATGTGGACACACAACTCCCAAAGTCATTAACTACAGTGACATGACCTGACCCCGTTTCAGAGAGAAGCAGCAGACCTGCCGCCCCATCGAGTTCGCAAACACACACTGCTGGGCTGATAGATCTAACACCAAAATGCTCCTCTCTTTGGCTCTTCTTTCGATTCCATCCAAATTTGTACCTCACACCTCCCTTAGGGCCATCATGTCCACCTCTTTGCCTTGTCATGTGGCTTTAGTACGGGGAGCAGTTTTTGTCCTACTTTTGAACCAAAATGGGGTTTTCCTAAGTGTCTACAAATTCTAGTATGCCTCTATGGTGAAAGCTACCCAGAGAACGAGGCACTGACTTTGGCCAACGAATCTTACAGATGCCGGTTGATGATAAAAGGACCTACTTTTCATTTTCTAGTAGTTGGGCGTCACAATTTTTGATGCAAGTCAATTCCCCCCTCGTTAGATCTACTTATTTCTAAAATGCCATTTTAACTTGGACCTAGTAATAGGTTTCACTGTCAAAGTTTACTGCTTTTCCCAACTCAGGTTCAACTGATCATGAAATGTCTGTATCAATTGGGAACAACCGATAAACCTCACAGCCCTTTGTGACTTTCATGAGTTTGGATTAATGGCAATAGTAATAGCTATTTTGGTTTTTTGAGCCTTGATGGTGTAGGCAGGTCCTGTGCTATGTGGCTGAGAGAGAATTATCTTACTCAGTCCTCACACTGACTCTGGGAAGTAGGACCATTTCTCTGAGGCACAGAGATATTCATTGATCTACCCAAGGCCACGGAGTAGTGATAGAACTTAGACTAGAACCCAGGTCCCTCTAACTCCAAAGCCTTTGTTCTTCACCTCTCTACTGAACTGCCATATAACACATAGAAATAGTGTCCAATATACTTCCAGACAATTTGGTCAATAGAACAAGAGTCTGATGCCAGTGATGTTGAAGATAACAGCATATGTGCTTATGTCCTTAAGAGTAGTTTAAAAGCAATCGCCCTATTTACTAATTCAACCCCACACATAAGCCTTCTCCATGTGAAGTGACGACATGGCTTGGCAACCGAGTCTTTTCTGTGATGGCCATCTCGGAATCTGTGACCAACGGGAAGAGGCTCCCTGGGGTCCTCTGGGGTTTGTTCCGAGGCTGCCCGCTGGTCAGACACACCCAGATAAGACCGGCCAGTCTGCCTCTGGGTTCGTCTGCTGTGGTAGGCCCAGCAGGGAACCGGGACTGGAAGAATGAACAGAAGGCAAGCAGCTTTCTACGTAATCATCAAATGTGTTTACAGCCAGACCCTGGTTTTCACCACCTCTCCTTTAACCAATCCATTCCTCCAGCCACGCCTGAAAGCCACCTATATTTAACTTTTCACCACCTTGATTCAAGAATTTGTCAGTTTCTACCAGGCGGTTCGTATTTTCAACCATTTTCTGATCAATGTGTGAGCGCCATCTAGGTGTGGATGGGGGTAACTTCAGGCCACAGCGGGAACATGTCAACTGCGCTGTTCTTTGCTACATCTTTCTAGAAGCCCTTGCAGAGAAAGTAGGAAGGACCGCATTAAGATGCTCATTACATGACTCTAAACTGGGCATTATATCTAGCAAGTCATGCAAATGTGGTTTCTGCTTTCGCAGACTTTGTTATGTACAACTGGAAGAAGAAGTTAATAAAGCTAATTTCTGTTACCTCAAGATCGTAGGCACTGAAATCACTAAATGCCCAGTATGTTCAGAGAGTTAAAACTGAGATAAGGATAGGTTATTCCCTAAGCAATGTCTGCCACCAGATTTTTGAAATTTGGGCAAACAACATCTCCTGGGGCCTTGGTTCTCTCAACACTGCCCTCTCAATATTCTCCATGAGGATGCTGGACAGTGTGATATACGTCATTCTTACAAGGCCCAGCTCTAGGATCTAACAATGCTTCCACTTGACAGCTTTTAATGGCTGTTATTTTGTTTCAAGCTGGCAGATGGAACAACCAATAAAGAATAAATTGTCTAGAGATGCTCTGGAGGTGACTGGGCAGGCACTGCCTAAGTGCATGCACATTCTCCCACTTCCCCATGTTCCTAACTAACAGAACCCTGACAACGTTTGTGTTGGCAATGTCCCCATAAGACCAGACCCAGGTCTCACTAATGAGATGTAACCAGAAGTCAATTCAGTGGAGCTGCTGAGAGAGCTATTGCTGGAGGAAAAGTCACAGGCGTGGCTGACAAGTATGCATGGCCATTCTTCCTGCTTGGAACATGGGCTCAGAGGAACAGAGTAGTCAACCTGTGCCCATGAGAACATGTAGTCACATTCTAAGGAGAACAGAAGAAGACACCAGAAGGAGCGTGGGTCCTTGGCAAGCTGCAAGAGCATCTTCATTAGCTGAGGGTCTTTTCCTCTGGAGTTGGTGTTCCACAGGAAGAACACACCTTCATCGGGTGAGACCACTACTATTGGGTTTCTCTTAGACGCAGAAAGCCATGCCTGGTACAACAGCTCAGGTTTTTGTCATCATTTTGTTGCTCAACAAAAACGGCCCACAACTATGTGCCAGTAGCTGTGCCAGATACTAAATGGTTTGGCCTTCAGGCACTTGTGCTCTGGTGGGATAAGTTCTACTGCAGTCTAACTCACCAGAAGGCATCAGAGGCAAGGGAGGTGGTCAGAGAAGTCTCCCCCACAGTGACTCCTTAGTTGACTATTCAAGAATCAGCCTGGCAAATTACTAGGAACGAACCTGGTTAAAAAAAAAAAGTAGGAAGGGGGCTATGGCAGACACTTGTTCGCCAACCTGATGGGCTTCCCCAACCTTCTCCCTTCCTCCATGCTGAAAATGCCTTGGTTCTCATTCCAGAAAGTGTCCTTCTCTTCTTCCCTCGTGTGACTTCACTAAATCCCTCTGCCGATGATTGACTTAGGAGGGCGTGAGACATGGTCCTGACTAATAAGGCAGGGGAAAAATTCCACTATAAGGACATCTAGAAAAGTTTTGTTTCCTCTTAAAAAGAAGACGCAGAAGAACAAGCAGTCTCTTCTTTCTTCTGCCGAACCTCACGTTTGCCTGAGATCTGCTGATGGCAGATACCCACAAAGGGAGGGAAGCGAGCCCACGCAGAGTTCAGCAGAATGGGAAGATGAAGGGAACCCTGCCCTCAGTGGCAACACTGAATTGCTGCGTTAGTCAACCCCAGAACCACCAGGGGCTCGGGGTTATGTTCTGTGAGTTGGTAAGTCCTCTTAGGGTTTTAGTCTTTTGGACCGGATTTTCTGTTAGCCTCAGCCAAAAGCAGCCTGCTACAAAGGCGTCCTAGGCAGAAGCAGCGGCATATACCTAGGGAATAAGAGCTGCAACAGAAGATGGTCTCTTCTAAGAACAGGAGGCATGAAAGGTCTACATCTACGGTGAAAGAGTCGTGTGATGAGACGACACTGCAAAATTAAGCAGAGACCTAAGGGGTCTTCCTCCCCGAGAGGGGAACTAGTGGGAGGTTTCCAGCAGGGGAGTGACACTTTCAGATTCATATTTTAGAAGACGACACTGGCTATCTGGTATAAGGAGGGGCAATGCCCAAGACAGGAAGACCTTATTCATGTGGTTTCTCTACTTACCACACCAGCAATGATAAAGACTCGACAAGAGCAAGTGGTGGTAAGAAGGAGGATGAAGAGCAAAATACAGAAACCTACCAAGGAGGTGGTTTCCTCGGGACCTCCCTGCCACCGGCCGTGGTGCAGGCAAGGAAAGAGGAATTGAAGATGGCATCCATATTTCTGACCTGGGTAACCAGTTGGGTGCTGTTCATGGAGATACATGAGAAAGTATCTGTGATGGTAAAGCTATTTTCTTTTGGAGGAGCTGGGGGGAATGATAAGAAAAGATTCCATTTTAATGATCCTGAAGTTTGAGGCCCCTGTTGGACATCTAGGTGGAGCTACTCCGCATGCAGTTGCTAAAGGGGGTAAAATATGGGCTAGTTTCCATGAACGAGCTTGGCCAAATTTCCCCATGCTTGATGTTTTGATACACAAGGAAAACACATTATCATAAGGAGCTTGTGCATTGTCATGGGTAACATCTGAATCCTATAGTTTTTGAAAAGAACTTTCTGAGGCTTTAGCCATAAGGCTAAATCATTGCTTCTTCCCAGTTAGCCAAAATAATGATTCTGACCAGTCCTTGAACCTCAGACTCGGATATCTAGCTGTCTACTTGATATCACCATTGCAAATGACTGGAGGATCATCTGAGAAAACAGTGAACCTCCTGCTGATCAAGTCAACGCAGCTCAGAACACGGACCCTGGAGGTGCTGCTGTGACTTACCAGTACTGTGTAGTTGTGCATTCAGGGGATATCCAGGTAAGACGTGGTAAAGAATGAATAGATCACAGGAGGCCAGTAGCTCCAGATGAACAGTGTTGAACAATCTCCCGGCTCACTAAATAATAGATTGATTTGTTCATTTGAACAAATATCTTTTGAGTAAGTACTATATGCCTACTCACTGTGCTAGTCAATGGAGAGTCAAAGCTGAGTAAGACAAGGCTGGTCACTAGTTCAAGGTATTTCTGGGCATATGGGGAGACGCACAAGTAAATCAAAAAGGGCAATAAAAGAATTACAGGTGTCTCGATAGAAGTCTCTTGGAGGTACAACAGGGAGAGGCATCCCCTCTCTCCTGGGATCAAAAGTGAAGAGGAAATGACACCTAACTCTGAGTCTTGCCTGGTGAACAGCTATTTGCCATTTGTATAGGGAAGAAAAGATGTTCCAGGCAGAAGAAGGAGGGCAAAGCCCAGAGGCATAAAACAGAGGCCCGGCCTATTCAGAGAGTTGTACCTCGTTTGGTATGGTTGGAGTTTATGCTTTAAGAGAAGTAGGCAGGGAAGATCTGAAATAAAGCAATGGCTTCAAGAAGGCAAGGAAGAAATGGAAACAGGAGACTTCAAGGATGCAGAAGACAGAACTTGACCACCCCTGGATGTGGGGAGGCAAGAACGAGGAAGGCATCCAGCCGGTCTGGCTTGGGAGATGAGTAGAATGGAGGTGCCACTTGCCAAAATCAGAAACACACAAGAGGATAAGTGAGTCGGGGGAAATAATAATGAGTTTAGCTCTGATCGTGTTGAGCATCTCCAGAGAGAGGTGCATAGTCGTGAGTTAGTACGAGTCTGGAACTTAGGAGAGAGGTCTGGCTACAGAAGACACATCGACTCTCTTGGCAAATTTCTGTCTTCTGATGAAGAATTACACCGATTAACAACCAGAGGAGTTAGGACCTGTGGCCACAGAAGAGACGGTGTCAGTCTAGGACCCCTCAGGTTGGTTTGGCGCGTCAGGCCGTCCATTGACTTCCCCGGAACGTTTCATTTGCAGTATCGTACACAGAAAGGGATACAGAAGTGGTCTTGTCCCAACCTGCACCCAACGGAAGCATCCAGAAGCAGCTTATCAGGTTGTCCACACTTTGCCTGCATGTCTCTCTCTGTGCCTACATGCCCACTATGCCCTGGTCACCACACATTCACTAGGCATCCACGCTGCTTTTAATAGGGAAGGCATGACCACGCAAAATGGGCCATCCCAGCGTCAGAAAGTTCTGATTCTTAAGAGATTTTTTTTTTAAATGTTGACAAAAGTCCTATTAGAAAACAGAAAATGCCACCTCAGCCTTGGATAATCATAGGAGAAACAGGTTTTCAACTGAGAAGAAGCATCTGTTCTTTAAGCAATCCGTGTAACAGAAGGGGAGTCTACTTCATGGGGCAGTCTTTACTTCGAGGATTTGCCTCAGGCACTTTCTTCTTTAAAAGGGTATGGGGCGCCTGGGTGGGTCAGTCGGTTGAGTGTCCGACTTCGGCTCAGGTCATGATCTCGTGGTTCACGAGTTCAAGCCCCGCGTCGGGCTCTGTGCTGACAGCTCGGAGCCTGGAGCCTGCTTCCGATTCTGTGTCTCCCTCTCTCTCTGACCCTCCCCCCATTCATGCTCTGTCTCTCTCTGTCTCAAAAATAAATAAACGTTAAAAAAATTTTTTAAAGGTCAACAAAAGTAAAAAGAAAAGAGAGCATTTTGCAGAGCATTTGTTATACAGTTTTCATTTTGAAATTACATCTGCCCATTGTGCTTTAATTCAGTACAGAGCTTAACAGTTTAACCAATGCTTGCTGCAGAAGGGAATGGGATAGGACAGATTTGAACACATATGCACCTTCCATGCTTTTCTTTTTTTTTTTTTTAAAACGTTTATTTATTTTTGAGACAGAGAGAGACAGAGCATGAACGGGAGAGGGTCAGAGAGAGGGAGACACAGAATCTGAAACAGGCTCCATCCAGGCTCTGAGCTGTCAGCACAGAGCCCAATGCGGGGCTCGAACTCACGGACCGCGAGATCATGACTTGAGCCGAAGTCGGCCACTTAACCGACTGAGCCACCCAGGTGTCCCATCCTTCCATGCTTTTCAAAAGCACAGGGTAAGGAATGTTTTACAAGTGAGCCGGGATGCTGCAGTTCTCCAAGTGTCCAGCAGGGGGACCTGCAAGTGACAACATCTAGCTTTTTTGTTTTTGTTTTTTCCTTCAGAACTAAACATGCACTTTCAAAAGGCTGTTTCAATGCTTCCTTTTTGCAAAATTTAACATCCTGACCCCCACCCCGAATTCCAAAATACATCGTGGCTTCCGAGCAACTACAGAAGTTTTACTCTGAATTCCAGACGGAACGCCAGTTGATCAGAGCCAAATCAGGTAGAGGCATGAGGGCAGAGAAGATAGCTTCACCCTCTGGACACAAATAGTAGTTATGAGCAGCCCAAGCAACCCAGGGAGGCCAGGCAAGGAAGGCGGAAACACATGGCAGATGTCAGAACCAGTCCACTCTTCTCCAAAAGAACTGCTTTGAATGCAAA
Source organism: Neofelis nebulosa (assembly GCF_028018385.1). Classification (NCBI taxonomy): domain Eukaryota; kingdom Metazoa; phylum Chordata; class Mammalia; order Carnivora; family Felidae; genus Neofelis; species Neofelis nebulosa. Next base: position 34,989,041 of record NC_080788.1, read on the forward strand.
AAGGAAAGCAGGCGAAATCTTGCACTTTTTTGCCCTCCAAGCTTATATTTTGAAGAATGACACACCTAAAGGAATAGTTGCACGAATAGTTCAAGAAACATCTGCACACCCATCCCCAAGATTCGGTGCACATTTTGCCATATTTGTTTTACTCTTGCTCCTCTCGTCTTCTTCCCCCTGGTATTCATCGATTTTATCCACATTTCTCAAGCACTTAAGCTCAGTCAGTCTGTTCTGGGGGCTCACTGTTTACAAGTGTTTACTCACATATGGAGGCAAATAATGACACTACATCTAATGAGAAGAGAGAGGGGTTCAGGACAAGGCACTATGAGGATTGGGGACACAATACAAGCCGTGATGGTGATGAGGGAGCATAAGGCAAGCTGAGGGCAGAGCACAAGCAACCTTTCCCCCCAACAGGAGGGAGATGTGTGACATTCCTCAGGCACTCCTGGCTGTCCAAGAACAAAGGAAAGGACAGAGAACAAATGGTTAGGGGTGCCTGGGTGGTTTAGTCGGTTAAGTGTCTGACTTTGGCTCAGGTCATGATCTTGCGGTTTGTGAATTCGAGCCCCACGTCGGGCTGTATGCTAACAGCTCAGAGCCTGGAGCCTGCTTCAGATTCTGTGTCATCCTTTCTCTCCCCGCCCCCCCCCCCCACACCACTCGTGCTCTGTGTCTCTCTCAAAAATAAATAAACGTTACATTAAAAAAAAATGGTTAAACTGATAGAATCTCTATCAGTTTACAAATATCTTAGTAATATTACAAGAAAAGGGCAATCTTATCAATAGCCTAAAGTCCAGGAACTCCCTACTGTCTTAAGGTTAATGCTTTGCTAGAGGGAAAAACAACCTTACCCTGACAATAGCTAGGTCTCCAGTAACCTGTGAGTCTTCTTTAGCATATGGAAATTCCTGTAAGAAACTTCTTGACTTTACCTCCCCACAACTCCACAGTATATAACCAGTCATTCTTTACAACCCCCAGTGCAGCTCTTTCTGCCCACGGGTCCTCTCCCTGTGCTTTAATAAAATCACCTTTTTGCACCAAAGATGTCTTCAGGAATTCTTTCTTGGCCGCCGGCTCTGAACCCCACCATCACTCCAAAACCTCATCAACGGTGCCTCCCAGGGTCAGGGAATGCTTCCCAGAGGTGACCTATGTGGGGCATAGAGGTAGAAAAGGATCTCTAGGGAACAGGGTAGAAAGGTAAGGAGGAATCAAAGAATCCTGTGACCAAGGGCTGAGCCAGATTTTGCTTGCCCCATTTCTATTCTTCTGCTTCTGTGTCCTGCCTTTAGATAGCAGCAGGAGTTCACAGTTATTGTGAGCTTGCTAATAATAAGCTATGCCAGGGCTTGTGCTGGGGATCTTACAAGCATCTTCTCATTAAATCCTTGCAGCCCTGCCAGGTATCCAATGGGGCTTGGAAAAGCCAAGAAATTTAGCCCAGGAGACCCAGTTGGTGAGTGGCTGAGTGGGTAATTGTTTCTGTATATCTTCCTAAAGCTCTGCTGGCGCCTGGCATTTCCTTCCATCCTTCTCTCCTACACCCCGTATCCCAGGTCAGCTGGGCAGCAGCTCTCTCAAACCCAGTGACTTTTCGGTCCTCGTGGTTCCCTTCATCTGAGCCTCATTCAATCCACATTTTCTGTTCATGTCAGGACATGGTTCCCGTTGCTCGTTACGCCCAAGATCCAGCTCCAATTTCCTAGACAATTTCTGTACCTGGTCCCCGTCTGTCTTTGTCACCCCAGACGTGAAGATCTGTGCAAATAAGCCCCCAGACACATCACCACACCACCACCATTGCCATCGGTCTTTACGCGTGAAACAGTATTTAATTCTCCCAGAATTTTATGAGGTCATCTCGGCATCTCTAATTTATATTTAAGAGAACTGACTCTCAGAGAAATTACATGACTTGATCAAGGCAATTTGCTTAGTGAATTCACACCCATGCCTGGTTTTGCAAGAGTCAAAGAGATTGAACTAAACCAAGTGATTCAGAGCTAAGACTGAAAATAAACAGTTTACTTTGTGTGTCCATACACAATGGCCCTGGTATTACATAGACTTCTTGGTGTTGTCATCAAGAAGAAATCACCCTTCTAATTTACATTTGTCCCAGTTATTGCCCCCCATTTCTCCACTTCCACTTATTTTAATTTTGGCTTGTTTAGCCTATTGTCAGCTCTGAATTAAACCGTAATTTATGCTAGTTTATTTTAGGAGCTGCTTTTAAGAAGGACACGTAATTTCAACACTGAACACTAGGTGTCACTGTCAACCAGTTCTGCAAAACCATCCTTCTCAAGGTATTGGAAAAAGTCCTCACCGAGAAGTATTCGAGTCTTATTTACTTGATATTGTGCTACATAATCTATAAAAACTGGAACATGGCAGTAAGACACGGATTTCCATGTACAAAATATTGCATGATCTCTAGCCTCACTCTGTGGGACTCCAATACATAGATTTTTTAAACGCCCGTTTTTCCCCAAGTGAAAAATAATATCGAGAACACATCAAGCACCGCAGGAACACTAGGCGTTGTACTTTACTTATACCATATATTTGAAACCTCACACTGCATATGTGAAGTATTTAGGTGAGGCTTTTAGAAACTAATTTAAAACCCAAAGGATACAAAGATCTTTCACCCAGGAAAAGCTAATCAGCCTTCTCACAAGAACATACTTTACAGCTTTGTCAAGTATGGTTTTGAGAAAACAAGGCAAGTATTTGAACACCAAATGTCTGACTGAGTCCAAGATCTTTTTACGCACATGATTATATTCAGTCCCTTGGCAACCTTGGCCATTACTGATCTTCCTTCCTGAGTCCATTTGGGCCAGTTTAGAGGGAGGGCAAAAAAGAATCTTTCCTGCCGCACCTTCTCAAGGTTTGGTTAGGAAACCAGATCCAGAATATCCTTGAATGCTACAATTATTAGCATGTTGCTGATAACTGTGAAAATAAGACACAGGAAAAAAAATCAGGATAAACTAAATTTCAAACTATCAGGAGATGGGTTGATAAGCTTTAAGAAATTGATAGGATCTGTAAAAATTAAAACTTGTAGAAGATATTGCCAATTTACTGCCTGACAGAAGATAGTACCTCAAGAGCTGGGTTGCTCTTAGAAGCAGTCATTTTTTTTTTCCTGTCAAATCCAGTTAATTATAAAAGTAAACAGCTGCTAAAGATTTTATTCTGTGTTTTTCAATAAATCTTCTAATTCTCTTTTTCTTTCCCCCAACCATCCATGAGATCTTGACCTGGGCTGCCATGATTTTGTCATTGGGAGTACTTTTTATGATTGTAACTTTGGCTATTCCAGTCCTAAAAGTCATGGAACATTCACTTTTCCATTAAGTAAAAATGTGCTGTGAATATGAAGTCTTGCTAAGGCCTCTAAACACAGATGGTTTTTTCCAAGTGATAGAGAAAGGTTTTCATTCAAAGTCTGTGGGGTGCCTGGATGGTTCAGTCTGTTGAGCATCTGACTTTTGATTTCTGTTCAGGTCATGATTTCACAGTTCATAGGTTCAAACCCCATATTGGGCTCCGTGCTGACAGTAGGGAACCTGCCTGGAATTCTCTCTCCCTCCCCCACTCTCTCTGCCCCTTCCCCACTCACACTCTCTCTTTCTCCAAATAAATAAATAAAAATGCAAGCTTACCATCCATAAATGTAGGGCAACAAAATCTGCCCCTGCAAAATGTGTCTCTTTGACATGTGAATTATTTTAGGCTGACTATTTTTAAGAAACAAAAGATTCAGGGGGTGCCTGGGTGGCACAGTCGGTTAAGCGTCCAACTCTTGATTTTGGCTCACGTCATCACCTCACGGTTCGTGAGTTCAAGCTCCACATCGGGCTCTGCACTGACCGTGCGGAGCTTGTTTGGGATTCTCTCTCTCCCTCTTTCTCTGCCCTTCCCTGCTTGTGCATGTTCTCTCTTTTCTCCCTCTCTCTCAAAATAAGTAAATAAGCTTTTATTTTTTTAAAAAAAGGGAAGACTCGAAGGTTTTTGGGTTTGTTTGTTTGTTTTGCCTTCCCACTAACTGCCTAAAAGGATTTAGATGGAGGACCTGTTCCATCACCACAAATCACTATAGTTTAATATACACTAGGTATATTTGCAAGGCTTGTTTGAGCAAAGCCCTCTCTGTCCCATTGTTTCTGGATGGCCCAGCAAATACTTACTCTTGCCATTCTTCCTGTCAATTGCCTTCCTTCTCTTTGAAGCCTTAGACCCTTACCCACTTCTCCCTGGTCCAGAATGACATATATATCTCATTTTGGCTGTCTTTGGAATCTCTCGTGTTTATGTGGATTTCCCATATGTACATAATTAAATTTGATTTTCTCCTGTTAATGTTATTTGTGACGATTTAATTCTTGTATCAGGCAGAAGAACCTTGAAGGATAGAAGAAAAATTTTCCTCCCCAACATAAGTTTAAATGCTGGTATATTTTCTCTCTCTGAAAATGTATGTTCTGGTATTCATGTATGAATAGACATATAGACTAATGGAATAGAATATAAAGCCCCAAATATATGCTTACATGCATACATATATACAGTAATAAAGAGGAAGCCTCAAAATAATGAGGGAAAGATTTATTCAATTATGGTAAAGCATAACTGGGTAGCCATCTGAAAAAAAAGTATAATTAAACCCATACCTCACACAATACGCAAGGGCAAATTCTAAGTGGATTAATATAAAATATAAAATAAAATATAAATATATAAAATAAAATTTATATTAAATTTTAAATTTAAATATTAAAATTAAAATTAAAATTTTATTTAAATAAAAATTTAAAAATAAAATTTTTATATAAATATAAAAATATAAAAGCATAGAGCCATAAATTAGTGAAGGAAGACACAGAAGAATGTTTTAAAGCTTCAGAGTGTAATACGTCTTTCCATGACACAAAATCTAGAATCATAAAAGAGAGAATTGCTAAATTCACCATTTAAAAAATTTAAAACGTCTCCATGGCAAAAAAATGACCAAAACCTCACGATCAAAGGCATAAGTCAAAAGGCTACTTGAAAAAAAAAACAAAAAAAAAAACAACCTTGCAATCTATCATAAAAAAAAAAAAAAAAAAAAAAAAACTCTTTCATGTATGAAAAGCTCCCACAAATTAAGGAAAAGACCAACAACCCAATAAAGCAAAACAGATCACACAGAACGAATATAAATTGTTCCTGGGTCAGGAGGGCAGTACTATCAGGGGCAGAGAATAGAGCAGGGCAGGTGAGGTGCCTAAGGCTCAAAATTGAAGGAGGCCCTGAGAATTTAATTTCATTAAATGCCTCCTTAAATTCTGTAGCCAAGGCACCTCACCCATCCTACTGCAGGCCCCTAAATAGTTCCTCAACCCATGAAAAGATGCTCAACCTCACTCAAAATAAGATAAATGCAAATGGAAACTACCCAAAATACCATTTCTCATTTATCAGATTGGCGAAAATCCAACGTAGGACAATGCACCACCCACAGATATCGCTGGTGGGAATGTTAGTTGTTCCAACTGCTCTGGAGAGCAATTTGCCACCCACTGAGCATTAAAATCACAAAGACACACGGACTCTCGACTCACTTCTAAGAGTCTGTCCTGCAGATACTTGCAAACATGTAAAACGACCCCCACACCAGTGTATTTGTTTCAGATTTCCTGGTAATGGTTAAGACTGGATCTATCCTAAGTGTGCATCCTGGTTAAATAAACCATGGTTAATTCATCCAATGCATTGCTATGCATTCCATAGTAAATGGAAGGAGGAGGTCCTTCAGATAGAGGAATGGAAAGCTTGCCAAGTTATGCTAAGTAAGAAAAGCAAGGTCCAGGACCATGTGTGTGGTAAGCTACTATACGCATCGAAAAGAAGGAGAAAATAATATATCGTGGGCTTGCAGATGCATAAATATATCTGCCTTAAAAAAGAAACTACCGGGGAGCCTGGGTGGCTCAGTCGGTTAAGCATCTGACTTCAGCTCGGGTCATGATCTCGTGGTTCGTGAAGTCAAGCCCCACCTTGGGCTCTGTGCTGACAGCTTGGAGCCTGGAGCCTGCTTCCGATTCTGTGTCTCCCTCTCTCTCTGCCCCTCCCTTGCTTGTGCTCTCTCTCTGTCTCTCTCTCAAAAATAAATAAACATTAAAGAAAAAAATTTTTAATAACAACAAAAAAACCTATCGAACAATGGTTATTTCTGTTGGGGCATGGGGAGCTGGGTAGATAAGGGACAGGAGATCATACCGTTTGATGCCCGAGTCATATAAATGTATTATCTATTAAAAATATGAAATACAAAATGTAAGTATTTTCATCTGGCACTTTTGTCCTCCAATACCTATTTCTACCTAGATGCAAGACACAATTGTGGATATTTCTCTAAGGCTTTTCTAACACGCTAGCAGAGCTCCTCACTACTCAGTCTGACCTGACTTTTAGCAGAAATGTAAACGAGATGCCCAAACTTGAGGTTGGGATGGTGGGCTTCCCCTACATATCTTCACTCAGACTTCTAGGCTCCATTAGAGTCATCCTCAGGCTAAGCAGTCTACATGAAAGAAGAAGTCTGATCCCACATCAATATCACCAGTTAAGAATATGAGCTGACTCAGTGAGGACGTGCAGAGGGACCAAAGGGAAAGTAGGCGGCTGTTCCCCTCAGGCTTGTGAGTCTGAACAGAGACTGCCTGGTGTTTCCGTACGCAGCACAGCTTTCTGCATACTTTATATGTTATCCAGGGCCTTGTAGAAAAGTACCTGTGGAGTTGAGCTTTTTGGAATGGGTGTGGCATAGCTCAATCTATATGTAACAGATCATATGCACGTGATGCTTCTAGTCTGTGACTGGTTTAGGGGTGGCGATGGGTTGCATGGGGGCAGAGAGAGATATTTGGCCCAGGGGACTCTGCTGAAGCCTCCTCTGAAGTCTCAGTTACAAATGCCAGTCACCATTCCAGCCTATTTAGATAGGACACTTCTTTAAGATCCCTTAGGGGGAATGCTGCCCATTCCTTCAGAAAGCTAGGGGGAAGTGCCCTAAATTCCTCTCTCTGGTACAGACAGACCACCAGGAAGGGCAGGTTGATGCTCTGGATATCGTGACCCAATTTTACCTGGGCAGCCCCTCTTTTACTTGCTTTCATCTTGGAGATCCTGGCTGACCCCAAAACCTGCTCTTAGTATCATCCAGTTTCCAGGAGAGTCTTTCCGGCGGCACGGAATGACTTAATGGAAGCCTTTCTATTGCTAAAGCCAGAATGTGTTCGGGAAGACATGTGGGCTCTTTGGAAGACCGAAGTTTGGCACCATAAAGGGGACACCAGATTAACCTAAGGGCAGAGAGCAGGAAGAAGGCACAAAGGGTTCATCTCCATATCTATCAGCTCCGGAGTACTACGTGGGTCCTGGGTCCTGAGCTGCAGACTTGGTGTACAACTTCTCCCATTTGTTACCTCGACCCTTGCCCTCCCCTACAGTCCATCTAAGGTGGGCCTCCTCACCAGTTCTCCATCACAGTTCCCCCATTAATTTCATAATGCTCGTCAAAATTTGTAATTCTTTTGCCTGTTAACCAACCTTTCCTATTACTTTTTCCATTAGGTTTTAAACTCAATGTGGGGAGGAACTGTGTTAATCTTTTCTACTGTTTTATCCCCCAGGCCCAGCCCAGTGTACATCAGGGAGCAGTTAAGATTATTTTCGGGGCGCCTGGGTGGCTCAGTCAGTTGAGCGGCCGACTTCGGCTCAGGTCGTGATCTCGCAGTCCGTGAGTTCGAGCCCCGCGTCGGGCTCTGTGCTGACAGCTCGGAGCCCGGAGCCTGTTTCGGATTCTGTGTCTCCCTCTCTCTGACCCTCCCCCGTTCATGCTCTGTCTCTCTCTGTCTCAAAAAGAAATAAATGTTAAAAAAAAAAAATTAAAAAAAAAGATTATTTGTTGAGTTAATTAATAATCATACCATAGTGCTTGGGCTGTTAATGCTTAATTAATAAGCATGCATCAACTAAGAAATGTAACCAGAGTTTTTATGCTAGTGGTGGTCCCAATGACTGAAAGTGAGAAAAATCATTGATAACGGGAAAAAAGTACACTTCGTCAGTTTTACTTGAGGTGTCAGTTTCAGATGTCAAGAGGTCCTGAGAACAGGGCCTGGGAGCTAACATTTCAATGCTTCTTTAATCCTATTCTTGATTATTTGTAGGAAAAGAGGTTTACACAGCCAGTTTCTAACTTATTCTTTCATATGATTTAAGAATATTTACTGAATACTCTTAACATGTTAATTAAGCACTGAAGATACAAATACACAAGACACTTGTTCCCTCTACTATAGGATTCAGGCATGTGTCAAAATAACTGTAACATAATATGATACGCACTTTAATAGTCATAAATAGAACACCGTTTGCTGGGGGTGGGAATGCAGGTGGGAGGGAGCCCACAAAGTCCCATAAGCTCAGAATTCAAGCAAAGTAAAAGGTCTCCACCTTATTTCAAGGCTGATCATGCAGACGTCTGGCAAAGGGGAGAACCTTTTACCCAACACAATTATTCTCTTGGTTCTATTCAGGTAGCAAAAGAACTATAAGCAAAGTCCACAAAAGAAAAAAAAAAAGAAGCAACTTAGGGCAAAGGGGCAGAGAAGTGAGCAGGGGGTACCTACCCATTTGGCTCAGGAAAGCACAATATTGTGAATGATGGCCTGAACACACACGAGCGTGCACAAACCCTATTCCATCATCCTTCCCGGTGAGGGCAGCACGCGGGTCCAGAGCTTATCTCTGAACATTTGGAAACAGTTACCTTGCTTTAATTTACTGAATAAATCTGACACCGTCTGCGGATGTGTCCAGATTGAAGGCGAGCAGTGTCCCGGCTGGGAGAGGAGGTGTGAAGGCCCCCGCTGAGTGCGGGCGGATGGTGGGCCTCAACCAGCGCCCTGCATGGGAGGTGATGACCCACCGGGGACGAGAGGTGGAAGTCTGAGGGCAGAAGGGGTTCTTTTCCCTCCACAGAAGGCACCTTCGGAATGTGTGTACTCACACTTGCTTCGTTCCTTCCTGCCTTTGCTCTGAAGGGACTCAAGAAATTCAGAATGAGCAAAATAAAACAGGACGAGGGATGGAGAGCTTGGCAGATGCCAAGAACTTTCCCCGACCTTTGAGGCCTTGGGTTCTGGGGATCTGGCCAAGGGGGGCTTCGTGTCCTTGTTTTAGCTGCACTCGATTGCCCATCCCAGCCAAAAAAAGAGAAAACTCTGTGCTGGTTACAAGACTAATTTCATTTGTTGCAATCCAACAGACTGAGTCACCAAGACCTCAATTCATTTACACATTTATTTTAAGCACCTTTTCAATGGTAGGCATTTTGCTAAAGCAAAATGGCTAGAATGGCTCCCAGCTTGCTGGGTGGTAGGTGGGGGCAATGGGAACAAACAGTTACAAGCAGTGGGGACAGAAGAATAGAAACAGGGCTCAAGGGGGTCAGCCAGTACTCTGCCCAGACTCTGCTTCTAGGCAGAATCCACCAAGTGGACCAAGAGTGGACATGAGGCCGAGGGGACAGCATGTACGTTCTCTTGGACACGAAGCCCTGTTGGCCTGCTCGGTCTGGGGGGTAACATGTCCCAGCCCAGCCAGCACTGGAGGCCCCGGGAGGCCAGGCAGGAGACAGATGATGCAGGACCTAGACTTGATTCCTATAGGCGAGGGGGAGCCACACATGGAATTTAAGCAAAAGACAGACATGTCCTGATACACATTTCGAAAAAGGAGACTGTTTTGGAAAGAGGCAGTGAGGAAAATAAACTCAGAAGAGGAGACATAGCTAAATAAAGCACATGGGTCTTTTCCCATCACATACAAACGACTCTTCCTATTCTGATGAACAGTTCAGCCTAAAAAACGAATTATTGGTAGTCAAACTGCCAGGTAGCCCTTATTGCCTGACTCAGCTCAGCATTGTAACAGTCCTCTGTAAAATAGGGACTGATAATTCCCACTGACTGAGTTATTGTGAAGATGGGTGGATTAATGATATCATTTTTTGGAAACACATTCTTTAAAAAACTTTTTTTTAATGTTTATTCATTTTTGAGGGGGGGGGAGAGGGAGAGAGAAAGGGCTACCGGAAGAGGGGCAGAGAGAGAGGGAGACACAGAATTGGAAGCAGGCTCCAGGCTCTGAGCTGTCAGCCCAGAGCCCGACACGGGACTTGAACTCACACACCATGAGATCTTGACCTGAGCACAAGTCAGACACTTAACTGAGCCACCCCGGCGCCCCAGATATCATCTTGAATGTAAAGCACACAGCGCAGCGTCTGGAACACAATACACACTCAGAAAAGGCTCCTAGCTAGCCATATCCTCTCCCACATCTTCCTCCTCCAAGGTGTTGCATCGGCCTATTTATTGCAAGGCATCCTCAAGGCCTGTTCCTTCCCCACCAAAGACTTTTTGTTGGGGGGAGGAGAGTGGGTCTTGGAGTGGTTCTCACTTTTAGGACCACTCAAGTCCAGAAGTCAGAGGTTTCTGTAAGGCTGCTCTCTAGGGAGCTCAGAGTGTTTTTCTCTTCTAGTTCTTTCAAATGCCTGCTGTACCACTGAAGAGAAACTTCCATCTAGTTTTATTAAGTTGTGAGCAAAAAGAATGCATGTATCAGCAAACTATTAAAATTCAGAATTATTTAAACAGTTCAAAGCTGTGACCAAGCCAAAAAAAAAAAAAAAAATCACAGTACAGTTAACGTGATGCTTAACAGAAATGATTACTGTGCTCTGTTAATTACACGTAAATGCTATTTCGTTCCCATAAATGACAGTAATGACTGGGCAGGACAAGAAGTGCCTTAGAGACTTCTTTGAAGATTGGCCGGATATTCCTATTTGACGTCTACAGGGAAGGGGTCAAGTTGAGCAAGGTATAGGGTCTCTGTGGGCTTCAGATACATTCTCTTGCTTGAGGAAAAGACCGTTCTTTCCCCTCAAAGCCTATCCATATGCAGTCCTTAACCTGAAGACAACTTTTGGGATCCTTCAGTCCCTGTCAAGAAAAGAAAGCATCACCCAGCACCGAGGGACTGGTAAGGGACCCCCATTTTCTGCAGCCCTCCCACCCCTCACCTGCCAGTTCTGGGATGTCTGCATTCTTCCTGCCCCTCTTCCAACTCTTGGATCTAAAACACAGAGGAGGTCCAGCAACAGTGTAAACACAGGCTGGCCAGGGAGCGCTCTGCCGGCATAGGAACACAGCATTCCAGCTTGCACGGGGTGGGCCTGGGGCCTTTCTCTGGCTTGGTGTCCAGGGGGACGACACCATTCCCTCTCAGCTACTCTTCTGTGGGTTTAGCTCATACTCTTATTGAATGCTCATTGCCTTTCATTAACTTCTGTAGCAGGCCTGGCTTTGCATTTCAACTTTCTGTGGCCAGCAGAGGCCTTCTGGAGCTATTTCAGATGCGGACGCTCCTGTCCGTGAGGGACAGCTCTCTCAGCCACAAGTCAGTGAGGCAGAGATACCAATGTGGATTCTGGGCTTCCAATCAAATATTCAGAAAAGGACACTGTACCCTTTGAAAGCTGCAAAGTAAACAGATCTTCAGCTTAGGAAGCAAATGTACTTCTGATTATTTAAATTTAAGTTCTAAAGAGGACGGGACAGTCCGTGATTCCAGCAACTTCAGTGAGGGAAGTTTCAGGCAAGTGCACAGAGAACAAATACGTAGCGATATCAAAGCGGTCCTTGTAACATCAAATTCCTATTAATCTGCCCGCATGCTAAGGAATGTCTGTCTCGATCTTTTAGCAATTATCGTCTACAAACTGTGCTGCCCTGCAGCCCGGATGGTGTTCAACAATCAGCGAGGATCTACACCCGCGTCCTTATGAGTGTTTGTTTTTCTTTCGTATCATCAGGTCAGAGACCTTAAGGCAGCACTGAGAAAACACTACGCCCCTGCCCCTCTGGTGGAAAGCTTTCTTCCAAGTCGCGACGCCACTCTGTATTTATGTTTCTGATTCTCTGTTAACCGTATTCTCATCAAAGTATCCTTTAAAACGGTTGCCACTTATGGCCCAGAAGCCTTAGCATCCTGTTGGAAGAACAGACATTCAGGCCCCTCCCCAGCCCTGCCGAATCAGAATCTGCTGTCCCCTAGCAGCTCACTCTAGAGTGTGGGAACACACGCCAGCGTTCCCCTGACAGAATGTGAGTCTCATAAATCCATAATCTACCAACGAAAAAATAAACAAAGCAAATGCTTTTGCATAGGAAACTCAAATCCAGTAGGACCTCTGTGGAGATAAACAATTTATTAATACTAATCAGGGTCAGCTGCTTACTAAATGCCAGACCTGTTACAAGGGCCCTGCACGTATAGGTTCACAACTGTGCACCGAAACACAGGAGGTAGGTACCGACCTCCTCACGTTGCACAGGCACAGAGAGCTTATATGACCTGCGCGAGATCAACACAGTAAATCACACAGTGGAAGAGGCAGGATTTGAATCCAGGCAGTCTGACTTCCCGAGGGCATGTGTTTAACCATTACCTACACCACCCCCCGGCAGTGTGCACCTGTATTCAGGAAATGAACAGCAGATTCGGGGCCTGAAAGAAAAAGCTATGTTGCTGTAAGGGCCACCATTTCAGGCTCAGTCACGTTTAGAAGCAGAGACCAGCTGAGCTGGAGATCAAAACCTCTAACAGAACCCTCTTGGGTATTATCTGAAGTCAGTGAGGTGCAGAGAGGATGTGTGGTTCTCCCAAAGGGGTGGAAAATGGAGGCCGCACAGGTCTCAGCCCCGACGGTTCTTCCTGCCACGCTCACTTACCCCTTCTGTGCCACGTCCTTCTTCTTTTGGAGTTTTGCTCTTCCAAAGCCCCTTCACACCCACCAGATACAAAAGTGACAGCTGTTCCCTTCTGAACTTTCATTCAACATCTGAGCGTCTCTGCACTGCTTTAATAAGTCATTTTGCAACCTATTTAAAGCCTCCTCATTAGAAAACGAGTCTTGGGGCACCTGGGTGGCTCAGTTGGTTAAATGTCCGACTTCGGCTCAGGTCACCATCTCGTGGTTCACGAGTTCAAGCCCTGCATCAGGCTCTCTGCTGACAGCTCAGCCCTCCCCCCCCACCGACCCCCACCCCCTCTCTCAAAAACAAGTCTGGAAAGGGAAGGCTGTGCTTATCGACCATCCTTCAGTAACTCTGATACTGAGCAATTACATACAGAGCGTAACAGGAACTTTCAGAGGTGATAACCAAAGAGCTCTTCCTTTGATGAAAGTCAAGCCTGCCAGCTACTGAGTGTTCATTAAGATGGAGTTTTAGTCTGGGCCCCAAAGAGTCATGTACCTGCTAGAGGCTTAGATCCGCCGATACATTGATAGACGCAAGAAGGGTGGCAGTTCCAGGCCCAAATTAAAGCGGCTATGGAATCTGGACCACTTCATCTAAGGTGCCTGTTTCTGACCAAATGGTGCTTTCTGTCACTGGTTAGCACCCCACAAGGAATCTCTCAAGCCCCGGGTATTTGCAGAACGCAGGGCAAGGAGTTCCTGGAACACACTTCACGGGTCCGAAGGGGCTGAAAATTCCCGTTTGAGGTACTGCTCTGCTACAAAAGGCAGGGAACACCTTTCACTTGGAAGCCTGCCCATCTGGTGGGAGGCAAGAGATAGAATACACACCATGCCCTTAAAATGCCACCCTCAAGATGCCCACCGTTTCTTGACTGATCTGGCAGCGCCTTTCATCACCTCCACTTCAGAGGCGAGGAAGGATCACCGAGTCCCTCTGGATGCACAGGGTGTACATATAAATCACTCAATACTTGAAATACCAGACCGAGCCGTGGCGACTCCCAAGGATCAAAAACACAGAGAGGACCAATCTGCCCTGCTTCTCCCAGAGCTCGTGGTTCCGTGCCCCTGTGGGTTGTGGGGCAGCAGCGGGTCACAGCTTGGCCACCCAAAATGGAGTTGGCAGTCTCAGATCAAACACCCTGAGAACGTGCTACAGACACCCAGCCCGGGGCACTTACCTTGCACTGCCCAGACACGCAGATGGCCGTGCCGTTCTGGTCACAGGGGGTACCGTCAATGACCTTCTCGGCTTGCCGGACATAGAAGCGGTAGCCCATCGCCTGGCAGTTCAACTCACACTTCCGATTGCCCTTTACTACCAAAAAGAAAAAAAAAAAAGAAAAAAAAAAGAAAAAAAAAGCATCTTTTTTTTCTTCTGGTATTCTGCATTGAGATAAAATTCACATGACATAATAACATAAAAATAAACATTTTAGCCAAAGTGTACAATTCAGTGGTGTTTAATCTATTCCCAATGTTGTACAACCATCACCACTAATTCCAGAACATTTCTGTCACCCCCAGAAAACAGCCCTGGACCTGTTCGCTGTCATTCCCTCCAAACCTTGGCAACCACCCATCTACTTGCTATCTATGGATTTGCCTATTCCAGACGTCTCATAATCACACACTTTAAAAAAACTGCATCAGGGGCACCTGGGTAGCTCAGTTGGTTGAGCATCTGACTCTTGGTTTCGGCTCAGGTCATGATCTCACAGTTTCATGAGTTCAAGCCCCACATCGGGCTCTATGCTGGCAGCACAGAGCCTGCCTGGGATTCTCTCTCTCCCCCTCTCTCTCTGCCCCTCCCCCACGCACGCTATCTCTGTCTCTCTCAAAATAAATAAATAAACTTACAAAAATAAAAAATAAATAAATAAAAACTTCATCCAAGTTACTAGATCTCCCCACAGTTGCTGGTCGAGGGAAGGGATTGTGTCTTGATCTATGGGCATATAGTAGGCATTCGATGCTGAGCAGATATCATAAAGGGATTCTTCAAGAATCCCACGATGCAAATAATAGACTCCACTTTTAGAAGTCCTCCCACGTTTTAACATAGTCACAATTATATCTTACTTATCAGCAATCACAGTGAGCACACAATTTTTATGTTCTGCTTTAAAAAAATTGTTACTGAATATCTACGCAATTATATCATCTTTATGTTCTTTTAAATGGCTAGAGTTTCCTGTAATAATTCCTCCATTATGAGACATTTAAGTGGTTTCCGTATCACCTTGGGTTGAAATCCAAAGTCCTCAGCAAGAGATAAACCATCTGTCAAGAACTGAACCTTGCCTACCTTTATAGTCTCATTTCCTACTGTTTCTCCTTACATCCTTGCTGTGTACCCAACTAAGCACGTCCTCTCTCCAGCTATTGCCTAACTGTTCTTCTGCCTTTGCCTTACTTGGCTAGTACCGGTTTCTACTTTGCTTTCGTTCCCAGGTCACTTCCTCTAGGAAGCCCTCCGTGGATCCCGACCTTGCCTGTACATCCAGCCATCTGATCTGGCTCCCTCTACAATAAGGTTAACCAAACTTCACTGAAGCAGAGTCTTGAGGGACCACAGGGACATGCCTGGCGTATTCACTTTTGTACCGCCAGCATCCAGTACAGAGGCGGGCACAGAGCAAATGCTCTACCAATCCCTGAGGAATAAGAGGAGGGATGAATAAGTAAATACTGGCCTTTTTAAAATTGTATATTTTGCCTTTCTCTCATCTCCCCCAATGAGATATATTCCCTTACAGAGTCTTTCTCTATATTTCTGTTATTTCACACCGAGCCTGGCACACAGTCAGTGCTCAATACATGCTAATTAATTACTGCTGCTACTAATATCTTCAGAACAATTTAGTTGCCTCCAAAATAAGAAAGAAAAATTTTCAGGCAAGATGTATTTCCATATCCAAAACAGACGAGCCAAGTACATACTGACTTTTTTTTTTTTTTTTAACTGTTTTTGGAGACAAGACTAACGCTTTGCTCAGTCATAGACAGCATGTTCCAGGGTCATGCCTTTGTCTGAAAATCTGATTACTGGATTGGATACCACTGACTCTTTCCTACACAACACAATACATCATATTTTCCCCAGTGTAGCTGCCTGACTGTCATGGCAATGAACTTCACTCCAAAGCCATTGAAAACCACGAACAGGAAATAACATGGAGCCTCTGGGACCACATGGTTTAGGGAACACTGAATCTTCTATGTATGTTAAGCTCTATCTTAGAAGTCAAGAGGCAGGGTTTCATACCCTGGCTGCCCAAAAGATAGAAGAGGTGATCTTGGAAAAATCAAAGAATACCAAAGATGGAAGTGCCTTCGGGAATTATCTAAAACCGAGTCATCATTTCATAGATTAATAACATACCACCACAAAGGCCTAAGAAAGGAGGTGACAAGTTAGAGGTAAAGTCCCCAAAGCTTGCTTCCTCAGGTCATCTATCTACCTGGACCCTGCTTCTTCCTTCCCAGCTCTTCATTTTCTGAAGTGACAGCAGGAACTATCCAGGTGCATTGCATTTCAAGTAATAACAGCGTCTGAGAGGCAGCCTCAGGAGGGGCCAGAGTTTTGAGTTCTCACTTCTCCTGGCTCTCTCCCAACTACCTCTAGCCTTTGGGATACTAGCTTTTGCAGCCACAATTTTATTTCTCCCTATTCGTAACCATACTACAGAACAACATTCTGAGAACATTCTACATACTACAGGAGAACATTCTGGCTGAATGTAGGGCAATTATGGCAGAATCTCCAAAAAGGTACATGAAAGTAACTTGGAGGACTGGCCTGAAGTCTGCACCTCTCCTGCCACTAGGTCTGACTCTCTACCTATGTGGTTCAGTGTCCCTGCTGCCTCAGACTTGCAAGAAGGAAAGAGGGGGCTCCTAGCAGATAATAGACCCCTGCGGACAACTGACCGCCTATCAGAACTATCAGACCGCCTGTTGCCTTGGCAATGCTCAACCTAGTGTGTCTCATAAAAGTACACAAGGACTCACTTCTTTAGGCCCTGTGTATACTCCCCAGCCACCTTAAAATTCCACATAAAAATAGGGGCGCCTGGCTGGCTCAGTCAGTTAAGTGTCTGACTTTGGTTCAGGTCACGATCACACCATTTGAGGGTTCGAGCCCCACATCTGGCTCTGTGGTGACAGTTCAAAGCCTGGAGCCTGCTTCGGTTTCTGTCTCCCTCTCTCTCTGCCCCTCCCCCGCTCATGCTCTGTCTCTCTTTCTCTTTCTCTCAAAAATAAATAAACATTAAAAAAAATTCTTTTTAAACTACATTAAAACTATATTTGCAGGGCCTCAGATTAAGTTTTCTCATGGATAATCACTTCATTCCTTTTTTTCTTCTGTGAATATAATTATACTTCTCTATAGAAGAGAAGCCAAGAGCCAAGAGCGTCTTCTCTAAGCAGATCTTGGCTTGGTTTTACCAGCAGAGAGAGAGGAGGAAAACAGAAGAGTGGCCACCAGCGGGGGGCAGTGGGCTGAGAGCAAAGCGGGCATCTCCTTCTCCCCCTGATTCTCTTATTACTCTCCTTTTCTGTCCTCCCCACCCCCAAAGGGAACACCTTTATATTCCACACACTGAGAGGGTGATTCTGTGTCCCAGGACCAGAAGCACAGCCTCACCTGGGAACTTGTTGAAAATGTAGATTCTGAGGCCACGCCTCCTAGTCCTGCATCAGAGACTCAGGCAAGCTATATTTTAAATAAGCCCTCAGAGTGATTCTGGTGCACAAATTTCACAGCCACTGCTCTAAGAAAAGTCAAGTAGTGAGGGAAGAGCTGGAAGCAGCTGACCATTCTTATTTTGAATCAAAGATGTTCAAATTCCACACCCAAGTTTCAAAGATAATATAAGCACTATCTGTAATTAAACTTAGAATTGCCAGGTATCTGGATCCACGATAGCTAAAAAAATCTCTCTTCTTATTAAACTCTGGAGATCACACAAGAAAATTCAGGTTACTTAGAATAAAACAGCTAACAGCTGAAGGATTTACTCTCAAATATGGTTCAATGTTTAAATCACTCCCTGAACTGTGTCCCCTTGGAAAGCCCCCTGATATAAGAGTAAAGACATTTTTCAAGTGATAAAGGGCAAAGGAAATAGAAAAGGAATTAATAGTTACAAAATTTTGGAAGGTGGGAAGCAAAGGACTCCTGGAAATGACGTAGCAGACCCAAGAAAACTGATCCTAAGCAGGAACTGAAGCATCGAAGCTACCTAGTATTGTTGCATCTCCAAGAGGTAACTTTGGAAATAGGGCAGAAAGAAGGCCTAAAAACGGGGGGAATATCTGTAAGGGTGATTAAGCAGTAGTTAGCGATTCCATTTTCCAGAATGGTTAGCTAAAAGCCTCTGAAAATTAACTCCTTCATAAAAGCAATGAGAACACTGTCAAAAGACAGCTGGAGCAGGTTATACTACTATGAGACAAAACAGACTTTAAGACAAAAACTGTTACTAGAGACAAATAGTAGCATTTTATAATGACAAAAGAGTCAGTGCATTAGGAAGACAACAACAGAGCTCCAAAGCACATGAAGCAAAAACTGACAGAACTGAAAGGAGAACGAGGCAATTCAATAAGAATAGTTTGAAATGTTGATACCACACTTTCAATAATGAATAGAATGACTAGACAGAAGATCAGCAAGGAAACAGAAGACTTGAACAGCACTCTGAACCAACTAGACCTAATAGCTATCTCTAGAACATTCTACCCAACAACAGCAAAACACTCATTCTTCGCAAGTGTACGTGAAATAGTCTCCAGGAGGGAACAAATGTTAAATAATAAAACAAGACTTAATAAATTGAAAAGGATTGAAGTCACACAAAATATGTTCACTTGCCGCAATGGAATGAAATTAGGAATCAAAACCAGAGAGGAGTTTGGGGATTTCAAAAATATGTGGAAACTAAACAACATATTTCTAAATAACTGATCAAGAAAAAAAACACACACAAGGGAAATAAGAAAACACTTTGAGGTAAATAAAAATAAAAATACAGCACACCAAAACTTATGGGATGCAGATATAGCAGTGCTTGGAGGAAAATTTATAGCTGTAAACACCCATGTTAAAAAAAAAAATCTCAAATCAATAACCTAATCTCCCACATTAAGTACTAGAGAAAGAAGAACAAACTAAACCTAAAGTCAACAGAAGAAAGAAATCTAGAATGGAAATAAATTATATAGAGCAGGGAGAGGCAACAGAGAAAATTAATGAAACCCAGAGTTGGTCTTTGTAAAGATAAACAAAATTGACAAACTTTTAGATCGACTAAGAATAAAAGAGAAAAGACTCAAAACACTAAAATCAGGAACAAAGGGGGAACATTACTATTGATTTTATAGAAACAAAAAGGACTTCTAACCAGGGCAGTTAGAAGAAAAAAAAAAAAAAAAACAACATCCAGATTGAAAAGGAATAAGTAAAACTATCTGTATTCACAGATGACCTGATCTTGTATATAAAACAGACAATTTAAATGCACCAAAAAAGTATTTGAATAAAAAGTTCATCCAAGTTACAGGATATAACAGCAATATGCAAAACTCAATTGTATTTCTATACACTATCAATAAACAATCTGAACATGAAATTAAGAAAACAGTTTCATTTACAACAGCATCAAAAAGAATGAAACGTTTGGGAATAAATTTAACACAGGAAGTTTAAGACTTATACACTGAAAACTACAAAATATTTTTGAAAGAAACTAATAAAGATCTAAATAAATGGAAAGACATTCCATGTTCATGAATCAAAAGACTTAAGATTGTTAAGATGGCAATACTCCCCAAAGTGATCTATAGGTTCAACACAATTTCAGTCAATATACCAGCTGTCTTTTTTTTTGCAGAAATTGACTGGCTGATCCTGAAATGGATAGGGAAATGCAAGGGACCAATAGCTAAAATAACCTTGGAGAAAGAAAAAGTGGAAGACTCATACTTCTTGATTTTGAATACTACAAAAGTACAGCAATGGAGACGGTCTGATATATAAATTGATGGAACAGAATGGAGAGACCAAAAATAAACCTTCATATATATGGTCAATTGACTTTTGACAAAAGTGCCAAGACAATTCAATGAGAGAAAAATAGTCTTTGCAATAAATAGTGTTGGGATAGCTTTGCATATCTACATGCAAAAGAATGAAGCTGGACCCCTACTTCACAACATATATAAAAATTAACTTAAAATGGAACATCAACCTAAATGTAAGAGCTAAAACTACAAAATTTTTACAAGAAACCTAGGCATAAGTCTTCACGATAGTCAATTCATCAATGGTTTCTTAGATAATATGATATCAAAAGCACAACTAACAAAAAAATAGCTAAGTCGGGCTTCATCATAGAACTCCATTGGGAAAATGAAATGACAACACAAGTAATGGGAAAAAATTTTTGCAGATCATGTATCAGGGACTTGTATCTAGAATCTGTAAACAATTTTTATAACTCAAAAATGAAAAGACAATTCAATTAAAAAAAATGGACAAAGAATTTGAATAGACACCTCTCCCACAAAGATACATAAATGGCTAACAAGCACAGGAAAAGATGCTTAATATCATTCATCATTAAAGAAATATAAATCAAAACCATGATGAGATCACATTTCACACACACTAGGATGGCTACAATTAAAAAGACAATAGGAAGAGTCGAAAAGGATGTAGAGAAATCAGAACCTTTGTACAATGCTAGAAGGACTGTAAAATGGGAGGGCTTTTTTGGAATAAATTTGGCAGTTTCTCAGAATGTTTGACACGGTGTTACCTTATGACCCAGCAATTCCACTTCTAGGTATACAGCTATGAGAAATGAAAACATACGTCCAAAAAATGTGTACGTGAATATGCATAACAGCATTATTCACAATAGCTAGGAAGTGGAAGCAATATAAATGTCCCTCAACTGATGAATAAATAAATAAAATGTGTTTTATCCATATGTGGAATATTATCGGACAACAGAAAGGAAATATGTCCTGATACATGCTACAACATGGATGAACTTTGAAAACAGTGTACTAAATGAAAGAAATCAGTCACAAAAAGTCACCTATTGTCTAATTACATTTATTTATTTATTTATTTATTTATTTATTTATTCATTCATTCATTCATTCATTCATTCATTTAATTTTTGAGAGAGAGAGAGAGCACAAGCGGGGGAAAGGGCAGAGGGAGAGACAGAGAGAGACAGAATCCTAAGCACGCTTCACACTGACACGGGGCTTGATCCCACAACCCTGGGACTGTGACCTAAACTGAAATCGAGAGTCAGACACTCAGTTGACTGAGCCACCCAGGTGCCCCTAATTACATTTATATGAAATATTCGAAATAGGCAAATCTATAGAGGCAGAAAGTAGATTAGTAGTTGCCAGAGGACAGAATGCAGACCAAACGCTAATGGGTATGGACTTTCATCTTGGGGTCCATACTGACATTATGTAGTGGTAATGGTTGCACAATTTTCTAACTATACTAAAAACACTAAATTGTAGTGTTTAAATTGGTGGCTTTTACGGTATATGAATTTTATCTCAATAAAGCTGTTATTAAAAAAAAAAGGCAGCAGCAGCAGCGGCAGCAGTTTTGTAGATCTCCAGGAAATCAACAAATAAATAACTCAAAAAAATTTCTGTTTCCAGATTTCCAGAATGAAGGAGCCCATCAAGTGCCCAGGACAATGGTGTTAGGTGTAGGACTTGATTTTACCCTACTTGTAATTAATAAGTTAACCTGTTATGTTTCATGGGTATAGACAGAGGATACAAGACTCCTGAGTCAGAGGGGCACCTGGGTGACTTAGTCGGTTGGGAATCCAACTCTTGATTTCTGCTCAGGTCGTGACTTAACAATTCCGCTCACATGAGCTTGCTAGAGATTGAGCTCCGAGGCGGGCTCTATGCTGACAGCACAGAGCCTGCTTGGGATCCTCTGTCTCCCTCTTTCTCTGTCCCTCCCCTGTTCACATGCTCTCTCTCTCTCAAAAATAAATAAATAAACATAAAAAAAAAAAAGACTCCTGAGTCAGAGATAAAGGACTTTATTGCTCTTGGAAGAGCAAACATCACAAGCATTGACATGTTTGTGTCAGTTCCCCTTGCCCCCACGCCTCACAGGGACATTGCACACGTAGGCAAGGAACACTGTGCTTGAGGACCCGATGCGTCTACAGGAAGCAATAAGGAGCCCTGCTCTTTTGTCCTGGATGGAGATGTTGTTCATTCTTCAAGGTTGCTCACTGAAAACACAATCTTGAGAAATGACCTGGTTTTAGGGTGGGCAAGGCCTGGCATTCTTGGCATACTCCACAAGACCTATAGGAACCTAAGCAGTGTCTCCCAATGAATGGATGATAATGAACAACACCAAGGCACATGGTTGTGGAATTTTAAGACACTTGGGACAAAGAAAAGATAACACAGGCTACCAAAGAGGAAACAACTAAAATGGTATTGTATTGGATTTCTCAACAACCACTTTGAAAGCTACAAGATAACCGAGCAGTGGCTTGTAATTTGTGAAAGTCATTTCTAGAATTTTACATCCATCACCAGAATTCCATATCCAGTCAAATTATCCACCTTTGAGAAAAAATAAAGGCATCTGCAGAAATTCAATTCTTGCACAATTTTCCTCTCATGGACACTTCCTGGAGAATGTGTTCTACCACAATGAAAGAACAAACCAAGAAAGTAGAAGGTGTGGGATCCAGGAAATAGAAGAACTAATCCAGAGGGAATACTCAGGACTAGGGTGAAAGGGGACCTTAACAAGACAAGTGTGTACGAGGCTAGGACTAGAGCAGATCAGAAGGGTCACGGAGAAGGTGAAATGGAGACAATACTCAATTTTTAAGATACTGATATTTTAGGGGCATCTGGGTAGCTCAGTCGGTTGAGTGCCTGACTCTTGATTTCAGCTCAGGTCATGATCCCCAGGGTCATGGGACTGAGCCCCACAGTAGGCCTCTGCACTGACAACAGACACATGTTTGGGATTCTCTCTCTCCGCCCTTTTCCCACTTGTGCATGTATGTGTGCACGTGTGCTCGCTCTCAAAATTAATGAAAACTTAAAGATATTGATAAATCAAATTACTGAAAGAAGATTCACATAATTTCAAAGTGCCTGAGGTTAAATTAGCGTGAAGTACCTAGAAAAGAAGACAAGGAGAAAAAGGTGTTTATTAACAACAAAGAAACTAAGGATTTCAGGAGGAGAACAGTAATCACAGCATAGGGAATGGATGCTACAATGTGATGCCCAGATTACCCACCAGCACCACCCAATCCAAGTCAGAATCCCCCCAGCAGCTGGGAGTGCCCCCTGCTGGTAGCTCACAGCTGTGTCTTTCTGGAACTTGCCCTCAGTCTAAGGGACCTGCCTCACGAAAGGTTAAGCCTCTTCCCCAGGGATAGCCAAAGACTGGTCCGTGTGCTGGCACAAAGGCCGACCCTATCTCAATTTTGGGTAACTACGCAAGCTAGCCCAGCACAGAGATGCGCCAATCTGCATCTTGCACCCCCACAGGTGCTGCTGTTCCAGGATCACTCCCCAGTAAACACTGGGCACGAATCTCCGTCTCAGGCTCTGGATCCTGGAGATCTGACCTAAGCTAGTACACCATATGGCTCAGCTGTGAGGAGCGTGCACATAGTCATGCCGTAACGATTCTAAGGTAACTATTCTAGCCTAATTACATAATTAACTCGAGGGGGTGTGGGGT
Organism: Neofelis nebulosa; assembly: GCF_028018385.1. Classification (NCBI taxonomy): domain Eukaryota; kingdom Metazoa; phylum Chordata; class Mammalia; order Carnivora; family Felidae; genus Neofelis; species Neofelis nebulosa. The sequence goes on from NC_080788.1 coordinate 35,012,740, forward strand.
GGGGAGTGTGCACACGTGGGGAGGTAGGAGAGGATGATGAAAGCGGATTCCATCCTTGTCTTCAACAGAACATATTTGAAACCCGAGAAGTTCACAAGTAACAATGTAAGCAGTATTCATAGATACGAAGGTAAATCAAAAGAACAGCTAAAACAGCTGGGGAGGAAGAAATACTGGGGGAGGGGCAACGTTTGTAGAACTATTTGTTTCTGTGAATATACACATGGATTAAATGATAAAAGCTAGGGGGCGCCTGGGTGGATCAGTAGGTTAAGCGTCTGACTTCGGCTCACGTCATGATCTCACGGTTCGTGGGTTCGAGCCCCGCATCGGGCTCTGTGCTGACAGCTCAGAGCCCGGAGCCTGTTTCAGATTCTGTGTCTCCCTCTCTCTCTGCCCCTCCCCCGCTCATGCTCTGTCTCCCTCTGTCTCAAAAATAAAATAAACATTATAAATAATAATAAATGATAAAAGCTAATTTTAAAAACGCGTAAAAAATTCAGGTTCAACAATTCAAGTTCGCAGAAACGGAGTCCTTGTGCACAGTTTCCGTGGATGGTAGGCTTCTTCCCATCTCTGTTCAAAATTAACACAAAACTGTCAGACTTCCCGCCGTCTTTTCGGGAACGTTGCCTAAGTGCGACAGCAAAACAAAATGTTGCTCTCTAGGAAAGCAAAACGTTGCTGCAGTGTGGAGATCCTCGATTCTAGCTAGTAGATCCTGGATTTAAGCTAGCTTTGCAACTTCGGAGGTTTGCATTAGCCAGTGAACAAGAGTGGCAGCAAACAAGGTTCAAACCTTTGCCAGAACTGCACATTCTCCCGTCCTCATGCAGGGAGAAATTTTCGGGTGAGGAAAGAGGAGAGATTCTGTGACTAAACACACGAGGCTATTCTTAGAGAACGGGTAACATTTGTGCTCAGTTTCGGGTCCATTCAAACTTCACAAGTTCACTCCAAGTGTAGCACCCAAACCTTCAGTTCCCAGGCTCAAGTTCCGTGTTTTTTGGTGGAATATAGGATATCTCTGTTCAAGAAAAGCAGCCTCGTAAACGCAGCTCATAAAACTCGGACGTGTCAGGGTACTTACCTAACACATGCTGATGAGTGAAGTGTAAACGAATTAGAAACACGTGGATGCAATGTCTTACGTGTACGTGCAGGGTTGACATAAAATAAAAGGGGTTTGCTCAAAGGTGGGGGCAGGCTTTGCAGCACTGGCTGGCGGTGAATAATCCAGGGCACAGCCAAGCCAGACTTGACCTCTGCCAACTGCATTATCTACGCAGCATTCCTCTTGTTTATGACAAAGGATCTGCCTGCCCTTGAACTCCGCATTCTGGACTAGACGCGGGTGATTACTATTGAAGCTGCTTTCCCCCAGACTGCATTTTCCAGGACAAAGTTATGGAAAATAAGATGAGGAACATGTCTCTAAGACCCCAGACGCTTCTCTGGAATTAGAAAACTGGTCTGAAAAAATCGGAAGAGAAGAGCGACGAGACTGTCTAATTCTTAGCCTTTCCTGTTCTGAAAGGGAAACTGTTTGGGGCACACTCTGTCATTAAAACTTAAATGCAAAAACATGCAGCTTATCAATTGCTAATACCCCTAACCTTCTACCCCGCACTTGTAACTATATCATTTAAACTTCAGAAGTTCACATGCAGCGCCCCGTTCAATCTTACTTAACTGACAGCCTTGAAGATCTAAATGACTCACAGTGAACAGAAATGTCTTTTTGTAAATCCTGAAAAAGTATGGGCTCGATGTTCCACAGACGGTAAATTCCTCTTAGCATCGTTGCTCACACTTAAACACAGTTCGAGTGTGCGACACTCGAATGCCAAGTGCCAGCATATTCGGAAATGCCAGTGTATTCGGAATCACCTGGAGGTCTCGCCAAAGCACAGACTGACGGACTGACTCCATGCCTACAGTTTCTGATTGATTAAGTCTGGGGTGGAGCCCCAGAATCTGCATTTCTAACAAGTTCCCAGGCGATACCACTGCTGGAACCACACTTGGACAACCACTGCTCTAAGTGAGGCTATTGAATCGGGAAGGAGAACCCAGCCAGCAACCACACCACTGCTCAACACCCTGGGGATGCACCGCCAAAGGTGCCATAAAAAAATGATGTGCGACTGGCTAAATAAAAGGTTACAGTTCTACCCAGGCAAGCCGGCCTGTCAAGACTGCAACCTTCAGGAGGCCTTGCAAGAAGGAAGTTCCCTTCTGAGCTGTACAGCCCATGCTGTGCAGAAGGCAGAGAGAGAAATGGAGCTTCTCTTTCCTTAGCATCTGCATTTGGATCTGGCTGCCGACCCTATTCCCATCTTTTATAATTTTTGTATACCTACTGTTTATTGAGCACCTACTGAGTGCCACGCCCTTCGCTGATCCTAACTCAGCTAATCCTCACCTACGGGGGATGAGGGTCAGGCAAGCTCAGTGACTTGCTCCCGAAGCAAAGGTGGTGGGCGGCAGAGCTCCGAGTCGGGCCCAGGTCTGTGGGACTCCAAGGTGCCCGTGTTAACACTGCACCACTACCCGCCCACTCTGTGCTGCAGCCCAAACCTGTTCCAAACTGCTGCCCTGCCAATGGGTTACAGCTGTGAACCACTCACCCCAGAGTCACCTACTGGTGGCTGCTAGCATTTCTTGGCTACCTGAGGACCTTGTGTCTCTCTCAGGATGGCCAGCTAAAGGAAGCCGGTTTCCTGCCTCACTCCAGTGCCTCCACAAAGTGGCCTCAGCTTCTGTTGCGGGTTTCTAAGGCTGAGCACCATGAGTGACTCTCGGTGGGCCCTCTCTAACTTCAGGGTGGGAGCAGCTCACCAGCAAGACCAAAGCATGATTAGAGGGTTGGAACTTCAGCTCCACCCTGACCTCTGGGGAGGGGAAGGGGCCAGAAACTGGGTTAATCACCAGTAGCCAATGATTTAATCACTCGTGCCTACCTAAGGGATCCTCCGTAAAAACGACAGGGTTCAAAAGTTTCTGGGTTGGCGGAACACGCCCTGGTGCTGGGAGGGTGGCGTGCCCACCGAGGGCCCAGAAGCTCTTCGTGCTCCTTCCCTCACACCCCCCCGCCCCGTGCATTTCTTCCATCGGGCTGTTCCTGGGTTCTATCTCCTTTAATAAACTGGTGACAGTAAGTAAGCTGTTCTCCTGAGTTCTGTGAGCCATTCTAGCAAATTATCGAACCTGACAAGGGGGGGTCATGGGAATCTCCTACTTGTACCCAAGTTGGACAGAAGTGGGTATAACATGGTGACCCACTACCTGTAAATGGTGTCTGAAGTGGGGGGCAGGCTTGCGGGACAGCCCCTAACCAATGGGGTCTACACTGACTCTGGGTAGTAGTGGCAGAACTGAATTCAATTGTTGGACATCTGGTTGGTGTCCACAGAGAATTAGAGAATTGCTTGGTGTGGAAAACTCACACATTTGGTTTCAGAAGTGTTGCGAGCAGAAGCAGATCTTGTGTTGTACCTGCCTTCTTCCCATGGCTTCCAGCTTCCAGTGAGGGTCTAAGCCTTCTGCTGGTGGAAGCCAGGCCATCGGCTGGGTTGCCAACCACTGATACACCTTTCTAGGGCACGCGGTCACTTTCTTAGGGACAGGATACATTTCTGCCAGGGCAGCAAGCACTCGAGAAACCTCTTTCACTCCCTTTATCTGCTCTGCCACCAGGCTGTCATTCATTCATTCTGGATTCTTCTCTTCCCCTTCACTTCTCCTGCCAAGCCCCAGCCCAGGTCCTCATCAGCCTGTGCCAGAAGGGCTTCACAGTCTCCTAACTGGTTTCCCGGATTCGATCTCCCTCCCTCCCTTCTCCCCATTTATCCATCTTAAGCTATATTACCCCCCAAAACTTCCTTCTTCAGGAAAGAGGCATGACCCTCTCAAGAACCTGTCCTAGCCCTACACTCTTCTCCCACGAATCCTAAATGACCACCCTCCCCACTCCAATGCCCTTTCTCTGAATGCCCCATGCCCCTGCCCCCACCATGGCTTTGCACTTCATCTTGGTGTCTCTCACATTCTATTCTCTGCTTAAACAAATTCTACCTGACCTTCCAGATGTGGCTCAGTCCACCTGCTCCCGGAAGCTTCCCCAGACTATACCCGCCCCACTGATCTAGCAATCTCTACTCTAAATAGAGTTTCACACCTAGAAAGAACCTGACTATCACTTAATTCTCTCAATTTACACAGCAGAGAACGGAAGCTCAGGAAAGGGAACACATTTGCCCAGAGTCATACTGTTCATCAATGACCTCAGCACACTTAAAATGCAGAGGAACTTCCCAATTCATAATAACGATGCCTCACAGGGCTAGTTAGGTAGTACCCGCAGCGTACCAAGTGCTGTGTGAGACACCGCCCGGGCATTATTCCCCCGTATCCTCACAACTCCGCAGAAGAGATATATTATTGTTATTATCCCATTTGACAGGTGTGGCACCGAGGCCCAGAGAGGTTAAGTACCTTGCTAAAACCTGCGCCACTAGAAAGTGGTGAAGTCAGCAGGGTTCCAACCCAGGTTTGACCCAGAAGCTGAGTTCTGACTCATTGCCTACCGAACCCTTACTTCTTTCATCTGAGTACAAAATTATCTCCCTAAATGGAAGCTCACTTCTCTGAGGTAAGGGACAGCTCATGGCACCAGGTATGGTGCAATGCTCATGCATTCACCCAAAAAATACTTAGTAGGCACCTACTGTGTACCAGGCTCTGTGCCAGGATCTAGGTATGAGCAAGATAACGAGGCAGAGTCTGTGTCCTCATGGGCAGTCCACATCCATTCATTTTATGAGTTCGTTCGCTCAGCCAACATTTACTGCGAGTCTACATTATTCTGGTACTATCGAAAGTGCCAAGGAAACGATAAGAAAAAGACACCGAGTCCTTGATCTAGCACAAGCGCACGACCAAGTCCTTCCCTGGTCTCACAGGGAAGGCAGCCGCTCGCTAGCCATTCACACAACCGTGAGACTGTAACCGGAAGGACGGTTTAGTGTGTGAAGGGGCAGGGAGGAGAGAAGGACCTTCCAGGCAGAGGTATACCCCTCTGGCCACAGCCGAGAGGCAGGAGCATGACCCACTCAAGGGGTGAGAGACGTCTCCACGGCTGACGCAGAAAGCGAGGGCAGATGTGACGAGATGGGTCTGTGGAGGCAGAGCCAGGCCACGCGAGACCATCGTTCTCACAGAAAGAAGGAACACACGTGTGTAGAGGTCTACGAAGCACCGCGGCTGGTGTTCCTCGCACGCTTCCAGAGAGCTGAACACAGAACAGCAGTAGCTTCCTGTTTGGAGAAAGTTGCTAGACACGTAGTCTCCTGGGAATCAGAGAGGCCGGCGTTGTCCGAGTTGCCCAACTTCTTTCTGAAAGGTTTCCTTTTTTCTCTCTTGTCACAGTAAATCTACAGCTGGAAAAAGTGACTGAAAACAAATCCCACTATGGAAAAAACGCCACGCTGTTCAAAACTCTTCAAGCTGTGGGACACGTAGTGTTACATCTTAACATGTTACATTTAATAAAAAATAAACGTTTCAAGGGCGTTCTGTCAGTAGAAGGCCGGTCCGGCCAAGTGTCAGGAAAGCAGCCTGACAGCTGCCTGGAAGCAGGAGGTCATAACTGGTTTCTTACCGCTTGGGAAAACACACATCTATCGGAGCGGATACGGACATATTAATATATGGAATATACACATATCCCTCCAGAAAAATGATGTGGCTGGGGTTTTTCCTTGTCAAGAACCGAGGACGTTGAGAGTTCTGAGAAGGAACTCAGGGCAGGGAACTCTGGTACAAATGCCATGGAGAGTAGAAGTCTCAGAAGACGGAGAAATCCAGAAGCAGAGGAAACGACTCCACCTGTGCAAGTGATACCCCAAGGAAGGTGGCTTGACTTCCCATCTCCTGCTATTATCATCTTAGCAAAATATGCACGGGCGTATATGCACGTGTGCATATGTGTACATGTGTGTATATGCATGTGTACCGCGTGTTACGTCGATGTGTGTATATAATGTACATATGTGGGTGCATGATATATGTATTATGTGTATGTTTGTGTATGCGTGTACCAGTTCGTGAATGTGTGTGTGTGTGTGTGTGTGTGCACATGTATCTTCTAGTCTCATGGCACCAGGCCGAAGCAATCAAGAGTGATAAAAACGGGGTGCCTCGGTGGCTCAGCCGATTGAGCGTCCGTCTTTGGCTCAGGTCATAATCTCATGGTTCGTGAGTTTGAGCCCCATGAGTTTGAGCCCTGCATTGGGCCTCTCTGCTGTCGGTGGGGAGCCTGCTTCAGATCTGCTCTTCTCCTTTCTCTCTGCCCCTCCTTCTCTCTCTCTCTCATGTTTAAGTAAACATTAAAAAAAAAAAAAAAAGAGTGATAAGGACACAACATAGGCTGGTCCATAAGATGGAAAAACTTCCTGCATGAATGTGTGGGCAGATGCAGAAAAATCCCCATGCCTGAAAACCAAGCAGTGGTTCTAACAAAAGCTCAGTCTTCTTAACACTTCAGAGCAGACATGGTAAAACATTGGAAAGAGGTTTCAGCAGAAAGAAAGTTTTGATGGCTTCAGGGAAAGAATTAATTAGTGTGACAAATTCACAGAATTCGGTGGGGGGGGGACCACAAGGGACCCCAGCTTATCTCTCAACGTTTGACAGAAGCCAGTGAGCTGGGCACTGCTCCTGTGAACTGCCCTTGCTCATTAGCAGATGCTTTGCGCCTGGGAGGCAGCGGGAGCTCAGCAGGTATTTCTTGAAGTGATGCTCTCTCATAGCATGCTCTTTCCCAGCTCTCTGGAGGGTTCTTGGGCTCAGCTCTCCCTGTTAGGGTTTAATAACGCCAACCAAAGAGTGACTTTCATCGTGTTGCCATTCTTATGACAGCCTTCCTGAGTTCTTCACTGTCCTCGGAACATTCACCTAACATGGGTTTCAAGGACATTGTTCTCCACAATTGGATCGCTAACTACTTGATGGTTATTTTCACTGTTCTGGAAACACACCACAGGCACTCTCACCTTTGTGGCTCTCTTTCTTTTGTTTACCTATCCAGAATGTCCTTGACATTCCAATACGCCTACAGAAGCCTCACCTTTAGCATATGTTTGTGAAATGCACACACATAAAAATTGTGGCAAGTGCTGTGGAGGCAGAGCCCACGAGAGAATGTGGATAGGGAAGTGAGTTCTGAACTGGAATCTAAAGGAAGAGTTAGTTTATTAGGGAGGGGATGGGAAGCAAGTCATCCTGAAGCAGTGGTACCAACCTATGCAAAGGCCCTGTGGCAGGAGGTGGAATGGAAAGAAGGTCAGTGTTGCTGGAGAGCAGAGAGTAAGACAGCCAGCAAAGGTGGCTCTCCTTTAAGTCCACAGTCCTCATAACCTCTTTGGAGTGGGCTGTTAGATAAAATGCAGAATGCCCAGGAAAAATTTTCAGATATATAACATATATTGCATGGGATATACTTGTACTAAATAATTTTTTTAATGAGTCTGAAATTCAAATTTAACTGAGCCTTCTTCATTTTTATTTGCTAGCAGCCTTACTCTGGATACAACCAAAGGACATATTTTCTATATAACTCATTTGTGTTCTTCATCACAATGGGTCTTATTTTTTAGCGGGCTCAATGTCTTTCTGTCTCTGATGACTTCAATCAGGGAACCTCAGAGCAGGAAAGGTCCTTCTGGGAACCAGCCAACCTGACCTCCTAACTCTCCAGTCAAGAATAGGAGGCTTAGAAAGGTACCCGGAGCTGCTCGAGGTCATAGATAAAGACCCCACTAAGGCTTCCTTCATGCCTACCTGCCGTGCCTAGGACAGCCCTGAGCACATTACAAAAACAGCTTCATCAATTGCCCCGTTGAATTAACAAGCTCATTTACATGCCTCTGTACAGAAGGGGCTGAATAGGCACAACCCCAGACAGCCAGGAGCTTTCCAAACAAAATAAACAGCAAGCCAGACAGAGAAGGGGCCATTTGCACATGCACAAACACGGGGACAGACACAAAGGACCCCAGCAAGTGGCTGCTTCAACCAGCTACATTGCTGCCTTTTCCTGGAGATTCTACAAGAGCCCAGAACCAAGGCTCTCCTCCGTGGTGGCTTGGTGAATTCACTCCTGCGTGGTGGCCCATTGGATTTCCATGGCAAGTGTGAAAAGTGATCATTTTTACGATGAAAACGGTGACCCTGAAGGGACTCACCAGCCAGCCTCATTTGTCCCTTTCAGGCCCCTGTTATTTGCTAAGAGACTTTTTTTTTTTCAGGCTCTCTCTGCAGGCAGAACACGTCCTGTCCAAATATGCACAACCGCCTGGAGAAAAAGGCAGGGCGGGTCCCTCCACCACTATTTACCAAACGAATGCAGCCCTCCACATTCAACTCCACTGAATGCTGGGGATAATCCCCCTGAGTAAGCTTGGCTTTCATTCCGGGGACTTTAAAAGACGTCAATCCATCCCAATCACAATCGAATGCAAGCATTTCACTTTCCGAAGACAAACAAGGATTTGGACAAATGAGAAGCGGAGGTTCCCTTGTGGAAGCATGAAAAGGGAATTCAGCAGCCCCGGCTCCCTCTCAAAGGAAGCACCGGGAAGGATGTTCTTGCTGTGGCCACACAAAGTGTGGCATGAGCTCATCATGCCAGAACCTAATTGAAACCTCAGGCTGGAACAGTGTTTTGTGATATTTGGGGGGAAAGGATGGGCAAAGACAAAGAGGGAGAACAAAGTATGTGTACAGAGGCAGCATGCAAAGCAGCCCACTTCTTGACTGTGGGACAATTTGGACGGTGGCCACTGAGTTAAATGAGGTGTAGCCTTCTTCCTCTCAAACTCACTGAGACCCAAAGCCGTTTTGCAGAACTCGCTGCTGCCAGCATCATGGCTCCACAGCCAAGGCCTTTCGGGCCCATTAGGACCTTCAAAATGCAGCTGTGTTCAGAGAAATGCAGCAGAAGAGATGCTGGTTAGACCTGTGGACAAACCGCCTAGCATTCGTGAATCTACCGACAGGCTTCAAGATAAAGGAAAAGAGCCGGGATTTTACATATCCTTCACTGGGTCTGAATCTGAGTCCTGTCACACACTAAGCTTGGGCACTGGACACATTATGTCCCTGAACCTTGCGTTCTCCCTGTCTTTTAAAGCAGGTATGCCAATGCTTACCTCGCAGACTTGCATGATAATCACGTAAGAGAACGCTTGTAAAAGCGCAGGCACTCAATGAACATTCACGTCCTTTCTTCTCCCCTGAAACTAGATGCCCAGGGAAGTGGTGGAATGTCTGCTTCTGGAAGCTTTACCCGAATCGCAGACACAGAACTAGCTACCTTTATCTCACGTGGCGACCCCTGGCAGGGGAAGCATGGGCTCGGCGGTAGTCCCCAGCAGTCCCAAGACTTTATTGAAAGTATGCCTTTGCTTGTAGGTCATTCATTGATGTTTGGCGGGCCCCAAACCAAAGCCCTTCTGAGCTGCCTCTTCCGTCAGTGTTCTTCGATAACTGTCGTAGAAGGATGGCCCAAAGCTACAAAATGCCTGGAGGAAGAGCCGGGAGGAAGGTCCTGCGCTTTCTGGGGGCGGTGCAAGACTCGAGCTGCTGGGCGGCCAACCCTTGGGGTTTGCCATTCGGGATCTCGTTACCCCATTTTCTTCCTTATGGTTCTTGCAAGTAGCCACCGGCAAGTTGCATTTCGTTCCTGGATGTGCGCAGAAGAATGGTTTTAATCTTCCTTCTTCGGAGCGTCTGCTGGGCTCTGAAGGGCCGTACTCTCCTGCAGTTCAACCATCAGCCACTGACACATGCAGGTCTTGGTGGGTGAACTCTGTCCTCAGTAAAAGTTCTCACCAACAAGCACACTCTGCCTTAATGAAAAATTTGTGAGGACAGACCTGGAAACCTGGAAAGAATGTGCCCCAACTATAGCCATAGCCAGTAAACCTCTGTGATATTGGCTCTTCTCCTCACTGCCCTACTTTACTCTGACCATGTAGCTATATCCTGACACTCTGGTTTCCTTTGGATAGACTGAGCCATCCATAATTACCTACAAAATTGGGGGAGAGACCAGAAGAAGAGAGAATTCTCCTTAAATGCCCAATATATTTTAAATGAAAGGATGTGATCTTTTCGACTGAGTGATCCAAGTTACTATCTATCTCTGTCTCACTTTACTCTGATCAGGCTCCAAGAAAAATTCCTGGATAATCCAAGAGTAAACTACTCCTCAGGGCAAAACACTGGCAAATGGGCAAGCACAAGTGTAGACCAAGGACAATCAGAGTGCTGCAGGCCAGGGGGACGTTATATGATGGAGTAGACACAGGAAAACACAACATGGTAAAGGTTACACAGTAAAGGATAGTCAAATCTTCCACAGTTTGTCTATGCAATCTGGAAATTTTCCAGTGGTTCTACCCATATTTCTACATCCCCCCTATTCCCCCCCACCCTGCCTTCCTTGTCTAGATAAAGCCATACAAAGAGTTCACCAAAAACAGATAGTTTCATGAAAATCAAAACAGATAACATAAACAGAGAGGAAATGTGACATAAGCTCTCCTAAACCTTTGGCTTAGATTCCACTGTGCCCATCCTGTGTGGTTTTTGATACTGGGTGTATAGCAGCAACGTTAGCATTTCCTGATTTGTATCATTTTATCTGAAAATGCAGGGATTGCTAAGAATACATTGTTCACTCTGTTTTATTATTAAAAATAGACCCAACATCTCACACCCATTGGGATGGCTATTATCAAGAAAGAAAGAAAGAAAGAAAGAAAGAAAGAAAGAAAGGGGAGGAGGGGGGAGGGAGGGAGGGAAGGAAGTTAGGAAATTAGGAAGGAAGGAAGGAAGGGAAAGAAAGAAAGAAAAAAAGAAAGAAAGAAAGAAAGAAAGAAAGAGGAAGGGGGAGGAGGAGGGAGGGAGGAAGGAAGGAAGGAAAGAGGGAGGGAGGGAGGGAAGGAAGTTAGGAAGTTAGGAAGGAAGGAAGGGAAAGAAAGAAAGAAAGAAAGAAAGAAAGAAAGAAAGAAAGAAAGAAAGAAAGAAAGAAAGAAAGAAAGAAAAAGGAAGAGGGAGGAGGAGGGAGGGAGGAAGGAAGGAAAGAGGGAGGGAGGGAAGGAAGGAAGTTAAAAAGGAAGGAAGGAAGGAAGGAAGGAAGGAAGGAAGGAAGGAAAAGAAAGAAAGAAAGAAAGAAAGAAAGAAAGAAAGAAAGAGAAGGAAAGAAAGAAAGAAAGAAAGAGAAAGAAGGAAAGAAAGAAAGAAAGAAAGAAAGAAAGAAAGAAAGAAAGAAAGAAAGAAAGAAAGAAAAAGAAAAGAAAGAGGAAGGAAGGAGGAGGGGGAGGGAGGAAGGAAGGAAGGGAGAAAGAAAAAAGAAAAGAAAAGAAAAGAAAGAAAGGGAAGAGAAAAGAAAGGAAAAGATAAGAAAAGAAAAAAGGAAAGAAAGAAAAGGGCAAGTGTTGGTGAGAACAGAAGAAACTGGAACCCTGTGCACCGTTGATGGGAATGTAAAACAGTGTAGTCACTATGGTAAACAGTAAGGCGGTTCCTCAAAAAATTAAAAATAAAATTACCACATAATTCAGCAACTCCACTTCTGAGTATATATCAAAAAAAAGTGAAAGCAGGGTCTTGAACTGATCTTTGTAAACTTATGTTCATAGCGGCCATTACTCAAAAGAAGCAAAAAAGTATCAGCAACCCAACATAGAATAGTATTTCCAGGGGTTGGGGAGTGGGGAAATGGGGAGCTATTGTTCAACGTTGAATAGTTCTGCAAGACGCAAAGAGTCAGGAGAGGGGTTGCACAACAGTGTGAATGTACTTAACACTACTGAGCTGTACACGTAAAAGTGGTTAAGACGGTAAATTTTTGTTATGTGTATTTTGCCACCATTCAAATGTTTTTTTAATGTTTATTTATTTGTGAGAGAGAGGGGGGCAGAGAGAGAGGGAGACACAGAATCCGAAGCAGGCTCCACGCTCTGAGCTGTCAGCACAGAGCCCGATGTGGGGCTCGAATTCACGAACCCTGAGATCATGACCTGAGCCGAAGTCAGACGCTTAACCAACGGAGCCACCCAGGCTCCCCAACCACCGTTTTAAAAACATGGAGGCAACATGCCAGAATTCACTCAAACCTTCCAAAGTCTGCCCCTTCGCATATGGGGTATTCCAAAAAATCAAATGGATGTGGAGAACAAAGGCAAACGAATTATAGATAAAAGTGAATTTCCTTATAACCTGAAGCCCCATGACACATACTTGGGGGCCTCACAGAGTGTAACATTCCTTTAGGAACTCCAAACTCTTTTAATGTTAATGCTTTTCTAGAGGGAAAAAAATTACCTTAGCCTGACAACAGCTAGGCCACCAGGATCCAGTGAATCTTTAACATATGAAAGTCCTTTTGGAAACTTCCCCTTGTCTTTACCTCCCCCAGCTCCCAAATATATAATCAATTGCTCTGCACAATCCCAGTACTTTCTGCCCATGGGGTCCTGTCCCTGTGCTTTAATAAAACCAGCTCTTTGCACCCAAGACGTCTCAAGAATTCGTTCTTGGCCGTCAGCTCCAAACCCCAACATTTCTACATCAAAGTTAACGCTCTAATGAAACTATAAAGTTGTGACCAAATTCCAGTAACTGGGATGATCTCTTAGCAGGCCACTCTGCCCTACATAGATTCGCTTGCTGGTTTCTATTCTTCCCCTCTTTGTGTGAGGCTGGGCATATAGCAGTAGCTGAATAACAGAGAACCTTTTGGAAGGGTGTGCATCCTGGTAGATGGAAAAATCGGTGGTTCTTTGCAAACAGAGAGGACATTACTGACCCCAAACCATTTTAAAGCGTGCCTGAAGGTTGCTGTGTTCCCCATTACTGGGGATAAATTTTCATCACTCCACCCATATCCCCCCCTACTATAAAGGGCCTGGCACAGAGCAGGTACTCCATATGGGTTTGGTGAGCAAATTAATGAATCACGGAAAGGCTAAGGGGAGTGAAGCGAGCAGCTATACAGCAGAAACGTAAGAAGCCCTCAAGAGTGTTAAAAACACAAATTGATTGCCTCTTTCTGGACAAATTCAAGAGATGATTTATGTGAAACAAGGTAAAGTAAGTTCTTGTTTAAGTCTCAGGTTTTCCTGAGAATGTGTGATATCCTGAGTCCAGTTTTGATTTGTCTTCTGTGTATGCGTGTAAACCACAAAAGCAGTTAACTGTCGATGGGCAAAATCACAAATGCCTCTGCTTCTCCCAGGAGAGATTAAATAGCTCTAGGTTGAGGGGGAAAAAAAAAAAAAAAAAAAAAGGAAGATCAAAAAAAAAAGATCCAGACATCCCTGGCCAGCAGGCAGCAATAGGTTCCCCCTGGCCAAGGGAGGGTAACCTTTGCTTGAACTTAGTGGAATGCGGGAAACAGGTTCCGGGCGGGGAAGAAAATCTCTACAACACTTCTAAATAGTGCTGACCAGGATTCTGAGCCACATGCCTGAAACTCCCCGACCAGACCACAATATTTACTTCTAAGCCTTTGCTGTGTACACTTCTAATTAACAACAACAACAAAAATGTTTCTTTTTTTCTTTTTCTTTTTCTTTTTTTTTTTCAAGGATAACACATAAAGCAAACTCAGGTCTCTTCGTATGACTGGTCCGATGCTTTTAGTAAAAGAATTTGGATACCAGGCAACACAATGCATGCCCACCGACCCATTCATTGTCCTCCACAAATTATTCTAACATCTAAACGAAGAGTAGAACATATTACGGTTTTCCTGAAGATGTCTTTGAATGAATTCTGAGTTCTTTAAAACAACAACAAAAATTAAAAAATAAAAATAAAAAAAATAAATAAAGCAGCAGCAACAACAACAACAACTCATTAGGAAAAAGACTTTGGGGAAATAAAACATTATGTCCTTTACCCCTAAAGCCATGTAGTCTATCTATGGCTACCCCCTACATAAGCCCTAATTCATGGGTACCACTTTCTAGGTTTGGAGACAATCACCAACCACAGCATCCTCCGCAGATCTGAAAATGTTTCTCTAATACCTGAGATCACCCAGACAACATTGTCTGTCAAAAAGATCCCATTCTATAGCCACTCAGGTTTTTTTTTTTTTTAATGTTAATGAGTTATGCCTAGCAGCTAGCTTGCAATGCACAGCTATTCAATGCTTCAAATGCAGATAAAAGCATCCTGCCCAAGTCCTCAGAAGCCTCAAACAAAATGCAAGCAAGCTGTGAAAACAACTTGACCCTATGCCCAAGGCCGCCAGGGAATCTCTAGGGACCAGGGAAAGGAAAAAAAAAAAAAAAAAAGACAACATAAACAAAAACACAAAACCCTGAAACCTTGACTTCTAAAGTAGCAAGTATTGTAATGCAAATGAATGTTGATTAAAAGGCAAACAGAACCCTTTTCTGCCTCTGGTTTCCAAACACAAAGCCTAGAAAACAGATGATTTTTGCCAAATCCTCCCAGATCCAGAGGGAAACAACTGGCCAAGGCTTTCATTACTTAAAAAGCTTACCCCCCACCCCCACCCCCACCCCCGAATTAGGGACCTAGGTAATGCTGAAATTTTCACTTCAAAAGTGTTATGTACATAAAGATTGATGGGGGTCTATGTATTTTAGGGGTTCTGTCTTGTGTCTCACTTAAGAAATGAAACCAGGGAGTCTGGGGCTGGGTCCCCCTGTCCCAACTTCTCTTTCACATGGTAACATCTCCATCTGCTGGAAAGTTAGATGCCTGCATTAAAGGCAGATAATGAGTGTTTTATTTACCTATAAATCTAGGTCAGATTTCCATTTCCATTTCCTGTTTGTCTGTAGTGCTACTTTATTTTATTTAAAACATCTGCCTGTTTTCCTTACTTCCAACACCCCCGGAGACTTGATCCCTATGGCATTTGCAGTATCTCCCCTGCCCCTACTTGGTCCTCTCCCCAGGGTCTGAGCAGGTCCGTGAATCTTTCTTCAGCCGTACATCCGCCCTCCGGTTAGCCCTGAAACCCTTCTCCGAATGTGGATACCACTGACCTGGAGGTCAGGGGTCCCTGTCACCTTTGGGCTGGGCTGGCATTCCTTTTAACTAGGATCTTAGCTGTTCACAGCATGAGCTCTTTTATTTGGCTGGGCAAACTATTAAAGAACCGCCTGTTTTGTCTTTGATTTTAAAAATAAATAAACCCACAAACATTTCGGCCCTGAGGACAGGGCTGTGTTTGCCACTCTCTTGTTTCTGGCATCTGCAAGGTTCTTGCTTTTCAGGACACTGGAGTTTCATCCCACCTTGGCCAGGCACCCACTCAGTGAACAGCCCCAGGAAAGGCTTGTGCACATTGGACACACACACACACACACACACACACACACACACGACTTCTTGTCTGTCATTTCTTGTTCTTCATTAGCTCCTTCAGCAGCACTTTCCTCTTCTTCCTTGGGAGCTTCATCGCCACTTGGCCATTGCTCTCTTTAAGGTAAACCGAGGTACGAGTCTGTTCGTGAATTACTGCTTGCTGGTGTTAAAGGCACAGTATGAGCCTGAGCAGGACTCTGGGCTCCCATCTCCTTCTCTGTACAGTGAGGGCACTGGGAGGCTCTCATAGGCCGATGTTATTCATGACGGCAGAGGAAAGAGAGGTGCAGACAAGGGAAGAAGCCATGTGCTTTAGTAGTCTCTCGAAAGCTACGGACCTGACGGAGTCAGAGGTTGGCAAGGAAATAAAAGCGAGGCTAGTCCTGTCCTCTTCTTCAGAATGGAAGGCTGCTGAAGGACCAGCTAGGTATGAGAACGCCTGACTCTAAGAAGCAGTGGTCAGAGAAGCCTGAGCCTAACCTCCCTCCCTCTTCCCCGAAGAGAACTTACACATGCCGCAATGAACAGGCAGGCCTTCCGCTAAAATGTCCCCTGAGAATGGGACAGTGAGAAAAGCCTCAGACCGGCCCCCTTCCTCTGTCTCCCTGTCGCTTTCTGTCTGTGTCTCTCTCCATAGCTGCCAATTCAGAGAAGCCCTACAAAGCTTTTGATCCCCCAAAGTGGTATAAAACTAATTGTCTTCTTCTGCCTGGGAGGTTGATTAAGCAGGGGCTCCCACTAATAAAAGACCCATTAAAATAATGGATTGATTATGGCCAGTACGTAAGCCTGTTCCATTAAAAACAGCAGGTTTCGAAGGACTGAGCCCAGGCCGCCAGCACTACGGGCACACGATTTCTGCGTGGCCCTGAACTCCTACTTGTGTGCCACTAAGATGCACGGTTCCCTGGGGGTCATGGAACCCTGTGTTTTGCATCGTTGTAGCCCCGACAGAGGTCCTCTCACACAACAGGTATTTGATAAGTGCGCGTCAAATTGAAATGGACTGGCCAGGGCCCACGCTACTGGTCCGCGCAGGGAGAGAAGATGGCTGGCCAACTACTTGTCAAAGTGCGGGCCCCTCATTCATCTGGTGGGAGCTCTCTGGGCCTCCCTCACGGTGGTAGAAAAAGGGTCCCTTCCTCAACACACTTTATTTCCCCTTGAGATAAAACTGTCATAATGTATTGATATTGTAAAGTCCCTTTACTGCCATCTGCCAGAAACCTGTAATAGTAAATATGCAAATCACTCATCTTTCGAGTCAACACGGCATAATAAAAATACGGAAAAAAAATAAAAGTAATAAAGATACCTACAGTGTAAAATGCCGCTCCCTTAGAGTAACCTGTGCAGTGCACAACCTGAACAACTGTGAAGGCAGATCATTTCTTTCAGGCATCTGTGTATCTAGCCTTGAAAAAACGAGCCTACGAGTTGGTTGCAAGTGGTAGAACAATTTACGTTCTGCTGCTTTCGTACTGGCTTTCAGAAGAGTTCATTATACAAAGAGGTAGGAGTGTGTTTGTATGTGTGGTTAGAGGGTTGGAAAGGGGGCAAAGGGGTGGTCACAAGTTAGATCACAAGGATTATAAAGGATGACTTCTCTCCCTCACAAAGTTCTCAGGCCCAGCAAGTCTGACCTGCAAACCTGTCTGCGAAAGGACTTCCCTGGAGATAAACTGTTAGTTTAGGTACTAAATAGCTGTGCTGACATATAATGGCCCCCCTGCACTCTGGGTGCTGTCCATCACCCCTGCCCCCCCAGGCATGCTCATCAGGTCTGCTCATTCCCTGTGCTCTCCGCAGCCTACCGCTTCTCCCTCAGGGCTCCTCTGTCCACTGCTGTCCCTGCCACTGCGGTCCCCTGGTTGCTTTGCTATTGCGCTGTGCCTTCCCCAGTTCTCCTTCCTCCGGCCGGAGGCAGACATTCTCGGAGGGTTGTGCCTCAGAGTCCGAAGCTCCTTTTCCATTCCCTCCTTTTCACCAGGCTCCTGGGATGGGGAAGACCCACATTCCTATTAACCCCCACCTGGCACCCTACCCGCGGTCGTGGCTCAGCACCTGACCCTCAGCATCCCCACCGGGGTGTTGTGTTTTCACCTCAGACTCAAACTCTCAACTTCCTCCCACCTCTGCTCTTCCCCAGGGGACTGCCCCCGTAAGTGTGGGCTGCTGTCATTCCAGTCACATAGCTTCAAAGCAGGGTCACCTTTGACTCCTCTCTCCCTTCCGCCCTGCACGAAGTCGGCCATTCCCCTCAAGGGACTGCTCAATCCAGAGCCAAGCTCCAGAGCTGGGCGGTTAAGACCTTCCACGGTGTGGTCTTACCACTTGTCTGCCAGTGTTTCAATCCAGTGTGCCTCAGCATGGGTTCTAACCCAGCCAGGCTGGTCGCCTCCCGGAGCATGATCCTGCTTTTACATTCTGACATCTGTGCCTTTGTTTGCCCTGGAATCCCTTCCTTGGATATGTGGATCAGCATGCAGAGACAGCTAGGACTCAGAGTTCATAAAAATCAGCTGGCCTAGACTGAGAGAAGAGTTTGCAAATGAGGGCAAGGGGGAACGATTTGGTTTTGTTTTGTTTTGTTTTGTTTTTTTCAGAGCACATCAGAATTACATATGTCCAAGGGCAAAACCGAACTGGTCTGACCCAGCCACAGGAAGACTTGAGGACAGCTAGAAAAGGATCCCAGCTCAGAATGAGGGGTACGGGTCTGGTCAAACAGTGACAGGGCAGGCCGCCAATCAAGACCAAGAGGGGTGCTGGTCAATATCGTGGGGGGGGGGGGGGGTCCAGTGGCTAGTACTGAAGGCCCAATCATGGAGACACTAGTGTCAAGCGTCAGGATGCCCAAACTGGGCCCTGAGGCTGGGTCCTGGAAAACCAGAGCATGAAGGTCAGAACAGAACCTGTCACCAAACTGTCAGCCCTAAGCAGCACTGTCATCATCTCCCACATAAATTCAGGAGTGGCTCCAGATCAGAGGTGGCAGATATAAGGGACGTGAGCCCTCCCTACCCCTGTACCCACAGCAGACATCACTAATCAATCATGGTAGGTCTTCACTCCAGGCACAGTCATAGCCTCAGAATGCCTCACAAAACATCTCCAAATAGCCACTGCCCATCATTGAAAGTTAGCACATAAATAAATTCCATCTGTACGTGAGAGCTCATGGCCCAGATGCAAATAATACGTTATCATAGCAGCAAGGTATTAGGTGAGTAGTTCTTGGAGTTGGACATGCACCATGATCACCTGGAGGGTTTACTGAAACCCACATTGCCGGGTCCCACCTCCAGAGTGTCTGATTTAGTAGGTGTGGGCTCATCCCTTGGGGCCAGCTGGAATCCTTTCTCCTTGGCTTAAAATGCCCTCTTCCGACTCCAATCTCAGAGAATATCATCAACACAGTTTATATAAACTGTCGATCACCATGTATTTCACTGGGATTGACATAGACAGGAAAAGTCCACAAGCACAGAAAAGTCACGGCATGGGGAAGGAAGGCCATAGACAATTTAACAGGTAAGTACAGTTCAGTGTGGGGGGTGCTGCATTGGGGAAGCACAAGCAGCTGTGGGTGCACATAGCCTGGGGACCTCACCCACCCAGGCCTGGAAGGTCAGAGGAGGCTGCTCAGAGGGAAGGCACAGGCTGAGCTGGGGCCTGAAGGGTAAGGAGAAGGTTGGGAAGAGGGAGAGGAAACTCACTTGCTGCCTTAGGTTGTTGACCTTTTATACACACACACACACACACACACACACACGCACAGACACACTGCAGTATCTCCCCGTCTAGACAGTGACCTCCCCAGACAAAGAAATAATCTTTAATCTACACAGGCATTCCTCAGGTGCTTGGGCTCTAGCCCTCAAGGACATTTTTATTCACTGATTGAATGCATATATTTGCAACAGGCTGGAAGTGTTCTGTATTTAGGAGAGGAGAAGAGAGGGATGTGAGGACCAGTGGGTTTGGCTGAAACTACCTGTCTGCCCCCTGCCATGGGCTTTTGGTGATCTCTGTGGCTGTGAGGACTTCTCTCATACCAGCGAGAGAGGGGATTCGACATCCAGCCCCTACCATAAACCCTGCCTGCAGCCCAGTATGTTCGCTTGCACCCAGCAACATATCTGAGGCCGGTGATTAATGGCCCACGGCCCTCTGCAACCCCCACCAGCCCACGCCACCATCTGTGAACGGTCTCCTGCTTGAGTAATAGCCGTGTTTGGCAAATTGTTTTGTACGTTCATAAACAGAGATTGGGCGTTTTCCTCCGCTGCCTTCATTTCAAGTGATTAGGCTGAGCTCATTCCTGTAAGCAACATCTTTCCTAGAATTCAAAGCTTGAGGGTCAGGGCCACTGCTCAGCCTTAAGACACATTCTCCAGTGCAGCCTCTGAGGAAGCTGGAGGCAGGCCCAGCACTCTGATGAGGTCAAGGCAGCATCTTCTGACCGCCAAATTGGTAGACCATGACTCCTTCTCCACCGAGAACCACCATTTTTTGATTTGGAAATTTAGATGGCCATTTTCTAACCACGTCTCCTTTCTTACTGCACCCCCTTTATTTATATTTAGAATGCGGTTAGCTCATGTCTCACTTTAGGTGGGATAAGAAGTGACAGATATCCATCGGCCCTTCTTGTCTCACATCCGCCCTGGTCTCCCCAGAAGACAACACAACCTGACGCGCACTGAATGCTCAACGGATGGGAAATGATGCAATAATTAAGGCACTGAGTCAATGGTACATTCGAATGGAAGAAAATGAACCCAGGGTATTGTACAGGAGGTTACTTATGCTCCCTCTGCTTCCTCTATTTGAGAACCTCCCTCACCCCACAGTCAAGGGCATCAGGGGAGAAAGTGCAGCAGTGAGTGTGGAAACATTGTTTGCATCACCTGCCGGGAGTACACACAGGTCACCCAGCCCGTGTGCGCGGCAGCCGCTCCAGACAAAGGAAACACGTGCCTGTTCTTCCAGGTCTAACCTCTGACCTAGTCTGTATTTGAACTCAGTCTAGTGTTCACAGAACTTACCAAGGAAAGGGCTACGTTTGTTTTTTGTTTGTTTTGTTTTTTGTTTTTAATAACTGATTGCAGACCACCAGCTCCAGCATTTTAAAAACAATGATTTTGGAGGTGGGGGTGCTTGGGTGGCTCACTCAGTTAAGTGTCCGAGTCTTGATTTCAGCTTAGGTTGTGATCTTGTGGTTCATGAGTTTGAGCCCCGCTCTACAGGGCCTGACAGCATGGAGCCTGCTTGGGATTCTCTCTCCCCTCTCTCTGCCCCTTCTCCGAGAAGTTTGATCTCTCTCTCTCAAAAATAAATAAATAAACATTGAAAAACATAAAAATAAAAAGAATGAGTTTGTAATTCTCAGGGACCGGTGTGTAGCATTTGCTGGTGTATAATGCTTTTTTCAAGAAACACTCTCAATGGGAACATCCTCGTTCATAAACTGCCCGTGACTCACAGGATGGAAAGTCAGAGGCCCACTGTGTAAAGTCTCAGACTTTGAGAAGCAGAACTCACCATGACCATGAGAACCTCGGCCCTGACCCTTGCACTCCATGGGGAGGCAATCTGCCCAGAGGCAAGTTAGTGGCAGAGATGGGCCAAGAACTCACATGTCCTGCCTCACATCCAAAGTTGTATTAGAGGTGGGGGAAAAAAAAAACCCACACACACTCACCACCAGATCTTATGGATGTAGAAAAGACTCCCTGGTTGGCTGGGAAAGAAATAACAAAAATGAGTTGCGTTGCAGGTATGCAAATGTTTTCCATTGTTTGCTAGTTTGGTCATAAGCATCTCCTGAAAGTTTTTGTTTTAGCCACTGGGATCTTCTGTGTGTAAAAGACCCTGACACAGGAGCCAGGAAAGTCCAAGTGAAGAGAAAGCCACAGAACTCTACCCAACAACGAAAAAAGCGAACACATTTCTCTTCAAATATCCACGGACCAGTTACTAAAACTGTCCATGTATGAGACCACCATACAAACCTCACTATGTTCTAAAGGTTGGAACACCTTCAGGGCTATGTTTCTGACCAAAAAGGCAAAGAATAACACTAGAAAATTAATACTGTAGACTTATTTCGTAATCTATCCACTTGAAAGTTGTGTTCCTTTAAATAACTCTTTGATTAAAGAGGCCACCAAAAGTGAAATTATGAACTATTTAGAAGAATTAGTTTCCAGTCCCTGTCCTAACTCTATCTGAACACTTTTGGAAAAGTCCTATAATATCTCAATTTCCTTCTTTCTGAAAGGAGGTTGTTGCAAGGATCGAGATAACAACAAAGAGGGTCTAGCATAGGATACCTGTTCAACCAATGTGATAATAGTGGTAAGGCCAAGGTTTTGTAACTGGAAATTTTGATTATGTAGACTGGACACTTTAAATAACTGAATTGAGACTATGTAGTCAACTTCTAGTGGCCCCAGGAATTTCTATTAACTGAGAGTGATCAGAAGAGTCCTGGGGCCTCCTGTGTTTTCAACCAAGGGCAGTGAAAGAATTTCTACTGAGTTGCTTTGAAAAGGACAGTGAGACAGAAAAAAAGTTGCTGGTAATTATATCCTGTGAGTTTCCTGGCCAACTTGCTGGATGCACTTCCAAGCTAGATCTCTATTCCAACTAGAATCCACTTAGGGATGCTAGGACATCAAGGTTTCCAAAGGAATCCAAAAAACAAAAGAGACCACCTTCCATTTTATAAAGTCCCTTCCTTGTCCCCCTCCCAACTCCCCTGTATTTCTATGGAGTATTAGCAGCTTGTGCTGTTAAAGGCTATTGCTGGGAGAGAGGGAAACACACGGTAGAAGAAGGATCTGGAAGACATTACAAGGACGGAAAATGGCTTTTTACTAGAAGGGGAGACGTAGGGCAACTATGACTCAAGGACAACAGGGTAGGGATCCCAGGCAGAAAGAGAGCTTGACGGAGTGGAGAGGGCGCCCTGGAGTTAAGGCTCCTACTTTGAAGTCCTGCCTGGACCACCATTTTGGCAGCCTTACTACTGTTATTTCAACGACAGTGACTTGAGGTACAGAAGACTGACCACCAGCAGGCAAGCTAAGAAAGCCGGGAGCTAGAGCTTTCTCTGATTCACCTAGAAATCCTCATGCAAATTACTGAAGTTGTTACACAAAGTGGGCCATGGTTGGTGAGCTGTCTCTTCTCTCTCTCACTCTCTCTCTCTCTCTCTCTCTCTCTCTCTCTCGTGTGTGCACACACATACACACACACACAGAAACAATTTCATGAACTTGTAAAGTGAGCATCGTTTCCAATGGTCTGATAAATGATTTTTGTACTGTTTTGGGGGAAAGACAAAATCTGAGAGATGTCATTTAAGTGCCAAAATAATAGAATTCCTAGGATGCCTTATTGTTTAGGTGGAAGCAATGGGTCAAAATATTTGTGACTAGGGCTGCCCCCAAACCACAATTTAAGAGCTTGAAATAACCATGAATTCATATGTGCAATGTATGTTCCACTTATAAAACCCACTGCCAAATAAGCTTCAAACAATTTCATACAGTTTCCCACTTACTATGCCCCTTACCAGGACATGCTTTAAAACTCAATGCGATACGTGGCTAAGAAGAAAACACAAATGGTCCCAAATGATGTGATCAAAATAAATAAAATGAAACTGAATTCTATCAGTGCTGATGATCGTGCTGGGAAATCTGGAAATGCTGATGTATTCAACATTTACTCATCCATCAAGACTTGACTTCGTGGTCATCTCCTCCGTGAGGCCTTCCTGAACCCCCAGAGGGAAACTAGTATTTCCTGGAAACGGCCACCTGCCAATTCTCTTAGCAACTCTATGAGGTAGATGCCACCCCCTGCATTTGAACAGATAAAGAAACCAAAGCTCCGTTTGCTGAAGTAACTTTCCCAAGGGCACACTGTCAGCGTCCAGTGAGTGCCCCACGCGGAAGGGGGGAAACTTAACATGTATTACAAACTGCTATGAGAGCCAAAATGCTAAGTATTAAGATGTGTGCTTTCTCATTTAACACAGCGGCCTCTGAGGCAGTTCATAAGAGCCCCTAACCACAGGTGAGCAAACTGTTCCAGTCTTGTCCAACGACGCAGGAATGGTGAGTCGCGTGGCTGGGACTCAGAGGCAGGTCTCGAACTCCAGTCCTGTATGATTCCACGACACCACACTGCCCCTTCTGAAGCGGCTCCAGAACTGTCCACTGCAAGCCCACCTCTGCTGGCCAGAGGTCAGTCCTCTCCTCAAGTAGTGCCGGGGAACTTCTCTCCTCCCACGCTTTCTCCTTCCTCCTCCACAGCGGGCTCAAGAATCTGCCATGGCTGCCTACCACCCATCAAAGCGAGTTTGAAAACCTCCTGCTTAGATTTTAAGATCTTCTATAATCTGGAGTTTTCTGAATTCTAGTTCTTTCATACAACATTGTGAACAACTCTGGGGAAAAAAAAGATTTCTCAGTATCTTTTCCAGCAAATAATTAGCCATTGTTTCATAACCTTCTCCAGATCATCTAATTTGATAGGTCTGCACCTTTCACTGTTTTTAGCTGAGCCGTTTTACAACTCAATAAACTGCAGAAAACTGATAGTAATGGAAATACGTTTTGTCAGTGGAAATGCAAATAATAAGCCCTCCTTGCTCCCCAAGAGGCCAGTTTTACATGGATAGCAAATTCCTTTCAGCACCCCTGACGGCCTTCATGTGTGCCTGCTTGCTCCTTTTGAAACAGTTGTACCAACATACCGACTCCTTCGCTAATTAATGAGTCACATAAAGTCTTTGACACATGTTCATTTCATATTTGAAAGAGAGTCATGACTTAACCTTTTCTTAAAAAGTTCTTCCCTAACCTTTTCCTCTGCCTGAGCCACTCACTCTCTAGTCAGGCCTGGATCCCTCACTAATGTAGCAACACAATGTGTCTCTCTTCCTTCTTCAGTTCCCCCTTTCCCAGGGACCCCCTTTCCCAGGTACACATACCCATACACAAATGAATGCACACACACCAGGAACATCAGCTTTTTCCCAGAGGAAGACAGGGAAAGGGAAGAGAGCAAAAGAGAATATAACAATGAATTCAATGATAGAAAAAGCTATGAATTAGGTGATAGCAAGCTATGGCCTTTGGGTCAAATCTGGCTCTACACTCCTTTTTGTAAATAAAGTTTTACTGAAACACAGCCACATGCATTCATTGATGCACATTACTTAGGGCTTTTGTGCTACTGTGGCAGAACTGAGTAGTTACCACAAGAGACAGATTGGCCCACAACACCTACAATATTTACTGTCTGACCCTTTACAGAAAAAGTTTGTTGACTTCTGAGTTAGATACAATCTTTCTCCTTGACAGACTTTATAATCTTATGAAAGGAAGTGATGAGTATACACAGGTGAGAATACAAAAATGGCAATAAGTTAAGTGGGTTCCCAGGGGTGGAGGGTGGGGGTGACAAAACAGAATGAGGTGTTGAGTATGGATGAAAATGGAATTAACTGCCTTCAATAATTCTAATATAAACACCGAAGTCATGCCATGTAAATTATTATTTACTTACTACAATTTTTCTTTTTTATTATAAAATATGAAATAAGCATGTTAGAAGATAGTACGGAGGGCGCCTGGGTGGCGCAGTCGGTTAAGCGTCCGACTTCAGCCAGGTCACGATCTCGCGGTCCGTGAGTTCGAGCCCCGCGTCAGGCTCTGGGCTGATGGCTCGGAGCCTGTTTCCGATTCTGCGTCTCCCTCTCTCTCTGCCCCTCCCCCGTTCATGCTCTGTCTCTCTCTGTCCCAAAAATAAATAAAAAACATTGAAAAAAAAAAAATTAAAAAAAAAAAAAAAAAAGAAGATAGTACGGAATACTTAGGTACTGGGCTTAACTCAGTTTAATATTTTGTCACATTTATTTCAGCTTTTATTCTCCCTGTCTTTTTGTAATTTAGGAAGATTTGGCTGGGTTTCGTCTCTCATTAATTGACTGTAAAATGAAGGGGATCCATGGAATATTTATTCTACCCCCTGATCTGAAGAAACTCTTGGTGGCATAATGGTTTATTTGTTTGAATTTCTTGCCTTTGTTTTACCTCATTTTTATTTTTTTTTAAATAAGATTCAGATGGTTCAAAATTCTAAAGTTACAAAGGATTAAGCAATGAAATAGTTTCCTCCTACTTCTGTACCCCAGCTACTCATTATGAACCATATTATAAATTTCTTATGCTTCCTTCCAGGGACATTTTATATATAGTTAAACAAATATGTATGTATATTTATTTTTCCAGTTTCTTTTTCCATTTTTTTCCTACTCATCCAATACTTTATTTGGTAATCCATCCAGATCAGTATATGGAAAGTCTCATTCCCTTTTACCAAGATTTCATAGCATTCCTTTGTATGGATGAAATATAATTTATTTGACTAGTTTTCTTTCCAGAGCATTTAGATTACTTCCAATCCTTTGCGATTATAAACAAGACTACAATAAACGATCATGTGCATTTGTTGCTTCCTCTAGATATAAGAACATCTGTAGGCTGAGAAGTAGAATTGCTAGGTCATTTATAATTTGATGTGCATTTATAATTTTGATGGGTACTGCCACATTGTTTTCCATGGAGAAGGTACCAAAATTACACTTCTACTAGCAATGTATCAGAAAGCTCATACCTTCACCATCTCAGGTGATATTAGCCTTTCTGATCTTTGCTGCTCTAAGATGTGACAAATAGTTATCTTAATATAGTTTAAAATCGCTTTTTCCAGGGCACCTGGGTGATTCAGTCGGTTAAGCGTCCGACTTCAGCTCAGGTCACGATCTCACAGTTAGTGGGTTCGAGTCCCATGTCAGGCTCTGTGCTGTCAGTGTGGAGCCTGCTTCAGATCCTCTGTCTCCCTCTCTCTCTGCCCCTCCCCCACATGTGTTTTCTCTCTCTCTCAAAAATAAACATTAAAAAGATTTTTTTTTAAATTGCTTTTTCGGGGCGCCTGGGTGGCTCAGTCGGTTGAGCGACCGACTTCAGCTCAGGTCACGATCTCGTGGTTCGTGAGCTCGAGCCCCACGTCGGGCTCTGGGCTGACAGCTCAGAGCCTGGAGCCTGCTTCGGATTCTGTGTCTCCCTCTCTCTCTGACCCACCCCGTTCATGCTCTGTCTCTCTCTCCCTCTCTCTCAAAAATAAATAAAACATTAAAAAATCTTTTAAAAAAAAATTGCTTTTTCCTTGGTATAAATGAAACTGAGCATCTTCTCATACAGCTAAGTCATTTGCACGTGCATCTCTAAGAACTATACATTCAAGTACTTTTGGTCCATTTATTTTGGGGTTACTGGTCTTTTTATGGAGGGGGGGCAGGGTGGCCGTGCCATCCAAAGTGGCACGGCCATGATACAGTCTGGAGACAGAGAAGGAAGTTAGTCAATAAGC
The DNA here is from genome assembly GCF_028018385.1 of Neofelis nebulosa. NCBI lineage: Eukaryota > Metazoa > Chordata > Mammalia > Carnivora > Felidae > Neofelis > Neofelis nebulosa. The sequence continues at coordinate 35,039,611 of NC_080788.1, forward strand.
TTTTAAACTCCTTCCCAGATAAATAAACTAGGCTTACCCTTCAGTGGTTCCTTATTACCTAAAGAATCAAGTCATGGCCCTTAGTATGACACCCAGGGTCCTTCATGTTCTAGAAACGTCAAATAGCATGTACTACCCTACACCCCTACCCAGCTCCTGCCTCTTTACCTTTGCTTCTCAGGCCATTCCCTCCGTCCCAACATCCCTCCACTTCTTTGCCCAGATAACTTCAGTAGAATTGAAGATTCAGTTCAAGGGTCACATTCTCTAAGAAATCAAGGAAGATTTCAAATCTCTAAGAATTGATAACCGCAAATCATATTATATGCCTCTCTTCTGTACTCCTATGGGACCATGTGCGAACTTGTATTAAAATTATCTCTAAGGTATCCATCACTCCTAGTAATCTCTTCAAGGACAGGAATTGAGTCTTCTCTCCCCTTGTTCTTCTGGCTGAAGGGAGACAGTTTATAAACACTGACTGACTTGAAACTCCATAAAAAAATTAACCATATAATTTTGAACATGCCCTCTTGGGGTCTTGGTTTCCTCCTCTGAAAAAGGAGAGGGTAAGATTGGATGACTTATAAAGTCCCTCTTGGATCTATGAATCTGTGAACCAATGGATGGAAGAGGCATCTGATGAGGTTTTGTATGCTAGCAAAATACACAAGGGATTAGGAGCTGGGAAGAAAGTCAGAACTCAGTTAGGAGATGCTTGTACTGAACCAAAAAGATGAAACACAAGAAACTTGGATCCTACTAAGGTGGTGGCGGTAGGATAGAATGGCTAAGAGGGATTTTTTTTCTTTTTAAGCAAAGCATAGATAGGTCCCGACGACTGACTAGATAAAGATGGCAATCGTTGATTACTTCCTCCACTGTGTTCACATGCTGCTTCCCATCTCGAGATCAAGACTAATAACTGGTTCCACTGAATCTGGAATGACCTTAGTAACTTGCTTGACCAACGAAATGTGCTGGCAGTAAGGGTCTGGGATACCTAAAGCTGGACCGTAAGAAGCCTTGTAGCTTTCAATGGATCTTTTAGAGCTTGCTCCGGGGAACGTCAGCTGCTCTCTCAGAAATCTGAGGAAGCCCAAGCTCGCCACATGCAGGGGTCATGCAGGGAGAAAGACACCTGATCCACCATTTCTTCCTAGATCAGATGCCAAATATGCGAGTGTAGAAACCTTCGGATGACTCCGATGTCTGCCACCATCTGAATGTGAGTACAGAAGAGACCAGGCAAGAATCGCTCAGTTGAGTGGAGTCACCCCCGGAACTGTGAGTAGTAGCAGTGGTAGTAGCATAATAATCATAAATACACTGTCATTTTAAGTCACTCAGTTTTGGAGTGGTTTGTTATACACAAACAGCCAGAACCTAAAGAAACCAGCAGACACAAAACAGCAGAGCGGAAGTGCAGAAGACAGACTCTCACGTACGTGGCTTTCAATCCCAGCTTAGCTTACTACTGAGTGGCCCTCAACAAGGTTCTTAACCTCCTGAAGCCTCAGTTTGTTCATCTGTAAAACGGGATGCTTACAGTTCCTATCTCCCAGGGTTATGGTGCAAACCACTGAGATGACAAAGTGAAGTCACCCAGCATGGTGACCACGGCCTTCATTCAGGATGACTGGGAGAACGGTGGCATGAATGATGCGGAGGTGGGGGGTAGGTGGTCAGGAAAGAGTTTTAGGCATGTTGAGCCTGACATCCAAGGAGGAAGTCTCACACATCTCCCATGAGCTCTGGGCCACCTGGCGGTATCTCGGACGCACACGAGGTCCTCAAGACTAACCCGCCTGACTGATTCGCGGTAGAAGAGAAGAAGCAAAGGGCAGACCTAAAGGCGGGAAAAGGAGATGGCCGTTCAGACTGAAGATCATGTTAACTCGCACCGTATTAAAATACAGTACAAGGACTGTGCTTGCTACCGCAGAGCAAAATGGGTCCCTCCATCCCGCTAGCTGACGGCCTGTACCAAGGCAGGCTGGGTCGGACAGGACAAGGGAACCCATTTTCACCAGGTTTCCACTGGATGTCAAGCCCTGGGCTAAGTGTCCTCACATCCATTCTCTCTGAATCCTCTCGACAATCCTATTAGCATCACACTCATTTTACACGTAAGGTTCAGAGACTCAAAGGAGTACAAAGCCCCCAGAGAGTGAGTAAAGACGACGATGGCCATGCCGACGATGTTATGTAATACCAGGGGGAGCAGCAGCTGGCAGTGTTCGAAGCACGCTATGTTTATCATTTCGTTTAATCCGCACAGCAGCCAGAGAGGTAAATACTGTTTCCCCATCCGTTTCGCGGATGGGGAAAGTGAGGCACAGGAAGTGGCGTCTTTGCCAAGGCCACCCCCCGATCGGTGGCTAAGCCGGGGTATAAATCTATGCCATCTGGTTCCAGAGCTGAAGCTCCTGAAAGCCCTATGCTTGTTCGTGTCTGTCGCCCCGTGAAGCTGCCTCCACACAGACACCTATCCGACGGGATTTCTGTTGGACAGTTGCCCGAAGCCCCATCTTACCGCACGCCACCATTAAAGTACAGTTCTTAACAGTTACTAGATATTCCCTGGAGTGATAATCGAGGGATCTCACTGTAAGGGCAACCCTGTCATGGGAACTCCCCATTAAACCACCAGCAAGAGAGGCCAGGAGCAGAATTCAAGAAACAGCTGAGTGGGAGAGGGAGGGAAATGGACAAGACATCGCGAGGCGAGACCGACACCTCTGAGGTCTGTGGCCAAATGTGACTAAGCCCTTCAAAACCCAGAGAAGGGGGGCGCCTGGGTGGCGCAGTCGGTTAGGCGTCCGACTTCAGCCAGGTCACGATCTCGCGGTCCGTGAGTTCGAGCCCCGCGTCAGGCTCTGGGCTGATGGCTCGGAGCCTGGAGCCTGTTTCCGATTCTGTGTCTCCCTCTCTCTCTGCCCCTCCCCCGTTCATGCTCTGTCTCTCTCTGTCCCAAAAATAAAAAAAAAATAAAAAAAAAAAAAACGTTGGAGAAAAAAAAAAAAAAAAAAAAACCCAGAGAAGGGAGGCCCGGGGGGGGGGGGGCATGCTGTGAGGCACTTGTCTGGAAGAGTGGGAGGAGTTAGCCACCCCCTCCTCCAGGGAGGCCTCAAGGTTCTCCTTCCCAGTCTTGACAGACAGCAGAGCCACCTTTAGAGCCTGGTCCAAGTTTGAGGTATTTGGTAGGAATCACAGCACGGGGCCAAAATGAATGCCTTTCTCCCCCTACCTCTTCAAATCAGTAAGGCAATTGGTAGTGTGATGGGGAACAGGAAAAACCTCACGACAGATTATTTTACAGAATAACAGAACTCAATTGTTTTCAGACGGCAGAAAGGGAAAATCCATTTCCCGCCACATTTAATTTTCTCACTCTCTTTGCTTTATCCTTCCCAAATCTCTGTCCCTGCATCTGGAATGTGATCCTGATGTGCACTCCCCATCCTCTGCCAGAAAGGACTCCGGTTGCTAGATTCTGCAAGGCAGTCAATCCGGCCCCCGCCCGTATTAAACTGAGGGCCCAAGAGCCAGGAGGAGAGAGGGAGCAAGGGCGTGGGGCCCTGCGTGGCCTCGATGCCTCAAATACTTTCTCAAGACCTGGCAGCTGCCCCCGCCGCTCTTGGCTGTGCAGCCCACGCCCTCTCGGAGAAGTGGGGCTGTAGGGTGTCCCCCCCCCCGGACAGACTTGCTGAAACACACACCGAGGCGTGTGTCAGTTCCCGCCCGGGCCGGGAGCTGTAGCCAAGGAAACGCATGCCTCCTGGGCTGAGCCGTAGCAGGGTCAGCAACACCTTCATCGCCGAGGCACAGATGTCCCGCGGCACACCGCCTGTCCCACAAGCAGCAGCCCCCAAACTGAGGGGCTGTGAACAGTGAGCCAGCTGGGGTGGGAGGCAGGCAGGCAGGAGGAGGGGACGTTCCTTTGTTTCTCTCCACCTGCTACGCAACGATGAGCAGGGGCGTGCCGGAAAGTAATGGTCCTCGGCCCAGAGGCGGCAGGACACGAACGAAACAACTACCGCGCCCTGTGCACCCGACTTAGCACTGGGAGTCCTGACATGGCAACGCTCTTCTCACCCCAAAGGCACGAGGATAATACTTGTGAGGTGGAGAGAGCGCAGGCTGAGCTGGGCAGCCCCACCCCTCCGGAGCTCCCCTAGGCTGGCCCGATTGCCCTCCTGCATGCGGTTCCTTGGTGTCTTTGACTGTGTAGCACTGTTAATGTCCTGGGACACCCCAGGACACCCCAGAGGCCCCAAGCAGGGCACCCCAGAGCTTGGACCACTAGGGTCTCCTCTACCTCAGATTGCTTAATACAAGAAGAGTTACTGTCCCTGCTGAAACCTCCTCCCTCCCTCCTTCCCTCTCTCCTTCCCTTTCTTTCCTTCCCTCCACTTTCCTGTTCATCCATTCAACACATTTTCTTTTTTTTAATGTTTATCTATTTATTCTGAGGGAGAGAGAGAGAGAGAGCGAGAGCGAGAGAGAGAGAGAGAGAGAGAGCACACTGGGGTGGAGTAGAAAGAGAGGGGAGAGAGGGAATCCTAAGCAGACTCCACCTGTCAGCGCAGAGCCCGAAGCGAGGCTCAATCTCCTGAACCGTGAGATCATAACCGGAGCTGAAATCAAGAGTCAGATGCTTAACTGAATGAGCCACCCAGGGGCCCCTCAACACATGGTCATTAAGCACCTACTATGTACCAAGTATTTTTCCCAGGCTCTGGGAACACAGTAGGGAATGAGGTTGATGAGTCTCCACGCTCATCAAGTAATGTCCTATGGTGTCCCTACACACACACACACACACACACACACACACACACACATGTTGGACTGTAGTAGGTGTGGTGGAAAGAGCTGGAACAGGGGACCAAACAGGGAGTGACTGCACGGCCACTTTGGTCTGGGTGCTCCTGGAACGTGTTTGGGCCCCAGAAGCAACTATCTGCGGGGGAGTCATCAGCCTCGCTGGAAGACGACACTAAGTAGAACTAGACAGAAGAAACTAAATTAGAAGACTTTCCCCAGAAAGCCTTATGCTGAGACTTCATTTTTGGCACATGAAGAAAATACTTCTTCATGCCTTGACCCTGGGTCCTGCTGATGGAAACTCAGTCAAGCAAGAGCATCCTTCTTGGGCCCTGGCATCCGAGGCCCAGGCCTGGCCGCCCAAGAGCACATTCCCAGCTGAGCAGGGGCTGAGCCAGCACCTCGTGATCCTTCCCTCTTCCAAGGCACCACTGAACATGACATAATCCCGTGATCCTTGGGGCTATAGGTCCGCACTCGCCACAAAAAACAAGAAACATATCTCTGGGCTGAGAGGGCGATAAACCGACAGACATTCATTTAGAGCTTCTATTTTGAGTATACACACACACACACACACACACACACAGGAAAGAGGCAAATTTCAAACTAGCTGGAGGAAAGCATGTCTTGCCTGGAAAGTCATCAGGTTTGGAGGCCAGTTTCAAATAAAGAAGAGCTCCTTGGTGAGTTGGGTGTGAGGTAGCCAGGATTAACATTCAACCTTATGCATTAAGCAAGTTATATCAGTCTTTTATGGCTTGTGGTTTTGCTCCAGGAATACCTTTATTTGAAACATGATTTGGCCTGCAGTGCATGGAAATCTCCATAAAGAGGACTCTTACCCCAAACAAGGTCATGTATAATGAGAGAATCTAGCACAGGGCCCAGCTCGTGGCCAGCATTTAGCAAATGTTATTTTTGCTTTACAGAATATCTGTAATACTTTTGTGTTGAAACAACAGGATTCCCTGGGAGGAAAACAACTCTTAGATGCCATGCGTTTATCCATCCACCAAGCACGGGGACAGGCACCCAACAGGCACAGAAAACACAAGGAAGAACTGGAGGAGTGTGAAGTTTATAGAAGGACATCCTACAAGATGATGGGCTGGAAACACAACCAGAGGTTTATATGTGAAAGGCATTTATTGACCAGTACCCCCTCCGCCATCTTGACTGGGCAGTGCTGTAGGATTCATTTTAGATGGGGAAAACTTTACAGATAATCTAGTTCCCAAGCCTCAGGCCTGGAGAGATCATGTGGCCCACTCAAGGCCACGCGGTGGACCTACACATCGTCTGGTAGGTTCACCCGATGCCCATTAGCAAATGCGGGGGTGGAAATCACACTGGAGCCTCAAGTTTCTAAAGGTGAGATCTCATGGACCAAGCTCTGTAGCACTGATGGCTTTGCCAGGTACACAAGTGGCATTCAGTAGGTTTATGTTGAATCCACAGAGGGCATTCAGTAGGTTTATGTTGAATTCACCATTATGTTGAATGCTTTAGCTCATCAACTACTTCCTGAGCACAATTTGGAGGAGTCGGATCTGAGATCGAAATGAAAAGTCAAAGGTGCTTTCTGAGTCCTCATCTCTTATCCAACTGGGTTAGTGTAAACCACTCTGAGCTCCTGGACTCCCTCCTGGTTTCCCTCCCGGGTCCCTGGCCTTTCCTCAGTCCCCTTTGTCAGTCCCCTCTCCTCAATGGCCCCTTGGATGCAGCTACTCCCCCAGGGTTCCAACCATAGCATCTTCCCTCCTCAATCATTTGGCAATCTTGCCTGCTTTCTCTATTACACGTGTCTGGATCTCATTGTCTGCTCCCACATTTCGCACAGGCCGAGGTCGCATGAGAAGCAAATGGCAGAGGCAGGATTTGAATCCAGGCCCGACTCGTTCTCAACTGCATGGCTCCTGCACCAGAAAGCTGAGTAATGCCTGTTACTCGGTTATGGGACCCTCCTGTAATTTATATCCATACAAAGTCATTGCCAAGGGAGAGACAGGTCTGCTCCTCAGGAAGAATGGCTGGCAAGCATGAGGGCTTCAGATAAACTCAGACCATGTGTCTTCTGCCAGAAGTTTACCTTGTGGACCCATCATCAAAGCTTAACCCCGCTAAGGACTGCACGTAAGAGAAACAGTAACACCAGGCCCGATGGTCCTGGAAGTGTCAGTCTTTCCACATGAACATTCAACATGTTCTTAGTTGGGAAAGGATGCTACAAAAAGAGAGGACAGTAAAGTATCAACTCTGTTCAAATCACCAACCTACCAAAAATAAACGGACATGGTAATCTTTCTTTGTTTGTTTAATTAATAGGCCCCCTCAGGAAGCTAAAGAGGGAAGGTATGAGAAGTACAGGGCTGTCATGATTCTTAAAGGGGGCTTTTATTGGTTAGCTGCACAAATGTATCAAGAAGTTCCAAAAAGAATCAGTGACGGCAAACCGTGGGTGAAAAAGTCAAATGACAGAAAGTAGCAGGCTTCCCCAATGCAGACCAGAGTCGGCAAGTTGCCATGACTTAGCAGCTGACTCCTGGCTCAGTAGGGCCGCTGGAAGGGAGTAGAGAGACAGAAGCAAAGGCATGGATGGATCGGGGACACACACTAGAAAGGAAACTGGCTTCCATGTTGTGCTGAGTATAGTCTGGCCATGGAGAAAACCATCACCGGCCCGGGGAGTGGAACGAGGAAAACGCCCTCTCCGCTCCCTGGTGAGAATCCCGCTAAGACCCTGCAAATAGCTGTGGCCGAGAACTGGCGGCCTCAGCACAGATCATGAGAGCAAGAGCGTGTGTGAGAAACGTTTAAGTATTATTTTGAGATTATAAAAGGGTTGTTTAGTTTTTACACAAGGTAGAACTACAGAGCAGATGGCTGAGAGAAGCAGTAAGGTTGGAAGTCTCACGAAATCCATAAACTAAGGGAATAAACAGTATTTAGAGGGTAAAACCAATCAAGAGAAGCAATGTAGTTTAAGGGCCGATTGTACATGTCTGTCTTACTTAGGCCTACTTTCGCTAAAGAAGGGATTTTATTTTATTTTATTTTATTTTATTTTATTTTATTTTATTTTAATTATTATTATTATTATTTTTTTTGGTAACAGTGACATATATATAGTGTGTTACAGTGGGAAACGCAGACAGTTCAGTTCAGCACCAAGCAGCGGATTGGCTCTGTCCCTCACTGGCTGAGTTTGGGCCTTTCCTCCACAAAAGACAGACTCGGGCTAGATGATCTCTAAAGCCTCTTGCAGGGCTCACATCCTGCAATTGATTTACCACGCAACATTTCACTGTGATGCGGGGCCCTTTTCCTGTGGAGTATACACAGACTTCTACTGCTCCCCAGCAGTTCCCCAACCACTCACCTGATACCCCAGGACCACAGATGGCCTTGGGAAGCACTTCCCAAACAGAGGTAATTGGTACCCCAGCTGGTACTCAACGCAAAGCTGTTCTAACTGCAGCCTGTTGACAGGCTTGTCTGATTATGCTCCTTGAACGCAAGGACGTGAGTGGCTCACGTATCAGATCAGCTTAAAGGTAATAAAACCACCAATCCTCCCAGTGGTTATTTCTTAGATGAATTACCAACAGGCTTAATACAAAGGAAAGGATGGAAGTGTAGCCACATGCTCTGCCTGCAACTATGCACTTATAAAGGAGAGACTCGGGGAGCCTGGGCAACTCAGTCGGGTAAGCGTCCAACTTCGGCTCAGGTCATGATCTCACCGTTCCTGAGTTTGAGCCCCGCGTTGAGCTCTGTGCTAACAGCTCAGAACCTAAAGCCGGCTTCAGATTCTGTGTCTCCCTCTCTCTCTGTCTCTCCTCCACTTGTGCTCTTTCTCTCAAAAATAAGTAAACAAAAAAATGTAAAAAAAATAAATGAATAAAGGGGAGACCCCCCAAATCTGGGGGTGGCCCACCCTTGTCCCCATCTCTGTTCTTTTGTACACTTGCCTTTCCCTCAAGGCCTCAGGACCAGCCCTTCTCTCCTCCTTGCCCTCCGCCTCCTCTTCCACGGACACCTCAAGCTTGTTGGCCATTCTCAGTGGTGGAATTTTTTTGGAACGGAAGAAATTCAACTTTAGAGTTGCGTAAAGGGTTATGTAGGGGAATTTTTATTTTAAGGGATAAGAAAAGAAAAACTCAAGTCACAAAGCGTTCATACTAGAAGTTATAGCACCTTGGCTCCTTATGTCACAGAAACCCAGAGGGAAGGTCACTTGACCAGTCAGCCAGCCCCAAAGCAGAACTCAGGGCTCCAGATTCCCAGCAAAGGGTGCATTTCTGTTCCACTGCTCTGCTCAGCCACGAATGACTGTCTGAATTCTAGGACGCTCGGCTCCCCACCAAGAATGCACGCTTCAAAGCAAAGGTGCCAAAAGGAAACATTAAACAGGCACCAAACTCCCGTCTGTTATATACTGGAAAGCGTAACTCCAGGGTATTTTTAGTGAGTGCATGTGGTCAAACTCAGGGACAAAATGAAGTTCAGCTTAAAATAATGAAGCTTAAGTTAATATGCCCCACCTTGTTTTTGGCATCGCGGTTCACTCCCCCCCCCCCCTTTTCGGGACTTTGCAGTTTATATAATTATAAGACTGGAAATCTATCACACCAGCTGGGCAAGGTATACCATAAATGTGCTAGAATAAAATATTGACAGAGATTTAATTATCATGCTGCTCATGCTTTTTAAATAACAACATGTCAGCACTTCCATAAACCGATTTGCATTATGTTAAAATTAATGGACCGTAGGGGCGCCTGGGTGGCGCAGTCGGTTAAGCGTCCGACTTCAGCCAGGTCACGATCTCGCGGTCCGTGAGTTCGAGCCCCGCGTCGGGCTCTGGGCTGATGGCTCGGAGCCTGGAGCCTGTTTCCGATTCTGTGTCTCCCTCTCTCTCTGCCCCTCCCCCGTTCATGCTCTGTCTCTCTCTGTCCCAAAAATAAAAAAAATAAAAAAAAAAAAAATTAATGGACTGTAAGCTCTGCTCCTGGTAAAATGGACCATACCCTCCCTGTCTTCCTCTCCCACCTAAATGTCTGCCTGAGACCAGCTGCCTTCCTAGCAGGTTCCCTGGATTGGTGGGCACCGAATCTCCCCTCAAGTACAAAGCCCCTGCCGCCTCTAAGAGTAAGGACCCCTGTCCTATTCCAAACAGACACAGCCTCGTCCCGTTTCTCCGAAAGCACGTGAAAGCACAACAAAATGAAAGGCTGATCCTGTGCTTCATCTCTCAGCAATCCTTCTCTTTTGCAGCAGTTTTTGACCAGGGCTGGCTGTGGCCCACTTTCACCTGCGAGAGTGCCGTTGTGTGAAGAAAAGATGCCTCCTCCCGGGGATGAGCAGCTCAGAGAAAATACAGGACTGACAAGGCCAAGGACCTGGGCTGGGGTGGGGGTGGGGGGCACGGTGTGGGTTTGGGGTCGCTACAGGTGCTTGGCAGGCAGGGAAGTGTTGAGAGCAGTTAGTGGCCATGTCTTCAAGGAGTCTGTCAACAGAGGGAGGCAGGGAGACGGAACAGCATCTGGAGAAATGAGCAAGTTCAAGTCTCCAGTGTTTTCCAGATAGCGGACATGTGCACATTTGAATGAAGAAGGAAAGAACTGAGCGAGGGAGGAGTTAATACTAAAGAGAGAGCCAGTTAAGAAAGGGAAACATCTTCGGGTGCTTTACTGGCCTGAGCATTTAATCCCCATATGTCAGAGTAGACTCATTTTAAATTAGAACACCTAAGTTCAGAGAAGTTGAATATTTTGTCTATGATCTTATTGCTGAGAAGCACTGGCCTGGGATTTGAACCCAGGTCAGCCTGACTCTCACGTCCCGGTTTCCCTACCGCTTCATTCTAGAAAGCTCTGGGGGACGGGATAGATGTGAGCTCACGGGTAAAAAGGATGATCTAGAAAAAGAGTATTTATGTCTGAAATCCAGAACGGGTAGATACAGAAACTGCAATACAAGATATGACTGGAAAGGAAAGTAACTTTCATAGCTAAAACACGAAGACCTGTCTATCCATACTAGAGCTCTGCTCCCCTGTGGAGGGCCTTACCTCTGGAGACTGGAAACTCACTCATTGCAAAGATGCTGTTGCCACTCAAAACATTTATATGACCCTTTGTTAAAATGGAGTTTTGGAACACATGGCACATTCCTTTAAATGGCTTGGTGGTAACAGGTTTTCATCCTTTGGAACCAAATCTGGAGCAAAAGGTTATAGTGGGAAGTGTAAATTTTACTTAAAGGCCATTGTGATTAGGTGTAACTACACAACAGAGAGACTGTATCTTCTATAGTTCCGCCTAGCTCTGAACACAAGCAAGAGCTAAGCTCTGAGCTGCTTTCTGGAGTAGGGCTGTCATTGGAGCATACACTCTCAAAGTATCTCTGTTGAAAGAAGCATCAAGATTTGGTGCGCAGGTGTCCTGTGGGAAGGCAAAGGAAAAAGAGAGGAGAGCGTCGACATTCTCAGATTCAGCAGCTCAGACATCCAGGACCTGTTGATGTGGTCCTCAGACCAGTCACAGCAGCACCTACCGGAGCTCAACCAAATGCAGACTCTCAGGCCCACCCCAGACCCACTGAGTCAGAACGTCTGTAGTTCTGCTGCATGTTAAGGTTTGACAAAGCCTGGAGAAGAAAGCCCTGTGCCAAGGGTTAGGTACTGAGGAACTGGAAAGACAACCTGGAATCGAGATGCCCAGGAATGCCTGAAAAAGCAAGCTTTTCAAAAGCTCAGACAAGCAGGAGTTTGAGGACTCTCATTTTATAACTACTACAGTGATGAGTCCAAGAATGTCGATGACATTCTCAGTGTTGATATTCTGTTGCATTTGCAGACCAGGTATCCTAGATGGTCAGGGGCAGTGAGGATGCACCGATGGGTGTTGTAAATCAGTACTAACAGGCGAGATTAGTGAAGTGAAGTTACTGCCATGTGGGTATGAAGACAGCCTGATTAGCATAAAGGACTGTCAAGTGTTTGGATGGTCTAGCTGATCATCTGAATGAGTGACTTCGGCTGAAGTCAGGATGAGGGGCAATCAGGGAAGGATCAACGTCAAATTAGGAGAGAGAAAGAGTGGGTTCACACGGTATATACCAGGCTAACAGAACTGTGATAATGGAAATGTTGCATACCTACACAGCCTGATATGGTAGCCACCAGTCGCATGTGGCTGTTGAACCCTTAAAATGTAGCTAGCACAACTGAGAAACCGAATTTTAGATTTTATTTAATTTTCATTAATTCAAGCTGAAAGAGCTACATGTGACTATTGGCTACCATACTGAATAGCACAGGTATATATAAACACCATGGATGAGAAACCAGCCCTTGTGCCTGCCTCAGGCCCAAGGAGAACCAGCAGGATCCCCACTTAGGAAAGGGTCATTGATAGGACCCTAAAGGAACAGGTCACATTATGAAAAAGGTTTGAATGAGTAGATGTAGACATATAAAAAATGGACGTCATGATAAAGTCAAGCTCTTTGCCTTTAAGAGTGTGTGTTCAGGGGGCCAAGCAAGATGTCCATCTGGTGGGGGCCTGGAGTAAGGCGCCAGAGCCCTAGTGGAAGGAAGGTGGCATTCACACGGGAGGGTGATCTGGCCCTGAATGGACATTTACACAGAGCAGGGTAATGGTGGCAATGGGAAACTGATTACACTCAGGGTGACTGAGCCAATAAGTAAATATATAAGGATAACTGGAGCTGGATTGCTTATCATCAAAGAAGAGAGTTACAAACATGGAAAGAACTTAAAATGAACCTTGTTTTGTTGGACTGCAACTTGAGTTTGAGTGTGAACGCACAATTTTCAGTATTGATAGATGTATACAAAAGTGAATATAGATGGAAATATGTGTGTATATTACCTAGTCCTGTCTACTGTGAGGGCCTGGAAGCAGCAACATCCCAATAGCAACAAGCACACCCATTTTCCAGACCTTGGCTTCTAAATACCATTCTCCACTAAAATGAACCAGGTTTCCTTGGGGAAATGACTGATTTCAGGGTTGGGACTCAAAAAAAGTACCATATAAGCTTGTGCAAAATGTACAGTATCTTTTGTGCCAGAAAGTCGAGGAAGTACTTCTAGAATGATGGAGACATGTCAAAAAAGAAGAGGAGCCAGGCTTACAGGGCTACCACTATGCAAACTGGGACAATTTGAGCCCCCAAATAAGGAATGATAGTAACAGGTCATAACCTACTTGAATAAAAGGGAGATCCATGTGTCCATACTGATATAAGTAAATGACTGAATGAGGGAACAAATGGACATCAGGCACCACCTGTTAGGATACAATAAGAACACACCAATCCTTCTGTGATTTTCCTACCCAAAAAGCATAACCTGAATCTATCATGAGGAAACATCAGATGGACCCAAACTGAGGGCCATTCTACACAATAAAGGGCCTGCACACTTCAAATTATGTCAAGGTCATGAAAGTCAAGAAAAGTCTGGGAAAGTGTTCCGGATTAAAGAAGACCAAAAGCATTCACTACTAAACATACCAAGTGATTCTGAATTAGATACTTCTACCATAAAAAAAAAAAATTCTTAGGACAATTGGTAGAACCTGAATGTCTGATGTACCGATTTTGGGCCATTGCACCATAAGGGGAAATCTTGAGAGACATCTCAGAAAGACGTTCTTCTCTGGTAAAAAGAGAACCATACGCGGGAATCTCTTCCCTTCCACCTGACACGGACCTGTGTATGCTAAGGCTGGTGCCCACAGCTGTGGCAACCCTCTCGCACACGGGGAAATGCCACTAAAAACTCAGAGAAGCCAGGCTGATATTGTTGAGCTACTAAATTAACAAGCCCACGAACCGTCTACCTCCAGATTTCTTGTTATGGGTGATTTACTACCAAATCCAAACTGTTGGAAGTTAAAAAGAAAATGCTGCCATTAGGCAGCACCGGCTCTCCGGTTTGCAGAAAGGGATCAAATAGGGGCGCCTGAGTGGCTCACTTGGTTGGTTGGAGCAACCAACTTCGGCTCAGGTCGTGATCTCGCGGTTTGTGAGTTCGAGCCCCGCGTCGGGCTCTGTGCTGACAGCTCAGAGCCTGGAGCCTGCTTGGAATTCTGTGTCTCCCCCTTTCTCTGCCCCTCCCCTGCTCACGCTCTGTCTCTCTCTCTCTCTCTCTCTCTCTCTCTCTCTCTCAATAATAAATAAACATTACAATTTTTTTTAAAAAAGGGGTCAAATAATTTAGTGCTTTCTCCTACTATAGGCTGCCGTCCCCCCAGCCAATGGCTCCTTCCTTTATTTCAGCTTCCCATCCCCCACCTCCAGTGGCTCAAGACTAGAGTTGCTGACTGACACTTAAAATGCCCTTCCGACTGGCAGGTTCTTAGGGTACAACTCCTCCTTATTCGACATCAGTCCCTCCCTTCACCCTACACACACACACACACACACACACACACAGAACAAAAGTGTATCTTACCGGAACAAGAAATCACCAACATAATGATAGCCAGTCGCAGACCCTGTGTAGACTACAAAAAAGTCAAGGATAAAGGTGAAGAAAGCAGTTTTCTTTTGGACTTTAAGTCTCGTGGTCTCTCCTCGGAATATTTCGCCTAGTGTGTAACCTGCACCCTCTTCCCACATTTCTACCTCACAACTGTGTACACACTCAGAATCCTTGCTCACTTCCCGCCTTAACGCCGAAAGGGCATCTCTCACCTCAGCCACTCTTGAAGGCTGGACCTGAGAGATCAATGCTGATACCACACTAACTTCGAAACCCTTCCCACAGCACTGAAGATTCTGGTAAGCCGAGGTCAATTTGTTGGGGAGATCTCATGTGTAGGAACAGACCCTATGGATGCAAGCATGGGAAATCCTCTTGAACGCTCGTGCCACAAGCTGGCATTTCCACAGCTTTTTTCTGACTATGAAATAATGCCTCTACCCTAAGCTCGGAGAACCTTTCGCTCAATTTACTATTTTTTCCTTTCGCTCAATTTACTATCATGTCTGCCAAGAAACAACGAGAGAAAAGCTAGGTGTCACGAAGGACACAGTGGATAAAGGATGTGAGGAGACACCCAGCTAGCATCCTGCCTGTGTGCCCTGTGAGGCAGCTCACACGTTTCCGGGAGGCTGCCAACCCTTCCCATAAGGTGGGCATAGAGGGTTGAATGCTGCCCCCTTCTCCAAAAATATGTCCAAGTCTTAACCCTGGAACCTACGAATGTGATCTTTTCTGGAAAAAGGAGTGACCCTAAATCGAATGACACGTGTCCTTTTAAGAGAGAGGCAGATGGAGATCGGAGTCACAGAGATACACAGAGGAGAACACCATATGAAGACAGAGACAGAGATTATAGTTATGTGTCCCCAAGCCAAAGAAAGCCACCAGAAACTGGGAGGGAGGCACAGAATGATTCTTCCCTGAGCCTCCAGAACCAACCCTGCTGACATCTTGATTTCAGACTTCTGCTCTCTGAAATGGTGAGAGAATACACTGTAGTTCTTTTAACGTTTAAGCCACGAAATTTGTGGCCATCTGTTAAGCAACCCTAGGAAACTAATATGGCGGGTAAGGCAGGTAATTTAGGGGTGGACTTTGTCCGGAGAGGAAATCGTTTTCCCTACCAGTTATCATAACATCAGACCAGTAGGCACAAAGTCTCCGGCTACTTCTCTTCAGACCTTTTTATAGGCACAACTGGAAAATAAAAGAAGAGGTAGAGAGCCCTCAAACAAACTGGGACCTCAAACACATTCTGTGAGGGTCTGACACCAAAGGCACCAGAAAGGAATTCAGCATGGGGAGAGGCACATCTGGTTGGTGTCTTGGGTGGGTGGCCAGGGCTGCTTCGGGCTCTGCTTATGGCCAAGGCTTGGCTCTTCTGCCCACCACACAGCTGCCTGGCACAGCACTCCTGTTTTGAGAACAAAAATCAGGTACATAGAAATCAGCCAAAGCCCCTTTGACCATACTGTGCCCAGGGGCCATTTTGCAGCCCTGCAGGGTCTATCCCTGTGGGAACACCCAGCACACAGGCACAGGGAGACAGATGTGGGCAGGTCAGTGAGAAATCTAGAGATGCGGATACCAGGTCAATGGGAGGGCAAAGGAAGGACAGACTCGTGTGCGGACACTACAATTCCATGGTCTCCTCTTTCTTGTTCCCTGGTGTCCTCAGACTTGGGGCTCTCTGCAGGGTCTATAGGGTGAGGGCCTTACCCTTGCACACGAGACAGTGCCCTGCTTTTTTATTTGCTTTTCTGTGTACACCATGGATATTTTGCACCTCCACGATGGCCTCTACCACACCAACAGCCTCTCCCTTCTAGCTTCCCAGAGCATACTTTAAAATCTCATCAGCTATGTTATGTTGAAACTCCAGAAAGAAAATGGAATTCAGTAGATGTTATTAAAGAACATCTACTGACCCATTTTTATAAAACAAACAAACAAACAAACAAACAAACAAATCACTTCAGTCAATCAATCACTTGACATATCAGTTTCTACCTCTGGACATCAAACCATCAACCCACTCATCCATCCTTCTGTGTGTGTGTGTGTGTGTGTGTGTGTGTGTGTGTGCGCACGTGCGTGCGTGTGAAACACATGCATTAGAAATGTCTGGAATTATGTTCACCTGCTGTTAACAAGAATTAGCTCAGTGGTGGGATTTGGAGTAATTTTTTACTCTCTTCTTGGCTCTCATCTGGATTATTTGAATTCTTTACTTTGGACACGTGTTACTTTCAGGAAAAAAATTAAGGCATTACAGTCATTATTCTAAAAGAAATATAAAAAAGGCTGTAAGTGCAAATAGAAAGAAAGGAGAAGGAGAAGAGAAAGGAGATGAGGGAAAGTGGAAGGGGAGGGGACTGGAAGGGAGGGAAGCAGTGGAGATGGAAAGCTGGGTGAAGGCATTATCTGCACACCCACTTTAGGAACTCTGGGGCCCTGGGTAGGGCCTCCCATCCCATTCTCACAAGTGAGTCCCCACAGAAAGCTTATGGAGGAGACTATGGAGGCTCATTAAGGCCCAAACACCAACCACCTCCCCTACAAAAGAAAGCCTGGCAGCCATGGCCAAGGGCCATCCAAAGGGTGGTACCCTGGCAAGCTCCCAGTGCTGTGGAATGGGCCCATGTCATGGTTCCTCTAGCTCATTCTCTTGAGGATTTGGTTTGAGAGGCCAGACCTTTTGACTACAGAGTGGATGACATTGCAGACTCTCTAGTTCAAGCCCCCACTCAGTTCCAGGACGACCACCACATCTTGGACTTCAAAGTGATCTTCAACAAGTCACCATACCTCTCTGAGTCTCAAGTTCCTCATCTAGGAAATGGGGACACAAGACCCACTCCTGTAAGGTGTTGAGCCCAAGTGTACAGGCCACAGGCAGGCCCCAAGCCCTTCCTCAGCAAGCACGTAGCCCAGGAAGAGACCCACAATGCAAAGCAAATCAGCACAGATCTACTGATCCCATGCTACGCTCCAAAGCTGTAATGGAGCCTGAAAATTCAGATTGGCATCATAATAATTAAGACCTATCGGGGCGTCTGGGTGGCTCAGTTGGTTAAGCATCCGACTTCGGCTCAGGTCATGATCTCACTATCCGTGAGCTAGAGCCCCGCAATAGGCTCTGTGTTGACAGCTGGGAGCCTAGAGTCTGCTTCGGATTCTGTGTCTCCCTCTCTCTCTGCCCCTTCACCACTTGTGCTCTGTCTCTCTCAAAAATAAATAAAAACATTAAATTTTTTTTTGAAAAAAGAAAAAAAACTAAGACCTATTGAGCAATGATGTGTTTTACACCTTTTTATCATTTAATCCTCACAACTGCCCCAAGAGGTGGGTACTTTTATTATTCCCCTTTTACAAATTAGGAAATTGAGGCACAGGAGGTTAAGAACTTCCCCTGTATCACAAAGCTGGCAAATGGTAGCATTTTAATAGAGTCAATCCATCCCCTAAACACTATGCCCTATGCTTACTCTAACAAATAATATGTGGCTTTCATTTTCAGTGAGGTTACATTTCTAGATAGGGACTAAGCATGTAAACATATATAAAAGAATGCACTGTCATCAGTTTAAGAAGACATGTGTGCAAAGTACAGAGGTAACTGGGGGCTACTAACCAAATACCCTAGAGGGTCGAGGAAGATTTCCTAGAGAGGGATGAAGCTGAATCTTGGTTTTGAAGGATGAAGGGAAGTTAAAAAAAAAAAATACACCAACGGGAGGCCAAGACAGAAGCGATAGTTTGGGTAGGCAGAGGAAAGAAAAGAAAGAAAGAAAGAAAGAAAGAAAGAAAGAAAGAAAGAAAGAAAGAAAGAAAGAAAGAAAGAAAGAAAGAAAGAAAGAAAGAAAGAAAGAAAGAAGAAAGAGAAAGAAAGAAAGAAAGAAAGAAAGAAAGAAAGAAAGAAAGAAAGAAAGAAAAAAGAAAGAAAGAAAGAAAGAAAGAAAGAAAGAAAGAAAGAAAGAAAGAAAGAAAGAAAGAAAGAAAGAAAGAAAGAAAAAGAGACAGCATAGAACATTGAAAAAGTTTAACGGAGACCAAATACTAAGAATGTGAACGTGCTGTGTGGAGGACCACACGGTACACAGGGGCCGCGCGCGACACCTGAGGGCTGGAAACAAGGCTGACCAGAAGACGTGGGACGAGGGCTGGACAGGATGGCCCGAGAAGAGGTGAGACACAGAGAGGGACAGCAGCTGGAGCAAGGCCTAGCGTGGCTGCCCTGCAAGGAGCTCAGCTCCCACGCTGCATGCACTGGCCATGCACGCTCCTGTGGCTTCTCCCTAGAGGAACAAAGGAAAGGGGCCCCTAGGACAGATGGCCTTTTACTGAGAGCCCAGGAAAGTGTGATAACCTGGGATTCCAGACTCTGGCTGTAGCTCTGGCCTCATTGCACTGGAGACCTTGGTCTTTGCCAGGCCCGCTCTGGTGGCTTGAGCTGGAGGGTTTTTTCTGTTTTGTCTCATTTCCCCCTTTCTCTTACCTCCCACCAAGTGTTTGGTACCTCGAGAGGCTGCTTATGGGAGCCTTGCCTTCTAATAACCCCAGTTTTCAGTGACAGATTAACCAAACTCAAACAATAGAACTTGCCCCCAAACAAAAGACTAAACCCCGGATCTGCCCTGCTGAACACGTATGCCTTTGTAACTCCTCCATGAGCTGCCTCCTGACCTCCCTGCCTTTCTCCAAAGACACCATAAAAGGAGAAATCAGAGCCGAAGGAACCTCGCTGTGGAGCACATCAGCATATTAATTTATAATAGTTCACATACTCTCCGCATTACCTCACAGCCCGATTCTAGATTCGGCACGTGAGTATAAACTGGGACAGCGTGCAGCCTGATCTCTGAGGCCAGTTCAGACTCAGCTCCAAACAAAACGGCAACACGTAAGGAGACTCTCTGCTTTCAGATTCTCCTGTGCTACCGTCGAGAGCCCGGGAGGCTCAGAGCAGGGAGGCTGAGCCATCACCTAAGGAGTCACCTGTTGCAGGGCCTGCCAGGATTGCAGGATTGGCTCCGGGTCACTCTCAGCTCATGAGGGAAACTCGAGAAGTCAAAGCTCGCACTTCTGATCCTTCAAGGTTAAAAACCATACCTTGAACCCCATTCTTAGCGAAATAAGATATCAGGATTTGAGGGGGTTGGGGGAGTTTAACGATAGCACAAGGACAATATGAGCACCAGCCTTGGCCAGTACCACGGGGTGTTTTACACACATAGTTGTATTAATCCTCAGAGTCCTTCAAGGAGGTTATCAGTACCACCAATTTATTTACACAGGGAGTTAGGAGGTTGGGAAAGGCTCAGAGACTTGACCACAGTTAACCGGTGCAACGAGAGGCCAGATCAGAACTCAGTCATGACCCAGACTCAAATGGGTCATTCTGCCTACATGACCTCGCATTCAGGAATCCCTTTACTAACCCTCGTGTCTTCCAGGGATGCCTCTGGGGTGTCTCAGCCCCTCTCACGGGCTCATCTGTGGCACCCAAAGGCCTCCACGTGTCAAGCAGGACCTTATCTCCCAGCCTGGCTGGTGCCTAGACCACAGAGGGCCCAGGCTTCCGTGGCCCTCCCTGGGCTGAATAAAGACTTGCAGGTGGAGCCCCTGCCAGGGCAGAATGTCAGAGGGCTCTCTCACCCCAACCCAGGCTGGGAAGCCTTTTAGTTATTAATCAGGCCAGACCAGTTTCTCCAGCTCCCGGTTAGGACAACTTTTTACATGTCAACCAGTTGATTCTTGTAGGGTTTAGCTCACAAGGTAAGTATTTGTGGTGTTTCTCCTGGGGCAACACACACTGAACAAATAGGGCAGGCTTCCTCCCAGGCACCTGGCTCTGCCCGCTCCTCCCTGCCAGTCCACCAAGGGCCACTCGGCCTGGCTCTCCGCAGGTCTCACTGGACTCTGGTGTAGCTGCTGGTTCTCCGGGCCTCCCTGCTGGGGCCAGTGGTAATTCTAACTCTAGCCTAGCTGCTGCAGCCACCAAGGCCTCCAACAGTTCTCTCTTGGGCTGGGGACAGCCATTTCCCTTTTTTTTTTTTTTTTTTTTTTTTTTTTTTTAGCAGTTCTTAGGGATGCAGCTGGAGAAGCATTGTAGTGTGCAGTCAAGCCACATCCATATCCACAGACGTCCTCTGACTGGCCCAGGCCCAGGGTGGTGATTATAGCCCTTCGTCTTCTCCTTGGCTGCCACCCTGCCCTCACAGACACATGTGCGGCCCCCACACTCTGTCCTTAGGTCTGGAAGGGCTGGGCCCCCCAGGCAAATGAAGCCCATGCAAATAATGCCCTAGCAAACAGGGTCCCCTCTGTGTCCCCAGCGCATATGCTTAGACTTGACTGAAGCCACGTTCGGCTGACTTCAATAGACAGCTTTTTCCCCTGATGAAATTATGAAAGTCTTGCCCATTTTGACGGGCTTGTGTGTCATTCCTGGAATTTCACTAACTTCCTAGAGAAAAATTAGATCGGGGTCAGATGTGTTTGTTGCTTCAGAAACTGTATCTGAATTACCAAACAAGAGGAAATAAGTTATGAATTGGAAAGATGTTTTCAGGAACAGAAAAGATGAATTGTAGGCTGCGGTTTCGAAAGCATGTCTTACAGAAATGTAATATGCCTTTTAAAAATGTCTAATTCCATGAGAGCTATTGTTTCTTTGCCTACGCAGTACCTCAAAACAAGTGGAGACATGGTTAAATGTGGAATATAATTAATGGCCAGTGGTAACACCAATTGTTCCTAAGCCTGGTCTTCAACTTGAAGAAAAACAATCACACCCAAATGACCGCTTTACTTTTCCCCTTAAATGTTAAAAGGACAAAGTATAAAATTCATTGCTATAAATGTTGCTCATCGGAAATTTTAACTTTTCAGTGACTTTAGTTTGGATTGTCTTTTATGTTCAAATAGAAACGGAACTTCAGATTTAACAAAAGTACTGATACATTTATCAGATACCACTTCTGTCCAGGTATCATTAGGCTCTCACTACTATGGTTGTACATTTTATTTTTATATCCAAAGTTGAAAGGCAACTGCCCTAAATCACTGAACTGATTACATAAGTTCTAGAAGCTTGTGCATTCGTGGGGGAGAGTATGCATGTGTCACACGTGTTAGAAATATGGCAGCCACAGCTTTATTTCTCCGCCCTAAAGGTTTACAGTTGAAAGGCCATCCACTGGGATGATGTCACCCCGGTTTGAGAATTTTTTTTCTTCTCATTGATTGCGCTTTGTTACAGTCCAGCTACTTTGTTCGGCTTTGCACACCATTCCTCTACAACCCAACCCCCCATGCCCTTCTAGAAGAAGGATGACCTCAAGTGGGAAACAATCTCCAGCATCTGCTTAGGGCTTTGATTTCGTGGGTTTATTTTACACATCCTAATTCTGCAGGAAACTCCCTGCAGATGTGGAGAAGCCCTCGATCACTGACCTCTTGTTAAAAGACAAACAGCCAGAAACCAGAAACATGACCGGGAAGATAAACAGCTGTGCAGGTCTCAGCTGCTCGCCAGAATGGCAACATCTTCAGAAATGAGCCTCATGTTCGTTTTCACCAAGGCTGGGCCTTCAAGTTCCTTTGTGTAGTGAGAGATAGTAAAAGCACGGCATACACACCTTCCACTCCTTTCCCACATCCGTGACAGACATCACTAATCAGTTACTGTAGCCTATCCTTTTCCTCGGAGCCCAAAGTCCCAGCATTCTTAGCAAAAAGGAGTCCAGCCAGGCTCCACGGCACCAGATTAAATCTACTTGCCATCCCGGGAGTCTAGGTGCTGAAGGATGAGGATTATACAAAAACCCTCCTGGGGTCCCAGGAAGGGGACACTTCATCCAAGTCCTAAACAGAGTAGGAAATGCTGTTTCATTGGAGTACCATACCTGAACCCAACAACCTTGATTTAAGCAAGAAACCGTCAATTAAAAGAAGACACTGGTGCCGATGACTGCATTCACCGGACATCAGCTCTGTGCCAGGCACCGCTCTAAGCACCTCGCATGTATTGTCTCATTTAATTAATAAAAGATGACTCTGATGTTAACATGACCCAGGATCCAAGGCTCATTTCTCAGATCCAACACGTTTCACAAATGAATGTAGCAACAGTCACAGGACAGCTGCCTGCCAAGAGTGCTCTCACCCTCCCAGGACCTGAGCTCCATTAATTCTGCTCGAGAAGGAGGGTCTTTCTGAAATCCAGTGAAGCCCTGGCCCATCTGCTCCAGTCTGTCACTCAGCCACATTCTCTTTCTGAATGTGCAGCTTCAGAAGGCAGCAGACTCTGTCACATAGTCTGTCTTTGCCCCAGATGGACAGCACAGCTTCCAAGAAGAGTATACATTTTCCCTCCTCCATCTACCATATCTGCCGACGTTTCTGAGAGCTCCGAGGACCACAAATCTATCTAGCCACAGATCCAGATGATGCCAGGGGCTTAATTTCAGAGAACTGGAGAGAGAAGGAAGCTATTGTGTTTCTTCTCCCAGGCCTGGGTCAGACCCTGGCCTGCTGAATCATTTGCCCCGATGGGCCAGCATTTGGCCATAGACTTGGCCAATGCCAATCCCAGCCCTCGGGGATTCTCCGTGGATCCTGGGTAACAGCCTTGCACCAGCTGCCCCCAGAGCTGGGGAGTGAGAAAATAACAAGAATGATGAAAATAATAAAAATGAGAGTTACCAATTTTACTGGGTGCTTAGTAAGTGCCCAGGAAATGTGCCAAAATGCTTCACATACACTCTCATGCTTAATTCCCAAACTCTTCTCTGAACTGTTAATTCAGAAAGGCTGCTGTTGATTATCTCTTGGAGAAAGGGTTCTAGGGAGACCATGTGTTGGTTTTAAAACCAGGGTTCTGGCGACATCCTTTAGCTGTGTTTCCCCATTTGCAAGGAGTGAATTTTCCCCTTGTTTGTCACATGTTTTATATATATATATAAAAATATATAAATATATTTATATGTTTTACATGTTTTATATATAAATATATATATATAAATATATTTATATATATATATATATATATATATCATGAAGAAAAATGATCAGAGCACGTGAACACGCGCTCTGGACTATTTTGCAGAAAAGAGCGAGTTGAGTTCCTACTTTATGACCATTCTGGTTGTGGACATTGTCCTCTGGCTTCCTGTTTGTTGGATATGGCTTATGTTACTGTCTTCCATAATGTGAATTCTAAATCTTAAAAAACTGTCTTTGTGTAAGTGCCTTCGCCAACTGAATTCACAAGGAAAACAGCAGCTGGGAGGTTACGAGCTTCTTGAGGGCAGAGGTTGTGTCTTAGTCATCTCTGAGTTCCATGCGTTTGGCATAAAAGAACAGAGGAATGTTAGTTGAGGATAAAGGATCAGAGGGTGGGAGGGGAAGGAAGGCAGAAGCCACAACGTTCTGTAGCGGTATCTTGTCAACTAAAGTCCACGCTTTTTCAACAAGCATCGATTAAACCTTGCGAGAGAGAACGGGTGGTGTCTGTTTGGCACAGCCTTAAAAATCGGGTGTTTGACGCAAACGTTACCTCTATGGAGAGGGAAACAGCACTGAGAAATGTCTGAACCAAAGACGTCATAAGTGTCCTCTAGGATAGCCACAATACCTAGTACCCTGGGTCTGGCTGAATCTTGGGAAAGTAAAAATGCCCACACTGATGCCATGGGAATGTCCCCTAATACCACTGCCCTTCTGCACGGTACCAGTTGCCAGCCACTCAAACTCACACTTTTCCCATCCAGAACTATAGATGCCAGAATGACAAGGCTCGTGGCCAAGGACAAAGCAAAGGCTCAGCCTAATAAGAGCAAGTGGAGGGTGAGAAACTCAAGCCTGAGAGGCCTGCACTTCAGTAATGGGAAGCAGAAACAGACAGCTGTTTGGATTCTTGGTGGGCCATCTCCCACTCCCACGACACACTAAAGGTTGCAAGGACAGTACCAAGGGGACTTTAGGTTGGCTGGGACCCATCCCACAGAAAGCATACCTGAAAGCTCAGCCTAGGTGCACTCTTCCTGATGCCCTTTAAGCCTGGAGATCCCTGAGGAAGGAGGCTCAAGCTCTTGAGCAGATGTGCTAAAGCTTGTATCCCATCCTGCTTCTTCAGGCAGGATGCATGATCCGCAGTGGCTCCCTCCACCATGACCTTGCAGCCAGCCAAGAGGGACGATGTCCTTCTCACCCTAGCATCCCAGGCTCCCCCATAGGACCACCACTGTTAGGGAGGTCTAATGGGGAGGGGGGAGGAGTTAATCAAATGGAATCTGGGAGAGCTAGACTACACCCCAAGCTAACAGCTTTAGTCAATGGATTCATCACTGCCGCATTTAGTGGGAGTCTCCTGTGTACCAGGCAAGTTCTAGGTATTCTGAGATGGCAGACAAAAATCAGACAAAAAGCCCAGCTGCCATCAGGGATAATGATCCCTACTTTAACCTTGTGATGGCCACTGGGTCTCGTAAAATGTTAATGTCACGGGACTTGAACTGGGTTTCAAATCCCAGGCATGGTGCGTGCTAACTGTGTGACCTTGGGTGCCCAACTTCCCTGGGTTGGTAGGGAGGATTAAATTAAGGAGTAATTTGAAGGACCCTAAGCAGGGTCCGGGCCTCCAGATTCCAAGCCTGGGGTTCCTCCTGCTACATCCTACAGCCAAGAGTTCCCATCCATTCCATATCCACGCACACGCATACATCATCCTGAAAACAAGACCTAACGTCCTCTACATCTTTGATCTCGGACCCTCACGGCCACCTGCAGCATAGGCATTCTTGGTGCCCGTGAGAATAAATGTCCTGTGCAGACCTCCAACTCCAGGAGGCATAACAGACTAAAGGCCCCAGCTGCTGGGCTCTGAAATCCATCACTGAAGCAAGCACTGGCACTTTGCTGAGCTTCCCAGGGGCAATGGCTGAGCCCAGCGGGGGTACTGAGACAAGTCTGTTCCCGGGAGGCACAGATGCCTCTGACAGCCAACTCTGACTCCAGGGCTCCCCACCCAATACAGCCTTGCTGAACACTCCTTGGAAATCCAGGACCCTGCCCCCCTGCCTTCCCTCCTTTCCTCTTTCAATCAAGAACAGACCTGCACTGCTGTCTGACCATTCTCCTCGCCTGCCCGTTTCCCCTAATAAATTCCTTACACATTTAATCTTGTCTTGGTGTCTGCTTCTTGCAAGACTGACAAACAAAATCTTATTATCCCTGTATTACAGATGGGGAGGCTGAAGTTCAAGGGGCAAGTATTAGCCCAGTGTCACACAGGGGCTGGGAAAAGAGCAATGATTCAGGATCAGCTCTTCGTGACTTTGAACGACAGATGCCGGCTGCCTCTTCACAGACAGCCCCGGGGATGGGCTCCAAGGTGTTTTCTGTGAAGCTATACACCCCTCCCCAGGTCCCACAGCTGAGAGCAGCGGGCCAAGACCAAAGCCTAAGTTTTCAGCATGCAAGTCTGGGATTCCTCCTCCTGCCCCGCCGTGCTCCGGAGCCAGACCGCATCGGAGCCATCCCAGCTAGCGCGAGCCTCTGCGGTTCAGCCCGCCCCACGGTGCCTGCAGAGCCACAGCAGGTTTTTGCATTTAGTAAGTGTGTTTGGAGACAATCATTTCATAAAAGCTAATCCACTCTGAGTCGGAGCCAGCCGAGACTGATAACTCCAAGTTTCCCCCAATGCAGAGTTCAGATGCAAAGCCACATTTCTTCCCAGTGATCTGGCCGCCTGAGACCTGACTGTCTTCAGATGAAACCAAGTGTGCCTGTGTCCGCATCCAAATTTTTTTGGCCTGCCCCGGCTGGAGATTTCAGGGCTGCTCCTCCAATGCCAGGAGCAGCCTGACAAAGGGCAGCAGCCCCTCCAACACCATCACAGGCCAAACACCTAGGTGGCTGGGGGAGACGCCCAAACACCTCAGGAAAACCAATCAACACGGTCTAAATGATTGTAGCAGAGAGATGGCAACGGAGACAAACAGCTTTGCCAGCCAAGGGCCACTGAGAGGCGTGCAGGGAGTCAAGCTCAGGTCTCTGACGACACCCCAGGACACACACAGGTGGGAGAGCAAATTAGCACGGCCTTCCTCCCCCACTCGCCAGGGCCAGACAGCAGTGACCCCTGCTAAGCAGGCTAGTTAGGGACTGGGCCATTCCAACCTCTGATGCGTCAACTGATGTCTGTTTTATTTTAGGTTACTCACTGAACTAGCCTCTCTCTCACTCTTGGCAGCCAACAGAGCATGGCCCAGTGTCAGCTGCAGCAGAGGCAGAGAGAGAAAGTGAGAGAAAGAGAGTGGGTTTATAAAACGGTATTTTAGACCTGAAGGAACGCAGGGCAAGCAGCGCTCTCTTCAACCAGGTCCCAGAAGAACTGAGGAGGAAGGAAGGGAAGAGCTAACAGTGAGAGGGCTTTGCTGTGCACCAGGTCCCATGCTAACCGATTTATAGGCATTATGTCCTCTCATCCTCACAGTGACTCTAGATGGCCGATGCTATGATGACTTCCACTTTACAGAAGAACGGGTTGAAGTTCACGACGGTAAACAGTCCTCTCAAGGCCTCCCAACTAACAACTGGTCAGGCCCAGGCTTTAACAAGTCAGTCTAACTTTAGCGTTTACTCTATTAAGTAATAATAACGAACCATTCCCTGTGTTTACTGAACGCCCACTGTGCGCGTTCCATGTTTCAATTACACGAGTTCCTTTACTTCTCCCAACGACCTTACAAAAACTGCTGTCATACCCATTTCTGAGACAAGAGAACTAAGACTCAGAAAAAAGGGGTTTTAGTAAAGGTCATACAGTTAGTAAGTGGGGGGCACACTTGAAACCATGATGAACTGACTCCACACACCAAAAGTCCTTCTCGCGGGTGCCCCTACTTGAGGCTGCAGTCACTCCCCATGTGGCCCAAGAGGGCATAATACTATTGGCAATTATGCTGAATACCGACTGGGCATTTAAAATGTCCTCAGTACGAAACTCAGCACTTTGTACAGATCATCTCATGAAGTCACTGCCCCAGCCCTCGTCAGCGGAGTGGCGTTAGTTACCTCAACGTCACGATCTGAGGCTCAGAAAGGCAGGGCCACCCGTAATCTGAGCAGGGCTGGAGTTCTACCTCAGGTCCGCCATATTGCCTGCCAACGTGGCGTGTCACAGGCGATGACATCAGCTCTTTCACCTTTCCCCTCTAATTAAAGTATGCCTGTTGGCTTAAGAATCCCTTTCAGGCAAGTTGTTAAGGAGACAGCATAGGAAGTTTCTGGGTTTCATTCTGAACAGGAGTCCCTAAAAGAACCTTCTAGAAGTTACGGCCGTGTGGGTCACCCAGAGGCCTGGCCACCTTTCTCTCTAACTTGAACTTTTCTCAGGCCAAAGCCTCCCACAGTCAGCCTCAGATTTCCCGGGATGCGGCTCTGGCCTTTCAAGTCAGTGACATTCCAGCCGAGCCGAGGCCTGAACTCACACTCAGTCTGGCCCACTCCCTGTCGCCAGGCAGCCTTCTTTTTCCTCCCATGACGATGAATACAACCTGTGAGGAAAACTAGGACTATTTTTAGCTCCTAACTGATTTTTATCTAAATTTAACTTTGGGCCGCAGCAGCAGCAGTTACGTCCAAAGGGCAGCCAGCGTTTTCATGGTGACACATCGTAACGGAGCCTTGGTATTTGTCAGATGCCCTGGCTGTGCCTTAAGCTAAAATAAGACACACCGCTCTTCAGGAAAAGGACCCTGTCCTTGCAGGGCTACAGTCATCAGACCGCAGAGCTGGAGGGAGCCGTAGATATTATCCAACCCCCTCATTTTACAGATGAAGAAGCTGAGGCCCAGACAGCAGAAGCGACTGGAACCCCAAAGCTTGCTTTTTTACCACGATGCCACATTGCCTCTAGGGAACACAGTGAGCAAATCAGATGCGACATCTGCAGAGGGCCATGATTTTTTATTTTATAAATCGGAACATCAAAAGCTCAGGGTTTGTTGAACCCTGGTCTCCAGTAAGCAGTGGTAACTGTCTGGTTCAGCATATTTAATAAGCCCATGGAAAGTGGACTTTTTCCAAGGTTCAGAGTTTAAAAAAAGTTCCAACTGAAAAAAGCCAGCATGGTATGTTGTTCTCTCTCCCCTGCTAGAATTTGGCTCCTGGGGAGAAGGGCATTATCACTTTTATTCACTGTTCCAGCTCCAGAGCCCAGAATAGCACCTGGCATACAGTCGACAAGTGATAAATATTTATTAAATGGCAGGCTAAATGAATAAACGAACAAATGAGTAAATATGAGAAAGATAAGCTTTAGGCCAGAACTGATGATTGACAGGTCGGGGAGAACAAAGCCACAGGCAAAATAAAGCGAGATTAACCTTTTCCCTTCTTCCCACCAAGGTATGCGGCCAGTGAGGTCTCGTAGGAGAATCAGATCAAGGGGGTTTGCACGGGCTGAAATAAAAGGCAGCCTGAAACGCCCAAATCGTTCACACAGATGGCTAGCCTGTATGACTGAGGATTGCGCTGCAAGGAAAGAAGAGGGGCGCCTGGATGGCTCAGTCGGTTAAGTGACTGACTCTTGATTTCAGCTCAGGTCACGACCTCACGGTTCGTGAGTTCGAGCCCCACGTCGGGGTCCGCGCGGACAGCCCAGAGCCTGCTTGGGATCCTCTCTCTCCCTCTCTCTGCCCCTCCTCTGCTCTCTCTCTGTCTCACCATAGATAAAATAAACATTAAAAAAAAAAAATAGGACAGAGATAAATTAACCAAGGAGAGTACAAGAATACACCGCACAGTCTGCCAGTAACACTGGGGTTGCAGCGGATTCCACAGCCGAATGCAACCCTGGAGGAGAGCCTCTCCCCGGGGCCGGAGTTCTTCGTGTTTTTAGAGACAGGTCATACCAGGGTTGGGGAAGGAGGATGCGTGGCCAGTCAGCGAGGCAGTTAAGAGAGCAGCTTTACTCTGTTGCCCCTTTCTTCATTTGAGTAACTATAGACTGTACTGGCTTTAGTACATGCGTTTAAATTGAGACACTGCCATTCTCCCACAGACATGACTGAATTAATGAATATATTCTGAGGCTGAAATGGTATCAGGTGTCCCAGGCCCCACACTGTAACACATTTATTTTCACAAGCAGGTCACTAAATATATAAACATGAAAGGTTGTATTTGTGTATACTTTAAGGCACATGATACGGGGAGGGAGGTGAAGAAAAAGCAGCAAGACAAAAAGGAGGATTTATAAAAAAGAAATCCAAATATGGCTTTATTTATTTGACACCCATTATATGTTCAGCACTACGCTATAAGGGATAGTGGGGGGGGGGGCGGGGGGATGCTGGGATTTGGGGTAAGAGAAAGCAGAGGAGATTCAAAAAATAAATATAACAGAATTCTTGACTTCACAGAGTTCTAACTTATTAGGGAGATAAAACAAACACATTCATGTATAAAATAAATATACATATTTAGCATAGTAAGGCATTAGTGAACTGATTTATAAATTATGTGATTCAGAAAGTTCTAAGAAAGTGAGCTCTAGGTGGGTCAGGGTCAGTCCGGGAGGGCTTCCTGAGAGAGGTGACCAGAATCTGGTGGAAGAAGGCCAAGATCTGGACTGGCAGGAGCTGCTGGAAACAATGGTGGGTGGCAGGACACCGTGAGCCCCTCCTCAAGCATGGAAACTCATGCATTTCGCAGGGGGACTGAAAGGCCACCATAAACAATTAGAGGGAGGACATGGAATAAAAAGAGTGGCCTAGAGGAGTGTTCAAGTTGTTAACTGCGTATCCCTTTCATGAACACAACTAACGTTTACGGGGCCTGCCCACCACCAGCTGCTTTCACACATACTATCTCCTTTGACCATCACTGAAATCTGAGGGGAAGGCCCAGTTCCCACTTCATGGAGGACAACTGAGGATCGCGGAGACTGAACATCACAGAGCCGGTGAAGGGCAGAGGCAGAAAGCTGCTCTCGGTCCGTCAGCCTCCCACCCCTCTCCCGTCTCTGTGCTTTCCCGTTGCTGAATGGGTTTCGTGCTGTCCAAAAAGAAACTGCTGTCGTCTTTCCCTGACCCTGCGTCTCAGCTATAGCAAGAGGCACTCCTGATTCATATTAGCAATATCGTCTTTTACTTTTCCATCATCCCCATCAATACCACCACCACCACCGGCATCGCTAACCATTATCATCGTCACCCACGATTTTTTGTGTGTTTGCTCTGGACAAGATACTGGCTCTGGAGCAGGTGTTACCATTAGACCCTTGACATGCATTCACTCACTGAATTCTTGCAACAACCTTGCATGGTATACGCATATCACTCATTATCGCCACTTTGTGGATTAGGAAACTGAGGCTTGGAAACGTTAACTCCCTTGCCCGAGGTCACACTGGTGGCTGGAGATGGGTTCAAACTGTGTCCTTCCTCCTCCCACGCCATCCGCTTCATGCTATACCCAACTGACTAAATTCCACCCCTGGCAGCTCTGCGGAGCAGTTACATGAAATTATTAAGCAGATGTTCTTGCTCTCCCAGAATGCAACATTTATTACCGAGGCGGAAATTGTTAGAGGATTTGCCATAATGTATTTTACATGCATATCATTAGAATTACTCAGGGGTGAGAGGGAAAAGAATTCCCAGTGAAAATCTTTATTTATTTCTGGCTTTGATGTCATCATAAATCCACAGTGTCCCCCTGGACAAACCATCCAGAGTTTCTGGAGAGTTTTTTGCTTAATTAATGTCACAGTCAGAAGTCAAATGGGCTCTAATTTAGCATTTTCTCTGACTTTCCTCTGATTTGGGCTTGGCATTTCAGCAGCTGAGCCCCAACTGCAGAAGGGTTAAAAAAAAAATCCCTGTGCAGTCACTATTCCTAGCCCATTTTACAGATGTGGAAATTGAGGTTTGCAGCACTCATGAATCATGTGATCTTGTGCTCTGACCTGAGTTCCAAGGAGGACTGGCGCTATGATATATCCCATGTTTGAGCCCCTTAGACCCTTCTGAGGACCTCTCTGGGTATCCAAGTTCCCTGCCTCCTTTTCATCTTCACATTTACCTCCTTCCTTCCGGTGGGCATGGGCTCTGGACAGATAAAATTGACTTCTCCGTCATCTATTACCAGTGCCAGACTCAGGGCTGGCCAGCACCAGGCAGGTACTCAGGTACCGCTGAACTGAAGCGTGAAGAGAAAACTCAATGTTGAAATCAAAAGGAAAGGAGGCGACCACGGTGAGGTTATTGATAAAAATCTGATTCCTCTGCATGAGAGCAAACCACACCTGAACATGTGTGAGGAGTTTGGTGCAATCTCTTATATAACAAGTAAAACATTTTCAGTAGGGGGGCGGGGGGGGGGGAAATTCTAGAAATTATTATACACTCAGATAATGCAACACCATAAAGCTATATACAATGTTGCTAGAATACATGCAGTGTCAAAGGAGGCAAACATTTGTTATTTGGAGGTAAAAAAAAAAAAACACCTCAGATGTTACAATTAATTATTTATTCCTTCCAAAGGACCACAATATATAAACAGATATACAGTGTGTCTATGGTATTAAAATTTCATGCTGGTGTTAAAAGGACTCCTTAGGGGAGCGGTAACAAAAAGAAGGTTGAGAAACACTTCTATAGCAGAATCATGCCGTGACAAGGGATCACGCTGAATATGAGTGCTACATGAGAAAAGCAGGTTTTAAGTGGGAAGACACTACTTTGGTAAAACACATACACACAAAGCCAACATCCACACACACACAGATGGGGAGGTACATATTATCACTGGGAAAAACAGAAATTATAATTTTTGGTGGCATTCTCTGAGTACTGGGCTTACAGATTACTGTGACCTTCTTACTTACGTGCATTTTCTAAAGTTCCCATCGAAAATATATTCCTTAGGCTAAAAGGGGTACCGCGTGCTTTCCAGAAATCAGATTATTGTTCATCTTGTGCAAAACCGGAGGGAACGGCAGAGCCATATGGGCCCTTGATATTTGCTGCTTCATTCTTAATCTTTCTTCCTACCAACAAGATTTTCTCTTGCCACCTGGGGACACGCATTCAACTTAACTGTAAGGACCACCTATGGCAAAAGGCCAAAGCTTGCAGCACGAAATGACCTTCCTGGGACCCCAACAAGCCTGAGGCTCTGCAGCCAGTTTTCAGGGGGATCTGAGAGAACAGAAGGGGCGTTTCCAACTGCCCCACTTGCCACCCCTCTCCTGCTATGCTAACCACCCCCGGCCCTGAGTTCCTTGTTGGCTGTCTGAATGATCCACCTTCTTTCCAACTGGCCTCCCTGGGATTTAGCGGATTCTTTCTCCTTTCCTAAGCTGCTACCATTTGTCTATCTTGTAGGCCTCCTCTCCACTGCAGGGCTAGAGAGAGCAGACACAGGCTTTCTCTGCTCTCTTCATGACCTTTAATTCTTTGTTGTGGTGGTCAGCCTCCCAAATGGCTCCCAATAACCAGGGCTTTCTCCTGTTTCCACCCTTGCACGGTCTCTTCACACACCAAATCAGGACTCATCTGCATGACCAATAGAGAATGACAAAGGTAACAGTTTACGACTTCCCAAACTAGGTCCCTACGGAGATTGCACCTTCCACGTTGCCTCTTTGATCGCCTGCTTTAAGGACAGCCAGCACCCATATAAGGGAAATACTCAGCATGAAGGCAAACTGAGGCCTCCTGCCAACAGCCAGCGCCTAACTGCCAGCCCTGTGAGTGAGCTACTTCAGACATTTACCCCCCAGCCCCAGTCAAGCCTCAGATGACCGCAGCTCCAGCCAACTTTGACTGCCGTCGTGTGAGTGACACTGACCAGAACCAGCCAGTCTAGCCACTGACAAATTCCTGACCCACAGAAATTCTGTAAATATACAAATCAAAACCATGATGAGATACCACCTCACACCTGTCAGAATGGCTAAAATTTACAACACAGGACACAACAGGTGTTGGTGAGGATGCAGAGAAAGGGGAACCCTCTTGCACTGTTGGTGGGAATGTAATTGGTGCAGCCGCTCTGGAGAACAGTATGGAAGTTCCTCAAAAAACTGAAAATAAGGGTGCCTGGGTGGCTCTGTACATTAAGCATCTGCCTCTTGATTTTGGCTCAGGTCATGATCTCATGGATTGTGAGATCAAGCCCTGCATTGGGCTCTGTGCTGACAGTGCTAAGCCCGCTTGGGATTCTCTCTCTCCCTCTCTCTGCCCCTTACCTGCTCATTCTCTCTCTTAAAATAAACTTAACACACACACACACACACACACACACACACACACACACACACACAGAAAACTAAACTAAAAATAGAACTATCCTATGATCCAGCAATTGCACTGTTAGGTATTTGCCCAAAGGATACAAAAACACAGACTCAGAAGAGTACATGCACCCCAGTATTTATAGAAGCATTATCAACAATAGCCAAACTGTGGGAAGAGCCCAAATGTCCGTCAATTGATGAATGGATAAAGAAGATGTGGTGTGTGTGTGTGTGTGTGTGTGTGTGTATACATATATATGTGTGTGTATAAACATACGCAATGGAATACTACTCAGCCATCAAAAAGAATGAAATCTTGCCATTTGCAATGACATGTATGGACCTAGAACATATTATGCTAAGCAAAATAAGTCAATCAGAGAAAGACAAAAACCATAGGATTTCACTCATATGTGGAATGTAAGAAACAAAACAGATGAACATATGGAAGGGATAGGGAAGAGACAGACAGGGAAACAAACCATAAAAGACTCTTAATGATAGAGAACAAACTAAGGGTTGATGGAGGGAGGTGGGTGGGGGATGGGCTAGATGGGTGATGGGTACTAAGGAGGGCACTTGTGATGAGCACTGGGTATCATAAGTGACGAATCACACTCAATTCTACTCATAAGACCAATATTGTACTGTATGTTAACTAACTAAAATTTAAATAAAAAAAGAAATTTTGTAAGATAATAAATAGTTATGGTTGTTTTTAAGCCACTAAATTTTGGGATAATTTGTTATGCATCGATAGACAGCTAATACCTTTGTGATTATAGAATTCTACTGCTCAATACCACCTGAAACAGACAGGGTTGCAAATTTAAGAGGAAATCACAAGGATTCATCAATACTAGTAAGTTATTCTGGTCTGTTCCTTGGACTAAATTCCTCACTTTTTCCTGACCCTTTTCTTCTGGATGGTTCCGATGACCAAGTATTCTCCAGCAGGCACTGAGTTTGTCCAGTCAGCCCATTTACAATCTCAGCCTCCTGGTCTCTTGACCTCCTGGAAACCATCTCTGTCAACAAATGAGTCAGTGGGTACAAATCGGGCAGACTAGGGGCACAAACCCTCAAAGTTTCTAAGAAGTCACACATGCCGTCCAGGCAGAATTCCACAGCACTGTTTGACCTGGCGTCCATTTTTAAAAACCATTAGAAGGTGCATTTTAATCAAGTCCACGCTTGATTTCAACTTAATCTGACCCATATTAAAACCCAAAAATGAAATCTATGTTATCATTTTACTCAGTTCTAAATTTGCTCTTTTGTTCTAATGGGCTTTGATGGCTTTGATTGTTATTAACATTTGCAATTGTTGACTCTGGCTTTTATTTGTTTTAGCTGCTTTTCAGGGTTTTATGGAAGTAATTTTTTTGCCCATATTAAATTGACTATAATATTTTAAGATTCTTTTCAACTTTGCTCACATTAGCCCATTTGTTGTTTTAACAGATCTTAAGTTGTTTCAGCTGTTTTTTGGTTAAATATTTTCACTTAGAAATTATCATCTGGATGTTAAAGCATTTTAAGAATGCAATTACATTTACTTCAGTGCTTTTGCATTCATATCTGCTTTTAATATTTTAATACCTTATTGAGTTCTAATCTGTTCTTGGAATATGATTACAAAATGCTGTGGGGAGAGGAAACACCATAGTAAGAGACTACTTCAACTTGTGTTTCAGTACAAAGGGCCAATACAGAAGTTTTAATGAGGATTCATGGAGGTTCAGAATACCTTGGTCCCAGCTCTGGCCACCCTGGCCAACTAACTGAGTCAAAGTCACTTCGCGGCTCCAATCTGTTTACTCATCTGTGAAATGAGGCATCCTGTATTTGGGGCCAAGTTCGGAAGGTGACATGGCAACTGTTACGGACAGCAGCTGCAATCTTCACCATTCTTCCCATCGCATGGGCTTCTAGAGGTTCAAAATTTTTTAAATTTATTTTCTAGAGAAATCTTATCTTACCGTGGTAAGTGGAAAGCCTATGTCCCTTTCCATCAGTAAGAGGTCATGGTAAAAATAAATACGAGAGAAAACCAGCAGGGTTACTAAATTCTAGCTAGGTACTCTGAAGGCTGGCCCAGTTTGAGAATTGTTTAAGTACTCAACCGAGGCAGTTTTCTTGATGTTAAAAAAAAGATGTAGTGTGGGGTTGAAAGAGAACTGGAGAGCATAACTTTCTGACTCTGTGACTCAGGGTCATGTAATAAGGTTCCTGGTCTGACCTGAAGTCAAGGATGAGTTACCACCAGCAGTGAGTCTCATACTTTCTGAAAAGCTGGTGTAAGGTATGTGGTGGAACAAAACGTTTACTAATATTCCAGGAACAGGTTTCCTGGCTCTTCAGGTCTTCTCTTTTATGTGTTGTCTCTTTACCCATCCAAGGTGGAATGCATTCTGTTAAAAGGCCAGAAATGTGAGCTGACCTATTTTAAATCTTAGTAATGTCAGGTGGACCTTTGGGATGGGGGGTAATCGAGGATGCAGAGGAGAGTCCCCTCTGCTGGAAGGTGGTTCCCCCCCGGAAAGAGGCCAGGAAAGAGCTCGGGAGAAGGCGAATGGCTGCAATACAGAGGCATTCGGCAAGTAATTTAGAGGTTGTTTTCGTCTGGGTTACCTGATGGTCTCTAGTACATTCCAAATATACAAAAGTGTCTTATGAACTCAAATCTTATACCAAACGTGAGGCATTATGGAATTATCCCCTTAGACTGTGATGTGGTAATTATGAGTGACAGCAGGATGACCCTCACACAGTTCACCCTGGTGCGGGAAGGCGATTCATTCAAAGGCCAACTTCAGGAAACTGGGAGTTCATCTAGGGGTGACCCAGTAAAATCTGAGCTCAGCAAACATGAATCCCTGAGTCAGCATTTCCCAAAGCACTTTCTCAAGAATGTCAGGGCCAAGAGAACTCCGTGAAAACGTTTAAAAATTTAAATTTAAAAAAGGCTCCGTGACCCTTTTGGTAAAGTCTACTTACTATACCATTCTCTTAAAAATCTACAGTTCACACTGGTACAGTAAGAGCTCTGAGAAGTCCTGTAATAAAAAATGCACTCACCTTTGTTCAGTCAAGTCTGTAATTTGTTGGCAAACAAGTTTTCATGAATAGCCTAGCAAAACTCGTATTCGGGGCCATCCTCACTGATTTCTTTTTTTCTATTTTTTAATTTTTTTTAATGTTTATTTTTGAGAGAGAGAGAGAGAGAGAGAGAGAGAGGAGACAGAGCACGAGTGGGGGAGGGGCAAACAGAGGGGAAGACATGGAACCTGAAGCAGGCTCCAGGCTCCGAGTTCTAAGCACAGAGCCCAAAGAGGGACTCCAACTCATGACCCACAAGATCATGATCTGAGCTGAAGTCGGACCCTTAACTGACTGAACCACCCAGGTGCCCCCATCCTAAGTGATTTCTAATGGAGCATCAAGACCAACCCAGCACTCTGGCCAGGACAAAGGAAAATACTGAGTAAGAAACAATGTTCTATTTCCTCAGATGCTTTAAGGAAGGGTGGTTTTACTCTGGAATTAATGTAGAAGTATTCCCTGGAAATTCTTGGGACATATCAGGTATTTTGGTAATCAAGCACTTTGGGCGGCCTCTCATTTAATACCATAATAACCCCATGAGGATAGGCACTATGGTTTCCCCCATGTGTAGAGATGAGGAAAATCAAGCTCCAAGATGAGCAATTTGTCAAATGTCAGTGTTAAGCGGTGGATCCAGGACTTGAAGCCAGGCCATCCCCAGTCTTCAACTATTCCACAGGCAACCTCTCCTCTGGAAAAGTAAATTTCCCAATGGGCACATTTTACCATCTTCTCCCCAAATTCCATCCTATGTACGCAGAAATGAGTTCACAGAAAACAAATACCCTTTTTCCTTCCTCCTAATTCTCTGGGTTACGAATCTACTTCAGAGGGGAAGAGAATGGAGAGCTAGTCACTTCCCAGAGCAGCTAGTTTGGACACCCAGACCCAACTCTGAAAACTACCCCTCGGCAGTTTATTCAGACTATTCTTATACAAAGCAAACACTTAGGCAATCTAATCTGTCCAAACATTTACATCCCACCCAATCTTTTAAAAACTTTGGGTTCTGCCAACACTTTTGGTCGGGCCTTGGAAGGCAGTTCCCATGGCTCATTTTGTGTTGCAAGAAAATATAAATGTCAAGATCGGCAATGGTTTATTAGGTCCCACTGATAACTACAACGTACAATACTTTGGGTATTTTTCCAACATGGGCTCTCCCAGAACAGGCAGAAAAAAGGTTTTATCTGAGAGTCCTCAGATTTTGGCCTTATCATCCATTACACTGTCTTCTTAGAACTCCACTGGGAGGCGGGGAACATAAGGCTTCTAGCCAGGTCCTGTTGCCCACTGGGGGCCCTGTACGGCCTAGGCCCAGGCAGCCCCACTCTGTCTGATGGCTGGAACTGAAGGTTCTGTTCTACTCAGTCCTCCAGCCACTGGGAGCCAAGCCTAGAAGCAGGATGGGTCCCCATTCCTACCTGCAATGGGCTTAGACTGGGGTGTACAGCATTTAAAGAGCCAAATGACATGCCGGTCCCTGGAGTCACATTTCTGTATCACCCACCCTCATAAAGGTAGACCTGTGTTTGACCTAGAGACTCCACAAAAGTCTGGAACAATCACCTCAGTAACCCACTGGGCTTCCCTATTCATGCATTCACTCTTGTCAATCTTCCTTTCCTTCCTCCCTCCCTCCTTTCCCACCTCCCTCCCCCTTCAAGCCTCCCTCCCTCTCTTCCTTCCTTCTTACCTCCCTCCCTCCCTCTCTTCCTTCCTTCTTACCTCCCTCCCTTCCTCCCTTCCTTCCTGCCTTCCTTCCCTTCTTCCTTCCTTCCTTCCTTCCTTCCTTCCTTCCTTCCTTCCTTCCTAATTTTCATTAAACCCTTACCATATGCCAGGCACTGTTTTAGTTGCTAAGGAGATGGGGGAGTACAATAAATATGGTCCTGCTCTTATGATGAATCATATCTGGCTCTGAATGAAGGGGACCCTATATTTACTTGTTGTTCACCTAATCCATTTCTTCTCAACCACACAGCTGGACTACATTTCCCAGGATCTCTTGTAGTCAGGTACAGACGTATGACTTGACTGAGTGCTGGCCAATGGAATGGCCAAGGCAGAAGCCATGTACACTACCTCCAGACATGACAGATGGAACCTCCCACCAAACCCCACGTGCGTTCTTTCTTCCATCATATACAGCCCTATGGCAGAGGGCCCACAAAACGGGCGTTAAGTGAGGCATTAAGTGATAGTGGATCCATAAGGCAGAACGAGCTAAAGTCCTTGGATCACTTTGTGGAAGTGACTTTGTGGAACTCAGCAATTCCACCTACCCACCACCTACTCACACTGGTCTGTAATGTGAGTGAGAAGTACATCCATTTGGAGTAAGCCACTGAGATCTGGGAGTTGTTTATTATAGCAGTGAGCCTTCCCTGACCAATATTCAGTCATGAGATTAAGTTACTAATTATACCTTGTTTCTCTGGCAAGGATCCTAAAGAAGTATTTCTCGCAGGAGCATTTACATTTTTGACCAACCAAGGGGTCTCAAACTTAGCTTCATTCTTCAGGTAAACAGCAACCAATAGGTAGCAGCTTAGGGTCATTTCTGCAGGATTTAACAAGGGTTACAGCTAACCAAATGGGTATAGGCAGAATCAGTGCGACCAATCAGCGAACGAAGATGAACCACTCAATAAGTGGCTAGGACAACTGACCAACAAGAAGAAAATTAAAACTGGATTCATAGTGGGGCGCCTGGGTCGCTCAGTCAGTTGAGCGTCTGACTTCTGCTCGTGTCATGATCTCATGGTTTGTGAGTTCAAGCCCTGCGTCGGGCTCTGTGCTGACAGCTCAGAGCCTGGAACCTGCTTCAGATTCTGGATTCTGTGTCTCCCTCTCCCTGCCCCTCCCCTGCTCGCACTCTGTCTCTCAAAAATGAATAAACATAAAAAAAAAAAAAAACTGGATTCATAGTTCACATCACACAAAAATAATTCCAGGCCAACTGAAAACTGAAATGTAAAAAGCAAAACCTTAAAGCTTTTCGAGGTATAAACAGGACAAAGTATTTAATACAAGCACTAGGGAAAAACATCTTGAACTGGACACAAAAGCACAACCAAATAGGAAAAGATTGGAAGAAAACTGATTACATTCAAATAAAAGTTCAGCATGGCAAAAGCCTTCACAAACAAAAAGACAAACAATAATCTAGAACAAGGGACAGCCAGCTATAGCCCATGGGCCCAAATCTGGCCCTCTGCCTGTTTTGTGTGAATGGAGTTTTACGGGAATACAGCCATGCTTATCTGCTTATGTGTTGCCTGTGGCTGCTCTCATGCTACAACGACAGAGTTGGAGAGTTGCACCAGAGACTCTGTGGGCCGCCATGCCTAAAGTATTTACTATCTGGCCCTATGCAAAAGGGGTTTAGAAGAAATTATATGCAACACACATAATTGACCAAAAGTTAGCGTGTGCTCAATTCACTCACACATAGAAGGACGCATTGTGTGCTGAGGCTAAGAAATGAAAATAGCACATATGTCCCGTCAGCATGGGAACAGATAAACCGTGACGTGCTTACACACTCAAATATGATATAGTAGGAGTGAATTAGGTTTGAATGCATTGACAAAGGCAAATTTCAACTTCGAGGTGCGTACAACATGATATTTTTAAAATACATCAAACAAATACCACATACATTGTTTAGGGGGTGTACACAAGTCATAAGCCACAAAAACATGCAGAGAAAAATATTCCTTGCCTTCGGTGCAGTAGTTTCTGTTGAGGTGGTTGAGGAAGAAGAAGAAATGATGAAGCAGCTTTTGGCTACTTCTGTATCTTTAAACATTTGTATTAAATAAAAAAAAATGGCAGCATGCATTACATATCAGTGGTGAGTATATCATGTTGTATTATTTTCTGTACTTTGCTCTACATTTAAAATGTTCTACTTTAAGTAATAAGAATGTAAGAGTAGAAAGGTCCAGATCTGTGGATAAGTTATTCTATTGTATTCTATTCTATTGCATTCTATGCTATGCTATGCTATGCTATGCTATTCTATTCTATTCTATTCTATTCTATTCTATTCTATTCTACTAAGTTTTTATTTTAACTCCAGTTGACACACGGTGTTATATTTGTTGCAGGGGTACAGTATAGTGATTGAACAATTCTACACATAACTCAGTGCTCATCAAGATAAGTGTGCGTTTAATCCCCTTCATCTGTTTCACCCATCCCCACGTGTCTCCCCTCTGGTAACCATCTGTGTGTAGTCTATAGTTAAGAGTTTGTTTTTTGGTTTCTAGCTCTCCTGTTTTCTGGTTTTTGGTTTTTTGGGTTTTTTTTTTTTTTTTGCTTGTTTGTTTTGTTTAAGAACCGAGACTCTGCAAATTTAATAAGATTACGCAAAGTTGCACACTGTAAGTGGTAGGGCTTGGTTGCCAACTCACACTTCAGTTATCCTTGTCCAGCAAAACAGCACATGTTGATTACATCATATGCAAGGACAACTTGCTCTTCAAGCAGAATAATAACTGGCTTTCCCTACACGTTATTCCTCTAGGTAGAAGAATGTGGGGACGAGCTACCATGAGTCTTTGGGTCACCGAGTAGTTGCACGTACTACTCTCAGTCATTTAGAGTTCATGTAATCCAAGCCACTAACATCTGACGTCCGCCTCTGTAGAGGAGAACCAGACTCTGCGGTGCTGGGTTGGGACAAGCAACCTCTTTCTAGGGGCGCCGCCAGCGTGGCTACCCAGCCTCCCTCCCTCCTGTTCTGACAGCGCTCCTTTTTTCTGACCTTGCTGTCTTGTCCAATTTCAGCACACTTACTACGAAGTTAAGGCAACTGGAGAAAAGAACATGGTCCGCACAGAGAAAGCTGGTTTCACGAGGGAGTATGCGTGGCCATCACACAGCCCCGTCACTTAGCCCAGCAAAGCATGTGACACTTGTAGGTTACGTTTGCACACCTGGCAGAAGCCTGACCAGGCAAACCAAAGAGACGCTGCCGCCAGTTACTTGGCACAAGCATCAATGGGCACATCTTGTTTCTCCTTCAGCAGCTGCATAGGATCCCATTATTGCTAAAGTCAAAAGGTGATTTCTGTTGGCCAGTGTGTTAAACAAAGGCTTTCTCATGGTCTTAATTCTATTTATTCTTTGCCCTGCTATCATAAAAAAAAAAGACAATTCGGCCCAGAAATTTTCAGCAGGCTCTCGAAATATCTCTCCTTCCTATGCATCTGGTCCTTTACTCTTACAAACCTGTTAAGAAGCCATAATACAAATTCTGGGGTTATTACCGAAAAGAATCTTCAAACAGTTATCATTGAAACAACAAACTGAAGATTTGTTGCAAGATGCCCTGTAAGTTTTAATGTAACTAAACATCAGCCAATCGTGTAAATATTTAATCACTGTGTTCAATACAATCCTTTCTTTTTTTTTTTTTTTTTCATTTAAGACAGGGAATACTTTATTCAAACCCATCAGAGAAATGGACAGCTTGGATCTATAACAAAGCGTTGTGTTTTAAAGCATAGGTCAGTAATTGTATATGAGAGTATACACTGCTACATACAAATTAACTGATCAGAGCACAACTTTTCAATATTCAAAACAGAATAAGCTTCCCTGTAAAAGCAGCACCTTTGTGACATTTTTAACTTTAGTATTCCTCTCCTTCCTCTTCACCCTCTCCTTCAACAGAATCCACACCAACCTCCTCATAATCCTTCTCAAGGGCAGCCATGTCCTCACGGGCCTCAGAAAACTCTCCTTCCTCCATGCCCTCACCCACATACCAGTGAACAAAGGCACGCTTGGCATACATCAGGTCAAACTTGTGGTCCAGGCGAGCCCAGGCCTCAGCAATGGCTGTGGTGTTGCTCAGCATGCACACAGCTCGCTGTACTTTGGCCAGGTCTCCACCAGGTACCACAGTGGGAGGCTGGTAATTAATGCCAACTTTGAAGCCAGTGGGGCACCAGTCCACGAACTGGATGGTACGCTTGGTCTTGATGGTGGCAATGGCAGCATTGACATCTTTGGGAACCACATCACCACGGTACAACAGGCAGCAAGCCATGTATTTACCATGGCGAGGGTCGCATTTCACCATCTGGTTGGCTGGCTCAAAGCACGCATTGGTGATCTCTGCTACAGAAAGCTGTTCATGGTAGGCTTTCTCAGCAGAGATGACAGGGGCATATGTGGCCAGAGGGAAGTGGATGCGGGGATAGGGCACCAGGTTGGTCTGGAATTCTGTCAGATCCACATTCAGGGCTCCATCAAATCTGAGGGAAGCAGTGATGGAAGACACAATTTGACCTATCAACCTATTTAGGTTAGTGTAGGTTGGGCGTTCGATATCGAGGTTTCTACGACAGATGTCATAGATGGCCTCGTTGTCTACCATGAAGGCACAATCAGAGTGCTCCAGGGTGGTGTGGGTAGTGAGGATGGAGTTGTAGGGCTCAACGACAGCAGTGGAAACCTGGGGGGCTGGGTAAATGGAGAACTCCAGCTTGGACTTCTTGCCATAATCGACAGAGAGACGTTCCATCAGCAGGGAGGTGAACCCGGAACCAGTTCCCCCTCCAAAGCTGTGGAAAACCAAGAAGCCCTGAAGACCCGTGCACTGGTCGGCCAGTTTCCGAATTCGGTCCAAGACAAGGTCGATGATCTCCTTGCCGATGGTGTAGTGCCCTCGCGCATAGTTATTGGCAGCATCTTCCTTGCCCGTGATGAGTTGCTCGGGATGGAAGAGCTGGCGGTAGGTGCCAGTGCGAACTTCATCAATGACTGTGGGTTCCAGGTCTACAAACACTGCCCTGGGCACATGCTTGCCAGCGCCCGTCTCACTGAAGAAGGTGTTGAAGGAGTCATCTCCTCCCCCAATGGTCTTGTCACTTGGCATCTGGCCATCGGGCTGGATGCCATGTTCCAGGCAATAGAGCTCCCAGCAGGCATTGCCGATCTGAACACCAGCCTGGCCAACGTGGATGGAGATGCATTCACGCATGGTTGCTGCTTTGTGGCTGCCGAGCAGATGGCGGAGAGGAGGAGAGGTTGTTGCTTCTTACAGCGCGACTCTTAGGCGGTCGATGTAAGAGAACCTTACAATCCTTTCTTGGAAAACTTACTCAGGGATTACAAGGGCTACAATATGGTGATCACCTAAAATATGGCGCCATCTTGAAAGTGTACAATATAATGGATGGAGAGCACATGATTCCTCCTCTAAACGTTTTTCACAAGGATGCAGTGGCCTGAATTTCCCAAAGAACAGAAATGCGGTGCTGGTAAAGTACACAGATATCCAACTTTGAAATGAAACTTAGATGTGAAATTTCAAAATGAAAGTCCTTTTGAACAGATCCCACAATATTTCAGTATCTCTCATTTGTACAGAGGTTGGATTCCTTTAGCTAGAGCCATGTTCACAAATGTCATCAAATACGTTTTAAAACTGAAGGACTCTTCCAAGATCTTGTGATTAAAGCAGTGTTAACAGAATTCAAACAAGGAAAATATAACCTTCGTGTTGATTTCATGTTATTCCTTTTATGTAGACTCATAGGCCATTTTTAAGCAGAGACTGGTCTGGAAATGGGGATAAAACTCTC
This sequence comes from Neofelis nebulosa, assembly GCF_028018385.1. Taxonomy (NCBI): domain Eukaryota; kingdom Metazoa; phylum Chordata; class Mammalia; order Carnivora; family Felidae; genus Neofelis; species Neofelis nebulosa. Next base: position 35,083,994 of record NC_080788.1, read on the forward strand.
TGGGGACAAACCAACAGTTTTCCATACGAGGCAGAAATCATCCTTGGTGGTACAAAGCAAAACTAACAAAGGTAGGCATTTATTGGTAAATACTTCCAGTACATTTCTAAAATTCTCAGGTCTGACATTCAGCCTGTATGGGAATCCGGTTCCAAGACAAGCTCTTGGCTAGGACTGAAGCCACACACCCCCTGATTCTGCTAACAGTAATTTATCCCTGTTGCCATTCCTGGCCTCTATCCCACTTTTGGTTCTCACATCTCCAATTTCTGCTCAATCGTTCTTCTTTAATGTCCCAACTATACTTCCAGTCAAGTACCTCTACAACGAAATCCACCTGTTCAAAACAAACAAACACGCTAACAAACAATAAACAAGGCCTCCCTGCTCCCAACCTAAAGGGAGACATTCAATCTCTTTCCCAATAAACCGTGACTGTTACCAAACCTTTAAAAAGAGCTATGATCATATGACTAAGACGAGCCTTTCTAACTCATCCAAAAACATTCTTAGGGTCAATATTCTCTGAAGAAGATGGGAAAAGCATAGGACTTTCAGCAAGTTTTTATTCAAAACCCCTGCAGACAGAAGAACCCCTTAGTAAAAGCCTCTATATGCCTAGTCATCTGTATTAGGACACTTAGAGCGAATTTATTTTTTTTAATGTTTAATTTTAATTCCTGTTAACGTATAGCGTTACACTAAATAGTAATTCAACATTTCCATTAGAGCTAACTAAAAATTTTTTAATGTTAGAGCACCTGGGTATCTTAGTCAGTTAAGGGTCCGACTTCAGCTCAGGTCACGATCTCACATCACAGTTGGTGGGTTTAAGCCCTGTGTTGTGGTCTATGCTGACAGCCCAGAGCCTGAAGCCTGCTTTGGATTCTGTGTCTGCCTCTCTCTCTCTGTCCCTCCCCCACTCATGCTCTGTTTCCAGCTATCAAAAAATGAATAAACATTTTAAAAAATTAAAAAAAAATGTTAATGTTTATTTTTTGAGAGAGACACAGAAAGACAGAAAGAGAATGAATGGCGGGGTGCGGGGGGGGGGGGGAAGCAGACAGAGACAAAGACTCTGAAGCCGACTCCAGGCTTTGAGCTGTCAGCACAGGGCCCTATGCAGGGTTTGAACTCACGAGCCATGAGATCATGACCTGAGCCAAAGTTGGACGCTTAACTGACTGAGCCACCCAGGTGCGCCCATTGGCCCCAATTCAAATGATAGCTTTCATTTGCTTCTGTTAGAAACCTGTGCTATATTTTTTCTTGCTACCTGAGTCTTTGTTCTAGTAGAGAGAATTCAGCTAAAAAGAGAGTCATATAGAAAAATGAAACTAGTAATGGCAGCAAAGCCTCAGAGAGCTGGGATCATACTAATCTGCTGAGATGGAGGGAAGTGTGTATACCACAGCCAGGAGCTGCTTGGGGGCAAGGGTAAGTATGACAAGTTGAAAAGTCAAAAATGACATGATTCTCCTAAGAAACTATTGCAAAAGATGGAGTTATTCCTCCCCTCAAAGCAATACTTAAAAACTTCTGAAATTATCTGTATATTAAAACTAATTTGATCATACACCTACTCATTCATCCCAATGAATATTTATGGAGCCCCCTCATGTGTCAGGGGGTGTTCTAGCTGGTGGGGATATGGCAGTGAGCAAGGTAGAGGAAGACCCTGTTCTCATGGGGCTTTCGTTCCTGCAAATAAGTAAGCCTACTCAATAAATTTCAGACGGTTGCAAGTGCTCTGAAGAAAATAAACAGGGTGATGCGACAGAGTGGTGGGGTATGATAGCTAAGGACTCTTAAAGGAGGTGACTCTGAAGTGAGGCCTGAATGACAAGGAGGGAACCATAAGAAGATCTGGAGGTCGGATCATTCCAACGAGCATGACCAGCAAGTGCAAAGGTCCTGCCAGGAGAATGCAGAAAGACACCCGTGTGGCTGCAGTGGAGTGAAAGAGGGAGAAGGTGGTATGAGGCCAGAGGCATCGATCATGTGTGGCACAGGAGGTTGTATTAGCGTGCTGGGACTGCCATAGCGAATGCCACAGACTGGGGGCCTTAAGCAACACGAATTTATTTTTCACAGTTCTGGAGCCCGGAAGTCCAAGCTGAAGGTACCGGCAGGGTTGACTTCGTCTGAGGACTCTCTCCTTGGCTTGCAGATGGCCACCCTGTAGATGCCACTTTACATGGCTACCTCTCTGTGCACACTCATCCCTGTGTCTCTCTCTCTCTGTGTGTCCTAATCTCTTATCAGGACACCACTCAGACTGGATTAGGGTCCATCCCTAAAGGCCTCTTCTTAATTACCTACCTGTCTCCAAATACAGTCACATTCTGAGCTACTGGGGAGTAGCTTGAAGTGAGGGCTTCAATATATGGATCTGGGCGGGGTGTATAATTCTGCCCAGGACAGAGGTCATAGAAACAAAGAAAATTCTGGGTTTTCTCCTAAGCTCACAAGAAGGCCACGGAGGGTCTGAGGCAGGGCGGCATCACAAACAATAACTGCCAGCCACGCTGTGTGGAGAACAGACTGTGGGGAGGAGCTGGTGAAGGTGAAAGCAAGAAGGCCCCTTGGGAGGGTGTCTGCAGCAGCCCCGACAAGTACTGGTGATGGTGTGCACCAGGGTGGAAGCACAGAGGTGGGAGAGGCCAGACGCAGGATGTATGTGGGAGGTGGAGAAGATAGGACTTGTGGACGGACTGAACATGAACAATGAGAGGAAGGCTGGCCTTGACTCCTAACTGTTGACTTCTAAGTGTTTGGCTTGAGCAACTGGGTAGACAGTGATGCCATTTACTGAGATGGAAACAGATTTTATTACAGTACACACACGCACAAAAGAGAAACATGACTTCAATACATGATGCTAGGTTCATCATTATAAGTCTTGAAAGCGGATGTGTGGAGATGGAAGGCAAGGCCAAGTGGCCAGTTAGAAAGCAAATCAGGAAATCCCTGGATTCGACTAAGAAGGGTAAGAGCACAGCACTTTTCTCATCAGTTCAAGCAATTTCTTGGAAGAGGCTGGATTCTAGGAGTTATTCAAATTATGGGCGTGTCAGAGAATGTTGGATGTCTTCCAAAATCCATGATCTTCCATAATAACAGAGTTTTTAGAAGAGCTTATGGCTGCCCCCTCGCAGGACTACGTTTCTGGGCCTTCCTTGCAGCTAGGTGTGGCCACAAGATGCCTTTCTGGTGGATGGAGTATAAGTGGAAGTGTTATATGACAACTTCCTGGAGATCAACATTAAAAAAGGCAGGTCTATGCCCTTTGCTCATTACTCTCCTTTCTTTGTCAATATCCTACTGCCTGAACTTAAAATGTGATGCCTGGAACTCCAATTGCGTCTTGGAATCTAAAAATTAGGACCCAATTCTAGGGATGGAAGAGTGATGAGGTGGAAGGTTCTGGATCTTGGGAGACTTTATGAAGCAGAGCCGTCACGCCAGCATCAGATTATCTTCCTCTGGATTTTTAAGTAAGAAAGAAATCCACTTCTATCTTGTTTAAACCCCTTTGTTTTGGGTCTCTGCTTCTTAATGCTGAACTAAACTTGAACTGACATAACGTGAGAGGGACAGTTGTTGGCATGCTGTGGTGGAGGACAGCCATACAATGTTCCAGCATCCTTTCAGCTTAGTGATACCTGGTTTCTAAAGAATCTCTCCCAATCCCATGGCATGAGATAGTCATAAAGTCTGTGTTCGGTTCTTAAAATAAAATCAAGCTAGGTAGATAGACAGATAAATATTTAAGAGCAGAACTATTTGGATTAAAAGAAGCAGAGCTCCAAGGACCACTATTTGGAAACCACTGCCCTAAATGACAGTGATTCTAGAGTTAGTGACTGGGCTGATAATCGTTCTATGGTCTATCAGCTACAGTTCTCCCTCAAAGCTGATAACAGTTGTATTTTAGGAGTTATATGAATAGTTAATATTTTCAGGGTGAAGACAAGCTACATAGGTGGGGAGCCATCGATAGCTGGGAGGTCTGTTTGACTGCACATGTGGCAGAGAGCAAAGTAGGAGATCAGCATTGGGGCTGTTCTGGGTAGCTTGCGTTGTTAGTGTAGCAGGGCCTGCATACCATCCATTAATCCATCAAGCATATCTTTTTGTTAAGAAGAAAGGACAAAAAATAAAAAGGTGAAGTAAACCCACGTATCGATGATCAATGGATTATCAACAAAGGGGCCAAAATCATTCAACAGGAGAATAATAGTCTTTTCAACAGATGGTTCTGGGACAACTGGATATCCACATGCAAAAGAATCAAGTTTGACCCCTTCGTCACACCATTTACAAATATTAACTCAAAATGTATCAAAGAGATAATAAATATAAAAATTAAAAGTAGAAAATCTTAGAGGCAAATATAGGTATAAATTTTCATGACCATGGATTAGGCAGTGGATTTTATTTTATTTTTATTTTATTTTATTTTATTTTATTTTATTTTATTTTTAATGTTTATTTTTGAGAGAGAGAGAGAGAGAGAGAGAGAGAGAGAGAGAGAGAGAATGCAAGTGGGGGAGGGGTAGAGAAAGGGAGACAGAATCCAAAGCAGGCTCCAGGCTCTGAGCTGTCAGCATAGAGCCTGATGCAGGGCTTGAACTCATCAGCTGTGAGATCATAACCCAAGCTGAAGTTGGATGCTTAGCCGACTGAGTCACCCAGGCACCCTGAGGCAGTGGACTTTAAAATATGGCACAAGATGCACATGTAGCAAAAGAAAAAAAAATGTATAAATTGGACTTCATGAAAAAAAAAAAAACTTCTGTGCTTCAAAGGACACCATAAAGAAAGCTAAAAGACGACCCACAAAATAGGAGGAAATGTTTGCAAAGCATATAACTGATATCTAGACTATGTAAAGAATTCTTACAACTTAACAATAAAAAGACAATACAATTTTTAAATGGGCCAAGTATTTGAATAGATATTTCTCCAAAAAAGACATACAAATGAAAGGTATTCAACCTCATTAGTGAGTAAGGAAAAGCAAAATGAAACCACAATGAGATACCACTTCACCCCCACTAGGATGGCTGGAGGTCCTGAGTGCATTTACTCAGCCAGCCTTAACAACCGGCTAGCGGAAAAGGGGTTTCAGTCAAGAAGAGCAACTTTCCCAGACCACAACTCCAGAGAATCCTCAAGAAACAAAGGAGGCAAAGTTATCCCAAAGCCTGGAAGAAACATGGTTTCCTCAAGAGTAGGATCTGAGGGATGGCCACAGAGCAAGGCCCGGAGAGAGCGTGGGGCATGCCATATTTATGGCAGGGAGCCTAAATATCTTTCCAGACTTGAAAACAGCACCAACTTAGAAATCTAAGAAATTTATGCTTGACTTGAAGACTCTTATCTCCAATTAGGAGACACCACAGGATATTAATACGTGTTTCACAGACCATACAGAGATCTACAATATGGTTGGAAGACAATGGATTAAACAATTACAACTCTTTTTTGTTGTTTTGAACTGCGGGACATTCTCAGAGGCTTTAATGTGCTAATCTGCACTCTGAATTGTTAAGATAGGAAAATCACACACAGCACTCCCAACTGTATTTGACCACAGAGTTCCCTTTCAGGCAGGATTTCAGAGATCCACTCTTTCAAGCACTCCATTGAGAAATACTGTTCATTCAGGGAAATGGAAACCCATATTCAGCAAAACACAAGCATGTTTGTTTCAAAACAAAAAAACACCTCTTTGTCCTGTGAACCTTTCTGCGTGTGTGATGCTTTGCTTCCCTTATTGTCTTAGTAAAAGTACCTGAGAAGCAGGAAGGTATATTGGAATGGGTACAGGCTTTTAAGGAAGATAAACTCGAGTGCGACCTCGGTTTCCCCAGATGTGCTGATCATCACACACCTCAGGGTTGTTATGAGGATAAAAATGAGACAAAGTATTTGAATTATCTAGCAAGGGGCTGGCCATAAGAGAAGGCAACAATAAGTATATAATTCCCTCCACCTCCCTCCTTATCTTTAAGCCCTCAAGCTCTTATAGTTCTGTTCGAGGGGCAAAGTAGGCCAAGTCGCAGGTCCTCCAGTGTTAACCGGAAGGTGTGCACGTTGCCAGTGTGGCAGTGGTGGCAAACTGTCCAACTCCAGGACCCAGAGGACCAGGGACTCCAAGACAGATTTGGAGCCAGCCATGAGGGGAGGCCTTTCTCAGCAGAGCAGGCCCTGTGGCTAGTGGCACATGTAAGCATCCCTCTGCCATTAAACAGCTTTTCCTCCAATACTTCTCCTGGAAAACCTCATTCTGCATTGGTGGGACTCTTTTAAAGCTCCCACATTGTAGCTACATCCTAGGTGCTGGGCAGTTTATAGTAACAACCTCATTAATTCTGCCAGCAACTCAAAGTTCACGAGTAAAGAAAACAGAGTCAGAAAGATAGAAAACCTTTGAAAGTCACAAGATTGGAACCTATAGGTGTAACCCCAGTTAACCACTGCTCTTGGCTCACAATGAGCTCCATCTTCTCTCACAGTGAGCCCCTCTGATATCCAGTCCTGCAGCCAACTCCTGGGGGTGGTCTTGGGAAGGCAGCTCACCCACATCAAGAATGCAGTGTTGGATGGTAATTGCATATGTCTTCATCTTTCTATCATTCGGTCCTTACATGGCAGATTGCAGGGGGTCTGCAAATACACAAGTGTGTCTTCTGAGGACTGGTAATGTCTTGGGTTGGAATTCGTTCTTTGATGTTTGGGAAAAGAAGATTAATAAGGAAAAACTTCTTGGTTCCAGGCTGGTAGATGATTTGCCATGTAATTTTCATTCCCCTATCATCCATCAGCTCTGGGTCATGGGGACCTGTCTCCTACCTCCTTGGGGTTTTCCCCAGAATCCTTATCAGAAAACACTTACCCACCTTTCACCAGCAACAGAGTGGTCGGGGATTCAAAAAATATGTGTAGGACCACTGGTGATGGATGGAAGAAAGGTGTTACAAAAAAGCCTGGTGTGTTTATTGCCCGAGCCAAGGAGAGAAAATAGTCTTCATTGGACACATGTATCTGATAGCATCTGGATCCATTTAGTAGGCATATTTATTTCATAACAACATGAGATCATGATGCCAGGATGATTAATGATCTTTTATATTCTACCGCTCTTTTTGCATAAATCCACAAGTCTGTTAGGGAGATTAATTATCTGAGATGGGGCAAGTATGCATTTTGGTTACTTCCAAATTATAGCACCTGAGTTCTTGGAAAATAATTTCAAAGTTCTTAAGTAATGTTCTTCCATGTTCCCAAGGGGAAATATGGATATAATCCTCAAATTGAGCAAGACACAAAAAAAGGAAGAAAGAGAATTTGAGCTGAAATTTCAGTGATAAGGCTGAAAAATTTACTGCCAAATGCATTTTTAAATATGCAGACATTATAACCACACTGGAGATAGAACACTGGGAAAGAAACACCGTTCTCACTATGGCCAACTTCAGAATAGTGATGTTCGCCTTGAACTCCGGGAGGATGCAGGGTCTGGAGTAACAATTGCCAAGGCACCACCCAACCTCCATAGAAGCGCAAGGCTCTCTCCCTTCATGCCTCACGTGGGAGGGGTGGCCTAGACAGTCACAGCCAGATGGGGCGGGATTTTTCATGTTTCACAGAGCATGAGAGGTCCTGGCCTTTGCATGACAGTCCTTTTGGACTGCCGTCTAGAGCAAGTTCCTCTCCTGGGTGGTTTCTGGAATGAGCTGCCACCGTGGGAGGCATCCTACCCACGGATGGAAAATATGGAACAGGCAGCTGGAGCCAGCTCTGCTCTGCAGCCCTGGAGTACTCTTCCCCAGAGACATCCCCTTCTCCACTCTTTACTGTCGGATCCTGAAAGCCCATCTAGAGCCAACCAGGCAAAGGGATCCAAAGGAGGCTGCTCTGGATCCAAGCAAAGGGGTCTTTGTGAACCAAAACGGAGCGGCCCAAAGTTTCTAGTATGAGAAGCAGCTAAGAGGGATCTAGAGGTATTAACAGCCAGTGAGTGACAGAGGACCTTCCACATCTGCCTGGTGGTGTTCTCTAGGTAAATGTCGCTGCAGTCAGCACACCAGAGTCACAATGTTAGGCTAGGACCAACCTAGAACACCAGTAAAATATCCTCCCTGAGGTTCTCAGGTACCAGCACAGCACCCAGTGATGAGGCAGTGTCACCCAGAAGAATGGCACTAAATGCAAGACTCCAGGGAAGGAGTATCAATAGTGACATGGAAAAACCTGAAAGGGAGGGTTCTGGAAGAGGTGACACAGTCAAGACCCAATACGAATTCCTATCAGGCCCACAGCCTTGGTTCTTCCTACAAAAACAGAAACAAGAAAGTAGAAACTCATCTAAACTGTACTGCTTTACCCACAGAACTGGCTTGTATGAGTACCACATTTATGAGCTAGCACATATCATATTATTCATGACAACTTTAGAGGCGATTTATCATCTGCCTCCCCATTCCCTCTTTAGCCAAAGCAGACAAGAGTGTCTGCCAGAGATTTGTAAAAACAGCCCATGCTGACTGCCTGCCTCCTGCCCTATAGCTCTCTAATCTGAGTCTACGTGGGCCTTGCCAGGAGCTCAGCCACTGTCCCGGCTGACAGGGGACGTACAGGTGCCTGGAACCAGTGACGCCCATATGTGCTGACTGCCAGAATCACTTGGGGAGGCTTTCCAAACACAGATCCTGGTGTTTCTCCCAGAACTGGCAGATCAGAGTCTCCTCCTGGATGAGGGGGTTCAGGAACCAGAACAGCAAGAGTTGTAAGAGGTACACAACTCATAAATGCAGACCTTACATCAGGGGTCAGCAGACCTAGAGCTGCGTGTGATATTCTTCAAATGCAGACTGCCATCTCTAGGGCCAAACCGAGGCCTCACAGGGAAGGGTGGGCTCCTGAGCCCCCTGTGCAATGCAGAGTGGTAGAGGAAGGGGGGCTGAATGAGGAGCCAGAAGGCATAGCAGATCGGGGGCCACGGTGTTCCAATAAGGGGGAAATGGGTACCATCTTGATCAGATGAAGGTAAGTGACTGACATCATTCAGTGTCACTTTCCTTCAGCCAAGGAGACATTGGCTGGCTCAAAGAAGGGGTGTGCCCACTGGGCTCAGCACAGGTAGGAGTGTGTCTGGAGACAGCAGCCCTGAATCTTCCTTACCTGTTGCCTTACCACATTCCCCTGGGCAGCCCCAAGCCCTCCCATTGGATCTTGGATGTTAGCAGACCCTTGGCAGGTGGTGTGCACCAAGCAGCAGCCCAGAGCCTCCCCTTTGGATAGGACTGCTGGCCCTGCTCTTCTCACCTCCCTGACTATGGCCTTTCCAGCTGCATTCTGGCTTCAGTGCCTGTTTCTGGACCTTTTGGTTCTTGTGACTCATTGCCCATCCCTCTTGGGGTCATCGGAGTTTGACTTCTCTCTTTGGGTCTCAGCTCTGTTCTTGCCTACCTCCACCTTCCACCACTTCTGGTGTTCTCTCCAACCGGGTGTAGAGTGTATCTATGTATCCTCTGTGTCTGTGTATCCTCAGGCCCGTGGGATTCCCTCAAATAAGGACTGAAAACCTTACTAGGGAAGGGAGACTCGGACAATGATACTTGAAAGCTCATGTCTTGTACGCAGAAAAGATTTTCTTGGTTTGAACCTACCACTTTGAACCTCAGTCTTCGGAAGTATGTCCCCAAATAAATTAGTTCTAATGCTGCTCCAATAGATAGACCCTCTAGTTCTTGCCTGACCATAAAATCAAAGCATTCTGGAGTTGCTGTGGCAGATCAGTATGGATATCAGGCAGCAGAGGTCACACCCAACAAGCCCCCGCTGAAGGAGGGATCAAAAGGCACCCCATATTTCTTTAAATATTTTTTTAATGTTTATTTATTTTTGACAGGGAGAAAGAGACAGAGCATGAGCGGGAGAGGGCCAGAGAGAGAGGGAGACACAGAATCCGAAGCAGGCTCCAGGCTCTGAGCTGTCAGCACAGAGCCCAACAGGGGGCTTGAACTCACAGACCGCGAGATCATGACCTGAGTCAAAGGCAGACGCTCAACCGACTGAGCCACCCAGGTGCCCCGGACACCCCATATTTCTAATGTCATGTACTGTAAACACTGAGTGGTGTTTCCTCTCCTCTTGACAAGGTGTACTGGCTACAGGAGTGGACAGTTAGCTTGCAGGTGTCCACGCAGAACGCGGTTCAACCACACTGATGCACACATTCAAATTGGAAACCCTGAGTTGCAAACTGAATCTCAAATTACGGGAGGAGATCTCCAGGTAGCCCCGAGAAAAGTGTTAATAAAGGGGATATTAGGGGCACCTGGGTGGTTCAGTTAGTTAAGCATCCAACTCTTTGATTTCAGCTCGGGTCATGATGTCACAGTTGATGAGATCAAGCCCTGCATTGGGCTCCATGTTGATGGTGGGGAGCCTGCTTGGGATTCTCTCCCTCCTTCTCTCTCTCTCTAAAAATAAATAAATAGGGGCGCCTGGGTGGCGCAGTCGGTTAAGCGTCCGACTTCAGCCAGGTCACGATCTCACGGTCCGTGAGTTCGAGCCCCGCGTCAGGCTCTGGGCTGATGGCTCGGAGCCTGGAGCCTGTTTCCGATTCTGTGTCTCCCTCTCTCTCTGCCCCTCCCCCGTTCATGCTCTGTCTCTCTCTGTCCCAAAAATGAATAAAAAACGTTGAAAAAAAAATTTTTTTAAATAAATAAATAAACTTAAAAAAAAAACAGATATTAAATTACTTCTCAAAGGAAAGAACAAGACTCACTCTAAGGTTAATCTGGAAAAAGGATAGCCCAGAAAGTAAGGAGAATCTTGGAAAAAGGCAGAGTAATAAAGGGTAATCAGTTGTTCTAGACATTAACACGTATTACAAAGGAATTATAATGGAGTCATATTAGTAGGATACACTAACTTAAAAAGATATCCCATAAAATATAAATGTGAAAAAATATTTTATAAATACGTATCTTTATATATATATTTTTAAATAAGTTATTGCCGGGGCGCCTGGGTGGCGCAGTCGGTTAAGCGTCCGACTTCAGCCAGGTCACGATCTCGCGGTCCGTGAGTTCGAGCCCCGCGTCGGGCTCTGGGCTGATGGCTCGGAGCCTGGAGCCTGTTTCCGATTCTGTGTCTCCCTCTCTCTCTGCCCCTCCCCCGTTCATGCTCTGTCTCTGTCTGTCCCAAAAATAAATAAAAAACATTTAAAAAAAAAAAAATAAGTTATTGCCAATAAACTCAAATGGTATTGTGTAGGCCTCAAACGATGGTTATTACATAATGAAGCAATTTGGAAAATGGCTTAGGATGTGATATGAAATTTTTAGAAAGGTGGAACAAAAGACAGACAGACACTGAGTAAACTCAAGAAAAAATATAAGTGGAACAAACTGGAAAAAACATGTATCCATGGAAGCACGTATGATGAGTGATACTACTAAGTGGTGGCCTGTCTTCCACCAACCAATCAATGTCTGGGAGTGGGGGCCAGGCTGCAGCAATTTGTAAAGGTCCCCAGGAAATTGATTTTCAATGTTCTGGCATGTTTAGAAACTTCTGTTCCAGAGTTCAGAGCCAGGTAAAGGGGTCCAAAAAAAGAGCCTGGCTTCACCTCCCACCCCAATAAATGAGGGTAAATAAAAATTTTATAGAAATCTAAAGAAGAGTTGTAATTATCAAAAAACATTAACAAACAATTCATAAAAGTAGAATATAAATGGCCAGAAAACCTGGCAAGGTGCACAAAATGAATCGAAGACATATCATTTTTTTTAGAACAGCAAAGATAAAAAAAAAATTATTATCCTCAATGCATATAAGTATATGCTCAAAGATGTTTGTTGAAGCATTGTTTTAAAAATAGCAATATTCCACAAATAACCTAGATGGCCATCAGTAGGTGATTAATAAAACATGACGATCCATCATTAAATGGAGTATTTGAAGCAACTAAAAATCATGATCTTAGTCTCTCTCTGTTAGCCTAGCAATACAGGCTAAGCAACATTATAAATTATATGATCTCAGTTTTTGTTAAAAAAATTAAATAATCCATACAATCAAATAATAATGGCAGTTATTTCTGGGTGATGGAATCAGAGCTGATATTTTTCTCTTTCACCTTCAGTCCTTATTTCTGTTTTAAAACTTAACACCACCAACAAAACTCCCCAAACTTTAACGAAAAAAAAGTTTTAGGTACTTAGGGAAAAACAACCTTGGGAGCAGAGAAGCAAAGGCACAGCTTACTTTAAATAAAACAAACTCTGTCCAGATTTTCCCTTTCCCTTTAGAAATACTCATGTCCTAAAAGGGGTTATCCAATTAGACAGATACTGTTTTGGACCATGGTCAACTTTCAGAGAAAGAGATTCCCCTGGCTGTGATTCAGAAGGTGGGAGATGGTTCTCTGGGAAGAAGATGTTTATCAAGGCACTTTGTTGCTTTCTCAGAACTTGCCAGCACAATCCATTTATGTTATTATCTGGCTTATGATTTCTTAATTTGGAACTTAATGGAGTTCTCATATATTCTCACTACTGCCAGACATTACACAAACTGAAAGCAGAAAACACAATAAAAAAGAACACATCATACTCTCTAGATTTTTACTGTTACTTCTTACTCTTATACTAGTATCTTCCTGGAAAATTTGGGGGGACTGACAAGTGTTAGGGCTATGAAAAGCCAAATGCTGCCGAGAGCAGGCACTACATGATTTACTGGGAGAAGTGATGAGAAACTTGTATGAACATAGCATCTGGTCTAGAAGTAACAACTCAGCCAATTTCTAACAATCAGCATTAGTAAACCATCCCGAGAGCTCCCTGCCATCCCTGTGCAGCTCTGAAAGCCTCTTTGAGACAAAAGGTCCTCGTCCTGGAGAGATACTCCTCTGATTCCTATTAAAGGTGCTATTTCTGGGCGCCTGGGTGGCTCAGTTGTTTAAGCATCCAATTCTTGACTTCAGCTCAGGTCATAACAGTTTGCAGGATTGAGCCCCACGTCTGGCTCCATACTGATGGCGTGGAGCTTGCTTGGGATTCTCTCTCTCCCTCTCTGCCCCCCGCTGCTCGCTCTCTCTCTCTCTCTCTCTCTCTCTCACTATCAAAATAAATAAAACAAACAAATATATTTTTTAAGTTGCTGTTTCTGTTCTTCTGTTAACCTGGGTAGTTTTGAAGGTAAAAAAAAAAAATACATATGAGTGGTATATCCTCGAGGACAGAGTAGATAAAAATAACATTTAAGAAAGGGTCTATTTTGCTAGGTATTTAAAAGGAAACACATCTATAGAGAGAAAAATTTTCTTTATAGGAAAACTTGGCCCTCATTTATACTAGGGGTGAGAATTTATCAGTATGTTCCAGACTGCTCCAATGTAAGAATATATTCCAAAGAGATTTTTAAAAAACTATCATAAGGTACACAGGGGCACCTGGGTGGCTCAGTCGGTTAAGCGTGCAACTTTGGCTCGGGTCATGATCTGGCAGTTCACGAGTTCGAGCCCCACGTCGGGCTCTTTGCTGACAGCTCAGAGCCTGGAACCTGTTTCGGATTCTGTGTCTCCCTCTCTCTCTCTGCCCCTCCCCCACTCATACTCTGTGTCTCTCAAAAATAAATAAAAACATAAAAAATTTCATTTAAAAGGTCCCTACATGAAGATTCCATTTCTTATGCCCTGAGAGCGTGAGAGTTAACATCCATTAGCTTAGGGCTTTCTGGGTGGAGAGAGCACATATGCTCAGCAATTTTCTCTTACAGAATCCGTACCCCCACCCTGGGCCCTCAGCTACAACGCGCTTTAAAACTTGCTTTTTAAAAAGGTCAGAATCTCTTCCAGTGCCAGATTAAGGGGCAGGCTAGCCAGGAAGTTGAAAAGATGCCAAAATATAAGGAAAACCTAACTGGAGAGAGGGAGAGAAAGAGAATAGTATTTGCCAGAACTTCTTTCAAAGAGGATCTGTAAATGGTTGAAACTTTTCAGATGAGGGGCGCGTGTGGTAGTCATGATAACAGTAAGAGGTACACTTAAGTGACAGGAGCTGGTCACCAAAATGCTTCCTCGGGTAGGTGGTTCCTGTTAAGCATATTGTTTTTCTTTTGCTCAGTGTGGCCTGCAAGTTTGGGGCCAGAAGTGAAATGGACAGAACACCGGAGGAGCTGCTGTCCCCAGTGACATTCCTTATCTCCCCCATCACCCAGGACAGCTTTTCCTCTAAATAGCATGGAACAAATATTTGAAGAATATGAAAACATCTACAGTCCTTAGCCTGCCCCTATCAAGAAACCGAACATTTGAAATTAAAAACTGTAATATGACCTAAGTTTTATAAATTCAAACTATGGTAAAACATTTAAAACCATTCCATTAAAAGTCACCCAACTCCACTCCCACTCGTTTCATTATCATTCTGCTTTGTTTCTCATCCCCCACCGTCCAGCTCAGCAGGATGAAGGACAGCTCAGATCAGAGACTCCCAGAAGGCCAGAGCAGAGTCTGAGAGTGCCAGGCTGGTGCAGAAGGAAGGGACAATGAAGACATCTGGCACCAAAGTGGGCAGTGTCCAGGGTGAAGGCCATCTGGGAAGGAATGCAGTACTCGGGGAATTCGGAAAGTCCACACAATGGGAGGCATCACTGGAGAGGTGGTTGGAGGCTTTTAAAGATATCCAGCGGGGCGCCTGGGTGGCTTGGTCGGTTGAGCGTCTGACTTCGGCTCAGGTCATGATCTCACGGTCTGTGGGTTCAAGCCCCGCGTCAAGCTCAGGGCTGATGGCTCGGAGCCTGGAGCCTGTTTCAGATTCTGTGTCTCCCTCTCTCTCTCTGCCCCTCCCCTGTTCATGCTCTGTCTCTCTCTGTCTCAAAAGTAATAAACGTTAAAAAAAATTAAAAAAAAAAAAAAAAAAAAAAGAAAAAAAAAAAGATATCCAGCAGCTGTGTCGAGGATTCTGCTAGGTAGTTTTCATTCCTTATTTCATCTGATTTGAGTGTTAATCCCACAAAGTCAGCCCTGCTCTCCCCACTTCATAGATGAAGAATCTGAGGCTCACAGGGCTTAAGAAATATCCCCAAGTTTGTGCAGTTAGCAAGAGCCTTAGCTAGCATCAAACCTACATTTGTTTGAATTCAGTGTCCATGCTTTTCTCAACAGACAGACAGAAAACACGGCCATCTAGAAAGAAGACGGAGTCACTGGCCTTGACATCAGGACATGAGTGTTCTGTCTTGGGTTTCAACTCTTCCTAACTGGGAAGGTCACCTGATCTCTCTGGGGAGACAGTATGTACGTGGGTGAACTGGGAAGGTACAAGAGCAATGACAGTAAAAATGACAATTCTGGGGGCGCCTGGGTGGCGCAGTCGGTTAAGCGTCCGACTTCAGCCAGGTCACGATCTCGCGGTCCGTGAGTTCGAGCCCCGTGTCAGGCTCTGGGCTGATGGCTCGGAGCCTGGAGCCTGTTTCCGATTCTGTGTCTCCCTCTCTCTCTGCCCCTCCCCCATTCATGCTCTGTCTCTCTCTGTCCCAAAAATAAATAAAAAACGTTGAAAAAAAAATGACAATTCTGATTATAATAAAACCCAAGAGGCTCACTGAGGTCTGACGCAGAGGTACCCAGACTGAGGGAGGAGCCCCAATATCAGGGCACGTGAGGAAGGTAGAAGATGCTGAACAGGGTCTCAGACACCCTGAGAGGGATCCTGAGATAAGGGTCCCTAACCAGGCTGGATGGTCACAAGGGGACAAGTGAGGCCTGAAGCCAAAGTCATCCTCGAGACCCGACGACAAAGATTCTGCTTCCCCAACCATGGAGGGGATCAAAATGAAAAAGTCAGCACTGGACCAGAGGCTTAAAGAGAAATTAGGTGTAAAACTCCAGATTGAGGAGAGAGGTGGAGTCTGTCATTTTGAAGGAGGGAATATCTAGGGGATCCTAGAGGAGAAGAAATGAAGCCTCCTCAGGTGCAAAGAAAATAGTGAGATCAGACATGGGTAGCTGATGTGACAGTACACATAACTGATAGCCTGGCTGGGCAGCAAAATAATGGGTGTGTTTTTAAGGAGGTACTGCAGAAGACTGGAATAGCCAGTTCGTAATGGAAGAGGATCATGAAAAAGAACAAAACTGGAGGACTCAAACTTCCCAATTTTAAAACTTGCTATGAAACTACACTAAGGAAGACAATGTGGTATTATCACAAGGCTGCACATATAGATCAATGGAACAGAATTAAGAGTCCAGAAACGAACTGGTGTATACACAGTCAATTGACTGTGGACAAGGGTCCTGAGACCATTCCAAGAGGATAGTCTCAACAAATGGTGCTGGGACAACTGCAGAGCCACATGCAAAAGAATAAAGCTGAACCCCTACCTCACACTATATACAAAAATTTATTCAAAATGGATCAAAAACCTAAAATTTAAGAGCTAAAACTGAAATTCTTAAAAGAAAACACAGGGGTCAATCTTCATGTCCTTGGATTTAGCAATGGATTTTTCAACATAACCCCCAAATCATGAGCAACAAAGAAAAAAAATACATAAACCGGACTTCATCAAAATTATAAATTTCTCTGCACCAAAAGGATACTATCCGGATAGTGGAAAGACAACCTTCAAAATGGGAAGAGAAGGTATTTGCAAATGATTCACTCAATAAAGGTCTAATATTCAGAATATATAAAGAACTCTTACAACTCAGCAACAAAAAGACAAAAAATCCAATTAAAAAATGGGCAAAGCAGGGAGGGGGGCACCTGGGTGGCTCAGTTGGTTGAGCGAGCATCCAAGTCTTGGTTTTGGCTCAGGTCATGGTCCCAGGGTCATCGGATCAAGCCCCTGGCTCTGCACTGAGTGTGGAGCCTGCTTGAAATTCTCTCTCTTCCTCTGCCCCTCTCCCCTGCTCTCTCTCTCTCTCTCTAAAATAAAAAAAAACACTTTTTTTTTAATGGGCAAAGGACTTGAGGAAACATTTCTCCAAGACAAGATACACAAAAGGCCAAAAAGCACATGAAAAGAATCTCAATATCATTAGTCATTCAGAAAACGTGAATCAAAACCACAATGATATACCATTTCACACACACTAAGATGGCTATAATTTGTTTCAAAAGGGGAAACAAGTGTGGTGAGAATGTGGAGGAAACTGCTTTACTTCAAGTTATGTGAATTTCACCTCATTTTTAAAAGTAATGGAAAAAAGAGAAGACTCAAATAAAATCAAATGAAAGAGGAGACATGACAACTGATACCACAGAAATAAAAAGAATCACAAGATTCTTGTGAACAATTATATGCTAACAAAGTGGATAACCTAGAAGAAATGGAGAAATTCCTAGAAACACCAAAATCAAGACTGAATCATGAAGAAAGAAAATGTCTGAACAGACCTATAACTAGGAGGAGATTAAAGGAGAATAAAAAAACCTCCCAACTAAGAAAAGTCCAGGACCAGATAGCTGGTGTCACCAGTGAATGCTACCAAACATTTAAGAAAAAATTAATGCCAACTCTTTTCAAATCCTTGCCAAAAAACTAAAGAGCAGAGAACACTTCCAAACTCATTTTGTGAAGCCAAACAAAAATACTACAAGAATAGAAAATTACAGGCCAATATCTCTGATGAGTACAAATGTAAAAATCCTTAACAAAATGCTAGCAATATTTAAAGGACAATACACCATGACCAACTGGGATTTATCCTTGTAACACAAAGCTGGTTCAGTATAAAACAGTCAGTTAATGCGATTCACCACATTAGCAGAATGAAGGATAAAAAATCATATGATGTCTTGATAAATGCAGAAAAGGTGTTTGACAAAATTCAACACCCTTTCATGGAAAAAAATCTCAACAAACTAGGAATAGAAGGAAATTACCCCAACATAATAAAGGCTATATGTGGAAAACCCATAGCTAATATCACATGCAATGTTGAAAAACTGAAAGCTATTTCTCTAAGATCAGGAATAAGGCAAGGCTGCTCACTTGCTACTTTTATTCAAAATAGTACTGGAAGTCCTAGCCAGACCAAGTGGGCAAGAAAAAGAAATTAAAGGCATCCAAATTGGAAAGGAGGAAGTAAAACTGCCCCTGTTTGCAAATAACACAATCTTACAAAGACTCCACAAAATACCATTATAACTACCAAATAAATTCAGTAAAGCTGTAGGATAAAAAATTAATATATAAAAATCATTTGCATTTCCATGAACTATGAACTAACAATGAACTATCTGAAAAGGAAAGTGGAAAACAATCCCATTTGCAAGAGTTCCAAAAAACATCCCCAAAACTTAGAAATAAACTTAACTAAAAAGGTGAAAGATGCATACATTGAAAACTACAAAATACTGATGAGACAAATTAAGGAAGACACAAACAAATGGAGAGACATTCTGTGTTCTGGGTCGGAGCACTTAATATTGTTTAGATGTTCACACTACTCTTAGAAATCTCCATATTCAATGAAATCACTATCAAAATCCCAAATTTTTACATTTTTATAGAAATAGAAAAAAAAGTACTAAAATACACAAGGAACCACAAGAGACCCCAAACAGCCAAAGTAATTTTGAGAAAGAACAAAGCTAGAGGCATCACCTGTTCCAATTTCAAAACATATTACAAAACTACCATAATTAAAACAGTAATGTACTGGAATAAAGACAATAACATATACTAATAGAACAAAATAGAAAGCCCCAAAATTAAACCACATATATAAAGTCATCTGGTCCTCCACAAGAGTGCCAAGAATACAGAATGGGAAAAGAACAGCCTCTTCAATACGCAGTATTAGGAAAACTGGATATTTATATGCAAAAGAATGAAATTGGACCCTTATCTTACACCATACACAAAAATCAACTCAAAATGAATTAAAGACTTAAGTGTGAGAAGTGAAACTATAAAACCCCTAGAAGAAAACATAGGGGGAAAAGCTACATGACATTGGTCTTGGCAATGACTTCATGCATATGACCCCAAAAGCACAGGCAACACAAAAGCAGAAATAAAGCTTCTATATAGCAAAGAAAACAACACAGTGACAAGACAACATACAGAATGGATGAAAATATTGGTGAATCATATATCAGATATAGGGTTAATTTCCAAAATATAAGGAACTCCCACAACTCAATAGCAAAAAAACTAATAACCCAATTAAAAATTGGAGCTGAAGATTCAAATAAACATTTTTTCCAAAGAAGACACACAAATAGCATGTACATGAGAAGATTCCCCACATCACTAACCATCAGGGAAATGCAAATCAAAAGCACAATGAGATATCACTTCACACCTGTTTTTCCAAAAAAAAAAAAAAAAAAAAAAAAGACAACAAGTATAGGCAAAGGTGTGGAGAAATCGCCTTGCACCCTACTGATGGAAGCGCAAACTGGCATAGCTGCTAGAGAAAACAACATGGAGACTGCTAAAAAATTAAAAATAGAACTACCATGTGATCCAGCAATACTGCTTCCGGGTATGGATCCCAAAGAACTGAAATCAGGATCTCCAAGAGATACTAGCACCTCCATGTTCTCGCGGTGCCCTTCACCAATAGCCAAAATGTAGAAACAATCTAAATGCCCACTGATGGATGAGTGGATAAAGAAAACATGGTATATAAATACAATGGAATATTACTCAGTCTTAGAAAAAGAAGGCAATTCTGTAATGTGTGGTAACATGGATGAGCCAACCTTGAGGACATTATGCTAAGTGAAAGAAGCCAGTCGCAGAAGGACAAATACTGCATGCTTGTGCTGATATGAGATACCTGAGGTAGCCAACTCAGAATCAGACAGTAGAACGGAAGTTTCCAAGGGCCTGGAAGAAGGAGAAATGCTGGGTTGCTAATCGATGAACATCAAGTTTCAATTATGCAAGATGAATAAGCACACTGTCGTTGTAATTAATACTATATCACACACTGAAAAATTTAAGAGGGTCGATCTCATGTTATGTGCTTTTGTTACAAAAAAAATAAAAATTTTAAAAATAATGGAAGATATACAAATGGCCCACAAGCACATGAAAATATGTCTAATGATGGAAAAGGGCACAGGGGAAGAAAGAGGGAGACCCCACAGTGACCTCACAAAAGACCCCACGATGTCAACATCATTAATCCCATTTTGCAGATAAGGAAACAGAGGCTCCGAGCCGTTAAGAAACTAGTCACAGCAAATAAATGGCAAGGTTGGGTCAAGGCTTTACGATAAGTTACCAAAATGGCAGCACCAATGACTTAAAGGAATAGGACGCTTTCAGACACACTGAAAATTGGACCCTTGACTTTATGGCACTTTTACAGTGCGATAACACATAAAAACCTGTGATAAAATTTTACGTCTATAAAGCCATGGACAAAAAGCCTTGGCCCGTGTCGAGGATAATGCAGGACAGGTGCTGTACAGATTTATGCGTGTTGTTTGGCCAACTCCCTCAACCCTGCTCTGCATAACTGCTTCCCTGCTCCAAAGACAAACACCCAGAGAGACTTGGCAGGAATATGCATCTTGCCCTAGAGGCACAAACTAATAGAGACAACTGGCCTCAGGGAGGTTTCGGAGGTTACCTGGTCTTAGTGGGTCTGAACACCATCCACTGACCAGATGCACCTGAATCACTTAGGAAGCTTATAAAACACAAATTCCTGGGCCCCACTCCAAACCTCTGGGGAGTAAGGCCCAGACATGAGAAGCTTTTAAAAGCTCCCCAGGGAACTCTTCTACATTGGTGGTGGAAACATAAAATGGAACAGTCCCTTTGGAAAACAGGTTGGCAGTTTCCTAAAAAGTTAAACACAGTATTACCACATGACCCAGCAAATCCACTTCTAGGTATAAACTCAAGAGAGATGAAAACAAGCATTCCCACAAACACTTGTACATGAACGTTCTCAGCAGCGCTGTTTGCTGTCGGCTAGGTTCTTCAACTGGGTCAAGGATCCGTGAGTTCACGGAACTGGTACATTAAATGTAACGTACAGTGGAATACAAATGAACAATTAAAAGGGACAAACTGTTGATATCTACTGCAACACCAATGAGCCTCAAAGACTTTACATTAAGTAAAAGAAGCCAGATGCAAGAGACCGTGTATTTATGGTTCTATTTACATGAAATGTCCAAAACAGGTAAGTCTCTAAAGACAGAAAGCACACAGATTACTAGTTGCTGGGACGGGGGGTAAGAATGGGATTAATGTGGGCACGAGGGATGTTACTGGAGAGATAAAAATGTTCTAAAACTGATCCGTGGTGATAGCTGCTTGAGTTGTAAATTTATGAAAAAAATCATTGACCTGTATGATCTTAACGTGTAAATTTTATATGTAAAATACGCCTCAAGAGCACTGTTTCATTACCAGCAGATTTGGGAACCAATGAATTCCAATCCACTTATCTTACAATGAGGAAACTAAAACACAGAAGGGGAAATGATTCACCCACGGTCACGAAATGAGTTTACAGAGAGCCAGAAGACCTCTGAGCACTGTCTCTATGAAAGGAAATGGGAGGGCTGGGGGGTGACCTGCTAAAATGAACCAAAGTGGACAGCCAACCTCAGTGAGTCAGTCCCCACTAAACCCTTTTCTCCCCGAATAGCAGGAAGCCGGCTTGTTTTGTTTGAACGATCCAGGAAAGGGACTCAGGAAGCAGCTGGAAGGCCGTGGAAGGACCAGCGGCTTGGGAGTCAGGAGGCCTGAGTTCCAATCCTGGCCCCCAAACTTAATGGCGACCCTAGGCAGGCATTCCCCCTCCCTGGGTCTCATCTTGTTCATCCATTTGTAAACAGTTGCTAATACCACATTCCCAGGATCACCGTGACACTGGTAAGGAAGATATTGAGTAATCCAGGCAAGAGATGATTCCAGATGATTTCCTTCCTGCCTAACTGAAACCACAGATGTCCAGCCTAATCTGCTTATCTAAACGCCACAATGACAGCATCCCTTTCAGCCTTTGGGGCACTCGCAGGCCCTTTCAAGGTTCCCTGACGCAGGCACCGCTCTCTGATCTTGGTCCCAGCCTCGGCTTGATCCAAGATCCCAGGTGCCATAAAACTCTGGAGAGGGGAGACAGGATTGTATTTCTTTACAGATACGACAGCCCCAGACTGAGAACAATATATGTCTAAAAAATAACAACTTTCCGAGTGGCCACCGTTGCATCAGATACTAGATTGGGCGTGGTGTTATTACAAGACCAAGAGAATGTAAAACATCCTGTAATATAGCTCAGCAGAAAATGTTGGCCAAGGGAAAGAAATCTGTATTCTATCTAGGAGGAATGTTTGGTAATTGTTTGGGCCTCGGATAAACTCAGGCCATAAGTTTTGGGCCAGGCGTTTACATTATAGGCTAATCATAGGGCCCTGATGTGGATACAGGCTTTACAGAGCAAGAATAGCAAGTTACCAAGATGGGCCCATCAGCTTTGACGCTCACAGAGAGACGTGCGGCCTGTGTCAGGGTCGGGGAACACTTAGGCCAGGATGCTTTGTTGGAAGGAAAAATGTAAACGCTGGTATCTCCTGACCTGTCTAAGTGGATCCTGAGCTCCCAGCCTGCGCGATCAGACGAGAATGTCAACGTGGCAGAAGGTGAGGGGATGAAGGGATCCATCCAACTCCGCTTGCTTAGGCCACACTATGTTTGCTGTATTAGTTCTGAGGGAAAACTGACTTCTGGGAGGAACCTGTTTGTGTCATCGAGGAGTTAGTGCCTGGTGTCTGAACTAGACAGTGACTCACAGGCATTCTTTGCAAAAGGTCATCTGGGACAGGCCAGAAGACAAAGGGACACAGACGTACACGCCCGTGACAGCACAGCAGGCTTAGGCTGGCAGAAAGCAAGCTTCACTTGAGAGCATTTAGCTCAGAGAGGTGTTAGAGACTTGCTGAAAATGTGATTTTAAGCAGCAGCAGAGGATAAATGAGAACAGGGGGAAAGAAGGCAGGAAAAATATGAAGGAAAGCAAAGGATAGGAGGACAAACATCAAAAACAGGAATGGCAAATATTTAGCAAATGAGCTGCAAGTGACCCTGCCCAGGATTCGTGGTGGCCTCGGAATGTCCCGAGGAGCCCTGCCCCCACCGGCAGACACGAGAAGTGTGTTCCCCATGAACCTCTGGGGCCTGAAAGCCTAGATTTTTACTTCCAAATAAACATAGAGGAGTGCCCATCTGCCTTTACTTCCTCTCCCTTCCCAAACTCTACTCGAATGTTAGTAAAGCAATTACAAATAATTTAGACCACAAGGATAAAGGCCACAGAAGGAGACATCAGCAAGAAAAGGTTTCAGCAAACTTGGAGAGGGGTGGGTGACAGAGGGGTAACAGAGGATAAGTTGCAAACTCAGTATCTGCTATGGAGGATACTGCTGGGGCCAGCACCAACTGGCTGATGACCCAACAGCTCACTCCTTGGAGGCACAGTATCACGAAAGACGGGGCCCAGGCACGTGAAGGAAAACACTTATTGAGCATACTGTATGTGGCCAGACCACTTTGCAGCCCCCACCCTCCTCTCCAAATAGGCAAGATGCTTCTTCTCTGGAGAAACTGAGGCAAGGCTACAGACACAGCAAGTAGGTATGGTGGAGAACAGCGGTGAGGGTCAAAGGGCTCCCATAACACAGTCACACGTCCCTCTCTCCAGGCAGAAAACTGAAGGATTCTTCTCTGGAGAAAATGAACAGCCTCAGAGGAAAGATATCCATACGCTGACATCTGTGTGTGAGGTTTCAAAAACAAAGGCCAGCTCAAAATCTGTTCTCCCCAAGGAAGGCTCATCAGCCAACCACCCTACCCATGCACATAATTTCAACCTGGATTTTAGCACCTCACTGTCAAATACAAATACTCACTACCAGTGGACAGACATTCAAGGAAAGCCAGAGACATGAAAGGAACAGTCAAAACAAACAGAAAAATAACCTGGAGGTGAAGGAAATGCAAGGGAGGTAAAAAGAACTTTTAAAAATCCTATTATTGGGGTACCTAGGTGGCTCAGTTGGTTAAGCATCTGACTTCGGCTCAGGTCATACTCTCGTGGTTCGTGAAGTCAAGCCCCACGTCAGGCTCAGGCTCTGTGCTGACAGCTCAGAGCCTGGAGCCTGTTTCAGATTCTGTGTCTCCCTCTCTCTCTGCCTCTCTCTCTCTCTCTCTCTCTCTCTCAAAAATAAACAACAAAAAAAATCCTATTATTTTCTTAGAAAGTGAAGGCATTAAGTTATTGCATCCATGAAACAAGAACAGTATACTATGTTAAAGAAATACTCAGAAAACAAGAAAGAGCTCTTGGAAATCACATGATCATGCAAATTAAAAAGTGTAACCGAGAATCTAAAAGATGGTCAGAAAGTAGACCTAAAAATCAC
Organism: Neofelis nebulosa; assembly: GCF_028018385.1. Taxonomy (NCBI): domain Eukaryota; kingdom Metazoa; phylum Chordata; class Mammalia; order Carnivora; family Felidae; genus Neofelis; species Neofelis nebulosa. Next base: position 35,108,431 of record NC_080788.1, read on the forward strand.
AATGGAAAACAGGAGAGGAGAGAAAATTTGAGACACTATCCAAAAGGAGCTCCAGAAATAAAGAACAGAGGAAAGAAAAGAAATGCGTCAAAGACATTTTAAAAGAAACTACCCAGGAATGAGTTTCTAGGTTGAAAGATCCATCACAAGGCGTGTGGAAGACAAAATGGTCATACAAAGGCCCTCTCCAGGGCATTCTGTTGTGAAGCATGGAAACACCAGAGATTAAGAGAAGACACCTAAAAGCTTCTGGAGGCAAACCTCACATCATACACAAAGCAAGGAGAATCACCACGCCACCGGTCTTCCCTCAGGCAGAATGCTGGAAGACGTGATGAAATACCTTGAGGATTCTCAAGACAAATGATTTCCAACACTGATTTCTAAGACTAATTTAATCATAAGCCAACTGTGGGGTGGAATGAACACATTTTTTTAGATAGGCAAAACCCAAAAACATCGCCCTTGCCACCCTTCCTTAGAAAGGTGCTAAAGATGTGTTTCAGCCAGGCAAGAAAATAGACCAAGAAAGCAGAAGACTTGGGACATGGTAGACAGGGGCTATCACAACAGATGATGCTAGCAACGCCCCCAGCCTAGAACATAACCAGTCCATACTGGAGCAGGAAGGTGGAGGACCAAGGGGGGTAAGAGCTCTGAGAGGAACCAAAATGTAAATGAGTACTTGGAAAAATAGATGTCAGAAAAACACTGCTATAGTTAATTTTACATGTCAACTCATTTGGGCCATGGGGTGCCCAAATATTTGGTCAAACATTATTCCTGGGTGCATCTGTGAAGGTATTTCTGGATGAGATTAACATTTGAATCGGTACACTGAATAGAACAGACTGCCTTCCCTTCCCTACTGTGGGTGGGCCACATCTAATCAGTTGAAGGCCTAAATAGAACAAAAGGACTGACCCCCCCCCCTTTTTTTTTTAACTTCTGTGGTAAAATGGAACTGCTCCAGTCTGACTGCCCTGAGATGAGGCACCAATTTTTTTCTACCTTTGGAGCCAAACAGAAATATCAGTTCTTCTTGGGTCTTGAGCCATCAGCTTTCCTAGGTCTTTAGTTTGCCAACCACAGATCTTGGGAGTTGCCAGCCTCCATATCTGTGTGAGCCAATTCCTCATAATAAACACACACATGGGCGCGCGCGCGCACACACACACACACACACACACACACACACACACACATACGCACATCCTATTGGTTCTATTTTTCAGGAGAATCCTGACCAGTACAGATATAATATTTAGGAAGTAATATGGTAGCAGATGAAAGAACTATAGTGAGCAGTATTTCCATAGTCATAGTAACGTAAATAATGACTACTTAAAAGTTCACTTATAATGACATGGAGCAGGTTAGGGAAAGGAAAGGAAGCTAGGGGGTGGCTGGTACAAGATTGTTCAATCCAGTTACCTTATAACAAGTCAAGAAGGAATATCCAAACTGGATAACTCACATTGCCTAGAAATATGGAGTTAAATGCCAAAAGAAACAGGTCAAGAAATTGAAGAGCACGCCCTCTGAGGAGTGGCTAGGATTTGGGGGGGGATGCTGGTTTTCATTAGAAGCCTTTTAGGACTATTTGAGTTTTAAATTATATGCATGTGTTCATAAATAAAAGTTAAAGAAGGGGGGGGAAGGAAACCATGTTTTCAAGACAGATCAATTAAGATGTGATTATACATGTGGAAAATAACTTGATTGGAGTTGGCAGTAGAGAAAAACCTTCCTGCCACCTCTAACACGTGATGACAAGGTTACTTACTTACAGCCAACAGCTTTTTTTATGCAGTCAAGTGTTTTATGGGTTACAAACAAAACACAAAGGTAAGTGATCTGTATGTTATGACTAAAATAGATATTTATAGAATATAAATGTTCCTGAAAGGAGGCACTAATGAATGATGTATCTCTGCTCGTCTTCGTAATCAGAGCCCGAAATAAATCTAATTACCACGCATTCGGCTTTCTTGGAATCCAGCTCTTGGAAGCAAAGAGCTTTTGCAAGTGTTGGGTGTCACTATAAACAGGATCATTTTTAAAAGCGGCCCAGTAAATTGATAGGCACGGCAGGCTCAAAGGGACATTATGGGGCAAATGGGGGCAAATCTAAAGGACATACAAATGGAAGCCTGGGTCTTAGAATAAAACCTCCAGTGGCAGCGTCCTTCCTGGATTTTAACAGTATTCTATTGCGCTGTTGCCAACACAGAGCCCGCCCTAGCTGGTTTAAGCGGAAAATGTATTTAAAGGGTACTGGGCGGAATATCAGCCTGCCGGGGCGCCTGGGTGGCGCAGTCGGTTAAGCGTCCGACTTCAGCCAGGTCACGATCTCGCGGTCCGTGAGTTCGAGCCCCGCGTCAGGCTCTGGGCCGATGGCTCGGAGCCCGGAGCCTGTTTCCGATTCTGTGTCTCCCTCTCTCCCTGCCCCTCCCCCGTTCATGCTCTGTCTCTCTCTGTCCCAAAAATTAAAAAAAAAAAAGTTGAAAAAAAATAAAGGGTACTGGGCGGTTGACAGAACCTCCGGAAGAACCGGCTCGGAAGCCGCTCAGATGGGAACAGAGGACGTGCTGTACAAGCACCTGCTCCCGGGAAGCCAGAAGACCACGTGCCCGGACACCGTCACGCGCAGTGGGCACCACCAGTACCACCAATGGGACAGGTACAAAGGGCTGAGGCAGTTTGAGCCAGAGTGCTCTTCCAATGCCCTGGTCCCTACTCCCTCCCTGGCTGGAAAGAAAGCACTATTAAATATTTTGGGGGATCTGAGGCTGCTCTGGGTGAAGGTGGGCAAGGACGTGCTCTGCGTGTGGATGCTCCCACAGCGCTCTGGCACCATTCTCTTATTCTGGATTATCTGGCAAGGAGGGATCCTCCAGCCAGAAAAACAGTGAATCCCAGTCATCTGTCCCATCAGGAGGAAGCAAGACACGTGTCTTGTGATCAAAGATGAGCCCCTAACAAGGGCTGAGAAGCCGTTGGGCTCAGGCAATGCCAGGCGGTTTAGAACTCTGCACTCCACTGTTCTTCGTTCTTAACATAGATCGTTGTTTCCCTGTTTTCTGAGTCAAGTAGGCATCTAGTTACTTGCCGTAATTAGGTCACTAAAGGGTCCACTTCGTGTCCTCCCCACTCGTTTAACAGTTGTCTGATTAGTTCCTTTGAAGACTGGACCTCAAAAGGGAACCCACAGAGGTATGGCCTTGGTGTCTATTCTAGCCTAGGTTTCCTGAAACAGAACAACTACTTCACTCAGAATGAAGGGGTACGGGGAGCGAGGCAGGGAAGGAGAGTGAGAGAATGAGATGGGGTGCGTTCCCAAGCTGACCTCTGCTTGCTGTCCAGTGCAACTCACCCTGGGATCACGCAGGACCGTATTCCCAGAGGCAGCATGAACTGCTATCTCAAGAAGATTCCCATCTCCCATCAGGAGAGGTTCACGGTAGGTACACTACCTTCCCACAGCCCCCCCGTGGCACATGCATGAGTGCCTAAGGGCTCCTTGGAGTCTCCTCCTCCTCCGAGTCGACAGGGAAACCCCAGGGTGGCAGATGAGAGGTTAGGAGCTGCTGGGTTGTGTCCACAGAAGGCCGGCTATGGCAGTGACTGAGCCCAGAAGACCTTCAGAGTTAGATGTAGCCAAGAGGATCCAAGGTACACGCAAGTGATGCCTCACACGGTGTCTGGCTCACCCTCAAAATTCTAATTCGAAAACTCTGGTAGTATTTAGTTATTTCCCTAAAAGACAGTGGATTTTGTTTTCAAAAAGCAGCTCTAACAAATAGAGGCCTACGCCAGCTGGGGATCTGCCCACTGAAATGTTCGGTCCTTTATGCAGGAATCCCCCATGCAGACGTCTGCAGCCCCCTAGAAGATCCTGGTAAGGGGAGAACTGTATACAGAACAGAACTGTAAGGGGAGCCTGAATTCAGGAACTGTCAGCAGACGGAGTCCATAACACATTTCACACGTGCGCAAAGGCACTATTTCAAAAGTATGCGGGCATTGTTGTGATTAATTAGATACTGAAATTTACTGAATGAGCTGACTCACCATTCATAAGCGCTCTTTCCATTAAGGATGTAATAGGTATGCTGGTCATTCTGTTTGCCTTCCCAGACCCATTCTCTGCCTTTCTTTGCCCTGCTTTGTGTCTCAGGAGACAACCCTTCTAGCTGGACTTGACCAACAGGAGATGGGACGGTAAGAGAAGTGAAACTATTTCTTTTGACTTGCGCCTTCTTCACTCTCACCTGTCCTTTGACCTTGGCTAGTCATTAGACACCTCTGGACTCGAGTCTCCCCATCTGTACAATGGAGGGGTTAATAAGATCACCTCTGAGGTGCTTTTCAGTTCCCGTTTTTACTTTGTAGATCCTCAGAAAGAACAGTTATTCACATCTGCCAAATCAAACAGGGATGGATTCCAAACTGATATTCTCTCCTTGCTATCAGGATGCCTCTTCAAAAATGGATCAAAACAAGATAAAAAAAAAAAAAGTTTCCGATTTGTCTTTATCTCCTTTCACGTGAGGTGTTTACCGTGGACTGATTCCTTTGGATCATCGAAATCTAGCACTGCATTTAGTAAATACCAAGCAAGCAGTTATGCAGGATGTAGGATTCATTTTTTCCTAAACATTTTATATGTCTCATTGGGCATAAAGCTAGGGCATCTGCGGTAGGAAATATCACCTCATGCACAGTGTAGGCGACCTCTCTGTATTTACAGGGCATGCTGCATATATTGTACAATATTGCCCAAATGTGAAAGCAAGTCGATTTCTTCTCAAAACGTTTTTCCAAGTTGATTGGAGGGCGTGCATCAGCCCTTGGCCATGGAAGTCATTCATCTTGAAACACAGAAGGGTTAAAAATTCCTTCTTGAACTCAACACCTCCTAACACAGTTTATCAATCTAAGAGCTGCACCCAACTCCAGCATCTCAGAACATCAAAGGCAAAAGAGGAAGCATCTGAAATATGCAAGTTCATCCTCTTGGCATTTGACCCCACAGTGGTTCTGGCCTCCTATGTGGCTGGAGGCTTGTCCTCATTTCAAAAGCGTGCAAGACGATTTTCCACACGTTACGTTTGCCTCTCTCAAAGCTGTTTTTATAGTCTATAGCTATCTGTTTCCCAGGGACATATTCCTACTTCTCTTCACCACATGAAGTTTGATTGTTTTTTCGGGTACTGTCTGGAACTGCTTTGGATATAAAACATCTAAATTTAAAAATATCTTCATGCATATCAAAGAAGAATGTAAGAACATTAATATTATCCCATAATGCTTATTACAGATAGTGCAATGAGTAAAATTCTAGACCTACAGGCTTATATAAAAACACTATGGTATAATAAGCACATTATTTTCCGTTTTTCTTGGATGCTATTATTATTTTCTAAATATTAAATATTAACACAGTATGCTGTGAGATTTGGAGTTTTCTTCCATTTCCTTTTGTGAATACGATATCTGACACGGCTGTATTCAACCATCCAAAAGGATGGTTGCTTCCTAAGTATTTCCTTTTCTCCGGTATAGTTTCCAGGCAGTCACAATTTTTAGTATTAGTTTATTTGTGACTGTGACTTTAACTCAAATGCCATGCTTCTCAAATGAGAGTCCGCAGAGCCCTAGAAACGGCAATCATTTGTTAAAAACTGGGAGTTTTTGGATCAAAATGATCTGAAATCAATACAAGTTTTTTTTTTTGTTTGTTTTTGTTTTTATTTTTGAGACAGAGAGAGACACAGCATGAATGGGGGAGGGGCAGAGAGAGAGGGAGACACAGAATTGGAAACAGGCTCCAGGCTCCGAGCCATCAGCCCAGAGCCTGACGCGGGGCTCGAACTCACGGACCGCGAGATCGTGACCTGGCTGAAGTCGGACGCTTAACCGACTGCGCCACCCAGGCGCCCCGTGAAATCAATACAAGTTTTGAAATGTTCTCACTATATAATCAAAAAGAAATAACAATAGCAAAACAACAACAACAACACTAACAATTTCAATGACCCCAAGCCCAACTTCTGGCAAACGGGTAACAATCCATCTACAATGCAAAGGATGCACGTATATGTCACATTTTAAAAACGCATCCAATGTCTATGTCAAATGCAAGTTTATTACCATGGCAGAGATACAAATGGGCCTAAACCTGACTTTTTTTTTTAATTGTGGAAGGAAAAAATTAGAGTGTCAGCTGCGTGAAAAAAATTTCTTGCCATGATTTATTTAAAAAACAGTGCAAGTTTTTGAAGAAAAATCACTAGGATTTTTTTTCAATTTGACGGAGACGCTGGGATTTGGAACAATCCACTGGAAGACACAACAGGTGAAGCACTAAGTTGCTTGACGCTTTCTTCAGGGTCAGTTTCGAAACGGCTTAGAAGAGAAATGAAGCTCCGTGAAGAGACCATAGGTGAAGCCCTGATATGTACACATAAACTTCTCTTGTTTGGATCAAAAAGAGATAGCCAAATTAAAAAGCAATCATATTACCAAACAACACATTTCAAACTGTTCAACAGACACAAGTGAAGGAGCAGTGAAGGGACTCTCCAGCCAGTTGAGAGGTTTGGCATGAACGATTTGTGCATTTAACGATTTGTGCCTCTTCGCTTGTTCTGTTAATAACGTTGTAAAGGCTTGTTAATGTGCAAAATGCTTAGCGGTGAAATATCGGATGAAGTAGGGTTTTTTAAATTTATTACTTTTATTTTTTTAATTTGAGAGAGAGAGAGAGAGTGTGCGAGCAGGGGAGAAAGGCAGGGCAGGGGGTGGGGGGAGGAGAGAATCCTAAGCAGGCTCCACATTCAGCACAGAGCCTGATGCAGGACTTGATCCCACCACCCTGGGATCACGACCCTGGGATCACAACCCCAGCTGAAATCAGGAGTCAGACGCTCGACCAACTGAGCCACCCAGGCGCCTCTGATGAAGTAGTTTTTAATAAGATAAGATGATTTCATCCCATTCCATTCTGTACCAACCCACTCACAGTAAGGATGGTGCTCACATCTCGGAAAATGTTGAGAGGATAGCTGTTGAGAACGGCAACCTGGATGGGGGCTGGTGGACGTGCCCCAGACTGCTGTGGTTTCCACAAAGAACAACTCACCCTTACAAGGAAAGGATGGAATGCAGACAGTGGCTGACTAGATGACTGCTCTAGACACACTGCTATAAAAAGTGCACCCGAAAACTTGCTCTGCTACCCAGCTGAATCCCAGCTATTGGGGGAGGGGAGAACAGATCATGGGCTCGTGTTCTTAAACTTAATACTGGATCACTGCTTTTTTAATGGAGGAATAACTGGCCTCAAAGTAAAGGCTAAAGACCTGGATGCCCTGCATTATTTTGATATTCACAAGCTGACTTATTTAGGAAAATTCTTTTTTTACGGCTGAAGTCTCTCAAATCACCACTGCAAGGCAGAGCTGACTGCTCCAATAAAAAAAAGTTTGATTTATATGAAGAGCACGGATCCCAGAGACGATGGGTCTTTGGGACAGTTTATTTACATTAATGGTCAAAACAAAGAACACCAGTTTTTTCCATTACTGAACTAAAAACTGCTTTTGGTCCACCATGTTATAGAAGCAATCTGGTCTCTCAGCAAGAAAAAACGCGTACTGAAATTTCTATCACTTGCAGCCTGAAAATGTCACATGAAACCACTTCTTTGGCAACATTCTGGGCAACTCCTCCACCCCACAGACTGTATTCCAACTCTTATTGGTATGAGTTTGTGTTCTCAAAATATTAGAACACGAAGAAAGAGAGAGAAGCTGTCGGAACCCAGAACTTATTATTAAACATCATTAGCACTCTTTTATCAACATAAATTTTAAAATATCCAATCAAGAGTATCTTACTTTTACCGCAATGGTAAGCAATAGAAAAGTATTTTCTATGAAGACAAGCATGCATGTAATATTGTGTATAATGGAAAAACCCACGTGCATTTAGAAGAACGAATATACATGTCTGGCCTTTCTTTGTGTTATTTGGGGCCACACACCCAGGGCTCTCATTCATCCATTCTGGAATTAACTACTCTTGAGAGAAAAGGCATCAAAAGCACTGTACCTCTAGTTTAAGTAGAACACGATGGCACTGACATAATTCAACCCCACTAAAATGCGAAATTCTGCTGAGTATCAATAAGCTGCTTTTTTTTTTTTTTTTGAGAGAGAGAGAGAGGAAGAGTATGCTGTGAGCAGGGGAGAGAGAGGGAGAGAGGGAGGTCGGGGCGGGGGGGAGAGAGAGAGAGAGAGAGCATTTTAAGCAAGCTCCATGCTGAGCACAGAGCATAAAGCAGGGCTCGATCCCACGACCCTGGGATCATGACCTAAGCCAAAATCAAGAGTCAGACGCTCAACCAACTGAGCCACCAGAACAGGACAGGAACCAAGGTCTCTTTTACCCAAAGTCTCCATTTACCATTCCTAGATACTGTATGTTCAACAGAGCAGATCTGCCCTCTTCCCCAACAACACTGCCCCCTTCCCCAACAACACAGCAATTTAGCCCGTTGTCAATGCTGATACTGAATATTAAGCTATAGAGAAGTCTGAATTTGAAAAAATAAAACATACCTAAAGAACCCTCCCAGGGTAACAGTAATCTTTGTGATGAATTAAAGCGATTTACTGGCCCTGTGTGATCTTAGCAAGATGCTAAACCTCTCTGAACCTAAAATTAACCTAAACCTAAAAATGGCACTTATATTATGGAGACATTCTGAGAGCTAAGTGAGATACTGCTCACACGATGCCTGACACACAGTAAGCATTCGCCAAACATTACCGTTGTTAAGCAACAGGTCATTAGCAAGCTGGATACAGGGTCAAATGCTACTGAGAGGTTCAGCAGTAAAACACATTTCCCCTGACATCAAGAGTTTTACAGACTAGTTAAGGAGATGATATTAACATACAAGGAACAACAAAGTGCCATAAAACCACGCTTGGGAAACAGGGCCGGTAGACATGGTGAGTTCAAATGTCTCACTGGCTGTATAAGCCTTGGCCAAGTGATCGTGTACAGTAGGGCTGAAAACACCTGACCTGCCTATCTCATGGCATCATTAGGTCATAGCGTCATTAGGAAGACCAAAGAAAAAATGTGAGCGAAAATGCGGGCTAGCGAATTTGATGTGGGTGTTTTGAAATTATTGCTGCGATTTCCAGTAATTATAATGGAGTACTCTGTTACGGGGCCCAGGCTGAAAAAGAAACACAAGCTGACTCTGGAAAAACTGAGTAAGGACTAAGGCAGTCAGGGAAGCCTACACGGATGTGGGTGGGTCCTGAAGACTGGATGGAATTTGGGTCAGTGGAAGTGAAGTGAAGGAGAGCCTAAACACAGTCAACACATGAGCAAATTCGTGGTGATCGCCTGGTTAGAGCAGGAATGGCAGGAAAGCAAGGGTGGGTTAGTTGTGGGTGTTAGACGATCTGGACCCTCAAAGTCAGGGAGCAGAGCTAGATTTGCTACGTCAGAGCCAAGACACCAGTGCACACGCGAGGGGCTGTTGCTGGAGATACGACAGTGACAAACACTAGGATCAACCTAACATTTACATGAAGGTAACACATCTTCCTCGCTTCTTCTTCTCCTTTTCCTTTTTCCCCCTTTTACGTCCTTCTTAGGCTTTGGTACAGTTGCATAGGGACATCATAAATCAGTGAACCTTTAAAACACTTACATCCAAGTACCAGATAAGGCAGGGTCTCCTGATACTGCTCGACACCAGTCGTTTGAGATGCCAAAAATGTCCTCGTTTGGGGAAATGTACAACAGTTTAGCTATGGAACAGAAATTGAATAAAAAACACCTGTTTGGAAATAAAAAACTGCTCCACCTGAGTTAACGGATCTCATCTTTGGGACTGGGAAAATAATAGTGATAATATGACAGCTAACATTCATGTGGGTACCTACTATGTGCAATCTGCATGAATTATTTCACTTAATCTTCTCCAAAGAGCTTTGTGGGAATACTACTCTTATCCCATTTTTTTTTCAATGTTTATTTATTTTTGAGAGACAGAGAGAGACAGAGTGTGAGTAGGGAAGGGGCAGAGAGAGAGGAAAACACAGAATTCAAAGCAGGCTCCAGGCTCTGAGCTGTCAGCACAGAGCCCGATGTGGGGCTCGAACCCATGAACCGTGAGATCATGACCTGGGCGGAAAGTCAGACGCCCAACCGACTGAGCCACCCAGGCGCCCCTCTCACCCCCATTTTCTTGACAAAGAATCAGACCTTTGGTCCCAGAGCAGGTAACATCATCAAAGTCAGGGTTTAAAGGCTATTCTACAGGGGACTGAGCCGAAAGACAGTGAATATGGTGATGACTGAGCATAACAAGGAAGAACCTTTGTCATTAAACAGCTTTGAAAATTAGAACCATCAATACAGATTCCTTGTGGTAAAAAACAAATTGGTAATTACTGAACAAATACCTTTCGTATGTACCAATTAATTTTTCAAGCAGAGAAACGATTATCTTAAAGTTTCCTAACACTAGGAAAACGGGATTCCACTTAACATAGTACGTGTATCCAGAAACAGTTGTATGCACAGAATTTCTGTAAATCAAATACTAACTACATTCACCAAAGGGCTTTTCTATGGTAAATGCACAATAAGTATTTAATAAAATGAAAAATTGTTTGGCAATCTGAATAGTCATTCAATAATTTATCTGTTTTGTGAATTTGGATTTACAGCAGACTCTTGACATTCCTGAGGCATACATCCGGAACCTTCTCGAATTGCCAGATTCACAAATACAAAAATGTTTATAGAGGTTCCTAGCTTTCTTGCGAATCACATTTCCATGGAGAGTCGTATGAATTTCCTGTTCCTGGCCTTATGCTACACACTACGAATTAATCACACTTTCACGTTTCACTTGAGGTGCATCTCTCACTGTTGCCATTTTTCACAGAAACAAACAAAAAAATGTCTAACTGATTAATGAACACTCTTACAAATGCACACATAAGTAGAGCACAGCAAAGCAAAATGACCCTTCTCTCTGCATGTCTCTGGCAAGATAAGACTTTTCGGATTTGCATCTCGGTCAAACTTTGTGCCATGGAACCTCAGGGGAACTCACAAAGAGCCACAAACCTGCAAGTTAAATCCATGAACACCTGGAATCTACACACATTTATGAAGCTTGCATGGGCAGGGGCAGGGGCCGTGTCTACAGAATCCATAGGAATTCCACTGTTCTTGCTAACCCAAGAGTTAACAGAACTCTGCTGAGCCTTTTGGTGATGAGTCCAGAAAATGTGATTATAGAAACCTTGGCCACATGAATTATAGGAATTTGCCTACTCATTCAAAATACCTATACTTTGTGTGGTTGGGGTTGGCGAAAATCAATGCTGGATGACTTCTCTGCCTTCAGAATGGGGCCCAGTCACAGCTGGCACACTGGAGAGCCTTAGCAGCTGGACCTTCTTGTAGCACCGTCCTGGGACTCTCAATCTCTGGCTGGTTTTGAACCCCGCCCCCCGTCCCCCGCCCCTACCCCCACCTCCGGCAAAACACCCCTAACCATGAAACATAGATGGGAGAAAGGGAAAGCCTGAGTGAATGAGAGAGACAGAGAGAGGGGGAAAGAAGGAACAAATGAAAAAATGAAACAAAAACGAGAGAATGAAAAAAAAATTGGCTGCTGTGCAAAAAAAAAAAAAAAAGACATTATCATTTCAAACTATATAGCTTATATATTTCAGAACATATTTGAAAACACTACTGCCAAATTTTCAAATTATTTATTTATTTATACACTTTCTTGTTCCAGCATTTTGCTGCCAGATTAATTTTCCTGAAGCTCAACTCTGATCAAGTTACTCCCCTGCTTAAAAACCCCAATAGCTCCTCACTGCCTATAAAATGAAGTCCAATTTCCTTAGCCTCCTATTTGGGGGCCTCCATAATCTGGCCCCAAACTTCTAGCCCAACCTTATTCTGCACTTCTTTCCCCATTATACACTCTTGGCTCCAGCCAAAATATATTCCCTGACGTTCCCCAGACACTGTCTGTATTCTCTGCCTTTGCACCTTTGCTCATGCTATTCCCTCTGCCTGGAATGCCTTTCCAGACATCTCCATATGCCTCATACTACTCACCTTCCCACATTACACCTGGAGGATGCCAGGCACGAAACAGGCACTCCGTTATCAGTAGCCGATCTTGCAACCTTTAAACACCTGCTTTATGTGTACATCATGTCACCGGATCCTCACCATTGGAGGAAGTAATTTCGCACAGAACAAAAACTGAGTGTAACGCAGCACAAATCAATGCCAACATGTTGCAGCAATTCTTTCTGAGGGGGAAAAGTGCACCTTACCATTTTGCGTGAACTCGAATGCACTTGTCCAGTCCTGAGGCACAGTTTCATTTGGTCGCCCCTACACAGCCCTCACCAGGCTCCATGAGGCAGGACGCTACACTAGGTGATTCCAAAGGCAGAGGCCCCAGAGGTGCAGGGCGCCAGGGTGGGAGCTGAAACGCCAGACGCCCCTCCATACTCCCCCCGCCCCGCGGAGGACAGCCATGGAAGGAGAGTGATAACCATCATAGATGTCAGTGGATTGAGTCTCACTCCTCTGCAACCTAAAACATGCTGAAGGGCTTTTTAAAGGTGACATTTATCACCAAGGGTTTCACAGTGGGCTGCTAAAGCTCCTTATACAACCTCTAGAGCCGGCTTAAACAAACACAGCAACCGTGTGCGGGACAAGGCATCATCACTGATGGATGGGGCTCTATGAAGCATGCAAAGCCGCCCATAGCTACTCGCTCACCGGACAAGGGCCAAAGCTATTACACGATGAGTACTTGTGTAACCTTAAGTACAAATGGAATTTGGGCTGTATGCATCTGAGATGCTTCCCCTTTGTAATTTTCGGCATCAAGAGGTAACATATATGGACTGGAATGCTAGAGCCCTCCCCTCCGTTTTCTCCCCTCTCCTAGGACAGGCAGGCCTAATGATCACAGCAGACATCTCTCATCCCAGTTACTGCAAGTTAACCCCAAACCAAAAGCCCCCATGTCCTGTTGAAATCTGACCTATTTTTAATGGGCAGCTCAGTTAAAACAAAACACAACAAAACATCCTTGGTTAGAGCATGACTTTAGATGAAACCTGTTTCAGGGATTAACCCAAACTTCAAATCACTCCCTTGGACAAAACTTGATTCGGTCCAATAAATAAATCATGCCTCCCTCCATAAAATTTTAAAGCAAAAGTTTATTCGGGAACCATGTGAAATCTATGATTGTTCTGCCAGCCTCTTGTCTTATCTGTTGTTGACTTCTGGCTTTGCTCAACTCAAGGCAGGGCTGGCGTCTCTGACCCCTGCCAGAGCCAGCTCTCCTGCCCTGCTCTGTCCTTTCCTCCCCAACCAGGGACTGCTCACTGCTGTCCTTGCCTCCAAGTGACATATCTCTGCAGCAAGGTTTAAGAGAAAAACACATCAGCCCAGTATAATGCAGAACTTTGTTTTCCTAAATTTTTCCTGTTATTAATTACTAAGTGGCAATCTTGAGTTAGAAATTCCATTGACCAGCTCCAAAGATGCTAATCAGTTATTACTCACTTACATTTACGAAACTGCCACTTGCTTTTAGCCATCTTTAGTTCAAAACTAGAATTCATGGGGAGCCTTTCCTTGTTTTACTTCTGAACCATTTAAACATACCCAAACACTGGGTGGGCTCAGTCAGTTAAGTGTCTGACTTTGGCTCAGATCGTGATCTTACAGTTCATGGGTTCGGGCCCCGTGTCAGGCTCTGTGCTGACAGCTCAGAGCCTGGAGCCTGCTTTGGATTCTGTGTCTCCTTCTCTCTCTGTCCCTCCCCCGCTCACACTCTCTCTCTCTCTCTCTCTCTCTCTCTCTCTCTCTCTCTCTCTCTCTAAAACAAGTAAACATTAAAAAAAATTTTTTTTAAAGAGTAAACATATCCAAATACAAGTTTGTCAACAAAGTTATATACAGCTTCTTCACAGGGGTTGTTGGTGGGTGGTGGAAGTTCCATCTGACAACCCAAAATGAGAATGAAAAAATCCAGATGAAAAACTAAGCACTGCTCGTGGCAGGGCGAGCTGAACAGGCGGAATCTGATAAAATAAGGTAGTAATGACCACGTCTGCTTTGCCCTGGGGGAGCTACAGAACCCACACCATCTTAGTCCCAGCACAAAATGGCCAGAAAGGCACGTCTTCTTCAGTGGGCCACCCAAAGACCACGGGACACTACCAGGGGCAAGAGTGGAGAAGCTGACAATCACAGAACAGAAAAGGCAGGGAAAAGCAAAAATCCAGGATTTCTCCCACGTAAACAGAAATGGTTGTGAATGAACAAAAGCCTTATAATTCAGGGTAATGCGTATCACCATTAGCAATCGTAAAGAAAAATACATCCTGACATACACTTGGTTGCTAAGCATTTGGGTTGAAAGGACCTCGAATAGTTAGGTGTTAGTACAGCTTGGGTTTGCAGTACAAAAGTGTGATAATGACACCCGTGAACTCAGGATGTGATGACAAGTACTTTCCACGGTTCAGGCTGGAGATAGCTGGGTTTGGAAGCAGGATAATTCAGATACAAATAATTGCCTCTGTTTCAATTTTGTTTTGCTGGTGGAGACACAGCCTCAGATGCAGGCAGGAAATACAGTTCCAAAAGCAGAATGAAACCTATTTAATATATCGATATCAGACAATTCCATTTTTAGAAATTATTCTTTTTTTTAATGTTTATTTTTATTTTTGAGCGAGTGAGAGACAGAGCACAGCAGGAGAGGAGCAGAGAGAGACGGAGACACAGAATCCGAGGCAGGCTCCAGGCTCCGAGCTGTCAGCACAGAGCCCCACACGGGGCTCGAACCTATAAACCACGAGATCATGACCTGAGCCAAAGTCGGATGCTTAACTGACTGAGCCACCCAGGTGTTCCCAGAAATTATTCTTGATTTAATTCCTCCACCTCGATATAGTGCACCCCGGAAAGAACCCTTAATTTAAAGGATCAGTCTGGAAACCAGTCTTGCCCCCCACTATTTCAGCTATCCCCAAGTCTTCCCTTGGAAAATCGTAATCACTTACCTATTGTTTGGTTTTTACTTGTTAAACGCAAACACATTTTAGGGAGAACATACAATGATGTGTGTCCATCATACTTATTTGCATAATTTCCTTGATTACAGAAGCTTTACCCAGGCATTTGCAGCAACACCTATGCAATGCTCGGTAAACTTTTTGAATCGTTTAAGGATCTCCTCTCTGTTCAGTAAAGAATAGGGACTCATCCCAAACTTTCAAGCAACTAAAAGGGTGAATTGGCACCTATGCAGCCACAGTTTGAAAGATTGAAACACTGAACACTATGCAGCCAGCAAAAAGGCAGCACAGGGGCTGGGCTGTTTTCTCCCTCCCCGTACCTATGTGAGACATTACTCATCAATCCCGATGACACCCCTCGGTCCTGAGTAGCACATTCCAGCTACACCCAGCCAGAGCTGGCACGGGCTAGGAGACCACTTAGTATGACCCACGGACTATGTTCTAAAGAGGACAGCCACCCTGAGAAGCAAACAGCATGCCCCAACACACAGGGGATCGGTGGAAGGAAACAGAGGTATTCAGCAGGCTGGTAAAACAAGGTCCCAGGTGACAAGACGGCTGCTTTCAAATATCTTGAAGGAGGAGATTGGACATTTCATTCAATGGAGATCCAAAGGGTAGCCAGGCCATAAATATCATTCCTGGGTAAACAACAGTGACATTTGAAGAACAGGTTGGGGCAGTGTGAGAAGTGTGAGGAGGCAGAGAAAAGAGGAAGTTCTGATGTAGGCCCTCTACCTTCTTCCCACGCAACCACAGATAATATACAACAAGTTCTTCCTTTAATCCTTTGTAAACAAGTCCCACTGATCCATGAGATTTGTAAGAAATAGAGACTGACACGTATGGTTGCTGTTTGATGGCTGTGGGGGATGGGCTATGCAGATGGCAGAGAATTTCTTCCATAAATATGTAAAGGATGGGCTGAATTCGCAATTTAAATATAAACTTGCATATTCACGGATTACCTTCTAGCTCTAAACCCTCTAACTCCAAAAACCTCTTGATGTCTGCCCAAGACTAATTTCTTGATGTCCGCGCAAGGTGCAACAAAATGCCCTGGCTGCTCCTTCAGGACACGTCCCTACTGATTTACAAGAAGAGACCTCTCTGCTCAGAGGGCACAAGGGATGAAGACAGTCCCAGGGTTTCCTGGAGAAGTCTTGGTAGTCTTGATGCAAAAACACATTTGTTTGTTTTTAGAGGAAACGAATCTGTCCCAGCTTGGTTACATAGAGTGGAGCGAGAAATTCTTCTGTAGCCCCTGAGGCAAATGACTGCTCTCAGCTCAGCAGGCTGTGGTTATGTAAGTCCTGGCTTAATCTGATACTTCTATTTTATTCTGAGCCCTGGGGCAGACCATCCATCCCTTAGTCTCAGTTCCTGCATCTGTAGAATAGGAACACCACGGTGATCCTAGACCTTGCCCCCCCAGACCAGCCATACTTGAGGAGGGAGGCAGTCTTTGCAGAAAGCTGAGCTTCTTGGAAGACAGAAATAACAGGATTGGGTCTCATAATTTAACAGTTTGCAATGGGTTTAAGCTGTATACTACGTTTCAAATCCTTAAAGTTATTCATATTTAGGTGAATTTGAATCTGCTTACTAGATGTTGCAATCTATCCTGAGGCTTTTCTTTACTAATTACTTAAAATGACATTGGTTCAAGTGCCAGGAAAGAAACTGCTTTTACAGGAATCCTTTCCACTTTCTGGAATATCCTACAAGCAGGAACAATTTTCTCCCTCAAACAATCTTTCCTTTTCGAAATCTTAAATTTCCCAGTGAAAAGACGAACAGAGATGTGTGATTATTATTTGCTTCATTCCTACATTCTCCTTACTCTTCAGACAGAGAGAAACACAGCGTGGATTCAAGAACTAGCCACGTTCCAGAGGCACATCGCATACATAATCCCAGAGGGGAGCGGGAGAGCTAGCCCAGTGACCTGGACTATGCAAAATGGGGGTAGGGGAACCACAGCGATTACTCCCCTTCACTTCTCCCTGAGATCATCCCTGACACAGGATGCAGTGGGGGTGGTAAAGAGCACCACAGAACCCCAGCCTGTCTCCCATGCCCCTGTGTAAATGCTCCCTGGTCAACTTGAATTATGCTACCAGAATGTCTAGGAGCAAAGAGGATCCACACAGTTACAGGTCATACACATATAAGGAAGCCTATCAGTAGCAATCTTCAGAAATGTAAACAACAAGAATGAAAGAGGGATACCCATATGTTATATTCTAATCCCAATAACCCCTCAAAGGTATTAAGAAATGCTGTGTGCCTCTGGATGAAATGAGAGATGAGAATGAGAGAGAAATGACAAGCCAAGTGGGCAGCCTGATTTGTCTTGAGTTTCTGTTATGGACACTGGTTGGGGCCATTCAAGATCCACTCTCCATTCTTTTGGCTCAGCATCTGAATTTCCTTTTTAGGAATTAATTCTTGTCTGCTGTGTAAAGTCTTGGTGGGAATGTCAGTTGGGGGACCCACCCCTCACCCCTCAGGCCAAGGGGTAGGCTTATGGCCTACCCCGAGCTAATGGAGCTCTTACTTGTTTCCAGGGCTTTGAATATTGTGTAGAGAAGCCTGTTGGATCTTACCCATTACAGCAGTAGAATACAAGGAAGATCGTCAGTTCTGTCCACCTGGACCTCCAGAGCTTCCTCAATTTCTGTCCTTCACCAAGTCTGTTTCTGCACACTTCCCGTCGACTCTCTGACCTACTGGACACGTTCCAATAAAACCTTTTTGTTGTGACTTAGCCAAAATCAGTATCTATTGCTTGCGCAAAATGAATGTCAACTAATACGGATGTCCAGCTTCTGGACCCGAGGATTTCTAGGCCCAACAAAGCCCTATGATTCTAGATGATTCTAAAAGTGACACTATGCATAGGAGTTCATTCTCCCTAAAATTCTCTTGTTCCTTCACGGTCAGTAAGAAAGAGTAAGTAAAATAAAATGAGAAAGAGAGGAACTAGCAAGTCTTAGGATAATTCTACAATGGTGAAATTTATACTGCCTCTAAGTGTCACCTTCAGGAATTGGACAGACAGAAACAGAAAAGGGGAAAGAGAATAATGGGCTTTTGTTAAGTATTATTTTTATATAATAAAATGCACAAACCATGAGTGTACAGTTCACTGGGGTTTGACAACTGTACACACCTGTGTAACAACCATGTAAAACGTCATACAGAACATTGCCATCACTCTAGAAAGTTCCATTATGTCCCTTTCCAGCTGACCTTTCCCCACTCCCACAGCCAAACACTGGTCTGATTTCTCTCACCAGAGCCTAATTTTTCCTGTTCTAGAACATCACGTAAATGGAATCAGACAGAATGTACTCTTGCATCTGGCTTATTTTGGTCAACATAATGTTTCTGAGATTCACCCACGTTTTTATACAGATCAGTAGGGTGTTCTTTTTTTACCGCTGAGTAATACTCCACTGTACGAACGTACTATAGTTTGTTTATTCAGTGTCTTGTTGATGGATATTTGGGCTGTTTCCAGCCCTGGGGCTATTATGAAAACAGCTGCTGTGAACATTCTTTAATCTTTTTTATGGACACGTGACTACTTTCATTTCTCTTGAGTAAATGAATTTCTATTAAATGGTGAAGGAGGTTTCTTATTATAATACCTCGCAGAGAAGCAATAATATACTTTCTTCAAGATGAAAAGAAAAAATCTATTTTTCTTTTAGAACAGAGTAGTTTCATGGATGCCATTCTCTTAACCCCTGACTCCCTCTCCATACACTTCCTCCTTTCCATCTGCAGACATCCTCATTTCTCTGTTCTAAACAACCTTTCTCTCTCCCCTTCATCTAGCAAACGCTCTCAATAGGCCTTCTTCATGGCACTTTAAAAAAAATTCCCAGTATTGTTGCCACCAGCCCATTGTGGGGTGTTATTTTCTCCGTTCTCATTCTCTCTTTGACCTCTTGCAGTGTTCAGCTTAGTTGGCCGGCACTTGCTCGCTCCCTCTCTCTCTCGCTCTCCCGTGCTTTTTAAGAAAAGCTAAACTTCAACTACTGCGTTAATTTTCACAGTGCGAACAAGTACCCAAGGACTGGTCTTAAATGCTCACGACTGTACAAATCCTTCTCTTGGCTTCCATACACATTGACAGTAGTGATTCCATAGTCACACTCTGAGGCTTGAACCTGGCTCTATCACCTACTAGCTGGGTGGCCCCGGGAAGGTCACTTAACCACTCGATGCCTCTGTTTCTTCTGTAGAACGAGGCTGATAACAGAAGCCACCCCTCAGGGTTGTTGTGAGTGTTAAATGAGCTAGCACTTATAACTGTGCCTGGTATGCAGTAGGCGTTCAATAAAGACAACCAATTTCTGCTGTCTCATTTGATCCTCACTGTGGTATATGTAATAAGAGAGCTTTATAAAACACAAGAGACTTCATTAGTACAAGAGATGACACCATGCATTGCGACGCCTTCTCTTCACAATGGTTGAGCCTCTTTCCAGTTGAGCCTCTTTCCCCTGTTTCTTTAATGTGAACGCAGTGCAAAGCTGCCTTCTCGATGTCTCTGTCCTTATGATTCTACACTCTCCTGAAGAGTCTTATCCATTGTGGTGGCTTTAACTGTCACATCAAGGCCAATGACTTCAACTATAGGTTGACAACCCTACGGTATCTCCCTTAAATGTCAATTGCTCAGCATCTTGCTACCATTTACTCAAAGTCAACGTGTATCAAACCCAAATCATTGTTTTGTTTTCACAAAGAGGTTACCCTCGGGATTTCTCTGTCCTCAATGATATGCTCACACTCCAAGTATACAGGGCCTAGTCTTGCCAGGTAGTCTGAGGTATAAGACAGCCCAAGAACGGATCTTGTGTGGGTATTACTGGAACGCTCCCCTTGTTTCCCCATGGCCCGTCCTGTCTGCTCAGAAAGGATCATGACTACAGACAGTCTGTGCAGGAGGGGTGGGCGGCAGGGGCGAGCATTCCAGAAACGTAGGAGTGAAGCTGGTTGGTTCAAACATGAACATCCATCCCAATCCCAAGCACCTGGTCCCAAGCCTTCCAACCTCACGTCCCACGGGTCTTGATAACACCATGGGTGCTTTAATCTGGCAGCCCTTGCCCCATGCCCGAACATGGTGTCCATGCCAGGGCAGACTGCTGGACCGGTGGAGGAACCAGCCGCACACCTGGGCACCCGGGCATCAGTGTTCCAGCTCTGCGCCTCAGAGCTTTAATCAAGGGAAAGAACTTGATCTAAATGGCTGGGGGGCCTGTGGCTATTAGACGCTGTGCGGCACCTTTAATATTCCCTGGAGCAAAATCTACTGTTCTTGCAAGCAGCCTAATCAAAGTCACGTGAATGTCTAAGGAAGGCATCTGGGGAATTTTGTCGGAGCTTTCTGCCTGTGCTGGTCCTCAGGGTGGGTCACAGATACTCCATTTCTCCTCTTTTGAGCACACAGTGGCATGGCATCTCCCTGCTGCCCTTGAAGTTAAGTGTGACATGCAACGTGCCTTGGCCAACGAGATGTGAGCAGAAACAACACTGATCACTTCTGGCAGAAGCTGTGAGAATCCGTGTGTGATTCACTTGTTCCCTTTCTCCACCTCAGTGGGAACCTACGAAGACGGGCAGCTTCTAGCAGCCTGGCTCCCCAGATGAACAGAGCACACACTACATTACACATGGAGCATGAGCAAGAGACAAACTTTGGTTGGCGAAGTCATTAGTACCAGGCAGTTCTTTGTTACTGAAACATAACCTAGTCACTACTGACAGATACAGCGGTCCCGTTCATGCGGCCAGCTGGCAACCTCCAACTTCTAACTCAGCCTCGCCTCCAGCCTTTAGATTTCCACTCTGTTTTAGTTCACCCCTCGGGGCCCCAGAGTGCATTTAAGCTACCCAAACACAAAGCTGTCCCCTGATTTGTGGAGTAAGACTGATACCTACTGTTGGGTAGCCCATGGTGACCCAGCAAAACTCTAGAGCCTAGTGCTGCCCAATCCCAGCGCCGTAGGCATGAAAACAGGTGCCATATTCCCCAAAGTCAGCATCTACGCAAGAGTCTTCCTATTGACGTGTCCCCCGCTAGCTGCGCTGACAGCATCATTTATTGTCCAAAATGGTTCTGAGGGTGAAAGGGGACAGGGCGACGGGTACAAATATTTCCTGTCCTGGGCACACAAGGACACATGGGCACCCTAACTCTGCCTCCATTGTCTTTACGATGTTAGGTCCAGGGCTACGCGAAAAATTCCTAGAGGCATTATCTAAGGACAGATCGCCATATCCAGGAAATGTGATTAAAGGGCTAAGAGGAGCCATGTGGTGAAATTAATGTGTTTATCAGAGAGTACTCTGCTTTTACTATGCTATGTGGCATTGGACTGAGTGAGTACAGCTGTTTCCCTAAGCAGGTACAGGCGAACAGCAGTAGACATCCAAACAAAACCAAGAGCCCAATGCAAAATCCAGCCACAAAGTCTGAACACCCTGCAGAAGCATTAACGGCATCTTCCTCCCACAGGTCAGCCTGGGAGTCATTTAAGAGGAAGAAGGACAAAACCAAGAAAACAATCTTAGCAGCAAAAAGAAATATTTAAGCAAAGCCAAAGTAAATGCAATTTCGGGGACCATGGGCTCCTCCTCCTCTGGGCACCGGAGACATAGTAACGTCAGTAAATATTTTCAAAGAACGTTGAATCCTCTAGATACGGTAACACGTTGTAGAAGACAGCTGATTTTTTTTTAATCTGCTGCCATTCAGCATTTTCCTTGACTTTGTGAAACACCACGATTCGAAGTGGTTCATTTAAAATCTCACAGCTTATAGTCAAGAAGTACGTAATGATTTTTAGTGAGTCTGTTTTTCTGCGTCCCGATCCCCACTCCCCTGCCTCTGCCTCCTGTGATGTGGGCCTCTCACCGAGAGCTGATCACATGACCTGAGCCAGCCCGAGGACCCCCAGCCCCCAAACTCATGAGACTGAAACAGTCACTAGGTGTGTCTGTTTCCTAGGCCTCCCTAACATATCACGGCGAACTGGGTGGCTTAAAACATCAGGTAATCATTCCCTCACGGTTCTGGAGTCCAGGAATCAAGGTGGGGACAGGGCCGTGCTCCCCCCTGAGTCTCTGGGGAAGAATCTTTCCATGCCTCTCCCCGGTTTCTGGTAGTTGCTGGCAATCCTTGATGTTTCTTGGTTCCTTAGCTTGTTTTAATTTCTGCCTCAGTCATCACATGGCTGTCTTCTCTCTGTGTCTGTGCCTGTGGCTTCACATGGTTTCTTCTTTTTATAAGGGCACCAATCATATTGGAATAAGGACTCACCCTACTCCGGCATGACCTCTCCCTTGCAGCTTCATTATATCTACAAAATCCCAATTTCCAAATAAGGAAAACAGGTACCAGGAATAGGGCTTCAGTATATCTTGCGGGGGTGGGGATGGGGACACAATTCACCCCATAACACTAGATGAGAGAGAGTCTCTACCACTGCGATTGCAAGCTCCAAGCCTTGTAAGCCTGTTCATATACCGGAGAAGTAAACGAACCAAGAAATGGAGAAAGACAGAAAAAGGCAGGGTCCTAGTATTACTGAATTGCTGGAATGCATTTCTATCTGAAATCTAGTCTACCTCTCGGACTTCCCAGTAACACAAGCAACAAAATATCTTTCTGGTTTAAACACTGGGTTTCTGCCCCTTACGACTAAGAGCCCTAATCAATATATCTACTGAGGAATAATGCTATGTAATGTGAATTCAAAGAGTTCCCCATATTCTGGATGGGGAAGAGAGGGTAGGGTGTACATAAGAAAGATTGGCCATGAGCTGATAACTGTTGAAATTAAGTGATGAGTTTAAGAAGCTCATTATTATGCCATCAAACTATTCTCTCTGTGACTACAGATGTTAAAGCAAGTGTTTAAAAAACAAAAACAAAAAACTCACAGGCCTCACACTTTGAGTCTAGCACAAATCGGGACAAACCAAAGAACAGAAAAGATAGAATCAAACATAAACCAGACGATAGCAGACACGCACAGGGAACACCTGTAATACGTGAAAACCTTAGCACTCAAGTTCTTTGCAGCACACAGGGCTTTTGATACTAGACCTGAATCTATCGACGGCCTGACAGGGTCAGGGGATCTTAGATAACCGTGCTGGCAGATGACCACCCCAAACTATGCAGAGAAGGGCCAGCACTGTGCTTCAGCTCCAGGCAAAACAATGGAGTGCAGAGAGCCCTGCTGGAGGAATTCTCTTTCCTCCCAGCTAATCACAATAAAGCAGCTAGTATCCACAGCCAGCAATAAAGCAAGGGTGTGGCTCAGACAAAAGACCAGGTTACTCCTTCTCTAAATGTTCACGGACAGCTACAGATGTTCTGACGCAAGAATATATCTCACGGTGTATAAAAACAGTCATGATTCTGCCTCAATTTAGGCAAGAGCCACCACCACTTCTGAGATCATGCCTGCCTGTTGGATTAGAGGTTCTCGACCCCAGCCACCCACTAGAATAACTGGGGATCTTTAGAAAATCCCCATGCCCGGGCTGCACTCTAGACCAATTAAATCACAATCTCTGGGAGTGGGGCCCAGGCCTTGGTCTTTCTGGAAGGCTCCTCAGTGATTCTAATAAGCAGCAAAGGCTGAGAACCACTGTCTCAGGTAAACCTAGCTTTGTAAGGTGCTCACTCACCGTAGATCTGTGCCTTGCTTCTCTGGGCATCTCCCGCTGCGGGTGGTCCCGCTGCTGGTCAGACCACCCTTACTTTCTGATCTACTCATGTGGGTAGATCTCAACCAGTCCAGAACCTACTTCTTTCCTTTCTAGTAGTTTCCTAGGGCTGCATGACAAAATACCACAAACATGATGGCTTAAAACAACAGAAATAAACTCTCATAAATTCAGTTCTGGAGGCTGAAGTCCAAAAGCAAGGCGGTGGCAGGCCATGCTATCTCTGAAGGCTCTACCCCAGGATCCTTCATTGTCCTGTCTAACTTCTGGTGGTCGCTGGCAACCCGTGGGGTTATTTGGGTTTGTGGGCACGTGACTCCAATCTCTGCCTTCGTTGTCACTTGGCACTCTCCCTGTATGTCTGTGTCCTTTCTTCTTCTCTTAGAAGATCATCAGTCATACTCGATTAAGAGCCCACCCTACTCCAGTAGGACCTCAACCCTTTACCTCTGCAGTAACCCTATCTCCAAATAAGCTCACGTTCTGATACTTTTCAATCCAGCACACTCTTCCTCCCCCATATAAAGCAAGTCTTAGTCTTGATCTTCATCAGAATCCATGTAAGACCTAGCTAACTGGGACCACAATGCCTTTTAAAATAAGTTTTTATTTTGAAATCATTTTAGATTTACAGAATAGTTGCAAAGATCATATAGGGAGTTCCTGTATGCTCTGCACCCAGCTTCCCCTAATGTTAACATCCTGTAAAACCATGGTACATTTATAAAAACTAAGAAACTGTGGCTCCTGGGTGGCTCAGTTGGTTAAGTGTCCAACTCTTCGTTTCAGCTCGGGTCATGATCTCACAGTTTGTGAGTTGGAGCCACAGTGCAGAGCCTGCTTGGGATTCTCTCTCTCTCTCCCCTGCTCTATCTCTGTCCCTCCCCTGCTCGTGCTCTCCCTCTCAAAATTAATAAAGTAAACATTAAAAAAATTTTTTCACTATTACCACCAGCATGATACTATTACCTTAACTATACACTTTATGTATATTTCACCAGGTATTCCGCCAAGGCCCTTGCCCTTTTTCTGTCCCAGGATCCAAATCCGGATACCAAATTGCATTTAACAAAATGCTTTTCAGAATGCAAAGGGTCACAGCCAAGCTCTGATTCACAGCAGCAAAACCTCACTTCAGGCTTCCTTCCCTAGTTTACCCTCCAGTCTCTTGGCCACCCTCACATTTGCATCCAGCTGGCTGTACGTTTCATCTGTGCCTCCTTCCTGTTTGGATCTGACCACCCCAATATTTTAGTCAAGCTAGTTCGTGACGGTTTTGAGGTCATGGAACCTCCTTGAGAATCCAAGAGAAGCTACAGACTCCCCTCTGAAGAACTACAAAGACAGAAACAATTTTGTGTCCAATTTCAGAGCAGATATCGATACACAATAACCCCTCCCACTTCCCCAAGGGTCCCCACCGTAGCATGACTTTCCATAGTCTGGCTTCCCCGGGCACTGATTCTGTAACGAAATCAGCACAGCTATCAAGCCCTCTCTCAAGACAATTTCTCCATAGCTCCTGGACACAGCAGCAGTGCTCTGTACTCTGGGTTTTGACCAACGCCAGGGGCCCCGGCCACTGTCTTGGGCTGGCAATAGACACTGAAGACAGCTGGACTCTCCCTTCTGGCCAACTTGACCACCAGTATCGAACCTCACAAGTTTTGCTTAACCCATCACCTCTTAGGAGTCCATTTTCTCTGCGATAGAAGAAATATCCCAGAATGTAATACTTCTCAGTCCTAAGGGCATGTCACATCACCTCGGTTTCAACTAAGAAAAGTGACCCTGGGATCTAGAGCAGTATTGGCAAGTTCTATCAGAATCAGATCTTCTGCCATTTTGAAACGGCAAGAACCTCGGAACCAAGGCCAACACCTGCCTATGGCGTTTCATCCTTGGAAACCACACGTGAGGCCCTCCTTGCACATAAAAGCCAAACGACTGGTTAATACAACCCTACACGTCCTCTGAAGCCACCACACGAACCCTGGAGCAGGGCCGGGGGAAAGGGAAACTGTCCCTGCTCAATCCTCCGACGTTGGTTTGAACCTCTTGCTCCCCCCAGTTCTTCAAACCCTGTTCGGTCCCACTCAGATGCTGCTCGTTTCTATCAATCTCTCATCCATGTGATAATGGTCCAAGAGTCACCTGAGCTAAACCACCTGTGGGCTCCCCCGTGTCCTGGGGTCACACTTCGCCCCCTACTGCCACTCTGATGAGGCTCTCGCCAATTCTTCCAGCGTTGAGCAGAAGGGAGCAGTGTTGGAGAACAGACAGGCCTAATTCCTATGGCCGGGGCTGTGCCTATTCTTACCTTCTGCAAACGGTTCCCACTCATAAAACCGGCCCATGAATGGCTTGTTGTTGTAGGATGCACACTGAACCTCCCGGATACTTCTACTGCTTTCTGGACACACCTAATAAAGCAGATATTGAACATGCGGTTAGTGTCCGTATCTCTTCACGGCCCCAGTCACACCCCCGGAGGCCTCTGCAACTGTAAATGCCAGCCCTCCTCTACCAAAACCAGGGTTTCTGAAAATGTGCTGATCACCTGCATTAAAATTTTAAATGCAGATCTCAAGGCTTCATTCCAAGTTTACTAAATCAGAATCTTTGGAAGGACACTAAAATTTTAACAAGCTCCCCAGGTTAAGCTTTTGCACCATAATTTGAAAACCACTAACCGAAAACTTCTGCTCCTGACAAATTGGTCTGCTCACCTACTCCAAAAAGGCCATTCATTTCCATCTGCTTGACTTTGTTCATGCCATTCCCGCTCGTGGGATAATATTCACACAAGCATGTACAGAATCCTTATCATGCACAGGTACTGTTTTGAACATATTACACATACTAATTCATTTAATCCTCATAGTGACCAATGAGGCCAATAGGAGAGTTCTGCAGATTTTTCACAGATGAGCAAACTGAGGCACAGAGGAACCACTCAGCCAGTGAGGGCAGAGGCTGGATTTCAGGCTACGTGGTCTGGTGCCCATCCGGATGCATCTCAGTGTCCTTCCCATCTTGTCTACATTCTGGTCTAAATGCTCTCCACGATCTAATGCCAGAGCTCCCAGCCCTTCGCACACAAAAGAATCACCCAGAGGTCTATGGGAAATACAAAGTCCCAGGTCCCTCCCCCAAGGATGGCTAGTAAGTAAGTCTGGTGTGAGATATTTTATCAAATTATCCAGTGATCTATATTTTATCAAATTATCAGGTGATCTTGATATACTAATCAAAGAAAATATCCAGTTCCCTCTAGTTTCTTTCTTATTTACAAATGATAAATATGAACAAAGTGTGACATGAAATAAACAAATGTGAAATATAATAATAAGATCAGAGTCTCTAATTCAAATCATGGATAAAGTGTGATCTAGCTTTTTTTAAAACCTAAGTACATTCTTATTTAAATGTGTGTGGGGGTTGGGGGGGGGGCGCCTGGGTGGCTCAGTCAGTTAAGCGTCCAACTTTGGCTCAGGTCATGATCTCACGGTTCATGAGTTCGAGCCCCGCGTCGAGCCCCTCTGACAGCTCAGAGCCTGGAGTCCGCTTCAGATTCTGTGTCTCCCTCTGTCTGCCCCTCTGCCACTTGCACTCTGTCTCTCACATTGTCTCAAAAATAAATAAACATTAAAAAAAATTTTTTTTTTAATTTAAATGTGTGTGGGGTCAGTGTGTATGTTTTAATAATCAGAGGGAAAGGAATCTGGACCCTTACATATTAAAAGCCCTGTGTATAAGAAGTTTCTGGAATAAACTGCCAATAAGGCAGCTCTAACTCCTGAAGGATTTCTAAAGAAATCCACTGTACGTATCAGAAATGCCAGATCTTTTGGAGGAGGAGGGAACAGAGGGAGGAATAAAACCAGGCAGAAGGGAAAGCATCTCTTGCTTGAAAAAGGACAGTTGGGAGAGGCTGCTGGTACAAACACCCGGGGTGGTCATAACCCTGCTGCAGCCTGAGCCAAACCACATGGAGCGAGAAGCCATGTGAAGCAGAACGTGATAGAAACCGGCGGAGAAAAAAAGGGCCCGGTGGACAGACAGGGTGGGCTGAGCTCTGACAATCAGTGAGAAGCCGACAGGCCGGGGAAGGCTGTCTCCATGGGTTCTGGAAGGCAAGCCTCTGGTGGCCCCCGAGCCAGGAAACGGGTAGGCGTCCAGCAACACCAGCTGTCTCCCTGAAGGATTTGGGGTTAAGATGCTTCTGACAACCCTTTGGCCAGAACTAGAGCTCGACGGGGACGTGATCAGTTGGGTGACTTGGGAGAAGCTGACATCCTTGCAACAAGAAAGAATCGCTAGGCAGGTTGTTAAAAATACAGGTTCTCAGGCCTCGCCCCACTGGGAGGGTAGGGAAAGGGCCAGGAATATATGCTTGGAGATCTGGCTCAGCCACCCTGGCACCGGAACTCAGTGGCAATGAAAAGCCACACCCAAGCCTCAATCTTACTCCATGTTAGTTAATGCCCAATCACAGTATTAGAGCAGGGACAATCAAATCCAACCCTTTAATTCTGATGAGGACACTGAGGCCAGGAGAAGTGGCGTAGCTCCCCAGAGGTCGTAGTGACATAGGGACAGAGCCCAGAGCGCTGACCGCCCACTCTGGCCATAATCAGAAACTAGAGATTCTCAGGGTGCCTGGGTGGCTCAGTCGGTTAAGTGTCCGACTTTGGCTCAGGTCATGATCTCACAGTCCGTGAGTTCGAGCCCCATGTCAGGCTCTGTGCTGACAGCTCGGAGCCTGGAGCCTGCTTCAGATCCTGTGTCTCCTTCTGTCTCTCTGCCCCTTCCCCGCTTGTGCGCTCTCTCTCTCTCTCTCTCTCTCTCTCTCTCTCTCTCTCTCTCTCTCTCAAAAATAAATAAACATTAAAAAAGAAAGAAAGAAACTAGAGATTAGCTACTGGGTTGCATCTTTTCATTATGGAAACAGACCAGAACAAGTGGCCTCAATGTCCCATTCCTCAAATAACCACACCTATGTAAAGCCAGGCTGTTCTGCAATGAGGCTTCAGCCAGAAGCCTCCCTCACTCAACCTGGTGGCAGTTGCCAGAATTGGAAGCTACAGACCACAAACTCTTAGCCAGTCTGCTTAACCTCTTTCTCTTCCATCAGCAAAATATGCTAATAGGCTACACCAGGAACCAGTGCATCTGTGGAATCATTCTGAATCGCTCAATACTTGATGGTCTAAATGTGTATTTCATGACATGCAAAGCAGTCCACAACCCATTAAGTGAAAAAAGTGCTAAGTGATTGTGTGTGCGTGTGTGTGTGTGTCAGTGTGTGCAGAGAAAGATTAAAAGCATTATCTCTGGAAGGTGGGTTTTAGATTTTTTTCTTTTCACAAAGAAAACTTTTGGCTTATTGCCCTAATTTTTCTGCAATATATATGTAACGTTTATGTGATAAAAATGTATAATTACTGAATCCTTCCAAACACTTGGCCCTTTGCCAGCTTTGCACGTGCTTATAGTTAATAATCTTATGGTAGAGTTTAATGTCCCACTAAAGCTTTTACTATGTCCATTTGCATCTACCAAGCCAATAGTCACCAGTGACAGATCATTCAGGACGCCCTGTCCCAGGTCACCAACAAGTTCCTTGTATCTGAGCATGGCCCAGTTACTTCCTGAGGCAAAGGGGCTTCATGTGGCATCCGACCCACAGCGGGGGGGGGGGGGGGGGGGGGTCAGGTGCTACAGCAGCAAATCCACTTCTAGTTGCCCAAAGGCAGCTGAGCCCAGCAAACTGCCTATGGTATCCAGCACGTGGCTAGCATGGGAAGACACAGCAGATGACCGGGTGCCCTGCCATGGCCCTGGGTGTCCCTAGCAGGGACTCACATGATGCTAGGGGACCTGCCAATTAGAGGGTAGGAGAGGGACCAAGTCAGAGAAAGGCAAGGCTCACAGGGTCCAGCTGTGGATGTGGGCTACTGAGATGAAATTATAGTAAAGACAATCAAAACAGAAGTCTGGGGTCACAGTGATGTTAATAATAGCTAACTTTGGGGCACCCGGGTGGCTCAGTCGGTTGAATGTCTGGCCCTTTTGATTTCAGCTCTGGTCATGATCTCGCAGTTCATAGGTTCGAGCCCCACATCGGGCCCTGTGCTGACAGTGTGGAGCCTGCTTGGGACTCTCTCTCCCTCTCTCTCAAAATGAATAAATAAATAAACAAATAAATAAATAAATAAACAAACAAATAAATAAAACATTAAAAAAAAAAGAATAGCTAACTTTTACTGAGCACTTATTAAAGGTCAAGCACTCTACCGCATGTTTTATGTATATTAGCTCATTTAGTCCCCACAACTATTATACCCATTTTATAGATGAGAAAGTCAAGGCAGCAAAAAGGTAAGTGAGCTGTCCAAAGCCATAGGGCTGATAAGTGGTGAATTCAGTATCTGAATAACACTTTGGATCTAGAACCCGTGGCATTAACCACCACGCTATGGTGGCCCTCAAGACTGGGTGGGCAGCAAAGTTAATTTGTGATGGGTCCTCAGACAAGAGGGCCTTAACTCCTTGACCGAGAAGTCCTGGATCCCAAGGCCGGATCCAGCCTCTAAGGCCTGGGGAAGGGGCCTCAGCTGTAAGGATCGGGCAGTTGCAGACTGAGGATGAAAACCAAGCAGGGTCAGGGAAATTCTGTTTCACATCTCTTGTGGGTTACATCTGTTGGTACTTGTCATACTTTTATCGGTATATGATCTCCTCTGATCATATACCGATATGAGTCAACAGACTCCCTGAAGTTAAAACTTCCCGGTTACAGATCATTTTACATTTGTTGCATTTTAAGTGGGTTGCTTCCTGATGCCACAGACTGAGTCACCCTCACCTTATCAGTAATTGTCTCTATTTTACACAGCAAGTTGGCTTTGGGCAGATTTCCCGCAGCCACTAATCCTTTCCGTGGGCAGAGATTCTTGTCATCTTCAGGCCGGAAAAGTGGGACAAGGGAAAAGCCGGGTAGATAGAGATCAGGATCACAGGATGGGGCTAGCAAAGACCAGAGCTCTATTGCCATGGAATGCCTCTGGGAGATAACCTCCCTTCAAATGACTTCCCCCCATCCCCAAGGGGGAGAGATGTTTCCACTGGTCTCTTATGGGAAAAGGAAAACGATGTGCTTTAATATAATAAATCCTTATAAAGCACTTCAGACCCTGTCCAAAGTTCCATCTCGACAACTGCCTAGGGTTGCTATGCGTTACAAAGAGGATTATGGAAACTCGGGCTGTGTTGCTAGTGACCCTGGTTAATCTGAGGTGACTACGGCCTGCACCTAACTTCACCGTTCAAGGGGCCTCTTGGTGACCACATACTCACCTTCTGATAATTACTGTCAGCTCCTCAGTCAACTGAAGGACTGAAGGGCATCATCCCCAATGAAGGTGGCACCAAGGGACATGACCTTGAAGTCTTCCTGGGTGAGACATGCATTTTTTTTTTATCCTTTGCATTGCTCTGGCTTCAATCAAAAGACCAGTACAAACATACAACATGCAATGGATTTAACATCACCCCAGTGAAGAAATCGAAAGAAAGATATCTGGAAAGTGTCCCTACACTGCCATGAGAAAGGGACCTTGGGCATGTGACTTGGGCAAAGCACTTTGCTTCTCTAAACCTAAATTACTGCATTTCAATAACAAGCCCTGAACCACTCCCACCCCGCAGGGATTTTTGCAAAGATTAATTTAGTAATACATGAAAATTTCTAGCTCATAATAATGCCCACTAAATGTTAGCTGAACTGGAATCTAAGTAGACATCAAAGATGACTCCAGCAATGAGGCGCCTGGGTGGCTCAGTCCATTAAGTGTCTGAAGTCAGTTCAGGTCATGATCTCACGTTTTGTGGATTCAAGCCTCATGTCGGGCTCTGTGCTGACAGCTCGGAGCCTGAAGCCTGCTTTGGATTCTGTCTCCCTCTCTCTCTGCCTGTCCCCCACTCAGTCTCTGTCTCTGTCTCTCTCTCAAAAATAAACAAACACTAAAAAAAAAAAAAAAAAAGACTCCAACCGTTCCAGAAGCTTCAAGCGCCTGACAGGTAGGTGTTCTGAGCAAACACTCCCCTTTCTTTTCCACAGCTGTAAAAAGGGGCTTTGTTTTCCAGCTGTAGAATAATAGAATAATACAACCATGGACCAAAATTTCTTACAAATTATCCAGCACATTTTTCAAATATGTTTCATATCTGCTTTCTCAAGTCACTTGGAACAAATTCAACCTCGCAAAAACTTTTGCCACCTGCTACCACTTCTAGCACTCTCTAGACAGTCAGTAAATTGGTTTGTCCAAAAGAGTTGGGTCAGGGTTTGGATTTAAAACAAAAAACAACAACAACAAAAATCCCCAAAATCCTGAGGTTTTCTTAGTATGCAAACACCTTTTCTCCCCCATCCAAGTTCATAATGTTCTCCTACAAAAAGGTGTTTCCCTCTCCTTCAAAGAGCCAACGGATGTTAATATGACTAAGCCCATTTATTCACCCAGGAAAACCACATATTTTTAAGTACTCTGGATAAACGTTCATACAAATCTAGACTTATCCCAGTAGTATAAGATGTATACTTATAAGTATACCTCCTTATATAAGTATA
The DNA here is from genome assembly GCF_028018385.1 of Neofelis nebulosa. NCBI lineage: Eukaryota > Metazoa > Chordata > Mammalia > Carnivora > Felidae > Neofelis > Neofelis nebulosa. The sequence goes on from NC_080788.1 coordinate 35,141,014, forward strand.
CCTCCTATAAGTATAAGTATACTTATAAGTATAAGATACCTCCTTAGATGTATATATCTCTATGCCTGTAAGAAGATCTAAAGGGGGGGGGGGTGCATGGGTGGCTCAGTCAGTTAAGCATCCGACTCTTGGTTTCGGCTCAGGCCATGATCTTATGGTTCATGAGTCTGAGCCTCGAATCGGGCTCTGTGCTGATGGCTCAGAGCCCGCTTGGGATTCTCTCTCTCTCCCCCTCTCTCTCTAACCCTCCCCTGCTCGCTCACTCACGCACTGACTCTCTCTCTCAAAATAATTCAGTACGCTTTTATTTCATTTTTATTTTTTAATAAACTTTTAAAAAAGATCAAAACAAGAACATCTTTTTTTTCTAACTAATCAGAAAGTATATGGCAAAATGTAAACTTTTTTTTTTAAACATTTAAAACTTCTACTTCCCCTAGTTGTTACTTTCAGGAACACATTTATAAGAGTGGCTTTCTTCCCCTCTGCTATCTGCTAGAAGAGCAGGTGAAATTCCTTCAAAGGCAAATATTCAATGTGGCCCTAGTACTATGTGTCACTACTGCTGTGACCTTGCAGGATACAGAGAAGAACCCCTCATAATTAGGGATTTCACAGGCCAAGAAGAGAAAACTACATCAGTTAACACATGTAGTTCAGCAAACTGGACATTAAATTTCTAATCTTGCAAAACAAGGAGTTAACTGATCCTCCCTAATGTTGATAAATCAAGAGAACAAAAACTGTGAATATACTACATGTAATTAAAAATATACGGGGCACTTGGGTGGCTCAGTCGGTTAAGCGTCCGACGTCGGCTCAGGTCATGATCTCACTGCTCATGGGTTCCAGCCCCGCGTCGGGCTCTGTGCTGACAGCTTGGAGCCTGGAGCCTGCTTTGGATTCTGTGTCTCCCTTTCTCTCTGCTCCTCTCCTGTTCATGTTCTGTCTCTTTCTCTCAAAAATAAATAAATGTTAATTTTTTTTTTTTTTTTAAATATAACTGAGGGGCACCTGGGTGGCTCAGTCAGTTGGTTAAGCGTCTGACTCTTGGTTTCGGCTCAGGTCATGATCTCGCAGTTCGTGAGTTTGAGCCCTGCATTGGGCTCTGTGCTGATAGCACGGAGCCTGCTTGAGATTCTTTCTCTGCCTCTCTCTGTCCCTCTGCTCTCTGTCTCTCAAAATAAATAAATTTGAAAAAAATTAAAAAATATATATATATATAATTGAAAATTAAAACGTGGATAGCAGGTATCAGCACAGTGGGAGGGAAAGAGGGTCATTTCTCCTTCTTTTGGAGTGAGGAGTTGATGAAGGAAATTTGAAGTTGATGTATCAACAAGCAGAGGTATCAGTATACTATTAGACTTATGAAGAGAATGACCCCAGTAACTAAAAATTCAAAATGACTGACTGCGGGGTACCTGGGTGGCTCAGGTGGCTAAGCATCTAATTCCATCTCAGCTCAGGTCTTGATCTCAGGGTTGTGAGTTCAAGGCCCACATTGGGCAAAGACTTTACTTAAAAGTAAAAAGATAAAATACCTAAAAAAAAAAAAAAAGCAAAACAGAACAAAACAAAACACCTCATTTCATGTTTTAAAGAAAAACCAGAGGGGTGCCTGGGTGGCTTGGTCAGTTAAGCACCCGACTCTTGATCTCAGCTCAGGTCTTGATCTTAGGGTTGTGAGTTCAAGCCTTGTGTTGGGCTCTGCATGGTATGTGGTGGGGGGCAGTGCGGGGGAGGAGGGTCTGGGGCGGGGTGCGGGAGGAATATAATTGATTACAATTATATCTAGGGAGAGGGACTAGGTTATAGCTCTCTCTGCCACTGTGCTATTTCTTAGTATCTGCACTACTTTCTATAATTATTAAGGTGACAATTGTGAACAACTCAATATATATGTGTGACTCATATCTTTCAAATATATTTACATGAAACATATACTTAAATATTTATATTAAATATTTACATATTTAACAAATATATTTAATATTCACATATTTCATATATATGTATGAAAGGCCACTGACGGATCAAGAAAAGGTCAGTAAGAGGACTTTTTTTTTTTTAATGTTTATTTATTTTTGAGAGAGAGTGCAAGCAGGGGAGGGGCAGAGAGAGAGGGAGACACAGAATCTGAAGCAGGCTCCAGGCTCTGAGCTGTCAGCACAGAGCCCGATGCGGGGCTCGAACTCATGAACGGTAAGATCATGACCTGAGCCGAAGTTGGACGCTCAACCGACTGAGACACCCAGGCGCCTCAGTAAGAGGTCTTTCTATGGGAAATTCCAAGTGGTCGGAGAAGGTGGAAAGGAGAATGATGCAGAAAGCACTGACACCAGCATATATCCCCCAGATAAGGAGGCTGGTGACAAACTCATAAGAGAAACTTACGTTGAGCCCCCAGTTAGATGGAACTGGCCCCACAGTTCCTGGCAAGTTTTACACCTCACAGAATTGTTCTAAATCCTTGACCTGGCCCATTTGCTAAGTTCCTCCTTAAAAGTGCAGTCAGGAGGTTGTTTTTCCGCTCCTCTTTCCTTCAATAGGAGACTAGAAATGGGCAGAATTAGAATTGGCCTAAAGACATTCTAAAAGCTTAGCTATATTTGAGATTTGTCCAACATCTTCCCTTTGTTTTCACTCACTTCGAGACAGAAACAACTCCACATGGAGAAATTCATTGTCTGAAGTCAGTCCCACTCTAGGGAAATTTACTGGGGAGTCACTGATACCAGAACTCATCACATCCGTGTTTGCTAAAAGCTGCTTTTAGCCCCAGGGGTTTTCCCCCATAACGTTAAGTGCACTCTGTCTAAAGTCAGGATCACGTCTCCTTTGGCAGCGAAGCACTCTGAAATCATAACCCCGAAACTGCCCCTGCACCAGCTGACTCACTACAGCCTCCCTTCACCAGAAGGAGCAGGAGTGTCATTGTTCCCTGGAGAGAAAGCGCTGAATTCAGAGCCCTGAAGAGAAGGTGGGGAGAGAGACATCAAGCCTCCCAGACAAAGGGCATAGGTGCCTTGGTTGTTAATGTATCAGCAAATAATAATATGAACCCCCAAAACAGCTAGTAGGAAGGATTTTAACTGCATCCCTCAGGCACCAGAGGGACTGCCCCTTGGTTCCCTCCTTCCCCTGTTTTACTCTTACCAAGACTCCAGGTCATTTGCTTCCAAGCCTTGGCCTTCGAAGAACTTCCACGAAGAAGAAACCTATTTACTCGATTCCTTGAGCACTCATTATTTTTAGCCATAGCCGAGAAAGCGCAGGGCTATGGATAAACCAGACCTCCCCATGTTGCCCCTTCACTCCTCAGGAGAAACTCGCAGGGAAAGCCACCGCTCGCAGGAAAAGCTTCTGGCTCCACCAAGAGGTCTCCCGAGACCCCCTTCTGGCTCCTGAGCCCCTATGGGAACCCCTGTCACTCCATCCTCCCAGAAAATCCTCCCCTCACCTGGATGGCCTACATTTCTCCAGAAGGCCAGGCCAGGCTCATTTCCACTGTCCAGGGATTTCAGAGTGTCGACCCAGCATGTGCAGTGGTGTTTATGCTCTATACTTGTCATTACCTATTTAGGAGTCTCTTTCTCCCACTGGACTCTTAGCCACCTAGAGCCAGAGCTTACTTTAATCCCAGTGTCCCTGACCCACAGCCGAACACCTGATCCCACTGTCGATATCAATGCTGTGTTTCTGGATGCCAACAAGAACCTACGATAGTGAGTGATCTGGCGTGTCGTACCAGTAGATGTCTAAAATTGACATCTCTAGCCTGCTCTAAAAGACCATAAGATTCTCCGGGCGCCTGGGTGGCTCAGTCAGTTGAGCATCCAACTGTTCATTTCAGCTCAGGTCATGATCTCAGGGTTGTGGGATCGAGCCCCATGTTGGGCTCTGAGCTGAGCATGGAGCCTGCTTAAGATTCTCTCTCTCGGGGCACCTGGGTGGCTCAGTCGGTTAAGCGGCCGACTTCGGCTCAGGTCATGATCTCGCGGTCTGTGAGTTCAAGCCCCGCATCAGGCTCTGTGCTGACAGCTCAGAGCCCGGAGCCTGTTTCAGATTCTGTGTCTCCCTCTCTCTGACCCTCCCCCATTCATGCTCTGTCTCTCTCTGTCTCAAAAATAAATAAACGTTAAAAAAAAAAAATTAAAAAAAAAATATTCTCTCTCTCTCTCTCTCTCTCCCTGTCGTGTGTTCTCTCTCTCTAAAAAATAATACAATTAAAAAATTAAAAATAAAAGACCATAAGATTCTATATCTACACTGGGGTTTGCAACTTCCTCCTATACAATGTAAACAAGAAAAAAAAAAAAAAACTCTCCCTTTTCTTTAAAGCCTACATTCCAAGATCCTTAGTACTGCATTTACTATTGATTTTACATTATTTCATAGAGGAAATCTTACTAAGAGTCAAACAATCCTAAAGACACACTAGAATGCTTAATATTCCCAGATGACATCCCAAGGTAAGGCTTCACATTAAACACACACATTCGAGGGTATAAAGCATTCACTGGCAGGAACTTAATCTATAGCTCTACGTTCTCATCACTTTACACCTGACCCTAGGGTGATTATACCGAATCTACATCACAGTTGCCCTGTTGGGGCCCTCAGCAATTGTGTTTTATTGTTGGGGAAGGGAAAGAACTCTGAACCCCAGCTAATCCAGAGGACAAAAGGGGAGTCTGAGCAAGTCTGACCATTTCATCCAGTTTCATGACTAAGCACTTGGAAACTGACATGGGGAGACTGTGCTCCACTCCCAGCTCCAGAGAGGCACACAAGTGTGTTCACTCATCCAGGTCAGAACACTTTATTTCCTAACAACGTGTCAGCTCCCTATGTACATGATCAACACTATGGAGTTGGTGTTATTATCACCCCTACTTCATAGATGGTCCCAGGGAGTTAAGCGCCCTTGCCCAAGGAAACTGAGGCTTACATCTAGCACGGCTGGCTCCTGAGCCCGCTATCCTAGACCGCCCTGCAGCCTAACATCCAATTGAACCAGTGGATTAGAATTGCTTTCTCCCTCTGCACTGTGTTTTAAAAGTTTTTCAAGCATCTATCTCATGTATGAAAGTCAAGCAACACCCATGTGAAATCTCTGTATTTCGAGACGTCAAAGAACAAATTCCCCATTATTTGTTGATTATTCAGGGGTGCCTGGGTGGCTCAGTCAGTTGAGCGTCCGACTTCGGCTCAGGTCATGATCTCACTGCTCATGGGTTCCAGCTCCGCGTCAGGCTCTGTGCTGACAGTGTGGAGCCTGGAGCCTGCTTCAGATTCTGTGTCTCCCTCGCTCTCTGCCCCTCCCCAGCTCACATGCATGTGTGCTCCTTCTCTCCCTCTCTCTCAAAAACAAATAAAGATTAAAAAAAAAAAAAGATTGATTATTTGAAGCGGATAGGAGGATGTGAGAGGGAAAGGAAGGAGGGTCTCTACAACCTGGCAAAGCATCATGGCACCTGAGATTCTGGCATAATCCTGCTTCCCCGTCTCTGTTTAAGCTGTTTCTTTTGCCCCAGACTGCCCTTTTCTCTTTTTTGGCCATCCTTAGAAGACTAGCTCAGTTTTTTCCTCCTCAGTGGAGTCTTCCCCAACCCAGTGGCCTCCTCCTTTGTGCTCCCAAAGTTCTTCCCCCTCATGAAGTGCTCCAGCACCAAGTGCAATGATTTATACACTGCTGCACTGGGCTTCTTCACCACTGGACCACAAGGCTGTTGAGGGCAGAGGGGATGGTGATCAGTGATGAGACACTGTTCTGGGATCTGGAAGCCTGTAAAACCATTTCCCCTAATTCACACCTCCCCTTAGATGCATTACTATATACCTCACAACTGAGACCTCCACTGTGAGGGTAGTCTTAGAAAGTAGGACATTCCATTAAGAACCTGGGTGGGGTATACTGGGCACTTAGTTTATGGGATGATGTTCTGAAATCAGGGGATGTCTCCAACCCACCCTGGCCTACTTTCCCTTCTCTTTCTTCTCCCAGGTAGGAACTGGGAGAGATCTCTAAATGCACGTATTCCTTTTTACATCTTTGAAGGACAAAAAATAACCTGTATTCCCTATTAGACTCGTATGATTTTTCACAATACTGCCCTTTACCTCTTTCCTCTTTGAGGAGGAAGATGTGCACAATTTGTAGATTCATGCTATCTCTTCATGTTGCCCATTGGGGCAGATATGTAAATATCCATGTGAGGTTATCCATGCGAAGGTGCCAGAGCACTGGGGTCCCACATGGGAAGTGTGCAGGTTAAGACTCAACACAGCAGGACTGAGACAGTTCTCTCCAGACAGGCCTGCTTACAAGACTGGTCCGTGGCTGGCATGCGGGAGCTTGGATTTCAGAAGGGATTCCATCACCCCCTACGTGATAAGAGAGACTCACTATGCCTAAGCTATTTGGACAAGCACTATAGTTTATGCTGAACGCCAGCTTTCCTGCTGGGAGTCTGGAATTTTGATATGTGGCAGGCAAAGGGTGCCTATGTGACCAGCCCCCAATAAAAACCTTGGGCACAGAGTCTCTAATGAGCTTCCCTGGTAGACGATAGTTCACGTGTGTTGTCACAACTCACTCCTGGGGGAATTAAGCACATCCTGTGTGACTCCACTGGGAGTGGACTAATGGAAGCCTGTGCCTGGTTTCCTCTAAACTTTGCCCCGTGCGCCTTTCTCTTTGCTGATTTTGCTCCCTATCCTTTTGTTGTAAAAAATCATAACTGTGAGTCCTCCCAGCAAATCATCAAACCCAGTAAAGGTCTTAGGGGCTCCTAACACAGAGAGTTTTAAGGTGTTCATGATGTTTGGGGGATGATCCAAGTACCAAGAAGCCATGGGCTTATAAAAAGAAGACAGGCTCTCTCTCTCTCAAAAATAAATAAATATTTTTTAAAAATTAAGAAAAAAAAAAAAAAACAGGGCACCTGAGTGGCTCAGTCAGTTAAGTATCCAACTTTGGTTTAGGTCATGATCTCGCAGTTTGTGAGTTCAAGCCCCTCGTCGGGCTCTGTGCTGACAGCTCAGAGCCTGGAGCCCGCTTCGGATTCTGTGTCTCCCTCTCTCTCTGCCCCTCCCCTGCTCGCATTCTGTCTCTCTCTCCCTCTCTCAAAAATAAATATTTAAAAATTAAAAAAAAAAGAAGAAGACAGGCAGTAATGGGACCTCTAGGGAGTGACATCACTCAATAAGCGTAAGTGGGATGGGTCTCAGGATAATGGGGTTCACTGGGGAGTACACTGTGGGACATGTTGCAGCCAAGAGAAGGGAACTAAAGCTGTATGATCCTCTGTCGACATTCACCTCTCTGTCCTGGGTTTGAGATGTTACTTTGCCAACTGCCAAAATGATGGCCCACGTCATAAATTCACCAGAAGTGTCTAAGATTCCTCGCAGTTCAATGTCCTTAGTAGTGGGGTCATCCCAGCACCCAGAGAGGACACAACGTCTACATGGAGAGAGGAAGCCCTGCCGTCAGCAGGAAAGGTCTAGCAAGACCATGCGTGCTTGAAAAGTGTAGGCGAAGTGACAGAAATACCTGCCAAATGCCCTCTCTCTGCTTCCATCTCTTTCTGGTTTATGTGGTCTTCAAATTTAAGAAATATACAAGTCAATGGGACAACGTGTTCTACTTTAGAAATGAATTCATTTCACTTTAAAAGGAAAGCAAAGATATTCAAGAACAGGGGCCACGTCCGATCACGGACACAAATATTTCTGTTCAATTTATAAAGCCCTTTCTCAATATCACTTCATTTGATCCTCCTAACTCTGTGAGATAGATAATATGACCTTCCTTTCATCTTCCACGGCACCCGGGCTGTTATAAGACAAGCAACGATGCTTAATTAAGACTTAATGGTTGACTGATTAGTAATGGCTTTAGAAAAACGACTGCTTTACAAAAATTAATAATTCCTGAAGTCTGTCAGTGGAAGAAAAGCTAGAAAGCAATCCAGGCATTCAGAGGAATTATTAAAATCACAAATTAAGTCATTTCTATGGACTCTATAGCAGGAAATATATTTTTAATGAGAGAATTGAAGCTAATATATAACAGCTGTCCTGTTACCCAGTAACAGAATATTAAGGTAGATTAAATTATTAATGAAAAATATAGCAGCTTGGAAATCTAACCTTTAAACGTTCTCTTATCCCTTTCTCTTTTGTATACAGTCTTTAAACTGGTATTTTTTTAAAAACCACATTTAGTCTTGTCGGGGAGTTTCCATTTAGAAGTCGCTTTGCCACAGATCAGCTATGCAATCTTTTTTTTTTTTTTTTTTAACGTTTATTTATTTTTGAGACAGAGAGAGACAGAGCATGAATGGGGGAGGGTCAGAGAGAGGGAGACACAGAATCTGAAACAGGCTCCGGGCTCTGAGCTGTCAGCCCAGGGGCCCGATGCGGGGCTCGAACTCACGGACCGCGAGATCGTGACCTGAGCCGAAGTCGGCGCTCAACCGACTGAGCCACCCAGGCGCCCCGCTATGCAATCTTTAGCAAGTTATTCACGATCAGACTTTCTCTGCATACAATATCCAGAGTGCTCACACCTGGGACGGCAGGAGACTTCCTGGATTGGTACTGATGTGAGGCAAAGCTCCCCCCGACTCTTCAGCACCACCACCGTTGGCCCTGAGTTAGCCACCCGTTTATAAAGTCACTGAGAATCTGGAGGTTGTTTGACATGTTTGACACTGTAGCAACAGTGATTGTCAGTGAGCAATTTAAGAAGTTACTCCTAAGTTACTACAGTGACAACCTGGTGAAAACGAGAAGTATCCACGGAGAATACACGGAGAGAAAAAGGGAGAGAAGATAAAGAGGGGTATTAACATGGCCTAAAAGACCCTGCCTGTGCTGTCTTCCGTGTTTTCGCTGGCCAAGCAGAAGGGGGACCAGCAGCTGTCTCCTGGCCCAGTGTGAGGCAGTGCATACTCACATTAGTGTTGCATAGCTTGTACTGCCGATAGGCCCCGATGCAGGAAATGGCTGTGGACCGGGCAGGCTGTGAGAAGCTCTGAGCTGCCCCGTGGGCCCCCATGCTGCGGCTGCTGCTTATTTCCGGGCCATGGAAGAGACTCGAAGCTGCCGGAAAGCCTCCGTCGTGGGTCAAAGGCATCTGGTAGAGGGAGGCGTCGGAGGTCTGCAGTCCAGAGCGAGGGCCACTGTCACTCTGGTACAGAGGCCCGTGCTGGGGAGCCCGGTGGGCTGACAGGCCGTAGCCGTGGCTAGGACCAGATGCCCCCTGGGACCTGGAATGCCGGGCCGAGGGCCTCTGCCTCCGAAGCCTCTGCGGCGAGTGTTCAGAGTCCGTCTGCAGTGGTAAGATGTATGGGGCCTTGCCATATCCGTACTTGCCAGGGCCGATGGGACCGCGGGTCCTGCTCCTAAAGAACGACACACAAGAGGAGAGGAACAGAGTCACAGGGAGTTTCATGTTAACCCAGATGCTGTGGTCCATGATAGAGGGGACCAGGTAGGGATGGAGCCTATGGTGGGAGAGGGAGGGCATTTGGGAAGAAGGGAGCGTCACAGAAGCTGGCTCTCTCTGTAGACAGGCTCTTACAGAGGCTGGAAAGTACAACAAAGGTGGGCAATGTGAGTGGCTGAAAATGAGGTTGGAAGGGTAAGCTGTGGTCAGTGTGTGACTTACAGCGGGGACTTTGGGTGTGTTGGTAGGCTGTAGGGAGCCACTGAGGGATTTTTGAGAAGTATAAGGGTATAATTATAATTTCGGCCACAGCAACTTCCTGTTCGTTTGTTTTCTCTGAAAATAATCTGTGGATTTTTTTCTCACTCAACTGTGCCTGATGTTTCAGACCGGTTTCCATTACCATTCATGCCCAAATAGCTTTTCCAGGTAAGTGGAGCTTAGCTAAGCAACCACACTCTAGTGCAGTCCTGAGGCCTGACTTGCACTGGGTCAAACTTAATCCCTGAAGAAATTAGAAGAGGTTGAATAACTGGCTACCCCATCACTCTGGAGGCAACCCACGCTGAACGGTGGGTAAACGGTCATCTCCACGTTGGTATAATCTTTAGATCGTCAAGACCTGTTGCCTTGTGAGACCTGAGAAAAATCATGGAAACAGTTGTGTGCTGCTAAGTGTTTAATAACTGGCTTCCCGGGGGAGGAAAAGCCCTTATTTGTGCCATCTGTCTACATCCAGGGTGTAAGTACTTCCACCGTGGCCGATTTCAAGCTGCCACTATGAAGACCCAGTCAGCTCTAGTGAACGGGATAAAGTAGCTCCTGCATATCACACTGCATGTACATTTATTGTGCACCTATGGTTTACAAAATACAGAGCCAGGAACAGTCAAGAATACAGAAGTGAATCAGATATGCTTCCCAAGCCCCCAACCTCACAACGGCAAACAACCAGGACATGATGCAAGGTGAGGTAAAGGCCCCAGGAGCACCAACACAGGATGATTTGGGGATTCTGAGGCCAGGAGAAGTGCTCCCGTCTGCAGGGATGTGAGAAGGGTTTCACTGTCACTAGTCTGAGCTCGGGAGCAAGGTTCCAATACGCTACTGAAGGACTTGAAGAAATCATCCAACTCTTACTTACTTCTAAAATGTCTGAGCTGGATCTAATAACCACGAAGGTCATTCCAGCTCGCAAATTATATGCTTCCATAATAATTAATTCTACATTTCTGTAAAATTGGAAATGTGCCCAAGGGTTTCTACAGGATGGCCCCATTAAAATAAGCACATTAAAATAGCAATCAAAGTGAAACATTAATTTCTGTCCTCATGAGGAAATTCTTTCTTCACTCTATGTAACCACTGAATATAAAATTTAACAGACCACAACTAATTATTAACATCTTTATCACTAATTGCACCTTCATTCTTGGCTGATACGGTTTTGAATTAAACTGTACTACAGTGTTTATTTTGCCTTTCGGCATTTCTCGATTAGTCTTGGCAACACTTGGGACTCTGTTAATGATTGGGGGGGGGGGGCTGGATTCCAGTGTGCTGCTTTGAGAGATGCAATTAAGAAGTTAGTCTTAAAAATATATAGCTTGGATGTAATTTGCCATTTTCTTTTTTGCGGCAGGCCAGGTAAAATGAATGACATCATGTAAAGGTGAGGGAAAGAATTTCTGTACGTGTGTGCATCTTTTCTTTTAAGATCAGAAAGCCTACCAAAAATTCCAGCCTCAAAGCCAGTGTTGGGTGGAGACCCCAGCTGAGGGTAATAGAGAAATGAGGACACGTGGAGCAGTGCTTCTCAAACGTGGAGGTGCACTGGAATCAGCGAGGGATCTTGTTGGAGGCAGATTCTGATTCAGCGGGTCTGGGGCCAGGCCTGAGATTCTGCATTTCCAATGAGCTCCCAGGGGCTGCTGGTCCAGAGACCCATAGCTTTGAGGAATGGAAATTCCAAACAAAAGGGTGAGAACGTGACCACGAAAGTGATCATTTTTGATGGAGGATGACAGCTATAAATTTTCTTAAAAAACCTCTGCTTTGGGGATATAGCCAAAGTCTGCTGGCCTGGGCCAGGTTCCCCGCTAGGGACCGACTTGATCCTGACCTTGGGGAACAGAGGCTGCAGAGGGAGAACATGATGACTTGAGTGAGCGTCTTTCCAAAGGCCGCCTATCACCCCGCGGAGGTTAGGCATACAAGTGCCGGTGGACATTTTTGTATTCACATCACCTTACGGGAGCCTCGGCCTATACCACAGAGCCATCCCAAACCCACACAAACAGCAGCACCACTGGAAAGATGATGTTTCAAAAAAAAAATGACCAGCAAACTCTGATACACGGGCTAAAGAGAATGAACAGCCAGTCAGGGTGTGATTATGAGAGATGTGATTTCTGAATACTTGACTCGGGACCCTGGAATCAGGGGCAGACTCACCCCCACTGGGCTAAGAGAGCATGTGTTTTCCTTCCAGCGGCCAGAGCTAATCATCCTGATGGTTCGGGATGGCCTCTTCCCCACCAGGACAGAGTCCATCTGGCCACTGGCAGGGTGGCCTGCAAAAACTAGGCAGATTTATGCAGAGTTGGGATAATAAGCACAGATGTGGCCAAGGGAAACCGTGTGGTCAGTTAGCTCTTCTGGGAGAATATGTGGTAGGTACCTGGGAGGCTGAGGTCAGTTAGTTCTGTTTGCTCTTCCCATAACCCATCTGTGGGATTTTACTTTGGATTCCTCACTCGTCAAAGTTCTGGCTAATTTTGGAAACTCCGGTTTGAGAAAGAAATGGAAAAGGCCCAGCTTGGACATTGAAGGCCTAGGTAGTTAATGACTTGAACTCTGAAGCCAGGTTTCCTGAATTGGAACCCCAGCTCTGCCACTTAATAACTAATGCAACTTTGGGGAAGCTACTCAATCTTTTGATGCTTCAGTCTCTTCAAACAGGACCGGAACTAGAATGAGGCCAGGGAGGCACAGGATGAAACCTTTAAGGGTCGTCCAGGTGCTGGTGGAATATGACAGTGATATCTCCTTAAATGTTGGGCCCAAGGGCCCCGCTTTAGGCCCAGTCCCACCCTGTATGCATTTGTAAACAAAGATGATAACAATACCTTCCCTACAGGTTGCTATAAAGAATAAACAGCAAGAGCAAAAGACTTAAATAATGCCTAGCACAGAACATACAGCATGTATTTGCTTTTTTAAAAGAAGTTCTAGCTTGACCATTTACTAGCTCTAAGAACCTTGGCAAACAATGTACCCTCCGTTTTCTTACCTATAAAATACACCTACTAGGAGGGCTATAATAAAAAGGACAAGTAACAACAAATGTTGGAGAGGATGTACAGAAACTGAAACCCTCACACATTCTCGAAGGGACTGTAAAATGGTGCACTTTGGAAAGCTATCTAGAAGTTCCCAAAAAGTTAAATGCATTGTTACCATATCACCCAGCAATTCTAATCTTGGGTATATGCCCAGGAGAAATGAAAACATATGTCCGCACAAAAACTTGCACATGAATGTACATAACAGCTTTATTCATAACAGTGAGGAGACAGAAAACAACCCAAATGTCCATCAAGTGATGAATGGATGAGCAAAACATAGTATATCCAAGGAATGGGCTATTATTCAGCCATAAAAGGGATGAAGTACTGAGATATACTACAACATAGATGAGCCTCGAAAACACTGTAAGTGAAAGAGGCCACACATAAGAGACCACGTATTCTATGATTCCATTGATATGCAATGCCCGGAAGAGACAAGTCCACAGAAAAAGTAGATTAGCAGTTGCCAGAGGCTTGGGGGAGGGAACAATAGAGAGTGACAGCTAAAGGGTATGGGGTTTCCTTGCGGGGTGACGGAAATGTTCCGTAATTAGTGGTGATGGTTGCACAACCCTGTGAATATAATAAAAACCACTGAATTACGCACTTTAAATGATGAATTTTATGGTATGTTAATTATAACAACTTAGACCATGAATAACTCCTGTCTTATCTACTTACAGTGATGTCGTAAAGAGCAAATTGAGGTTACCAATAGGAATGCACTTTTTGAATCTGAAAGCAAGATTTTTAAAATTATTTTTAACGTTTATTCATTTTTTGAGAGAGAGAGAGACAGAGACAGAGCATGAGCAGGGGAGGGGCAGAGAGACAGGGAGCCTCAGAATCCGAAGCAGGCTCCAGGCTCTGAGCTGTCAGCACAGAGCCCAATGCAGGGCTCGAACTCATGGACGAGATCATGACCTGAGCTGAAGTCAGACACTTAACCAACTGAGCCACCCAGGCACCCCTGAAAACAGTTTTTATCATTTTGTTTTCTATCATCTCTTTCAACAACTGTGGACAAACCTGTGTGGAGTGGATTCTATGAGCATCTACTGAGCATCATGGGTAATGTTTTCTCTGCTAGTTGGCTTTTCGAGCCCTGACAACATAAGTGAATGCGGAGCCTCCCTCCCACACAGGGCGGCTTAATGACAAGAACTTGACCGTAAGGGCTCTGACACCAGGTTCCAGTCCTGGTTCTTCCAATGACCTACTGTGGGTGTCTGGGGAAACTGTTGTTTCTTGAGATAACGGCTGCAAATAATGTTTTCCTTACAACAGGCTGGCTGTCATCCAGGGCCTCATTATGTGTGATGTTGTACAGCTTTGTGACGTTAGTCCTGGCCAGTGTGATGATTTGAGTACAGACACCACCCCATATTTCTACTGCCTGGCCAGACCCCTCTCCTGAGTATCAGCCATATATACCCCACTGACCTCCAGACTGGAGTCTGCTTCTCACCTGGGACATGCACACAAATCGCCTGGGGATCTTGTCAAAATACCGCTTCTGATTCAGGAGGTCTAGGTGGGCCTCTGATTCTGCACTTATAACAAGCTCCCAGATGATGCCGATGCTGTGGGTCTTGGGATCACGCTCCACCTACTCATTCCCACAAGACATTGCAAACTCAACACATTCGAGCCCAAATTCATCATCTTTCGCCCTATAACACTGTTCTCTTAGTTCTTCCTATAGTCTCCAGCTCGGCAATTCTCAAACCTGGGCAGCATCGGAATCACCAGGAAGTCTTGCTGAAACAGGCAGACCGATCTGCAGAGTCTGGCAGGGGAGATCGGGGGCCAGATCTGAGAATCTGCGTTCTAGCACGTCCCCAGGCAACACCGATGCTGGTGGTCTGAGGACCACAAAGTGAAAACCACTGCTCTGTCTCACGCCCAAGTACCACACCATCCCCCGAAGCCGGCTGGCACTTCCAGTCTCCCCACATCTCTGTTTGAAGTCCACACTCCTTGGCTTTGCCACCCAGCCTGCACAACACGGCCTCTGCTACATCTCCCAGGTCATGGCCCTGGCACCCCATGGACCACCCCCACCACGCTCCGGGGAGGTTCCCAGTGGACCAGCCCAGTTGATTCCCCATGCTCCGCTCATGCCACTTCCTTTCTAGGCTGCCGTCCCCACCACCATATTCTGGACTAACTACCTCTTCCCCCTTCAGGACTCAGCTGAAGCACCACTTCCTGAGTCATGCCTTCCCCGGTTCAAATTCCACCCCATCCCTTCACTGCATAAAATCGAGGTCCTTCTCTTTTGTCCTTCCACTGGACCCCATGGAAGTGTCACAGCACAATCATCTTTTACAAGGCTGACTTGTTTAGTCTGCCTTAATTTTCCAGGCTGTAGGCTCCCACAGGGCAGGGATACCTCTTATGTGTCTTGTATCTCTAGAACCCGGCACAATGACACGGTAGGTGTTGAGTAACTGTTGAAACACCGAAATAACAAATGCACAAGTGACTCAAACCACTATTGCCAAAGGAAGGAAAATCCCCCTTCCCATTAACGCATGTTCAACTTTTTCTATATGAAATATTACATTTTATTAAAAGACTGTTAAACTATGGTGGCACTGAGGCTACGACCACTTCCCTCTATGTAAGAATAAAAGTCTCATCCACCGGGAGAGGTCATTCCTGGTGTCAAATACCTGGAGAAGGAACAGGTTCTCAGAATGTCAAGGGGGACTCAGCAGGGGCTGGGACTCGGCCTTCATGCACCGAAGGAGGGAAGAATTATGGGGTCAAGGGTGTGCCATGCATGTCTGTCAGAGCTGGAGAGCCACCCAGGCAAGGCTGTGGGTCAGCTGCTTGTGGCTACAGGATGGCTTCCCACTTTTTTGCTCAGTACAGAGTGGGATGGGCAGAGAGAGAGGAGTCTGCCCTCCAGAAGCCAGGCTGTTTGTATTTCTTATACTCTCCATGTTTATTCCCCTTTTGTTTTGCCTTAGAGCTCAGACAAGTCCCTGTGAGGGGCTCAGCCTCTCTCAGCTGTGCTAACATGAACCACACAGGGGCCGCTGTATCCAGCAGACCAGCAGCCCCTGGGACTGGCCTGTGAGGAACCCCAGGAGTCTGAGCCTGTGCGCTCTGAGGAAGCTGGACCTCCGTGAAGGGAGCACGCAATGAGGCCAACTGCCCCCACTCCAGAGGAAGGTCTCCTTGCCCTGCTTGATCCTGGAGGCTATGGGTTTCACAGCATTGAGAGAAGTGGCATTCCTTTGCATCTAGGTACCTGAGTTGAATGGCCAGGTAAGCAGAAATCAATTTCTCCATAGGGAAGATGGGAGGGAGGCTGGTGAGATGGGAGGTTATTTACTACTGGAGATGGTGGACAGAAGCAGGGGTGGTTGGAAGTCCCTGCACCAGATGCTTCTGAGAAAGCCTGAGATCCCACCGATTCCTACTATATCTAATGAGTAGTCTCCACATGATTTCAAGGACTCCTTTACGCCACCTTTGCACTTTACGCTGCTATCATATATCAAAACCAAACTCTTACTAAGCCAATGTTTTGGGGGCACACTTAGCTGGCCTGTCTCCACACCTAAGACAGGCCTGAAGAAATACAAAGCTAAGTATCACAGACTCCTGGTTACAAACTGGGGTGGGGGGGGGTGGAGGGGGGGTGGGGGGGTGGAGGGAGGGTGGGTCGGGTGCTGCATCTGATGTTTGCCTCCAAACCAAACCCCCAAATACGCACATTCTTCCTCCCTTTCTCCCTTCATTGAGGAAACAAAGCATTTCCACTTGGTGCCTTAAGCTGGGGGAGAGGGGAGGGCAATGTCATTTGCAATTACTATCAAGTGAAATGTTTTTCCAAAATCCATCGGTATGACCAAATTCATCTTTTCAGAGGTTTTTTATAAACATTTTAAAAGATGCTAGGCAGTAGGAATCATACCTAGGAATTATCTTTTCTTTTTTTTTTTTTTAATGTTTTGTTTATTTTTGGAGAGTGTGCATAGGGGAGAGGCAGAGAGACAGCAGGACAAAGGATCCGAAGTGGCTCAGTGCTGAGAGCAGTGAGCCCGATGTGGGGCTTGAACTCACAAACCATGAGATCATGACCTGAGCCAAAGTCGGACACTCAACCAACTGAGTCACCCAGGTGCCCAGGAATTATGTCCTCATGTGCTTATAGAAGTACACAGAGCCAGGGGCTCAAGGGTCCACGGTCAGCCCTGGTGAGCTGGCAGGACACCAGAAACAACCCTGGTAGGACAATGCTTCCAGGAACCAGCCAGTGCATTAGACCCTCTTAGTAATCCCTTCTTTTCCACACAGTGCTTCTGGAATGACCTTGCTGAGTACAGCACCAGAGAAAACCCAAAGATCACCATAAGGGGAGAATCTGAAAAGCTGAGCTTGGTCAAGAGCCGAAGACTGGGGCATGGAGAGCAGGCTTACAGTTTATACTGTAGAATGTGAAGAAGGTACTATGACCTTGGAGTTATCTTCTCAAACCAAAGGAAATTAAGAGTTCGATTAGCAGGCAGAGGAGGAAGGAAATGAGAGGCAGTAACGAGAGACTAGGCCACAGTGCTCCGGCTTTGGGGTGGGGTACAATAGAAACTCCAGATGCATGTAGGAACCTGAGACGGAAGGGACCTGCCAGCTTCGTGGAGCACCTGAGCAGGACGTGGGAGGGAGGTCTCATGGCAGAGGGGCTCACCCCAGGGGTCATCCCGGAGGAGCCTTTGTGGGACGTTAGCAGCACTTACTGCAAAGGGTGGAAGGCAGCCACTGAGACACAGCAGACGCCCTGCTCCCCTCAGCAAGACTGCACAGGAGCCCCTCATCTGGGAGCCACATCCCCCCCCCCCCACGCCCCGGGAGAAGGGTAGAATGCAAAGAATGGGGAGAATCCTGACTGAACTAAGCCTAAGCCCTGAACCGATCACGTTAAACATGCGGTGTCTGAGCATCCGAATCTCCGAAAACTGGCAGCTGTCCTACAGCAGCAGACACAGGGGCTCACGAACCACGTCTGGTTATAGAAAAATAAATGGCATTTTGCATATCTGTGTTGTAACTTATAAATTACGTGCTTGAAGTTCAACCCAGGCGTCCTTAAGCGGGGGAACGAGGAGCTAAATGACGGTGTGCGTAGACACTGGAGGACTATGAGGCTGTTTAAAAGAAGGAGGCAGATGCATATATACTGATACAGAATGGTCTCCAAAACACAGTTAGGTGGAAAACAACAAGACACAGAAGACACTAAACCGAGGGTATCCATGCTCCTGTCTGTGTGATAAGAAGAAAAAGAAGAGAGAAAAAAATGTATCAAGTATATGAAAATGCGTATATGCAAGATACATTCCTGAAGGGTACAAACGAAACCTGGGGAATGATTTCCACTGAGAGGCAGACCCAAAGGGGAGGAGCTGAGGCGGACTCATTTGTCATTTCTTATCCTTTGTACTACCATAAACAATGTTTTTTCTGTAGTATCCAAAATATAGAGAGAGCTTATAAAACTCAACACCCCGAAACAGCAAATAATCCAATCACAAAATGGGCAGAAGGCATGAACAGACATTTCTCCAAAGAAGACATCCAGATGGCCAACAGACACATGAAAAGATGTTCATCATCCTTCACCATCAGGAAAATGCAAATCAAAGCTACAATGAGATACCACCTCACACCTGTCAGAATGGCTAAAACCAACAACACAAGAAAATAACAGGTGTTGACAAGGGTGTGGAGAAAAGGGAACCCATGTGTACTGTTGGTGGGACTGAAAACTGGTGCAGCCACTTACAGAAAACTGTATGGGGGTTCCTCCAAAAGTTCATAGTAGAACTACCCTACAATCCAGCAATCACACTGCTGGGTATTTACCCACAGAATAAATAAACACTAATTCAAAGGGATGCATGCACCCCTTTGTTTATTGTAGCATTATTGACAATAGCCAAGATACGGAAGCAGCCCTAGTGTCCATCAACTGATGAATGGGTAAAGAAGACGTGATATATACACACAGTAGAATACGACTCAGCCATAAAAAGAACGAAATCTTACCATTTGCAACGACATGGATTAAGCCAGAGTACGATGCTAAGCAAAATGAGTCAGAGAAAGACAAATACTATATGATTTCATTCATATAGGGAATTTAAGAAACAAACAAGAAAAGGGAAAAAAGGAGAGAGAGACAGGTACAAATCAAGAAACACTCTTACTTTGTATAGCACTGATGGTTACCAGAAGTGAGTGGGTGGGGGAATGGGTGAAATGGGTGATGGGGATTCAGGCGTGCGCTTGTTGTGATGAGCAGTGGGTGATGTGCGAAAGTGTTGAATCACTCTGTTGTACGCCTGAGACTAACACTATGTGCTACCCACATTGGCATTAAAATAAAAAGGTAAAAAAATGTTTTTTTCTGCCTTCTGCACAGGCTTTCAATATATGAAAGCAATATTAAAAAGAAAGACACTAAACTGTTTTTCCACTGCATTTTTAAAAGTGTGGCTGTGTATGGATGTGGGAGGATGGTAAGGAGCAAATACAGAAACCTCCCCTCACAACCCTCCCTGAGGCTATGTCTGCTAAATACACAACATTACAAAGAGAAAGGAAGTGAGGAACTTAAACATGTAGACATTTTGACGGGATATAAAATACACACTTATAAATAGGCCTTAAGCCTCAAAGACTGAGGGGGCAGAAATCATCAGGGAACCAAATGTTCTTCTGAAATGTCACTGTCAATAACTGACAGGTCATACACTCCCAGGAAGATCTGAGATCCTCGAAGGCCATCGCCAGCCTGATGTCCATGTAGGGAGCTTCTTTAGAGTCTGGACGTGCTTGGGCAACACAGTCTATGTAAGGAGTAGCAATGACAGTGATGCCCAGTGTGGTACTTTCGGTGATGACAAACACCCCCGTGCATATTCCCAGGCTGCCTAACACCACTTCCACCCATCAAGTACCCAAGTCAGGATCAGCAAGCTCACGCACTTTGACTTCTCTCTCCACTGGATTTATGTTTCTTAACACAGCCCTGGCCATTACCCTCTATTTCAAAAAAACAAAAAAACAAAAAAAAACCCTCAGAGTGCCTGGGGGCTCAGTCAGTCGGACATCCAAGTCTTGATTTCAGGATTGAGCCCCTCATCGAGCCCCGCACTGGGGCCTGCGCCGACAGCTCGGGGCCTGCTTGGGAGTCTCTCTCTGCCCCTCCCCCTGCTCGCATTCTTTCCCCCCACCCTCAAAATAAAGTAGTAAACTTTAAAAAAAACAACAACAACCCTCGTGGCTCAGCTCTGCCTAGAAAATAAAGTTCAAATCTGGAAGGTTTTAAGGAAAATCAGTAGGTCCTATGTCGCGTTCTTCATCATCTGGTCTCAGTCTTACCAGATTCAACTCCAATCTTCATGTCCGCCTCCTGCCCCCAACCCTCCATTTTCCAGGCACAACAGATCACTTAATGCCTCCCAAACACACCGAGACCTCTTGTGCCTCCAAGGCCCCACCTGGAATTCTACGCTTCCTACTTCTGGGCCGGCATAGCTTTCCAAGCTCAACATGAATATCAGTGCCTCATGTGCTTCCCCTGAGCTACCCCACACAGTTAGACCTCTGCGGGGGGGGGGGGGGGGGGGGGCAGCCCGCACACCCATCGGGGTAGCAGGAACACTGAATCTTAGTACCATCCTTAGGTAAGGGGCCTGGCTCCCTCACAGAGACTTCTGGGTCTCCAGGGCAAGGCGTGTCACCTTCTGACCCTGTGCGCATAATCCCCAAGATCAGCAGCAGCCCCAACCCCAGGCACTCTGGGAACATCTGTCGAGATAACACACGTGAGAGACCACAGCTTAACTGCTCCACGTTCTAACCAATGGGCCAATAAAGCCTAGCTCTGTGGGTCAATTAGTAGAGGTGAAAAGGTTCTGAGTTCCTCTAAGCAAGAAAGCAAGACAGCCCCACACATCTGGTGGGGAGCAAAGGAGGCTGGTGAAATTGAAAGTCAGTTACCACTGGCCACCACCTAGAAAGCCCCGCGAGCCCAAATTCCAGGGGAGGGAAAATGTAAGGGAACAGCAGCTGGAGAGCAGACCCGCGTGTTCACCAAGGAGCCACGTGATCCAAGGCAAGCTGGACAGAAAGGAGTCTGCTGCCTAAAACTGGAAAGAGAGCCCCGGGGTCCTGAAACTCACCCTGCTCCATTGTGAGCAATGTAGCCTGCCAAAGGGAGAAAGGATAGCATGTGCTAAGTTCAAAGAGGCTGGGAGCAAGTGGTTTAGGTTGAGTGCAAATGTCTTCTTGGAAGTTCAGAAGACTGAAACTCCTGCCAGAGCTGTTCCAGGCAATGCATTATCTGGGATCTGCAGGAGGTAAGAGGCGAAACTCTGACCGCTTAACGAAATAAAAATTAAGATGATGAAAACCAAAGCTTTCTTGGTTGCCTACTGTGTGGCACACACCGTCACGTACATTAGCCAGTATGGCCGGATCTGTTGCTGCTCTTCGGAAAGTCCTTAAGGCCTGCATTTAAAGACCAGCATGAGAATCTGCGGACAGGTTTGCTCTGAGTCTTCCGGGAAGAAGGATCTGGAAGGCTTATAAATGGGGGAGGGATGGCAGAGGGAAGAAGAAGGAGAAGGTACACTTGTACTAACAAGAGAAAGGAAAGAGGTCTTTTCACAAATGGATTCAGGAACACTACGAGGACCCCAGAAGCAAGCAACCCAGTAAAGGAAGCAGAGAGGTGGTTTTAGAGCAGCTTTGAGTTTGAAAGGTCTTTTTTGTACCAGGAAGCCAAGTCTCAAGAAGACCCCGTCCCCAATGACCCATCTGCTGGCCTCCTAGGAGGTGAGGTCCATAGGGCTGCCCCACACACATGCCTAAAAATAAAACCGAGGAGAGGAGAAGCCTTCAGAACAGACCCAGTCCTTCTGGAGCAAACCCGGGAGAGGACTTAGATTCTGCTTCAGATGTCATCCCCAGGCTGCTCCATCTTGTTTCGAGTATCGTGTTTGAAAATCAGCCAAGTGTCCCTAAGAATAAGTATCATTGCGCTCACTGGTGCTGCTGTGCATCTGAGTGATCTTGGGTTTCCAGGACCAATCGGCAGGTGCTTTTTAGTCAGTGTGGGCTCAGTGAGGGTGGAATAACGACAAGTGAGTGGGTGTTCAAGCAAACCAGTATCAGACCAACGGAAAGCAACAGTGTGCAGTGGCCCCAGGACACCCCTTACAGGTGAGCAGAGTATTCACCGCACAAGGACATCTGGGGCTTGATATCCAGTGTGTTCTCCCAGTGGAGAGAAGAATCTGGCTAGAGGATGGGGAATCTTTTTGGACTCACATAAAAGCGAAAAATGCACTAGCGGAGGTCCAACAGAAAGGCGTGTCCAGCTAAGGCTAAGTTAACACTAGAGAGCTGGGAGCCAAGATGACGGCCCTGCCCAGTAAGGCAGGGCATCCGTGAAGAGTGAGGAGGGTAAGAAACCGACTACGACAAAAGTGCTAAGATGGGATGGTAGAAAGCCCAGGTATTCCGTCAACAAGCCAGATCAGCCCCCCTGTGTAATCAGGGGCAAGTCCTTCCACATCACATCCCCAGCGCTAAAATGGGGACAAGAGGGCCTACCTCACGTGACTGCCATGTGGATTCAATGAAATAAGAAAGGTGAAGTGACTAGCAAAGGGCTCGGCCCGCAGTGGCACCCCGAAAACGGTGGTTACCACGGTGGCCGCACTTCCCGAAGGTGAGAGACACAGGGCCTCCGACCTTGCCATGTGAGGGCCACTGCAAAGGCAGAGAGCCAAGTGTGGGCTGAGTGGTACGGAGCCGGCTTTGCGTGAAAGAACAGTAAATGCATTCATTTCTCCAGTGTTAACTGAGAGGAGTCCTCTTGGGAGTCCGACCAGTTGCTGGCGTGGGATGTAATCCGAACCGGAGCAGTCCTCCAGGACTACCGGGGCTTAGGGGAAACCAAATGAGATTACCTGCAGCGCACGGTGCCTGGCCCCGGGCAGGTGCTAAGCAAATGTGAGCTCCTAACCCCTCTCCCCTGGGGACTCTCAAACAGTGCCCCCTGCCTCGGGGGCTGACCCCTGGCAGGTTGAAGCAGGCTGAAGAATGATTTGCTCTATGTCCTGCTGAATTCATTAATGTAACAGCAAAATCGTGACCATAATGCCACTTGCGTTTCTTGACCCTCTTTAACGTGAAAGGCCCATGAAGGAAGCAATGGCATTTCTCTCCTAGTCTAGATGCCTTTCCGGTGCTGTTAACAACCACTTTCTATGTACCCACATACATTACACCACTTCATTTTTTTCCTTTCTTACGATAAAGAAATATGAGCTATTTCAAGCGCAATAACCACGTGTGAAGATGCATCACTTTCTTCTTTGCACGAGGGCGAGTGTTTGGCTGTAGGCCTGTCACTCTCCGTTAACTAGAAGAAAGAGGGATTTTCTCTGGAGTCTTACTCCAACCCCCAAGATATTCAGCATCATGTATTTAAATAAATTCAGTATTCAGATCTCGATGATTTACGGAACACCTGCCGAATGGTTCACGTATGTTATCCCACTTACCCACCACTGCAGACAGCACGGTGGGTCATTACTGTTATTGTACACGCAAGGAAACTGAGTCTACAAGACATGAAACAACCTGTCCGAGCTGTGAGTCTGCGTGAACGGATATTATTGTAATATTAACAAATGTTACTGAATGAATGAATGGTAAGCTCTTATGGAGCTCAAACAGCTGCAATATAGCACAGCTTATAAATACCGGACGCCATTCACAAAGGATTACAGGGATGGATTGTTTGGAATGAGAATTTACTGGAAAACAGGGGGAAGAAATTACTGTTTCCCTCCAAATCCAGAAAGGAATCATTTTCAGCACCAGTCCCCAATGACCTGCGTTCCAATCACTGAGGGAAAGGGAAATCTTAGCTCACTGCTGCTGGGTGCACGTGGCCCACGGGGGACTAAATGTTTCTGTATGGAAAAGATTGACAAGGGAATACAGACAATATCGTGCACCCGAAGTCCCAAAGTCAAACCATGAAGAGGAAAAGGAAGGTCCTAATCTTGACCCAGGCCTGACCTAGGGGGCATTGGAGTGAGAAAGGAGTGAGGGCAGGAAGGGAGAATAACAAAATGGTGAAGAACAGGCTAGGAGCCAGACTCTCCTTGGAGTCCCTACTATTCTGCAGCCTACTAGCTCTGGGACCCACGGCTTGTCCTTCGTCTCTCTAGGCACAGAGTTCTACGCATATAAAAAAGGGACTATGTCGGGGCACTTGGGTGGCTCAGTCAGTTAAGCTTCCGACTTCGGCTCAGGTCATGATCTTGCAGTTCACGAGGTCGAGCCCCATGTCAGGCTCTGTACTGACAGCTCGGAGCCTGGAGCCTGTTTCAGATTCTGTGTCTCCCTCTCTGTCTGCCTCTCTCCCGCTCGTGCTCTGTCTCTCTTTCTCTCAAAAATAAAACTTTTAAAAAAATGGAACATACGGACACTTTATGCGTCAGGGCCCTTCCTTATATACCATGTTTTCCCAGGGCTCCCATAACAAACTACCACAAACCTGGTGGCTTAAAACAACAGAAATTCAGTCTCTCCTACTTCTGAAGGCCACAAGTCCAAAATCAGTATCAATGGGAAGTCGGCAGGGCTGTGTGCTCCCTCAGGAGGCTTTAGGGGAGAAGGAATCTGTTTCCTCGCCTCTTCCAGCTTCTGGCGGCTGGGCATTCCTTGGCTAGTGGCCCCAACACTCCAATCTTCCAGAACAGAATCCTCAAACCTCTCTCTGTCTTCACATCACCTTCTCCTGGCATCAAATCTCCCCCTGCCAATGTCTGAGAGGGACACTCTGGGTCGCATTTGGGGCCCTCCTGTACAATCCAGCCTGAGCTCCTCATCGCAAGATCCTTAACTTAATCACACCCGCAAAGTCCCTTTTTCCAAAGAAGTTGGCATTTGCAGGCTCCAGGAATTAGGACCTGGTATCTCTGGGAGGGCCATTATTCAGCCTATGACACACTGGGAACCTTCAGTAAACATTGCTTGTGACTGTTCTTGTTACTGCTAACAGAGGGGAACCAAAAGCCCGTAAGGAGCTGTTAGCGCTTCGCCACGAGGACCAACAGAGAGGCCACAGACAGTACTTGTGCCCCAGACCCTCTCAC
Source organism: Neofelis nebulosa (assembly GCF_028018385.1). Classification (NCBI taxonomy): domain Eukaryota; kingdom Metazoa; phylum Chordata; class Mammalia; order Carnivora; family Felidae; genus Neofelis; species Neofelis nebulosa. The sequence goes on from NC_080788.1 coordinate 35,166,021, forward strand.
GTATACGTGAATCACCCGGGTACACATTATGGGCTTGGAGTGGCAGTGAAAAGACTGGGGACACGGAAGTCAAGGCAAGCCTGCATTCAGATCCCACTCTGCCCCTTTCAGGAGCATGATGCCACAGACTTCTCTACCTCAGCCTGGAACCCTTAAGTGTAAAATGGGGCTGGCTGAGGCTCGAATCACACATGTAAATGACGTGGCACATAGTAGGTGCCGTAAGACGGTTATCGTCACAACAGCTGAATCAGCAATGTGCAAGGAGGATCCGAGAAGGAGACGACAGTAACCCATGCATCCAGAATGTGTCCCCCATCCGGTCCTCACACGAAGGCATCTCAAGTTGCCACCAGGCATGCATCCAAGGAGAAGCCCTAGGGGTCCCAGATGCAAAGTTGAGATCCCCTTTCTGGGACACACATATTGTAGTCAGATTTTTTCCGTAGCCCATCATATCTTTCTTCTGGAACCTGGAGTTATGAATGACTTGGAGGAAGTTCAATGCAGCATTCTTATGGCAAATGTGATCTCTGTTCTGATAACTAATGAAATACTTCTGACACTTAATGAAATGCCACAAGAAATGAACAAGGGCTCTTTGGAGCCTTGTCTGAGATCAGAGTAACTCAAGCTTAAAATCTGGCTCCAATCTTTCCTAACCTACAGGCAGAAACATACATACCAGTGGGCCCAGCTCTGCTACAAAGCTCTCTCACTGAAAAGGGCCAAGGTTTCTGATTTAGAAACCAAAGCGTATTAAAACACCATTTATCTGGTTAGCATCAACGGGTAACCTCTTGTCAAACAATTCAAGAACTAAGTGGAAATCCTGCTTCGGAAGGTAAAGAAACAAAATTTCCCTGCAGGAGGAAAAAAAAAATGCCAAAAATGCAGAGTGTGCATTTCAAACAGATGTACCTGCTTTGCTCTGCTAACTGCCCAAGATCACGGGGGAGGTTTTCCAAGGAGAAATGCAGACAAGGCCAAAGATTTCCCTTCTCCCTGCCTTGTGGTTTCTGCCTCCCTGTATGTAACAAGACTCCCTAGGTATCGATGGAGGGTCAGGAGAATGGCATGTGGCTTCCTGAAGTTTAATTAATAATAGCAAGTTTGCCCATCCAGCATCACGAAGGGGTCCACTCGGCTCCAGGGGCCCTCAGGACAGAAATAACATATTGCTCCAGAGTTATTAATGATGAAATGCAAATCACCTCCAAGAAAGTGAGTACAAAAGGAGGAGCTGAAAAAACAAATGATTCCTACCCACAGTCAGGGATAGTTCCCCAGGAAGGCAGGAAAGGGTAGGTAAAGCCTGTGATCTAGGCCTGATCCTGTCTGTCCTGTTTCTAAATGAATGGACCTTCCAAGCAAACACACACACACACACACACACACACACACACACACACACACACAAACACATACATACAAACACACATGCATACATGTGCACACACATACAAGAAATTACAGAAAGAGACAGAAGGCTCTAAAACCCAAAGATTATACTGTTTCCCAGAAAAACACAAGAGGAAAAACCACGCTTTCCCCACCCCTCCCTTAAGTGTTCTTCTTTGGACATTCGGTATTAATCAAGGACAGTGACGATAATAAAACTTTAAGTAATAGATGCCCGACAATAAAATGACAATGACAATAAAACAAGCCATGCTGTTTCAGAACACAGCTTACGTTTTTCAAAGTACTTGTACAGCTGTTACCTCTTTGGCCCTCTCAATGGGCCTAGGTGGTAGACAAGGGACATACAATTATCCACATTTAATAGATTAGATTAAGTGATTCCGGAAGGTCATCCAGTTAGCAGATGATGGAGCAGACAGGAAGTGGGATATAATGACTCCCAGCCTGGGGCTTTCTCCCTCCGAGGTAAGAAATGTGAATGCTTTCAATAGAAAAGGGCCGACCCCCAGGGGGAGACCACCAAGAGGAGGTCAGACATGTGGATGGCACTTTTACGAAAAACCCCTGCTATGAGGGTAACGATGTTGGTGTATCTTGAGAGAAGAAAAACCATCACATTCCTGAGCGTGTTTGGGAACATGGTTGAGGACTGTGTCTTCCAGCCGCCTTCTTCTCTTTCCATCACCCTAGATGAACTTCCGTAATGTGCCAATATTGAACGAGAGACCTTAACGGATGGAATAGGGCCCCTTTACGGCACAGACACGCAAAGTAAGGCCGAGGAGGTGACTGGCCCGAAGATGAAAGCATTCATAAGAATTGGGAACTGGACCCTGGACTCTGGATTTGGAAAACAGAGCTCTTTATTCAACACCAGCTGCCTCGGGCAACTATTACCTTCAACTTTATTGCTGTCACTGTCCTTGATTAATACTGAATGTCCAAAGAAGAACACTTAAGGGAGGGTTGGGGAAAGCCTCGTTTTTCTTCTTCTTTTTCTTCTGGGAAACAGCATAGCTGAATCTCCCATGGAAATTACCAGACACAATGTGGTGCAGTGGCCAGCAGTCCTGCTAGCATGGAAACTGTCCTATCGCTAGGGTATTTTTGAGATGCCCAAAAGGCAAGTACATTACGGTAGGCTGGATAATGCTCCCACCACCCCCCAAGATGCCCACGTCCTAGCTGCCAGAACCTGTGAATGTTACCTCATGTGGCAAAGGTACTTTGCAGATGTGATTAAGGATGTCACAACGAGGAGATAATCCTGGATTACCTGAGTGTGTGCGGTGTAATCACAAGGGTCTTTCCAAGCAGGAGAGGAGGATGCCAGTTACAGAAGCTGGCGAGGGGTGCACTGATGGCCAGAAAGGCCCACCAGCCGAGGAAGGCAGGAAGACTCTAGAAGCCAGAAAGGGAAGGAAACAAATCCTCCCTTGAAGCCCTCAGAAGGAACCCAGCCCTGTTGATACCTTGATGTTAGACTTTTGGCTTCCGAAGATTTATTCTGTTGGAGAATAAATCTGTGCTGTTTTAAACCACTGATTTTACGGTTAAGTGTTAACCGCATCAATAGGAAGCGAATGCAACTATCGCAAAACTAGAGAAGCAAGCCTTAGCTCCCGACCAGTAACCCTGGCTTCTAGGGATTCATGTACATGAGATACGGGGTGGCATAGCCATTTGAAAATGACAAAGGCATTAAGGAGAGATTCAGAGTGACTATACACGGGAAGTATCGTCACGCTTTTAAATGGAAAAGGGTTGGTCATCTGTATGAACAGGAACTGTCTTTCTCAAAGAAATTCTAGTGCAATCCCTTTAGGACTACTTGATTGATAGTCCCTCCCTGGAAAGGAGCCTGTGGACATTCCCTCATCCACAGCCTGTGCTCCAGCCCCATCAGACTGTTGACGACTTCCAGAACCTGACAAGCTCACGCAAGCCTCCAGGTCTCCGCCCCTACAGTTTGCTTTTTGGAGGAACGCCCTTCTCGCTCTTGAGCTCTGCTAAAATCCTTCTTCCTAGTTCAGCTCAGTCATCACTTCCTCTGTGAAGCCTTCCCTGGCTCCCTCCCTCCCGCCCTTCTCTCTCTTTCCCTTTCCTTTCTCTCCATGCCCTGGGCATCCCCCTTAAGAGAGCCCTGGGCTTGTAAATGGCTGTTTGCTTGTCTTTCTCCCCTCCCCCACCAGCATGAGCCCCTGGAGAACAAGGAGCCTTTCTCATTCCTCTTGTGTCACCAAACCCCTGCCACAGCCATCCATAAAGTACTCTGTAGCTCTTTCTCACCCGAGAAATGCAAACCCCTCCTTTAAGGAAGTACCTTTCCCTACGAAGTTCCCTTGATTCCCCAAGAATGAGCTGCCCCCCTGTGCTCCCATACCCTCTGCTCCCCGACAGGTGCAGCTCCATTATGGTGGTCAGCCGGGGGCTACTTCCTCAGGAAACACGGAGTCCTCAAAGACCACGCCTCCTTCACCTGTCGGTCCTTTTTGTGTCTAGCACACTGCCTGCTTCACAGCCAATACACAAAGAACGTTGATGCAATTAAAATGAAAGCAAAACACGAAAAGGTAATTGCTAGGTCATCTCTACTAATGAAGCCCTGCGATTTCCAGAGGCAGCCTTTAAAAGCAAATACCTTGGGGCCCGCCGGGTGGCTCAGCGTCTGACTTCCGCTCAGGTCATGATCTCACAATTCATGAGTTCGAGCCCTGCGTCAGGCTCGCTGCTATCAGCACAGAGCCGGCTTCAGATCTTCTGTCCCCCCTCTCTCTCTCTGTCCCTCCCCTGCTCCCGCTCATGCTCTCAAAAATAAACAAAACATTATAGCAACACTCTCAACAATAGCCAAATTATGGAAAGAGCCTAAATGTCCATCAACTGATGAATGGATAAAGAAATTGTGGTTTATATACACAATGGAATACTACATGGCAATGAGAAAGAATGAAATATGGCCTTTTGTAGCAATGTGGATGGAACTGGAGAGTGTGATGCTAAGTGAAATAAGCCATACAGAGAAAGACAGATACCATATGGTTTCACTCTTATGTGGATCCTGAGAAACTTAACAGAAACCCATGGGGGGAGGGGAAGAAAAAAAAAAAAGAGGTTAGAGTGGAAGAGAGCCAAAGCATAAGAGACTGTTAAAAACTGAGAAGAAACTGAGGGTTGATGGGGGGTGGGAGGGAGGGGAGGGTGGGTGATGGGTATTGAGGAGGGCACCTTTTGGGATGAACACTGGGTGTTGTATGGAAACCAATTTGACAATAAATTTCATATATTAAAAAAATAAATAAACAAAACGTTAAATAAATAAATAATAAATAATAAATAAATAAATAAATAAATAAATAAATAAATAACAAAAGCAGATAACTTTATGTTAAGGTTTTGCCTAGCCAGCTGCTGACTGTCCCCAGTTGGTGTTTCCCCGGGCTTCCCACATAGACTTTGGAGCTCACGGTGGAGACACTTACAGTGTGTGTGTGCATACATGTATACATATATGTGTGTGTGTGTGTGTGTGTGTGTGTATATACATGTGTATGTGTGTGTGTATATATATATTTACTATGCTAAAAACTTTGTAGACTGTTTTTTTAATGTTTATTTATTTTTGAAAGAGACAGAGACAGAGCATGAGCAGAGGAGGGCAGAGAGAGTGGGAGACACAGAATCCGAAGCAGGCTCCAGGCTCTGAGCTGTGAGCACAGAGCCTGATGCGGGGCTCAAACTCACAAACTGTGAGATCACAACCTGAGCCGACGTCGGATGCTCAACCGACTGAGCCACCCAGGCGCCCGTACTATGCTAAAATCTTTGAAGTGAATATCGGAGACAAATGTCCCTCATCTCAGAGAGACATTCATTTGTAAAAGTTAGCTTAAACAATGAGTGTTCCCTTTAATTTTGAAGCAGGCTTTCTAACAGTCCGAGTGTGACAGGAGCAGGACGCAGCACAGATGGGTTTAAACCCTGACTCTCTCGCTTTTCCTTCTGTGTGACCTTGATCTACGCATGTTCTCTCTGACCCTCGAGTCTGTCATCGCTAACCGGGAACGATAGCGGTCTACCACACGAGCCTGTGACGAAGGTGTGATGGAAAATGTCTGCCAGCGTGCCTGGCATGTGGAAGTGACTCTGCCACGTCACCTGCCTGCTGGCAGGTGACCCCACACTATGCTAAGCACTTTGTATGAATCGTCCAATTCGCGGCAGCCCAGTGGAGCAGGGGTGGGATCATCCCCTTGGGGGCAAAGCTAAGCAATGTGGCAGGACACACATCTAGGAAGGGGCAGGGTTGGGCACAGAGACCAGACCTGACAACTCCAGAGCTGACCTCTTCACTCTCAGGCAGTCTGCAGCCTCTCCGGATGTGCTAGCTCCCACCCCCCACCCCCGACCTGGCACCTGAAGGACTGGTGAGGAGACTGCAGTCAGATATCTACTGAGACTGAAGACCAACGTCTGAAACAACGCGACAAAAACAAAAAGCAGCAACTGAGTACTGGCCACAAGCTGCTCCTGAGATGTGGGTCTGCGCAGTCCGGGCAAAGGCCTCTCGGTCCAGCCAGGCTACCTGCTGACGGGAAACTAGCTCCACTTCCCCAAAGAACTTCTGGGAAGCCCACCCTCCCCAACCTTTCTGACACCTGAGGGCTATGACACACCGAGTGCCACACGCCCAATGGAAACAGCGGCCATGATTTTCAAGGTTGTGACTTCCAACGTCCCAGGCTCTCACAACTGTCTCCAGGAGCTGGAAGTTCTCAACTTGGCAACACGTACTGGGGGAGGGGAGGAGCGCTCCCTATCTTGAAAAATCTCTCAATTAAAGCCATCAAACATCCCATTCCCCAGATTCCAGCTGGTCCACACACGCAATGATCAGGAAAACTGGCTAATGCAGGCGAGCATGTGGAAGACCACCGGGAAGGAAGGCCTCCTTGTTAGCAGGCTCTTTGGCCACCAGAGCAGTGAAAGTTACTCGACGTCAAAGAGGAGTGGGGTCTATTCTCATATCCTGTCTTTGTGGAAGCTGAGTTAAATGGGCCAATAGACATTCGCCACAGGTTTCTACTAGGTTATGCACTTGAACTCTGGCAGCAGGACTCTCTCTGGGTTTCATCATCACCAGACATGTCAGGAATGAGAAGAAAGCCAGTTGGTTTATGTGTTATAAAAGGGAAAATCCTACAGTAACAAGGCTCCTTCCAGTTCCCTCCAGCCTGTGGGTGCTCATTTCCAGAAATCAAGGGGGGGCGGCTTCTACTGAGGAGCGCCTTCAATTTCGCAGGCGAGCGGTGGCACTGTGGCACTGATGGCCGGGCTCACTTAGCACCCTCCTCTCCCCACCCCTCCCCCTTTAGCTATCACCAGGACACAGACTTGGGCATGGAGAGAGGGGAGACTTGGTGAGTACCATCATGGAACCTGTTGGCCAAGACCTGCAGCCTCAATTCCCCTCCTCCACAAGGTGCCGGTGCTCAGACTGAATCCCAGGAGAAGGCCACCCTTTGTGGAGGGCTTTCCCACAGGTCGCACCAAGACAGGGCAGAAGGAGGTGTGCCCAGGTCCCGGGATCCCGGCTGCACCCAGGCTGCACTGCCCAGAGGCCCGCCCTCCTGGACTAGACCTCAGTGCCTGGCTCCCTGTTTTCCTGTGTGACCCCAGTTCACCATCAGAGCCTTCCTGCAGAACCAAACTTCTACCTGGAACTCTCACACATGAACACTCAGCCTTTAAAGCCCTAAAGGGAGGTAGCACTACATTTTCTTGAGCACCTACTATAGGCCAGGAAATATGACCCTATTATTTCATTTAACCACTCAACAGTCCCCTGTGCTATGGATTATTATCCTCTCGTTTGAAAGATGAAGCCCTGGGGCTTCAGAAAAGTTAAGTAACTTTCCTAAGCTCAGATCCTCGGGAAGCCTCCAATAAATACTGCCGTGGTTTCCAAGGCTTTTTAGAGCGTGATTTGCAGTATGTATGTGTATGCTGTAATGAGACAAAGGTGCGATATGCAAGCAAGTAGACTCAAGAGGTTCCCAAATACATTTCAGCTAAGTACCTTTTATTTGTTTTTCAAGCTTGGGTTCAAACCCTACCTGTTCTGTGTGGTCCACCCTGACTGCTCCATCCGGGAAGGGCGTCCCATCTTCTGAACTCTAGTCCTATCTCTACGGCTTTCCAGCACGTGTAGTGTCTTGTGGGTTTGCCACCCATCCACCACCACACGGTGTCGGGCACCCAAGGACAGGGCTGTGGTTTCTAATGTTTTGAACTCCCCCTGGTGCCTAGGACTAGCTGCAGAGAAGATTCCCCTGATTGCAAGAGGAGAGTTGAACCCTGCAAGGTTGAGACACACTTCATTTTAAGCCATGACTCCCATATCCCATCCACTTTTCAAGACATGACTCAAACCATCCAACCTGTAGGCAGCTTCTCTGACCACACCTGCCATGAGAGGGAGCAGCTTCGATTTCAAAATACCCATTTCACGGAAGGAAAACCTCCAGATTCATTCTATAAGGCCAGCACTACCTCGATTCCAAAACCAGACAAATATTCCACCAAAAAGGAGAATTACAGACCAATATCCCTGAGGAACGTGGATCCAAAAATTCTCACCAAGATACAAGCAAACTGAATCCAACAGTGCATTGAAAGAATTATTCACCAAGGTCAAGTAACATTTATTCCTGGGCTGCGAGGGTGGTTCCATAATCGCAGATCAATCAATATGGTATGCCGCATTAATAAAAGAAAGGATAAGAACCATATGATCCTCTCAATAGATGCAGAAAAAGCATTTAACAAAGCACAGCATCTATTCATGACAAAAGCCCTCCTCAACAAAGTAGGGTCAGAGAGAACATATCCCAACATAATAAAGGCCATATATGAAAAATCCACAGCTAATAGCATCCTCCATGGTGAAATACAAGACAGGGATGTCGTCCACTCTCACCACTGTTATTTAACATAGTACTGGAAGCCCTAGCCTCAGGAATAAAACAACAAAAAGAAATAAAAGGCATCCGAATTGGTGAGGAAGAAGTCAAACTTTCAGTATTTGCAGATGACATGGTACTCAATGTAGAAAACCCAAAAGACTCCAGCAAAAAATTGCTAGAGCTGATACATGAATTCAGCAAAGTCACAGGATACAAAATCAACGTACGGAAATCTGTTACATTTCTATACACCAATAATGAAGCAGCAGAAAGAGAAATCAAGTAATTGGTCTCATTTACAAAGGCACCAAAAACTGTAAGATATCTAGGAATAAACCTACCCGAAGAGGTGAAAAATCTATACACTGAAAACTATAGAAAGCTTATGACAGAAATTGAAGAAGACACCAAAAAATGGAAAAAGATTCCACGCTCCTGGGTAGGAAGAACAAATATTGTTAAAATGTCTACATTACCCAAAACAATCTACACATTCTATGCAATCCCTATCAGAATACCACCAGCATTTTTAACAGAGCTAGAACAAACAGTCCTAAAATTTGTATGGAACCACAAAAGACCCTGAATAGCCAAAGCAATCTTGAAAAAGAAAAGCAAAGCTGGAGGCATCACAATTCCACACTTCAAGTTATATTACAAAGCTGTAGTCATCAAGACAGTATGGTACTGGCACAAAAGCAGACAAAAATCAATAAAACAGAACAGAAAACCCAGAAATTGAACTATAACTATATGGTCAACTAATCTTTGACAAAGCAGGAAAGAATATCCAGTGGAAAAAAGACAGTCTCTTCAACAAATGGTGTTGGGAAAACTGGATAAGCAACATGCAGAAGAATGGGAATGGACCACTCTCTTACACCATACGCAAAAATAAATTCAAAATGGAGGAAAGGCCTCAATGTGAGACCTGAAACCATCAAAATCCTAGAGGAAAACATAGGCAGCAACCTTTTTGACCTCAGCTGTTGCAACTTCTTACTAGGCACATCTCTGGAGGCAATGGAAACAAAAGCAAAAAATGAACTATTGGGACCTCATCAAGATTAAAAGCTTTTGCACAGCAAAGGAAACAATCAACAAAACTAAAAGTCGGCCTATGGAATGGGAAAAGATACCTGCAAATGACACGTCTGATAAAGGGTTAATATCCAGCATCTATAAAGAACTCATTAAACTCGACACCCAAAAAATAAATAATCCAGTTAAGAAATGAACAGAAGACATGCATAGACACTTTTCCAAAGAAGACATCCAGCTGGCCAACGGGCACATAAAAAGATGCTCAACATCACTCATCATCAGGGAAATATAAATCAAACCTACAATGAGATATCAACTCACACCTGTCAGAGGGCTAAAATGAACAACACAGGAAACAACAGATGTTGGTTAAGGAAGTGGAGAAAGGGAACCCTCTTACACTGTGGGCGAGAATTTAAACTGGTGCAGCTACTCTAGACAACAGTATAGAGGTTCCCCAAAAAGTTAAAAATAGAACTATCCTAAGACCCAGGAATCACACCACTAGGTGTTTACCCAAATGATACAAAAATACTGATTCAAAGGGGCACATGCACCCCAATGTTTATAGCAGCACTATCAACAAGAACCAAACTACGGAAAGAGTCCAAATGTCCACCGACTGATGAATGGATAAAGAACATGTGGCGTATATACACAGTGGAATACTACTCAGCCATCAAAAAGAATGAAATCTGACCATTTGCAATGATGTGGATGGAAATAAAGTATATTATGCTAAGTAAAATAAGTCAGTCAGAGAAAGACATATATCATATGATTTCATTCATATGTGGAATTTAACAAACAAAAGAGATGAGGCGCCTGGGTGGCTCAGTCAGTTAAGCATTTGACTCTTGATTTCAACTCAGGTCATGATCTCATGGTTGTGATATCAAGCCCCAAGACAGGCTCTGCACAGGGTGCAGAGGTTTTCTCTCTCTCTCCCTCCGCCCCTCCCCAGCTCATGTCATCACTCACACACTCTCGTGCTCTCTCTCTCAAAAAAAAAAAAAAAGAGAGAGAGAGAGAAACAAAACAGATGAACATAGGAGAAAGAAAAAAAAGAGGGAGGCAAACCATAAGAGACTCTTAACCATAGAGAATAAACTGGGTGTTACATGTAATTGATGAATCACTACATTCTACTCCCGAAACCAATATTACACTACATGCTAACAAACTAGAATTGAAACGAAACCTTGAAACATTAACAAAATAATAAGATATAAAAACATATATGAATGGAGAAAAAAACCCACCTATTTCACAAATACCTATTTCTGTGAAAAGAACTTGAGTGCCAGACTCCAACAGACCCACTTAGAATTCTGGTTCTGTTGCTTCTGAAGCAGGTGATTTTGAGCAAATCACTCCATTCCTCCGAGCCTCAGTTTCCTCATCTGTAAAATGTGAATATATCCATCTGCCTCATAGGGTTGTATAAACTCTAAATGTCATAATGCATTCGATATGGTGCCTGCACATAAGCCATGGCCCAAAATGGCTTTACTATCATTATTTTATCACAGTACCTTGTATGGAAGACATTTACATCCATGTCTTTTCTAAGCTTCTAGATTAGTGGTTCTCAAAGTCTGGGGTACATCAGAATCTCCTAATCTGAAGCTACTTAGGGTCATACCCCAAACCTACAAAACAGAATTGCCATTAGGGAGGGGAGATCGTGAGGACTGGGCAGCCCCCCTTTGAACAAGCTTCCCCACCCACTGCATTTGGTTCTGATATGTGCTCACCCGCCTGCAAAATTCTGCTAGACGATATTCAATTCCCAAATTCTCTTCCATAGAACTCTAAGGTCCCACAGAGGTACTTCCAAACCAATGGTTCCCACCCTTGGCCGGACAGCAATTATATCGATGTGTGCTCACAACCCCTAGAGATTCAGATGTTGGTTTGGGATATGATCAGGGTGTTGAGATTTCAGAAAGGTGGTTGCAAGATTCTCATGGTCAGCCAAGGTTGAAAGTCACTGGCCCATTGGGATGCCCTGTGTGACAAACTGAGCCTCAGTCTAACACTGATTTTGTAGACAGGATTCTTATGCTGAAAGAAAAAAAAAAAAAAAAAAAAAAAAGTAAGTTTGCAAACAGCTGCTCTAGCCTGTCAGTATGAGCCTTCAGCCCCAACCTGGCTTTTAATCACCTTTGTGTCTGTCCCAGGGCCTCACAACATGGTAAATACTTAAATATTTGTTGGAAGGTTGAATAGTTCTGTTTTGTGTGTTATCTGGCTCCAATTAAGTTTTCAGTTGCCTAGCATAACAACCTAACAGTTTCTGAAACATCTAAGCCCTAAGAGCCTTTGCCTCAAACCTCAAACCTGAAACAGAGAGTCTGGCAAGACAGCCATCCAGAGAACACGCGGACATTTCTTCTGGGGTCACATGTACCATGCAAGCTCCTAATGACTGATAAACATAAGCAAATGTGATTTCCGTCAGCCGGGAAGAGTGTGAGGTTTGTCGGTGGCGCAGGCCTCCCAGGCTAATATTTGGATTGTTTCATCTGAAACTGTCAAATTACAAAAGCATGATAAAAACTCGTAGGAACTTCATAGTAAACAGTAACTGGCCCCTTGTCAATAAGTCGGGAGAAAAAAATTTCCTGCTGCCAAAACGCATGGGCCAGAATGCCTGCAGTGCGGGCCTGCGGCCAACTAGAGCCTGTTCCCTGGGCAGCTCTTCTGGGCTCCCAACCACAGAGGCGGTAAGAGGAGTCCCTGAGTACTCCAGGAATCCGGGACCCAGCAGCACCTTCACATCTTAGCTTTTCCACGGCTCTGGGGCCCTGGGTAGTCCTTTAACCTCTTAGAGCCTCAGATTCTTCATGTATAAAGGCTCTTTAATCAGGTCCTTAGAGCCACGACTGCCTGGGTTTGAATCCCAAGTCTTTATAGACTGGCTGCGTTGCTTTGGACAAGTTACTCTGCTTCTCTGGGCCTCCTTTTCCTCACCTCGGACATGAGGATGGGATTGGCACTATTTTACAGAGTTGTCCGTGTAAAGTGGCAAGAACAGTGCCTGGTATAGAACAGGCATTCAATGAACTCTAGCTATTATACGTCTGCACTTCTCAAACCAGGAGTTTTGGTCTTTCCTTTTCTCTTTATGTTTTAGAACTGGGTTGGTGTCAAAGTTCACCGGGTGGCACACCTGACCTTAACGGACGTAGGACTATTACGATCTTTTTTATCCTCCTTAACATGAACTTTCAAATGTTTCGTGCAGAAATAATAATGCAGTTGATCATGGGATGCCTCCCCCTACCACAGAAGGAACGCCATTAATCTGCGAAATATGCCCTGAATTACCTTTCGAAAATCTGAGAAGTTCTGAATTCTAAAGGGCGTTGGCCACCAGCATTTCAGGTTAAGGAAATAGAGAGCTACGCTTATGACGGGGTTGTGGTCGATAAAAGGGAGGAAGCATCCTCCCAGCTGACCTCTCTTTCCTCTCCCACTGACAGGCCGTGCCAGCCCTCAGAACTCACAGATCATCCCTTCTTCCTTCCATTTGCCAAATGTGGTTTATCCTTCAAAATTCGGCTAAAGCACCTTCCCTGTGAAACGGTCCTCTCTGAACTCCTACCGACCATGTCAAGAGCATGCGGCTGGGGAGGGCGGATGGGCTACGTCTCCTCCACACCTCCAGGTTGCACGGCAGTGACAGTGACAGGCTACTACATGTGGCTGAGAAGGACGCTCAGGAAGCATCTAGCCTCAGTGGGAAAAGGTGGTCATCAGTGCTGATGTCTGAACCCCCAGTGACAGGAGGGGCTGGGCAGCCCCCCCTGGTAGCGCATGCCTTTCCCCAGATGGACACTAATTTGGCTTGATGACTTCCTGTTCCTCCTGTAAATGTTTGCTTGTTTGTTGTTGTGTATTTAAAAACTCCCAAGAATCTATCGTGGACCTAGAAGCACTGAGCAAATACTTTCGAATGACCACGGGGTAATCTGTAAGTATCAGTGGATTAATTCACTGACAAGCTCTTCTCAGCTGTTGTGTTCCTACCTTGCCCAAGGGCACCGCCTAATTTGGCATATTCATGCTGGGCATGAAGAACCATGAGAGGCGTTTTGGGGCTATACAACTATTTCGATGCTGCCATGCAACTTCTAGAATTCATATTTTATTAAGACTCTAAAAAAAATGTCTCGGTCCTCCATCAGAGATATCCTCAAAACAGGGTGCTCACCCAAAATTCTGTGAGGAAACTTTCCAGAAAAAGTGCACACAATCCTGAAGTCAACAGTTTGGGAGCACGTATGACACCCGACATTCACTTTGTGCAAGGGCTTGAAATTTCCTCATCGACTCCCCGGTTGGAAGTCCCCTCGTCTTGTGTCCTCTGCTCACATCCACACAGCCTGCGGCCAGGGATCTCCCTTTCCCCCCCCCCCCCCCTGCACCGGACAGGAGGTCTCCCCCCACCCTTGCCTGCCTTGCCTCACCCCTCCACAGGGCCTCCCTAAGGTTGATGCCTAAGGGCCTGCTCAGAATTAGCTTCCCTTTGAAGAGGATTCTGAAACACAGAGTGGGGCGGGAGTGGCCTCAACGCTCTAGAAGGCTGCAAAATAAATCAAAAGATGAAAGGAAATACGCGGAGCCAAGAATTCCTCCCCAGCCGGCAGAAGCGACGCGTTGACCGCGCGATGCTATGGGTGGCGCGGGGCAGCGCGCGGCACGTCGGGGTAGGGGCAGGGGTGGGGGCTGCGGGAAGGGCGGGAACGGGGGGCAGGGGCGGGCGCGCGCGTACCTTCTTTCCGCCGTGGGGTCGCGGCCCCGCGCCTGCGGGTGCCGGCTGCCCCTCGGCCCCGGGCCCTGGCGGCTGGCGTCGGGGCCGGCGGGGGCGCGCGGCTCCCCGCGGTCGCGGCTGCGGTGCAGCGGCACCGACGTGCGCACGGCGGACACCACGTGGCCCGCGAAGGCGCGCGGGGGCGTCCCGGGCCGCAGGGCCCCGCGCGCGCGGGACGAGCCGGGCAGGCAGGGCCGCGTCTGCTCCATCACGCCGCCGCTGCAGCTGCGCGAGCAGGCGGACCAGGGCCCCCAGGCGCCCCACACGCCCTGGGCGCCGCCGCCGCCGCCGCCGCCGCCGCCGTCTTCGGGGGCGCCCTGGGCCGCCGCCATCCGCTGCGGGACCTGCGGAGACAAGAGGCCGGTTAGGGGGCCCGAACACTCGCTCCTGCTTCACCCCCCCCCCAGAGGCTCTGGGTAACCAGAAAGCGTTATCCGTTAGGCACTAGTAGGCACAGGGCTGGTTTTCAAATCAGAAGAACGAGGGGACTGTAATCCAGCCTAGGTTATATTCGCCTTATACCAATGCACTCATAAAATATAACTCCAACTTTTTTTTTTCTTTTTTTTTATGTTGGAAGGGACACACAAAGGTAGACGTGCCTAAGGCTCACATACATAACTCGGTCCTCACTTCCGGTGCCATGACCTTGGAGAGCTCAGTGTGGCACCCTCTCTCTTACTGAGGCTTATTCCTCAAGAATGCCCCTTAACCTCCAACTTAGGTCCTCGGGATTCAGGCCAGAGGGACCGGACTTCCCTTAAGCTGCTGGAGAGGCCGCGTGGCCCAGTCTCCGTGCAGTCCCGGCACTGGGGACACCGCAAGTTAGAGGCCCTGCCCTAGAGCCAGGCGCCTAGGGTCACATCCCTGCCACCACTTCTAGCAGTGTGACTAGGAAGGGGGCCTGTGTTCTACCTCACAGGGATGTAAAGAGATTTAAGTCAGGTCTTCCATGTGCGTAGTAGGGAGCCTGGCACCAAATACATATTTGTTGTTAAGCCTAAAGAGGTGACTTTCCTGCTTCCATAGTAAATCTGAAGTCAGAAATATCGGAAAGTTTCAAAGTTCTAACCTAGAGAGTGATTCTACACTCCTGTTCATTTAACCCATCATTTCACAGAGAACAGCGATGCCGGGCGCGGCAGGGGGGGCGGGTACGCAGTGTTCCTTCATGGTGCAGACATGCTCTGAGCACCAGCTAAATGCCCATGCTGAGGCTAGGCCCTGAGAACCAGGAGGAAAGCACCCCAGCTCCACGCAAATGGCCTAGACCCAGCAGAAGAGCACTGTGCAGCTAGCACAAGACTGGGGGAGGCTCCTGGGGGGACTGGCTTCTCTGGCTGGGCGGGGTGGGGAGGGGAGAGGGATTCAGAAGGCCTCAGAGGGGGTGCCTGATTGGCTCAGTTGGGCTGAGCATCTGACTCTTGAGTTCGGCTCAGGTCATGATCCCAGGGTCACGGGATCCAGCCCCGTGTCGTGCAGCCTGCTTAGGAGTCTCTCGTCTCCCGCTGCCCCTCTTCCCAGCTTGCGCCCTCTCTATCTAAAAAAAAAAAAAAAAATTAATCAATTAAAAAAAAAATTAAGAAGCGGTGCCTGGGTGGCTCAGTGAGTTAAGCATCCACCTTCGGCCCAGGTCATGATCTTGTGGTTTGTGGGTTCCAGCCCCGTCAGACTCTGTGCTGACAGCTCAGAGCCTGGAGCCTGCTTCAGATTCTGTGCCTCCCTCCCTCTCTCTCTCTCTTTCTCTCTCTCTCCCCCCCCCCCGCCCCTCCCAGCTCATGTTCAATCTCTCTCTCTCAAAAATAAATAAACATAAAAAAATAAAATCAAACAAACAAAAAGGCGGCCTCAGAGAAGGAATCACAGTAATAGCTGTAATACTCAGGTGCCCACTCAATACCAGGTTAACACATGTAATCTCCGGCCCTCTCAGAGGTGTGGTTTCCCAACTAAGGCTCAGAGATGTGACCTGCCCGGGTCACGTTGCCACAGCAGGGTTTGGAGTTCAGCCTATTCAATTTCCAAGTCCCAGTCCTAATGTGGGACACTGACCAACACTATGACTTTCTTTAGAACATGAGTTTTTCAGTGAACCTCATGCTTCCATCCTAAGTGCAAAAAGCCATGATTAACTCAGTTTGTTGTTGTTGTTGTTGTTGTTGTTGTTGTTGTTGTTGTTTTAGATCTTGGTTTTGGAAGCATTTTTTGGCCCAAAGCTCAAACACTTTTCATGGTTGTGTTCTTCCTCTGTCCCCACAGTACCCCTGAGCAGTGAGAAGGTCCAGGGACCATCCTCCCCTTTGTGTGGCACAAATCCAAGAAGACTGAGCTCCTTCACACCACATGGAAATGACAGGTGGAGCTAAGATGACCTCAGAGGGGGCCTGTGAGGACTTGAGGAGGAAACCTTAATCACTGCTGTGGCTGGCACTGTAGTCACTAAAAGTGAGGGCTTAGCCCTTGGTTAGAGTCCTTGTCCCCAGGTAATCAGTCGCCCGGAAGCCTTGGGGCTCGTTTAATTGAGGCCGTTTTCCTTCAACTACATTCCAGGGCAGAGTGGTCTGTGGATGACATCTGCAGCTCAAGTTGGGTTCCTGAAGGTTCAGGGAGCAACGATGGCAGGATGACACAGAGCGGAGGGAACCCAGGGAGCAAATAAGCATCTAATCAGAGGGTGAAGCCCAGAGGTGGATGTCACCCAGCCAGCCTTTGGAAGCCATGTTCAGAGAGCCAAGGCAGGAGGTTGGAGGTAACATGGGGTGGAGCCAGTGGGAGACGGAGTCAGAGCAAGGGCAAGACAGAAGGTTCTGTGACAGGAGGGCTACAGTTCCACACGGCCAGTGCGTGAGCAGCAGCGGGTGAATGGGTACATGAATTGTGAATACACTCAACTCATCGTTACTAAATTGGGGACCCAGGAGAGAAGGCTTTTTGCCTGTTTATAAATACAAACTAAAATGAAAAAACACAAGCTTTTGTTCTTTCTCCTCTCTTACGTGCCCTGATTTCTTTTTTTTTTTTTAATTTTTTTTAACGTTTATTTATTTTTGAGACAGAGAGAGACAGAGCATGAACGGGGGAGGGTCAGAGAGAGGGAGACACAGAATCTGAAACAGGCTCCAGGCTCTGAGCCGTCAGCACAGAGCCTGACGCGGGGCTTGATCTCACGAACCTCGAGATCATGACCTGAGCCGAAGTCAGACGCCTAACCGACTGAGCCACCCAGGCGCCCCTGCCCTGATTTCTTGATATCAAACTGATCGTGGATTCACTCAGGTGGCTGGGAAAAAATGTGCTTAATCAGGCCACAGTCTTGATACGTAACGTAATCCCTGAAGTGCTTGTAGTGGGTTGAATGGTGGCACGTCCGTGCCCTAACCCGGCAAAACTTGTGAATATGACCTTATTTGGCAAGAGGCTCATTCTATAATACTGATTGAGATGAGAACATCCTGGATTTTCTAGGCAGGCCCTAAATCCAATGACAAATGTTCTCACCCGACACAGAGGAGAAAATGCAGAGGGAAGGAGGCCACGTGACCACCAAGGCAGACTGGAGAGATAGAGCCATGAGCAGGAATGCAGGGAGCCATCACAAGCTGAAAGAAGCAGGAAGGATTTATCCCCCCGTAACTGGAAGAAGTGGGGGCCCTGGAAACACCTTGAATTTGAGCTTCTGGCCTCCAGAATTGTGAGGAAGAAATTTCTGTTGTTTCAAGCCATCAAGTTTATGGTGATTTGTTACAACTGCCCAAGGAAACGAATACAGTGTTTAGTACTTTCAGGACAAGGAAGAAGAGCGGACAGGCATTTTCTGAGCACCTTTTGTGGGTCTGGCATTGTGCAAACCCCTCGGGTAGGGATAGGCTCTACAGCCTAGGCACCACTTAGCTTCACATTACACTTTACAGGGCCCCTCAGCCACCCTGACAGGTTGGTATTATTTTGTCCCTTCTACATGGAACAAGTGAGGCCTCTAGAGGCTACATGGCTTGCCCAGTCTCAGGCTGGTAAGGGGCACACACAGGACTGAAACTGAGGCCTGCTCACTCCTGTTCCAGGGTTCTTCCCCCCCCCCCCCCACACCCCTGCAGCATGTTGCCTTTCTGCCTGCTTTTGGTGGAAAATAGAAGGGGAAAATGCGTAGAAAAAATCCACTTTGATAGTTCTAGCAGGATAATTGGGATAAACAAGCAAAGGCAGAAGGATGTGTCTGACACATTGCGGGACTTCAGTTATCCACAGCCTCCTGGGTTCTTATTAACGTTGATAAGGAAGGCACTGTCACTAACATTGGGATTAGACATGCAACTATACTAAAAAGCCACTTCCTAGAACTAATCCCACCCTGAATTTAGCTTCCCATTGCCAAATTGGGCAGGGTCCCTGGGGGAAGAAAACACGAAACCACATTCCACCCAATTCTATTCACAAGAATTCTCTAATTTATAGTTGAATTATGGTGAGTGACTTTAAATTCCATCTCAGTCCCCATGGTGGGAATCCTTCCACATACTCCAAAATTGGATTTTTATATTATGCAGCCAGAAACAAAGAAAAAAGAGACAGAAAAACAAAAGGAAGGGAGGGGGGAAACAAAGAAAGAGAAAGAAAGGAAGAAAGAACAAAGAAAAAATAAAGGGAAGGGGGCTTTGGAGGTGACAGCACCCCTGAGAGCACCAAACTCCTATCCTCCCCATACTCTTCCCAACCCTCCCGGTGACCTGCTCCCTCCTTGTTTCCCCATAGTCAAGGAGTTTTCTGTGACACAAGACGGGAAAACTTTCAAGTACCCTGAGACACAGTATTCCTAAAATCACGACTCACTAACAGGACCTCTGTTAGTCAGGGACAAGCATCAAAACCAAAGACTAAATCATGATGAGAGACCAGAACAAAGAAGGAATCGAAACTTAAAGGCTTGTAATCTGCCAGCACATTGCTCCTTCCCCAGGATACACATGACATGTTAAGACTGAAGCAGAAAACCTGAGGCGCTTCTAAAATACACCCTAAACTGCTGTCTTTTCCTCACTTACAAAGATGGCTAACCAATCAGTAAGGAAAACATGAACAAGCCAACGGAAATAAGGACAAAGGGCATAAGCGTGTGGTTTACAGTCATCAGGGACTGAACGTGTCCCCCTCAAAATTCAAATGTTGAATCCCTAACCCTCAATGTGGTGGTATTTGGAGGTGAGGCCTTGGGAGTCAATGAGGTTTAGATGATGTCATGTGGGTGAGACCCCATGATAGGGCTCATGTCCTTATGAGAAGAGCAAGAAAGACCAGGAATCTCTCTCTCTCTCTGTCTCTCTCTAGCATGTGAGGACATAGTGACAAGCCAGTGTCTGTAAGCCTGACAGAGAGCCTTCACGGGCAACCAAATCTTGATCTTGGATTTCCCAGCCTCCAGAACTGTGAGACATAAATGCCTCGTGTTTAAGCCCCCTACTCAATGGTATTTTGTTACAGCAACTCAGGCTGACCAATACAACAGGGAAGTCAATACAATATATGAAAACTGTTTAACATCACATATAATCAAACAAATGCAGCAACAGAATAAAACAGGAGAATTCCAATTTGTACCTGTTAGATTGGCAAAGAATACAAAGGATGGCAAGATTGATATGATAGGGTAAGAACGTTCACTGCTGGTGGGACGCTAAACAGGGGCAACTTCTTTGGGAGGGAACTTTGCAATACCTATCACAGTTGTATTTTATTTTTGAAAATTTTTAATGTTTATTTAATTATTTTGAGAGACAGAGCCAGGGAGAGGCAGCGAGAGAGGAGGAAAGAATCCCAAGCAGGCCCCGTGCCGCCAGCATAGAGCCCAACACGGGGCTCGATCCCACACACCATGAGATCATGACGTGAGCTGAAATCAAGAGTTGGCCGCTCAACCGACCGAGCCACCCAGGCGGCCTAGCAGTCAAAGTTTTATACTGTGTTGGAAGCATACCTAATCCCCAAACCAAACTGGCGCTTGGTCTATTCCACTGGAGGTTCCAGGGTGGGTGTAGGGGTAAGATAACAGAATTAAAAGAGAAGCTTTTTGAAGTACACATGCCATGCTATGCCCCTTCCCCCAGAGACAATGATGTGTCCTGCCTGGAGTGAGGCAGGGGTCAAGGGAGAAATGTGTATTTTGGACAAAATCCCACAAACCTTTTAATATCCCCTTTCTCACTTAAAAGCAACTCTTTGATATTATGGTGCCTCTCTAAATAGTCCAGACTGGGGCATGAGCCAGGGAGCAGAGAAAGGCGAAGGCATTCCGAGAAGTGAGAGAGTCAGGGAAGCTACATTCCTATTGAACTCAACTTGAGCCATGCAAAAGACGAGGTGGTTGCCGAACCAGAGGGAGAATTGAAATCCCCCAAAGACTCTGGGGTTGGAGCTGGATGCTGTAACTAACAACATTTTGGGATCCGTCGTACGGAAGTTAATGTTAGGCAGGGATTTTTGTGTAAATGTGTATCAACAGTAAGACGTGTGTGTAGGGCAGCCTGGCAGTCATTCCCCTTTCCCTGGGTCCTTTAGGAAATCACCCCTCCACACTGAATGAAGTGTGGTGGGAATGTATTCAGGGGCCCTGCCAGCCGAAGCCAAGGTAAGCAATGTGGGCCAATTGGACGCTCCCTCCCTGAAATCTGAATAGCCAGTAAAGGGGCCAAGAGACCACAAATGGCTTCGAGTCCTTCTTCCTGACCCCACTGTTTATTCTCTGAGACCATTTCTTTTGCTCTCTGGCATGCCTCAATGCCCACCTGCTTCCGTTGCTTGCAGTGAAGAACTCTAAATAATATCTAAATGGTTACAAACATTATCATATAAAGTGTGGTAACCAAAATAATGTGAAGTTAACTGGGTCTGCCTTTGGCACGGGATTTGGAGGCCAGAAAGCAGCGACTGGGATGACGAGAAGCCTCGGGGTTAGGGGAGTCCAGGGCTACAGGATTCATGGAGACAACAGCTGACCACAGTCTGCATAACCAGAGAACCAAGGTCTCCCTAAAACAGGATGGACTGTTGGAATAGGAGGTTCACAGGGATGGCGTGGGAGCTCAGAGAAGAATAGGGTAAGCGATAATCCGAGCAGCAGTGGCTGTCGTATTTCATCATAGTTTTTTTAAGGGGGATGAACATATGCCCCTTAGGATGGCCAAACAAACTAGGGCTTGATAGACTCAGTGAACACCATAATCATGAACAATACAGAGCGATATGGAAACAGCCTTGGAATATAATATTAAGTGAAAAGTACCAAATAGAAACTTGCAACTATACCGTGATTATAATGATGTAAAGATTCTGTAGGCGTATAATAAACAAAGCCTGGAAGGGGACTTGGAAAAATGAAAACATACAACATGTTACTGAAGCTGGACCCAGGGTAAGTTTTCTTGTAATTTAAAAAAAGTACAGTGATGGTTACAATATTGCTTGCTCAATAAATACAAATAAATTGGGGTGCCTGGGTGGCCCCGGCGGTTAAGCGTCCGACTTCGGCTCAGGTCATGATCTCGCGGTTTGTGAGGTCAAGCCCCACGTTGGGCTCCGTGCTGACAGCTCAGAGCCTGGAGCCTGCTTCGGGTTGTGTCTTCCCGTCTCTCGGCCCCTCCCCTGCTCATGCTCTGTCTCTCTCTGTCTCTCAATAATAAATAAATGTTAAATAAATAAATAAATAAATAAATAAATAAACAAATAAATGAAAATTGATTCAATGAAGAAAGATTCCAAGCAGATTGTGCAGGGTGGGAGACACAGAGGAGTAAACCAAGAGTCGGTGGTAGTCCTTGTCAGAGAAAGCCCGAGAATTTCTCATCGCCATCAGCAGATCTGTAACTAGGAACACAGCTCTAAATGTTTTCAATGTATTTGGTTTCGGTACGAATGTAAAATCATGTAAGATTTCACTGGTTTCTAATTTTCTTTCTACAAAATTAAACCCAGCATCTGTTCTTCATAGAAAACGAGTCACATGCAAAGTCTGAAATTCTAAAGTCTCGTTCTAGAAGAGACTGGAAAAAGTAGGTTTGCTTTTAGCCACATAACCAAGTCAACACCCTAAAGCAAACATTACGAAAATACACCTTGGATTTTGAGCCCAGAGAGCAAAGGTTTGGAGAGCTGAGAGCAAACGAGAGCAGGAACATACAGCTGGCAGCTCAGCTGGGACACTTGTTACCTGAGACCCTGTGTGGGAGCATGGGGAGGGAGGTGCACTTTGATAAAACACACACACACACACACACACACACACACACACACACACACACACAAAACTCCAAACTCATACCAGATCTAAATGAAGGACCACCACCATGGTTTTCTCCGAGACATAAATTCAACCTTCCATCTCAAACACCTATCTTGACTCTGACACAATACACTGTAAAGGTCCTCTCATCTTACCTCTGAGCATAACGTCCATGCCAGCAGCTATGAGACCAAAGTGAGAACCTTACATATAGAGGAGACCGGAGCAAAACAGGCTCACCTTGACCATTGCATCAGAATCCCCCACTGGGCAATTTATATCTAAATGAGTTCTACAAATGCATTTCAGAACAGTTAAAAGGCTACACTTGCACAAAGCCATAACAAAGGAGAAGTCAGCGGAGGCCAAGGGAGAGACAGAGATATGTGGAAAGAGAAATGCTAAGCCCATGCTAAAGCATGACCCGTTGACATGCAGTCACCCAAAAGCTAAGCAGGCGTGAGCTGGGTTGCTCTGCCCATTCCAGCTCTGTCTGCCTGGCCCCAAGGCTCTCTCTCAATCCTGTGTCCTTCTAGTTGGTGAATCCTTAAGTAAATAATCTCAGACACATCAAAACTCTTCCATATTCGCCCACACATGTGACGTTGAGTACATATTCTGGCCCAAATACTGCAGAACATGGACATACCCTTGCCCTCCGACTCCTGGCCTGTGTAGTTTCTCCATGTGTGACCCACAAGGTACCTACGACACAACCAACCTCACTCGCATCTAGTGACACTTGCAGATTCCTGGCTCTTATGCCAAACCTAGTGAAGAAGAACCTCTAGGGTGGGGCCCAGGAATATGAGTTTTAAACAAACTTCCCCAGTGATTTGAATGCGTCCTCTGGTTGGAGAATCACTGGCCACTGAACACCCCTAGGTGAGACTCAAACAAGGAAGCACTCACCTGAGCTCACCCTCGAGGAATTGGACCTCCACCATTCACTGCTACTTCCTTAATCCCCAAATGCTCTGGCCACATTACTTTATTACCCTCAAACTGCCTGCTCTTTGGCCTACGTCTTTCACTCCAGCCATTCAGGTTGAGGCCAGCCTGGAGTTTTATCATATGAGACAGGAAAATATTCACAGACGATAACCGCCTAATACAGGATTCACGTGTTACAAAGCAGACTCCATTTGAAACGTGCTTTTAACATCAGAAGTATAGCAGCAACGGCAAGTACGGAAAGATGAAAGGAGAGGAAGGGAAGACTCGTGGGAAACCCAGGACTGGCCCCTGTGTTCACGTCCCAAGTCTGCTGTTATTCACTCTGTGACTTGGGGCAAGTCCACCTGCGGTTCTGGGCCTCAGTTTCCATATCAGTAAAATGAGCCCGTTGGGCTTGATGACGGCCAGGGTCCCTTCCAGTGCTAACAGGCTCTGATTTTTCCTGGAGGAGCTCTTCCATTCCTTGCCACATACTGATTCGCTTCAAGGACACCGACACAGGGAGGCAATCTCACAGGTCGTGCCCAGGGCTCCCCACGGCCAGCCAAGGGCAGCCTGTAAGCGCAGAATATCTTCCCTAAGTGCAGTGCACAAGAGGCCTGGATGCATTTCCACGATATTCAAAGGCAGGGCCCAGCCAAAATGATGGAATGAGGTAAATATTTGGATGCGATCTGCATAATCGGAAACAATCCCCCCTTATGAAATTGACCTGACTCTTTCATCACCAGCCACATGGAAATTGTCCTCAGTTGTAACTAGAAAATAACACAGAGCATGTGCCGGGTACCAAAGTCTGCCCCGTGTTGCTGCGCAGTTACCCGGGAAACAGAAGCAGATGTCTGTGCACAGTGCCTGTGTGTGTGTGTGTGTTTTGTTTGGTGGCTGGTCCGTTTGGCCTCATGCTCTCAACAGCGATTGCCTATCTACAACCGCAGCCAACGAGGGCAGTCAAAATAATGAGTAATGCACACGATAAAGAGTGGCGGCTTCTGGGCCCCGAGGTTGACTTGGGGATCAGCAACTTTCCAGCGGAGGATTCCGCCTGGTGATTTGGCCATCTGCATCTGGGTCGACAGCCAGCAGGCTCCTCGAAGGCAGGCGATTCAAAAGCATTTTCCTGGGATATGTCAGCACCCAGCACAGAGCGGAGCACACAGTAGGTGTTCTATGAATATTTTGCCGGTGAACGATGCTGCAGATGGACTGAGATGGGGCGCTACCCAGATTGCCCGCCTCAGTTTTTCCCTTGGCCATCAAGGCTATTTTCTTGAAATCTAGCCCTACTGTGTCACTCTGTTGCTTACCAGTGTCTCTTGAATTCTCACTCTCCCAAAGATGAGGTGCAAACTTATTCTTTACCATGGCACTCCAAGCCTTTCATCACCTATGCTCACCCGTCCTTTCTGGCTTGAATTCTACCACTGCTCCCCCTCTGACCCCCAACATTCACACCATGCATAACGTAGGATGTGCCCTTTCTCCCCTCCAGCCTGCATCCTGCTGTGCTGTGACTCAAATGTTCTCTCCCTTCTCCCCTTCTCCTCTTCCTGTGAATTCCTGCTCAACTCCAACCAGGTCCAAGTTTTGAAGACCAGCATCCAGGTCCAATGGTCTCTCTGTCTCATGCTCCAGGGCCATCACCACATCTCTCCGTAGCACTTACCACCTGGCACTAGAATTATCTGTGTATACAACCATCTCCCCAACAACACTTGGAGCTCCCCAAGGCAGGGATTATGTCTTCTTTGTGTTCCATCTACGCTAACAGTGCCTCATACAGAGTCTGTCACCTGGCAGGCCCTCAGGAAATATCTGACGGGTGGATGAATGAGTGACAAATGTACCAACTGCTTGGTTTCCTGCCCATTTGCTTTGTTAAATGTCAAACACTTCCTCTGTCTCGCAGCCCACGTCCTGGCTGTTCAGCCACTTGGCTGGTCTCTGATGCCTAAATGTTCCATGTGCCTTAATGACAAGAGGCTGGCAATCCACAGGACAGTTCTCCCATCTCTTCAAAGTCATGCACTCAGTACTTGATCCCCTATCTCCTGCTTGTTGGTACTTTCTCTCTCCTTGACTCCAGGACACCATACTGTCCTGGTTTCCTCCTAAACTTTTAGCGGTCTCATCCTCTTCTGTCCAGATAGCTCTTCTTCTGTCTGTTGGCTTCCCCTCTTCTCTCTGCTCCTCAGGTGTTAAGGTTCCATCATAGGCCTTCCAATCTTATCCAAAGCTTCTTACAGAGAAATAAACTGCAGCATCGGCAATAATCTTCACGTTGACATCCCCCTTATTAAGATACTCCCAAGGTCCAGATTTACATTCCCAGTAACCGACTGGACATATCTACCAGGGTGATGCATGGGCTTTCCGTACTCAATACGTCATGTAACGGGGACCTGAATACCCACTCCGGCTTCCGGTTCATCCAGATGTGGTCCCATCCAGTACTCCCTTCCTCCAACCGGGCACACGACTCAGGCACTTTTACCACAGAACCATCTCCGGATTCTGTCCCTTTTTGTCTATCCTCACAGCCCATAGTTGGGCCAAAGCCTCACTGCCATTTGCTCTTAGCTGGTCTCTATCCATGCAACACCCCCTCTCACACTATTTCCAGAATTACATTCTTAAAAAATCACATCATCCAAGTCCCATGTTCACTGACCTCCCTGAACTCCCTTCTGCTTCCAGGACTCAATCCAGCCAGCCTGCCCGGCTGACACTGCCCTTTACTTTTTGGTCCCCACAACCTCCCCTGCCAGCACTCCTATTCTTAACTTCTCACTCAACCACACCAAGCCTTTACACCACTCTGTGCCTCCTACAACCCATGTCACTGGCCTCAAAAGCCCTCCCTCACCCTAACCCTACTTTACCTGAGAAATTCCTGCTCGTTCTTCAAGGCCTACTGAAGATTACGCCCTCTCTGCAGACTGCCTGAACTCCCCAGGCAAGGACAATGCCTCTGTCCTGTAAGTACCCACGGCATTTGAGGCACGCTTATAATTTCTGTTTTTATGTGTCCTACACCCCAAGTTGTGAAACAAAACCAGGTATAAATTTTGTACGCTGATTTACAAATGGAGTAACTACAAAACTTACAACCAAAAAAAAAAAAATTCAAATCAAGAATATTAATTTAAGGGGCGCCTGGTTGGCTCAGTCAGTTACGCATCCGACTTCGGCTCAGGTCATGATCTCATGGTCCGTGAGTTTGAGCCCTGCATAGGGCTCTGTGCTGACAGCTCGGAGCCTGGAGACCGCTTCACATTCTGTGTCCCCCTCTCTTTCTGCCCCTCCCCGCTTCACGCTGTCTCCCTCTCTCTCTGTGTCTCAAAACTAAATAAACATTAAAAAAAAAAGAATATTAATTTAATGTGATTGATGGTTAATGAGAATTTGAGCACAATGGACCGTAATTTGAGTTATTTTTCCTTTTGAAAAGTGAGCTTGTTTTAAGCCACCAATCCACGATGTTGATGTGCCAAGCTAGAAGCCTGAACAATTTTAAACGCTGCTTAACGAAAACGGGTCACTACGGTGTACCAACACATTTGCTGCCAATAAGCTACTACGAGTTGGGTGACAAGAGACAGAACCCACGCAAGACAACAGAAGGTGGACATGTTTCTGACCTCTACGGGAGAAGGGGTCTTTGAAGACTGGGACCCCATATGGTATCTCAATTTCCCCATTTATAAAAAAAGTTTTTTTAATGTTTATTTATTTTTGAGAGGGAGAGAAACGGAGTACGGGCAGGGGAGGAGCAGAGAGAGAGAGAAAGAGACACAGGATCCGAAGCAGTCTCCAGGCTCCGAGCTGTCAGCACAGAGCCCGACGCGGGGCTCGAACCCACAAACCGTGAGATCATGACCTGAGCCGAAGTCGGACATTTAACCGCCTGAGCCACCCAGGCCCCCCCATCATTTTCCCCATTTTTTTTTATGGATTCTCACTGAAATGGAGGTATTTGGTTAAGGAATTGCCATTCAGATTATCTATAATAGACAAGTTAATATTTTTAGGTTATCATCAAAATCAATATCCTAAACAAATAATAATAATAATAATACTAACAATCTAACATATCCCAGACTCCAGGAGGCCATGGGGCCTCAGCTTATAAAACATTTTCATTTTAAAGAAAAATGAACTGATGAGGCTCAGAGCCAGGATTTGACCCCAGTAAGCGCTGGGCTGATTCCAAACCTCAGACTCTTCTCTCTGCCCCATGGTGCTTAATTCTCAAGAATGCTATTTGAAGACCCAAATCCTGGGTACCAAAGGGCATTGTAAACCGTAAACTCCTACACAGTTGTTGGTTTAGGGTTTGGTTGTTACAATTTATATATGTACAAGAAAAATACTTCAGAAAAGAAGCTGGTACATTTTAGGAGACAGCTGTCTTGCCCAATATAACGGCTCTTTAAGGAGACAATCATTATACCAGTTCTTCACCTATGTTCAATAGGTGCTACTATTTTATTAAGATGGTGAAGATCTTATTTACATGCTCCATGGGAGCAGGTGACGGCAACAGGCGAGCAGAACACTTAGGCTTCTTGGGGCACCTGGGTGGCTCAGCTGGTTAAGCATCGGACTCTGGATTTCGGCTCGGGTCACGATCTCACGGTTTGTGAGTTCAAGCCCCCCGTCAGTGAGGAGCCTGCTTGGGATTCTCTCTGCCCCTCTCCCATTCCCAGGCACGTGCGTGCTCCCTCAGTCTCTCTCACTCGAAATAAATAAATGACCATTTAAGAAAAAAAAAAAAAAAGGAAAAGAAAAAGAAAACTTAGGCTTCTCCACCAAAGAAAAAGATGCTGATAATCAGGGCCCCAGGGATGAAGGCGACAAGAAAAGCCCTCTGCTTCTGCAGGAGCGCCACTGAGCAGGTGTCTCTGGATGGGGTGCGAACAAACCTGGACTGTATCCTGTCCAGAATCCACTTAAATTCCCTGGCTGCGTGTTAGTCATTTCTAACAACTTATAAGCTCTACCTCCCACGTTTAAACGGTATTTCTTTGACTTCCTGAAAGGGAGGCAATGACTGTCTACGAAGTCCCTACCACGTGCCAGGCACTTTACTAACTGACTTCGTCTAATCTGCAAAGCTGGCTTCCTCCTATCAACCGAATCTTAATCCAAACGTCACCTCCCTAACAAGGCCTCCCTGGCCACCGCATCTAGCGTTGGGCTCATATGGGCTCCCACCTACATACACCTCACCAGCACATTGCCTTATTGCATTTTCCTCGTAGCCGTTAGTACAGTCTGAATTGTTCTTATTTGCTTCCTTGTTTCTTGTCTGTTCCTCTCACCTGGAATAGAAATGCCTCACTTTCTGGGAGGGTCTTGTGGATCTTTTTTTCACATCTACCCCCAGCCGCATGCTCAGTGGTCGTTGAATAAATGCACCTCTGCCAGGGAGGAAATACTTTCCTGCTGTGTTAGCTGAGAAGCTGATAGAATCTGCCTAAAGTTAAGCTGCTAGGAAGTAATATAAGCAGATTTCAAAGTCAGATCTACCTGCTCCAGGAGTCCAGACGGCCACTACCCAGGCTTCTCTAACTGGGGTTATTAGCAGTGCACCAAGGACACTGGGACACCGCAGAAAAAATATGTGGCATCTTCCCGATCTATTAATTTCCTCAAGGATATTTTTTATAAGGGAGGTATGTATATGTGGATTTTGTCCTGATGTTAAGTAATTTAAAGCATTGTTTTAAAAATAAAACAATCAGGGAGCACCTGGGTGGCTCAGTCACTTAAGCATCCGACTTCGGCTCAGGTCATGATCTCACGGTTCGTGGGTTCGAGCCTCGCATCCGGCTCTGTGCTGACAGCTCAGAGCCTGGAGCCTGCTTCAGATTCTGTGTCTCCCTCTCTCTTTGTCCCTCCCCCATTCATTCTCTCTCTCTCTCAAAAATAAACGTTAAAAAAATAAATAAATAAAAAATCAAACAATCACTTATATTTTGGGACAGAATGCCGTATTTCCATGAATGTTTACGGGAATAGCAGACCTCAAGGAAATTGTGAGACTGTGGTAGGCCGCTTTGGGCTACCCCAAAGGCTGCATGTGCACATGGGCGTGTATGTGTGTGTGCATGCATGCACATGTTCACACTCTTCTGCTGGTGAAATACTTGTGGGGGAGACATGTGGAAAGCCTGAACTATACTGGCTGCCCCCCAAAAGCGCTGGGGCTGAAACGATTTAAGCAGAGAGGAAAGTCATCGAAGGAGAGACACCCTCAACAATGATCTTTGCAACGAGAAAGATCAACAGATCTCCACTAAAGAGGTTTGAGCTAGAAGGCAAAGCACAGACGTCATTAAAAATAGACTCTGTTTCCAAGGACGGTTGTAAAGTCTCCTCCCCAGAGCTGTTCAAAATAGAACAGATTCATCTTTCTGGGATGGCGTGGGTGTGGTCTTGCCTGAAAGAGCAAATCTCTGGAAACGATTTCCATCTCGAGAACTCTACGGTCTAGACCACCAGTTGGCAGCCGAATGGAGAGCTCCCCCCACTGTTTCTGGAATGATTTTTAAAAAAGGGCCTCTCTTTACAGTAGCTGGCTTGATGTGAAACTGCTGCCCCAGATACTCACAGACAAGGTTTCCTGGTCTGGACCCCTTTGCCCAGGCAGGGAACACAGCACTCCAGCAGCGCCCGTCCCTCTAAATGAGCTCCTCCTGCCTGTCAGGTGAACGGGAACACCACCTGCCCAGGCTGATGCCGGTCATGTGTTCGGCAGAGAAGGAGCCCCTCTCTGCAGCACTCACAGGCTTCCCCAAACATTTGAAGTCTCCCTGGCTCTGAACCAACAATCCCTCTCCGAGCCAACAGCTTACAGCCCATTAAAACCCTGTGCAAATGCAAACACTCTCTCCATTAGACAAGGAAGAAACAAGAACCACGTCTTGGGACCAAGCTAGCAGTTGTTGAAACTGGACTAGGGGCTGGAGTCTCTGAAGAGGAAATATCACTGTATTAAAAACCACAACTATTTCCAATGCTCACAGTCAATTACATGGGAGACCAAAGGCGCTGCTGGAAACCCCGCGAGGGCAAGCAGATTCTGCCACGTGCGGGCAGTACTGGTTTGGGGAAACTAGAGACAGGTGTGGATTTCAGGGCTGCTTGAGGCTTGAGACCCAGTGTGTGCAACGGTGAGAACACTACCCTGGTCCACGCGGGAGGCCGTTTCATCCACACCCCGAGCCCGTGGTATCAGCATCGTCCTCATTTTATAGCCATAGGAGAGTTCGCCAATCTAACTGGTTAGAATCCCAGCTGCCGACTGGACCACATTTATCGGTGAGCAGAGGGGCCGCTTTGCAACCCTCCACGCTTCTGGCTGTTCCCTCCACCCCACGGGGTCCCCCATCTTCTGCGCACCCACTTGAGAGTGTCGGTCACTGCTCTGGGCTCAAAGAGGTCAGAGGCACCAGGTGGGCCTCACGGCCAAGCTGTATCATACACTTGAGCTTCATCAGAACTCTGCGTTGGGAGTCGTTAGGCATTGATCCAGATAAAGGGTTTTCTGGCAATTTACTCACAACGTAAATCTTTATACCGTGAACTGGGTGTAACAGGAACGATTCAAAGGGAGCACAGCCACCATCACACAGATATTGGCCAAGTGAGATTCCTGTGGGAAGGCAGCCTGGGGCATCGGAGAAACCGCAGCTCCCATCATATGGCACCACTCTGCTTGGGGCTTTGCCACCAACATGGCGCCTCGCTCTTCTTCTGTTGGTGATGGTTATGAATGGAGCTGCGCTGAGGGTTGATTTTGTGCTCCCCCACCCCTGCCATCTTATTTCAGTTTTGGACTTTCTTGATTACAGCGATGGATTATGATGACAATGGCCTGAAAATATTACCAAAATAGACCTTGTGGCCATTAAAAACACTGTATTAATTACATTCTTACAGAGAGAAATTACTTTGTTATTGTAAGCATAAAACTCTCGAAACTTAATCCTTTTCTTCCTTTGGAACAATGGCTTTGATCACTGAGGTTTAGCACAAGAACTTGCTGGGTCATAACTGATAGATTACAACAAGACACATTGTATTTTGTCTCCCATCTGCTATGTTCTCGGGGGTCTCTCTCCCTTGGGAATGCCACAGGCAGGATCCAGGCGTTTCAGGGTCTCTGGCTACAACATCATTGGGCGATGTGACAAGCTCAGCACGACAGAGTCCTGACATGATACATCAGGTGCTCTAGGTCCCACCGCCAGTGAGAGCCAGGACACCAGCCCAGGATTTCTCCTGCTCTCTCCACCTCCCCTCCCCTGAGTCAGCCTGACATGGAAGGTCAGGGAGCTGCAGACCAGCCTGTCTGGGACAACAGGGACTCAGCAAGCATCAGAACAATGTGAAAAGTGATGGGGTTTCTGGCTGAAAGGACAGTCACGGAAACGAAAGAGAAGCAGGCTGGGCCCAGGGATGCGGTGAGAATTCTAGGAAGTGCCCTCCATCACCCCTAACAGGCATTGTGCCTGAAACTCCCAACTGAAGGAGAAACCTGGGGAAGGTTCCAGAGGCCTCTGTGTCTCCTGTATGTGCTGCTGCTGCTGCTGCTTCTAGAACAATAGTTCTCAGTGGAGGCAATTCTGCCCATCGGGGGACGTGAGATGCCTGGAGACATTTCTGGGTGTCACAACTGAGGGGTGGGGGATGGTATCTGGGGGGGTACATGCCAGGGGTGTTGCTAACAAGCCACAGGGTACAACATGTTCACCCCCTCCCTTCCGCGCCCCCCCCCCCCCACCGCAGTCAGTCATCTGTCCCAAAACGCCAGTGGTCCTGAGGCTGAGAAACCCTGACTTGGAGGAAGTCAGGGACACCTTGACACCTCCCATCCCAACCTTTTTCTCTGCAGAGGCCCATTTCCGGCGTGTGCAGCACCAAAGGATCCAGTCCCCAGAGCCGTCCGCATTATAACTGAGAGGAGGAAGGGGATGAGGCACATAGCAAGAGGGAGCAAAGGTCCAAAAAGAAACAGTCCAAAGCAAACGGGACCATGGGGGTGCACTTGTGGGGACCCCAAGTCGCACCGCTGGCCCTGCCTCTAATGGGTCATGACACCCGGGCAAGGAGCCTGTGTAGGCCAGGTGGTTCTTCGTGCGAGACTGGC
Organism: Neofelis nebulosa; assembly: GCF_028018385.1. Lineage (NCBI taxonomy): Eukaryota > Metazoa > Chordata > Mammalia > Carnivora > Felidae > Neofelis > Neofelis nebulosa. The sequence continues at coordinate 35,198,657 of NC_080788.1, forward strand.
GGATGTTGATACGGGCTAATTTCAAACAAGGCCATGAATACAATGACACATCAGAGGATTTCCAGTGAATCTATTAACAGGGGAACTTCTTGTGCCAGTTGACTAAACTCAACCCTCCTGAGGTTAAACTGAGGAGATACCCAGACTGGAGCTGGTCAGTTGGGATGCAAAGGAATGCCGCTCTCTCATTAGGTGGTTGAGGCAGGGCCCTTACCATCACTGGGTCATCCATATCAGGGGACGGCCAGGTGCCCCCGCGTGCATGGCCGAAGGGTTAACTCTGCCGAGAGCCTACACATCCCAGTTGGCCTTCTCGGGGGCTAGGGATACCCGGCCAGGTGGAAGAGGTGGACCGTGCTCAGCTGGCAAGCCCCTTGCCCTGGATGTGACCGCCCTCTGATCCATACTGCCCTCCTCGCCCAAAGCTACTCTGTGACACGACGACGCTATGGTTTACATTCCTCCAACCATCTGGGCAAACTGAGGCAACTGTCCAACCGGGAGGAAGGGAGAGGGAAGGGGGGGCAGGTGACCCCAGAAAGCCCTCCTGGCCTGACGTAAGAATCTCAGCGTCCTGGACAGAGACCCAGGGGAGACTGGTTTCCAGTGCGTGGGGCAGAGCTGCCCGCCAAGAGGGGCCAGAGGAGGCAGCGTCTGGGCAGCACGGCCTGTGACAGCCTCACGGGACACACTTTGGTGGTTTTTCCTGTCTCTGCTTTGATGTCTTCCCCCCCCCTCCCCGCCCATTTCCTCCAGCTTCTAAGTCACTCGTGGATTTCTCTGGGAGCCCTACATGTGGCATCAACTCTCCAAGAGTGCCTGACACCCAAAAGGCCATATTCCTTACCCACCTCTCCACCCCCAGTCCCTAGCGAGGGGACAGACAGGCAGCAGGTATGCAGCAAGGTCTTCAGGCAGATACACCCAGAGCCCTGCGGCCCCCAGTCCCCCAGAGGATAAGGAGCCGGTCCTCACAGCCCACGGTGCCTCCAGCTCATCTGTGCTATCTTAACATTCGGAGCCGTCTAGGGACCCTGTCATCTGCCATGTCTTCCCCATGGTGTGCCAAGTGACAACCAACAGAAGGGGGCTCTGGTCTCTGTCTGAACTGGGAGAAGAAAAATGAAAGAGAGCTGTGTCAGAACATCCGGGCCAAAAAACACATTAAAGGACGGGAAGTTCTAGAAATAGGAGATTCTTTTTAGTACTGAGAAGCCACATGAGGCTGCAGAAATCAGGCATGATTGACTAAACAGCCCAGACCACACAGGAAAGGATGCCACTCCCAGGGAAGGCAGGCTTCCCCGAGTCTGGCAGGAAGACCCGCAGAAACTGCCCTTCATTCTCTTGTCATTATGGGTTCTTAGCGTAACCGAGCAAGCACCATTAGGCTCCAAGTACCGTGTAAGTGTTGTGCATGCATCAGTTCTGATTCCCGGAACAACCCCCAGCAACAATACCTGCCTGGGGACAGGGATTAGTATGCCCATTCTACATATAAGGAGATAGAAGCTCAGAGAATAACAATCTTGGGCCAGGTGGGAAAGACAGACACATTTCAACTCAAGTCCATGTCGAGAAGGTCTCCTGAGACTTTCAAGAGCAGGGACTTGCCTTTCTCTATCCCCTGCACCAAATGTAAGGCCGGGCATATGAAAGCTTCCCAGTGAATGTGTAGCGGGTTGAAGTGAGCCCTCCCAAGTTCACGCAAGGGCATTCATCTTGACCTCTCTGACACGTAGAAGTCGCAACAACTCACCCGGAGCCAACTCCCCTGCTGGTTTCTGCCGTGCGCACCATGACACCATTTTTTTCCCTTTTCCTGCTTCTCTGACAGCTACCTCTACAGCCATCCTGCATTCTACCTCCTCCAGAATCTCCCTCAACAGAAGATGCTTTCTTTTTCCTGTTTTTGCTCATCCATACCGACGGCTCGCCTAGAATGTGAGTCAGAGGATATGACTGACAATGGCTACCTGGCACGTCGGTCACTCTCTGATTGCCACCTTTCCGAAACTCATCTCAATACCTTCTACCTCAGCCCCTCAAGATCACCTCCTTCTGGTGGCTGGCGGCTTGTAATGCCTTTCTGCCAACCTCCACAAGTTCAAAATGGAGTCATTACTTTTCCCTCTGTGTGTCCTTTGCCCTGCAAACCTGGTCAGTTCTCAAGCTTTATTGATTCGTCCAATCATCTCTCCCATCTGACCCTGCCTTTGATTATAACTCCTCTAATTCGATTCCCAAATTCATAACAGAAACCCCCCTGGGTTTCTACAGAAAGCCCAAACCTGGGCTTTGAAAGAAGGCTATGCTGAGTTCAAATGTTGGTTCTGCCATTTATAAGCCCTATGACTCTGGATGGGCCATTCCACACAGATAAGCCTGAGCTTCTTCACTGGCTAAAGTTACTCACTCGGTAGGGTGATCAAGTAAGACAGAAATCATATATGTACCATATCTAGCACCTAAGGGCTGCTCAATAATTGGTAAAAAATCATCATCATCACCACCACCACCACACCCACCACCAGCTTCCTTGCCCCAGTCTCTCCCCATCCCCATTCACCCCACATACACCACAGTTAACAAGATCAATGTCCTCCCTACCTGCCTCCATCTACTGAACCTTCCCGATTCTGCCCTACAAACCACTCCAGACCCCAGCAGGGAGGCTGTCCCTCACTGAACTCAGAAACACTCAGGTGTCTTTTTATCTTCTGGAGTAGAGAATTACGTCTTCATATACATACCTACAGAGTTTAACATTTCTTAGCATCGCGGGTGGACTGAGAGTACCGTTTGGTACGTTCACAAACATTATTATTGCCTTTCTACAGTGGATGAATGCAACCACTTTGCACATACAAGTAGTCAATAAATATTTACCAATTGGAGAAAATAGCGCCTGTCAGCGCGGGGAAAGTACATCCACAATTTGGGTATGGCGAGGGGACAGCCCCAGCCCCAGCCCCATCCTGGGCTCCTGCATGCCAGGCTGTGTTTTGTTCCTGTTCCTGTCCCTCTGGCAGCCTACACCTCTCCCCAGAGCAGCTCCTCCCATTGGGGTTCCAGACCACAAGGGGACAGCTATCTGTGGTTTCCATGCCTCTGCAGGGAAGCGGCCGCAGCGGGTCTTATAACCCAACGGTGTTAAGTGTGAACCCCCTGAAATGGAGGTCACGGGAGACCGGGAACTGCTGGTGTCCAGAAGGCAGAGATATGCGTGTCTTTTGAGGCACTTAAAGGATACAAAAAAGTAGGTGCGACCTTGGGCTGATAGGTTCTCAATGGGTTTGTGGGGCCTCTCCAATCGGGGCCTACATTCAGGGTCGGGCCTTGATTTCGGTGAGAAAGTAAGTGAAACAGAAACCAGGCCCAGCAGGGCAACAGGCCAAGCAGGATGGGATCACAGGGAAACTGTCCCCTCATACTCCCGCCGGTGTCCAGAGCCCAGAGCGTGGAAACAGCGGAAGATTCGTCCCCTAGGCCGAGAGCGTGGAAACTGCAGACTATTTCCAGACCCTTCCCTTCCACATGGCTCTCAGTGCAGAGGCCATGGACGGACTGTGCCCCTCAGCTGCCACTGCCAGTAGCTGGCTGGGCCTGAGCCAAAGGAGGCAGCTTCTAGCCAGTGGCATGAGAAGCAACCCGAGCTTGTGAGAAAGGGATGTGGGCATCACTTTTCATCATCTACTAAAGGGAAGAAAGAAACAGGACACAGACTGCGTATGTCCTTTAAATTTGTTTTTTCAACGTTTTTTATTTATTTTTGGGACAGAGAGACAGAGCATGAACGGGGGAGGGGCAGAGAGAGAGGGAGACACAGAATCGGAAACAGGCTCCAGGCTCCGAGCCATCAGCCCAGAGCCTGACGCGGGGCTCGAACTCAGGGACCGCGAGATCGTGACCTGGCTGAAGTCGGACGCTTAACCGACTGCGCCACCCAGGCGCCCCTGTCCTTTAAATGTCCTTCATGGTCCCTAAGCATTCTTACCAACCCCAGCAGTTGTTCCTTCGGGTTACCCGGAGACTCCGTGGCACCGGCCTAGAACCACAGTCCCGGCGGTGCAGGATCTAGAGACACTAGCAGTTAGGGATGGTTAGAATTGTACCAATTGTGCCAACTTGTTTACTTCACGATGTCAGCTCTCTACGCTCTGCGCGTTAATACGGTTAATCTCATTCCGTTTAAGTGCTTGTTACCATAATTCACAGAGCTCTGTTCGAAGCACGTCCCAAGCTGCCAGCCGGGTCCCCAGCTTGTGCCAGTCGGTACCTGTGGACGCTCAGTTCACCCTCAGATACGGGGCAGGGAGCCCATCGGAGGGGGTGCGCTAATGCTCAGACTCCCCATGCAAGCCCAGGCCCTGATCCAGAGCAGCAATGGCAGCCTGTCCCCCAGGAGTCCCACCCATTCCGCTACAAGCCATTTGTATTCCTGCGGTTTGCAGCCAGGTTTGGCTGGGGAGGCCCCACTGCTCATTTCTCTCCTAAACCTCCTTGGTGCACAGCCAAGTCTCCATTTTCTTCAAACTTTAAAAACAGAAACGTACGAAGAAAAATGATTCCCACGAAGGATGGAAAACTAATCTAACAAGCGATTATGGCTGTGCAGAGCGCTGGTGAGGGGATCAGGGCACCTTAGCGGAGCAGCTCCCGGAGGGTGGGCGGCATCTCACGGCCTTGCTCACGTGGCCCGGCACAGGCCGCGGTAAGGGACAAGAGATGTCAAAATGACCCAACGCGGATGTGAACCAGCGCTGCGCACAAGGAAGCGTGCTGGGAGCCGCCAGAGACTGAACCGGGTCTGAGACATAGCTCCTGCCCTCGAGGGTTTAGAACCCATCGGGAGAACAACACTGACATTCCCGAGAAGGGGTCCACAACAGTTTCGCATTAAATAAAACACGAAAGTACACACACACAAAAAAGGCTTCTGAAATTCAGAGGGTCTGGAGAGGTCAAGGAGGCTAAGCTCGGGGAGTGGCGCTGCCCTGGGGACTGGATGTCACGGAGCGGCTGGACAAAACCATAGAGAAGAGAAAGAGTGAGTGACCTGGGGACCCAGGAGTAAAAAGAAGGTAAGACTACAAAGGTGGGCAAGGGCCGATCCAAAGAGCTTGGTCTTTATTCTACACTCACTGGGTAGCCGCTGAGGGCTGGCGGCAAAAGGAGAGGCAGCGGGGTATAGAGGTTAAGAGCGAGGGATCAGGGGCCCAGAGTGAGTTTGCACTCTGTTCCACACTCATCAGTGGTTAGGAACCTTGGCCTGGTTCCTAAGCATCTCTGAATCTGTCTCCTCGCACGTAAAAGAGAGATAGTAGGCGTTTACTGATTCATAAGGTTGCAGTCAGGTTGAAATGGATACTAGACGTACGGTGCTCAGCACTAGGCCTGGCACACAGCAGACCCTCCGTGGATGTTTGCAGCCAGAGAGAGGAGTAAGAGTGTACTGGACGTAGGCCTCTGAGAGCCGTGTGCAGACGGGAGGAGAGTGAGGCTGGAAAGTAGGGGCTGGAAGCTATCACAATAAGCCAGCACAAGGGAGCAGAGGCAAAGGCAAGGATGGCCATGGCGAGAGGCACCGGGAAGGCAGTGTGGACCAGATGCGGTTACGGAGTGGAAAACGGAGCTCAACACAGCTGAGATCCTGCGCCCGGGAAGTCAGAAGAGACGGTGCTGCCTGGGATAAAAATAGGGGAGACAGGGCTGGCTTGGTGAACACATTTCTGTTTACGGATGCTGTTGGGAGAATGGGCCTCAGCATATGTCAGGCCAGTGCCCTGAACCTGGGGAAGGAATCCCAAGGCGGGCAGGGAGGTGCTAAGGGACCAAGATGGCGGCCCTGGGGACACACTCCCATTTAAGGGGCAAGAGAAGGCAAAGAAGTTAGTAAAGGAAACAGAGAAGGGACACAGAGGAGGAAGAAAAGTTAGGAAGCTGGGAGAGGAGAGGGTGGCCAACAGAATCGGGTGATTCAGGGAGAACAAACAGAATGAGCTTTGGGAGGGCACTGGTGACTTCAGAAGAGGGCAGGATGAGGGCAGCCCTGAGGGGGAGGGTGTCTTGGTGAAGGTGGCAATAGGAGCCTGGCACGACTGGAGAGAGAAAACTAGAGGGCTAAGAGCTGGGGACTCTTTACGTGGAAACGCTTCCTCTCTGGGGGACCCCACGCATCCCCAAATTCACAAAAGATAAGGTAACAGAGGAGAAGCAATGGCTCTCGGGTTGGGGTTCAGTTCCTGTGATGCTGCTCCAGAAACACACACCCCTGACTGCTCTGGGACAGCAGCCGCCACCCATTTTGGCCTCTTATCAGGGAGCCTCCAAAACAACAGTGGTGCCAGGGGGCCTTTGGCCGCTTTCCCTTCCGTTTTGTTTGGCAGGAAAATGAAGAGGTGTGCGGGAAGGGGTAGGGAGAGATGGGGCGCTCTGCAAGGGGAATCGGCAGCCAGACGTGGGGGGTTCACGTGACATCTGGTTAACGAGGTGCCTGCACAGCGCTGAGGCCTCCTGACCGCACCTGAGAATCACCTGCGATGCTCACAAGGCCCAGCCTCCAGACACACTGACCCAACTGGGCCGCGAGGGAGCCCAGCATCAATAGTTTCGTTTATTTTTTTTAACTTCCTAGGTGATTCTAGAGTGCAACCAAAGCTAACCACTCCCCGAGAAGTTGCTTCTAATGAATACACGGGGCACAAGTTCCAGAAACAGACAGACTTTTTAAGGCACTGATTTGGGGAATGCCACTTGGGATGTCTAGCTTTAGCAAACAAAAAACAGGTCAGCTTGTGAGGCAACTCCGTTTGGCTGGGACTGGCAGGTCGCCGAGACAAGAGGGATAATGAACCCTTGGAGCACAGTGACCTTCTCAGGTTGGGGGAAAGGGAATGGCTGGTTACACAGCCATCCTGGGTCCAGTATCTCTAATCCTAGGACCACCTCCACAAAATAGACTCAGGCAATTTGGGCATCAGTCAGAGACCATGAGCCCCCCAATCCAGCAGCCCCTGGCCTGGATGAGCATGGGCAACCCCTAGACCAGACCAGGGGGCCAGCACTGTCCGAAATGCAAATTTTCAGCACCCTCCCCCCCACAACCCCCTACCCCTGCAGATCTCCTGAATCAGAAACTCTGAGGGTGGGGCCCAGCATCTGTGTTATAACAAGTTCTCCAGGAGATGCTGAAATGCCTATAGTCTGAGAGCCAGTACTCTAGGGAGCTTTAAAGACACACACACACACACACACACACACACTCACATAGAGAGAGATCCCTAAGCTCACCAGCGATCCAAAATAGAAGCTTTGGGGGGTAGAGCCCAGGAACCTGGATTTTTTTAAGTTCCTTGAATGGTGCTGAATCACATTTGGGCTTGGGCACCACTAACTGGGCATTGCTTTCTGTCTGATGTTGAATTTCCTCGACAGCACCCCTGGAAAGAATCAGACTATTCACCGACACCTGCTTGGCGATAATCATCCCGGGAGTGGGTTCAACAACACACACGGCTGGTCACTTTGAGCAGCTCTCTTTACCCCCTCCAAAGCTTCTTTTCTTCATCTGTAGAACGGACACGCTCTGATCTCCTAGGATTGGGTTGTTGTTGTGACAGAGAAATGAGAACAGCAAGCTTAGAGTCCGGCCATGTTTGGGGCACTCAGTAAATGGTTTTAGTTGAAAGAAAGAAAAAAGGAATGAAGAAAGGAAAGAGAAGCAGACGGGGGACCAAATGAATAGCTTTGTGGCACACATGGAGCCCTAGCTCGGACCAGAGTCAAGCAAAATTATTAGCACAATGATTACCCACATGGAACACAGATAAACGCCCCACGGTGAGTCATTCTCTGATGGCCCCTGAAGGATCGTACCCGTCCTAACTGCACAGCCTGCTCCTGTAAATGTATGCTTTGGGGTTTTTGCCTGTCAAAAATCACGCTACACTAATTTAACTAATGTTAAAACAGCAAGCTCATGTCAGCTCTTGGCTGGAGGCTTCCGCTTAGAGGGAACAAAGACACCAGAACATCCATTTGCCTCACCCTGTCATGTGCAGAAATGTTAATTTCCCTAGTTAATCGTGCGGGACATGGGAGACAGGCAGGCAGAATGACATGATGGTGGAGAGTGTGGTCGAGGCGCAGCCTCCGCGGCCCGAGTCCCGCACCTGCAACTTGTAGTGGGGTGACCAGTCCTGGGGCAGGACAGCTTAATCCTCCTATTCACCTGGGGCTCTTCAGGCCAGTACCCGTGTCTCCCTCCAGCCTCCAGGGCAAAGCTTGCATTCCCTGCCCGCCCTTCAAGCCCCCCCAGATCTGTCCCTCCCACCCTCCTTGGAAGAAACCTCCGTTTCCGTGTCTCTGTGGCCCCCTGAGAACCCGGTGCACACACCTCTCCTCGTGCGGCTCCCCCCCACCCCCCAACCCCCACCCCTGCGCCTTCATCCAGGCCTCCTTCGGTCTTTGTCTGGGGCATTCTCGTCCTCGAGAGCCCAGGCCCGCATACGCCTCCGCTGTCAGTCCCAGCCCTGGGGTGGCAACCTACTTCCTTCACCAGCTCCACTCCTCTTCCTCCAGACTCCAGCTTGTTCTGGAATTACTTCCCTGCATACTTTCCATCCCTTTTACCTTATGAGCACTTGACAGGCATGAGTGTAATTCATCGTTACAACTGGATCACATTTGCGAGTGAAGTGGGGTACTAGTAATAATTTTATCAGGATAAGAGGCATAAACAAGGACTGTCCCAGACGAGGCAGGATGTCTGGTGACCTTCAAATTAGCCCCCTCTCATGTCTCCTTATATTCTCCTCAGCGCCTGGGCCTTATAAACATGAGTTGATACAGTGAAATGCTGGGAACCTAACTAGCTCTTGATGGAGGTTTAGGAAGATTAATCTGGCCGCGCTGTGCAGGGGAGACGAGAGCTAGAATAATAACAGCTCACAGTTATGAATAGAAATGAGTAAGTGACATGCTGCTTTTATTTCGTTCTCTATAGAAATGCAAATGCAGCCCAAGGGCTGATGTAAGGTTGAAACAGGCCTTGCATGAGAAATGCGGTTTGCATAGTTTAATACAATTTAATATCTACTCATGGCCAGCTAAGCATCTGTCTCTAATTCCCAGCCACGGTCCTTTCAAAGTCACTGCCTTTGGATGTAAGTTTCTCAGAGAGAATGAGCCTGTGTCCAATGCCTGGAAAGCAACAGCATTTGGCCACCAAGTTCCCCTCTATCCCCACCAAGCAGCCTTTCCTGTTTTGTTTTTAGCTCCAGGGGAAGGACAATGGACAAGTCAATCAGTGCAGATTACCCTGCACAGGGAGGAGAGACACCTGACAGCCATACCCTTCACGGAGTCGACAGGCACAAAGGCACGGGGTAATCGGGGCTGCATGGGGAATGCAATTCTCATCAACCCTTGGGGTCGCCTCATTGTTTTTGCTCTATTTTCCAGAAAGTCTTTAGAGGAGGAGAGAGGGTGTGGAGGAAGGCAGGGTCTTGCCTATTAGCAGATACTTCAATGCGGTCATCACCCTCCCCCCAACTCAGTGTCAGGGATCAGCTCCTGCAAAGAAGCCATCAGACAAGGCACAATCAGGGACTCTGGGCTTTTCTGTCCGGCTGCACACTCAACCTGCCTTCCCTTGCTGAAAAGGCTGCTTTTCCACTAGGCATGCCCCAGGTATGGAAAAAATTTCCACCTCTGCTTTGCTCTCATTTGTACCCACCCGCTGTGAGCTAAAATTGCACGACGCAGAGGCCAAGATGCCTTTCCTAGCACAGCTCGAACCTCTGCCAACTCTACATATAAGGACTTAGATCAGTGATGACTAGTTAATTAAGGAATCTTGAGAAGTGAGATGATTTATTCCTTACCTTTCACTGAGCAGCTTAAAGGCTTCCATTTGAACTATAATCAATCACCTGAAATGCCTTACAATAACTGGTATCCCCATTTTAAGGATTGTAACGCACCAGTCTCTGCAGTAGGCTCTAGGGATACAGACTTGAGTATCCCAGGGATGGAGCAAATGTCACAGAGGTTAAGTGAGCTGCCCAAGGCCACTTGGAGTCCAGCCTGGAAGACTGAGAACTCAGTACTCTTGGGGATCCTGCCAGCCCTGTGACTTTCCCAGAGAGGCCCAGCTGTCCTTTTCCCCAAGCTCAAAGTCACATGAACAGCCACTTCAAGATTGAGTGGTTCATCCCAGCCACACAGGTTCATTACAATATGAAGTGGCCCCTCACTCGAGGGTGGAAGAAAGCCAGAGCGGGGGTGTCGGGAGGCACAGGTTGCTTTTTAGTGAAAACCGGTCACACAGTTAAAAATCATGTAGCCACGGGCAGGACCGGATGATGTGACCCCAGCTCCCAGTGCCTCCTTGATACACAGAGATCATCTCACCACTCGTATCTGTCTGTCTTTGTCTTTCCTATTCCCCCATTCCAGAATCTCTGCCTTCTTCTTCTTCCTCCTCCTAATTCTTACTTGGCTTGTATTTTTTTTAAATTTTTTTTAACGTTTATTTATTTTTGAGACAGAGAGAGACAGAGCATGAACAGGGGAGGGGCAGAGAGAGAGGGAGACACAGAATCTGAAACAGGCTCCAGGCTCTGAGCGGTCAGCACAGAGCCCGACGTGGAGCTCGATCTCACGAACCACGAGATCATGACCTAAGCTGAAGTCGGACGCTTAACCGACTGAGCCACCCAGGCGCCCCTTACTTGGCTTGTAAAACTCAAGCTTAGGGAACTTCTCTCGGAGCCTCAATTTCCTCATCTGTAAAACAGGGGTACTAGTCAGTGCCTCTATCTCCCACAGTTGCGAGGATTAAAAAATAAAGGTGTGGAAAGCATGGTGCCGAGCATGTAGAACGTGTTCAATAACTGTTAGTTGTCACCACCAGCACGTCATGCTGTTCTGTGCTCCCAAGTTCAACGGCAGATTTGATCACGGCATCTCCCCGGCTGCAACCGGTTATTCTTGTTGCCTCCGTTAGGCTCTGAGCTCCTCAAGGGAGGGGCCCGGGTGTGGCCACCTCGTCCCCAGGGCCTCGTACAGTGCCTGGTACACGGCAAGCGCTCAGTAAGCCTGCTGCACCTGCCTGAATCGTGAACGATTCCAGAGTGAACTGTAACCCCTTCCTGTCGATCTGCGCATCTATGTACCGTGTCTTTCCTGGGAAGGGTGCCGGAGGGGAATAAAGAAAGAGAACGGGATGTTCTCTATGTTACTCGGAAATACTCTCCGGCAAAGATTCTACATTACTCATTTGTACTTTGACATTTTATGACCTTCACTTTCTCTGAGTGCTTTATACAGAGGCTGATGTTTTTTACGAAAATTGTTAGGACAATGGTCTTAAAGCCAAACGTTTAAATACAAAGTGGAAAATTAAAGCAGATCCATGTGGCCTCGGGGGGTGGGGGGGGGAGGGTGGAAAGCAAGGAAGGCCAAAAAGAAATCAGGTGATATATGGATTTCTGGCCCAAATCATAACCTATTAGCATAAACTATCAATGTAATGGGGGGAGGGGGGGAAGACACCATACCTCCCAATGGCCAACACAGTGTGAACAATATTCAATAAAGTAAGATTCTAGTGACAGCCATTTAAATGGTTAAGTTCTTTATTTTCGGCTTATATGGAGTCCTGTGTCTGAGACAGAACTGAAAATATATTAAAAGTGATCACTTTTTGCCTATAGAATTAATGACTTTCAAGAGACTGGCATTAAGGAAATTTAGATGTTGGGACACCTGGTGCCAGCAAGGTAAATTCTGTGGCCTAAGGGCTCAGCTCAAAAGTGCGAACCCTGCTCGCTCGCTCTCTCTCTCTCTCTCTCAAAATATATAAATAAACATTTTTTTTAAAAAGTGCAAATCCAATTAACAAGGTTGGTTTACAGCCCAGAGAGACCTCCCAGCAGAAACCCACAGTCAGCCTACACACAGGGAAGAAAAGAGTGTGGTTTGCAGCGCAGGGAAAGCAAAGAAATAGGGCTGGGGGCGGGGCAGGTCTCGGGTATGACATCGTCACCGTGAAAACCAAGCCCCACTACGCCAGTCACAGCTCAGGTCAGCATGAGGCTACTGACGGACAGCTGTGTGTCACCAGGATGGCATCTAGGAATTAGGGCTCAGACAGGGGACATTCCGGGAATGAGCTGCTACTTTCCAGAGACCAGGGGAAGGTGCAGCCTGAGCTGATATGAGGACAAGCATTGCTGCTGGGCTGGAGAACTCTGGAATCCACCGCCCGGGGGTGGAATCTGTGCCCCCCGCTACTTGGCACGTGGCCTCAAAGTTGACATTTCCTCACCTAGGAAATGGGAATAAAAATATCTGCCTTCGAAAGCCAGTGTGAACAATTACAGGCCAATCACTACCAAGCGCTTAGTGCGAAGCCTGTGTGCAGTAATTACCCTATCACAGCACCATCCGTGTTCACTCTGCAAAGGACATAGGAAAACACGGTCCGAGGGCCCGGCCGTCCCATCTCATAAGGTATGATCTAGTGACCCCGGCTTGTTCTGCACAGTGATAAGCAGTACATTCCTTTGGCTGCAAAGAGCCAGGGAGCTTGTTTTCAAGGGCAGCCCTGAACAGAAGTGCTGAGAAGACTGTGTCGCCCCTTCTCTATCTAAAGAAGCCCAAGAGACTGAAAAGAAGGAGGATATTTAAAAATTTTTTTTTAACGTTTTTATTTATTTTTGAGACAGAGAGAGACACAGCATGAACGGGGGAGGGGCAGAGAAGGAGGGAAACACAGAATCGGAAGCAGGCTCCAGGCTCCGAGCCATCAGCCCAGAGCCCAACGCGGGGCTCAAACTCACGGACCGCGAGATCGTGACCTGAGCTGAAGTCAGACGCCTAACCGACTGAGCCACCCAGGCGCCCCGAAGGAGGATATTTTAAAGAGGAGCCCCTCCTGCTGAGGAGGCCTCAGTAACATTGTCCCGAAGGTTCCCAACATGTGGTTAAGAGGCACAAGGAAGAGGGAGCAGGGATCTTCAAAAACAAGCTTAGGGAGAAGGCTAACCAGGGGTCTCCTTAGAAAGTGGGCAGAGCCACATTGCTGCCTCTGCAGGAGAATTTTCCAGTCTAAACAGTGGGCAATTTTGTCCTCCAGGTGACACTGGGCAATGTCTGGAGACATCGTGGGTCGTCATAACTGAAGGAGCATCTTTCCAGCGTCTAGTGAATAGACACCAAGGATGCTGCTCAGCTTCTAACGGTGCATAGGGCAGTCCCACAGCAAAGAATTGTCGGACCCCAAATACCAACAGTGCCAAGGCTAAGAAACTCTACGCTAGATAAATCAGGCTTGGGTAGAGATAGTGGCCATGACATTAGAAGGAAAATGCTTTGAGAAGAAGCATGTTTAGGTACCCAGCCTGAAGCACAAGGCAGCCCTTGGTCATAAAAACAGCAAACAATGATAATACCACTCATATAGTATTTATTATGGCTCAGACAACATCCTAAACTCTTCATGTACGAGTCATAAAATCCTCTGAAATAACCTATGTGATAGGTACTATTATCCCCATTTTACAGATGACAAAACCGAGGCACTGGATCTGCCCAAGGTCCAGGATTAAGTAAGCAACAGATATCAACTAGGCAGGAATATCAACTAGGCAGGCTGGTTTCAGAGTCCAAGTTCACATAGCACGCACTTGGTAAGTGTTTGATGAGTTAATAGGAGGAAAAATGAACTTGGCCATGAGTAAAAACATGGACCGAATATATAAACAATACAAAGAGAACAGAATTATGAACAAAAGGATACTGACATCTCAATTACTCCAAACGAACCAAGGGGTGAGCATCCTGTGGCGGGGAAGGAAGCCAGGGGGCATGTGAAGGCTCCACTTGCCAAATTCCTCCATCATTAAGAATCCAGTAGTTATCATCATCGTTCCAAGAAGAAGGTGGGCTAAACATACACACGAGGACAGTGGCCTAAAGAGTTTACAGATAATCCCTGACCTACAATTTTTCAACTTTATGATGGTGTGAAAGAGATCTGCATTCAGCAACTTTATGATGGTGTGAAAGAGACACCCACTCGGTAGAAACTGTATTTTGAATTTTGATTTTGGATCTCTTCCTGGGCTAGGGATACGTGGCACAAATTGTCTCTCATGATGGTGCACAGGGGCAGTGGTAGCTCCTAGTCTGCTCGAGATCACGAGGATAAACAGCTGAGACGCTTTACCACAGTTCTGCACCCAGACAACCATTCTGTTTTTCACTTTCAGGACAGTATTCAATAAATTACATGAGATATTCAACACTTTCTTATAAAATAGGCTTTGTGTTGGATGGTTTCTCTCAAATGTAGGCTAAAGTCGGTGTTCTGAGCACTTTAAGGTGGGCTAGGCTAAGCTACGACTTTTGGTAGGTTAAATGTATTAAATGCATTTTCGACTTAGGATGGGTTTATTAAAACGTAACCCCATTGTAAGTCAAGGAAGATCTGTACTATGATTTGTTTTCTTTTCCAAAGACCAAGATTTGTGGCCTAAGTGATAAGTTATTCTGTCTGTCAAAACTTTGTTTTAACTGTAATCTGGCCTGGAAACATAACATAGTGGGGAATTTAGAAGTTATTTTAAAAACACCTTTTTATGGTTTGGATTTTGTATGTGTAAGTGTAGGAGGGAATGGAAATTTCAGGAAAAAAAATCAAAGTACATAAAATAGTCATTTTTCTTAGAACCATTTATAGTCCCAAAGTCACTGTTAGGGTCAAAACAGACACACACACACACACACACACACACACACACACATACACATCTATTCTGTATAACTGTTTAGAGTAAGATCACATTTGAGATATGGGTATTAGTTTTTCAGACAATAATAACAAATTTATAAGGTATTTGTTTTTAAGTACTAGTACAAATGGAACTAGAAATTTCCAAAGGAAAGAATTTATAAACTTGGACTGTGTGTGTTTCTATGAAGCAGAAAAAAATACTTAGAACACAAGAAATATCCACAATATAGAAAACAAGGGGTTTTTTGCCCCTGAACTTAGGGGTAATTAAATACCAAAAGAGTTATTTAAAGAAATCAGAAAAGGTGGTGTCATAGGGAAGGAACACTCAAAACTCAGTGGATATCATTTTTGTCATTTAAAATGTTGGGTGGAGGGGCGCCTGGGTGGCTCAGTCGGTTGAGCGGCCGACTTCAGCTCAGGTCATGATCTCGCGGTCCGTGAGTTTGAGCCCCATGTCGGGCTCTGTGCTGACAGCTCAGAGCCTGGAGCCTGTTTCATATTCTGTGTCTCCCTCTCTCTGACCCTCCCCCATTCATGCTCTGTCTCTCTCTGTCTCAAAAATAAATAAACGTTAAAAAAATTTTTTTTCTTAATAAAAAATAAATAAAAATTAAAATTAAATGTTGGGTGGAAAAAAAATGTGGGGTGGTTGCCTCAGTTTCCCCAGCTTATATTATCTATCCCCAGCATCTGCTTCCTCTGATGGTCCCTCAACATCTTCACAAACTTCTACAAACAGAATATGCAACCCAAGTTCTTCTAGGTCTTTTGTGTTTCATTTCTTGATTTGGAATTTTCCCTCAAGCTAACAATTCCTTTCAAATCTAGAGATGGAGGCATCTGAAGCACGCAAAGTTTCACAAAAATAGTCGAAGGCAGAGCTACCATGCTGGGGAGGAGGATGGCTAGGACTTCCTTCCAGTCTTCCTGGCACCAGGCATGGATGGGTGATACCACGATGGCCAGCACCAAGATTGGAAGGATGAAAAACCAATTCACGTTAAGTCAGCCAAGGACGGAGAAGGGCAAAGAGGTTCCCAAAGGCCAGGCAGGCCGCTCTGTCATGGTCAAGGAAGTCAGCAAGCATTAGCCAATACGAAAGCCAGATTCCAGGCAGAATTGTTTATTGTGTGTTCCACCATGCCACCTACCAGCAGGTAATAAACGTACTCAAAAAAAAAAAAAAAAAAACCCAGAGATCTGAAGGGGAATCCTGGCCCTACACAAGAAAGAGGCTAAAAGGCCAGGACGGCCCCCACTGCGCCCCCACTAAAACGTGAAGCTGTTTCTCTTTCTGCTACATTGCAAAGGGCTTTCCAAACACGAAGTCTTAGGCTCGCAGCTCCATGTGTAACAGAAGCAAATTTGATTTTTCTGCCCTTGGACTTGAATCCACAAGATTTGGCACAGCATGAATTAGTGAACATTGACATTCTTCCCAGTCCTTAATAAGGTCTTTTTACTTTAATTTCTTCATTTCTCATAAGTAGAAATACTCTTAATTTTGCAGAAGCACTCAGTTACACTTAGACCATTGGAAACAGAAGGCCTGACGAATACCAGCTGGAAACAACACAGTGCCTGCTTTAGTCAGCTTGCAATTCTGGAAGGGTTCTGTGCAAGACACTCGCTAATGAGAGCGTGCCCTATGCTGTTCTTTGAAGAGCATCTTTGTTTCCTGGTTGCTCTCAAAGGATAATCCCACGCTGCTCCAAAGACTTCCATCACCAGTGCAGTCTGCTACACTGACTTGTCTCCTTCCCTTTCTCCCTCCTTTTATTTTTGTATTGAGGTATAACATACATAAAGTGCATAAAGTATGCTTATTGTAAATATATGACTTTTTTTTTTTTACTTTGAAGTCCTAAATAACCACCACCTAGGTCAAGATGTAGAATATTTCCAACATCCCAGAAGGATTCCTCGTGCCCCTCACTGGTCAGTCTCACCCTACCTCTGTTCGTATCCATTCTTCCGATTTAATTTTCACCACAAATTCACTTTGTTCTTGAATAAATATAAATGCAATCATACAGTCGGTACTTTTGTGTCTGGCATCTTCAGATCAACAAGAAAAATTTATTCAGTGAGTTCAGTGAATGAACCCATGTGAAGTTCATTCAGCGGTTGATTGTATCAGTTTGTTTTTAACAGCTTTATTGAGGTATAACTGACACACGATTAATTGCACATATTTGAAGGGTACAGCTTGATGAGATTACTCGTACACATTCACCCAAGAAAGCATCACCATCGCCAAGATAATGCGCATATCCATCACCCCAAAAGTTTCTTTGTACCCCTGGGTTATTTTCCATCCCTCCCCTTCCCTTTATCCCCCACAAACACTGATATACTTTCTGTCATTACAGATAAGCTGACATTTTCTCGAAGTTTACATAAATGGAATAACACAGTATGTCCACTTTTTTGGATAGGTTCTTTCACTCAGCATACTTATACTGAGATATACGCATGTTCCAGCATGTATCCAGAGTGCGTATCTTTCTACTGTGCAGTAGTATTTCTTAGTATGGATGAACTAAGATTTGTTTATTCACTCACCTGTTGATAGACATTTGCATGGTTTCCAATTAATGGCAAATAAAGCTGCTATGAACATTCATGAACAAGTCTTTGGATGCAAATTTCCTTTCCTCTTGGGTAAATATTGGACCATACGATAGGTACGCATGTAACTATTTAAGACACTGCCAAATGGCTTTCCAAAGTAGTTGGCCATTTTTATATCCCACTAGCAGTGTATGAGGGAACCCGATCCTCTACATCCCCATCGGGACTTGGTATGGTCAGTCTTCTTAATTTTAGCCACTCTACTGGGTGTGTGGTCACATCTCACTACAGTTTCTGTATATTTCCCTAACGACGACTAAAGATGATTAGCATCTTTTCATGACCTTACTTGCCAACCATCTTCCTTGGTGAACGTTGTTTTTTCCTTACTAGTGAGTTTTGGGAGTACCTTATATATTCTGCAGAAAAGCCATTTATCAATTATATGATTTGTAAATATTTTCTCTCAGTCTGTGGTTTGTCGTTTCATTCTCTTAAGAGTGTCCTAGAACAGTAGAAGTTAGTAGTTTTGATCATACATTGATGCATTTTAAATGTTAAACCAACCTTATTTTCCTGGAATAAAGCCCAGTTCCTTATCCATGATGTAGTACCATTTCCTATAATGCTGATTTCAATTTGCTAAAATTATATTTAGAATTTTTGTATTGATGTTCACGATGGATAATCACCTATAGTTTTCTTGGAGTAGCTTTATTTGGCTTTGGTATGTAATGTTGCTCTCACAATGACTTAGGAAGTTTTCTTCCTCTTCAATTTTCTGGAAGAGTTTGTATACAATTAGTATTACTTCTTCCTTAAACGTTTGTAAGAATTTACCAATGAAGACATCAGGACCTGGAGTTTTTGTTTTCTTTCTGCTTTTGTTTTTTGCAGGAAGGCTTTTAACTACAAATTCCATTTATTTAATTAATATAGAACTATCCTGTTAACCAACTTTGTCTCGAGTGAGCTATGGTAGTTTGCATCTTTCTAATAATTTGTCTTTTTCATCTAAGTTGTTGAATTCATAGCAATAAACGTATTCATAAGATTTCCTTATCATCCTGTTGCTGTATCTACAGAATCTATAGTGATAACACCACTCTGTCTCCTGGTAACAGTAATTTGTGTCTTCATTCTTTTTTTTCCCCCCTGATCACCCTGGTTCAAGATTTATCCATTTTATTGATCATCTCAATGAACCAGCTTCTGGTTTAAATGGTTTTCTCTATAGTTTCTCTGTTTCTATTTTATAGTTCACTGCTTTGATCTTTATTAGTTCCTTTCTTCTTGGTTTGAGTTTAATTGCTCTTTTCCTAGTTGTCATGGTGGAAACAGAGGTCATTGATTTGAGGTCTATTTAGCTTTATAGGTATTGAGTTACATAAGTTTCCTTCTAAGTGTTGTGTGAGCAGCATTCCATAATTTGTTATTTTGTGTTTTCAGTTTCATTCAGGTCAAAGTACTGTCTAATTTTCCTTTCATTTATTCTCTGACCCAAAGATCACTTTGAAGTGTGTTATTTTATTTCCAAATTTGGGGGGGATTTTCCAGATACCTTCCTGTTATTGATCTCTAATCAAATCCCATTGTGATCAGAGAACAAACTGTCTGCATCTTGAATCTTGTTATACTGAAACTTGTTTGATGGCCCCCAAAATGACCAAGAACAATTGCTAAGTGTTCTTCGTGCCCCTGGAAAGAATGCATATATGACTTTGTTTGAGGGAATGTTCTACAAATGTCCACTAGGTCAAGTTGGTTGATAGTCATGGCCAAGTCTCCTATACCCTTTCGGATTTTTCTGTCCATATGTGCTATCAAATATTAGGAAGGAAGCACTGAAATCTCTGACTATACTTGTGGATTTGTCTGTTTCTCCTTGCAGTTACATCAGATTTTGCTTCAGTAATTTGAAGCACTATGCTTAGGTACATAAATGTTTAAGATTATTATGTCCTCTTGATGAATTGACTCCTCTTGTTATGAAATGACCCTCTTTATCCCTAGTAATATTCTTTGCTCCAAAATCTACTCTACCTGATGGTGACAGGGTCCCTCCAGCTTTCTCTTGACTGGTTTTAAGATGATCTCTCTCCCTTCTTCACCTTTTAATCTATTTGTGCCTTTATGTTTAAGTGCATTTCTTGTAGACCGCACACAGGTGTGTGCCTTGGTTTTTTAATCGAATCTTTCAATCTCTGCCTTTTAGTTGAGGTGTTTTTGTGATTAATACAATCATATTTAAGCCTACCATCTTGCTATTTGTTTTTTCTAGTTGTCTCATCTGTCATTTGATTCTTTTTCCTCTTTTTCTGTATTCTTTTGAATTATTTGAAAATAATAATAATAATAATAAATTACATTATTTCCCTTTTTTTGACTGGTGTCACGTTAATGGTTGTTTTAGGGTTTACAGTATACATCCTTCACACATCAGTCTACCTTTAAGTAACATGATACCATTTTACACATGTTATAAGAACCTTATAATATTTCCATTTAGCCTCCTCTGGCATTTATACTAGTGTTGTTGTACATTTTGCTCGTACATATCCCCCAAGATGTTATTTTTTATTTAAAGAGTCTATATTTAAGGGAGATTTAAATAATTTCTTTTTTTAAATTTTTTTTTTTTCAACGTTTTTTATTTTTTATTTTTGGGACAGAGAGAGACAGAGCATGAACGGGGGAGGGGCAGAGAGAGAGGGAGACACAGAATCGGAAACAGGCTCCAGGCTCCGAGCCATCAGCCCAGAGCCTGACGCGGGGCTCGAACTCACGGACCGCGAGATCGTGACCTGGCTGAAGTCGGACGCTTAACCGACTGCGCCACCCAGGCGCCCCTTAAATAATTTCTTAAAGCCTTATACATTTACCCACGTAGTGATCACTTCTGGGGCACTGCATTCCTTTGTAGAGGTCCATATTTCCACCTGATACCATTTTCGTTCTGCCTAAAGAACTTCCTGTAACAATTCTAGTGGTGGAATTTGCTAGTACAGCATTGGTATGTCTGACAAAACGTCTTTATTTAACCTTTATTTTTGAAAGATTTTTTTTTTCCTGGGTGGAGAATTCTAAATTGAGTTTTATTCTTTCAGTGCTTTAAAGATGTTGTTTCCCTGGGTGCCTGGGTGGCTCAGTCGGTTAAGCGACCGACTTCCGCTCAGGTCATGATCTCATGGCTTGTGGGTTCGAGCCCCACGTCAGGTTCTGTGCTGACAGCTCAGAGCCTGGTGCCTGCTTCGGATTCTGTGTCTCCCTCTCTCTCTGCCCCTCCCCTGCTTGCACTGTCTCTCTCTCTCTCTGAAAAATAAGTAATGTTTAAAAAAACGTTTTTAATTTAAAAAGATAAATAAAGATGTTCTTTCCCTTACATGAGTGACAGGAGACAAGGAATCTGCTGTATCCCAATCTTTGTTTGTGTGTGTGTAACCTGTCTCTCTTTTTGTTTTAGGAGCTTCTGAATTTTTTTCTCTTCATTACTAGTTTTGAGCGACTTGACTATGGTGTGACTTGGTTCAATTTTCTCCATCTTCTAGTTCTTGGAGCTCACTGATATTCCTGAGTTCATAGTTTTCATATCTTTTCTGTCACTCCCTTCCCACCTCTTCTCCTTTTGGTACTCTAATTGCACATAGATAAGCCCACCTGAAGCTGTCCCAGAGCTCACAGATGCTCTGTTCATTTTTAAGATTCTTTTCTCATTCTATGTTTTATTTCAGAAAGTTTCTAGTGTTACATCATCAAGTTCATTTAGCTTTTCTCCTGCACTGCCAAATCCGCCGTGAATTGCATCCAGCATATTTTTCACTTCAGACTTCGTCATTTTCAACCTGAGAAGTTTGACAAGGGCTTTTATGTCTTCCATGATTCTACTTAACTTTTTGAATCTATGAAATACTGCCTTAATAACTTTTAATATCCTTCTTTACAAATACGAAACTCTGCATCGGTTCTGAGTTGGCTTCAACTGTTCTGTTTATGAAGAACGGTGCTGTTCTTCTGTTCCTGTGTGTGCCTGGTAATCTTTGACCAAATGTCAGACATCTTGAATTGTACCTTTTTGGGTGCTAGATATTTTTATATTCCTATATTCGTGAGCTTTGTGCTAGAATAGTTAAGTTACTCAGCAACAGTTTGATCCTTTCCAGGAGTGCTTTTACGATTTGTCAGGTAGGTCCAGAGCAACACAGAGTCTAGGGTCAATTATTTCCCCAGTACCGAGGCAAGAGCTTCCTGAGTGTTCTCTCTAACATCCCCTGGACTGGGAGTTTTTAAAATCTGGGTGCTGGAAAGAGTCACTGTTTCTGGTGCTGTATGAGGGCTGGACACTGTTCCCTTCAATCCTTTCAGACGGTTCTTTTCCAGACTCAGGCTATTGGCTCGCATGCGTGTGCTCATTGGTCCTGTGTTGCACCCCTGAGGAGAACCCTTGGGGTCTCTGTGTCTTCCCTCACCGTCGCTTCACTCTCTGGTACTATGTCCTGCAGACTCTTGCCACATGGCCTCACTGGGCTCTCAAGTCCAGGTACGCAAATCAAGGAGTCCAACAGGTTCCGCCCGGGTCCTCGTTCCTTCCTCCACTCCAAGGGTAGGAAATGCTATCAAGGCAGTTAGCTGGGGAAATTTTAGGGTTCAACTCATTTGTTTCCCATCTCCAAGAAATCATTGTCTTATGCTGACCAATATCCACAGTTCTGAAACCACTGCTTCATATATGTTGTCTGGTTCTGTTTTGTTTTGGTTATTTCAGGGAGAAGGTAAAGGGAAAAACTTTCCTTTCCCTATTGCTCTATCTTGGCCATTTTGCTCTCGTTCTCGATGGGAGGGTAAATCCAACACCTATGGTTCCATCTTGGCTGGAATCAGAAGTTTATTTTTTAATTGTTATTTAGTGTTACCTTGTATGGAGATACTATAATTAGCTATCCATTCTGTGGATGCATAAGGTTTTTTGCATGATTTCAAATTTTGAGCTATTGTTTTTTTTTTTTTTTTTTAATTTTTTTTTTTTTTTTAAAGTTTATTTATTTTTGAGACAGAGAGAGACAGAGCATGAACGGGGGAGGGTCAGAGAGAGGGAGACACAGAATCGGAAACAGGCTCCAGGCTCCGAGCTGTCAGCACAGAGCCCGACGCGGGGCTCGAACTCACGGACCGCGAGATCATGACCTGAGCCGAAGTCGGCCGCCCAACCGACTGAGCCACCCAGGCGCCCCAAATTTTGAGCTATTGTAAATGAAACTAACTGCTTGTAACAGTTTTATGCATACGTTTTGGTAGATACAGACACTCATTTCCCTTAGGTAAATACTTAGGAGTAGAACAGCCAGGTTTTTGAACGGGTATATGGCTAGCTTTAAGAGATTGTGCAAAACAGTTTCCAAAGTGGGCCATGGTTTTAAACTCCCACCGGCATCACATGGAAGTTCCAGTAGCTCCCATTCCTCATCAGCACTTGGTACTCTCAGTGTTTCTCATATTAAGCTCTTCCGGTGATATCCCATTTTAATTTGTATTTCCCTAAGGACTAATGATTTTGATTGATCGCCTTTTCGTACGTTTATTGACCCAGCCGAATGTCCTCTTAGGTGAAGTATGTATTCATATTCAAGTCTTCGGTCCATTTTAAAGTCCGATTGCTTAACTTTCTTAATGATCACTACAGGATTTTTTTAACATGACCCTTTTGTCAAATATATTACGGTCAATATGCTCACCTGTTTAGGGCATATCTTTTTGCTCTTTTCTTTTTTTTTTATGGTGTATTTTCATAAACAAAAGTCATCGATTCCAGGGTAGCTCAATTCTTTTGGTGTCTTGTTTGAGAAACTGCCAGTGCAACTCATACAGATATATGTATTTTTAAGTTTATTTATTTTGAGAGAGAGAGAGAGAACACAAGCAGGGTTGGGTCAGAGATAAGGAGAGACAGAAGCCCGAGCAGACTCCACGCCATCAGCACAGAGCCCGACGTGGGGCTTGAATCCACGAACGGCGAGATCATGACCTGAGCCGAAGTCAGACACTCAACCAACTGAGCCACCCAGGTGCCCCTAATGTAGATATTTTCATGTTTCCTTCTAAAAACATTATGATTTTTTCCTTTCTTCTCCTTGAATACAGCTGCAACGGTATGAGAAACGTTACACAGCTCAACGTCTTTTTGCCCTTCTATCGGCTTTCTGTTCAACATCCAATCGTATGACACTGTCTAGAGGCAGTTTGAAGGCATTGGCTGCACATCTTACTACATTAAGAGTAGGTCCTAAACCCATTACAAGGTCCCCTGCTGTTCACCTTGTGACTTACTAATCAGTTAGCAAAACAAATATTTTACTTCACCCTTACTTCATTCTACAGTGTCTCTGTTCTTTTTGTTTGAAAGCTTCTATAAATAACAGGTTGAAGAGCTGGGGGCCCCAGGGGTGAGCTTTTATTTCCTTCTAGTTTTTCATTGTTTTCTAAATTCTTTACAATATACGTGCATACTTTTAATTTTAAAAGTAAACTTAAAAAGAAAAACTCATTGAGCAGTTGTGAGTTAGGTACACGTATGTTTTTCATTTGTAGGAAAAAACATGTTTCGCAGCTCTTTCCTAAACAGATGATGTTGACTATACATATTACGACTTAGAAAAGCAACTTGCTCAGTCAGTGTCTGTTGGGAAGACAGTAAAACAGTTTCATTAACTTAAAAGCTTTCTACAATCTACACAGTTTCCCTTATTAATAACATATGATTTTGATTAAAATCTCGGTCAAGTTTTTTTTTTTCCCCTGCCCTTGGTCTTACCTTATCTGCAAATGAAGCCACAGAAAGTTTTAAAAATATAATCATTTGCCAAGGGTCATTAACAATTACCAAGAATAGAGGTTGAGCAATCCTTTGTGATAGTGTCCTTGTTGCAGGAGGAAGAGGAAGACAGCTGGATAGAAATACCTGGGGGCACCTGGGTGGCTCAGTCAGTTAAGCGTCTGACTTCGGCTCAGATCACGATCTCATGGTTCATGAGTTCGAGCCCGGCATTGGGCTCTGTGCTGACAGCTCAGAACCTGGAGCCTGTTTCGGATTCTGTATCTCCCTCTTCTCTCTGCCCCTCCCCTGCTCGTGCTCTGTCTCTCTTTCTCTCTCTCAAAAATAAATAAACATTAAAAAATTTAAAAAAAAAAAGTACCTGAAAAAGGTTACTTACACTCTGCCCCAGTGTCTGCTTTTCCCGCACTATTGTGGGACAATTTTTACAGAGATGTATCCAGTCACCCGAGCCGCATTTAGAAAAGCATAGTTTACTTGACAGCATTTACAAATCATGTCTTTTCCTCAGAATAACTTACACTGCAGAAATGTTTCCATATGCTAAAGTCGGACATGCTATTATAATGAAGAAGAGAGATGTCTTTAAGCGGGTAGTTTTCACGTACATACTAAACTGCAACATGCACAAATTGGTAATGCTGTCCCTTAAGAGTTTACCATAAATGGTTTTCTAATTCTTTCTGCCGTTCTCTGCCACAGACTGGGAGTGGATTTTGCCACAAAACAATGGGCCAGCAGGACTTCAATTATGATTTATCTCAGCAACGAAAGCAATTTGATAGCAATCATAATTCCTACGTTTTAATGAAAAAATACACTTGTTCCTCAAATCTTTCGTGTTCCTTAAGAGTTCCAGGAGGAGACAACCTCCAACTTCAAATTCCAAAACACGTATACTTGTAGTTATCTCCTCTCTATCAGACTTTAGAGTGGTGGTCTGCAAAGTGGGAACCATGGCCCAAATCCAGCTAACCACCTGTTTTTATAAATAAAGCTTTATTGGAACAGAGTTATGCACATTCAGTTACCTACGGTCTATGGCCGCCTTTGTGCTGCAAAAGCAGAGTTGAGTAGTTATGACGGTAACTTTGTACCCCAGAAAGCCCAACATATTCACAACTGGTCCTTTATAGGAAAAAAAAAATTCTGACCCCTGTTTTAATAAGTACCTTCTTATTTCTCACACTGCAGAAATAAACGGATGCTACCATTGCCAGCACTGCTGCCAGGATTTTTAGGACATAGGCAGGATGACAGTCACAGCCCCACAAAGCTCTGATAAGACACCAAGAAGAAATTCAACACCCAAGAAAGCATTGAATCTTTTCTTTAGGGTGGATGACAATGACCTTGGCAGCCAAAATGCATATAATTATATTTGAGAACTGTCCTAAAATGTATGTTCTCCAAGTAATCTATAAATGATTCTAAAAAAATTTTTTTTTCATCTTTCTACTACAAAGTTCTTAAGAATATTTTGAGGCGGTACTATATGCCAAGATGGGATACTTTTCACTCAATTTTAAAATGCAACATTCCAGGGGCGCCTGGGTGGCTCAGTCGGTTAAGCGTCCGACTGCAGCTCAGGTCACGATCTCACGGTCCGTGAGTTCGAGCCCCGCGTCGGGCTCTGGGCTGATGGCTCAGAGCCTGGAGCCTGCTTCCGATTCTGTGTCTCCCTCTCTCTCTGCCCCTCCCCTGTTCATGCTCTGTCTCTCTCTGTCTCAAAAATAAATAAAAACGTTAAAAAAAATTTTTTAATAAAAAAATAAATAAAATGCAACATTCCAAAACAACTCATAAACCTTTTTTTTTTTTTTCATTTCCCAGAGCAAGTACTTTAAGAAAAATGAAGGCAATACTGATTTGTGAACCTTTTGTTCAGGTACGCACAGGCAAATGTGCACATGCGCTCCCTCTCTTGCTCTCTCTCTCATCAGGCTAACTTGAAAAATTGAGAGAAATAGCAAAGTAAATTGACCATTCATAAAATATTTTCAGTTATGATGGTCTGTTTTAGCAACAACAATAATAAAACACCGGAAAATTGATTCAACTATTAGAATTAATAGCCCTGACAGTTCCAAACAGTAATAAATAATATAACTTAATAATGAAAAGACAGCTGTCTTAGTCCATTCCAGCTGCTATAACAAAAATACCATAGACTCAGTGGCTTATGAACAATGCACATTTAGTTGTCACAGTCCTGGAGGCTAAGATGTCTGAGATTAAGGGGCCGGTGGATTTGGTGTCTAGGAGAGCTCATTTCCTGGTTCATGACAGCAGGTAGAAGGGCTCATTTCCTGGTTCGTGACAGCAAGTTTCTCACTGTGTCTCCACCTAGCAGAAGGGGCAAGAGATCTCTCTGGGATCTCTTTTATAAGGGACTAATCGTCTTAGGACTGAATCACCTCCCAAAGGCCCCACCTCCAAATACCATCACACTGGGGATTCAGTTTCGACATATGAATTTGGCCGGGGGGGGGGGGGGAGGGGGGGGGGGACACATTCAGTCTATTGTATTCCATCCTGGTCCTCCAAAATTCATGTCTTTCTTGTATGCAAGACATCTTGTATGCATCGTCCAAATAGCCCCCAAATTCGTAACCGGTTCCAGCATCAACTTTGAAGTCTAGGTCCAGTCCTATCTAAATATCAACCTAAATCAGATATGAGCGAGGCTCAGGTATGATTTGTCCTGAGGCAGTCTGCTCTCCAACTGTGAACCTGCGAAGTCAGGCATGTTATGTGCTTCTAAAATACAACAGTGAGACAGGCACAGGACAGGCATTCTCATTCCAGATGGGAGAAAGAAGAAAGGAGAAAAGACGGACAAAGCCTAAGCAAGTCCAAAACCCAAGGAGGCAAATTCCATTAGACCTTAAGCCTCAAGAATAATCCTCTTTGCCTTGATACTCTGCTCTCCAGACTCAGTGGGGCAGTGCTCCTGCCCAAGCTTTGCTGGGCTAGGTTGAGGCCCCTACAGCTTTGGGCAGCCCTGTCCCCACAGTGGCTCTCCAGGGTTAACACCTGGGACCATGGCTTTGCTGGGAGGCCTTGTCCTTTGAAATCAAGATGGAGGCAGCCATGCCCCCAAGCTCTGCCAGGCACAGCCCACGCCTTACCGGGCGCTGGAACAGCACCTGGGGCAGCCAAGGAAAGAGTGCTGGCAAGTGAGGTGGTCCAGGGAGAGTCAGGCACAAGCAAAGCCTTCTTTGCATTCTTCCATTGTCTTGGAAAATGGTTCCTGGCTTCTTTGAGATGGCTGACTAATCCCCCTATCAGTCGTCTCTTGGCCACACCCTACGTGTTCTCTCCTGAGGACTTTCTCATTCTCTTCAATACGCATACGGATACGCTCAGAATTTTCCAAATCTTTAAGTTCTGTGCTCTGCTTCTTTCCGATTAACAATTCCAACTTTGAGCCGTTTCTCTTTTTTCACATTTTACTAGAAGCAGTCAAGACAAACCAGGCCACTCCTTCAACCCTTGGCTTCAAATGCGCTTCAGCTAAATCTCTAATTTCATCACTTGCAAGTTCTACCTTCCACAAAACACTAGAACCCGAACACAATTTCTTTCAAGTGTTTGGCCACTTTGTAACCGGCACGGCCTGTCCTGCAGTTTCCAGTAACATGTTCCTCACTTCCGTCTGAGGCCCCATCCTTCACTAACCACATTCCACCATCTTTCTGTTCAGGATCTCTGTTCTCTGAGCAGAGTGAGGCTTTCTCTACAGCCCTCCTCTTCCCTTTCTGAGCTCGTACCAGAAACACCCTTAAAAGTCCACTCATGGCCTCTTCTAGAATGCACCCCCATCTTCCAGTCTCTGCCCACAACCCAGTTCCGGAGCCACCTCACCATTTAGCCATTTGCCATAGCAGCATCCCCGCTACTCGGTGCCCATTTTTGTCTTAGTCGGTTCGAGGCTGCTACAAGAAGGTACCATAGACTGGGTGGCTGATAAACAACGGAAATGTATTTGTCACACTTCTGGAGGCTAGAAATCCAAGATCATGGTGTTTTGTTCCGGGTGGCAGACTTCTTATTGTACCCTCACGTGGCAGGCAGCAAGCTCCCTCCGGACTCTAATGAGGGCACGAACCCCATTCGTCAGGGCTCTCCCTCCCCATACCCTAAGCACCTGCCAAAGGCCCCACCTGCAAATACCATCATGTTGGATACTAGGTTTCAACATGTGAATCTGAAGGGGACGCGAACATTTAAACTATAGTAGTTGTCCTTTCTGATTTCTTGCAATTACGAATGGGGATGATGCAGTGGAGTGAGGGGGGTTTAAATCTCCAAGTGACTCTAAAAAAATGATGCTTAGAGCTCAGCCAGATTTTCTATTCGTTCCTTCAACCATTCATTCACCCAGTCAGTCATCCGACAAGTATTTTATTGAGCACCTACAACACACCAGGCTATATTCCAGGAGCCGGGAAGATGGCAGTCTCACGGAGCCGACAGCCTAGTGGGGGATACAGTACAATACGGGATCATATCTGGCCCAGAAAAACAAAGCCAGAACATAATGCACAGACCTAAAGGAAGTTAAGCTATTCAGACGAGAACATCAAGAATCCTGCCTGAAGGGTCACATCCAGGCAAACCCTTGCACATACCTCTTGTCCGCTCCCCACCCTCCTGGACTTCCCCTATGAAACCCCTCTCTCAGGAAAGGTTCGAACCAAGTCAGTCACACTTAGATACAGATGCCTGACCCACCATTCCTCTCAGAAGTGTCTGCATTTCATGACGTGTAGACATGAGGAGTTCCTAGGCAGCAGGAAGGGATTTTAAGCACCTTCGCAGGGTCGTGCATCTGTTTCCAAGGAAACATTTATCATGCACCTGTTCTGTTGTAGGAGCAGCATTTGGCCTGTTTAGGCAGCAGTGAATAACCCATTTGCTGTGAAACACACAGAGCCTGAAGGGAAGCATGCTTGATACTCTCTGCCCCCTCCAGATGCTCTGTCCACCCTTCTCCATCCAGCCCTGTTGCCTAGGAGGCTGGCCTCTGAGGACTGCACTGAAGGGCTTTTTTCTTTTTTGTGCGGTTCAGTTAAAGGGAGTCCCCAGCTGGAAATAGAGAAGGGGAGGAAAAGAGAGGGCCAGATCCTTATTTCTCTGCTCCCTCCCTGCCTGGCTGCTGGCTGGCAGGGGCTGTGTCCCCCTCCCAAAGATCGTGGCTCCCAATTAGGGTCCCCTCGCATACCTACAGCGACAGCTTTAGCTGGAGCTCTCTCTAATCATCTCTGCACACTGCCCCTGCAGGTGCCCCTCGAAGGGGTAAAAGGTCCATGCTGGTGTTCCACCACGCCTAGATGGTAGTCTCCTCCCTGCCCTCTCCCTCGCGGCCCCATTCTCAAGGACACAGCCAGCAACAGCAGTGATGCTCTCAGATCAGACGCCGACTCAGGCCCCAGCTTCATTTGTGAGCTCCAAGGCTTAGGAGGGACAGGAGAACTGGTGAACGTTCTATAAATGGTGCTTCCTCTCGAGCTTAGTGGTGACTCACCTCCAAACAGAACCAAACTCAGGGCAGTTACCGGAGTGACCCGAGCCCCTTGTGCAGAGAGGCAAAGCCTCTGAGCCGCCATGGCTTACCTTTCTGTGTTCAGTGGAGGGCTGTGGGCAGACGAGCTGGAATCCAAGCAGCAGGAGGGAACCCAGAACACTGAGAAGGAAAAACAGCAACAGACAGGGCTGTGAGTATGTTCCAGGAAGCGGCATCCAGCTGAAGGCAGCAGCTCTGCCCCATCGCTGGAAGGGAGAGAACAGTCCAAGCCGGGCCCCGGGGACATGACCCAGTGAAGGTGCACAGGGCCAGCAGCCTCGTGGGAGGGGAGGCAGCACGGGGCTGTGGGCTCGGCCAAGGCACGGGGCAGATCTGGGATCAAACCCTCTACCACTTACCAGCAGGGTTTCTGGGTCAGGATACGTAACCTCCTGAGCCTCAGTCTCCTCCCGTGGAAGATGGGGCGACGGACACAGAGAAAGTGTTAGTGCATGCGTGGTCCCACTGGAGCTGGTAAGGTCAGGCTGGGGCTCTGAGCCTGGCCAGGGAAGCCCCTCTCCAACACGCCCTGCTTCCCTGGGAGCCTTTCCTCTGCTCGTCCTTGGCCCTTTCGTGTCACATATGTTCTCCATGGGCAGGATTAGCTGCGTTAAGCCTGACTGTCACCAGCCCTGATTAGGACTTGTCATCAAATAAAGGGAAGGTACGAACAGGAGCCAGCTGGCCCTGAGACAGCATGGTGTGCTAGGAGAGATGACGCTTTGGATTCAAACGCATTGAGGCTGGAATCCCAGCCCCACCATCCCCATCGGGGGGATTCCGGGCAAGCCGATGTCTCTGACTCCCCACGTTCTCACCTTCTGTACGGATCACAGAAGACCACAGAGGTGAAAGCGCCCACACAGCGAGTTAATCACAAGAGAGACAAGCACTGTCAGTTCATTTAAATCCCCAGAGTCCCTTGACTTGAAATCAGCCATGGCCTTGCTTTGAGCATCCCTGTAAAAAGGCCCCTTGTCCTACTTAGCTGTCTTCTGAATCCTTTTTTAAGCTTTAACCCCGAGGACAGTTAAGTGACCCAGTGGTTCTCAACCTTTTTGAGGCTTCCAACACAACTGTGAGATGTGAAACACTGCCCCCAGTCCGAGCGAAGCTCACCGTGTGGAGTCACTGATGCGGACATCAAGAACCTCTCGGGGCGTGGAGGTTAGGGCTGGTGGAGTTAGAGAAGAGAAAGCTCCCCACCGTCTCTAAGTATCTTCAGTTCTACCCTAAGCCCCTCTTTGTATGAAATCAGCCAGACCTTAGCAGACCACCCAGAATGCCTGTGGACAGACCGGTCAGAGAGAGCAACGGGACGGGAAGCCGGGCGAAGGGATACGGAACGGGGTGTCAGATACATCCTTGCCATTGTTGTCTCAGAGTTGCAGCCAAGGCCCCAGAGCTGAGGGCCAAGAGCATTTATTACATATGTACGCACACATTTCAAAAAAGAGGGGCTGCATCGTCTATTCAGGACCAGAAAAGGAAGTGTCCCCTCTGCCCCGCCCCTGTTCCACGTTGTAGCCCCTCACCACCTCCACCTGTACAGGGAGCAACTGAAGACTGAGACAAGTTTGCCCTGCGTGGATTTCTTCGAATATTTACACAGAAGTGTTGAGCACAGCCCCCTACTCTCCTCCTGTAGGAGAGGAAAACCTGGGGCTCTCTCCCAAGCCAAACAAGGAGGACTACCATTTAGAGAGCTTTATCTGAGACCCCAAGTTCAGGTTATAAGGACTGGTGCCAGATTCTCCCCCAAAACCTAGCTGGGGTGTCTAGGAGGGCAGAGTGGACAGAGTGGGCTGGAAGGGGAACAGCCCGTATTTCTACAGCAAGCAGGGCCAGAAGATGCGGGCTTTTTCCCATCAACTATATACAGGTGTACAATGTGTATACAGGTTGCCTAGAAAGGACCTCATCGAAGGCTGCTTGCCGGGTTAGGCGATGATGTGTGGCGGGTACCTGTGGAGTACAGGAGCTAGGAGGAGGGTCATAAGGGGATGTGCAGCAGGCGACCCCCAAGTGAGGACGAAGTCCTCCAAAGGACCAGCCCTGAGAGAGGAGACATCTGCCGACCTGAGGGCAGCAACACCAGATCACCAAGGGCACCGCGCCCATGGAAAACCTTTGCCCCCTACGTCTCCCTGGCTCCACCCAGGAGCCTCTAACAATGGCAGAGGGAGGGGTTGGGAAGAGAGCTGGGCATGTGGTGTGAAGAAACCAGCCACGCCCCCTCTTCCTGCGACAGGTGTCTGAGGCCCTTCCCAGTCCACGGAGAGGAGAGACTCTGCGGGAGGAAAGGTATTACCAATCAATGAGAGACTGAAATTCTTCAAGCTGACTAGACTTCCTTTATAACGTAGCATATCTATATACAAAATCTTTTCAAGCAGGGTGTCTATCCAGAAAAATAGGGTATGAAATCAGTCGCGAAGAGAATCAAAGAGTTGGTTTACGACATGCTTGAGGATCTAGGCCAGGGCTGTCCAACGGAATTTTCTACAATGATGGAAATGTTCTCTTTCTGCACTAGCCAACGCACAGGTACATGGATCTGTGCTGTTCAGCAGGCACATGGGGAGCTGGTGGTGCAGGTCTAGGCGGTGAAGTTACTCACGTCGTAGATTCATACCAAAAACTACTGAAGGAAAGCCAGAGCTAAAGCTTCTAAAAGAACGGCCATTGGACCAATGAAACCATCCCCTCCCACACATACACACAACTTTTCTGGGCTTTTTGATACTTGAAAACGACACTGCTCATTAACCTGCACCCAACCAGAAAACTGCCCAAGAGGTCCTCCCGCCACAAGGCAGGGGCATCTAAAAAATGGGTGTGAACATGCTGGAAGGAAGAGAACAGGTATTTTCTAGCTACATCCTTAGTGGATCCAGTTTGTCCTCCAAACCAAGGAACACACGCATCACGACGAGGGAGTCCCCGCTCCTTAGTTACACAACCTTGGCCAAATCATCCCCATACCTGTTTCCTCACTGGGAAAATGGGAATAATATGACCCGCCCTGTCTACCTCAAATGAGCCACTGCCTGTCATGAACTCGCACCTACAACCCTGAATCGTAGTAACATGTTCTGGCACTGTTTACTCGTTTAAAAAAGAAAACCAGATGGGCGTGGTTTTGTTAAAAACAAAAACAAAAACAAACAACAGCTCCATAAATGTGTTACACCTCAGCCCAAGCCACATATTTGCGATGCAGTCGGGAGCCCTTCTGCGTAACGACTCATCCCAGGCTGCCCTTCCCTGACTTAGAGGAGGGAAGATTCTGGGTCATTCCAAGACGCCTGGTCAACTCTACTCCCAGATACTTCTACAGCTCGTTCCCTCCCCTCTTTCAGGTGTCTGCCCAAAGCTGTCCCTTCTCCATAACGCCCTCCCAGCCTGTACGGAAGAACCTTATTTTTCTCCACAGCACTGACTATCGCACAGACTGCATCTTCATTCCTTGAAATCTCCCTCTCCACCCACTAGAACAGAGGCTCCGTGAGATCAGGCAGTTGATTTTGTCACTCCTTTATTCCCCGGCATCTAGCAGAGTGTCTTCTATACAGAAAAAGCTTAATTTAGCGAATTGACGAACGATGTCACATCATCTTGACAACCTATGAAATCTCAAGATAGCTGGAAATAGTGTGAATTAACATATTCAAAAATGTCCAAAGTCACTTCGGAAGGTTTTAGAAGGTATTCTATGAAGGCTTTACAAAAATCAGCCGTGCTTTTGAATTTCCGCGTGATGCCCCCCAAATTTACTCTCCTAGGATCGACACGAGGTATGGCAGCAAAATGTTTGCCAGTGCCTCTTGGTGTAAAAATGCAACTCAAATTATATTTAGATGTTCAAATACTTCTTTTCTTCATTGAGCTGGGTCCTCGTGAAGTTAAATACATAGGGGTACCCAATAAAATTCATTCTGGAATAAAATCTTAGTTATTAAATGGGCTCTGCTCTGAATGGAATAGAATAAATTCCCCCAGAGGGGAAATTATTCTTTGGGCTGTAATAACAGCAGCCAGAGCAATATATTACCCCAGAGGCCAGATGAAACTCTGCCAAGGGCTGGAAGTTTCCCACCCATGCTCAGTAGGCTCTGTTTTAGGATACCCCACCCTGCTCACACATACCTATCTAATTGGTAGTCCATAGCTGTGCCCACACCGCTTCAAAACACCAACGATCTAGCCCAAATCCTTGTTCCTCCTGACCCAATTCAAAATTAACGTCTGGGGAATGGGACAGCATGTGTATGTCTGTGTGTGTGCAACTCGTGTGTTATTTCACTTTGATAGTTTGCTTTGGCAGACTGCTCCACGCTTGCAACATTTTGACAGATTGAAGGCTACCAGGGCCTTTGGCAAACAAATCATACACTCCCCTCCAAGCGGCGGGGGAAGCCACGTTCCTACCAAGACTTTCTGATACACCTTGCAGTAGAAACAACCCAACCTTGCACACCAAAGCACACAGGGGGGGAAAAAATGCCATCTACCCAGTGTCGTTGTAGATTTTAAACACTCCATCATTTCATTTCCTCCTGTAGAAAATAATACTCATTGAAATTCAGTACAAGATTTACATCATGGAACCAGGGCTCTGCTCTGGGCTTCTGGATTATCCTTGGCCAACCGCTCCCCACCCTCCACATCAACCATCCTCAACTCCAGGGAGGATGGATCATGTCACAACCACTGTGTTCCTAGGATTACCTCAATGAACTCAACACCACTTGAGCATATCAAGTAACAAAACAAGGAAAACAGGGGTGGGGGGAAACCCACCTTACTTCTTTTCTTCTTCAGTTAATACAACCCAAGAGATATTTGGGGAGCAGTTGGGAAACTAATAAAATTATACTGACCTTAGCAAAAGAGAGCCAAAATCTTAGCACTGAAGTGAAATCTCTACCTACTGCTCTCTGGAGCTGAAAAAGTTTTGCTAAGCATGCATTTCACCAGCTTAACCCTCCGCCTTTCTCTGACAGCAGTTAAGAGTAAAGGCAGCAAGAGAGGGAGACAGGTGACAAATGACATTCGACCATGAAGACTCGATGGCTATCCATGATCTCAACGCTTACGAGTATTATTTCATTGAATCTCCACAACCATCCCGCCAGACGCTTTCGTTATATTCACTCTGCAGGTGAGGAAATTGAGGCACAGAGAGGCGAAGTCATTTATCGAAGGGCACACACACCTAAGTGGCAAAGGCTGATTCCAAAGCCAGCAGTCAGACCCTTGGCCTGGACCCTTAACCACCATGCTCTGGGGCCTCATTAACACAACACACCTTTAAACCAAGCATTTGCATTTCATCACATCAATTTTCTTCCCCGTTCTTACGAGGCTGTGGCTTCACACATCTGTTTCACTTTCTGTCGTGCTTGCAAAAATAATCAGAAAGTAAGTACATGTGATAAAACCTGGTTTATCCAGCCTCACAAGAGAACATTCTAAGGTTTAAAATAATGGAAGCCGACCATTTCAATCCCAAACTTACAAAAATGCACTCTATTTATTTTCCTGATTTCTTATACGGAGTATACTGAGCGTAAGTAACCTTTTTTAGATGGCTGGCTCAGAATCGCCAGCATGATTATCAAGCCATCTGTGGAGCACAAGGTGGTGGCCTTGGAGCTGAGGAGGTTGCAAGGCCCAGACGCTTGGGATTCTCTGAACCCCCGGCCTGCCCTTCGCTGTCTCCTACCGGCCATCAGGCATCGCTTGCTGTGCCGTGGACAAGCCTGTGCCCTCTCAACTCGGCTTCCTTTAGGTAGGCCTCGGCCTCAGAACCAAGCTGAACCCAAAGTAAGACCGACAGGCTCGGCGCAAGGGCCTGCCTACCTTTCGTGGGGTGAATGTTTCCAATTTAGAGCATGGATTTACAGACACCTATTGTATGTATATTGGTTTTTATTGCTGATTTCCAGGTTCTCAACTCTTGCGGCCATTTGTGTTCTCTGGACCAGGGCCTCTGGCAAAGTGAGGTGTCTGTCACGGCACAGCTCTTTAAGACCCATCATCCGTTGGTAACTTCCCCTCCTCGATGGCAGATTTCTCAAGGAAATGGTTTCTGATCCATCTTTGCAGCTAGTAGACAATCAGCAGAGCTCTGGTCCCACCTCAGGACCAATGAATAGCGAGTGAATGAAAGAATTGGGAGGATGGAATGAAGTGAGAGAGGAAGAAGAACCAGAAGGAGGGAAGAATGATGGCTCACAAAAGAGGTGCAAAGAGCTCCTGTCATAACATTCCAGCAATGAAGTGTTTTCTAAGTGCATCTCAGAATTCTCTGTTGGGAAAATAAAAGAACAGGAAAAAGGAAGACAATCCTAAATTAGGAAGATTTCCACAAGTGGGCAGTTACGGGTTCCAGTCCCCGGCAGGGGTGGGGGTCAATGTTAACCTGAAGCCTATAAATCCACTTGGGTCCATAAGGAATGGGTAGCTGGCAGCCCAGTGATCGCACCTTGACTCCACTGGATGCTTTTGGGTACAGAATGTTCTAGTAAATCCCACAGTCAAGTACTGAGTGATGAGGACATGCTCCAGGTGCAGGGCCGTGCCAGGCATAAAGAAAAATCAATACTGTCTGAATGCTTGCCATCATTTTATAGGTAGGGGTTTGCCAGGGCAGTCCTCCAAAAAACGATTTTATTTCCTCTTAGCCTCGCTGCCTACCATTCAGATGGCTCTCCTACCAGGCTTCCCCTAAAAGATTCCAGCAGGCTCTTCCCCGGCATACTTGTACTGTTCTGCTCCCACCAGAGGAGTTGTCTTCATACAGGGTCAACCGTGTTCCCAAACCTGTGTGTGCCCGTTGCTTTGGAATCACATGAAAATATCCGAATAGTACACAAACCCATGACATAGAGCGCAAAAAGAAGGAGTCGTTGTTAGTTGTTTCTACGAAAATGAAGCTGAAGGCTTTGGAAAGACTCAGTAAAGGCAAGTAGCCAAGAAAAAAAAAAACTGTTGGCAAATTAGGTGTGGATGAGACAACTGTAAATGATTAGGGGCAAAAATAATAAAATCTAGAATCATCTGAACTCAGATTGCTTTGCAAATGTCTTTAAATTCTCACTCCACGTTAAAGTAACCCAAATGGAAACCTTAGATAATGTTTATGGGTGTGGTTTGTGCAAGAAGGACAATCAGGGGTTCATGCTCAAAGAAAAGTCCTTGGCCCCGTATCAAAAAATAGTGAGTGAATGTACATGTGTTTTAAGTTAAAAATAAACTGTTAAAGGTGTGTGTGTATCATTTGTATGATTTGCTGCTTTAACCTGCTTTTGTAATTAACTAACAATCCTCATCAGGAAAGAAAAACTTTCTACTTTCTTTCTTTTACCCAAAAGATCATTATCAACTCATTCATTCA
This sequence comes from Neofelis nebulosa, assembly GCF_028018385.1. Classification (NCBI taxonomy): domain Eukaryota; kingdom Metazoa; phylum Chordata; class Mammalia; order Carnivora; family Felidae; genus Neofelis; species Neofelis nebulosa. The sequence goes on from NC_080788.1 coordinate 35,235,834, forward strand.
ATATTCAACAAATGTTCATTAAGTATTAACTGGGTAGTGGTTTAGATGTGGGCTACACAAAGTCTGTCCTGCTCTATTAACATGATGTGTTTTTTTTTAACTTTTTTAATGTTTATTTATTTTTGAGAGAGAGAGCGAGCATGAGTTGGGTAGGGGGCAGAGAGAGAGGGAGACACAGAATCGGAAGCAGGCTCCAGGCTCCGAGCTGGCAGCACAGAGCCCAACACTGGGCTCGAACTCACGAGCTGTGAGATCATGACCCGAGCCAAAGTCGGACGCTTAACCGACTGAGCCACCCAGGTGCCCCAAACACAATTAAGTTTAACACTAATAATCCAAACCTGACCCCTCCTCCGCTCTTTCCTCCCTCCTTCCTCTACCCTCCTCCTCCCCCTCCCCCTCCTTTCCCCCTTTCTCCTTCCCTTATTTTCTCCTCCTCCACCGCATTTCTTAGTCACTGGCACAGGGACACTGATTGAGCCCATGATCCTTCCCAATGACCACATAGTCCTCCACCCCTGAGGGGAGTCTCCGTTTTCACTGATGGATCATATCTCAAATATCACTATTTTGGTCATTCTCTTTCTTACACACACAGACACATCTTCTCAACACGCTTCTTTTTTCCTTTCTGTATTCGGGATCTTTTTCAGTTGCCCCAAGAACAGCCACCTCTCTCTTTCTCATTTCCTCAGTCCCTTCTGGCTGTATTTCTGAGCGAAGCAGCTGACAGGCATTACAGTAATATTACTGTACTGAAGTGTGTATGAAGGCAAAGAAAAGCCTTACGTTTCAGAAGACTAAAACCAGACACTTGACCTAGGGCCACCAACCTGTAAACCCCTTAAAATGATCCAGAACTCCACTTCACAAGACCTATAAAAATCACCATCTACCTCTGTAATCTAATTACATCTGTATTTCTTCAAACCCTACTCTTCAAAAATGAGGATCACCTAGTCAGCTTTATTTTCTGCCAATTTAACCACTTGTCTGGCATTTTCAACCATTGTGTTTTCCTTTCAAACATAAACACTGTCAACTATACTGAGGCATAGTACGAGGTACAAAATGAGCCCCCGACCATGCAGACCGGCTCTAAATAGATTTTGTTGGCTGGCCATGATACGTAGCCATCACCACCTGTTAAACTAATTCTAGCAGAAAACTGGGTTTGCTTCCGCTCAATCACTGAACAAACACATAGGCTGTAACTGTCATTTAAAAAAAAAAAAAAGTGTACCATTTGGAGCAAGACTTTAAGAAATATATACACTTTGGTATCACTTAGTGTCTTTTCCTCTGTTAACCTGTAACAGGACAAAGACTTCCTAATGTAGCCTTGACTAATCCTTTGGTCCAAATGGATTTTTCCCTTGCCCTGAACGTTGGGTGGCCTCCAGGCTTGTCCAACGTTCAAAGACAACTCGCTAACCAGCTCCATCAAGAGTTAAAACTTTCGTGTTTTTTCTGCTGTGGGGTTTAACAGCGATTCTTTTTATTACTGCAGACATTGAGCAGGGCAGAGATACTCTTGCTATGCTAATACTCCAGGCTTTTTGGTCTTTTTCAATGAGGGGGAAGCTGGCTTTCTGCTTCTCTGTGGCTTGGCAAAAACTGGGGAGGGATTTTTAAACTAAATCTCTGCGTATCAGAATTGTGAATCCCTTCAATGTTTTTTCCTCTCAGGGATTTTCTTGGCAGCTGACTTCTAATCTGGACCTGTTGCCCTATGGGTAGAGAAATCTTCCAGCTTTTCCAATTGATCTTTATGCATTTGGTTGCCTTTATTAATATATTTTTTTAAAAACCTTAAAATTTGGGTGTGTGTGTGTGTGTGTGTGTGTGTGATCTACTAATGTTATCAAAGACTTCTGGCTCTTAAAGTAAACATAGCCCTTTCCCCAGAACATTTTCTAAAGCATTAAAACAAAAGTCATTCTAGTTTTTTTTCAGATTAAAATAGATTTATAAGGCCCTTGAAACAGAATGCAAAACGGTTTATGAGTTTTAATGCAAAACCTGGCTTATGAAGAAGGAGACTTCATGGAATCTGCAGCTGAGCTCTTGCAAAGAATCACCCATCCTCAGAGCCCACATTTTCTCTCCCCAACTCCATTCAGCAGAACTCTTGAAGAAACGTCCTGCTCAGTAGGCCTGTTTAAACAGCCACTTCAGGGGCGCCTGGTTGCCTCAGTGGGTTAAGCTTTCGACTTCAGCTCAGGTCATGATCTCACGGTTCGTGAGTTGGAGCCCCACATTGGGCTCTGTACTAACAGCTCAGAGCCTGGAGCCTGCCTCAGACTCTGTCTCCCACACTTTCTGCCCCTACCCTGCTCACACTCTGTCTGTCTCTCTCTCTCTCTCTCTAGAGAATAAAATAAACATTAAAAAAAAACTTATAAATAAATAAAATTAAATTAAATTAAAATAAAATAAAATAAAATAAAATAAAATAAAATAAAACAACCCTTTCAGAAGGACCCTAATCCTGGAGACCTGTCAGGACTTCCAGAGTTCAATCCCAAGGGTAGCAAGGCCACATCTAGCTTTCAGCTACTCCCACCTTGCTCATTTCCAACCATGGGCAATTTCTCTGAAATAACGCCCAGCCTGGAGGTGAGCCTCCCCTCGAAGGGAGATGGCTTCCAACCACCAATCAGATTAGGAGAGGTCAACTATTTTCACAGAGGCATCAATGAAAATTCCAAAATCCCATCAAGGAAAAAACTTGGGAAGTTCTCCCAAGCAATGGCCTTCCTCGGGCAGCCTGGGTGGCCACATTTTTGAGGGTCCTCAGGATTTGTAGAGGCCTTTCTGCTGCTGGCCAGGCTCCCACTTGGGTACCACATGGCGAACCCACCTTTGGTCATCCTTTGCTGCCCTTTTCAATCCAGTTCAATATGCAACTGTGGCTTCCACTTCTCTGTCCCCCATTGGGGTCCTGGTGCTCAAATATGCTGTGGTTCTGAAGTGACCCAGTGGCCCAAGTGCACTTCTCACTCCCTTGTGGTTGTACAGCATTATTTTGGAGTTTTCACAAACACGATGCATAGCTCAGGTCTTGAAATATCTTTTAAATCTATTTTTTAAACTATGGTTTAAAAATGCAAACCTGCTAATTTAGGTTAGTTATCAAATACTATCCCTGAGCAGATGTGGGCTGCCCTGTTAACAGTTGGATTTTGCAGAGACCTCAGAATGGAGCTTTTCCTGACTTCGGTCTGACTGTGACACGCTTGTGAATGACATTAATGAAGAAGGCTGTAGCTCTGCACGGGTCTTTGGACTTCAGGCCTGCACATGTCTGTTCATGTAAAATTATACAAGCAACTACAGACTAGGGCGTGCGCACGCGCACGCGCACACACACGCGCACACACACACACACACACTCCACTCCACTCAATTAAATGCCAGGCATTGGCCTAAGAGCATCTGCCTAGCAAATGCTCTAGCCCTGGTTGGGCAATCACATGTGGCACCACCATAATAACATATTATAAGCCATTTTGCTTTTTATTGTAAGTTCTGAGCATTCAGGGCTAATGTATAGTTACAAGAGAAAAAAAAGTTCAGGATATCCTTAGTGATTCAACTTTTAAATAAAAAATTCTTCCTTCCCCGCTTTCTAGATTCTGAGTCTACTTATTTAAAGAGCATCTTGAGATTGCAAGATGAACTTCCTTCAGGAACTGCAATTGCTTACCTTGTGGATCAAGATTTTCTTAATTTTTTTTAATGCTTATTTAGTTTTCAGAGAGAGAAAGAGAGACAGAGCGTGAGCAGGGGAGGGGCAGAGAGAGAGGGAGGCACAGAATCTGAAGCAGGCTCCAGGTCTGAGCTGTCAGCACAGAGCCTGACACAGGGCTCAGACTCACGGACCTCGAGATCATGACCTGAGCCAAAGTTGGACGCTTAACCGACTGAGCCACCCAGGCACCCCAAGATTTTTTTTTTAATGTTTTAATGTTTATTTATCTTTGAGTGAGAGAGACAGAGTGCGAGTGGGAGAGGGGCAGAGAGAGAGAGAGAGAGGGAGACACAGACTCCAAAGCAGGCTCCAGGCTCTGAGCTGTCAGCACAGAGCCTGACACGGGGCTTGAACTCACAGACCTTGCGATCATGACCTGAGCTCAAGTCAGACACTTAACCGACTGAGCCACCCAGGTGCCCCAAGGCGCTCCAAGATTTTCTTAATGCTACACAGCTAAAGCAAGTGCAAAATAAGCTAGATGCTAAGGCTGATGTACAAGTCATCATCCATAAATCCCGATTCCAAATTTTGGTGTTTATCAACACAGACTCACTGATCTCATAATATGTAAATATTACAAATCCAAACCGAGGAGACAAATTTAGCTTAATCAAACACTACCGTTAACCATTTTGCATATTGTGTTTTTACAGAGCATTTGGACCGAAGAAGTTTTCAAAGGGTCTATCGGGATCAAATAAAACACGCAGGTGAAGGTCACAGATGTTTTGAGCGGAAGGAACCAGCGATGTCCCCTTTTAAGTACACTGGATCAATTAAGTCCAAGCCAGAGGATAAAACTGGCGTAAGTTCTTCAGGTAATTCCATTGGGCAGCCAGGCTAAATATCCACGCATCCAGGAACGTCTGTATTTAAAAATAAGAATCTGAACCCCAGAGGTCTCCCACGAACTAGCAGAACACCGGGTTGAACCCAAGTCACTTGGATCTCAGTCCGAGCACCTCTTCCCACAGCACACTACTCGCTAGGCCTCGAGGGCTCTTGTGGATAGCGGACTTATTATACACATGCACGTAGTATATCAACAATACCACTGATGTGCAGACCCTCAAGGCTAGTTACTATAGAGACTGTAGAGTAAATGCAAATATCGAATTTCCTGTTTTCCTGTTGTCTTTTGAAAAGGTTCTCCACTTACCTGAGGGACCGCATGAAATGAGAAACCATGATGCTGGGCGTCCCGGAAGAAGCAAGGGCTCCTCTGAGATGTTACCAGTTTTCCGCAGATGGGAGTGATGTTCAATTCCTACGGGAGGAACGACAATACTATTTTTAGCATCATTTGCTTAAGAAGATCCTGGAGTCTAAGGGGGCCGATGAAACCGGAAGCGAGCAAATGGAAGCCATTAAAATAAAAACGCCACTGTCCAGTTATGGTTACGTTTCCCAATTGAAATCCGAGTATACACGAACATGAGGTAACAGATTTATGGGACATTCAGCACAGGCATTGATCCATAAAAGATGTTCAATAAATTACTATTAGTATGATTATCTCAGACTGGCTAATATCAGAGTCGGCATTAGGCAACCCTGCGTTGGAAATCTAGCTCCATCTATTAAAGGCTACATGACCACAGGAAAGTCACTTCGCCTCTGTGTGTTTTGGTTCCGCCAACTGTACATTTAGGGGTAAAAATACCGCCTAACAGGGGACGCCTGGGTGGTTCAGTCGGTTAAGCGTCCGACTTGAGCTCAGGTCATGATCACGAGGTCTGTGAGTTCCAGCCCCGTGTCAGGCTCTGTGCTGACAGCTCAGATCCTGGAGCCTGCTTTGGAGTCTGTGTCTCCCTCTCTCTCTCTCTCTCTCTGCCCCTCTCCCACTCGCACTCTGTCTCTCTCACTCAAAGATAAATAAACATTAAAACATTAAAAAAAAAAATCTTGGGGCGCCTGGGTGGTTCAGTCGGTTAAGCGTCCAACTCTTAGTTTCGGCTCAGGTCGTGATCTCACAGTTCGTGGAATCGAGCCCCGCATCGGGCTCTGTGCTGACAGCATGGGGGATTGATTCTCTCTTTCCCTCTTTCTCTGCCCCTCCCCTACTCATTCTCTCTCTCTCTCTCAAAATAAATAAATGCACTTAAAAAAAAAAAAGAAAAAACATACTGCTTAATAATAAAAAGAAATGATGTACTGATACATGCTACATCGTCATGAACCTTGAAAACATTATCCTGAGTTAAAGAAGCCAGCCACAGGAGGCTACATATTGCACGATTCCATTTACAGGAAATGTTGGGGGTAAGCAAATCTATAGAGACAAAAAATACATGAGCGGCTGCCAGGGTCAGAAAGGTTGGGAGGGGATAAGGGGAGGTGCAAGATTTCCTCCTGGGGTGACAAAAGTGGTCTCAAATTACACTGTGCTGATGGCTGCCTGCCCAACCCGTGAATGTATTAAAAATCATTTAATTGGAGTGTTAAATCGGTGAGGTGTATGCTATGTGAATTACATCTCAATGAAACTGTTTAAAAAAATACTACCTAAGGGATTGACACAGGTGGTGGGGATTAAGTGGCGGACATGTGCACCGGGCTTGGCCCGTGCCTGGCACCCGAGCGACACTCATCACCAAGTATCTCTGCTGGCATTGGTGCAGGAAGAGGTCAAGCGACACCTGCAATGTGTCATCCCAGGAAAAAGAGGAGGGTAGAACCCCCCACCCTCAAAAGCACCTCTCCTCGGAAGCCCTTGCTACACAGAATGTCTTAACACTGTCAAATGAACCAACAGTTTCAAAGGTAAACTATAAACAGCATCAGAAAGCCTGGGATGGGAGGTTTGGTTGGGATATAATGGAACTTGGGAAGAAAAACCACGGCCCAGTCTCCCCTCTTCCTGTACCTCCTTCTCAGGGAAAGGCAACAGATGAAGTGAGGTTTCAAGCCATGCCCAGGGGTCCGCTCTAATAAAGCCAGTTTTCCAAAATCATCGGTTTCTCCTTCCGATTTCTTTCTTAACCGGAAAAGGGGTGGAAGTGGGGATGGCGAGATAAATTATAAGGACTTAAGAAAAGACAGTGATGCGAATCAGAGCCTTCCACTTGCAGGGGAAAATAATCAAGATTTTAAAAGTTACCACCAGCCCTTTCTGGGGGCTATTAAGGAAGTAAAGCCTCTTAACTGTAATCACCCCTAATTAGCCATCAGCAACTCATGAAATTACTCATGGCATTGAAGACCCTGAAATTCTTGGGTCTCGGCCAGAAGTTACACTGAGATTCACCAGGAAGAAGGCCAACAAGCGTAAATTGGAACAGTTAAAACTCCTCTGAATCCAAGGCATTGTCTTCTTGGCCGGGCAGTGGGTCTGTGTGAAGACAGAGAGTAGGACGAAATCTCTGCCAAGCTCCTAATAATGATCAACTAATCAATAATTATTTACTTATCATGAGACTCAAGAAAAGGATGAGTCAGTGGTCTCCCTTTACAATCTAGCTTAGGTGGATAAGATTCAGGGACTTGGAACTGTCAGAGGAAAGGATAGCGTTGTCTAGAACAACAGGTGAATAGTGTTATACAGAGACGCTGGGCACAAACCAAGCTAGATCAAGAGAAAAATCGCTGTAGAGGGCTGATCAGACATCAGCAAGGAAGATGGGACTTACGGTCAGCCCGTAGTCTACGCGGGTTACAAATGAGCAATCTAGAGTAGCCGGTAAAAAGTGCACATGCTGTAGCCTCAATGACCTAGGTCTGAGACCCGGGGCCTCATTTATTAAGCAGGTGACTTTCGGCATTAACACTTCTGCCTTTCAATTTCCTCGGCTGTCGGGGGGGGGGGGGGGGGGGGGTGGGGATACCTCTTGGAACTACCTGTAGGGTTGCTGGGAGTATTAAATATTTATCAAGATGGCGTGAACTGGGTGATAGACACACACATTCGTGCACGTACATGGCACTGTAGGCACGGTCCTCAAGGAACTTAGAGTCTAGGTGTAGAGGACTATACACTTTAAACAAACTGAAACATAAGTATAAAAATAAAATTGTTATAGGGGGCGCCTGGGTGGCTCAGTCGGTTGAGGGTCATGATCTCGCGGTTCACGAGTTCAAGCCCCACGTGGGGCTCCGTGCTGACAGCTCAGAGCCTGGAGCCTGTTTCGGATTCTGTGTCTCCCTCTCTCTCTGCCCCTCCCCTGCTCATGCTCGGTCCCCCCCCCCCCTCAAAAATAAACAAACGTTAAAAAAATTGATGAAAATAAAATACAATTCTTACAAGCACCATGAAAGAAAGTCCGAGGTGCCTCAGGAAGTATACCGGGCAGTGGTCTGAGAAGGTCCCTCTGAGGAACTGAGCTTTATGCTGGGGCTTGAAGCAGGCGACAGCCAGGCGTGGACGTCGCAGGAAATGGGAATCACGTGTATACAGGCGTGGGAGGAACCGGAAGGAAGAAGGAAGCAGTGTGGGAGCAATGCAGCAATGGGAGGAGAACATGGGGAGACCCGCCCCCCTGTGAGGAGGTAAAAATCCCCTGAATACGGCAAATGAATGGCTGTGGCACAAGGGAAAGAGAAGAGTCACCCATGACTCCCTTCGGATTTCTGGTGGATGGAAGCAGCAAAACCAGGTACCAGGGAGCTTTTCTGGTTTTTTCAGGAAAGGAAGGGCGATGTTGAGGAAAGAAAGTCTGCTGCAAAGCAGTGGTTTCCAGAACTGACAAGAAGCCAACCAGAAAAACATCTTAAATATCCAAACAATTTGAAAACAGATTGACAGCCCCTGCTGAGAACCATGGACCCCATCCTCTGGGCATATCTTGCCTTCAGGTATTTGCTGATAATAGAACGAAGCCGTCATGATTAGCCTCTCTCCTTTTTTTTTTTTTTTAATGTTTATTTAATTTTTTTTGACACAGAGAGAGATGATTAGCCTCTCTCTCTTTTTTTTTTTTTTTAACGTTTATTTAATTTTTTTTGACACAGAGAGAGAAGGAGAGCACAAGCCGGGGAGAGGCAGAAAGAGAGGGAGACAGAGGATCCGAAGCAGGTTCTGCGCTGGGAGTGGAGAGCAGGACGCGGGGCTCGAACTCACGAACCATGAGATCATGACCTGAGCCGAAGTCGGTCGCTTAACCGACTGAGCCACTAGGCGCCCTACCTGTCATTTTAAAATAGGGCTTTTTTCCTCTTTGCCTCATCTTCTTAGAATTTATATCTTGGGTGTACATCTTATGTGGTCACATAAGTTTTTAACATTTTTAACATTAGTTAAAAAATGATAACCAAACACTATGTGGGAGCTGTACGTGTAGACATTTTTTACCGATGGAGTGTGTGCCATCCAAAAAAAAGTTTCGGAGGCCACTGGTCCAGAATGTTTTTTGACCAACTTCTTAATCAGATTTGACTCATCACTTTTATCTGATCATACGGTTGAGGAGCTTGTTCCAGAGGGACTCTGCCATTTCCTGGTGTTCACCTGTGCTTCCGTGATCACTACTGTGTTATGTCAGTTCTGCTTTTCAAACCGCGGGCCGCAACCCCTGTCTGTCAGGAAACAATTCTGTGGGTCATAACCTGCACTTTTTTAAGTGCAACAGAAAAGAACGAAGGAGAAAGGAAACACTCTGGCGTCTGTTGCACACAGTGTGGGCAGCCATGTCTCGCCGTGGCTCACAGAACAGTTTAAATGCCCTTTTGAAATGCACTGGGAGACCAGAAGGCACAGCAGAGTTCTAACTGGTCAGGGGGAGTAAAATCATGACAACGAGGCAGAGCCACATTGCCCAAGCCCCTGAGAAGCCGCACCGAATTTCGATGAGATGGCTGGGAAAGAGCCATCGTAGGGAGCAGGCAGAGACCTGATGAAAGCGAGGTTTCCCAAAAATTCATTTGGCGGCACTGTGCCGAGCCTGGGGAGCTGAGTAAGCATGCTATTTGTGGGTCTGATTCCGCTTTTTGAGGTTTGCGTCTGTGGATTTATAACTTTTCTTGACAGCGACCAAAAAATCCAACGATGTAGTTGCTGTTAGAACATAGGCTCCCTGGGGGAAGCCCAGGGCCCGACTCTCTCTCCTTTCCACAAAGATCCTGCAGGAAGGCTGAACGGTCACCTGATTTGGGTCAGGCTAGAGTCACAGTCCCCACGCACCAGGTGGAAGTGGCACAGGGTTCCGTGCCAGTATGGCGGAGACAGAAAGACAGTTCCAGGCTCAGTATGGCGGAGACAGAAAGAGGAGCCATGACAGATTTAACTCAGGATGGAAGGTGGCTCCCAACCCCAAAGATGACAGGGGCACTATTTTGCTACCCTTTACCAACAGGCCCACCTCTGAGCATGTTTCCTGCCCCTTCTCCTCATGGCCTGACCAGAACTCCTGGAAAAACCCACCTGAGTTCCATGGTCCCCAGAAGAAAAGGATCTGCTCAGCCTCCCATGCGTGGGTTCAGAAAGGCCCACCTTGAGGCCACATCGCCACGACAGGAGCCAGTTCCACCTCCCCATCTTCCCCCCACACTTAGGCTTCTCCCCCTCTGGAACCCCCATGATGTAAAGCGATCACCCAGACAAACAAAAGCCCTACTCCCTGGGGCGGTGGAAGGGACTCACCACACGAATGAGGACCAGACATTTCAGGAGGCAGTTCCAGACCCCAAATCAGCACCCAGGAACATGTGGTGGGGGCAAGTCACAGAAGCTGCCCTTCCTTTGCGAAAGCCACCCCCAGAACGTCCTGACAGAACAAGGGCCTCCACGCTGGGCCTATGCTCCGCCCAATCCCGTCTTCCCCAACATCACCAACACTTCTGCTCCACCGCCATTTCCGCCAACTTTCTTCTCCCAGAACAGTGGCCGACCCTTTGCGGCGCCCCCTACCTGACATGCAAATTGTCTGTGGACAAAAGTACCGGGCTGTAGGCTCCCAACATCGGTGTCCAACCCCCATCTGTCTTCCATTAACAGTAAAGCAGAAGAAGAGTCAGGAACTGACTTTCACTAAGCACCTGATACGGGGCATGATATTTAATCATCACAGCAAAACTGAGGCCACACGGCAGGTAGAGGGTAGGCCAGGGACAAACACAGATCGCCAACACCAGAGTTGGCCCTCTTTTCACTGTTAGACTCACTGCCTCTCACCCAGCAGAGAATCATGCTTAGCTAGCCATTTAGTAATAAACACGTGAATGGATGGATGGATGAATGGATGGATGGATGGATGCTTTCCTAAAGGACTGAAGGTGCCTCGTGGATGTGCTAGGAGGTGAAACAGGTCAGGACGTGATTGTTCATTGTGCCATGAACATCACCTAGGGCAAAGTCAGCCAGGATGAGCCGTTTTCATACTCTATCATTTCTGATCATAATAGTCATGAGGCCAAGGATGCCAGCAAACATCTACTCAGTGGCTACCATGTGCCAGATGGCATTCGATATGCTTAACACACATGAACTCATTTTTAGCCTTACGACAACTTGCCATGGGGAAATGGAGGTACGGAGAGGTTAAGTCACTTTTCCAAGCCACCCGGTGAGTAGGTGGGGGAGTCAGGACTCAAAACCAGGCAGCCCGAGCCCAGATTTTATGCACTGAATTGTCATTTGACACTGTCTTCAGAAGAGAGGCACGTGAGTTCCACTTCTCAGAAAACAGAGCCCATGTCTGCTCTCTGCTATTGCTGATGTTCAGTAAGTGGCTACAGGCTGGCCTTGAACCAGAATGGAGGCGCTGACCCACCGCAGGCCTGTGCTGCCTCCACAGAGAGGCCCACCCTCCTAAACCCTCCGGGAGCCGTCATCACTTGCCTACCCCAGGCAGCAGGGTATTCAGGGCTGGGCCCTGAGGAGCCCCAGGCCAGGTCACATTTCCAGCCTCTTCCAACTGGGTGAAGCCAGCCAGAGGAACATCTCCCTCCCAGCCCTCTGTGCTCCATCCTGTCTCCTAGCCCCTTGCAGAACGTGTCCTTTTTCCTGTCATCGTCAAACTCGGCCACGTTATTCATTTCTTCCCATGAGTGACCTGAAAACCCACAGAATCTGATCTAGGAAAAAAAAATGTTTGAAGAGCCATTGAAACTCCCTGGATACTTCCAAGCAAACACATTACAGCAGGTTTGGTTACTCAATTAGGAAAACACCTACCTCTCCTTTCTTACCTGGAGAAATTGGTACTCGGCACAGATTAGTTAAGGATCTCGATACAAATTGCATCATTTTTCATGGTCATTACCATTGATGTGGTTTATATTTGTTTTCGATCCTAAAGAATGTTTCCCAGGTAACTAAGGAAAACGTTCAAGGTCAGAAATATCAGGAAGGCAAGATATTTGAAATAAATGGGCCATTTATTCCTGCTTCTGTATAAAGTCGGTTTTTCAACTTCAAATGGCCTCATACTACAGATCAAAGGCAGAAATGCATCTGGAGTAAGACCCTTTCTTTCCCCAAATGTTACTTAGTCATTTGATTTACAGCACTTGATAAACCTGGTTAAATGTCTTTACTTCTGTGTTAAGTCTCCAGCAGAGCTCCCATCTAGCAATTGTCACAGTGTATCAATGTAATTTGCATTTGTCTTTCAGCCCCCTTAGGTGGGACTACAGAAGAGTAAAGACTCTTCTCAAAGACTTGCTTTTTTTTTTTTTTTATGTTCCTGAAGCCTAGAACAGGGCCTGGGGCACAGTAGGTGCTCTGTGATGACAGAAAGGATTTACATTCAATCTCACTCAGAGGGCCTGTCTCCAAGCATGATCATACCATGTTTCCAAGGTACTGTTGCCCAGCCCAGCATTTAAACAGTCACTTTGCTTCCACAGTAAATGTTAACACTTTCTGAAATTAACACGATTGATGACATTCTCTGCCCCCACCCCCACCCCAAAGCCTCCAACATGCAAATAAGCAGCTGTGATGGGCTGCAGGCCACCCTACCAAGGGATCAAAAACACCGAGACACCACACCCATACAGCCTTCCTCCCCACCCTGAGCACTCCATCTCTCCCCAGCACCCCCTGCCAAGAGTAGTTTGTAATCCCTGGGTTGCCATTAATCAAAGGAAACAAGATCAAACTCCCACAGCGGGGCTCTGCAGGGAGCTCAAATCTGTGGGAACCACAGATTTGCTGCCCAGGCCCTCTCCAAGATGATGATCCAGCCCATTTCAAAGACCAATACATTCTCCAGCCCCCTTGGTCAAAACAGGTGGCCCTGGGACTAATGGCAGCTTTGGCTCAGGCTGAGCCAACCTCCTGGTCCACCTCCTTTCCTTCTGATACAAACTCAGGTCCTGCCACCTGCGGATGGCCTTTTGCCACTCCAGCAAGCACCTGCGTACATCTGTGTGCACACATGCACACACACACACATACACACACGTGTATCGGCAAAGGAGAGTGTCCCAGATGCACTAACACTAAAGGAACAGATCCACAGAGGGCAAGTACCACATTCATCTACAAAATGGGTCTAGGTAAGGGGCGCCTGGGTGGCGCAGTCGGTTAAGCGTCCGACTTCAGCCAGGTCACAATCTCGCGGTCCGTGAGTTCGAGCCCCGCGTCGGGCTCTGGGCTGATGGCTCGGAGCCTGGAGCCTGCTTCCGATTCTGTGTCTCCCTCTCTCTCTGCCCCTCCCCCGTTCATGCTCTGTCTCTCTCTGTCCCAAAAATAAATTAAAAACGTTGAAAAAAAAAAATCAAAATGGGTCTAGGTAAGACTTCAGGACTGGGAAGAACACAGCTAATGTGGTGTTCTTTCAGGAAAAAAGTTATCTATAAAATTAGACACGTGGGGCGCCTGGGTGGCTCAATTGGTTAAGGGTACAACTCTTGATTTCGGCTCAGGTCATGACCTCAGGGTCGTGGGATCAAGCTCCGCATCAGACTCCGCACTGAGCACGGAGCCTGCTTGGGATTCTCTGCCTCCCCCTGCCCTGTCCCCAGCTTGCACCCCTCCTCCCTCCCTCTCTTTCTCTCTCTCTCTCTCTCTCTCTCAAATTAAGAAAAAAATTATACATGTTTATATATGTTCTTAAGACAATCCTAGGAGGTAGGTGTTATTGATATCCCCATTTAAAAAAAATTTTTTTTTAACGTTATTTATTTTTGAGACAGAGAGAGACAGAGCATGAACGGGGGAGGGTCAGAGAGAGAGGGAGACACAGAATCTGAAACAGGCTCCAGGCTCTGAGCATTCAGCCCAGAGCCCGACGCGGGGCTTGAACTCACGGACCGCGAGATCATGACCTGAGCCGAAGTCGGACGCTTAACCGATGGAGCCACCCAGGCGCCCCGATATCCCCATTTTACAGAAAAGGAAACTGAGGCTGTAAGCACTGAAACAATATGTCTGCAGTCCCAGAGCTAGTAGGTAAGCAGCATGATCTGAACCCGAGCCACTTGACCACTGGAGTCATGGCTTGCCTTTGCACTACGTCGAACCATCTCTCAGGTCCCCCGGCACGCTACCTCAAACACACATTTCCAGGAGAGAGGCTCGCAGTCACATTTACCTGGTGCACACCATGCGGGCTGCGGCATGGGCCCCAGCCGGGGAAGCTGCTGTGCGTGAGGTTGTGCTCCGCCCGTTCACTCCACGGCGGCTTTGGCCTTGAGTCCAGGTTATTTCCTCAGTCCCCGCATGCGTTTGCCTGTCCAGAACACGTCCCGGCCCAGCATGCCTCGGTCACCATAAATCAGCCAGCCACACGCTCTGCCCTCGGTGCTTCTGAACACCAGGGGAAAGGATTTGCCTCTTTTTTGCTTGGCTCTTACGGCTTCTGCATTGACATTTGAACTATGTCATTATTTTTTTACGTGATAGAAATCTAGTCAATGATCTGTAGCAATCGCTGCCGGGCAGCGTGTGCCAAAAGGCTCCATATATCCTTACAGAAAGCGGTAGAAGCCTAGCAATTAGCCTGACTTCCTTTACACAATTCTGTGATGGGCCGGTATTAGGTAAAGCTGAAATCAGGTGCTGTGATTGAAAGATTATGATAATGTGAAACAGACAGCCATCTCATGAACTAGGAAATGTATTCAAGGCAACCAAGAGAAGTCGTTGGAGTCAAAGGTCACCCAGAGGTCAAGGGGGCAACCAAGGCAGTTGGGTTTAGCAGAATAAAACTGTTAACCATACCCTTTTTCTCTAGCGTCAATGGCCAGGCAAATCTGTTCTCTCCCTGTCACTTCTGTCCGCCTTGTCGACACTCCCTGTGACCCAAACCAGGACTAGAAAAATATCACCAGTAACCCAGGCCCCACTAATGAGCTGCGTACGCAGGGTAAGGACTCTTACCCTCTGACCTCTCTCATTATTATCTCATGCTCGGGTCTCCAAGGCTCCACATCTCAAGGCCTACCCCTCTCATTCAGACTATTTCCAGTTTCTGCCTGCCGATGACCCACCCAAGATGAATAACAAAAGGAGCCAGCCGCCAGCTCCACACCAGGTCCCCCTCCCACCGAGCCTTCCCATACTTGGGTGGTGATACCACCATCCTTCCCATGAATAAAAGCTCAAAGCTTACCTGGGCTTCCGTGACTTCCCCTCCCGCGTGGCCTAGGCCTGGCCTCGTGCCAACCTTCAAATTTTCGTTCGTATTATCCCTCAGATAAACTTCCTTTCCATTCCATCGTCTACCAGCCTCCCCTCGCTCATCAATGAAATCATTCCAGTTGGCGTTTCTGCCATGTCCCTGTGTACCTTTGTCAAAAATCGGATGGGCGTGTTTTTGGGTTCTCTATTCTGGGCCACTGACCTGTGTGCCTATCCCGCTACACGGACTGGATTCCTACAGCTATAGAGGTCTCGAAACCCGGCAGACCAATTCCTCCTACTTCATTTTTCCTTTTCGCCGATTATTTTCGGAGGTTTGACTATGACGTACCGTGGTACAGACTTCTTTGGGTTTATCCTGTTGGAAATTCACTAGTGCTTCCTGATTCTGTGGGTTCGTACCTTAGCCTAACCTCAGGAAGTTCTGGTTCCTTGAGCATTTTTCAGTCCTACCTTCTTTCTTCCGTCTTAAGATTTCAAAGACATTATTATAGTCCTATAGATCCCTGATGATCTCACCTTGTTTTTTTCCCTCCCCCAGTCTGTTTTCTCTCTGTTGTTCAGATCAGGTAGTTTTTATTGCTACATCTTCAAGTTCACGGATTCTGTCCTCTGTCATCTCTGTTCTGTGGTTCAGCCCATCCTCGTGAGATTTTATTTCAATTGTTATATTTTTAAATTTGAAGACTTTTCATTTGGAGGAGCCCAGATGGCTCCGTCAGTTAAGCATCCAACTCTTGGTTTGGGCTCAGGTCATGATCTCATGGTGTGTGAGTTCGAGCCCCACGTCAGGCTCTGCGCTGACAGTGTGGAGCCTGCTTGAGATTCTCTCTCTCCTTCTCTCTGCCCCCTTCCCCCTTCTCAATAAACAAACTTTTTTTTTTTTTAAGAAAACTTTCACTTGGTTCTTCTTTAGGTCTTCTATTTCTTCTCTGAAACTTTCTCTTTTCTTCTCATTTGTCTCAAGCACGTTCAGCACTGCTCGCTGAAGCATTTTATGATGGCTGTTTTAAAAGCTTTGTCAGATAAATCTCACATCTCCGTCATCTCGGTGTTGGCATCAGCTGTCTTTTTTCATTCAGCTGGAGGTCTTCCTGGTTCTTGATACAATGAGTAATGTCCAATCACATCCTGGATATTTTAGGCATCGTGTTATGAGGCTCTGGATCTTACTTAAACCTTCCATTTTTGCTGGCTGCCTTTGATATGGCTTCAGCAAGGGAAGGAGGACCCCACCTCATGATGGCCAGGGGTGAGAGGGAAACCCAAATTTGCCACTTGGCCTCCACTGACTTTGGAAGGGAAGGGGGAGCATCATAACTGCTGAGCTCTCCAGCAGGTCCCATAGATACTTCTCTGGCTGGGGAGGTTAGGGATGCCTCACTACCGTGCCTCATCTGGCCTCCATTTGCACCACTGGCAGGAAGGGAAAGGGGATGAATGGCCTCATTACTGCCAGGCGGTGGTAAGAGTCTGGACTCTCCACTAGGCCTCCTCTGACCACCCCAGTGGGGAGGGGGAAGGATGCCTTATTGATGCTGGGTGGGAGTGAAAGTCCAGGCTCCCCACATATCTCAACTGAGAAAAGAGCCCCCAGAAATGGTCTAGGTTGTCACCATTCACTTAGGAATGAAGAATTCATAACCCCAGAGAGTGTGGGAGAATGTGTTGCTGGAGGTTCTATGGCAAGTTCATGCAAAGTCAGGACTCAACACCCGTGCCCTTGGCTCCAAGATCACTTGTGCATAAACCAAAGAGCTCCTAAAGCACAGGAGGAACACCAGCCCCCAGCCAATGTAATAATGAAAAGTCTTCCTGGCCAAGGGATAGCGGCTGCCTCCTCTTACATCCTGCCAGACCCCAGGCCAGAAAGCACACGTGGTTATGCGCCATTATCCTCTAAACAACACAAACACACGTCTACTCAAGACAGGCCTTCCGTCCAACACACACAGCAAGAGCACACTCGCGAGCCAAGAGCTACAGCATCACGGTCACCTTCGGGGCTGGTGGTCTTCCATCTGGAGAGGACCCTGGCTTTCCTACCGTTGGAATCCTTGAAAGCAAGATACACCCAGGAGCTGCACGGCTCGGAGCAGCCAGCAGGCCAGGCGCCCCCCCTCCTGGCTGGAGAGCTGGGTCTGCACCCAGCTGGAGGCACCTTCCTTGGACCTGGGGCCTCTGGTCTGGCCCCGGCCGGGGATCTCAGCAGAGCACTGCTTATTCTTCTGCAAGGGAAAGCCGGTGACCCGGGAGGGGAAACTGCTTTCTAACAGCCTTTGTTTTTGTTTCCATTGAAAAAAGTTAGTGACTTTACTGCATGTGGAAAGAACCAAAGTAACAATTTCAAAGAGGCTCAGCATGTTTTGGAGCTGACCAAACACACAGAAAGTTTGGGTGGGGAGGAAAAGAAAAGGAAGCGAGGGAACAAAAGTTTATTCCACATTCACCATGTGCCAGACATACGCCTTGGTGCTCCTTCCATGCCTTCCCCTGGCTTCTACAGTAAAAATTGCAGCCAAAATCAAGTTCCAAAGCCCCTACCATAGGTCATCAGGCTGTTGAGAGTCAGGCAAAATTGCTAGACTCCACAACACCATACAATAATAAATAATTTCATGGTCCACAACTGGAATCATAAAACAGAATGATATAACAATATTAATAAAGTCATTTGATGCCTAAATTTTGAAAGAGTATGATTAAAATTTTTTAATTCAGAATAACTACTTCAAGAATTATAGGGGCACCTGGGTGGCTCAGTCAGTTAATCATCTGACTTTGGCTCGGGTCATGATCTCTTAGTCCATGAGTTCGAGCCCCACATGGGGCTCTGTGCTGACAGCTCAGCGCCTGGAGGCTGCTTTGGATTCTGTGTCTCCCTTTCTCTGCTCCTCCCCTGCTCGCGTTCTGTCTCTCTCTCGAAAATAAATAAACATTAAAAAATTAGAAAAAAAAAAAAAAGAATTACAAATTGTGTTGAAGTAATTGCTACGTTGGTATCACCCTAGATGGTAAACACCCACAGTCTTTTGATAGAATTTGTGAATTAAGCTCTACACTCTTATGAACACTCAAACTCCTAGGAGTGATTTTGTTAACTATTGGGATATTTTAACATTCACTTTTTATAATTTAAAACAATTTTCAAATACTATAGTCACCTAGGCCAGGGGTCAACAAACTGACCAGTAGGCCAAACCTGCTCACTGCCTGCTTTGTCATATTTTTAAATAAATTTTTAAAAAAGAAAAAAATTAGGGGCGCCTGGGTGGCTCCGTCAGTTTAGTGTCCGACTTCGGCTCAGGTCATGGTCTCGCGGTCCGTGAGTTCGAGCCCCGCGTCGGGCTCTGTGCTGACGGCTCAGAGCCTGGAGCCTGTTTCCGATTCTGTGTCTCCCTCTCTCTCTGCCCCTCCCCTGTTCATGCTCTGTCTCTCCCTGTCTCAAAAATAAATAAAACGTTTAAAAAAAGGAAAAAAAGAAAAAAGTTAGCAGGATTCTATTTTATGACATAAAAATGATATGAAATTCAAACTGCAGTGTCCATAAAAAAGGTTTTCCTAGAACACAGACTTGCCCGCTTGTTTATATATTGTCTGTTGCAGCCCTCAGGCTCGAAAGGCAGAGGTGATTTGCGGCGACAAATCACCATCTAGCCTGCAAGGCTGAAATATGAACTCTCTGGCCCTTTAGGGAAAAGAGTTTGCCGACCCCTGATCTAGGCACTGTGTCAAATGTTGGTGCCAGATTAAAAACACACGAGGATGATGATGATTAACCACCACCACCACCAGCAAGGCTATGGAGGGAGCCAAAAAACCGTCATGAGATACTCAATGAGCAATTTACGAGCAAACCCACTGAGCACGACGTTAGAGATAACCGCGACCCACCACGCGAAAAGCGACGTTAAAGCAAAACTACACTTTCTGAGAATTTCTCAAGCACACCGGCACTCTCTTTACCTTCTGTTCTGTGGGAGCAAAGATGGTCCGTTATGAGAGATGGGAATCCTGTGAGGTCTTCAACAATGCAGCCCTGCCATTAAACCCAACAGCCTCCTATTTCCTTCCCTTCCGTCTACACGGTTTCCCCGTTGAGGTGTGAGCACCGTCAAGTCTCTGAATTCCCACCAATCGGAGTCTGATGCCCCTCGGCCGGGCCCCCAGCCTTCCTACTGCACAATGCTTATCACACCCATCATTCTCTCTACCCGACCCCTCTCCCCAGGCTGTAAGTAACCCCCAAGGCAGGAACACCATCTTCTTTAAGATGGACAGATGTTCCTGCACTCAGTAAGGCACGTGGGAGGCCCTTCTTTCATTGTAGGGTTGAACAAACACCATCTCCCCTGACTCCGGTGGCATCTACAGTGATTCCTGGTCCATTTCACAAGCGAGGTGGGGGGGGGGGGGCGGGGGCAGAAATAACAGCAAACTGAACAGTGATTGATGTTGGTAGTACTAGATCTTTTTTAAATGTTTGTTTTGAGAGAGAGAGAGAGAGAGAGAGAGAGAATGTGAGTAGGGTAGAGGGGCAGAGGGACAGAGAGAATCCCAAGCAGGCTCCATGGGGCCCCGACATGGGGCTAGATCTCAGGACTGTGAGATCATGACCTGAGCCAAAATCAAAACTCTGCTGCTTAATCCGACTGAGCCACCCAGGCGCTCCTAATTTTTTGATTAGGGAAAAACAAGGAACAAACCCAGACCATTAACTAAAATGATGGAAACTGTCATTTATGCCTAAAAATGGGAAGCCTGACAAGGTCAAGAGGAATGTTTACACAAAATCATACTCTGTTAAAAAGACAGATGTGCAAATATCAAGCAGAAAAAAGAATGCTGTAAACAGTTAGTATCCTATGCAGATGTGAGGTGGGGAGGGGAAGAGGAGAGGGAGGAAGGGGAGGGGGGAAGGGATGTTTTGGTAAAGTTACATGTACAGTAAAAGTCAAGTTAAAAGATAACACATTTGTGGAATTATAAATTATATGGTCTTTCTGGGAGGCCAATCAGACCGTATGTATCAAATACCTCTGGAGTATTTATATCTTTTGTCCCCAAAACAACACTATGCATTAACAAAAGTACAAAAAAAAATGCACAAGAGCAGTTTTATTTATAAATAATATTGAAAAATTGAAACCAACATGTCCCCAAATAAGCAAACATTAATGTTTTTTAATAAGGATTTTTTCTATTATTTTTTAATATTTATTTACTTATTTTGAGAAAAAGAGACAGCATGAGTGTACATGTCGGGGAAAGAGGCAGAGAGAGAGAGAGGGAGAGAGAGAACCCCAAGCAGGCTCCTTGCTGTTAGCCCGGAGCGCGACACGGGGCTCGATCTCACAAACCTTGAAATCATGACCCGAGCCGAAATCAAGAGTCAGACGCTTTAACCAGCTGAACCACCCAAGCGCCCCCAAACATTAATGTTTTTAAAAATATTCTGCCACCATTAAGATAACCATGTTTTGGAAGAATATTGAATATTCAGTACCTAGGGGAAATGTTTATGGTTTATTGTTAAGTGAAAAAAGTCTCGAACAAAACAAGATGTTCAGCAAGATACCAATTCTATAAAACTGTGTGTGTGTGTGTGTGTGTGTGTGCAGAAAGAGAGACTACAAAGACACACATTAAAAATAATGGTCATCACTGGCTGGGGAATTATGGATAATTTTTATTTTTTTCTGTGTTTTTCCACATTTCCTAACTTTTCTACAATAAACGTATCTTCCCTTTGTAATCAAAAAAAAAAAAAAAAAAAAGCCTTTTATCCAGAAACAAGCAAATCCGCGGTGCTGTCACCAGCATGCACCTGCCACCACAGTCCCCCTGAAGTTAGAAGGGACGCAGCAGACTGTGCAGCCACTAAAATATCCATGCGGCACCCACACTGGACAGACTATGGCAAAGAGCGCTCCCAAACCCCCCTGCCCGTCTCTCGGGGGGTCGGCCCACTGCACCCACACCACCTCTGCAGGACGGATCCCGACAGCCCTCGCCGCAGGCACGAACACCAAGGTGTCTGGAGGAGCGCAGCTGGGCACCCCTGCTACTCCTGGACGCAGGAACCCAGCCAGGCCCGCACCTGCTTCTGCCTCCACCTCCACGCCCAGCAGGAGCGCTCGCTCCCCCTGCCCCTACTTTTAGAATCCTCTCACGTCTGCCCACAGTAAAGACTGAGGGTCCCTTTCTTTGCGCTGCATCTGTTTTGGGACGGCAGCTCCCCCCCTTTTCTAAGCAGAAGAGCCTTCTATTTTATTTTCAAAGTGGGTTACGTGGTGATAAAAAGGAACGAAGCACCGATCTGTGCTTCAAGACGGATGAAAACATTAATCTTAGTGAAAGAAGCGAATCACGGGAGACCACATGTTGCAGGATTCCATTTATCTGAAATGTCCAGGATCCATGGAGACAGAAAGTAGATGAGAGGTTTCCAGGGGTTGCTGGGGAGAAAGGACGGGGAGTGACTTCGAAAGGATATGGAGTTTTTGCAGGTGATGAAAATATTCTGGAATTATATAATGGGTGATGATTGCACAACTCCGTGAATACACTAAAACCACTGAATTGTATACTTTAAAATGGTGAATTTTATGGTATGTGAATGACATCTCAATTTTTAAAAGGTTTTAAGTGGGTTACAGTTAGACTTTTAAGTGGTTACCATCAGACTTTCCAGTGGGTTACGATTAGACTGAGGCACTAACCAGCCCATGAGTTCCCATGACGCGTTGGAGTCAGATGACTGGAAATTCAAACATCACTCTGACACCTACTTGCTGTGCGAGCAGATGCAAATTCCTTAACCTCTCTGTGCCTTGGTTTTCCAGGCTGTAGAATAGGAATAATGATGTCTAGTTCACACAAATCGTCGAGAGACTGAAATAAATCAACGCAGGCAAATCCCAGGACCTGATACAGAGCTCTGTAAATGGCAGCTCCTTCTCTTTAGCTGGCCGGAAGATTCCTGGAACTTCAAGCAGTATGAAACCTGGGCCTTCGCTAAAACGTCAGTAAAGTCAAGCAGGCCCTGGGCACTTGTCTGTTCTCACAAAGATACAAACGGGCTCGAGGGGCTAGATGTCAGGGCACACCCCGTTATCAGGCTTAAGGCCTGCCTTGTAACCAGCAGTAAACTCCCCATCACAGTCCAAAGGCCTCATGTCCATGGTCGGGTTTGACCTTCTCTCAACCATTAGATAAGTGTTACTATTATTAGCCTCAATCAAGGATGAGGCAATGGGAGCTGAGAGCAACCAGAAAAGGGGACAGCGCTGTGACTGGCATCCAGATCAGATTGTCTCTGCTGTTCCTAATTTTGCTCGCAAGGCAGCTGCCCTCTTCGTCCTCAGCCGTCAGGTCACGGCAAGGCTGGCCGTGGGCAGAACTGGTGCAGAAGTGGCCGTGCCATGACCGGACCAGGCAGGCGTCACTGCCCTGATGCACCACATCCGGCCACCGAGCATGGAGGCAGGGGGCAAGGGGCAGGGCAGTGTAATCCAAAGGGCAGCTGGAGGCCAGAGGGCCAACAGCAAAGGGAGGGGAAAGGAGGATCAGAATTCAAAGCATGTGAGGGTCAAGGGTCAAACAAGCGAGATCAATCAGAGGGTACGTCATCAATTCAGCCAAAGCAATTCACCCATTCTCAGAGACCCTGCAGAGTAGCTGCTTGTGCCCTTCCCGGAGAAGGTCTGGTCTCCAGGGTTTAGCCAGAGAAGCGAGAAAAAAACGATGGCACTTCTACAGGTCTAAGGCTGCTGTAAGCACTTCACACTCTCGTGACTCTCACCCAGGGTCTGTATTATTCTCACCCTCATTTCGCAGACGGGAGAACCACAGCACAAAAGGAAGCTGTCCAGGAACCCACAGCTTAGTGGGGCCAAGGCCTGAACCCAGGGAGCCGGCTCCAGGGGGCGCCCACCCTCAGCACCACTGTGCTCCTGCCCGACCCAGGAAAAGGTGGATCCTACCACCAGAGCTGTGGGCCAGCCGGGGCCACACCCACTCCTCTCTGCCCTGAAATGACATGTGACCCGAGGCACTGCGTTTCAGGAAGAAAGGTCTGTCTGGCAACTACCAATTTGTAACTCACTGATACAATCGGAAGGTTTCCAAGAAGGAATCGGGTAGAGCGGCCTCCCAGCTGTCCACGTATCCATGTTCGCAAGAAATTAATCTCTCTTGACTGAGCCTCCAAGAAAAATGGTTAAGTCAAAGGCGTGGCTTGTCACCCCGCCCCCCACCCCCCTGGGTGTCTTGTGGCTGCATCCCCGCCATAAATCAAAGGCCGTGCTCCCCTTTCATCAGGTGCCTGCAGATAATTCCCTAGCGATTTCCCTGCTGGGGCTCAGAGGGCCATGGCCTAAAGGGTTAACATCTCATTTCCTCTGTCTTTCAAGCCTTAATCCCCATCCTGAGCTGGGTGCATTCCAAGCCCACCTGGAGCAGGTCACGACGAGCCCCAGCCCACGGCTGGCCCTTCATTTCCCCTGGCAGGAGATTAGATGGGGCGCCCATTAATCACTCATTACTTGGGTCCTCACTGCTGGCCAGCCCTCAGGCAGCCAGCCAGCTGGCTGGGCGGGTGGGGCGGGCCCGCCTGCTGCCCAGCCCAGGTCGCAGGCTGCCCGGTGTCACTAGACAAGACACCACAGCGTCAGCCCGGCTCTCTGTCCTCGGGACCGCGCCCAGGAGGAGAGGGGCCCAGAGAGAGCACTGTGGGGCACCGCTTGAGTGAGCGGCTTCTGCCAGGTTCGTTGGAGGGACGTGCGCGGCACGTTCCGTGGAAAGATGAGGTGAAAAGAGTTGAGCAGGCAGAGGCCGCTCTGCCGGGACAACTAACCACGAGGAGGACACTTGCTCCCTGTCTGGATCTTAGGTTCTTCCTTGAGGATTCTAACAGGAACCCGAGGAGGGAGCGGAGAGGGGAGAGGATGTTGAGTAGATAACTCACTATTATTATTATAATTATTATTATTATTATTATTACTGCACAGCAGAAGGGGTTCATTCGCTGGATTGGAATAAAAGGTTGCAATATTTGGCCCTTCAGACACAAACCCCTGGACTTGAGGTGGCCTGAAGTTTTATATATACACATATATACTACGTGTATATTTATATATATGTATATAGAATATATATATAATTTATATATATTATAAAATAATATATATTATTTATATACATTTTTTTTTCTAGCACACAGTGCCTGCCAAGCCCTGACCGGGTACAGAGAAGGTAAGACAAATAGGATGTGGCCTGGCACTGAGCACCCAGCGCCGGTCCCCCCACCAGCCCCCCCAGGCTTTGGCCATCCCTTTGTCACACGTGGCAGAGACCGAAGAAGGGTGCAAAATAAGGGCTTGTAGAAGAAAAGGGATCTGTCGGTGAGCAGACCCCACTCAAGAGAGGGAGAGAGTGGCTGGCACGACACGGTCAGCCCTATCCGAGGAGTCCCAACCCACTTCCTACCCTAGGAAACTTGGGGCTCTGGAACCAACCCACCTGACCCTTCTCCCTCAACACTGGCTCAGGCCCAGAAATAAATTCACAGTGAGCCTCATGGGGGCTGGGCTTGCACACCTTTGCGGGGAGAGGGGGGGAGCACGCTTCCAGGAGTGAACTCAAGACCCCTTTGGCCAAAAGAGGGCTCTCTGCCTGGCCTGGGCCATGACAAACCAGCACTCCCTCCTTAGAGTCAAGGTCAGAGCTCCTGTTAAAAAGGACCATGCGACCTGGGATAAAGCGGCTAATATTATTAACTCACCACCTGTCCCTGGATCCTCATTGTTAAGGCAGCCGAGGGCAGGGGTCCTCAAAGCCAGTCTGTAGAACAATCACTGAGGCAGTCTGACAAATGCCAACTTCCACGCCCTGCCTCCACTCTGGAATCTGAGCGTCCTCCCAGCAGATCCTAATCCTGATTCAGATGTTCCAAGCACAGCCCTTTCAGGAAACAGGGATATAGTGGGAAGAGCACCTGGCTTAGAGTGCTGGGTTCTAAGGTTTAGGTTCAAAACCCGAGTTGTTGACCTAAGGCAGGTAAGCTGGAGTTTTCTACCTTGTAAAATGTGGATTATGCTCTCTCCCTCGCAGGTTGGTGGGAGGATTAAGGCACCAGGCGTAGCACACCCCAGTGCTCACGAACCGCGACCTCAGCATGACAGCATCGGGCCAGCGAGGCTCCGGAAACCGGAGAAGTCAGTTCTGAAGGGCCCCGGAGAGAGAAGAGAGGGCAAAGAGGCCCAGAAATGACGCCCCCAGCGTCAGTCCACGGGTCCTGCAGGAGGAGGGGAGAGGGGTACCGAAAGAGGGCAAGAGGCTGCCCAGAGCTTCCCACTGACGTTCCGCCTCCCCAGTGCCAGCCTGTGGTAGGCAGTAGCCCCTGGCCTAACGCTGCCAATCCGTTATTTTCACAGACAAGAGTCTATACGGACGCGAGAAACCTTTGCATCCACACCTACGTACATAAATACCACAGTTCTGCACACACAGAAAAAGATAAAAGGTGGGAGAAGTAGAGACAAGAGGACAAAGAAGGCAAAGTGGGACTGGAAGGTCCAACCCAGTTGCATTTCCAAGTCACCCGGTGCTGGTCGCCGGCTGGCACTGTGCTACGCAGCCCGGAAAGGTGGAGGGAAGAGAAGCCTCAGGGTGCCTGGGACAGGCGGCTGGCCCGCTAGATCGTGTCCAGGCTGAACACACGGTCTGTGCAAAGGCGGCGGGGGAGCGGGGCACCTGGGTGGCTCAGCCGGTTGAGCATCCAACTTCGGCTCCTGAGTTCAAGCCCCGTATCCGGCTAGCTGCTGTCAGCCTGGCAGCACAGAGCCTGCTTCGGATCCTCTGCCCCCCTCTCTCCGCCCCTTCCCCGGCTTGCACTCTCCCAAAAATAAATAAATATTAAAAAAAAAAAAAAAAAAAAGGAGGCAGGGGAGCACTTCAGATGGGTTCAGGGAGGAGAGAGACGGGTGTGTGCAGGAGGGGCTGAGGCACACTTACCCAACAGAATTTAGAGGAGCAGACGGGAGGTATGAATTTCTGAGCGGCAGTTAGAGAGCATACAAGACCACCATGAAGACACTGGGTACATCAGGCAGGTAGGAGGTGCGCTGCTCTTGGATCATCGGACTTGAATTAAGACAAATCCTAACTGTCGAGACGAAACCTGGCCTTGTCCTGGCCTATCACGTCCATTCCAGCACATTCACATCGCTAGGTCTCTGCTGGAGCTCTTCCCTCTGCCTGGCATGCCCCCTCTCCTCCCGGCTTTCCCATCTCCTTGAACTCCTCCTCAGGCTTCAAAGCCCAGCTGTAATTTTCATAGCTCCTCGCATGCAGAAAAAAACTTCTTCCTCATCTGTGTCTCCTTGATATGTTGCACATCACCAACGTTTTGCATTAGTTTCGCGGTGACTTTTTTTTTTTTTTAAACATCTTTTTGTCTCCCCGGGTGGCCACGTATCATCTGTTAGCCTGTCAACAAATCCAGGGCAAGGATATTGTCCTGTGCTCGGTTTAAGTCTCAGCACATAGTAATAGTCCCTCGAACACAGCAGATGCCCAAAAACATCAGCTGGAGAAGAATTAAACAGAAGTGAATGCAGGGAAGGCGGCGGGGGGGGGGGGGGGGGGGGGGCGGGTGCGCGTTGTGATTTCTTGAGAGGAATGATGTGGCGAAATCAGAATTTTAGGAATATTAATCTGTCAGCATGAAAGGAGATGGATTAAAATGAAAAAAGTAACTCGTGGCTGGGAGTCAAGAGGCGAGATGATTACTGTAATGTGGACAGGGTTTATGGAGGGGGCAGAGGGAACGGAGACAGGAAAATGAACCCCTGTGATATCACAAAAGAATGTGGACAGAACTTGGTAATGAATGTGCTCTAAACGTGGGGGACAGGATGGGGCTCTCAAACCCTGAGGCTGCCTGCCAACTGGGAGGAAGTGGTGCCATGGAGGGAAATGTGGGGGACCGAGAAGGATGGGGCAGTGCCCAGCCACTCTTTAGGATAATTGGATGCAATCACAATCAGATTTCCAGGCAACACAACAAAACAAACAAACAAAAACCCCAAAAAGCCTCCAAGCCAAAATATCCAACCCTGATCTTACTCACAAACCCTGGACTGTATGTTATTTTATTCATTTTTTCCTAGCAGCCAGTTAGATTTCTTACTGAAAGAAAGACCTGCTGCCTGCTCCGGTCTGGGCGTGGAGGTGATCACGGGAGCTCATCTGACCAGCCCTCTTCACAAGACGGCCAGCCAGGTGGCTTGAGGCACCTTGAGGCACCTTGAGGCACCACAAGAGGCAGCCAGGCCAGCCTCAGTAGAGGCTCCAGTATTCTGATCACCCAAACTCATTTCCCAGGCCGGGACCTCTGGGAAATCCCTGCTCCAACCCTGCAGAGCTTTATAGGAAAGTCCCAGGACTCCCATCTGCTTCCTCGAATTAATTCCAGGGCTAGGATTTTGTTTTCTAAAGGAATTCAACTATGGTGCCAACAAAAATCTATAGGAATTGAGTAGTACTGTATTTCAATCACGTTCTGAAAATGTTTGCATCTTTGTATGTCGAAACCCAGTAAGATCCCATAAAGCCCTTCATCACCCCTTTATCAATGAAGTAAAGACATATGCAGGTTATACAGGTTTTAAGAGCTGTGTGATCTTTGAAAAATCGTTACATTATAATTCTGTGCCTGGGTGCCTTCAGCTGTGCAGGACAGTTGGACAAGATGATTCCTTAGACTTGCATGTCTCTTATTCCAAATTCCAACAGGCATCCCACAATCGCTTCAGCTACCCAGGTCCGAGGCTTCAGATTCACTTACTGAGCGGAATGGGGTGGGGGTCGATCACAAAGGAGGCAGAAGAGACACAAGCATGCACATTTAACAGGCAGTAGGGAAGGCCGGTGGGAGGGGGCGGGGGGGGGGGGCTGGGTGTGGGCTGCTTAGCAAACACCAGACCCGCAATTTCCAGATGCTAAGTGGGCCTGAGAACGCCCTGAAATCCCCTTCCCAAGTTAGGGCTGATGTTATTTAGAAGAAAGAAAAAAAAAAAAATACTAACTTCCAGATCTCTAAAGCTCCACGAGCTACTTCTGCAAAAGCCAATCCTATAAACGCGCCAAGGGGCTGCAGGTACTTGGGCTGCATTTGAGGAAGTGTCCGGAGTTGGCGGAAACAACCCATCCACTCCGGCTCTCGCTGGCGCGGGGCTGCAGCGGCTTAGCTCAGACACACACCAGGATTTGAGGCTTTCTAGAAAACGGCGTGGCCGAGGCCCCGGGCTGGGGCTCGATGCGCGCCGACCGAGACCGGATCAGCTCTCCGGCCCGGGGCAGAAGGAAGGCGAGGCAGGGGTCGGGGCGCACGGGCTGGGTGTGCACTCGCCGGCCCCCCTCCGCCCCGACCCGGGGAGCGCGGGGCCCCGACTACAGGACGGCCCAGGTTGGCTGTCTCTAGAGTTTCAGAGTTGGAGAGTGGAGGAGTGCGTGCTGGCGCCGGGACACAGCAGATCCCCCGGGAAGGGAAGAGAAGGGAAGGGACGGAGAGGCGGCGCAGCCGTCGGCTGGGACCAAGCGCGCGCTGGCTCCCCAAGCTCGGTGCGGGCGCAGCCCCCCGCTCCCCGGACACACCCACTGCGCCCGCC
The DNA here is from genome assembly GCF_028018385.1 of Neofelis nebulosa. Taxonomy (NCBI): domain Eukaryota; kingdom Metazoa; phylum Chordata; class Mammalia; order Carnivora; family Felidae; genus Neofelis; species Neofelis nebulosa. Next base: position 35,264,785 of record NC_080788.1, read on the forward strand.
GCCCGCGCCGTCGCCCCGAGGTCCAGAGCGGGCCCGGGAGGAGGACAGCGGCCGGGCCGGGTCGGGGCCGCGCGGGCGGGGCGCAGGGGGCGCGGGCGGCTCTGCTCACCTGGCGGTCCGCGTCCCGGAGCGGCCGGCGGCCGCCTCGCCTCGCCCCCGCGTGCTTCCCGGCGCCGGGCAGCCCCGAGCCCGCCGCATGGACGGCCGCCGCCTCCGCCCCGCGCCCGCCCTGCACGGGCTCCCGCTGCGCCCCGGTTCGGCGTCGGGCTGCGCGGGCGGCCAGAGGCTCGGGCGCGCGCGGAAAGCTGTGGCTCGAAGTTTGCGACCGGGAGAACCGGGATCCGCGCTCCCTCGGTCCCTCCTCCCTCCCCCACCGGCGGCCTCCCGCTGTCATCTGGAGCCGCTCCTGCCGCCCCCTGGCGGCCGCCTCGGGAAGGAACGCCCTCCCCCCCCCCCCCCCAACCTCCCGCCGTGACCCCGGAGGGGGCCCTTACAAACAGGAGCGGGACTGAGCCCTGGGTCCCTGGGCACAGGGAGAACAGACGTCGTCCCGTGAGGCCAGGACCCGCTGAGGGAGAGGAAAAGGGCTGAAACCAGGAGGTAAAGCAGGGCCAAATGGTGGAATCCCTCTTTCATCTTCTCCTGGGGTTTGTGGGACCATTGAAGGACTTGGGTTCAGGAGGAACGGGGCATCCTTGTGTTTGGAACAACCATTCCAGCCGCAGCAGCCCCGGGGGCTGAGGCTGGAGCAGGGAGCCAGCACGGAAAATTTCTCTGTAAACCAGAGCAGAAGACATGACTCTAAGGATAGGGAAGGAGGAGCCCTCCTCCGAAGGGCACACAGTCACACAAACTCACTGTTCACTCGCCAGGTAAGACTCGCTGGGCTCCTGAAGGCAAAGGAACAGGACAAGAGCCTTCAGGCTCTAACCAAAGTTCCAGTGCTCATTGAGGGGAGAGATGAAACACAGTCCGGACAGCCAGGGTGATTCAGCCTTGTTACTTGTCTCATTCAAGGTACTAGTGTGGGAAGGAAAAAGCTGGCGGCAAAACCATCATCATCGTCATCGTCATCAAGCTTTGGTCTGTGTATCCAAGCCCTTCTTTTTAGTAATTGGGCAATATTGTCCCAAGAAGGGCCTGAGGACAGCTACTGAACGGCAGGAAAAGTACCAGAGCCCGGTTTCTTGGTTCCTAATGCCGTGCGACATTCTTTACATCAAACTGAGATGTTTATGGCTAATGAGGTAGCGACTGAGAAAATGTCACCTCCTCCCCGCTTCCCCGGTGGGGGTGGGATGACCTCAAACATCTGAAGAGGCTGCCCAGCTATAGGTAGTCTTCCTCAATACCAGTCGGCCTGTTTATCCCGCCTCCAAAGCCTGTTTGCAAGAGCTGTTTTGAAAGTGCAGGTGCACAGTGGGACAGTGACGGTGACGGCAGAAGCGAGCTCCCTGCCCCAAGCACCCTGGGATGGGTGCGGTGTGTGGGAGGAGAAAGGAGAGCAACAGGGCAGGGAGCCCCAGGGGAAAAAAAATCACCAAAAGAAAGTGGCAACCCAAGAGATCAGGCCAAAGAAAGGAAACCAACTCTTGAGTGCCAGGAGCCTGGGCAGAGCCAGTCCTGACTGATTGAACGCAGGGGTTCAATTGGGAGGAAACAGTTCCACACTTGATCATGCAGATTTTGATGGGAGGCACCTGGTGGGAGTGGGATTAAATTAGTTCTGGGTGTCACAGGTCCCATGGGTCCGGGGTAAGCAGCTCTAACAGCTCTAGTAAATTCTGACCAGTTTAAAGCATTGAAAATGATAGAAAAGTTAGACCATGTTGAAATGTACTTAATGCCATTGAATTGTATGCCTAAAAATGGTTAGAATGGTTATTTTTATGTAATGCATATTTTGCCACATTTTTTAAAGTTTATTTATTTATTTTGAGAGAGACAGTATAAGTTGGGGAGGGGCAGAGGGGAGACAGAGAGAGAAAGAGAGAGAGAAAGAGAGAGAGAGAATCCTAAGCAGGCTCTGAGCTGCCAGCACAGAGCCCATTGTGGGGCTCAAACCCACGAAGCCAAGAGATCATGACCTGAGCCGAAACCAAGAGTCAGACGCTTAACCGACTGAGCCACCCAAGAGCCCCTTTGCCACAACTTTTTTTTTTTTTTTTTTTAATTTTTTTTCAACGTTTTTTATTTATTTTTGGGACAGAGAGAGACAGAGCATGAACGGGGGAGGGGCAGAGAGAGAGGGAGACACAGAATCGGAAACAGGCTCCAGGCTCCGAGCCATCGGCCCAGAGCCCGACGCGGGGCTCGAACTCACGGACCGCGAGATCGTGACCTGGCTGAAGTCGGACGCTTAACCGACTGCGCCACCCAGGCGCCCCAATGCCACAACTTTTGAAAAGAAAGCAAAACGAATAAAAGTTGTTCACATTGGGTGGATCCATTTAAAAGACATGTACGGACTGCAGGAAGTGAAATGAAGAAAGTTCCAGTCCCAAAGAAGCTCAGAGTGAGGTGAGAGAGGCATCACACAGCTGGGAAATTATTCTAGTAGGTGGTGTACCTGGGGGATATGCAGAAGTAGCTAAAGACTCCTGGGAGGGGAGCACAAGTGTAGTCCGTTCTGCCTGAGCTGAGTCTTCAAGGCTGAGGGGAGTTTCTCAGGCAGGTATGAACAGGCCTGAAGGCTTGACCCAGCTGACCTAGGCTGGTTCTTCAGAACTGATTCCGATCCCCTTCACACTTGGTCAAATCGTGGTGGCTGTGTTTTGCTGGCCTGTCACAGAATGTTCTCATTATTTAAAGTCAAGGCCAGGGTGGTTCAGTCAGTTAAGCGTCCCACTCTTGATTTTGGCTCAGGTCAGAGCCTGCTTGGGATCCTCTCTCTCCCCATCTCTCTCTGTTCCTCCCCCGTTTGTGCTCTCTCAAAATAAATAAATAAACTTAAAAAAAGAAAGAAAGAAAGAATGTCAACGCCATACTGTGTGAAATCCAGTCTCGTTTTATTTTATTTTATTTTATTTTATTTTATTTTATTTTATTTCATTTCATTTCATTTCATTTCATTTCATTTCATTTTATTTCATTTCATTTCATTTTATTTCATTTTATTTTAATGTTTATTTATTTTTGAGAGAGAAACAGAGACAGAACACGAGCAGGGGAGGGGAAGAGACAGAAAGGGAGACACAGAATCTGAAACAGGCTCCAGGCTCTGAGCTGTCAGCACAGAGCCCAACTTGGGGCTTAAACCCACGAACGGTGAGATCATGACCTGAGCCGAAGTCGGACACTCAACGGACGGAGCCACCCAGGCGCCCCTCCAATCTTATTTTAAACAAAAAGGTATTTACATTATGCATAGGCACCAGCGAATATTAATTACATTAAAACAGCAAGTTTTTCAGCTTTCAGTCCTGCTGTAATTTCACTTTTATCCAAGTGTGGATGTATGTGTAAATCGGATTGGCAGGATTCGGTCCTCGTGTATGAGATAAGCTACTGAATCTCACCAATAAAGAAGGCAAAGGAGAGTAGGGGCCCCAGATTAGCTGGGGTCATCCTATCCGGAGTGTCTTCCTGGTGCGTCAGTGTCTCCCATGTACAACATCTTGGAGCCTGAGTTGTTAGTTACGCTCTTGCGTATCTTCAGTGACAAAGTGCTTACTACTTCATAAAATAGCTCAGACTGTTAGTGGAGGCTCCCTGTTGGAAGGCCCTTTTCATTCTGAGCTGAAACCTTTCCCCTGTAACTACTCCCCATACATCCTATTGTAGGACAGTCCTCATTTATACCTGTTATCCTGGCATAATTATCAATTAACAGTGCCCTTTCACTCTGTGAGTCCCGGTTGTGATGGTAAATGATCCGGCCACCCTACGGAAGACCGCCGCTGCCCCACCTCACTAAATCTGTCCCCTGCTAGAACCACATCTCGCATGGGCCATTCCTCCCAAGGGGCCCCAGGCTGGAGCCTGATCCACGGTAAAGACCCCCAAATGCTTGAGGAAGAATGGCAAATTGCTGAGAGCAACGTCCTGGGATTCCAAAGCATATGGAACTTGAGTAAGAGCAGAGTGTGAACAGACTGCAGGAAGGCAACTCAGGACAACCAGACCTTTGTCGGGGAGACTTATGAGTAACACGGCTTCCGTACTTCGCTAATAAGCACCGACCACGAATCCTTTTACCAGCAGAACATTTCTTGGGGCTACAATTCCAAAAATTATGCTTTGAAAAAATACTGCTTTACGCTCTTGACAAACACTAGCGTTTTCACCCTAATGGCATTTCAGGGGGTTGTGTCCCAGCAGGGAAGGAAACCCCTGTATTATCCCTACTTTGTTAACGTTTGGAGGTGAAGGGAAACAGACACATTTTCAAACCCCTAATTTCAGGCTCCAGCGAGGTACCAGGATCCATTACAATGCTTATAAAATCGTTCCTTTTATTTTCTTGGTTGTAAACCTTTGTAGACTGTAAAGTCAAGGCAAGCTTGTGCCCAACGAATAATAAGTAAGGGAAGCACAATAAAATGAAAACACAACACAACACAACACAACCTGTTGCGAGCTGGAAACTTTGTCCGACGTTTTAAGCTGTTTCTGAGTGCTTTGGGTGAGTGTTAAGGAGCCTTTCCTCCCCTGCTTGCCTCATTAACTCACTTCATTCTCTTCCTCCTCCAGGGGATCTGGGATGTCAGCCTGAAAACTGAGTCCCAAGTTCCCATGCCCCCGCCTGGGGCTGGTCTCCTACTTGACCTATGTATAATCTATAATTATTCAAGAGAAGGGCTGAGGCCACAAGCTTGGAGGACAGAGGCAAAATGGCTTCTAATGGCATATCAAGGTCTCCTATCAAACATCAGAGGTGACCGGCTCCGTTTCAGAGTGCCCAATTCTTGTTCCCTCTCTCCCTTCGCTCTTTCTTCTTCTTATCCTACGTCTGGTCAGAGGAGATAGGAAACTTCGTGTTACCTGGTACAAGACAACTTTTGGAATCCCAAATATTCAGATTATTTCTCTTTTCCCTCTTTGCAAGTGATAATACTCACAGTTCAAAGGCATCACCCAGATCGAAGCCGCGTCTCTCCGGGAGTGGCAATGCCGAGCAAGAAGAAAAGTGGGCATCTTGACCTCCAGGTTCACACCCCTTTCTCCTTCCGGCACCGATTACCTAGATGAAGACAATCGTCATCTGTGGGAAAAGTCCACTTGCAAGTGCTTCCTCTCAAACACGATTGGTTGATCATCTTCTTCATCCAGCCAACCTATATTGATTGAAGCTCACAGTGAAGGATTACAGGGAGGATGAGAAAAGTTAGCCAGAGTAAAAAGAGGACAGGGTGGGAGAGGCTGTTCTAGACAGAAGGAAACACACTTTGCAAAGCCCCCGAGAGAAGCGACACACACACATGGAGCAGAAGGAAGGGGGATGTGGCCAGGACTCGGAACCTAAGACAGAGAGAGGGAGGTGGAGGGGATGGGCTGAGGTCTGACTGCGCCGAGCCCTGCAGGCATAGTTAACAATCCTTTGACAACCACAAAAACAGGGGTGTCCCATCAGAGCACATACAAGGAGTGGGGTCCTGGAGCCCCCTCCTGTCCTAGATACTGGATTGGAGGGTCTAGGGATTCCAGATCAGAAGAAGGGAGGTGACTTCTATACCAATATAGAAGTAAATCATTTTGTAAATGATTGGGAGAGCTGTCCTGTCCAAATCTGTTAAAGGTCGGTGATGCTTATGACCATTTTTGTAAGTTGGCTTATTTTCAAATGAGCCTCTGAGGGGGTTTAAGCAGCGGCTGACGCCATCAGATCTGTGTTTATCCAAAGAGAGAGGGAAAAAAAAAATCCCCTTTGTTATTAAAAAAAAAAAGGTAATGCAAAAACATCATTCCACAATTCTTTTGTAATGAAAAAATAAATGCAAAATAAAACAAATCCATCATTCTAAAGGAATGCCCTGTGTTTCCCTTCCCCTGTTCCTGGGAGACTCTCCTAATACGGTCTTGTCCTTTGCCCATTGCCCATGCTGACCTTGTGACCAGGTGCTGCAGGCCTCCAAGATGGCCTGGGGGTTAGGGGTCTCAGTGTAGGACACGGCTTCTCTGTTTGAGGCTAATCACCTCACACGGTGCCTGAAATTGCCATCACCTTGACCTCACTGGCAGTTTTCCCTCTTTAGCAAACTGGCTTTCTTGTTGAATTAATTCATTTTTATAACGTCTCGGAGATACTGCATAGCCACTGAACGCTGGCCAGATACGGTTTGTATATAAACCCAGGGCACCACGGGCCACAAGGTCAGCCTCCAAGTTCATTGCTTTACCTTGCCTATTTTCATCTTGCCTCTCTTCAGTATACAGAGACCCAGCTAGGTGCCAGTTGTGACATCTTGCCAGACTTTGCTGCCAAGATGTTCGTGGCTCCTACGTTCTTTTTTCCTTTTTTTTTTCCCTTTAACGTTTCCTGTCTCACTGCTGTCTGTGTGATAAAGGAATCTTCTGCCTACAAGGAGCAGTTCCATGCAGTAAAAGCAATCAGCCAAACCCCCAACCTCTACACCAGCATCACCCACTGGCCATGTCATGATAGGAATCACCAATCTCAGAATGGCAGTGGCCTCGTCTATAAAATGGGAAGAACATATTTATACCTGTTGGAAGAAAAGGAGACTAACTGACTCACCCCGAGACTTGAAGCCCCTCCCAGCTCTCAGATCTCTGATTCTCTCAGAAACTCTGCACCAGGGAAATGATGTGGCTCATTTCGGATCCATCTGGGAAAAGATGACATACACAGAAAAGTATGTGACTTTTTTTTTTTTTAAATTTCAAGCTGCATTTGAAATGGTTTCTTTCATTTCCACCCCTCATAAGTCCATGGATGGAGGACACTGGGGGGTCTCGTGCTTTCCGAAACAGCCATCAAAACCACGAACATCATCTTGAGTTCCAAATCTCATACACACCGAGGCTGAGGATTTCAGGCCCTACTCAAAGCACGTTGAATCAAGTAGTGTTTTTTTCCTTCTTTGGAGTTAAAACAAGAACACGGCTAAGTGTCCTTGATGGGCTGGTGCAGAGGCTCAGCCCAGCAGAACAGGCCCAAGTTTCTACGACTACCTATGCCTCTTCCTAGAACTCTTGTGTAGATGCCGGGTTTGTTCAGGAAGTGTTCTGAGGCCTGAGAAGCATTTCTTCTAAAGCACTGGGGGACCTCCTACCTCCAGGGCCCAGCTGCCTGAGCAGTGGGGTCACTGCCTCACCTCTTATGTCTCTGGCGAAGGGCCACACCTATTCTCATAACCACCAGAGAGCAAGTCATGTGAAGGCAGAAGTCTTTAGACAAGGCAGAGCTCCCCCTAGTCAGCTGGTATACTTAACGGCACGTTTCCCAGGAGTTGAAGGGCAAATACAAGGCTGCAGTGTGGAGTGGACAGGAAATTAAGCTACGATTCAGAAAAAAAGAATCACAGCTTGTCGCTTTAATCTGGTTTAATCACTTAACCTCTCTGCGCCTCAGTTTCCTCATCTGCAGAGTGGGACTACGCACTCACTGCTGACTTCTCCCAAGTGGGCAAATGGGTTGCGAGTACTCTCATGCCCTGTACCTTCCCACTTAGAATTGTAAGTCTGAGAGAAGTTGGGCTGAGTGCTTGGTCTGTCCCTTCTGTCTGGCTAGCTGTATGGCCATTCTTCCATTGTCATGGGAACATTCCACAGGAGGAGTGAAGGGGACAGGATCAAGCAGAGAACAAACAGAAGCAAGAACCAGTGTGTAGATTAAGATACAGACTTCTTCTGACCCAGTTCTGTGAGTGGAAAATACCACACAGTGAGAAAAAAAACAAATCGCCCTGACATGCAATTAGGTTTTGTGGTACGGGTCAGAGGTCCACCCAAAGGGCTCATTTTTTTTTTTTTTTATTCCTCTTTTGTCTTTATTTTTTCTTTTCTTTTTTTTTAATTTTTTTTTTAACGTTTATTTATTTTTGAGACAGAGAGAGACAGAGCATGAACGGGGGAGGGGCAGAGAGAGAGGGAGACACAGAATCGGAAGCAGGCTCCAGGCTCTGAGCCATCAGCCCAGAGCCCGACGCGGGGCTCGAACTCACGGACCGCGAGATCGTGACCTGAGCCGAAGTCGGACACTTAACCGACTGCGCCACCCAGGCGCCCCTATTTTTTCTTTTCTTCTTTTTTCCCCCTTCTTCCTTTTTCTTTTTCCTTTTTTTTTTTTAAAAACAGGTTGTTTGAAGAAGAGAGAGAAAAGAAACACATTTTCACAAGATTAACTTTAATCAGGGGTCAAACTTTTTACTTGTCAGCATCTGAAATTCCCTTGAAGCTAATAAGAACCATCTTCTGTGTAATCGTTTCCTGAAGAGGAGACATCTGACTTGTGGAAGGTGCGTGGGTTTTACAGTTAAACAAGTATGCACCTGGATCCTTGCTCTGCTGACTTATTACCTGTGTGACTTTGGAAAGGTGACTTAATGGAGTCTGAGTTTTTCAATTTGTAAGTCGAGATAACAACTCTTGAGGGTATGGTTTGGGTAGTCATTACCGAGATTCTCCATTTCGCCCTTAGGGGCAAGAGAGGATTTAACTTCCCTGTCTCCTTGTCCTTAAGTTAAATGTGGCCATGTGGCTTGCTGTGGCCAATGGAATGTGACTTCTCTAAGAAAAGAAAGAAAGAGAAAGAAAGAAAGAAAGAAAGAAAGAAAGAAAGAAAGAAAGAAAGAGGACGGGAGGGAGGAAGGGAGAGAGAGAAGAAAGAGAAGAGGAAAGAAAAGAGAAGAAGAGAGAAGAGAAGAGAAAAGAGAAGAGGAAAGAGAAGAGAAAGAAAAGAAAAGAGAAGAGAAAAGCTAGCAGATGCTCTAAGTCTCAGTGTACAAATCATGTCCCCTTCCCACTGGCGCTGTGACTGTGAAAACAATGGCGAAGATGTGGCCTTGGTTAGCCTGGGTCTCAGAGGTCTCTGAAGAGCACAGCACCCACCACCCCTTGTTGTGTAAGCACGTGTAGCATCTTTTGGTGTGTTAAGCCACTGAGATTTGGGTTTATTACTGTGGCAAAACCTGGCATACTGGGATTCATACAGTGGTTGTTCCAATAAAATATGGCAGTGTGTCCAAACACAATTTGGCAAGGCTAAAGTGTTTGAAAAGTCTTGTTACTTCACCATGCAGAGGGAATTGTGCCGATTAGGAGGCCCAGGGAAATTCTTGTATGGGTCAGGCAAGCCACAGAAAGGTGCAAGTTCACCCCAGACTGTCTCCACTAGCAGCCAGAATCAGGGAGATCCTGAAAATCTCCCTCAGTGGATCTGCCATGGTGACCAAAATACCACCTCTGCCTTTGAATAAGCTCCAGAAAGAGGGCCAGTCTATGCCCTGAAAGGGGGGACGCTGAGGGGGAATTCGCCAGGATCTGGGGGGTGGAGTGAAACCCAGGAAGGGTAGGAAGGCACAGCGGTGGGAGAGCTTTGCAGGGCAGCGATACAGAAATGAGGCCAGCACCATGGGGGCAAGTCCTGGGCCGTGGGAGCCTTAAGCACATCTCTGTACACGGCCCCTGCCTCTCCTCTCTTGCCACGCTGCATCGTCTCCCCTCCCATCATCATTTTCTTCCTCGCATCTTCCGTGATAACTTCTTGGGGAGTGATTCTTGCTACCACCTAAATCTGACCTCTGCCCCTCAACTCCAGGCTCCCGTTGCCTAGATATTTTGGCAGGCTCTTCCTGTCAATGTGTGATAAACAGAACACAGAACATATCCCCGTCCCTCCCACCCCCCCGAACCTGTTTCCCACTCTACACTCCATGTCTGGGTGAAGGGCACCTTCTCCCGGCCACTCAAGCTCAAAATCTCAGAGTTTTTATGGCCTTCTCAGAGCATTTTTTCCCCCCATTAATGTGAAAAGGGAGGATGCAAACAAGGAAAAGCACTGAAAGTATTATGCAGGCCTAATGAGGTTGTGGTTCAATCTTCATGTGAATGTGTTCCTTTGAGAATTTGTCTTCAGGAAAAATGCCTCTAATTGTGGATTCAGAAAATAGAATGTGGACAGCCTAACTCTTTTAGGCCATAACAAAGAGCTATTACCGAAAATTTTAAAATGCAACTCTTTTTTTGCAATAAATGCCCCGTATAAAGATAGCATTTTCCACAGAGCAAAAGATCAGTGATCTCAGAAGCAAAAGGAGATGCTAATTCCAGAAAAACATAGAATAAGGGAAGGCACACTGAATACAACTATAAATCCTGGACAGAACAGATGGCGTAGGTATCTGAGGGCTCTGCCACATAGACTGTAGCAGGCAGGTGAGGGAAAGAGACCAGAATGCAAAGTTGAACTAAACCAGCAGTGAGCTTGCCATTTTTCTTTCCCTCCAGTGTTGCCCCACCTGGACTCAAAGGCAGTCAGAAACTCAGAGGTGTGCACCAGAGGCCGAGAGAAAGAGCTCTAAGAGAAGTCCTCTCTTTCTGCTTCAAGAAACAAGAAAGGAGACTCCTAAGAGTTGGGGGGGAGGGGGGGTGGAAATCCTCTGGGTCTGATTTCTTTTTTTCCCAGCCGTGCCCACAGACAATATTGTGGCAGCAGTGGTAATGGGCAAGCACCTAATGGGTGGAATAGTTCTATTTGACCAGAGGAAAAGTGACCGTAGTGTGCCGTATTCTTTTTGTGTTTCCAATCTTTCTTCCCACCACTTGGCTTTCGATACAGAAGGTTACGGGAAGCATGTGGCAGAGCAAGGAAACCAAAGCCCAAGCTCGCTGGCTGGAGGGCTTGGAGGGGAGGCTCCACGGAGCCAGACAGCATGGGGGAGAATGTGGAGAATGGAGGGATTAAGAAGGAAATCTCGCGAATTGATCTATGAACTCCTGGGCTTCCCTCCAAGCTGCACATGTGTGGATCTGACACTGAACAGCATACCATACAGATTTTGAGGACTGAACCATAGGATAGACCCTGATCCAGGCCCAAGACTGACCACTGGGTTGCACACACACTGGACTCATCGGAATGGCAATGCACTTTGAAAATAGAACTGACATTGAAACCATAGCCCATGGAGGCAGGTCAGAACTTACAGCCAGAATATAACCTGGTCCATAGCCTGATTAAAAAAAAAAAAAAAATCAATGTTCCTTTTATGACTTACACGAGACTCAGAGTCTCACAGCATAATGTTTGAAAGGTCCAGGATATAAACCCAAATCACTCAGCATATAAAGACCCATGAAAGTCACAACTGACAAGGAAAGCAACAAGCAACAGATGTCAACTGTGAGAAGATTTTTTAAGGCAGTGATTATAACCATGCTCCAAGAAGTAAAAGCAAGCACTCTTGAAACAAATGGAAAAATAGAAAGTCTCTGCAAAAGAGAAGATAAAAAGATAAACCAAATGGAAATTTCAGAACTGAATAGTACAGTAACTGAAATAAAGTCTGTGAATGGAAATAAACTTAAGATAAATCAATAAAAAGTATCCAATCCAAATAACAGAGGAAAAAATTGGGGGAAAAAAACCCAATAACTAACAGCGCCTGAGGGATCCCTGGAACAATATCAAGACATTTAATATTTGTGCTATTAGACTCCCAGAAGGAAAGAAAAAAGAGTGTTGAATGGGAACAAATATCTGAAAAAATTATGGTAGAAAAACTTCCACATTTCACAAGAGACATAACCATACAGCTTGAAGAAACTCACTGAACTCCAGAGAGGATAAATTCAAAGAAACCCAGATGTCATAATCAAACTGATGAAAGACAAAGACAAAGAAAAATTCCTGAAAGCAATCAAAGACAAATGATGTATTTCATACAGGGGAACAAATGTTCACATGACTGCTTGTTTCTCGTCAGAAACCATGGAAACAGGAAGGAAGTAGAATAAAATTTTTGAGTGGTAAATGAAAAGAACTGTCAGCCCAGAATTCTGTATCCAGTGAAAATGTCCTTTAGGAATAAAGATGGATGAAGACATTCTCATACAAAGGAAAAGGAAGAGAATTCATTGCCACCAGAACTATTCTCTAATAAGTGCTAATGAAATTCTTCATAAAAGGAAATTACAGCAGAGGAAAATTTGTAAGAACAGTAATGAAGGCAGAACAACCAAAATGGAAGATATCTGGGAAATATAATAGGATTGAAGTTTTTAAAATATATACGACAGTTTAAAGCAAAACTTATAGCTCTGTCTGATGGAGTCGTCAATGTATGTAGATGTAATACTATGATGTGTACAATACGAAAGGGGATGCCAAAGGCACTTACACGGTGATAAAGTTTCTATAGCTCACTTGAAATTGTAGAATAGAATTCCAGATAGGGTGTGAAAAGTTAAGTATGTATTCCTAGAGCAACTACTAAAAAGGTTTCCTTTCAAAGAGCTATAGTAAAATTCTCAATAGAAAATTAAAACAGAGTACAAAAATATTCAAGTAATACAAGAAAAGGTAGGAAAGGGAAAATGAAAAACAGAAGAGACAAACAAATAAAATGGTGATCTAATTACCAACCTATCTTATATTAAATATAAATGGTACAAACACATATACCAGTTATTTGTTGCTGTGAAACAAATTGCCACAAACTTAGCTGCAATAAATATTTATTATCTCACAGTTTCTGTGGGTCAGGGGTCAAGGCATGCATGGCTTAGCTGGGTCCTCTGCCTTAGTGGCTCTCGTGAAGCTTCAACCAAGATGTTGGCCAGGAATGTGCTCTCATATGAAGGTTTGACTGGGAAGGGATCTACTTCCAAGCTCACTTACATGGTCATTAGGATGATTCAGTTTCTTTTGGGCTGCTGGACTGAGGGCCTCAGTTTTCAGCTGGACGTTAACTGTCATGTCTTTTGCCATGTGAGCCTCCCCAAAATGGCAACTTCCTTCATCAAAGGCAGCAAGGGAATGAGTCTATCAAGATGGAAGTTATAACCTCAGGTGATGTAATCAAAAAAGTGACATCCCATTGCCTTTGCCACATCGTATTGGTTAGGAGCAACTCACAGGACCTTTCCACACTTAACCAGAGGGGATTAAGCAAGGACATAAATTCAAGATACAGGGATCACTGGGGCCATTTTAGAGTATGTCCATCAGGCCTCTCAGTGAAAAGACCAGGATTTAAAGAATGGATTAAAATAATAATAATAAAAACAAGACACAACTATATATTGCCTAAAAGAAACCCACATTAGATATGTTGATATAGGTGTGTTCAACATAAAAATAAGGAAAAAAGATAAACCATGCAAGCACCGATCAAAAGAAACCTATAATGGCTATCTTTATATTAAAATAGGCATTGGAATGTGAAAAATTACCAGGGACAAAGAGGAGACGTTGCATAACGATAAAAGAGTCAATTCACCAAGGAGGCAGCAATCCTCAATGTGTATGTACCCAGCAACAGGATTTCAGAATACAAAGCCAATAACTGATAGAAACGGAGAAATGACAAATCCACAGTTAGAAATGAAGACTTCGAAACTCCTCTCTCAGTAATTGATAGAGAGAAAATCAGCAAAAATGTAGAACTGAACAACACACCAACTGCTATTTATAGAACACCCGACAGCAGGACACACATTCCTTCCAAGTACGCACGGAACACGTTGGAGCTCCTGATGCACAAACAATTCTTCCCAAAGGAAGCCAGAGAAATAGAGAAGGGGTGGGGTGGGTGGTAGGGCGCAGAAGGAGAGGCGTTCTCTTACTTTACCAGCCGGCTACCTAGGGGACATCGTGGGGCCATGGTCAGTGCAGACTCTGAAGTGAAAAGGCAATTCTGATTTTAATCCAGTTTAATCTGGCAGTTTAAACAACTGAGAACAAATTTCAGTTGCACAGAATTGCTTAAACAAGTTTGATCTGACCAGACCTAGTTTGCAGGCCGGTAGGTGTCCAGTTTTAAAACACAAATTCCAACATTTTGTCTGGGAAATGTATGTGGTGTTTTTTTTACATGTTAATTTCTTTTTGAGAAAGAAAGAGTGCACGCAAGTGGGGGAGGTGCAGAGACAGAGGGGGACAGAAGACCTGAAGCGGGCTCCATGGTGACAGCAGCAAGCCTGATATGGGGCTCAGACTCATGAACTGCAAGATCACAACCCGAGCCGAAGTTGGACGCTCAACCGACTGAGCCACCAAGGCACCCTGGAAATGTATGTGTTTTAAATGTGGTTCACATAGACATGAATAGACACTTTTCCAAAGAACACATCTCGATGGCCAACAGACATAAGAACGTTGGCCCATCATCAGGCAAATACAAATAAAAGCCACACTGAGATACCACCTCATACCAGTCAGAGTGGCTAAAATGAATAAATCAGGAGACTATAGATGCTGGCGAGGATGTGGAGAAATGGGAACCCTCTTGCACCGTTGGTAGGAAGGCAAACTGGTGCAGCCACTCTGGAAAAAGTGTGGAGTTTCCTCAAAAAATTAAAAAATAGATCTACCCTATGACCCAGCAGTAGCACTGCTAGGAATTTACCCAAGGGATACAGGAGTACTGATGCATAGGGGCACTTGTACCCCAATGTTTATAGCAGCACTCTCAACAATAGCCAAATTATGGAAAGAGCCTAAATGTCTATCAACGGATGAATGAGAAAAGAAGATGTGGTTTATATACACAATGGAATACTACTTGGCAATGAGAAAGAATGAAATCGTGCCGTTTGCAACAACGCGGATGGAACTGGAAGGTATTATGCTGAGTGAAAGAAGTCAGTCCGAGAATGACAGGTATCATATGTTTTCACTCATGTGTGGATCTTGAGAAACTTAACAGAAGACCATGGGGGAAGGGAAGGGGAAAAAAATAGTTACAAACAGAGAGGGAGGGAGGCAAACCACAAGAGACTCTTAAATACAGAGAACAAACTGGGGGTGGATGGGGGCGGCGGTGGGGGAGAAGGGAAAGTGGGTGAGGGCATTGAGGAGGGCATTTGTTGGCATGAGCACTGGGTGTTGTATGTAAGCCAATTTGACAATAAATTATATTAAAAAAATAAAATAAATGTGGTTCACGTAAATTACCTTTCCACTTCAGTTTTACTGTTCATTGCAGTCCAACTTGTATTCTCATTCATTCTCCACATCTTTTCTTTCTGCTTCTGTACTGGTTTGCCATTTGGATAAAGAAGTATGATTTATGTATCAATTCAGGTGACTTCTAGGCAGTCAACATAGTTTTGAATTCATTCATGTTCACACTGTCCATCAGTCAGGAAATGAGCTAAGCAAAAGTGTCTAATATCCCTATATCAAATAAGACTCAATTCAGAAATTCTTTGAGGAAAAAATATGTAAAGGTGTTTAATTAGAGAGTTATATTCAGAATTTGGAAGGATGGTCAGCAGTTCATATAGTCAACATATTTTCCATAGAAGCAGTACTACCTGGGACAGAGCCCTCAAAGAACTGGGGACATCTTTTCTCTTTGAAAGTGTGTCTTATTATGGTTCTGGCTTTTGATAAAGTAATTCAAATCTTAGTGTTCTCCCAATGAAAAAAAGAGGTTTCCCCAGAACAACATTGTGAGAAGGTCAGTCATGGTCATGTACAGTAGCCTCCCCTTACCCATAGGGGATACGTTTCAAGCCCCCCGGGGATGCCTTGAAATGGTAGACAGTGCTGACCCCTAATATATTGTTTTTTCCTATACATGCATATGATATAATTTAACTTATAAATGAGGCACAGTAAGAGATTAATGACAATTAATAATAAGATAGAACCACTGTAATAAAATATAGTATAATAAAAGTTATGTGAATGTGGTCTCTCTCTCTCTCTAAATACCTTATTGTACTGTACTCACTCTTCTTCTTTTCATGATGTGAGATAATAAAATGCCTCCACGATGAGATGAAGTGACGTGAATGACGAATGACGTAGGGGTTGTGACATAGCCTTAGGCTACTACTGACCTTATGACCTACATTAGAGGAAAGTCATGTGCTTCTGGATCACACGAGACCAGGAGTAATGGAAAGCGAAACCAGGGTGGGGGCAATAGGTTCATTCCCACTGATGGACTCTCATCTCTATATAATCAGAAAAAAAAAAAAACTGTTTTGTTTTTGCAAAGAAACTGCCCCAATGTGAATAAAACCTGGAACACTCAACAGTGTAAGAAATCACTTTTTAAAAATGTTTATTTACTTTTGAGAGAGAGAAACAGAGTATGAGCAGGGGAGGGGCAGAGAGAGAGGGAGACACAGAATGCGAAGCAGGCTCCAGGCTCTGAGCTGTCAGCACAGAGCCGGACATGGGGCTCAAACCCACGATACCGTGAGATCATGACCTGAGCCGAAATCAGATGCTTAACTGACTGAACCACCCCTGTAAGAAATCATTTTAAGGCTGGGGGTAAGCTATAGATCAATGAACATTATAAATACTGTACTGAATCAGTAAAGAGCTTGCTTTGGATTTTTTTTTTTTAATTTTTTTTTTTTTAACGTTTATTTATTTTTGGGACAGAGAGAGACAGAGCATGAACGGGGGAGGGGCACAGAGAGAGGGAGACACAGAATCGGAAGCAGGCTCCAGGCTCTGAGCCATCAGCCCAGGGCCCGACACGGGGCTCGAACTCACGGACTCACAGACCGTGAGATCGTGACCTGAGCTGAAGTCAGACGCTCAACTGACTGAGCCACCCAGGCGCCCCTGCTTTGGATTTTTAAAAAATATGCCCTTTAATGATCTATATAAGCAAAATGTAAGATACAATAGGTAATGGGATCTATAACCTATCTGTCTCTGTTTTTCCCCCTCAAATAGTTAATATACTTTTGAAGCCATCTGGCAATGCTGCCAGATTGATCAGGTTTAAACCGGCCAAAGTTGGTTTTAATCAGCAAACGCAAAACTATTGACATTAAAGCTGATTTGATCTAGTTTGAACTAGGCTACTTTGACAAATGTGACTTTAAACTAGTTTGATTTAGTTAGAATCTCTTTGTTGAGAATCATTCATCGTCCTGCCAAGAAGCTTTTTATACTATTTTCTCCTAACACAAAGCAGTGTCACCTGGCTGAATCCAGTTTCCTCCTTCTGAACCGTTGTGATCGTGTCGGTCTGACCCAGTAAGGACAAGTGGGAACCAGGTTTATCTGGTCTCAATCAGCATGAACTGCTCTCAACTTGATTTGTCCCAAGTTGGAGCGTTTTAAACTCTTCATTTGAACGGGCCTTATCCAATCTGATCCAGGAAAGTTGGTTTTGACATGGGTAGAACCAGTTAAAAGCTGATGTTGGGGCAGCTGGGTGTCTCAGTCGGTTAAGCATCTAACTCTTGATTTTGGCTCAGGTCATGATATCACATTTTGTGAGTTCAAGCCCTGCATTTGACTCTGCACTAAGAGTGTGGCACCTTCTTGGGATTCTCTCTCTCTCTCTCTCTCTCTCTCTCTCTCTCTCCTGTTCATCCTCTCTCTCAAAATAAATAAATAAACTTAAAAAAAAACAAAACAAAACAACCCTGACTGCAACCAACTTGGAATCCATTTGCTACTATGATAGCTACTTCCCCTTAGAAACCTGACATTCAGACATGGCTTAGCTAGTCTGAGCCTACTGTGAAGCTACTGCCCCGGATGAAATCAGTTAGAACTCTTCCATGTGGTCTGAAACACCTAAAGAAAACGAGAATGGTAGAAATCCAGATTTCACAGGTTAGGGGAAAATCCAGGTTATGGAGAAAAGGCAGAGAGGGGGAACGGAAGGTGCTCTATCTATACTCTTCTAGATACAGGTCAACGTGGAGAGTCAGGATCAAGAAATGATTTTTTTAAGGAGATATGGATCAAGACCCCAGAAGAAGTAGGAAGGCATAGAATAGAGGGACTGGGTCGGAAACAAAGTAGGGACAAACGTATATTGGAATTAAATTGGGGGAAGAGGAGAATCATATGGATGTGGTAATGGTTAGTTTTAATATCGTGTGAGGAAAATTTTAATTTTTATCATGTAATTGTAACTTTGGTTAAGTAATTTATGTAGCTGACTGTAGTCTTTTGATAATTCTATCAGTTTTCCAATCGTCATTCCCCCACGTGCCCTGAGTCATTTGGAGAGCACGTGCACCTCTGTGTCCTTCCTCACCATACCTTCCTCATCACCAAGGAAGGACGCGAAAACAAGCAAAAGGCTGGGGGACTTTGCTAGCCACGAGAAGACAATTTACAACAGTTACAACAGCCCCTCTGAAGACCCTACCAAAAGGACACATGTTCTGGGCTATAGCAAGCAAACTGCCTCTTCGCCACTTCCTGCGGTCATATAACACGTGTCAGGGCTGTGCCAACGGCAGTCATCACCCAACCCCTTCAACAGAGGTGACCCTACTGTTAGGTGACCATATGTGTGCCCAAGACAATCCTGCTTTCCATCTGAGGTCCCAATGTCATTATTTATTTATTTTTTAACGTTTTATTTATTTTTGAGACAGGGAGAGACAGAGCATGAACAGGGGAGGGTCAGAGAGAGGGAGACACAGAATCTGAAACAGGCTCCAGGCTCCGAGCTGTCAGCACAGAGCCCGACGCGGGGCTCGAACTCACGGACCGCGAGATCATGACCTGAGCCGAAGTCGGCTGCCCAACCGACTGAGCCACCCAGGCGCCGCCCACCCCCCCACCATGTCATTATTAATAGTGGCCCCTTTCTCTCTCAAACTTGTTCCATTTGGGGCAACAATTATATGATCAAGCTGCCTAAGGCCCAGTCTCCTCCTGTCTGTCTCCTCTCGCCTTCTCTCTCTTCTCTTCCACAGAGATTGCATGCATTCTCGTAATTTAAAATTCTGTCTCTTTGACGATAACTCCAGAATTTTCATCTCTTTTTTTTCTTGAGTTCCAGTTCATAATCTCCACTGGGATATTAAAATAATAACCCACTTAGTACTGGTGGAAATGAGACAGACTGACAGGTATTGCGTTAGCCTCACTGCCGTCATCCACCCCTGCCACCCAGAAATGTGTCACCTGAGTGGTTACTGAGAGCAGCCTCCACACCAAAGAAAGATAGGAAATATGTGTTCCCATGTTGGAAAATAAAAGGGTATTTGCGCATGTTGCCAGGGTTCCTCTGGAAAGCATCCAGGAATCGTTCCAGAAATTCCATTTCCAGGTGTGTGTTTCTTTAAGGAAACATTGTGCAGCTGAGAAGGAACACCCTGCATGGTGCCACTTTCTGTAGGCGTTGCTATGGCAGATCGGCCTTATTGTGGAATAGCAAAAGGAGTCATGGGGAAAACTCAACATGAACGGACAGAGCATACCCTCCACCCCGAGGAAGCCACAATCAGGTAGCTGACATGTGTTTCAGAGGGAGCATGAAACAGATCGACTTCCCCGGCTGTAGACCCACAGCAAGGACCTGCTGGATGGGGAGAGGTGCTCCACTCTGGGATCAGGAGCCCGCCCAGATTTCTGCTTGGCCCCGGGATCCCACTCCTGGCTCTTTTGTTCCAACCTTACCCTTGAGAGAACCGGGTGCCTTCCCTCTTTGGGAGCTTCAGAAGAACCTTGGAGACAGGTTAGAATCCGTGGTCAACAGAGGCTGACACTCCAGCCCCGGAGATGGGTGGCTTGTCCAGAGTCAAGGCTCGGGCTGGTCCATCCGTAAACCTCATCTGTGGGGAGAAAGGGGCGAACTGTGAAGAACCTCTGAACTATGTGCATCTATTCACCTAGGAGAAGGAAATGTTTGAAGTGCATCTATTTTTTTTTTTTTTTTTTTTTTTTTACGAAGTATGGACCAACTCCATTGACAAAATGATTTTAAGACCACTTACTGGAATAATAGAAGAAGAGAAAAGCAAACTTAGGTGGGTCAAACACTGTCTTGGGTGGGGTTTCCCCAAAGGCAGACCCCAAGATGAGGATTCCAGGACATGTAACTTGAGAGATAATCTTGGGAAGCACCGGACAGGGTGTCGGGGGGAGGGACAGGAAAAAAAGGAAAGCCGACGGAGGGTGTGTTGATGAGTAGATTTCCACTGTGGACACTGGCGTTCAGCCCTGCTGGGGCCCCTGTGGGAAACTGGAGCACTCTGCAGAGTCCTCCTGCCGAGAGCAGTGGGGGAGAGGTTTCCATCCACCAACTCCCATCCCTCTGGGGCAGTGGGTCGTTCTTGTAGCGCTAACTCACTGGAACCTCTGGCCTGTTGCCCACCAGGAGGAAGTGCACTCCTGGGCTGGAAACTGCCCTTAGGTGGAGAGATCCAGGAACATTCTTAGGTGGGGAAGGACCTCTAAGGCAGACCAAGGGGATGTGATTGGAGGACCAAGGTCGTCTCCTAAAGAGAACCTCCGCACCACCACCATCCAGAAGAGGACGAAGGGAGGGCAGCAAGAGAAAAGTAAAGCGGGAGGATGAAGACTGTAGGAAAACTGGCAGTGTTTGCCCCACATCAAAGCCTACACTTGGAAGATCAGACATTTCAGCTTCCAGGGTGAACTGCTTCTGTCCCGTTCCACTTGTGCTCCTCCTCTTCCCCTCCCCCGCCCACAACTGAAATATGAGTCCACTTCCAGGGGCTGGGCAGGAGAACTGGAGGCTGAGAATATCCTCACGACTCTTCCCTAAGCAACGATGGCTCTTTCCAGTCCCGTTAGACTGGCAGGAGCATTATGGCGGCCACATGCAGAATTCATAAGCAGGGGACCTCAAAATGGTTTCACTGGGACTTTAACTGATAGGAGAGCAGCCCTCATCAGGGGCAGTAGAATCTCCTGCAGTGAGATGGAGCTGGGTGCAAGGTCTGCTCTCATCCCCTGCTCGTGTAATTTCTTAGGCAAATTTCTTCATCTTTTTACGCTGATGTTTACTCACCTATGAAACTGAGTAAAATAATAGTAAACCTCTCATAGGGTTGCTTGAGAGTTAAATGAGACAAAGCATGGAAAGCCCTTATCACAGTATCTGGCACATAGTAAAAACTCAATAAATTCTAGCTATTATAATTTCTCACTCATTCAACAAGTATTTATTAAGTTTCTCCCCTGTGTCAGATCCTATTTCACTGATGTATCAGTGAACAAAACAGACTCAACTCTTGCCATGAAATGTGTATTCTACTGCCTTAGAGAAGGTGAGAGGGAGAGGCAGCTGTGATAAGGAATTTGGATTTCATTCTAAGTTTTGAGCAGGGTTTGACATGACTTGATTTGCACTTTTAAAAAGTATCTCCTGGTGGGGCACCTGGGTGACTCAGTCGGCTAAGCTCCTGAGTTCGGCTCAGGTCATGATCTCACGGTTCGTGGGTTCGAGCCCGTGTCGGGCTCTGTACTGACAGCTCAGAGCCTGGAGCCTGTTTTGGATTCTGTGTCTCCCTCTCTGCCCCTCCCCTGCTCACACTCTGTCTCTCAAAAATAAATAAAAACATTAAAAAATAATAATAGTAAAAATAAAATATCTCCTGGCTGGCCATGGAGAAAAGAGACTGGGAGAGGGATAGCAGGAGAGGACACAGAGGTATGAGCTATGAGGCTATTGGAGAAGGTCCAGAGAGAGATGGGGGTGGTTCAGATGGGTGACAATAGTAAAGATCTGAATATGTCAAAATGTTGAGCTGTGGTTGAGTCTGGCATGTATTTTGCAGATGGAACCAACCACACTTATTGATGGTTGAGATGTGGAGTGGAGTGCAAAGAGAAAACTCGGCTAAAACATAGAGGCTTGGAGCCTGAGCATCTGGAAAATGATGGTACCCTTGACTGAAAGAAGGTCAAACTAGAGAAGACAGGTACAAGGGGAGGGGGGAAGGGTTCTTGTGGGAAATCCAGAATTCTATTTTGAACACGCAAACTTTGACCAGTCCGGTAGGTGTCCAAGCGGACATGGTAGGAAGGTAGTTGGCTTAGGGGGGAGGACTAGGCTGGATAAATGTTTGGAGACCCTGTGCACAAGTGGCAGGTTGTCCTGAACAGAGGTAGGGACAGGTCATCCTTTGCAACAGGAAGAAATGCAGAGGCTAGAAATACAGCTGCATGAAATATTCCTGGATGCTTAGGGCAACTGCTTCTTTTTTCTAGAAAATCCCCCCCAATTCAACTTAAGAGCTTATTAAATGGCTCAGCAGGGGCTGGAGGTTTTGTGCTGCCTGCCAAGCAACGATTTGGGGTTCACAGCCAATCCCAAGACAGTGAAAGCAGGGAACATGAGGTCAGAGAACACATTTTTTCCCATCCTTGTAGGCCTTCAATAAATATTGGATTGACTTGAAATATGAGAAATTGAAATTCATTTGTTGAAGACCTACTTAAAAGATACTTACGAATGGTGCAGAAAGCCATTATTCTGAGGAATTAATATAGCTTCCACAATCTTCTGAGCAAATCTGTCCACAGATGGAAAATGCGGAAGGACAGAACCCTCTACCGTGAAGAACTGGGATTGGTTCACTGACTTGGCCTCTGTTAAAATATATATATATATAGGGGCGCCTGGGTGGCGCAGTCGGTTAAGCGTCCGACTTCAGCCAGGTCACGATCTTGCGGTCCGTGAGTTCGAGCCCCGCGTCAGGCTCTGGGCCGATGGCTCGGAGCCTGGAGCCTGTTTCCGATTCTGTGTCTCCCTCTCTCTCTGCCCCTCCCCCGTTCATGCTCTGTCTCTCTCTGTCCCAAAAATAAATTAAAAACGTTGAAAAAAAATATATATATATATGGCATCTTTTTGGCTAGTATCCAAAATATATAAAGAACTTATACAACTCAACACCCAAAAAACAGACAAGCCAATTAAAAAATGGCAGAAGACATGAACATTTCTCCAAAGAAGACATACAGATGACCACCAGACACATGAAAAGATGCTCAATATCACTCACCATCAAATCAAAACTACAATGAGGTATCACCTGATACATGTCAGAATGACCAAAATCAAAAACACAAGAAACATCAAGTGTTGGTGAGGATGTAGGGAAATAGAAACCCTTGTGCAGTATTGGTGGGAATGCAAACTGGTACAGCCACTGTGGAAAACAGTATGGAGGCTCCTCTAAATGTTAAAGATAGAACTACCCTACCATCCAGTAGGGTAGAGTCCATACCATCCAATTGCATTACTGGATATTTACCCAAACAATACAAAAACATTAATTTGAAAGGATACATGCACCCCTCTGTTTATGACAGTGGTATGTACAATAGCCAAGATATGGAAGCAGCCTAAGTGTCCAACCATAGATGAATGGGTAAAGAAGATGTGGTATATAGATACAATGGAATATTATACACCCCTAAAAAAGAATAAAATCTTGCCATTTGAAGCAACATGGATAGGTCTAGAGACTATACTGCTAAGTGAAATAAATCAGAGAAAGACAAGTACCATATGACTTCATTTATATGTGGAATTTAAGAAACAAAATAAACAAACAAAGTGGGGGGGGGGAAGAGAGGGACAAACCAAGAAACAGACTCTTCACTGTAGAGAACAAACTGATGGTTACCAGAGGGGAGGTGGATGGGGGATGGGTGAAATAAGCATTGGAGATTAAAAAGTATACTTATCATGATCAGCACTGAGTAATGTGTAGAATTGTTGAATCACTATATTATACACCTGAAACTAAAAAACACTGCATGTTACCTACATTGGAATTAAAATAAAGAACTTTAAAATATCAGAGCAAAACATTTTGGTAATCAAATCACCACAGGTTGGAACATTTGATGATAATAAAGATATTTGTATTAAAAAATATGGCATCTTTTTAGTCCCACTTACCAATCCTAACGTGTTAGATTGCAAGCTCCCTGAAAAAAAAGAGGCCAGGTCTTAGTCAATACTCTTTGGCTTCCCTAACTACCCAGGTGCTTAGCCAGTGTGTGTTAGTGGACATGATGGGGCCTGCTGCTCACAGTCATTAGAGATTTAGAGCAGATCCCCCGGATACAAAAGGAGACCCTCTTCATATCACATTCCCTTAAAAGCTTATCACTGAAACCCCAAGCCTAGACCCCAAATGACTCTGATAGACTTTTGAAGTTAACAATGAGAAACAGCTTCCATATGGGAAAGTCTGGAGTTCTGGTATATTTCCCTGGCCATGTAATACTTCCCACAGCGGCAATTGTGAGACTTCCCTACTAAACTCATTATGCTGGGAGGATGAGTAATGCTTTAATCCAAAGTTTTACTCTCAGCCTATCCATCACGCTGAAGCAGATCATTCACTTTGTATCTGAAGCCACTTAACAACAACTCACTGATAGCAACCTATGAAGGTCCACACTGGGTCAACAATCACGCATGGTTCCTTGATCCATTGGGATGATAAGACTTTAATCAGGGTGGGGGGCGGGGGAAAGGCCCTGGGATTTCCTGGTCCCTTGAGAACTGTCTCATCCATAGACACTCTCTCCTTCCTTTTCCCACCACTCCGTTGGGTCCTGTTGCCACTTATAAACTCTGTTCCCTCATTCCCATTACCTCCACACCCAGAAGTTCCATTTCTTTTTGGCCTTCTTTGAGGGCTATCAGACCCATGGACTATTTTCTCCCAAGGACAAGCTAATGAGAGAGAGGAAATTTGGAAAACCAGCCCTCAAAATTAAATTATCCACAAGATAATCAAATCTCCCAGACTTCCAAGAATGACCTCCTATGTACTGCCCAAGCCCTCTTCTCATATCTCCATGGGTATATGCTATGAGTGCAGAAGGGGGTGAGGCTGGAGAAATAGACCTGTAGCCCCAGGAAAACCTCCACATCTGAGGGACTCTATTCGCCCAGAACTGGGGACATGGCAAGTTGCTTTCTATGACCCTGAACAGCACATACAAACTTGTTTTTCTCTATGGGATGGTCCCAAAAGGGCACCAGGCATCAAAGCAATTCTGCGTACATACTGAGCCAGGGGGATGGACACGAGTGAAAAGTGCCCTCAAACTTGGATCAAGTTGCTCTTCAAGAGTCAATTCAACACATCAGGTGAGTGACAGACACTGACATCTTTCACAAGGTGAAGCCCACAGGCCAGAGCAAGACTCTGAATAAGTTACCTATTACATTAGCATATCTAAAGAAAGAATGTGGGAAATCAAGTGGAAGTAGGTCAGCTTGCAATCTGGAAAAACCTCAGTGAGAAAGGTACACCTAGAAGTGCACATCCAGGCCTTGCTCCCAGGAGGGAGTCCATCTTGAACATCACCTGTGGCCATTTCCTCACAGTCACCCTCCCACTGATGAAGGGGCTGACCTGAAAACAGCTATGGAGCTCCCAGAATTAACCACTGACAGACCCAAATACTCCTTCCTCATCTCTGATCTGCCTCTGCTCCGGAATAAGAAAATCAAGACTGAGATCTCATGGTTTGTGGGTTTGAGCCCTGCATCGGGCTCCACGTTGTCAGCTGCTTGGGATTCTCTCTCTCTCTCTCTCTCTCTCTCTCTCTCTCTCTCTCTCTCTCTCTCTCAATCTCTCCCTCTCTCCCTGCCCCTCTCCTGCTCTCTCTCTCTCAAAATAAGTAAAATTAAACAAACAAACAAAAGATTGAGAATGATGCGCACACAGGAGGGAAGGTCCTAGTACAGGGAAGCAATTACTCTATGAGATGGGACATGGGACAGGAACAGTTGGGGTCACCCAAACTAGGCTCAATAAAACTATCCCGACTGGAACCAACACCCCCCTTTAACTCCACCTGGTTAGAGAACTTTTTCAACGTTTTTTTTATTTTTTTTATTTTTTAAATTTATTTTTGGGACAGAGAGAGACAGAGCATGAACAGGGGAGGGGCAGAGAGAGAGGGAGACACAGAATCGGAAACAGGCTCCAGGCTCCGAGCCATCAGCCCAGAGCCCGGCGCGGGGCTCGAACTCACGGACCGCGAGATCGTGACCTGGCTGAAGTCGGACGCTTAACCGACTGCACCACCCAGGCGCCCCTAGAGAACTTTTTAAATTACTTAGTGCAGAGGAATCTTTGTCATTAATTTTAGAACCCGACGCTGGAGCATGTATGGTTTAGTGTTGGGTCAGAGTCCTCAAGACTACCTCCAGGGTCAGTGATTTGCTGGAAGGACTCACAGGACTCAGCATATGGTCTCATTCACAGCACACTCGTGGGATTTATTACAGTAAAGGGCTAACAGAGCAAAATCAGCAACGGGAAAAGGTTATGGGGAGAAATCTGGAGGAAACCAGGTATAAGCTTTCAAAAGTCCTCTCAGTGGAGTCACATAGGACGAGCTTAATTCCTTCAGCAATGAGTTAGCATCGCATAAGAAGCACTGCCTATCAGGAAAGCTCGTTAGAAAATCAGTGTCTAAGGTTTTTATTAGAGACTGGTCATATAGGTACCTGACTGTACCAAAATTCCAGACTCCCAGAAGGAAACCAGGTGTTCAGCATAAACCACCACTGTATAAATAGGTAGGTACATTTAGGGAAGGCTTTATATCAGTTCAGATACCTGTTTAGTGGCCACGTTCCCACACACCAGCCAAGGGCCAACGTTACTCAACTCTTCCGTAGAGTAACAACATAAAGTCCACATTCAAGAGTATGGGTTCAAACGTCATCAACGAATCCTTTGCTGTCTTCATAAAGTCCTAAGATAAAGCACCCCTCCAGATATTGATGTGGACTTATTTTTCTACCGGGAGGACCCCACGTGCCATCAAGATTCTAGTGCTCTAGGCTGGCAAAACAGAACACACCCCATACCCCATCGACAGGTACCCCTTCCTTCTACCACTATCATGTGCTGGGAACCCTTACTGAGTTAAGCTTCAAAGCAGCCCGTTTGATTTAGAGTGCTAAATATTGTCACAAATCATCCATTTCTCACCCTTCTCCAAACCAAAATTTCCCAGCACGGTGGTCCCAAGTCCTGGTTCCCAGAAGTGGAGGGGGTCACAATCTTCACCCTGGAGAACTGTTTCAGGGACTCACCTGGGGACAGCATACAGTGAAGCTCAGAGAGGAGCCCTTTCTTCTGAGTCACATTAAAGCACCTTCACGCATCCTTCTCCTTTCCCTATGCAATGGCCTGTACTCCCACATCCTTCTAAGTGATATTATTTACTTATTTTCACCTTTCTGAAGCAAGCTACGACCTTGGCTCAGGCTGGGTCACAGAGCAATTTTCTTTAGACAGTCTCTCAAATATCCTGTGATCTATGAACTCAACTACCCTCAAGTCAACCTTGAATGTATGCAGTGGTAATGACTCAATTGCGCTTAGATCAAGGAAATCCTAATCCCCAGACCCATTTGCCCAGTTCATTTTTCTTTTCTTTGTCAAAGGACAGAATTTAGGGAAGCAGTGAGAAGAGATTAACCCTCTAAAGTCCACTGGCTCAATCAGTCCACTATGGAAGCCAGATTTGGGTGCCTCTCTCTACACAGAACATTACCCCAGCAGGAATTCCCCTTCTGGTTTTTGTTTCCTTCCAAATTTAGAATCTGGGCTGTCTATGTGTGAGGCTGGCGGGAAGGGGTTGCTCAGGACAAATGACATCATGTAGGCCCACAGGAACAGATGTTCGGGCTCTCTGGGTTCCATGAACTTAGTTTCATGCCATCTACTGGAATGGAAACTCACCAGGCCATCCAGAGGGAGTTTCTAAGATGAGTGGGTGGAGCTACACTGCTTTCCTTTCATTAAGACAGGAAGGGCCTGGGCTGGAACATGTTAGTGAGGACATCCAGAAACGGGCATGGAAAGCCAGTGCTCAAACCCACGGTAGGTAAGGACTCTGGTCCACTGAGCAGATTGGTAAGTGAGATGCTGAAATAATTTTTCCACTCCACTGCCCACCTCCCCCCCACCTCCAGAAAGGCACAGGATATTTTTAGCAGGAAAAATAAGTGCCCCATAAAAATGAACATAAAAATACCATACGGGGGACAGGGTACCCTCCCACCCGTTACCAAGAGATCCCTGGAGTGAGCATTAAATTAAATAGGCTTCAAAGCCAGTATTGGAGAAGTGGACAGGCGCAGGCCAGCCAGCACCGGTCTGGAAAGACCTGGTAAGGAAAATGGAAAAAAAGAAAAAAGAAACTGGCCCGAAGAACCCCACACGTAAGCAGGGGGCGTGTGGGACTGGGCGGAAATGCACACCGAATGCTGTGCGCCTTTTCCGTGATCTCAGGGCCATTCATTTGCAAATCCTATGACCTCCTCTCCAAGTTCACTCCCAGGCCCTTTCTGTGGGATCCGACGTTGTCCTTCTCTCCCCGGCCTCTGTGGAGCCGTCCTACCTTCATGTCTTCCTCATCTCTGCCCCAAGCTTACCCCAGGCCCTTGCTTTCAGCCCTCAGGGAGAGTCACTTCTGGCTCCGGCCCAAATCCCGGGATCCGCCTTCTCTTCCTCTCACACCCCATGTCCAATCTGCCAGCAAATCCTGTTGGCCCAACTTTGCGAATATGCTGAGGTCTGGCCGCTTTCACCCCCTCCGCGGCTGCACGCTGCTCCGGGCCACCATCAGGTGTCAGCTGCCCCGGCTGCCCGATTCCTCACCCCGCTTTGCCCTTGCCCCTTTGGACCATGGACCCCAACACAGAAACCAGGCAGACATTGTTGAAACGGAAGTCAGATGAGGTCACTCTCCGCTCAGGACCTTCCAAGGACTTCTGATCTCACATGGAGGGAAAGCTGTACTCGGGATGACCTTCAAGGCCCTGTGAGGTCTAGCCCTTTCTCTGTTGCCTTTTCTCTCCCAGCTACCTGCAGGGGCTCCATGCTGGCTCTCTGACTCACCAGGTGCACTCCTGTCTCCAGCCCTTGCCCTTGCTCTCCCTTCTGCCAGAATTGCTTTTCCCCAGAGGTCCCCAGGTTTTCTCCTTCCATTTCTTCAGGACTCCACTCGAACGCCACTTTCTTGGTCACTCCACGAAAAACTGCAGCCACCTTGATGTCTCTATGCTTCTTCCCTTCTCTCCACAGGGCTTATCACCCTTTACCTTTCCATAGAGTGGATTCTTTATCTTATTTATTATCTGCACCTCCCCACTACGAGTAATTTCCATGCGAGCACAGATCTTCTCTTTTTGTTTGCTTTTACAGCTGCACCTCTAGCAGAATCTTTTACTGGATACATTGAATGAATGAATGAGTTAAAGTTCCATGCTAAACATCCACAACCACTCCTGAGTTCCCTGCTTTAAAGTACTGACACCACTACTTGTCCCATGGTCCCGACCTGCTCACCTCTAAACAGACACTCAGTTGTGCTCTTTGCCCAACAGGGGTCGTATTTATGATGACTTAACTCAGTCTCTGCTCAAGTCAGAAAGCCACGACAAACCTCTCAGAGTGATACAAGACAAATGGCTTTCACAAACTCCAACCCTTTACTTCCTTCTTTGTGAAATGGGTGTAAAAACACCAACTTCCGTTAAGTTGCTGGGAGGGCAGTGAGGTGATTGGCCAATAGCACTTCTCCTGGCGCCTGATACAAAGCAGGTGCTCAGTTAACACCGTGTCCCTTCTCTCCTGTGTTTGTGTCTTCTGAATGCCCCGAAGGGCTGCTGGACTCTCTTGAGGGTCCCTCCCTCCAGTCTCTTCACTGAGCAATCGCTTTGTTTATGACTACACTATTTTTCTCAGGTTATGCTCTGGTTCAAAAATCCACACTTTCCTTCTGAAGAGGCACTATTTCATTAAACCCAACTGAACAGAGTTCAAATACTACCAAACCAAGTGAAATCATTCCACGAGGCCAGCCTAAGCAAGCCAGTTTCTTCCGAAAGTCTTCTCAGTAAACACTTGAGCGAGGATGGGGGTCCAGCCCACCACGAAATGTGGCGTCAGTTCATCAGCCGAGCCCTCTGGACCACTTACTGACCTCTAGGCCCCACTGGCTCTTCCTGGTCTCTGAGCCATCACAAAAGCTGCCTTCTCCCCAGTCTAGAATGCCTTATGCCTCTTTTCCTCCTCCTCCTCACCCATCACCTATAACAAGACACCTTCAGGACCCTTAAGGCAGCCCTCCTTTGAAAAGCCCGTTATGCCCCCTGTCAAGGCGGCTTCGCTGCCCTTCTCCTACGCTCCCACCACATCATCTGTTCGTCATGGCATGGACCACGTGGACAGGCATCTGCCTGTGGAGTCATCTGCCTCCGCAACCAGGGCTGTGAGTCCTGCTGGCCAGGAACCGTGTCCTATTCATCTGTGTGAACTCAGTACTTAAGACGGCACATGGCATGCGGTAAGTGCTGAATAAACGCTTATTGAATGAATCAGCAAGTGAGTAAGTGAAACGGTAGCCGACTCAATAATAACCGAAGAAATGCAACACACTACCGGCCCAACTGGAGGTGTGTGAGGCATGAAGAGGCTGGAGTCACACGCTTCTTAGGAACAGACCCAGGATGGCACCACCCCGCCAGCCTCCTGCCCCAGGTCCTCTCCCCTTCTCTGTGCACGCACTTGTTCTCGCTGAGCTGCCTCACCCATCCCGGAGGCTGCCGTTCTCTTCCCGGTGCCACTGGGTCCCAAAGCGATGGTCCTAAATTCTGTGCCAGACTTGAGGCAAGTTTTTCCTGCCTACAGCTTTTTCATTTAAGTTGTTACAGCCGTCGTCCCCTTCCTCCACGAGAGATCTCTTGCATCTCTGGATTCAAGGAGTGTTTGCATTCCAGAAACAAGCACCCTGGCCCAAGATGCATTCTGATCCTCCCCAGTTGAAAGGCCACTGCTGCTACAGCGTGTTCCAGAAGGATTTTTAGCAGGTTTGGTAAAGGTAAATGCATCCCAAGTTGCCATGGAGATGTGGCGTTTCATAGTCACCGAGGACAGAGAAGCGAAAATTAGAGTTACTTGCCTTGAAATGTAGTAGAAAATGTAAAAGTCCAGAGTCTAGATGTGTAGGGCAGGTGTGGGGGAACTTCTGGCCTCCAGCTGTTGGCTCAATTTTCTTCCAACCTTTGGCAAACACAACAAACTGTGGTTACATTAGCGAAGAAAGATGCTTATCAGTCAGATACCACTGTCTGGAAATTACCCAAAGCCAGTTGGAAGGCACATGGGTGGTGACACATTTTACAAGCACCCTATCATTGTCCCACTCCATTTCAGAATCCATTTGGCCTTCTTACCTTTCAGATCAACTCTCTTTTTCTCCAGAACCTGTGCGAAGTTTGAGAGGAAGTCTTTTTGCTTTGTTTTATATTGTTGACTGAAGCCATAAAGTCACTAGACGTGCGAACTGGAAAGATCCTTAGAGATTATCTGGTCTAACCCCCTCATTTTATGGGTGAAGAAACTGTCAGTGCTGACTTTAACTTTGAATTTTATGAGGCCTATTTGTGTTGACAACATGATTGATTGCTCTGCTTCTGAGACTGAAGATTTGCAAGGGGAAATGGGTGGGGGGGATGTCAGAGCTCTTCCTGATGGGAGGGAGAGTAAGGTAACAGCTTTCCCAGCTGTAACCTTCCCTGGGCCACATCCACCGGATATAATGCAAGGTCTCTCCACCTGGTGTAAGCCAACCACCATTGGAATGCCCACAGGAGGAAAGTATTGAAAGGTTAGAGGTAACTCCCTGTGACCTATGAGAAAGGACTGAAGAACTTTGAAGCAATAAGGTGTCCTGTCAGTGAGCGGCACTCACTATTTCCAAAGGGGGAATTCTCTCAGGGGTAATGGCTACCTGGACCTCTTGAAATGAACCTGCTCCTGTACTCTATAGCTGTCCGATCTCTCTCCCTATTGAGCAGGGAGGCCACAGAATGTGGCCAGAGAACGTTCCATGGCAGTGAGGCATGGCTTGGTTTAGGAACAGCATACACCTTAGGCTGTGGCAGATGACGTCAGGGGGCTGGAGCTTGAAGTCATTCTGGAAAAGGCATAGAGATCCGAGCTAGGAAAGTAAAAGTGAAATCTGTTTGCACAGCCAATGGAAAAGATCAGGAATGGAAAACCTGGTTTCAGATCAACTCTAGTTGATTGGTAGTGCCGGCCTGGAGTACCGTATCTTGAGGGGTTGGGAGGCTGGGGGTCAGCGGAAAGGAGCGCCATTATGGATTCGTGATGCCTGCATTAGGCACAGGATGGGGGGGGGGGTGAGGGGAGAAGCAAGCATACTGTGTCTTTTCATTTTTGTTTTAGATTTAATTTTATTTTACAAAAGAGTTACATGTATACAGCTTTAAAAGTCAAATAGTGCTTCCAAGGTTTATAATGTAAAGCAGCGGCCCTCTTCCCACAGTCTTGTCAATGAACTTGGGTTAGAGAGTGCGTGCCATGGAAATAGTAAAGTATGGAGATTCCCATGTGAAAATTACGGGGGGTTTGAGCATAAAAGCAAGAAAGCAGGTATTGGCCCTGGAGCAGATAGAAACTAAATCACAAACCCACTTTTGTAATCCATCCAGGATGACCAAAGAGTGGGGTGGGTTGAATGGTAAACAGTATTCATCTGTCTTAGCAAAGCCCTAGAATGACCACTTAGCCATTATCAAGCAAATGGGTAGGGGAGTACGTCAGTGGTGAGGGGGGAGGGGGGTGTCTGTTCCACTGACTGGGGGAGAAGCACCTGGCTACCAGAAACCCTGGCTACCAGAAACCCTACCCTACCAGAAACCTTATTTGGTCATGTCAGTTGATGAAGCCACTAGCCAAAACTAGGGACTAAAACTCTGATGGACTAGGAAGCAGGTGGGGTCACCACACAGAGCAGGTCTGGAAAGGGCTGATAATGAGGCAGAGAGAAGCCCTCTCTGTTCACTCCCTGGAGCCAGCCCAGAAGCAAGACCCCAGGAGCAATCTGGATATCTGTGAGGAGGGATGACTCTTGTGGTCACTCTGGAGCCTGTTAGGGTTCCTTTCCCCTGATGTTCCCCTGCCCCTGTCTGGGGACCACAGGGGAGGCGATGATGGCATGAAGTAACTTTCCTGCATCTACTCAGATAATCATCTGATTTTTCCTTTCTAGTCCATAATATGGTGAGTTACACTGATTAATTTTTCAAGTGTTGAAGCAACCTTACTCTCCTGGGACGAAATCTTCTTGGTCATGATATATTATCCCTTTATGTAGTATTGGATTTGATTTGTTAAAATATTGTTAAGAATTTTTAAAATCTATGTTCATGAGGGATTTTGAATTGTAATTTTCTTTCTTGTAATGTCTTTGGTTTTGGTATCAGAGTAATGTTAAAGAATAAATTGGGAAGTGTTTTCCCCATTCCAATTTCCTGGAAGGATTTATTTAAAATTAGTGGGGTTTTTTCTTAAGTATTTAATAGAATTCACTAGTGATGGCATCTGAGCCTAGGGTTTTCTTGGTGGAAAGGGTTTTAAGTAAAAATTCAGTTTCTTTAATGGATATAGAGCTATATGGCTTATCAATTTTTTTCTTGAATGAGCTTTTGCAGTTTGTGCCTTTCAAGGAATTGGTCCATTTCATTTATGTTGTCAGATATGTGTGTAGAGTTGTCTGTAGTATTTACTTATTGTACTTTTAATATTTGTGGAAACTGATTATGTCACTTCCTTCTTCTTGATAATAATGAATTGTATCTTCTCTTTTTTTCTTAATCTGACTCGAGATTCATCAATTTTATTAACTTTCTAAAAACCAAATGTTTGGTTCCATTGGTTTTCTCTTTGATTTGAGGTTTAATTTGTTCTACTTTTTAAAGGTGGAAACTGAGGTCATTAATGTGAAAGCTTTCTAATAAATTCCCTCTCAGTACTACGTTCCCAGAATCCTACAGTATTGATATGTTGTGTTTTCATTTAGTTCAAAATACTTTTTTTAAAATTGTTTTTAGTGTTTATTTATTTTTGAGAGAGACAGAGACAGAGCATGAGCAGGGAGAGGCAGAGAGAGAGGGAGATACAGAATCCAAAGCAGGCTTCAGGCTCTGAGCTGTCAGCACAGAACTCAATGCAGGGCCCGAATGCACGAACCATGAGATCATGACCTGAGCTGAGGTTGGACACTTAACCAACTGGGCCACCCAGGGGCCCCTAATTCAAAACACTTTTTAATTTCACATTTAATGTCTTCCTTGACCCATGGGTTATTTAGAAGTATGTTAGTTTCCAAATATTTGGATTTTTTTCAGATATTTTTCTCTTATTGTTTTCTGATTTAATTCCATTGTAGGCAGAGAACATACTTTGAATGAGCTGAATTGCTTTCAATTTATTGAGGCTTGTTTTACATCTCAGAATATTGTCTTAGTGAATATTCCCTGTGCACTTGTCAAGAATTATGTTATTGCGGGGAGTGTTCTATAAATATACAAATGCTTTGGTTTGTAGTGTTTATTGCGTTTTTCAAGTCTTCTGTGTCTCTATGGATGTTCTACTTGTTCTAACAATTGTTAAGAGAGGATGTGGAAAACTCTGACTGTAATTCTAACTGCCAATTTCTCCTTTCAGGCCTATCAGTTTTTTTAGTTGATGTGTTTTGATCCCCTGTTACTTGGTGCAAAAACATTGAGAATTGTTATGTCCTCGGGTGAAATGACTCTTTCATAATTATGAAATAATCCACTTGCCCCTTGCTAAGATTTGTTCTGAAACCTACTTGGTCTGGTGTTAGTATAGCTACTCTTGCTTTATTTCGATCAGTTACTTCGGTGGATCATTTTGTATCTTTTGTTTTTAATCTATTGTGTCTTTATATTTAAGGTGGGTTGCTTATAGGCAGCAAATAGTGGGATGTTGTTTTATTATTCAATTTGACAGTTTCTGCCTTTAAATGTGGTATTTCCATCATTCTCACCTTATGCCATTAGTGACATGCTTCTGCTTGCCTGTTTGGTTTCTATTTTGTTCCATCTGTTATTTGTGAACTTTTCCCTATTGCAATGTTTTTTTTAATGTGTACTGTTTATTTTTGAGAGAGAGAGAGCGCTGACAGCATGGAGCCTACTTGGTATTCTGTCTCCCTCTCTCTTTGCCTCTCCCTGCTTACTCTATATCTCTCTCAAAATAAATCAACTTTAAAAAATAAAATTTCTTATGCATCTGCAGTTATTACCTTTCTATCGTTTTGCATTTTGTTTCTTTATATGATCTCTCTTTTTAATTTTTTTTAATGTTTATTTATTTTTGAGAGAGAAAGAGACAGAGTGTGAGCAGGGGAGGAGCAGAGAGAGAGGGAGACACAGAATCCGAAGCAGGCTCCAGGCTCTGAGCTGTCAGCACAGAGCTTGACGTGGGGCTCGAACCCACAAACTGTGAGATCATGACCTGAGCTGAAGTCGGATGCTTAACTGACTGAGCCACCCAGGCATCCCTCTCTTTTTTTTTTTACCAGTCTTTGCAGAAGACTATTCTGATCTTCTTTTTCTTTCTTTCTTTCTTTCTTTCTTTCTTTCTTTCTTTCTTTCTTTCTTTCTTAAATCAGCTTTTAATTTTGCTGATCTCCCTTGTTTGAGAGAGAGAGAGAGAGAGAGAGAGAGAGAGAGTCAGAGACAGATCAAGCGAGCAAGCAGGGGAGGGGCAGAGAGAGGGGGAGACACAATCCAAAGCAGGCTCCAGGCTCTGAGCTGTCAGCACAGAGCCCGATGCAGCACTTGAACCCACAGACCTCGAGATCATGACCTGGGCCAAGTCAGATGCTTAACTGACTGAGTCACCCAGGTGCCCCTCATGAGTTCCTTTTTAATCTAAAGCTTGTTTAGTGGTACACTATTTCATATGCAGACTTCAGGGATTTGTAAAAGTTATTAGCAAGAGCTATGAAGACTTCTGGGTTTTACCCTACTTGTAAGCTAGTCACAGTTTCAAAAATGCTGGCAGACATGAGCCTCCTAGATCAGAAACAAAGGACTAAATTACTTCATTGTCTTATTGGCTCACCTTCCCTCCTAAGCCCCACGAGAGTGATGTATCTGTGGGTCCAGGAGGATGCTGCACCTGCACAAGTGAGGGGCCTTGAGATTAGGAAACCCTCATCTTTTATAAGGGGGTGTAAGCCAACCCACCCAATCTGTGCCCCTGGATGAGACATTATCTTCATTTTACTAGACAGCAGACAAACCTGCCCTGTACCAAAGAGGGAGATACTAGTCTTTACTTTCCAAGGCTATTTGCTTATATGCACATCCTTGAAAATACAGTCCAGAACAAAAGCTGACAATGTCTCTACTCAGAAGACATACAGAAACATAAGAGACCCATGGAGAATCATCATCCAACAAGTATTCTTTTGTAATTTGTTTCTAACATAATTGTGCCGTGATCAGAGAACATAGCCTGAGCATAGAGGAGGCCTGGAAAGGTCTCCGGGAATGAGAGCACCACACATCACAGACCGTGCAGACCTAACACCATTCCCAGTTCCTTCATCAGGCATTGCCTCCATTCAGAGAATCTCCCTTAAATTCTTGAGGAAAAGCAGATTAACTTAGGTTGCAATCCACTGTCATTGAGGGGATGGGGAGAAAGGGAATGAGGAAGCAAATGCCTTAATGCAGCTAGTCATTATACATGTGTTCTCACCAGATTCTTAACCTGGCAGGGTCGGGAAGCTGCCCTGATATTCTCCCCCGCCCCCCACCCCCCCACGTCTTCAACACTTCCCCTTCCCCCACATGCACACCTGACATCTGGACTGCTCTCGCTAATTCCCATTCTACAGACGGGATAGAGCCACAAAAGAGCCTGCAGAATTTTCCCTACTACTGCCCTACTGTGTCCGCATCCCATACTGCCACGAGCTTCTGCGGCCAGCTCACGACTGTCTCTGGTCTCCTCAAGACCTTCTCCAAGTTATTATTATTATTTTTTAAAGACCTTCTCAATGTCTTTATGCTAATGCCATAGACTCTGACTTCTCCTCTATCAATTTCTCAACCCTAGGGGCACATTAATTGGATCTAAAGAGTCTTTTAAAAAACACCAGTGTCCAGATTCTGTTTCTGAAATCAATCGGTCCAAGGAGGACCCCTGATTGTCAATAGTTTTTAAAGCTCCCTGGGTAATTCTAATGTGTAACGAATGTTTTTAATCACTGTCTCTAATTTCCTCCGGGATGATTTTGGGGGAAGGGACCTCGCAGCCCAGGTTTTTTAATTTTCCTGTCAGGAACTGGAACTTGTATTTTTTTAATGTCCAAATTATTGAACTCATCTACCTAATAAACAACTATTAAAAAAACAAATTATCCTGGAAATTTGATTAAATTCTCTTAAATCATTTAAAATGCAATTACGTATTTACTACGGCTGACTTTTTGAACACTTCGAATATCATAAAACTTTCACAAATGCAGTGACTACAAAGCTTATTATTATACTTACACTTGAATGTATTCTAAATCCTCAGAACAATGGACTTATTCATTTCTTTGATAATTTATGTGCTTGTTTTATACCTTCCTAGGGGATATTAGTATACTTATTTTAATATCTTTCTAGGGTTTCAGTAATATATTTTTATTTCTTCCCAGGGGTGGAGTAATATTACTAGACCTGAAAGAAAAAATACACTTGCTCAGCCCAGCCAAGGCTACAGGGTCTGAGTTACTGGCTGGTCCAGTTTTGGTCTGGGCACAGGATTCATCATCAGCCTGCATTAGCTTCCAGGATTACCACCACATGACTTTTAAAGTCACACCTCCACTTGGGTTTTATTTATTTATTTATTTATTCATTCATTCATTCATTCATTCATTTATTTATTTTACAATATGGTGTCTTTCAGGAAATGATGTACTTTTAAATCTCACTTTGCCAGATTTACAAAACCCAATGCCTTACTGGTATGATATATTGACTTGGTTTGTAAACAAACAAACAAAAAATCATGTATTCCTTACTTGTGTTTTGTTAAAATGAGTAGGGCCATCTAGTGGTTTCATTTCCTGTGAGATAAGGCATTGGGCATTGGGTCTGGGTAGTGTATTCCTCCATTTGGGGACATTTGACTAATTCATCTTGTTGGAAGACCCTGTTGAAACTTTCTCCTACTTGGCAATTTCGTGTGATCACTGATCCTGATTAAGTGGTAGAACTTCTTTCCACCTAAATTAGTATAAGTTAATCCTCGTGCCAACCAAACAGTTCTCCCTCTTCTTGATAGAGTTTCTGTTTTTTCCTAGATTATTGGTTTATTTAGTTCCATAATTTTATTTTTTCCTTATTTTTGTACTTATGTGCATAAATATTTATTTATTTAAATTTAATTTTTTATTTTTTAAAATTCACATCCAAATTAGTTAGCATATAGTGAAACAATGATTTCAGAAGTAGATTCCTTAATGCCCCTTACCCATTTAGCCCATCCCCCTTCCCACAACCCCTCCAATAACCCTCAGTTTGTTCTCCATATTTATGAGTCTCTTCTGTTTTGTACCCCTCCCTGTTTTTACATTATTTTTGTTTCCCTTCCCTTATGTTCATCTGCTTTGTCTCTTAAAGTCCTCATATGAATGAAGTCATATGATTTTTGTCTTTCTCTGACTAATTTCACTTAGCATAATACCCTCCAGTTCCATCCACGTAGTTGCAAATGGCAAGATTTCATTCTTTTTGATTGCTGAGTAATACTCTATTGCATATATATACCACATCTTCTTTATCCATTCATCCATCGATGGACATTTGGGCTCTTTCCATACTTTGGCTATTGTTGATAGTGCTGCTATAAACATGGGGTGCATGCGTCCCTTCAAAACAGCACACCTGTATCCCGTGGATAAATGCCTAGTAGTGCAATTGCTGGGTCATAGGGTAGTTCTATTTTTAGTTTTTTGAGGAACCCCCATACTGTTTTCCAGAGTGGCTGCACTAGCTTGCATTCCCAATAAATATTTATTTTTATAAAAAACAGTAATTTAGTGGGAGAAACAAAATATCCATATATAAACAATAACTGTTAAAATCCATTAACAAGAAACAAATCCATAATTGGTTATCCATTTTTTGTGTTACAATATTTTTGTACTCATTATGCTAACTTTTCTCTTTTGAGAATAATGATGAAGTTCATGGTCTTTCATAGACTCAGCTTGCTCCAAATGGCCATAATAACAATATTATTTTGTGCTTAAATTGTTACAACTTGGTCAATGGAAACCCTTAAATTTGAGTCCTTTGGCCTTTTGATGTTGCCCCTAAACATATTTTAATATAAGATTCTTGCTTTCTGATGACAACAGGATATTCCAAGCTCATTCTGATTTTTTTCCTCCTTCCCAACACAAGATGCTATTTGTCCTCTGGGAAGCCCTGTTTTCTTTTCCTTGACAATAGGATTAGGATAGTGGCCATGGGAGGATGCATATGGAAGGCGAACAAAAGCTCCACCACTGCTGTTGAGCCATTGGCCCTGGAAAATGTGACTTTAAAGAATAAACCATGCTTTCCAGTGATTTTCAAATTTAAAGATAGTAAATGGTATCTCCTGATACGAAGACTTTCTCCTCAATAACAACAACCAGTTCATTAAATATATGTAGTCCTAATCCAGTCCAAACACTGTCCCTACTTTGAGGAATTCACAGTCTAGTAGGTGATAAGCTGGATGTAACTTGTCTCTACTTTGCCATAGGGCTTTAGACATTACTTGTCAGAATATTTCCTTTCCCTTGGCACGTATTACTCCTGAGAGTAACTTCACAGAGATTGAGATCAATACAGAGATTTTGTTTTTTTAATTTTTAAAGTTTATATTTATTTATTTTGCCAAAGAGAGAGAGAGAGACCACAAGCTGGGGAGGAACAGAGGCAGGGGGATGGGGGGAGAGAGAATCCCAAGCAGCAAAGAGTCTGATGCAGGGCTTGATCCTACAAACCATGAGATCATGACCTGAGCCAAAACCAAGAGTCAGACACTCAACCAACTGAGCCACCCAGGTGCCCCCGGAGATTTTTAAAAATAGCCGCAGAGGTCTAGAAAGGCTGAGATAGAAAGAAGGTGGCTGGAGATATTCAGAAACAAACAAAACAGAGACACAAAGAGATTAATGGAATGAGAGGGAAGAAGAGGTGTGTTTTAGTGAGGAGAAGTGTGGGAAGAGAGAGAACACTGAGGAGGTGAGGCAGGGAAAAACAGGGAGTTCACAGAAATATTTGGAACAAAAAGTAACGGGAATAAAATGGAGGGAAAGAAGACAGATCTGAAGAAAATAATCGATTTTGAGCAAGGATTTACAGCAAGATGTGAGAAGTGGGGAGAGATATAGAGACGGTTAGGGGGGAAAATGGACAGGAGGAGACAGAAAGGTAGAAAGAAAAGCTTACTTAGACCATAGATATAAGCCATAGATTCATTGACAGAAAAAAGCCCCAGCAGAATTGGAATGGTTTTAGTTGAACCAAAATTAAGAACTAAGCTCCATGGGATGAGTGCCATTTTGCATTTCCATTCTCAGTTTTGCTGGATTCTTTTCGGCACTGGTCCTCCAGTCATCATGTTTACTACAGCATCTTCACGTCCACCTTTTGACCATCTTTTAATTTTATTTCTTATTTTTAATGTTTATTTTTGAGAAAGACAGAGAGAGAGAGAGAGAGAGAGAGAGAGTGAGTGGGGAGGGGCAAAGAAATCTGTAGCAGGCTCCAGGCTCTGAGCTCTCAGCACAGAGCCTGACGCAGGGCTCGAACTCATGAACCGTGAACTCATGACCTGAGCTGAAGTCAGGTGCTTATCCAACTGAGCCACCCAGGCGCCCCCATCTTAGAGTAGTAGGTAAGCTTTGTAAGTTCAGCTACTGGATCTAACTTCCCACAATCCGTGGTGTCGAAAATCTCCGCAATCATACATTAAGTGCTAGGATTAGCTGGAAGTCAGCAGTCTCACTTGCCCCACACCCTGGCTGTCAGTCCCATCCTGTCACCATTTCCATTGTGGCCAGCAGTCCATTCGACAGGGCAGAAGCCAAAGTGTTAACTATTCTCAAGAATACTCAAAGCCTTCAGTCTCTGCATTACAATCTTACAAAAGGCTTTGCCCCTGGCCACCTGTCTCTTCCATTCGCCCAGTTTTCTATTCAGCTGGACTACGTGACCATGGCTGCAAGTAAAAATGTTGTTGGAAGAATGGCTACCCGGTCCTGCTATTCCGATGTCAGCTTAGGGAGAAAGGCAGAGACCTCAGACATTTGAAAATGCATAAAGTTAGCATTTGCAAAGTCTATTACAAAAACTTCCCTTGGATTCTTCTTATTTTCTTGTTGTAAGCCATTTCTCCTTGTTAATATGGGCTCATATCACCTGGGGTCTGATCAGCGTGACTTTCTCAGGGTGAGGGGCTAAAGTGGATTCCTTTCTGGACTGCAGGCATAGGCCAAGGGACTCGTGGCTCCAATGTCAGCATCTACCAAAGCATTAGTCCAAAATTCTGGTATGCGGAAGAGTCATCTGGGAGCCTATTAATAACGCTGGGATCCATCTGCAGGGATTTGGTCCAAATAAAGGGGATGGGGGCAGGCATCTGAATTGTAAGATTCCCACATGGGATTCTGACATGGGCATCTCCATGCCATTCTCTGAGAAATTTTTCCCAGAGTAATGTCAGTAGGTCTTTGCTTATGTTTTAGAAGGTATCTTGCCTGCTTGTTAGGCACAGATACATCAACTCTTCAAGTCTTCCCCCAGGCCACATATCCTGCTGTCACCATATTCAACATCAGATCTCAGCCTGGGTAACCTGTTAAACTTAACCTGCAGTGTTGCTATAATCTAATTAAGAGCTTCACGTCTTACTTATGATAGGCATTCCACTCGTTTAGTACAGAATATGTCCCTATAAGTCTGCTAGAAAAGCAAACATTCAACAGGGGAATTTATATAGTGTGAGGGGCTTCATTGGCAGAGTGCTTAAAAAAATTATAAAATCCATAGTAACACCCTGCCTTTCAGATTCCATCTTTGATGATATACTTTCCCAGCATGTTGTATATGTTCTTTACATGTTGTCCTTTTCTTGTTCTTTATGGCGCTTGCATCATGCTTAATGGTTTCCATCTTTGACTCTGTTGTAGTAGCTGTGGGGTTTCATTTCTTATCACTAGTATTAGAATTAACATATTTTTTTCTGTTTTCACTCGCTCTGCTGTGCACACATGGTGATGCTTATAAGACTGAACAGTTGGCTGCCGAGCACAGCCACCATGAGGTAGCTCAGAATGTTCTTTGCCGTTTGGCTTATAAAAGTCTAAACTTTACATCTGGA
This sequence comes from Neofelis nebulosa, assembly GCF_028018385.1. Classification (NCBI taxonomy): domain Eukaryota; kingdom Metazoa; phylum Chordata; class Mammalia; order Carnivora; family Felidae; genus Neofelis; species Neofelis nebulosa. The sequence goes on from NC_080788.1 coordinate 35,306,938, forward strand.
AGGTGCGTAGAGGTGTCAGAGCCAAGTGCTCAAAACTGCAGGATGTAAAGATATTAAAAGTCAGAGGTGGAGGGCTGTCACTAAAGTGAGGATCCAGTTTAAATGAAACTGGTTTACTACACAAAGCCCAAGATAAAGCTTTATTACTCATCTCACTATTTTGTTAAATATACCGGAGATACAGCCAGGATGACACGAAGGAAGACACGGTCAGGAAACTCACAGACTGGTGGACGCCATAGGCAGGTTAGTGAGAAGTAAACTCTATTGCAGAAATACAGGGTGCTGTGCGCATGTTTGTAGGGACACCTCACTCAGAGGTTGAGTATGGTTTAGCCAAGTGAAAAAGGTAGAGAGACATGTTGTAAAACACCCAAGGCCTTAGAGACAAGAAATAGCCTGATATGTGTGGCAAATGATAGTTTTCAAAATGGCTGCAACATTATTTCCCATTCTACGTGCTTCTCTGACAATGTGGCTTTGATATTCCACTGGTCCAGAGCTGAATCTATATGATCTCAGATCTGAAAGTAACGCCATGCAGCTGCTAAGGCAAGGTCAGAAAAGATGAGAGAGCTTGAGATGCTTGCCCTTGGAACCCAGCCCCCATGCTATGAGGAAGCCCAGCCAGCCACTTGCAGAGGACATACGTGGGCGTCTGGGTAACACCCAGAAGATGTCCTGGTCAGTAGCTGGCATCAACCACCAAACACACGAATGAATAAGCCTTCAGATTATTCCAGACTCCAGCCTTTGCATCCTTCTTGCTCAGGCCCCAGATGCCATTCAACAGAGAAAACCTTCATTAATAGAGAAGACTTCAAGGATGGTTTGAACAGGACTCCTTTTCTACTTCTCTTTAGTTTCTCAGCTTTCCTCTTCTGGGTGTGGCTGGATTATTTCATGGTATTAAATTGCTGCAGAAGCACCAGGCTTCACATTTTATATCTTGTATTCAGAGCAAGAGAGAGAGCTCTTGGGGCACTTGGGTGGCTCAGTTGGTTAAGCGTTCAACTTCGGCTTGGGTCATGATCTTGTGGCTTGTGAGTTGGAGCCCTGCGTCGGGCTCTGTGCTGACAGCTCGGAGCCTGGAGCCTCTTCAAAATCTGAGTCTCCCTCTCTCTCTGCCCCTCCCCTGCTCAAGCTCTGTCTCTCTCAAAAATAAATAAACATTAAAAAAATTTTTTTTAAAGAGAGAGAGCTCTCTTATGCTCAACGATTCAAAACAAAACAAACAAAACAAAACAAAACAAAACTGCACTTCTCTCTGATTGGTCCTACTTAAGCCCGTTACTGGTGCTAGAGAAATTCCTTACATTGATTGGCTTAGGTCTTGTTCAGCACTCAACGATCGTAGCAAGAAGCATGCAAGTATGTTAACCAGTTTGTCAGTCAAGGCCCATGCCCAGGGCAAGGAAGTGAAATCAATCCTACCAGCCAAAATTCTGCTACACTGCTAGAGGGGAATATTAACAACAACAACAACAACAACAACAACAACTATATGTTTATATATCCAACCATTGTCTCTAGACAGCTAGTGGACCCCAGCAGTATGAAGGAGCGGCCTATGGATAGTTTGGTAGTTTCAGAGAGGTCAAACTACTTTAAACATTGTTTTTATATTATATTTGGAACATAAAATTAATTATTTTCACAGAAGTATAGACATGTTGCCATTTTTATGTTCCTAAAGATTATCCACGTTCCAATCAGTTGTTTTCTGGTGAGAATGAGAGTATAATTCTTTTGGGCTAATGTAGCTTCTCATCATTCACATTGTTTTGTCCACTTGACCACAAATTTGATGAGGCCGCATCTAATATTGCTTACTTTTACTTCCCTGGACACAGCACAGTGCCTGGCATTTACTCATAAGTACTAAGTAAATACTTGTTGAATGAATGAGTTTCCTTAATTTGCATACTTATCATTTCTATTACGGTGTGTTCAGCCTCAAATCGCAAAAATGGCTTATTGAAGGTCAAGAATAATGATGAACATGTTATATTAATGCAAATAACATAAACTTAAATAGGGGGCTGATTTCAGTGTAAATACAGGCTAAGAAAATGAATATGCTGGGCAAATAGAATCATGTAAAATAATTTGGCGTGAATAGATAAAAAATAAAAGTGTGACTGTGAGGTGTGTACATTAGTCTATATAAAATTAGTGAACTGGTGATGCTTTTACTCCTAGCTCTCAGTTCGTTGTCTATTATAGAAATACAAATATATTTATATTATATATGTTGAACGTTCTTCGGAAATCACTAAAAAAAATAGAAACAGAACGTATAACTTCTAAATCCATACAAGGAAAATGTATGGCTAAAAAACACCCAGTAATTCAAAAGGAAGCAAGTAAAAAGGAGAAAAAAAATGACAAAATATGGAATAGGTGAAACAAGTAAAAGCACAAATTGAGGTGGTTAATTTAAACTCAGCTAGTTTTATAATTACAGCAAATGTAGATGAACAAAACTTACCTTTTAAAAGGCTAGATTGAGCACTGGGTGTTGTATGGAAACCAATTTGACAATAAATTTCATATATTGGAAAAAAAACAAAGAAAAAAAAAGAAAACAAACAAACAAACAAACAAAAAATAAAAGGCTAGATTGTTGGATTGGAAAGAAATATAAATTATCGGCTATTTAAAAGAAACACACCGCCTAACACTTATGGATATAGGAAGGTTGAAATTTAAAGCATAAAAGATCTCATTCAGGGCCCCCTGGTGGCCCAGTCAATTAAGCGTCTGACTCTTGATTTCAGCTTAGGTCATGATCTCGTGGTCATGCGATTGAGCCCTGCACTGGGCTCTGTGGTGACAGCACGAAGCCTGCTTGGGATTCTGTCTCTCTTTCTGCTCCTTGCCGCCCCCCAAGACAAACAAACCTTTTAAAATCTCATTCAAATTTTAATAAAAAGAGAGCTAGTGTAGTTACATTAACATTGAACAAAATGGACTTTAAGGCAAAAAATATTTCTAAAGATGAGAGTTACCTCATAATGTCAAAAACATCACCTCAAGTAAGATGTGTCAGTTTTTAATTTGTATGCATCTAATAACATGCCCTTAAGTATATATAGCAAAAATAATAGAACACAAAGATAAATGGACAAATCTACAATCTTAGTGGGAGACTTTGAGCCTTTCAATAATTGATAGACCAAGCTCAGGGGGGGAAAAAAAAAAAAGAAGATAGATGATTTGAACAATATGCTTAACAATTTTGACCTAAGCTGATATATATATATGGCATAGTTAGTCACCTTTCAGAAATAAGATGGAACTATCAGTCAAACTCTGGTTCAGATGTTGATACTGATGATATCACACATACTAACAAAACATGAAAAAGTTTATTACTCACATAATGGGGCCACATACTTGGAAACCAAACAACACACTTCTAAATAACCTCTGGGGTCAAAGAATAAATCACAAGGAATTTTAGAATATATTTCAAAGAATATGGTTCTTCTCTGTGCCCCCCCTCCCCCCTGCAGAAAACAGAGTAGAGGGGAATACTTTCCCACTTGTTTTATTAGGCCAACTTAGCCCCGATATCAAAACCTGAAAAAAGATACAACAGAAAAAATAGTACAGACCAATATCCTTAATAAACCTAGACACAAATACCTTTAAACAAATACTAGCAAATAAAATCTATTAGTATGTTAAAGGATATAATTCTATTATTCCAGTAATGCAAGGTAGGTTTAACATTAGGAAATTGATCAATGTAATCAATAACACGAATAGAATGAAGGAAAAGAGCCATATGATAAGGAAAAGAACCAGTTGATGCAGAACAATATTATACAGAAGTCAATATTTATTAATGATAAAAACTCTCAGGAAACTAGTAATAAAAGGAAATTTCCTCAGTATAACAAATGCAATCTATATAAACCCACAGCTAACCTTATAATGGTGAAATATTGAACACTTTTACTGTAAGATTAGGAACAATGATAAACACTCTTACCATTTCTGTTAAACACTGAACTGACAGTACTAGCCTGTGCAATAAAGCAAGAAAAAGAAAAAAGGGTATAAAGACTGGAAAGGCAGTTGTAACATCATATTTGTAGACTAAGTGCTTTTTCATGTGGAAAATCCTAAGGAATCCACAAAAGAAACTGTCAGAATTAATAAAGCATACATATGAGGTCAATATAATATATTCTCATTGTTCACTGTAGTTATGTTCTACAAAGTTGCTGGGAATAGCAAATTAGTTATTTTCTCCTAAGGAAAATAGAGGGTTAGATTCCTGCGAGCCTCTTAGCAAATTTTTGTCAATCAATCAATATGTAACCTTATTTTATTTAGGGGTTTTTTGCTTGTTTGAAGACATCTTTTAAAATGTATATTGTTGATTTATTAACATTGAACTCATGGCCAACAGCATTATAACTCATGCCTGAACAAAGCTTATCTGACACATGTATTTTCCCTGTAAGGTACATCGCAACCTTTTTGTGCTTAGAAACATGAGAAAGCAGTTCAGCATGATCCGTGGGGCCATTTTAAATAACAAAGTTACCAACAAAAAAAATAATAATGCAACAAAGGTGACACTAACTATGCCATGAAAAGGACACTTGTTTACATTATGACAACCAAAAAGAGAATGTTACCTTCCTTGACATTAGCTGGAAACATGTGCTCATGTTGGATGGCTCAAATTTTTCATCACTCTTGCTCATGTCTGTGAATGAACATGAAAATACTGTGGGTATTGATTTTGGGGTTACAAATAAACTTTAGCAAGGAGGTAAATTTGCAAATACAGAATCTACGAATAATGAGGATCGACTGTAAATAAAAATAAGTTGTATTACTATATGTTAGCAAAATAATTAGAAATGAAAATTTAAAATACCTTTAAAATATTTTTTAAAATGAAATGCTTATGAATAAATTGATTTCAGAATAAAATTTAAACTGAAACCTAAACAATTTTGCTGAAAAAAATGATAAATAAAGAAATATCTTGTATATGAATAAGATTCAATATTATGAAGATGTCCATCTCCCACAGTTCATTTATTGATTCAATACAATCCCAATAGTAATCCCAAGTCTCTTTCTTTAGAGAAATTGACAAGCTAATTCTAAAATTTATATGGAAATGCAACCACCAAGACTAGCTGAAACAATTTGTTTTTTTAAGATTTTTTTTTTTAAGGTTACTTATTTTTGAGAGAGAGAGAGAGAGAGAGAGAGCGTGCAGGGATGGGGCAGAGAGAAAGGGAGACACAGGATCGGAAGCAGGCTCCAGACTCTGAGCTGTCAGCACAGAGCCCAACATGGGGCTGGAAGCCATGAACTGTGAGATCATGACCTGAGCCAAAGTCGGATGCTTAAATGACTGAGCCACCCAGGTGCTCCTAAAACAATCTGCAAAAGGACAAAGTTTAAGGAGTTATATCACCTGATTTCAAGACTCACTACAGAGCCACAGTAATCATGACAGTGTGGTATTTATGTAAAAATAGAAAATAGAAACGAATAGTAAGTTTAGGAAGAGACTCATATATATTTAGGTCAGTTGATTTTCAAAAATAATTGTCAAGGCAATTCAATGAAGAAAGGCACTCTTTGCACCAAAGAAAATGAAGTTTGACCACTGCTTCACAGCATTCCCAAAAATTAATTCAAGAAGGATCACATTTCTGAATAACTAAAACTATAAAGCTTCTAGAAAAAAAAGCAGAGAATATCTTTGCAAACTCGGGGCAAGCAAACCATTTTAGAAAGAACATTAAAAAGCACTTGCCATAAAAGAGTTGATGAATTGAACTTTATCATAGTTCATAAAAAATGTAGTATGTCTAGAACATATAAATAATTCATAGAATTCAATAATAAAAAGACAATTCAAATTTTAAAGATGGGTACCGGACCTGAACATTTACTCCACAAAAGAATATGTATAAATGACCAAAAAGCCCATACAAATGTGATGAACATCAGTAGACATCAGGAAAAATAAAATTAAATAGATAAATAAAGGTGGCTAAAAAGCCACACTAAACACCTAAAAATTAAAAAAACAAAAAAGCTTCACAATAACAAATGTTAGCAAATATGTGGACCAGTTGGAACTCTCTATGCATTGCTGGAGGGAGTATAAAATACAACTACTTTGTAAAAGTGTATAGCAGCTCCTTATAAAGTTAACTTTAAAACTGTTCACGTCCACTGAACAAAAAGTCTCGTGTAACAATGTCTTTATTCGTAACAGCCCTAAGTTAGAGACAACCCAATAGAATGCATAAACACATCATAGTATCTTCATACTATGCTATAAAAAATCATCAATTACGAACATGTGAAACTATATGGGTGATTCTCAAAAACACTATGTTGGGTAAAAACAGCCTGGCACAAAAAGTGTACATACTCTATTGTTACATGTATAGAAGTTCTAGAACAAACAAAATTAATCAATGGTGAAAGAAATTAGAAAAATAGTTGTTCATGGGGAGAGGCAAGGACTGATTCGAAGAATTTTCCTGAAACAATTAAAATGTTTTATATCTTAATCGAGATGTTGAACACACTTTCAAAATTAATCAAATTATACACTTAAGTGCATTCCACTGTATAGAAAATTCATCTTTTAAAAAGGTCCTAGAACAGTCTCTTCTGGGCAGACACACACTTTGCGTAATATAATCAGATTGCAAATATGAAAATCTAATTGTCATTGTTGTATGTGGAAGAACTGGAAGTTGTATTCTCTGCTATGGGAATGCCAGCTGATACAAATCACTTCAGACAGCAATTTGGCAATATTTAATATAGTTGACTGTGTGCATATGACCCAGAAATTCCACTAGTAATTGTGTACTTCCTAAACTCACACATATATTCAAAGTATATTCAAAGCATATATATTCAAGTATATTCAAAACGGCATTGTATGTAATAGTTATAAACTAGAAATCAGTCAATACTCACCAATAGGAAAATGGATACATAAACCCCATATGGGACATACAACTGAATAGCAAACAGCAGTAAAAAAAAAGGGATAAAATAAAGTAGGATTGCTCCCATCATTTATGTTTCTGAGTACCTTTACTCAGAAACAGAAAACTGAATGGGGGGAAAAAGAAGGCACAGAAAAATACACACTGCGTGATACCATTTGTATAAAATTTGAAAATAAAAAAATTCAATAAACTCCCTATGCATAAATGCACAAATACAAATGCTATGAAAACATGAATGAATAATGAGCATACAATTCAGAATAGTGGTTACCTCTGGGGAAGGAATGAAGTACACAGAGGCTCTATCTTGTGAAGCTTTATTTTTATTTTTATTAAAAAAATTTTTTTTAATGTTTATTTATTTTTGAGAGACAGAGACAGAGTGTGAGCGGGGAGGGGCAGAGAGAGACAGAGAAAGACACAGAATCTGAAGAGGCTCCAGGCTCTGAGCTGTCAGCACAGAGCCCGACGTGGGGCTGGAACTCACAAGCCGTGAGATCAATGACCTGAGCCGAAGTCGGACGCTTAACCAACTGAGCCACCCAGGCACCCTGTGAAGCTTTATTTTTAAAATCTAAAGCAAGTGTGGAAAAATATTAACATGTTACGATTGGTGGTGGATACAGGGTATTTATTTGAGATACTACTACTCTACATGCATGTCTATATGTTGAAATATTTCAAGATAAAGAAAGGGAAGAAGTCAACTTTCCAACTCAAGCTTCCAGAGACTGGGTAACGGATAGATACATAGTTTCATTGTCTCCTGAAGAGAAAGTGCAAACTATCCCATTGCCCAAGAAATACAGGAGTCATGTATTCTTTTGAGCTTTGAGTATACTTTAGCTCATTTATATACCCTCACTCTCTTTCCACAAAGGATTTAAGGTAGCTTGCAACAAAAGACACAGACATTGAGCCAGGAAAACATAAACATCACTAGAAAATCAGGATCAAAGATAACAAATATTTCACCCATACTGGTTAACCACGGTTGCTGTGATCAAATTTCAAACTTGGCTCTGAACTTCTTGGCAATAGCACCCAGCATCTATAGCTGACCCAGAAAAGCAGGTTACAAAAACTAACCTTTGTTCTTCGAGATTTAAACTTAGTATTTTCCTAAGCAGTCTTTCTGTATTGTTTTGCATTTTGCCTCGCTGACTAGTCAGGTTCTCCTTTCATTTTTGTTCTTTTGTCCTCCCTGGCTCCCATCCTCCTTCCCTCCCTTCTTTCCTTCCTTTCCTTCCTTTCTTTTCATTCTTTCATTTATTTGGTTCAGATGCCAGATCCTTACAACGACCAGTGGTTATGAAAGCGGGTCCTATCTATTATTGGTTGGCTGAAATACCCTTAGGTGAGGTCTTCAACCTCTCTGTGCCTCAGTTTTCAGATGTTCATGGGATAATTATCACATGTATATGACTGTTGGGAGATTAAATGAGATAATGCATGTAAAGAGCTTAGAATAACACGAGATCTTAATCGATCTGAGTTGTTGTTATGATTATTGTTAGTCAGTGGAGTACCTGAATCCCGGTGGATTCCCTGCCCTGGCCGGGAATAGATGAGGATCAGGGTAAGGCTTGGTGGTCTCACATGCCAGGCCTTCAGTGGAGGGAAGCTCGGGAAGGGGGAGGCTGATACCAGCACCATCCTCGGAGGGTAGCACGGTTAACTAGCCTCAGATCCAACGGTACACCTACCAACCATCCCCACATCTAGCAGCACATTTAACCACTTAACTGCTGAGCCAGGACATGGGGGACAGTATCTCTCCAAATGGGGGGACACTAGCCATTTTTTGCTTCTGAGGCAACCACAAAGTTGTTTCCCCTTGAGAATGCTTTTGGAAAAAAGGAACCCTTCGGCACACACTAGCCTAGATGGCCTCAGACTGTGGGGTGTGTATTTCCTCCTTTCCTACAGACCCATGGAAAGCCCCACGTAGAGAGGACAACTCGTTCCAGGGATCACCACTAACAACATAAGACCCTCTCTGGATTCCAGACCCAGTAGACTCGGGTCCTCTTGTCCTTTCATCTGGGGATTATCTACACCTAGGAACTCCAGTAAGCAAAATGGATTGGTGGGGGGGTGTTGAGCTGGAGGGGATAGGAATTACAGGGGAGGACACAGCCATTGGGAGTTTGGGACCAGGCAAAATAAGGATTCAAGAAATAGAAATCAATCAGTGTGGATAGTGGGGGCAGACAAGAGAGAGCTCAGGTACAACGGGATGAGAGACCAAGCGACTAAAGCTGGGCCATGAAAAGATGTGGTTTCAGGAACAAGACAGAAAGCCTATGACTAGGCCTGAAGCAGAAGGTCTGGGTAGAGCCCCTGTGCCTGCAGGCTTGCTGCCAAGCCACTGAGTGCTGACCCAAGGTTCTTAAATTCCCAGAATAACCGGGGAGGGCCAAGAATGCATGTGAATATGAGGGTCAGATGCCTTTAGCATCAGGGATGGGAGGGCCAGGGGAGAAGAGGCAGCATTCAGGAAGCCAGACAGATGACTTATTAAACAGCCAGGCCATTCACCTGCAAAACCTCGAGTGAGCAAGCTCCCCACATGCCCAAGGTGTCACAAGCTCTGGCCTTCCCTACTTACTAAAAGCCCGTGAACAAGACATCTTTGTTTCTCTTCTCAACATCACCCGCTAGGTGGGATCTCATTTCCATATCAAACAAGATAGGCAACCCCCCCTCCCCCGAGAGAAATCACCCTTTACCAGCCAGATGAGAGATGGTTCAGATTTTAATTTTGAGAGACTGCAGGAGCATCAAGAAACCCTAATAGTTGTTCCCGTCCAGGAGCACCAATTCTGTGGTTCAGTCTGTTTCTAGAAGAATAGCTTCATTTACTGGTGTTCACTGTGTGTGCCAGGTATTATGATACATGCTTTGAATGCTTCATCTCATTTGCTCCTCACGACACTGTTATAAGCTGGGTAGTATTATGAAGCAGGCGTGGTTCAGATAGATCATAGGCATGGAAACTGGTAGCTTGAACACCAAGATACAAACCCAGGACAGCATGACTCACAAGGTCACGTTCTGAAACGTTATGCTAATCACCTAACCTTGACCACTGCCTCTTGGGCGAGCTCGTAAGGAGGTGGGTGTTTCTCAGAACTGCACAAACAACTTACCTAGCTTCCTTCCAAGCATTTCTGTATGTACTCTGGAATACATCTGTATCTCTGTCATCCTGTAACTTCTGCTGTTTTCCCACATCCTGGTGGTCCTGCCAGGCAAAATCTGAGCAAACTGGAGAATTCCAATTTATTGACCTGTAAGGTTGTTTTGCTGAAGTTGTATGATCTCCAGCTATGGTAATGGGCTCACGACACCCTCCTCACCAGCATGAACTCGGGCAAACCCCTGCTTACGTCTTAGTTACCTGTTGGAACTTCAAATGGAATCAGAAAAATTAGAACCTTTCACCCATGAGTTTCTAATACTTCTGAGGTACAGGTACACATGCCTACCAGAAAAAAAGAGCCCCCAGAGTGGCTAGCAACAGAAAGAAACACCTTTCAGAGAAGCAGACTTACTGATCTGTCACTGCATTTTACATTGGCTTGGGATTCCTTCAGACAGAGCATTTTCTTCCTGCCCCCGTTGTACTCATTTTCATATTTTCTGCCCACAGTGAGCCCACGAGTCCCGGTGGTGCCCTGAGGACGCATCCCTGGAAGAATGGCGCCTCCTCCTACATAAGTGAAGAGAAGGGCTCCTACTCAGCTCAAAAGGAACATAACATAAATATGACAATTCTGACTGGAGGAAGGACACAAACAGACGATTTTTTTTTTTTTTACTAATTTATTAATAAGTTTATTCTCCGCTCATAAAAAAGAACATATTTTTGGCTTTGAAATCATGACATAAAATAAAAAGGCAAATAACTGGAAACTGTCAGCTGCGGGTAGGTAGAAGCAACCGACGCCGAAGCAGGAGCGAGCACGCTGCGTGCCCTGGGCTAGAGCAGGGGCACCGGTCGAAGCAAAAACCGCAGACGCAGTGCCAACTCAAGGCCCAGCTATCTCTAGAGACTGCCTAGTTCCCAAAGGTGGCGTGGTCAGCTTACACAGGAAGCTAATCCTCTTTCTCTCTCTCCTTCCTTCCTTCCTAACCTTTAACTACGAGAACAGTAGGCAATAATGCTTTGATGCTAGTCTTTGTAGTTTGCGGGACAGTGTCGTTTTAACATGTTTAACCTACTTATTTTCAACCTTCAAAAACACAGAGCTGCTAAAATCAACTGGAACTACAAGCCATTTCTATTTTTGGTCAGTTATCTGCTGTAGGCAAAGCTTCATATAGGAGTTTTTATTGCGGATTTCTATGACTGCGTCCCTAACAAGCTCGATGAACATCTGCGGCCAGAGCTTCTGCAGAGCCTCGTTCTTCATGTTGATGTCCGTGGCTTCCTTCACAAGGTCCTCCATATACATCTTGCAGAATTTCTTTTTTTCCTTTATTTCCTGTTAAAAAAAAAAAAAATGGTGCATGGAGTCATAACCCAAGAGCCAAGGAACAAGGGGCTGAACCAGACTAACTTGAAACGATCTGTTCTGAGCCTCATCCTTCGGAGCAGAAGTGCTTTCCTAGACACTCTTGACACAAAGCCCTGCTTGAGTAAAGCCAGCAGTAGGGAGTTCTCTACTTCCCAGTCCACTCCTACCTCTGGTGGGCAGCTCTGTTGGAAGTGGGTTTTGATCGGAATCACTCAGATGGTAACAGTGATTACTTTGTTGGTAGACTTTCTCCTTTCTCAGTTAAGACAGGTTAGTTCACATAAGACAGATGAATGCAGAGGTTCATGGCTTGTGGTGCTAAATGTATCATGGCACTGATACTGACAATCTTAATTGGTATGAGGTTAGTTAATATCCATATACATACTTGAAATACCCATATGCTAAATTTAGTCTGTATTTTAAGAAATTGTGTAGTGGTACTACACTGATTTATTAGCCTAGACCACTTGGACAAAGTTGGGAGAACGTGTACAAGCAGGAAGAGGAGATATACATAAGCCAGGGACCCAGAACTTGGCCTTGAGAGAAACAGTGCTCCCACTCAACTTCTGGGTCTGGAAGCCTGCAAATGAAAAACTTGGGTCCAAAACACCATAGAGAAGCTTTGGGCCCGAGGCTACTCAGGCACTGGGCCCCAATTTCACAACAGAGGCTGAAACAAACCCATTTTCTTCAATATAAGAATTCAACATTTATTTTGGCTATTAATACTTGTGAGGAGTATCGAGGCATTATGATGGAAAGTGCCACAATACATATGGAAAAATTAATGGAACAGATCAGACAGTCAGAATTATAGGAAAGCAATTTACATCAGTGAAAGAGAAAAGAAATAATAAATGTCAACGAGACAATGGGCTTAGCTTCTTGGAAAAGAATCTACTCAAACCTCCAACTCATAAACATACCAAAATAATTTCAAGATGAATTAAAGAGTTAAATTTAAAGTATCAACAGGGGTGCCTGGGTAGCTCAGTCGGTTAAGCGTCTGTCTTCAGCTCAGGTCATGACTTCACGGTTTGTGAGTTCGAACCCCCGGTCAGGCTCTATGCTGACAGCTCAGAGTCCGGAGCCTGCTTCCGATTCTGTGTCTCCCTCTCTTTCTCTCTCTGTCCCCTCCCCTGCTTGTTCTTTCCCTCTCTCTCAAAAATAAATAAACATTAAAAAATGTATATTAACAGATATTGTCATTAAAATTATACTTTTAAGGACTTGTAATAACAAGGAAAACACATTACAATGTTAAATGGAAAAAACAAAATTAAAATTTGAGGTTTAAAAGAGGTTGCGTTATACATGTGTATGTATTTGTCAAAACTTAGCAAGCGTACATCTAAGATTTTAAGATTTGTGTATCGTCGTGTGTAAGTTTCACCTCAGAAGAAGAAACTATGTAAAATACTGAACTCTAAATGATATGTATGCTGAAATATTTAGGAAGAAACATGCTAATGTCTGCACTTACTCTGAAATGAATGAAACACTATAAGGGGTATTGGTGGTAAAGAGAGGATGGGGAAATGTACACGTGTGAGACAAGCACGTGCACTGTAGTACAATGTTAATGACAGAATCTAGGTTGGGGGTAGGGGTGTTTACTGTAAAATGCTTTCAACGTCGCTGTATGTTCGAAATTTTCAAGAAAACGTCAGAAAAAGTATACGGAAAATTTTTGGAAGAAAATATACTCCAGTATCATTAAGATTGCCTTTGGGTTGTGAGATGACAAGTGCTTTTTCCTCCCTTGTTCTATTTCTCTTCCTTTTCCAAATGTTTACAATTTTTAAAACCACCAAAGATGTTTTAGATTCTTGATTAATTAACATAAGTTAATGATGAATCACAATTGTCGCTAACTTTCCCTGACAAAGACATATTTTAGAAATTTTCTTATGACATGTAAGAGTTCTCTAAATAATCACTCACCATTCAGGGGTCAGCATACTGACCTGATTTAGTTCCTATGCGAAAAACAACCGGTCACGAGTTGACCTCTCGTAAAAATATGTACAGATTGTGATGGGCGATAAATAACAAATGGTTCCAGCTGGCTACTTCTCCGAGGAACCTAACTTTCTCTAACTCTGAAATATGGTCTGGGACTCAGTCACCTGCACTAAGTTAGCTTGCTGATGAGAACAGCATTGAGCTGTTCCCTTTTAACACTCAGTAAATCTGGGCTACGTAGGGACTACCAAGGAGAAAGACAAGTGTGAATCGCTGGAGGTCGATCACTAGCCGAAACGAGCAATATTTTACAACGTGCAATACATTTACACGAGGAGAAGGCCCACAGCGTATTTAGTGAATGCCTCTTTTACACATTGCTAAGTTTCTTAAAACACAATTTTGAGTCTTTTAAGGAAGAAAAGTTCTAGCAGTAAGACTGGAAAGTTACCATAGTAATGTAGGGATAACAAAAATTTAAAGAATTTTTATATGACATACTTTGTTAAATAACTTATACAAAATACAAATTAAATTTTTCATAATTGGCATAGTGCAGTTTTTGGTTTTAAAATTTCTTGCTATAGCTCCTTTCCATTACTTCTTTATAGACATGTTGCTACAGAATTGTCTCTGCCATAATAACCCTTAATTTAGTAACTGTTTGAAGGCAGTTTTACTTCATCATTTCTTCTCTGCTTCAAGCCAATTACTCGCATCTCCATGAAGTGTGCTCTATACTCAGCAGGGGTCTGCCAGGGCGGCTCCCTCTGCCTGTCCAGAATGATCCTGTTAAAAGCACATTAGAGATACCTCTCTTGCCCTGACCCGTCAAGGAGTTACTGCTCTTTGAATAATGCTTTTTCCACTCTCAAATGCTTTCATATACTTATTTTTTTCTTTCCCACAATATCCCTGTGGGGTTCATAAAGAAAGTATTATACAAGTTCAATCCTGATGAGATGAACCCTAAACAATGTTGTTTATTTCACTGGACTACGATTTTGTTGTCAGGAAGATGGTTTGGAAACAAAGTAGGTCAAAGAATGGGATTTGCTGTAGAGCCATTTTAGCTGTAACAGTACTTGTACTAGGATATAAGCTATATCTCCATTCCACAAGTGGGAAACTGAGGTCAACAGAAGTTGAGGGGCTTGCTCAGGATTAGGTATCATCTACTAACACTTACTTAGAGAAAACTCTAATCTAGTCCTTGAAGGACCTGCAGGCTGGTTGGAGAGACGGGCCCACGATAGGAAAAGCTAAGCTAACTGAGAAACAGTAAACCGTAAGTGAGTGCTGAAGGAGATTGTTTAGACAACAAATATAGTCGGTGTTCGGAGAAGAGAGAGCCCTTTACGCTGGGGTGGTCAGAAAGATTTCAGACAGCAGCATGATTTACTGTGAAAGAGTCCAAGGTCAGTAATCAGGAGGTCTGAGTTCTAGAGGCAGCTCCGGCAGTAACTCACCGTGCAGTCCCGAGTAGTTCCTCTGAGTCTCCAGTTTTCCTCATCTGTCTAAGAACAGGACTGGAATCGTTCGTTCCTTTCAGCTGTCTGATTCTATGTTGGTCTTAAATCTTTCTTAGAACAAGTTAGGAGAAAGGATGGACAGCTACCAGGCAACAGAATTATACACGTCGTCTGTGTAATTATACATGTCATATGTATAATGGAGGGGT
The DNA here is from genome assembly GCF_028018385.1 of Neofelis nebulosa. Classification (NCBI taxonomy): domain Eukaryota; kingdom Metazoa; phylum Chordata; class Mammalia; order Carnivora; family Felidae; genus Neofelis; species Neofelis nebulosa. Next base: position 35,322,132 of record NC_080788.1, read on the forward strand.
TTGCTTACCCTGACTTGTGAGGCACTCACTACAATTCATTCCCTCAACAACTCAGGACCCACGAAAGAGAGAGACTGAGAACTCTGTACTGCAGTGATTTAAATATTTTTCAAAAGGTAAGAAGGAGGGTATATAAGGTTTTATAAGTGAAAGCATGCTAGGTTGTGAGTCAAGAGAGTGATTAAGGGACTAGGGCAAGGTCTTTCAGGTAGTAAGTGGTAGAATCAGGGGCTCAAATCCAGGTCTCCAAGTGGCCAAGTGTTCTGTACAAAATATTATATGGCTTCAGATTTCTTCTCCCTTTGACATTTCTCAAAACAGGAGTCAACATTCCCTGTTTTTAATTCTTGGTTGTTTATTTACTCTTTAAACCACTTTGAGACTCTGATTATATGACTCCACTGAAACCACTCCTGCTAGAAACCTACGACAATGACCTTGATTGCCAAGTTTATGACATTTTTTCTTGTTTGTGTCCTGCAGGTGTTAGAAAATCATAGCCCACCCGATCAAGGTCATAAAGATTTTCACCTATTTTTTCAATAATAACCTTAAAGTTTTGCTTTTCATACTTGGGTTTTTATTAGATCTAGAGTTAATTTTTGTTGCATGGTGTAAAGCAGGGATTCAATATGTAGCTCTTATTTGAGACTCAATTTCCTAACTAGCATTTATTAAACTGTCTGTACTAATCTATAATACTTCCTATCTATATCCCCATATACATGGGGTATATGTATTCCATATACATGGGATAGTTCTGGATCTCGATTGTATTCTCAGATCTATTTGTCTATTCTGACACTGCCATAATTACTACAGCTTTACAACAGTACTTGGTATCTGTTAAGGTAAGTTCTCCCCACTTTTACTCTTGAATGTTTTAGGTTCTTCCTTCCTTTCAAGTCACCACTAATTTCTTTCTCTTGCCTCTTTGCATTGTCTGTACTGATAAATAATAATGGTGATATTGGCCATCCTTGTCTTGAAGCTGACTTCAACGGTACATTAGGGTTCTATTGCAAGTTACATCACATTTGGTGGCTTAAAATAGCACATATCTATCATCTCACAGTTTCTGTGCACGAGGAGTCCATGCACAGCTTAGCCGGGTGCTCTGCTCAGGACTTCACAAGGCTGTAGTCAAGCTGTTGGCCAGGCTGTGTTCCTTTCTAAAGCTTGGGTCCTCTTCTAAATCTTGGTGATTGTTGGCAGAATTCAGCGCCTTGCAGTTGTAGAACTGAAGCCCCACTTTCTTGCTGGCTGCCAGCAGGGGTCTGCTCTCAGCTCCTAGAAGCTTCTTGCAGTTTTTGGCCACGTTACCCTCTCGCATGGTGGCTTACTTCTTCAAGGCCAGCAGTAGAATCTCTTATGGAAAGACTGAATCCTCTTTTAAAGGACCTGCCTGATTAGGTCAGGCTTACCCAGGATAATCTCCCTTTCCAACTGATCAGAGACCTTAATTGTATCTGCAAAATCCCTTTACCCTTGCCACATTCCATTGGTTAGAAGCAAATCACATGTTTACCTGCACTAAAGAGAGGGGATGATATCAGAGTGTGGATACCAGGGGGATGGGAATCACGGAGACCATCTTACTCAGAATTTTGCCTGCCATTAATGCTAATGTTTCTAGAGTTTCCCCATCAAGCAGGATGTTTGCTATCCATTTCCATTTATCCTATTTGCCGATTAAAAAAAATTAAGAATAGATGTTCAATTGTGTGAAATGCCTTTTTAATGTCTACAGAAGTAATCTTTTCACCTTAGATCTATCAATTTATTAATATTTAATCTTCCTTGCATTCCTAGAATAAACCACACTTGGCTGTATGTTCTGTTACTCATTTAATGTTCTGCTATAGTCCCCTTGATACTCCTCCTCCTTTTTTTAAAAAAAATTTTAATGTTTTTATTTATTTTTGAGAGAGAGAAAGAGACAGAGAGACAGAGAGAGAGCGCTAGCGGGGGAGGGGAAGAGAGAGAGGGAGACACAGATCCGAAGCAGGCTCCAGGCTCTGAGCTGTCAGCACAGAGCCCAATGAGGGGCTTGAACTCCCGAGCCATGAGATCATGACCTGAGCCAAAGTTGGATGCTTAACTGATTGAGCCACCCAGGCACACTCCCCTTCCTTTTTTAAAGGATTTTTGTATCATCAATGTTTTTAGATTTCTGGTATGGCTTTTCTTTTTCTGCGCAATCCTGGCAGGTTTTAGATGTAATGTTATGCTGTCTGCAGCATAAGTGTTCCTTCTTTTTCAATACTCTCGAACAATTTAAAAATCACTGGAATTGTCTATTCTTTATAGAGTCGGTTGTTCTCTCTATGACATTGTTCTTGTTTTGCATGCAGCTCTTTGATATTTTTCTAAATGTCTTTTGTTGAGATTAGTGTTAATTTTTGACTCATAGAACCAAGTGCCTTCAAGAAAAGGACTCACAATCCTGCCAGTTTGGCTTTCATTCTCCTCTTTTGGCCACATCAGGAAGCCCCTTTTGTGCAAAGATTAAATTCAGTCCTTTCACATAGTCCTCTTACTACCCTTTGTAGTCTCTTCTTTTCACACCATCTACCTCAATCACTGTGCTTCTGAAGAGTGAACTGCTCGTAGCTCCTGGCTCTCTCCTTGTCTTTTTACACTTTTAATGCCTTTTATTCATAGTGTGCTATTTCTCAGAATTGCCCTTGTCCCTCTGCATATAGCTACATTTTATCATTTAAGACTGAGATCAGGAAGCTTCTTCTCTAGAAAGCCTCCCTTGACCTGGATAAGATAACCCTCCTCCATTCTCTTGATATACTGATTTATAGTCATCCCTGTGGATGTCTATTTCTTCCATTAGAATGTGACATCCTGGGGCGCCTGGGTGGCTCAGTTGGTTGAGCGTCAGACTTTGGCTCAGGTCATGATCTCATGGTTTGTGAGTTTGAGCCCCGTGTCAGGCTCTGTGCTGACAGCTCAGAGCCTGGAGCCTGCTTTGGATTCTGTGTCTCCCTCTGTCTGCCCCCCTCCCCCCCCCAACATACTCTGTCTCTCTTTCTCTCAAAAATAAATAAACATTAACAAATAAAAAAAAAAAGAAAGAATGTGATATCCATGAGGATAAGGACAGTGACTTCTACAGCCCAAGTAGTGTGTGACATGATTTTTGAGTGAGTGAAAGCATGACTGTAGGGAGGGAGGACTTCAAGGTATTCAAGTATCTGAAGAGTTTTCATGAGAAAGAGACTCAATCTCTTTTCTACATAAGGCGGTACTAGGATCATGAAGTAAAAGTTATTAGGTGGCAGCTTTCAGCTTCACATGGGTAAGAATTTCTTCACCAATGGATATCGCTCAGAGATAAAGAGCCACCTCGTGAAGCAGTAATCTTTTTTGTGTCAGGAGAGTTTAAAGCAGAATCCGAACATCTTTTAGGATGCTATAAAAATATTGTTACATTGAGTTTTCAAGGTATTTTCAAGCTGTAACCCTTAGAGCCCTATGGGTTCCAAAGAGATGCTTCAGGATTGGGCCTGAGGGGACTGAGATGAGGGGAAAGGAAAGGAAAGGAATAGAAGATCCAGTCAGTTGAAGCTCTGAAGTGTCCTTTCCCTCGACAACAACAGCTGGTCTGCTGTTTTTGCTTTGTTTTGACATACTGGGTTTTCGGCTACAATATGGTTTGAATAAAAAGTCTCATAGCTCTTAACAAAACATCTGAAAACCACTTGCCAGGCCATTTCCCTTCCATGTATATATAAAATGTATATATAAAATGTGCCTTGCACATAAAGATGCTCGATCAGTGCTTCCTGCTCTGTCTTGCTCTCGTGCCCTTTAGTCCCCTCAAAATCTCCTGCAGCATCTTCCCATTCTGTTGTTATTTAAAGGATTTGTTCCTTCAGCTTTCTTAGGAGTTCCATCAAGACAGGCACTGAATACTTGTCTTCTTTGTAGCTCCTGCAATACCCTGACATGGCATTCCTCCAATAAACCCCCGAACACAAAGAAGTAAAGAACTAGTTCCAGTTTTTCTGGCTAAGTAGCTACAGTGGAAACAAGATAGGTTAAAATTATATTACACGACTAAGGACACAGGAGTTAATGGTGCAGGAGAATGAAAGAAGAGAATTAAAACAGCAAGGACGCGAGCAAAGAGAACAGGAACGGAGGTTCTGCTGTGCCCTCTGCCAATCCGACACGGGCTAGTTAAGTACTCACAGGGAGCCTAGCTATCCCTTCTCTTAATTCCGAGAGATCAGAACCTTTGGTCCACTTTGGTCTAGGTTTTTGATACAGATTCTTTTGAACATTTTTTTTCTGCTGAAATAAAGATACTGGAACTATGGGCTCTACTTCCTCCAAACACCTTGGTGCCTACTGTCTCCAGCTGTATATAGCTTTACAGAACAAACAAAAAACGTTATCTTAACTGATTAAAGGGAGAAATGTACAACTGCCAAGTCCCAAGCCATGTGGGACATATCCAGGCACCAGATTCCAAAGATTGACGGTAGTTTTACCTCTAGCCGTTCGTTATAAAAGTCTCTTGTGGTATAATTTAGCGTAGCACGGTTTGTGTTTTCTCCTACAAGTCTTTTGCTATCGTTATTTTCTTCATTGACAAGACCTGGTTTTTTCCCTTTGGGGTCTAGCAGATACCGGAATTGCTTCTTTCTGTAGAAAGACAGTAAAGAGATTTAGTTACTGGTGAGATTTATTAAAATGTGTCTATTTTTGTTGACTTTAGAGGGAAGCGTATGCTCTTAGGAATGTTCGTTTTATGAGTTTGAGTTATTTATTTGAACTTAGCTCAATACCCCAATCTTTCTACTTATTAAGCTACTCAACCCGAATTCTTTTGTTTCATAACTACCAATCAGCAACATAAACATGTCTCAACCATTTCTACCTTAAAGAAACTCTACCTTAAAGAAATCAGTACAAAATTTAAATAATTACAGAGTACAAAACAACGCAACTGAAGATGTAGTAGGCCAAAGTTTCTAAGTCGTTATCTTCCATAAAACATACAGTAATCTCTTACAAATGACACAAATAGTTCCTAATTCCATTATGCAGCTTGGTAGTATTACTCATAGCTAGAAAATGGCATGGGATAGTGGTTTAAGTTTAGGCGAAACAAAATAAACAAAATCCCCAAACTTCCAACTGTTAGCATAGTGAAATATAGGAAATAACGAACCTGGAAACTTCATTTGATTATGAAGAACATACACAGTGCTCATAGCATCACTGGCAGACCCATAAGCCTGGATAGAGAACAGCAACTCAGCTCTGGTGAAAGTCGATTTCTGGTTTCTGCCAGACTTAAGCTGTCTCTAAAGTGAAGTGATACATCTACTTTATTGCAAACTGAACTAAAGATTGGGAGGAGAAGAGGAATAGATCTTTTAAATTTTGTCTTCCTTTTTCCAATTTAAAAGTGTAAGACAGTTGGGGCGCCCGGGTGGTTCAGTCGGTTAAGTGTCCGACTTCGGCTCAGGTCATGATCTCGCAGCACTGTGGGTTTGAGCCCCGCGTCGGGCTCTGTGCTGACAGCTCAGAGCCTGGAGCCTGCTTCGGATTCTGCGTCTCTCTCTCTCTCTCTCCATTCCCCTGCTCACACTGTGTCTCTCTCAAAAATAAACATTAAAAAAAAATTTTTTTAAGTGTAACACAGCAATTTTAGAAATTTTAAGGAGTACACATTTTGAAAAGTATAAAGAAATAGATAAAAATTACCCATAAATCTATAGCTCGTACATCTATATATATGTATAACACTGTTCACATTCAATATATTTTTTTGCAGGCTTTTTCTATGAAATTTTATAAAAAGTTAAGATCCTATTAAACATCCAATTTTGTGTGCTTGTTTTCACTCAATGCTATATAATACACATTTTCTATTTAATGAATGAATAAAATTCAGTTGTGATGTTCATCAATTTACCTAATCGGGCCCTTTTTTTTTTGATATTTGGGTACTATAATATTCTCACTTTTATAAAGAAGAAAGTGAGTAACATGTATATCTTTACCTACATTTTATTTATTGACTTTTTAATTATAAAAGCAATGCAAATATATATTTTATATCACTTAGTCTTTTCAAATAATCAATTTTCCATTAATTCTGTTATTAATATCATTATTTCTTTTAACTTTTAGGATTATTTTACTGTTTTTATTCCCCTAACTTGTTTAGATAAATGTTTAGCTCATTCATTTTCAGCCTTTATTCTTTTCTTTCATAGCCATTTCAAAGGTTAAAATGTTCATTTAGCATCACTGTAACAATTCTACAAGTTTTGAAATGTGGTATTTTTGTTATATTTCAGTTCAAGGTAGTTTCCATTATAAAACTGTCTTTCACCTGTGGGTTATTTAGAAATGTGGGGTTTTTTTGTTTGTTTGTTTATTGATTTTTGAGAAAGAGAGTGAGTGGGGGAAGGGCAGAGAGAGGGAGACAGAGGATCCGAAGCAGGCTCTGCACTGACAGCAGAGAGCCCGACGCGGGGCTTGAACTCACGAACGGTGAGATCATGACCTGAGTCAAAGTCAGACGCCTAACTGACTGAGCCACCCAGACCCCTAGCAATGGACTTCTTAATTTCCAGATATATGGGAATTTCCTGGTTAACACTGAGTAATTGAGTTAAAGCTTAATTGTATTGTGAACAGAACACATTGTCTACATAAATCCTTTGGAATCTGTTGATAATTTCCTTACGGATAGTATTTGGTAAATTTTACAAATATTCCACGTATACTTGAAAAGAACATGTGTTCTACAGTTGTTGGGGCAATGCTCTCTGAATGTCCATTAAGTCAAATTTGTTATTCATGGTGCTCAAGTATTTTATATCCTTTTAAAATTACTCAAAAGTATATTGAAACTTCCCCCTGTAATTGTGGAGCTGCAGTCGTGTCAATTTTTGGTTTGTATGATTTTTAAGGCTATGCTAATAGGTGCATACAAATTAAATTAGTAAATTTACCTTAACATTTGCAATGATTTGAACTTATTATCATTTTGAAATGATTCTCTTTATTTTTAGTATTGCTTTACACCTGAGTCAATTTAGTCCTCAATGGCTGTTCTGTTTTTATTTTGGTTACCATTGATGTTTTTTTATCTTTTCTCTTTTATTTTTTTAATGTTTACTTAATTAATTAACTTATTTTTAAGTTTATTTTATTTATTTTGAGACAGAGGGAGCACGCATGCACGCACATGCACCAGCAGGGCAGGGTCAGAGAAAGAGGGAAACAGAGAATCCCAAGCAGACTCCACACTGTCAGTGAAGAGCCTTATGTGGTGGGGCTCAAACTCACGAAGTTTGAGATCATGACCTGAGCAGAAATCAAGAGCAGGATGCTTAGCCCACTGAGCTACGGAGGCACTCCTCACTTTTTTACTTTCAAACTTTATGTAACCTTATGTTTCAGATGTGTCTCTTGTTAACAACATATAACTGAGCTTCATTTTTTACTCAATCTGACGATCTTTGGCTTTTAACCAGAACAATTAGTACATTTGTGTTTTATCACTGAGGTCATGCATGATCTCATGGTTGGTGAGTTCAAGTCCCGTGTCGGGCTTGGCACTGACAGTGTGGAGCCTGCTTGGGATTCTCTCTCTCCCCCTCTCTCTCTCTCTCTGCCGCTCCCCTGCTTATGGGCTCTCTCTCTCTCTCAAAATAAATAAATAAATATTTAAAAAAAAAACAGATACAAAAATCACCTTGTTTACTGAGAAAATCACACTGGGATTGTTGATTGGAAAGTTAGTAACTATATGATTTAATTAAAATAAATTGACATCTTTATTAAGCCTCAGAATTCATTAACAATGTAAACCTCTCCATTTTTTAGACACTTTTTTTATTCCTAATTTCACTGTTTATTTCATAGTTATTTTGTGTCAGGTAGATTTCCTGATGTTTTACAGTTTTTATTGCCTCTATAAATGGGATACTTTTTCTAATACTATTTTCAATAATTTATTATTTTAATGAAAAAATACCAATTATTTTTGTATCTTGATACAGTATCTGGTTTCCTTAGTATATAATCTGATCAGTTATAAAAAATTTAATGGTTGAGTTCTTGGATTTTCCTTAGAAAATGGTCTTTATAAAGAGTCAATTTTTGCTTTTACTAGTCAATTATTCTTTTTTCAATTTCTTATATTTTTTTAAGTTGCTTTGTCTTTATTAATTTCTTGCCTCCATTTTTTTTTTTTTTTACTTTGGTGTTTTTCTAGCTTTCTTGAGTTGAAAGCCTCATTCATTAATTTCTAATCTTTCTTGTTTCCTAACAAGTATATTAAAGATATATCATTTCCTCTCAGTACAGTCTTAGCAACATCCCACAGGCTGTGACAGAGTTCTCTTGTTATCAAGTTCATTTATATGTAATTTATGACTTTGGTTTTAATTTATTCTTCTATTCCAAAGAAAGTACTTTTCAAAATTATTTTTTAAAGAAGGAATACAATATATAATATATATTGTATATTATATATACAATATACAATATACAATATAATAATAATAAAAAGAATAAAAAGAACAAAACCCAAAAAGGTAATTCGAGCAGTATCTATAGACATACGGTGAAAAGTAAACTTCTACACCCTTTGGAACTCTTAGTGTCCTCAGTTCAACTCCCAGAGACAGTCATTTTTAAAAAAATCAAACATTTAAAAATAACATACGGATACCTTTGAAACATATGCCCCATTTCTCATAAATTGTAGTATACTATGTAAGTGTTCTAGAACTTGCATTTTTATTTTCTGAGACATCTTACAGACTGTTTCATATCAGAACCTCTAATTATTTTTAGAGTTGCAAGTCATTAGTCCTTTATTAGTGGAAATTTAGTGAGTTTTCCTATTTTTGCTACGCTGCAGTGAAAATCCTTACACATATATATTTGTGCTCATGTAAAAACCACCATCTGAAGAAGATTCCTTGAAGTGAAATTACTAAGTTACAGGGCATGTAAATTTAAAATTTGTTAGGTATTGTTAAATTGCTATGTAAAAGAGTTGCCTCAACTTATACCATGGACAGTGTATAGGAATTCTGTTTCAATACGCTGTATGTGATCAAACTTTTAGTCTTTCCCCGCAAAGGTATCTCACTGTTTTAAACTTTTCATGTCTGTAACTTTGAGGTCAAACATCTTTTTTAAGTTTAAAGGAACTTGTATTTTGTTTTCTGGGTAACTGCTTTTCCTGTTTCTTTGTTTTTTTAATTTCATCTGAGTAAATTTTGGCTCACTATTTTCTAATTTTATGCTGATTACAGAAAGTAATCTGTTTGAGTATGCTTTTTGGGAAACACAGAGATCTTCTTTGAGTTTAATATATATCCAATTTTTGCAAACATTTCATAGGTGTTTGAATAAATTTTTTTTCAGAATTGGGAATAATATTCTGGGAATATAATTATAAATATATTTAGTTGATAAAGTGTATTAACTGTGTTATTCAAATCCCCCATATTCTTTTTTATTTTGGCTTATTTGTCTACTGATCAAATAGATTAATATCTATCACAATAACTGTGAATTTGTTAATGTATACTAGGATTTGTTGATATATTTAGGAGCTTAGTTACATTAAGCTTCATAATTATCATCTTTTTTGGTAGATTATAGCTTTTGGTGTCATCAATTTTATTATCACTAATATTAATATTCCCAGATTTGTTACTGTTGTTGGCATTTGCCTGTTATATATTTTCATTCCTGTATTTTCAAACTTTATATATTGCTTTCTTTAGGGGTATTTCTCAAATACAACATGTAACTCAATTTTTAACTCAATTTGATAGCCAATATCTATTCATAGGAGAATTTCATTCATTAATATTTATTATAACTGATATGTTTATTTTTATTTCCCTTCCACATCTTTGTTGACCAATCCTTTTTCTTTTTAGTGGTTAATAAACTATACATCTAGCCTTTCTTCCTAATAGTAGTCCTTAAAATTTTAATACACACAGTTAAACATGTACTTTTCCATCAATTTCTGATGTTAATTAGTACCTATTATTACTCCCAAAGGGAAAAAAACCTTAGCAAAGTTTAAGTTCCTTTCTTTTATGAATTTCTGGGATTTTTATCTTCCAGTTATTAATTTTTTCCTTATACATTAATATTTTTAGACAGCTCTAATTTTTACTTATTTCTTCCCACACCATCATTTCTTGAATTCAATGATTCCTATTTTTTTTTTTAATTTATTTTTTGAGGGGCGCCTGGGTAGCTCAGTCGGTTGAGAGACCGACTTCAGCTCAGGTCATGATCTCACGGTTTGTGAGTTCGAGCCCCACGTCGGGCTCTGTGCTGACAGCTCAGAGCCTGGAGCCTGCTTCTGATTTTGTGTCTCCCTCTCTCTCTACCCCTCCTCCACTCATGCTCTGCCTCTCTCTGTCTCAGAAATAAATAAACATAAAAAAAAATTTTTTTTTAAATAAAAAAAATAAATTTATTTTTTGAGAGAGAAAGAGAGAATGTGCGTGGGGGGACAGGGGTAAAGGAAGAGAGAGAGAGAGAGAGAGAGAGAGAGAGAGAGAGAGAGAGAGAATCCCGAGCAGGCTCCACGCCCAACATGGGGCTTGACCCCATGACTGTGAGATAATGACCTGAGCCGAAAGCAAGAGTCGGACATACAACCGACTGAACCACCCAGGCATCCCCAATACTTCCTATTTCTTGCATTCACTGTTCATTTTATGGCAGTCCCTCCCTTCAGTACTTTTTTCCCAAGTGATTCTATAGGTGTTTTACGGGATTTAGATTCTACCAATCAGACACACTTGGATAAGATCTGAAATGAGAACTGAGCTATGTGGGGAAGTAGAGGTAACACACAAGATACCCATTTTTTTTTTTTTTTTTGGCACAAATTTCAGAAGGGCAACATGGCTCTGCAACCAAGTTCTGGGGACAGGCGTGGGGAACTTCCTGATCCTCAATGTAGTTGAAGTGGTATGATTCTGGAGGCTGCAAATGGGGTGCCAGTGTCCTGCTTAGCCAACTCCCTGAGCAGAGGTGGCAGTTTCCTTGGTGGGTTGGTTCTGTGGTATCGCTCTGGGAGTCATGAGACTCCCACCTCTTCCAATGATTTTGTAGACAGCAAATTCCTTGTACATCAATTGTTTTCTGCTTATTCTAACCAGAGTGAATTCCCTTATCTATAACTGAATCATGGTGGACATACCGTCCCCCACTTCTCTCCTTCCATTCATGCACATTTTGTCAGTGTGGTCTGCCAGGTATACCTCTTCTAAGTATCTTTCAAATTATCCCCTTCTCCATTCTCATTGTCTTAGTTCATGCCTTCAAAATCTCCCTCCTAAACTATAACTAGCCTCTTCATCGGTCTCCAGTCCTTCCCTTTCTGTCCGCTCAAATGGCAGCCTTTCTAGAACAAACATCTAATCACATGATTCTTGTGCTGAATTACAAAGCACAAATATTCACTTCTGTTTTGAATGGATTCAAAATCAGACCACAGTCTTTCTAGCTTCATTTCCTGTCACTATTCACAATTATCCCATGCTCCAATTATGCTGAACTCTTTACAATTCCTCGTGCCTTTGCAGATCTCTTTCCCCTGTATCCTGTACCTGAAAAGCTACGCATTCCTGAAGAGCTAGGTAAAACCTTACCTCCTCTGTGAAGCCTTCCCTTATGTTCTTCTAAACTAAAGTTGGTCTTTCCTATACCCTTTCACTCCTCTCTTATAACATCTGAAACATTTACATTATAAGCGCTTACACATATCTTTAAACTATTAGCTTATAAGCCACACAAGAGCAAGAATCTTGTCTTCTTCATCTTTATACCCCAAGACGTTGAAGAGGGCTAGCCACAAGACAAATTTAGGATAAATCTTTGTGGGATGCACATGTGGCAGTTAAGAGTTATTCCCTTTTTCTACAGCAACGGAAATTCTATTAAAATGATAGAAATTAAAGATCACCTGGCATCACCCAGAATTGAAATCAGACGGTACTGGGGTAACTCGGAAGATGCTACATGGGCTAGGATTCCAAAGAGCCTTTCAGCCATGATCATATCATTCTGCGTCACCTGAAGAGATACAATGGACATGGGTCAAAATGACACTGTATCTAGCTTGATACAATTAACACATTTCCAAAGAGATGTCTAGCTTGAGTGTTTTCTTTTAGTCCAGGAAAGTACCTTCTCTGGGGCCGTAAGAGGAGAGCTCTCATTTTTTTTTTTTTTTAATTTTTTTTTTTTAACGTTTATTTATCTTTGAGACAGAGAGAGACACAGCATGAACGGGGGAGGGGCAGAGAGAGAGGGAGACACAGAATGGGAAGCAGGCTCCAGGCTCTGAGCCATCAGCCCAGAGCCCGACGCGGGACTCGAACTCACGGACCGCGAGATGGTGACCTGAGCTGAAGTCGGACGCCTAACCGACTGAGCCACCCAGGCGCCCAAGGAGAGCTCTCATTGACATATCTTTCTTCCCTGAGCTTAACTGGAATGAAGATGACAGGTGCGACTCATGGTGATGGAGGATGATGGAGGTGATGAGTTAGCTCTGACTTAAAGCAATGTTCCGTGAGAATTAGACTTGAGGCACCTTAAATTCTTTATGAAATTTTTTTTCAGGAATCCTTTAGCTTCTTGGAGTAGAGTGATTTAAGGGCAAATTTCTCAAGTGTCAACAGAATAGATTCACTTCAATAACATGCCAAAGGTAAGCGAAGGTGTTGTTCATACCTTGCTTCTATAACAATAATTTTGTCCCTTCCTGAGAGATGAAACGTTAGACAATTAAAGACACTCCTGTTCATTGTAAAATTATGTCTACCTTTCTCTCCACAAGGAATAATTTGTCACAGGTTTTCTCTGTGAGGGCTTACTCCTATCTTAACCAAGGAAGTACTAAAAGCTAAAATTAGGACTTGGATTAATATCTGGGCATATTTTCTTTACTGTAAAATAGGGTTGTTTGCATTTTAAATACGATTAGTTTGTGTATATAAATTTGGTGATTCCCAGCCAGGGGCCATTTTGGCCCCTAGAGAACACTGGACAATGTCTAGAGACATTTTTGGTTATCACAACTGTCAGAGGGATGCTACCAGAATCTAGTGTGTTGAAGCCAGGGATGCTGTTAAGCGTCCTACAATGCATAGGACAGCCCCCACAACAAAGGACTACCTGGTCCCAAATGTCAACGGAGCTGAGGTTGAGAAACCCTGGTACAGTGAAATTTTGGAACATAAAAACATTCACTAATACTAGCTGTAATACACTTCACAGGCGTTTTCCAAAAAAACAAACCCATAGTTCACCAGCATCTTATACCCAGGACTCCACGCAGACACTTTCCCTAGACCTTTGGAGTTCATGAGGCTGCTGTTCCCTCAAATCTTTCCTTTAGCGGACGACTCAGTTGTTCGGTCTAACATAGTCACCTAGTGGCCAGTGTAGGCCACTACGCCATCTTTTCTTCTTGATGCTCACTCACAATTCAATTTAATTCTACTTCAAGTAATATTATTCTCTCATATATAAAGAAAAGTAGATATATAATATTATTACATATTTTCAAGGTTGAGATAAGTAGCTTTATTTTAGACTTTTAAGAAAGGGTCCAATATCCCCGGCATTGACATTTAAGGAACTTTAAATCAGAATAAGTTATACTGGTTCTTTCTAATTCTTAGGTATATAATATTATTACATATTTTCAAGGTTGAGACAAGTAACTTTATTTTAGACCTTTAAGAAAGGGTCCAATATCCCTGGAGCTGACATTTAAGGAAATTTAAATCAGAATAAGTTATACTGGCTCTTTCTAACTCTTCTCTCTTTAATGTAATGATACTGTACTATTCCTTCCTAGTTCAAGGTTCAATAATATTTAGTATACACTTCTAGTAGTGGTCTATGTCTGGATAAATACACTATTTAGGTTAATGGGGACAACAGTTTGGCCATTAATGAAGAATTACTCATCCATAGCTAAAATAACTAAAATAAAATAAAGTTTTCCAGATTTGGAAAACTTTGGGACTAGTTATGAGGTCTGATCAATGACTCATGACCTCTCTGGGCAAGTACCAAGGGAGTACACAAGAGTACACAAGACTGAACCAGATCTCGTGAGAACTAGCTGGAGAAATTAATAGTCCTCTGAAGATTCTAGATTTGTCCTACATCTTCAACAGACAGCTGATACCGTGGTCACGAGCCTCCTGTGGTTGATGCAAAAATCTCACTTGACTCTTGCGCACTGACCCAGAGATCTCCAGTCTCTTAACCCTATGTCGGGTTTCTGGAGTACTAGGCCAGAGGCACTTGTAGTGCATAAGCTACAGAGAAATACGGTTGCTGTTACCACCATGCTGGCAAACCTGATTACCGCTCATTTTACAGTAAGGAGGTCTTCGGACTTTTAAGAGATAATCATAATAATACTAACAGCATAGAGAGATTGTCTTCCTTTGGAGGATTATTTATATTCAGTTCAGGAATTCCTCAGTAGAGGAAGAACCCCAGTTTCTGTCTTCTCTTCCAAAATAATTGTTAGAGAACACGGGTCTTTGGGTAAAAGGAAGATTAATCTTGTGGCAAGCTTAGCAGAATCAATCTGAAAAATAGCTTTTCACTAATAATATTCCAGGCCTGAGTTATCCAGTGCAAGTTATCCACAGGCAGCTGTTACAGACTATTAAAAAGCAGTCCAGACATTTATATACGCTTGTTTTATTTCCTTTTTCTCTCATGTTTACTTCCTCTTCTACCTTTCCTCCTTGCCTATTTCTCCTTCTCATTGTTTCTTTTTAAAATCATTCTTCTTTCCCTGTGTATATTCTCTTCTTTTCATCCCTTTACTCCTCCCTTCCTCTACTATGACCCTTACCAGCTGACATTTGGGTATTACTTCCCCACTTCTCCATCCTTCTTACATGCCAGACAGCCTGTAAAACACTTTGACATAAGTGTTCTTTTAAAATTTTTTAAAGTTATCCCACCAACATTTTACTTCTCAAGTAGTTTCAAACAACAGTAAAAGTATTTGCTATTCACCACGATTTGGTTGCTATTTTTAAAGTCTGTCTAGTGTTTTTGAAGTTTTTTTGATAGATTTTTAGCTCTCTGACATTGTAAATGTCAAGATTTGGGGAAAAAAACCCACAATATTTTTCAAAAGTTCTATCATGGTTACTGAAATTCCTGCCCATTTTTATGACTATTTTCCTTAAAAGGGAATATTAATTCTACAGTTGACTTATGTTTAGCTTACCTCTGTCCCGTTTATTTTCTGCATACTAAAATGGCTCAGCCTAAACAGTACATAGTATTTCCAGAGTGTAAAATTGACAACTGGATTTCCTTGAGGATCAATTGTCAACTGGTCGACACGGCGGAGTTGAGCTAGTGCATTAAATTGCTGCAGCATTACAAGATTTGTTTCCTTGAATTTAAGGTGCTACAAAGATAAAACACACAGAAAAGCTGAACATTGAATTTAACCACCTTAAAATGTTAACATTAAAGCTTCACTGATCATTCCCCCAAGTAATCTGTAAACTTTGGGCTTAGCTAATGTTTTCAATTGCATTCAATCAACTGAATCTACTAAACTTACATAATTTAAATCCATCTGATGCATTGCTGATGGAATCCATTAATCCACACAGTATTGAATTCTATGTGATTTCCTATCTGCAAAGGACATTCCCTACATACTAGCAAACTAAGATTCTTAAAATTATATAAATATTCAATAATCCAGACCTTTAGGCATTACAAAGATTTTACATGCTTTACACTGAATTAAGTCTACAAAGGAAAGATTAGAAATAAAACTTGCAAAGCTTTAAAAATATAGGGCTCACAATGTTTCTGAAAAGAACCAGCTATTCATTATTACCTGTATTTTGCTAATCACTATGCAGGCTAGTTCAATTGGCTATGGGAAAAGAAAATCACTAAAATGAAAATGCTAATGTAAATGTTCTTTCTGTGAAATTGGATGCTTTTTTTTAAACATATAGTCTCCACTTCTATCTGTATTCTTTAGGGAGGATGATGTGGCAAAAGAAAAAGTCACTATAAAAGGAGAGGTGAGGGAAATCACTTGGCTAACAGAGGAAAATATAACAATAATAAAAATTCAAGGAAGAACTCACAGTTTCTGCAAATAGATACTAATAAATAATGCAATAGTATGACAAAAAGCTAATTGGAAAAACTGGAAAAAGCTAATTTCTCAAACTAATTTTTAAAAAAATTTAATTCCAGTATAGTTAACATACAGTGTTATATTAGTTTCAGGTGTGCAATACAGTGATTCAACCATTCTATACATTACTCAGTGCTCATCATGATAATTGTACTCTTAATCCCCATCATCTATTTTACCCATCCCCACCCACCTCCCCCCTGGCAACCATAAGTTTGTTCTCCGTAGTTAAGAGTCTGTTTTTGGCTTGGTCTCTTTTTTCCTTTGTTTCTGAAATTCCACATATGAGTGAAATCATATGGTATGTCCTTCTCTGACTTATTTCATTATATCCTCTAGAGCCATTCATATTGTTGCAAATGGCAAGATTTCATTCTTATGGCTGAATAATATCCCATTGTATGTATGTATGTATGTATTTATATATATATTAGATATACACATAACATCTTCTTTACCCATTCATCTATGGATGGATACTTGGGCTGCTTCCATAGTTTTGTTATTGTAAATAATGCTGCAATAAACATAGGGGTGCATGTGTCTCTTCAGATCAATCTTTTTTGTATTCTTTTTCTTTTAAATGTTTATTTTTGAGAGAAAGAGAGCATAAGTGGGGAAGGGGCAGAGAGAGGAGGACAAAGGATCCAAAGCACGCTCTGCACTGACAGCAGCAAGCCTTATGTGGGGCTTGAATTCACGAGCCATGAGTTCATGACTCGAGCCGAAGTCGGACGCTCAACCAACTGAGCCACCCAGGCGCCCCAACATGTTTTTGTAATCTTTGTGTAAATACCTAGTAGTGCAATTACTGGATGGTGGCATACTTATATTTTTAATTTTCGGAGGAAACTCCATACTGTTTTCCACAGTGGCTACACCAGTTTGCATGCCCCCCAACAGTGCACAAGGGTGCCTTTTCCTCCATATACTCTCCACACTTGTTTCTTGTTTTTTTTTCAATGTTTATTTATTTATTTTGAGAGAAAGTAGAGAACATGAACAGGGGAGGGGCAGAAAGAGAAGGAGAGAGAGAATCCCAAGCAGCTCTGTGCTATCGGCACAGAGCCTGATGTGGGGCTGAATCTCATGAACCGAGATCATGACCTGAACCAAAATCAAGAAGCAGATGCCCAACCGACTGAGCCACCCAGGTGCCCCAGTTTCTCGTGTTTTTTATTTTAACCATTCTGACAGCTGTGAGGTGATATCTCATTGTGTTTTTGACTTGCATTTCCTTGATGATGAGTGATGTTGAGCATCTTTTCATGTGTCTGTTGACCATCATCAGTATGTCTTCTTTGGAGAAATGTCTGTTCATGTCTTCTGCCCATTTTTAAATTAGATTATTTTAGGTGTTGAGTTGTAGAAGTTCTTTATACATTTGGGATACTGACCCTTTATTGAATATGTCATTTGCAAATATCTACTCCATTTGGTAGATTGCCTTTTAGTTTTATTGATTCTTTCCTTTGTTGTGCAGAAGCTTTTTATTTTTTAAGTATTCTCAATAATTTATTTTTGCTTTTGTTTCCCTTGCCTCAGAAGACATATCTAGAAAGACGTTGCTTTGACTGATGTTAATGAAGTTACTACCTTTGTTCTGTTCTAGGACTTTTTTGGTTTCAGGTCTCACATTTAGGTACTTAATCTATTTTGAGTTTATTTTTGTGTGTGGTGTAAGAAAGTGGTCCAGTTTCATTCTTTTGTGTGTAGCTGTCTAGTTTTCCCAACAACATTTGTTGAAAAGACTGTCTTTTTTCCATTGCATATTCTTGCCTTCTTTGTTGAAGATTAATGGACTATATAATCGTGGGCTTATTTCTGGACTCTCTATTCTGTTCCACTGATCTATGTACCTATTTTTGTGCCAGTACCATACTGCTTTGATTACTACAGCTTGGTAGTATATCTTGAAATCTGGGATTGTGATACCTCTAGTTTTGTTCTTCTTTTTCAAGACTGCTTTGGCTATTCGGGTTTTTTTGTGGTTCCATACAAATTTTAGGATTGTCTGTTCTAGATCTGTGAAAAATGCTCGTGGTATTTTGATAGGGATCGCATTAAATCTGTAGATTGCTTTGGATAGTATGAACATTTAAACAATATTTGTTCTTCCAATCCATTAGCACAGAATATCTTTCCATTTCTTTGTGTCATCTTCAATTTCTTTCATGAATGAGTTTTCAGAGTACAGGTCTTTCACCTCCTTGGTTATTTCTAGGTATTCTATTATTCTTGGTGCCACTGTAAATAGGGCTGTTTTCTTAATTTCTTTCTGCTACTTCATTATTAGAGTATGGAAATGTAATGGATTTCTATATATTGATTTTGTATCCTGAGACCTCACTGAGAGTTAGAGGATTTTTATCATGAATGGATATTATACTCTGTCAAATGTTTTATCTACATCTATTGAAATGATCATATGATTTTTATCCCCTCTCTTGTTGATGTGATGTATCATGTTGATTGATTTGCAAATATTAAACCACTCTTGCATCCTGGGAATGAATCCCACTTGATTGTGGTGAATGATTTTTTTAATGTATTGTTGGATGTGATTTACCAGTATTTTGTTGAGCGTTTTTGCACTATGTTCAGCAGAGATATTGGTCTGTAACCCTTTTTTTGTAGTGATTTTATCTGGTTTTGGCATCAGGATAATGCTGTCCTCATAGAATGAACTTGGAAGCCTTCTTTTCTCTTCTACTTTTTGGAATAGTTTGAGAAGAATAGGTATTCACTCTTCTTTAAATGTTTGGTAGAATTCATCTGTGAAGCTGTCTGGTCCTGGACTTTTGTTTGTTGGAAGGTTTTGATTACTGATTCGATGTCATTGCTGGTAATCAATCTGTTCAAACTTTCTATTTCTTCTTGATTCAGTTTTGGTAGTTTATATGCTTTTAGGAATTTATACATATCTCCTATGTTGTCCAGTTTGTTGGCATATAATTTTTCACAATAGTCTCTTATAATCCTTTGTATTTCTGTGGTGTCAGTAGTTAGTTCTTCTCTTTCATTTCTGATTTTGAATCCTCTCTCTCTCTCTCTCTCTCTCTCTCTCACACACACACACACATATGAATCTGGCTAAAGGTTTATTAATTTTGTTGATCTTTTCAAAGAACCAGCTCCTGGTTTCATTGATCTGTTCTATTGCTTTTTGTTTCTATTTCATGTATGTCTGCTCTATTCTTTATTATTTCCTTCCTTCTACTGGTTTTGGGTTTTGTTTGTTCTTTTTCTAGCTTCTTTAGGTGTAAGATTAGGTTGTTTGAGATTTTTCTTGCTTCTTGAGGTAGGCTCTATTGCTCTAAACTTCCCTCTTAGAATAGCTTTTGCTGCATCCTAAGGATTTTGGACCATGGTGCTTTCATTTTCATTTACTTCCATGTATTTTTTCATTTCTGCTCTGATTTCTTGGCTGACCCATTCACTGTTTAGTAGCATGTTATTTAATCTCCATATACTTGTGTTCTTTCCTGATTTTTTCTTGTGGTTGATTTCTAGTTTCACAGTGTTGTGATCAGAAAAGATGCATGGATGGGGCGCCTGGGTGGCTCAGTTGGTTGAGCGTCCGACTTCAGCTCAGGTCATGATCTTGCAGACTGTGAGTTCGAGCCCCGCATCAGGCTCTGTGCTCACAGCTCAGAGCCTGGAGCCTGCTTCGGATTCTGTGTCTCCCTCCCTCTTTGTCCCTCCCCTGCTCATGCTCTGTCTCTCTCTCTCTCTCTCTGGTGAAAATAAATAAACATTAAAAAATTTAAAAAAAAAGAAAAGAAAAGATGCATGGTATGATGTCAGTCTTTTTGAATTTGCTGAAGTGGCCTAATATGTGACCTATTCCAGGGAATGTTTCATGTGCACTTGAAAAGAATGTGCACTCCACTGTTTAGGATGGAATGTTTTGAATACATTTGTTAGACGCATCTGGTCCAATATGTCCTTCAAAGCCACTTTTTCCTCGTTGATTTTCTATTTGGTTGATGTATCCACTGATGCAAGTGGGGTGTTAAAGCCCCCTAATGTTATTGGATTACTATCAATTATTTCCTTTATATTTGTTTTTAGCTGCTTTATGCATATGGGTGCTTTCATGTTGGGTGCATAAATATTTGCAATTATTATGTTTTCTTGTTCCCTTTATTATCATATAGTATCCTTCTTTGTCTCTTGTTACAGTCTTTGTTTTAAAGTCTATTTTGTTTTATATAAGTATTGCTACTCCAGCTTTCTTTTCACTTCCATTTGCATGATACATGCATTTCCATCCCTTCACTTTCAATCTGCATGTGTCTTTAGGTCTAAAATGACTCTCCTGTAGGCAGCATTTAGATGGGTCTTGCTTTTTTGTCCATTCCATCACCCTATATCTTTTGATTAGAACGTGGTCCATTTACATTCAAAGTAATTATTGATAGGTATGTACTTGTTGCCATTTTGTTGCATGTTTTATGGTTGTTTTAGTAGATGTTTAGTATGGTTGTTTTAGTAAATGTTACCATTTATATGTAACATCTTATGCATATAGCAGTCTTTTTAAGTTGACAGCTGCTTAAGTGTGAACCTATTATAAAAACACCAAATTTTTACTCCTCTCCTTTCCACATTTTAGGAATATTGTGTCATACATTACATCCTTTTGTGAATCCTTTGACTGATTTTTATGGATATACTTAATTTTACTGCTTTTGTGCTTTCTACTTTTCTCACTCCTGCTTTTAGTCTTTCCATTCCACTCAAAGAGACCCCCCCCTTTAACATTTCTTGTAGGGCTAGTGTAGTGATGATGAATTCTTCTAACTTTTGTTTGTCTGGGAAATTCTTGGTCTCTCCTTCTATTATGAATGATAGCCTTGCTGGATAGAATATTCTTGGTTGCATGTTTTTTTCTTTTAGCACTTTGAATATATAATGCCACTCCCTTCTAACCTGCAAAGCTTATGCTGAAAAATCAGCTCATTTCCCTTCTATGTAACTGTTTCCTTTTCTGTTGCTTTTAAAATTGTGTATTTATCACTACTTTTTGCCATCTTAATTACCATGTGCCTTGCTGTGGACCTCCTTGGGTTGATTTTATTGTGGGCTCTCTGTGCCTCCTGGATCTGGATTTGTTTCCTTCTGCCCCCTTTTCTCTTTCTTCCTTTTCTGGGGTCCCTATTGTGTGGAAGTTATGCTTGATGGTGTAGCTGAGTTCCCTTAGTCTGTTTTCATTTTTTATTATTATTTTTCTCTCCCCTGTTCTCTTGCTTGGTTTCCATTACTGTGTCCTCCAGGTCACTGATCCATTCTTCTGCTTCCTCTAGCCTACTATTTATTCCATCTAGTGTATTTTTAATTTCAATTATTGAGTTATGTATTTCTGATTGGTTCTCTTTAAATGTTTTTTATTTCTTTGTTGAGGGTCTTACTAAGGTCCTCCACTCTTAAGTCCAGTAAGTATCTTTACTTAAAATTCTCTATCAGGCACATTACTTATCTCCACTTTATTTAGCTCTTTTGTGATTTTGTCCTGTTCTTTTATTTGGGATGTATTCCTCTGTCTCTTCATTTTTTCTAACTCTCTGTGCTTTTTCCCATGTGTTGGGAAAGTCAGTTACATCTTCTGCTCTTGAAAGTAGTGGCCTTACGAAGAAGAGGTCCTATAGTGCCCTGCAAAAGAATGTCCCCTGTTCACCGGAACCTGGTGCTTCAGAGGTGTCTCCTATGTGTGCTTCGTACAATCTACTGTTGTGGCTGAGCTGTGTTTGCCTTTAGTCCAGTCATCTGCAATGGCTCTCTTTGTTGTGGGCAGGATTTGGTCCCTGTGTTGTTAGCGGGCCAGTCTGGGGGCCGCCTTGGCTTGAGTTGAGTCAGACTAGGTGTTTGCCAGAGATGCAGTAGCACTGAACTGCTGGGCACTTTCTCTGTGTTGTCCCCTGAGAAACTTTCATTGGTGGTCAAGGCCTACAGTCAGACTCGATATCTGACCCCAGCCTATTGCTGGGGCCACAGTCAGACTGCTGTGTGGTTATCCTCCCCTCTCCCCAGGGCAGGAGTCACTTTGGAGTGGTGTCGGCCCCTTTCGAGGCCGCTTGCACAGTGCCAGGCTTGAGGTACCACTTTGGATGGGCTCTGGCCAAGGGTGTATTGGAAGGGGGCAGGTCTATAGGAGACTGCAGGTGGAGGGCATATGGTGCCAGCAAGGTCTGCATCCATCCACTACAGGAGGGGAGAGGCAGCCACCCAGGATACCTCCTGCCCAGGCCAGGATGGAGGGGGCATGTTTGTAGAAGCACGTGGGGATGGGGAATACTGCTCACAAGCTAGGTGGAGAGTGCTGGTGTTGCACTAGTTCCTGCAGGTGTCTGTGTATCTAGGCTGTGGGGTGGGGATGGGAAATGGCACCTGCCTGCTCTTGTGATCTTGGAAAGGTCTCCAAAAGATCCCTGCCCCTCCAGCATATGTTCTGACACTAGTAAACAAATCTTCCCCGGATATCCCATATATCCTGGGAATTTTTCGAACTGCTGCTTCTATGTTGTGTATCAGTAGGACTGTTTCTTGTGCTGTCTCTTTAAGGGTGGGAACTCCGTTTCCTCTAGCCCTCTGGCTCTTCCAGTGCCACACCCGCTGGTTTTTAAAGTTTATTTATTTTGAGAGACAGAGAGTGTAAGCAGGGGAGGGGCAGAGAGAGAGGAAGAGAGAGAATCCCAAGCAGGCTCTACGCCATGTGGGGCTCGATCCTACTAACTGAGTTCATGACCTGAGCCGAAATCAGGAGTCGGACGCTTAACCGACTGAGCCACCCAGGTGCCCTATGCCTGCTGGTTTTTAAGTTTACAGGTGTTAAGGCCCACTGATTGTAAGAACTCAGAGTTAGGCCCCTCTGGTTTTCAAAGCCGAATGTTATAGGGATTCGTCTCCTAGTGTGGGGCCTCCATGCCTGGGTGCCTGGCATGGGGGTCTGCTCCTCTCCTCTCCCATGGACAGTCCCACAGGTTTGTTCATCTCCCAACCTGTCTCTGCCCTTCCAACCCTCTTCAGTGTAGCCTCTTTTTTACATTTAGTTGTGGATAATCTGTTCTGCCAGTCTTCAGGTTGTTTTCTGGGTTATTTACACTGATGTGGGTGTTGTCTACTTGTATCCATGAGACAAGGTGAACTTAGAATCTTCCTACTCCACCATATTCCCTTTCTCAAACTAATATTAATGAGCTACTAAAATTATTATTTTTCAGAAAATAATCTATACATAGGTTTATTTAATCAATGCATGAACTACTACCCAAAGCCAAAAGATAAGGTTCCCATTTCAATTAGATATTTCAACTCAATAATCTCTAAAGAACTTCAGATTTTCCCATCTTATAAAGCAGGTGTTGACAATTTTCTGAAAAGGCTTACATAGTAAATATTTTAGGCTTTGCAAGCCTTACAGTCTCTGTTGCAACTACTCAAAGCAGCCATAGACAATATGTAAAGAAATGAGTATAGCTATGTTCCAATGAAGCTTTCTTTATGGACAATATTTGAATTTCATGTAGTTTCCACATGTCATGAAATATTAGTCTTTGATTTCTTCCCCCAACCATTTAAAAATTCAGAAATCATTCTTAGCTTGTGGAAAAATAAATAACAGGCAGCAGGCCAGATGTGGCCCATGTGCCATAGGTTTGCCAACACCTGCTCCAGAATAATCCCTTAAAAATCTAGTCACCTTAAGGGGCACCTGGGTGGCTCAGTCAGTTAAGTGTCCAACTTGAGCTTGGGTCATGATCTCAGGGTTCATGGGTTCAAGCCCCATATTGGGCTCTCTGCTGTCAGCACAGAGACTGCTTCAGATCCTCTGTCCTGATCTCTTGCTGCTCCTCCTCTACTCACTCTCTCAAAAAAATAAACATTAAAAAAAATCTAGTTACCTTAAAATTTCAAATTGTTACTTCCCAGAGATTAACGTGATTATTCAAATCTTCATCAGTAACTTCTTTTAGATCAGCTGGTTTCCACTCTGGTCTCTGGTCTTTATCTAGTAAAACTGCCCTAACACCGTCATGAAAGCCATGGCTTCCCGCACAAGCTTGACTCAACTGATATTCCAGAGTTAATACTTCTTGCAAGGTCTTTGAAGACCCCTCCATGAGTTGCCTTAGTGTGATATTTAGGGATGCTGGAGACATTTTATTAATTACCTTCAACTGTTCTAAGGCAAAAGATGGACTATCTTGCTGTAAATTTTCATTAACCTGTTCCACACTATTGGCCAAGAACCAACTGTTTATTTTGTCCCTGTGGTCCTCAAGTATAAAAGACTTGTCTTGATCAGTCTTGGACTTTGTATGGTAACCTCTAAGACATCTGCAATATTTTCTTTTGGAGGAGATTTTAGGGCTAACAAATCTTCTAACATGCCAACTTTTCAGAATCCACAAAATGCGTCGCAATTCCTGCTGTGTATGTATCTCTTCCCTTCAGCCTGAATCCTGTTAATGCAAGGAAGTAACCAAGTTTTCCTTGAAGTCATGGCAAGAAATAACCTCCACCCACATCAGGGAATAGTCCAAACAGCAATTGGTTAATCGCTATTAAATTGCTATTTCCGGCATCGCAAAGAGAGACTTTTCAGTAGCCGCTTGGAATTGCCCATGAACTGAGAGACCAACTCCCCCACCCCCTGTGATGCCACGAATAAGTGCAACATATGGTTTCTGGCAAGAATCAATGGATTGTTCAGCATATATTTTTCTCTAAAGAAATCTTGAGCTATCTTCTGGTTTGCCTTACCACCTTCTGAGATCACTCTGATATCACCCCAGCACAGAAAGCCTTTCCACTATAATAAATGGAATAATCATTATAATCATTATAAATAATGATCAGGACAGTTTCGGGATCTTGTTCCCAATTCCTTAGCTGTGGATAAATTTGCCACATCAAATTAAGATTCAGTGCATTTAGGAACTTTGGTCTGTTTAGCGTTATCACTCCTGCACGACGTTTTCTTTCCAATTGTACTTTTCCTACTGCATCCGTGTGCCTAGACATTCTAACCCTAGAGGCTGGAGGTCCAAGATCAAGGCACCTGCAGATTCAGTCTCATGAAGTCCCTCTTCCTGGTTCGCAAAAGGCGGTCTTCTCGCTGTGTCCTCCCAAAAGTTTCAGTATGATATTAGCCCATTTGGATGAATTAAACCTGGACCTGAGCCTCCACACCTCCCGCAGCCCCATGGCGAAGACACTCATGAGCCTAAAGTCTAAAATTATTTTAAATGTTTGTAAGGGGACTACTGTAATAATCATATATAAATGTACATGTCCCATTGATACTAGGTACAATACATGAATACATAATATAGGATTAGGTGAGGTCCTGCTGAATGCTTTATAAAGTAGAAATATATGGTTTGAATAAAATTGTATTAGTCCTTTATACTCCATAAAGGATAATTTTATAGAGAGACAATTTCCAATATTAACAGAAAATTGCAAAGCCATTCATGAGTACTGATTTAAATCCCAGATCCAGAAAATCAAGAGCTTAGTCTCCCCACCAGATAGAAACTGCATACATAAAAGTTAAGACAGGCCTTTGGGCTGAACACACAAGTCATGACCGGGGATAATTCAAATATACTACTAAAAGAGAATGTTTACCAGAGAATTAGGAAACTTCATCTTCAATTTTGGAAGCACTTGGACGATTTCATCAAATTCTATGAAAGTGAAGGACACGGTTGTCACCATTCCTGCTGTTTGAACACTCCAATTCCGATCTAGAGATTCCAGTGCTCCTGAGCCATAGAGGGAAAGTGTGTCCCCGTCCACTTCAACAAGGTGTGTGTCTGTGACAGATAAACCTTGTAAAGCGCTGGTAAGTCCTGAGTCCAGAGACCTGGAAAATGCAACACACAATTTTATTTTATTTTTTTAATTTTTTTTTAACGTTTATTTATTTTTGAAACAGAGAGAGACAGAACATGAACAGGAGAGGGGCAGAGAGAGAGGGAGACACAGATTCTGAAATGGGCTCCAGGCTCTGAGCCGTCAGCACAGAGCCTGATGCGGGTCTCGAACTCACAGACCGTGAGATCATGACCTGAGCCGAAGTCGGACGCTTAACCGACTGAGCCACCCAGGCGCCCCAGCAACACACAATTTTAAATGAAAGTCTTACCATGCAAAGTAAAGAAGAGCCAATGAAAATCTGTTGGAAAAGGTATGTGAACTTGGAAATTTTATGTTCATTTTTCGTTGTTTCAATAATTAAACCCAGAGCACCAAAGACTTTCAAAAGAATATCTAGAAGTTTTGCATTCTTCTGGTTATATATTTTAATTCAAAAAGAGGCACAAGTGAATAAAAAATAACACTTTAAACCCAAATTATTTATATCAGCTAAAGATAACTGACATCTAGTTTTAAAACAATAGATTTAGTATATCACGGATATCTTTTCACGTTAGAACAAATAACATTTTCCTAATCTATAAAGTATCCCACTGTGCGGCTGGGGAAAAACCCCCACATTTTACAGAACACTTTTTCTATATTAAGAACCATATAATATAAAAATATATTTATCAAACACCTGGGAAGACACATAATTACTGCTAACAATAGTTTACCTCTCAGAAGTTAGATTAAGGAGTAAGTTTGACTTTCTACTTTTGAATACCTCAATGTTGTTTGAAAATTTGTAATTGTATACTAAAATTATAAGCAGTAAAATTAATGACAATATCCTCCCCATTTTGAAATTAAAAATGATGAAAAACAATCCACTATTTAGTATCTCTGTGTATATATATATATATATATATATATATATATATATATATACATACACATATGTATGATACACATAAAATCACTTCACGTACTCTACTGAATATGAGAATTGTTACTATTTCCAAAGCAGGAGCCACATTTTCTGTAAAAGGGACCCAAATGTTAGCCAGAGAAGACAAGAAGTAGCTCAATCCAATTCAAATTTTTGGATTTGTGAATAGAGATGTAACTATTTATTTTACCCAATCTCAAAAGTCAAACAACGCTTGGCTTTTGTTCCATGTGTTTTCATTCTGCTATTTTTTGTTCTCAGGCAGTATTTATTTGCCCCTGCTAATATTAGTACTTTGCCTTCCTTTGTGCTCCTATTAACTTCTGTATATTCCTCCAATATATCATTACTCATACTATATCATAATTATATGCTTATAATTTGCCTTCTTGATCAGTGAATTCTTTGAAGCTAAAGACAATTTTCTCATCTTTGGGGCCCGGCAGTGGGTGTTGTACCGTGTATATTGAATAAATGAATTATTAAAGATCTTCACATTTGATAATGCTGACAGGGGAGGGGAAGACTAACAAACGATTAACCTTGTTGGCTTATTATATTTTACTGGACTTATGTGTACTTTTTCAGAGGCACCAGTTAACTTGTAACACATCTGTGTCTATAGTAACAAGCTGGGTAATAACATCAGTCAACTCTAAGTGAATATACAAGCAAGAAAATACAAAGAGGCTTAATTTCTGCCACTCTGGTCCTTGAAACAACGATTATTATATGACAGCAGTAAGACAGTCAATAAGCAGTAGTATGTGAATAATCTTAGATGATAAATCCTATAAAGGTAAGGGATGATAACAGAACAAAAACCAGATGGAGTTAAGAGCTCCTTACATTGTGCTTTGTGTGATAGCTTTGGGCTGAGCTATGTAAAGCATACAATCATTTCTGGAATAAGGAAAGGAAAGGAGTTGTATTTCACTGCCACTAAAATACAGAAGGCTTGCTGTAAAGAGTGCATACCCCTGTTACAGCACTTACCACGCTGCATGGCAATTAGCTGCTTACTTGCCTGTCTCTCTTACCAAACACTGTGATTCTTAATTTTTTTTTTTTCAACGTTTATTTATTTTTGGGACAGAGAGAGACAGAGCATGAACGGGGGAGGGACAGAGAGAGAGGGAGACACAGAATCGGAAACAGGTTCCAGGCTCTGAGCCATCAGCCCAGAGCCCGACGTGGGGCTCGAACTCACGGACCGTGAGATCGTGACCTGGCTGAAGTCGGACGCTTAACCGACTGCGCCACCCAGGCGCCCTCAAACACCGTGATTCTTGAAGGCTCCAACTTTGTCACATTAGCAGCTCTATCAACTAACGCAGCTCCTAGCACATGTTGTGGTCAATAAATGTCTCTTGCATGAATTAATGAAGTGAGACAATTAAAAAATGTTAATGACTATCTATTGAATCTTATGAAGGATGTTCTGACTATAAGGTGTGATTTGAGCAAAGGGGCAGAATCAGTGATACAGATACAGAATAAGGGTTAGCAGGTTTTCTTGGGTGAGGCAAAGGCAAATACTGAAGAAGTAAGGGCAAGGCAAGAAAAAAAAAACCCAGCAAACTAGTTAGTTAATGTCATGATGCCTACATTAATGCCACAATACCCAGCAAACTGAGTTCATTTTAATGTAAAAATGATGGGGAATCTGACGTATATACCATAACATGAATAAATCCTTTGAAAAGCAGTATTATTCTCTGTTGTATATTTGGAAGTGTTTTGACTTTCTTTTCTTTTCCATATGATTAAAAGTTAAAGAACATAAGCTCCAAGATAAGTCTTGCATCAGAAAAGAATTATTTATTTTGTATAAAGATTTGTCAAGCAAACTGTTGGGAAAATAAGTGAAATAATTAATAAGTGTAAACTCAGCAAAACAGCAATATGGTTACAAAAGAAAGGAGAAGTAAGTTCCAACTTATATAGGTCTCACGTGGGCATTCTGTTAAAAAACAAATGGCAAATTTTCTGTGCTACATAAAGGTTCATCCTTGTCAACAGAAAATGTGGCACCTGTTAAACAGGTCATAGAATTATCTAACCCACTTCAGTTATTATCTGAATGAGGCTTGAACTTAGCCTCAAACTCTGGCCAATGTAGAGTAGAGGAATCTGTTCTTTGGGGAATAGGTTTTTTTTTTAATGATGTGCATAAAAAATGACTTGGAAAATTTGCTAAAAATGTTTACACATTGGGGATTGTGCTTCCAGCTTTCCTTGTATGCTTGGCAGGCATGTCCACATCTTTAGTCACACATACATACATACATACATACATACATATTATTTCACTTGTTCATTCATTCATTTATTCATCAAACATTTACTGAAAGCCCACTTATATATAGGGCACTGTGCTAAGGATTTGGGCATAGGCAACTAACTCATCTGTATTGATAAAAACAGTCAGTATAGAGATCATGGACGTGTGTTGAATATATCAAAACTTTCCTCACTTTCATTGGCCTCTAGTCCCAGAAATAGAACTGCTCTAATCATACTCTGGAATTAATTTAATAAACACATGAAATATAATTTCTAATTTCTAAGCCTCAACTTCTCATTAAACAAATAGGTTTATTTGCCAAGCTTACTATGTGTCAGGTATTATGATAGGCACCGGGGATATAAAGATCAATTAAGATGTACTTGCCCTTACCATATATGAAAGACCCACAGCTAAAATCATCCTCAAGGGGAAAAACTAAGAGCTTTCCTCCTAAGGTCAGGAGCACACAGGGATAACCACTCTCACCACCATGGTTCAACATAGTACTAGAAGTCCTAGCCTCAGCAATCAGACAATA
This sequence comes from Neofelis nebulosa, assembly GCF_028018385.1. Lineage (NCBI taxonomy): Eukaryota > Metazoa > Chordata > Mammalia > Carnivora > Felidae > Neofelis > Neofelis nebulosa. The sequence continues at coordinate 35,352,028 of NC_080788.1, forward strand.
AAAAGAAATAAAAGACATCCACACTTGCAAGGAGGAAGGCAAACTTTCACTCATCCCAGTGACATGATACTCTACATGGAAAACACAAAAGACTCCACCAAAAAACTGCTAGAGCTGATACATGAATTCAGCAAAGTCACAGGATATAAAATCCATGTACAGAAATCAGTTGCATTTCTATACACCAATAAATAAGCAGCAGAAAGAGAAATCAAGGAATTGATCCCATTTACAATTAAACCAAAAACCATAAGATACCTAGGAATAAACTTAACCAAAGAGGTAAAAGATCTGTACACTGAAAATTATAGATAGCTTATGAAAGAAATTAAAGATGACACAAACAAATGGAGAAACATTCCATGCTTATGGATTAGAAGAACAAATATTATTAAGATGTCTATACAGCCTAAAGCAGTCTACACATTCAATGCAATCCCTGTCAAAATTACACCAGCATTCTTCATCACAGAGCTAGAACAAACAATTCTAAAACTTGTATGGAACTAGAAAAAGACCATGAATAGCCAAAGTAATGTTGAAAAAGAAAACCAAAGCAGGAAGCATCACAAATCCGGACTTCAAGCTATATTACAAAGCTGTAAGCATCAAGACAGTATGGTACCAGCACAAAAACAGACACAAAAATCAATGCAACAGAACAGAGAACCTAGAAATGGACCCACAAATGTATGGCCAACTAATCTTTGACAAAGCAGGAAAGAATATCAAATGGAAAAAAAGACAGTCTCTTCAGCAAATGGTGCTGGAAAAACTGGACAGCAACATGCAGAAAAATGAAACTGGACCACTTCTTCCGCAATACATAAAAATAAATTCAAAAAGGATGACAGACCTAAATGTGAGACAGGAAACTATCAAAATCATACAGGAGAAAACAGGCAGCAACCTCTTTAAACTCAGCTGCAGCAGCTTCTTACTAGACATGTCTCCAGAGGCAAGATAAACAAAAGCAAAAAATGAACTATTGGGACCTCATCAAAATAGAAAGCTTCTGCACAGCGAAGGAAACAATCAACAAAACTAAAAGGCAACCAACAGAATGGGAGAAGGTATTTGCAAAAGACATATCACATAAAGGGTTAGCATTCAAAATCTATGAAGAACATATCAAACTCAACACCCAAAAAGCAAATAACCCAGTGAAGAAATGAGCAGAAGACATGAATAGACACTTTTCCAAAGAAGACATCCAGAAGGCCAACCGACACACGAAAAGATGCTCAACATCACTCATCATCAGAGAAATACAAATCAAAACTACAATTAGGTATCACCTCACACCTGTCAGAATGGCTAAAATGAACAACTCAGGAAACAACAGATGTTGGTGAGGATGCAGAGTAAGGGGAACACTTTTGCACTGTTGGTGGAAATGCAAACTGGTGCAGCCACTCTGGAAAACAGTATGGAGGTTCATCAAAAAATTAAAAATAGAATTACCCTATGACCCAGCAATTATACTACTATGTATTTATCCTAAGGATACAAAAATGCTGACTTGAAGGGTACAATGCACCCCAGTGTTTATAGCATCGTTATCAATACTAGGCAAGCCATGGAAAGAGCCAAATGTCCATCGACTGGTGAATGGAAAAAGAAGATGTATACATATATACAATGAAATATTAGTCAGCAATCAAAAAGAATGAAATCTTGCCATTTGCAATAACATGGATGGAACTAAAGTGTATTATGCTATGTAAAATAAGTCACTCAGAGAAAGACAAATATCATATGATTTCACTCATATGTGGAATTTAAGAAATACAGATAAACATAGGGGAAGGGACAGAAAAATAAGATAAAAACAGGGAAGCAAACCATAAGAAACACTTAAGTACAGAGAAAAAAGTGAGGGTTGCTGGTAGGGTGCTGGGTGGGGTACTGGGTTAAATGGGTGATGGACATTAAGGAGTGTACTTGTTGGGATGAGCACAGTGTGTTATATGTAAGTAATGAATCACCGAATTCTATTCCTGAAATCAATATTACACTATATGTTAACTAACTTGGATTTAAATTTTAAAAAATGAAAGAAGAAAAAGAGAAGACAAAAATCATGATTTCACAAATATGTGGAATTTAAGAAACACGACAAACATAGGGAAGGAAAAATAAGATAAAAACAGAGAGGGAAAGGGGCACCTGGGTGGGTCAGTCGGTTAAGCATCCAACTTTGGCTTAGGTCATGATCTCACAGTTTGTGAGCTCAAGGGCTGCATTGGGCTCTGTGCTGACAGCTCTGAGTCTGCTTCAGATTCTGTGTCCCCCTCTCTCTCTGCCCCTCCCCAGCTTGTGCTCTGTCTCTATCTCTCAAAAATAAATAAATGCTAAAAAAATTAGAAAAAAAAAAAAAACAGACGGAGACAAACCATAAGAGACTCTTAAATACAGAGAACACACTGAGGGTTTCTGGAGGGGAGGTTGGTGGGGGATGGGCTCAATGGGTGATGGGCATTAAGGAGGGCACTTGTGGGGATGAGCACTGGGTGTTATACGGCAGTGATGAATCACTGGGTTCTACTCCTGAAACCAATACTACACTGTATGTTAACTAACTTGAGTTTAAACAAATAAATTTTTTTAAAAAGACTAAGAAAAAAAAAAGACCTATTAGTCTTTAAAGAGCTCCCAATATGAATGGTGGGTAAAGAACAAGACAAATATATACATTAATTGTAATACAATGTACTTATTTTCATATAATGAGTATTTAAAAGATATGCTATGAGAACACAGAAGAAGGAATTCTTCTAGTAGGGAGAAGTCAGTTTTCAAAAGAAGGTAACATTTGAACGGGTCCTTGAAAGATGAATAGTAGAATTTCACCAGAAATAGAAGGAGGAAGCACACACAGGTAAGAAAAACTAAATGAAAAAAGGCATAGAAGCCTAATTATATATAACATATTCAGGTAAGAAATTTTGATAAGGCTACAACACTGAATGAAACATATTGGAGTCATAGCTGAAGATGAATCTGAAAAGTCAGATTTTATCCTATAGAGGTTGAGGAGCAGAAAAAGTCATAAAATATCAAAACAGAAAGGTAATAGGACCATATTCGATGCATATTTTTGAGCCCCTCCAATGTGACACGTATGGAGCTAGGCGCTGGTGCCACAAAGACGAGCAAGACATTTCTCGATCCTCAAGGATCTACCTCAGACCAATAAGTTGGTCAACCTTGTGGAAGATGTAGCAGAGAGAGGCTGAATGGAGGGAGAATAGTAGGAAAACCAGTGCAATAGTGTTGACTAGATCATATAAGGGCATAACAAAAAGGAGGGCATGGTGCCCTCGAAATGGAATTGGCAAGAAGGCCAGACAGACCTTAGTTCAAATCCTAGGTCTGCCATTGGCAAACAGATGATCTGGGGGGCAAGTTATCTAGTTTCTTTGTAGTTGAAGTTCCTAATGTGTAAATGGTGATTACAATACATATTTTTTCAAAGTTGTTAGAGACTAGAAATATTCTAAATCCTATCTAATGCTTAGTTCAATACATTATAGTGATTATTATTAATAAAAGAAGAGAACATAGATATAACAGATGTTTAAGAGAAAATAAAAGTAGAACTTAGTGACTGATTACAGGGAATAAAGGAGAAGAATGAATAAATGTGACTCAAATTTTTAGAGTAGATGACTGGATCAAGTGGTCTAGTGTTCTACCCCTGTCTAGTCTAAATTAACACTCTGAGAAGTGTGGCGTTTTTCTGCGAAGGATCCATGTTTTAAAACTTGTTTTCCCATGAAGCCCAATACATTTCCATGTGTATTTCCCCCCTCAAATATTATTTATAGAACAGCAGGCAGTCTGCCATCAAATAGGAATTCTCTTCAAGACCTTCACACTCACGTGGTTAATTACATGTATAAATGCTTATTTAATCAACTTGATCTTTCTATGAGTCAGAAAAGGCATATTCTATGCCTTCTTGATTAGTATAGGACTCTAAGAAATGAGAGTGTAATTAACTTAATGCAATAAAGTAATGAGTCCCTAAAAGCCAGGCTAAATAAAGAATATACTCTTAAATGCCTGAATGGGCAAAAAAAGAATATTTCAGAGGATTACGGAGTTTTTTGGTTTGTTTAAAAAAATCTTTAGGCTTTCTATAACAGGCTAGAACAGAAAGACTTAAAATATTTCGGAAGATTCTTTTCCCAATGAAAAAGTGGTGCTGATTCCTATAATAATGTATTTTATGAATTTCTATTACAACATTCATAGGTGTAGAAATTCATTTTATGCATTATATTTTATTATGGTAGTGTTGGCTAAAGTACCACAGTGTTCATAGACAGGAAATGACCAAAAATAAACCAGCTTCACTGTATGCATCCAATGTAAGCAAAGAAAACATTACACCAAGTACTTTCCCATTTCTGGCACGGAAAAGAAACCTGCAATATGTCATTTTACTATAGAGCTGTCCCAAGTACAGTGAAACAGTGAAATCATTAATGGGATACACCAAAGTTTTACAGAATTTCTTCTCTTTATGTGCCTGTAATTTTTTCATGGATACTTGTTTCCAGGCATTTAGTTACACACCCATAAGCCAAAGGTCACAGAAACTCTGACACAAGAATTAGCCACTTTTCTGGCATTATGAAATACTAAAGACTATAAATGGGATTGTTAAAAATGGAAAAACTTATGTAGCATTAAAAAACAAATTGGAACCCTAAGGAAGGGACTCTCTGACCCTCTAGCTTTCTACCGTCAGAAAGAGCCAGGCTTATATCATTCCAGAAAGATGAAATTAAATTATATTTTTAAAGACTTACAGAGAATATAGTAACACAACTTCTAAAATTTAAAACATTTTACTGTGTACTTTCAGATAAACCAGCACAGAGACTGGACACATGTGTTTGAAATCTCCCTCTAAAAGCCCATTAAAGCAGTTGAACTGGTATAAACCCACAACAAGTACAATAGTTGGGGGGAGGGGGAAGGACAATCTGCTGTAGGAAGTTTCAGAAAACTTCTGGAAACTGTAAAGAATGTTGAGTGATGAAGAAAAACAAAAAAAGTCATTGCTTCGAACACATACAAACTGGAGACAAGAACAAAGATGTAGGCCAAACTGCTCAGAAGGCTCTGGAAAGGAAAGAACAGTAGATATGATAGAAGATGGGTGTAGAAGTAAGACTGAAGATCTGTAAAAGGATCCTACCACCTACTTCTCTCACTGCCTATAAAACAGTCAGGCTGAGCGGCATCACAGATGAGTGGGAAAAGGAAAGAATTCTCATTAAATAGGAGTAGGGCAATTGGCCATTCCCATATGGGAAAAACAAACAAATCGGACCTCTGTCTCAAACTTAAAAATCAATTCCAAGTGTAATAAAACCCAAAATACGAAGGGCCAAATTTTCAGCTTTGGGAAGACACAATGGGAGAATATTTATATAATCTCAGTGTAGTAAAGGATATTTGTCCTTAAACACAATCCAAATGGGTAAACCACAAAAGAAAAGGTATATAAATTGGTATCTTCCAAAATACAAATGTTGTTTAAAGGCAAAGACATATCTGAGATTGCTTGAGGGGAAGCAAAGAGTGAAAAGAAGGCCCCGGACCAAAATCCGAGTAACTCTACCATCTATAGGTTGAGAGGACAGAAGTACTTGAGGATATTAGAAAGACACAGAAGGCTAGAAAAGGCTACTAGTAATATGATGTAAAATAATAAATTGTAAACAATGGTCCAAAAGGAAACATTAAGACTGAATTAGGTCAGGAAGATAGCAGGCTTCAAGAAGAATAAGGTCTACTCACTAGATAAATGAGAAGTTCAAAGAAATTTGAATGTAGTAAAGGCAGCACAAATTTCTTCATTTAGTAAACAATAATAAATAAATAAATAAATAAATAAATAAACAAACAAATAAAAGAAAATCAGAAACTCCAGATAAAAACAATCTTTTAGAAGCTACCAATTGACAATGAGGGGCGCCTGGGTGGCTCAGTCGGTTAAGCGTCCGACTTCGGCTCAGGTCATGATCTCACGGTTCGTGGGTTCAAGCCCCGCGTCGGGCTCTGGGCTGACAGCTCAGAGCCTGGAGCCTGCTTCTGATTCTGTGTCTCCCTCTCTCTCTGCCCCTCCCCCGTTCATGCTCTGTCTCTCTCTGTCTCAAAAATAAATAAACATTAAAAAAAAATAAAAAAAAAAACCTATGTAAGAAGGCATGGCTCAAATGTGAGGCAAACTAGAGTGTGGCATGGCTTTGAACACATTTTGAAGTGTGATGAAGCAGGGGACTATTTGCATCTGATGCTAAGATTATTTTCCTTGAATGGTTTAGGAAGCAGAAAATGAGATTTACAGTACACTACTTAATGCTCAAGTAAAAAATAGTTACATAATTGCAGAAATGTAAACACTGCTTACTAGTTTTCAATCTTTTTTATTGAAATTTTTAATTGTTTATTTTTGAGGGAGGGGGAGAGAGAGACAGACAGGCAGACAGTGGGGGGATAAGCAGAGAGAGAGGGAGAGACAGAATCCAAAGCAGGCTCCAAGACCTGAGCTGTCAGCACAGAGCCCCATGCAGGGTTTGAACTCACAAGCTGTGAGATCATGACCTGAGTCAAAGTTGGATGCTTAACCACCTGAGCCACCCAGGTGCCCCTACTAGTGTTCAATCTTTAGAAGCTACCAACTGACAATGTTGTGGTTATAGAACAGACACAAATAATTTTAATATCAAAATGTAAAAGCATAGCTCATAGTATAGAGCAAAACTATATACTATGTATATATAGTATACATAGTATACTATATACATATAGCTCAGTATACTGAGCTATATACATAGCTCATAGTATATAGCAAAACTATAAAAGTATATAGTGTGGTTCCCAAACGAGAGAAAATGGTAGAATAGGGAACTCCAAAACTGCATTCCTCCACAAAAGTAACAAATATGCTAGCGAAAACTTTCAGAATCAACTCTTTCAGAACTCTGGAATCTAAAAGGAAAAAACATTTTAACAACCAGGGAAATGCATACTGAAGAAGAAACATGCCGAATTTCAGTATGAGAGTTCTGTGCATTTTAACTTACACTGCCACCATCCCCTACTCCCTAGCTCAGTGGTGGTTTGAAGATGACAGCCCATATTCTTTGTGCAGGTTGCTGGTACTAGAAAAAGTAACACATGCCTTACTCTCAAAGAGCTGTGGTCATGCGTTTGACATGTCTGGTGGGTCCCAGCTAAATAGCCTGCCTTTGTCTCACGTGCCTCAGAGTTTCCCCTGGGCACAGGTGGCTTCGTGCGTGGCATTTGTCAAAAGCATTTAATGCAAAAATGTTTTAGGTGTTGCCCCGTGGGACAAAAAAATAGAGCAAAAACCTTAAGACAAAAAGAGGCCGGGGAAGAAGATAGTTGGGGGATTGAGGGCTTTGTTAAGTTCTTGTGCATTTCAGGGAATGAGAAGACCCTAAACAATCACCTCCAATTGTTAAAAGAAAAAGACAAAGGAAGAATCTCGAAATAGCAAGAGAGAAATGACTAAGTGACTGGTCCTGTTCAAGCGACCCTCAGGGACCCTCAATAAGATTAACAGCCAGTTTCCCATCAGAAGCCATGGAGGGCAGAAGGCAATGGGATGACATATTTAAAGTGCTGAAAGAAAAAGCTTTCAACCAAGAATTCTATATCCAGAAAAACTACACTTGAAATGAAGAGAGAAATTATGACATTCTCAGATAAAAGCTGTGCTTACTGCTAGTACACTTGCCCTACAAAAAAAAGCTAAGGTAGCCCCTTAGATTGAAATAAAAGGACACTAGGTAGTTACTCAAAGCCAAATAAAGAATATCAGGAAAGGTAATTACATAGGTAAATATAAAAGCCAGTATAACTGTATTTTCAACTGGTACCTCTTCTTTTCCTCTATATGATTTAATAGACAAATGCATAAAATAATAATTATAAATCTATGTTAACGTGCACATAGTATATAAAGATGAAATTTGTGGTAATAAGAACATACACAGAGTGAAGCCATATAGGAGCAAAATTTTTATCTATTATTGCAACTATACTGGTATTAATGCAACCTAAACTGTTATTATTTATGATATTAATTGTAATCCCCAGGGTAACAACTGAGAAAACAGCTAAGAAATATATACAGTAAAAGGAGTGAGAAGGGAATCACAATGGCACACTAAAAATCACTTGAACACACAAAAAAAGTAGTGGAAGAATTGAGGAACAAAAAAGATATATAAAGAAATCAGAGAGCAAAATGATAGAATTAAGTGCTTTCTTATGAGGACTTGATAGATTAAATTCTCCACATAAAAGGAGGTTTTTAGCAGAACGAATTAAAAAAATAAGATTTAACTATAGGCAGTCAACAAGATTAAAAGACACAAATAGACTGAAATTGGAAGGATGGAAAAAAGATATTCCATGCAAATGATAACCAAAAGAGAGCTAGAGTGGCTGCTAATACCAAACAAAATAGACATCATGTCAAAAAGTGTTACAAGAGATATAGGAAGACATTTTACATCGATAAGAAGGTCAATCCATCAGGAAGGTGGAACAGTTATAAATATAGTGCATTTAACATCCAAAATATATAAAGCAAAAACTGACAGAATTGAAGGGAGAGAGAGATCTGCAATAATAGTTGGAGATTTTAATACCCTACTTTCAATAATAAATAGAATAGGCAGAAAAATCAATAAGGAAATAGAAGACTTCAAGAACACTATAAATCAACTAGATCTAACATACATAGAAGACTTTATCTAACAACATTAGAATGTACATTCTTCTCTAGTGTGCATGGAACATTCTTCAGAATAGACTATATGTTACGTCACAAAACAAATCTCACATAAAACACCTTTTCTGAAAACAATGGAATAAAACTGGAAACCAGTAACAGAAACCTGGAACATTCACAAATTTATGGAAATTAAAACACTTTTAAACAATGGGTCAATGAAGAAATCACAAGGGAAATAAGAAAAGTATAGCTCATAGAAAGTTGCAGTGTACAAAAGTGGGAGAAGTAAAAAGAAGGGTAGACTCATCTTGCACAATACAAACTTGAGAGCTACTGTCTATAGCAGATGGAGCAAAAAATAGAGGTTTAATTATAGTAAATTACAAAAGTTATCAATAAAAGAACTCTAGGTATATAGTGTTGGGGGATAACAAGTGAGTGAGCTGAATCCTTGTCTATTATGGCCAAAAGTCTATCTAAAATTTTTTTAACGTTTATGTTTGAAAGAAAGAGAGAGCAGGGGAGGGGCAGAGAGAGAGGGAAAGAACAGAATCGGAAGCAGGCTCCAGGCTCTGAGCTGTCAGCAGAGAGCCCGATATGGGGCTCAAACTCATGAACCGTGAGATCATGACCTAAGCCAAAGCCGGACGCTTAATCAATTGAGCCACCCAGGCGCCCCACAAAAGTCTATCTAAACTTTATAAATCGAGAAAGCATAATATACATTTAGAGATTTGGTAGAAAAGGAGTTAGCAAGGTATTATTTAAAACAAAACACAAACAAAAACAGCAGCCACATAGGTAAAAGGAAAATCAGGTGAATATGCTATCAGGAAAGTGAATGCAAAGGGCCCTTCAAGATGAAGAGTGTCAACTATGTCAAATGGTGTGGAGAGCTCAAGTATAAAACAAAGACTTCAATTTCAAACAGTCAGTCTGGATACTCTGGTTAAGAGCTCCTGGTGTAGGGGTGCCTGGGTGGCTCAGTTGGTTAAGTGTCCGACTCAATTTCAGCTCAGGCCATGATCTCACAGTTTGTGAGATTGAGCCCCATGTCGGGCTCTGTGCTGACAGTGTGCTGGGATTCTCTCTCTCCTCTCTCTCTCTGCTGCCCCCCCCCCCCATCTTGTGCATGCTCTCTCTGTCTCTCTCTCAAAATAAATAAACAAACTTAAAAAAAGCCTCTGGTATATACATATACAAGGTATAATCAGCTCTTTCAGAAATATTTCTATCTTTCAGATGCAAGAGATTTTACATGAATCACACAACTGCCAACTAAATTGAAGAAATTATCATTAACCATTGTAGAAGTCACAAGTAATTTTACATTAAAGTTTCACCAATAATTCACTACGTTCAGAGTTTTACTTTTCTGACTTCAAATATCATCTGTGTCTCCTTGACTTCACAGTGTTTAAGTTCTTAAAAGGATCAGACCAAGAAAATGGTGTCTCCATGGCACTTTGAACTTACATCAGTAAACTACAAATCTTTTGCCAGAAATCGTGGATCGCTTTCCAATCATTCATTACTGCTCTCCACATCCTCTCCACTGAACCCATACATCACTTTTCCCATCTCTCCCAAACTCTTCCTTTGTACTTCTTGCTTAAAAGGCCTCTCTGACTTTGTGGAACTTTTAATAAAAATTCTGAAACTCTTGGCAGTAAGTATAAGGCATAACAATTTTCACTAACAGATACTTCCTCTTTCTCTTGGAACTCATTGCTTGTTTTTGAGGCCATAAAAGTGAAGACTCTATACTTTTAAATGATTTTAGGGGATCACAGAACGTTTGGCCATAAGCTGCCTAAAAAGTTCAAAGCGTTGGGAAAATCATATTAGCAGTCTGGGATTCGCCTGTCAGAGATAGTTTTGCCAGGTAAAAGAGCAAGTTAATAAACAAAGACATTTCTGCACTCGCTGTAGCCGCCAACACCAATAAAACGTGAGTAGTGAATGGTTTAGCAAGAGCATAGGATGCATGACTCAGACTGGAGGGAGATAAGGCTGATCGCTGCTGAATACATTGACCCCTCGTTCCATATCCAGTTCTACCATCAACTGCAATATGTTCAATAATAGCTTCAACTGATGTCCCTCTGGTGACCTTCACTTCTCCTCTTCTCCAACGACCCACTCCCATGGCCACAACAGTGGCCTCCAAATTGCTCTGAATGTTGTCATTACTTAGATATGTACGTCCTGCCTTTAAAATCTTCAACTTCAACATCTTAACCCTGACCATAAACTCCCACTCTCTGAGCTCACTATTAACCCTCTTACTTCCTAGGCTTCTCATCTTCAACTTCATTTAGACTTCTGGTCTCAGAAATACTAAATTTTCTCCTCATCTGTAGGCAACCGTCTATTTTTTAATTCTTTAAAAGTCTAGCCCAGACCATATGACCCATCATTTTTCCTTTTATCATTATACTTGAATTTTTTATTATTTACCTTTGATCCTTTATCTCCTATTCTTTATCAAACACATAGCTTCTCTACTGTTATACCTACCTACTCTGTGCTCCTGGAATACTCATTCAACAATTCTGACTATAGTTGCTACAATTTCACAGTCTCTAAGCTCATTTAGTTCTTCAGAATTTTCCTTCAATCTTTCAACACTTCCCTAATTAGCTCCCTCTGGATACCAAACAAGACCTGGAAAAATGGAGATATACCATGATTTTTAAAGTGATGATTTATTATCTTAAGAATGTCAATACCTCTGAAATTAATACCTTAAATGTCATTTGAGTATGATTCTTAACGTTTCTGTTTAGAAGAATAATTTTTCACTGAAGTATAATCAACATACAATGCTAGTCGTAGATTAAATGATTTTAAAGTTCATATGGAAGAACAAGTGTGGGAGAATTAAAACTCTGAATAGTGAAAATTTCCCCTACATAGATATTAAAATGTACTACAAAACTACTATCATCAAAATAGTTCTGATTATTAACACAGATAAACAGATAAGTGAAATGGAATAGGAAGTTCAGAAATATTTCCAAATATTTACAGGAACTTAATGTAAGAGGCAAATGGCATTCTCATTAAAAAAGAGAATAAATATCTTAATTAAGCAATGCTATGATCAATTAACCAACTGAAATAAAATCAGGTTAGACTCTCACTAACACTACATATGAAAATAAAGTTGATGTAGAAAGGACTAACTTTTAAAACCTTATTAAAATTTTCGAATATAATGTGTAAGATTATTTGGATAAACTTGGATCTAGGAAACCATCTTAAGGAAGATAGGAAAAAAAAATTTTTTTTAAAAGAGCCATCAGAAATAAACTGACTTGTGTAGTGTATGTCATAAATCTAAAGTTTTAACTTTATAAAATGTTATAGTTCTGACCAAGTAAAAGAATATTACATAAAGCTCTAGGGCAATATAAGAAGGATATATATTTGTTTTATAAATTGTCACTTGATTAAAATCGCTATTCTTATTGCTTTATTTTGCTAGCTGAAAGGGCTGAGAGGCTCTGCATGTGGATATGATACCCACGTGAGCTAAAGTAAGTACACGGATCAATATAAATTAATCCTATAACTAACATTTTTGAAGTATATTTGTCTAAATATATGTCACACTCTTTAACTCCGGAAAACTTCCAAAATGTTAGTCTAATGACTCTTAAGTTATTTTCTTCATGGCATTCTTTGTGTATGAAAAAGTTTATAGAATATGACCTGAAAACTCAAAAGAAAAGCTACATCACATTCAGTTTGAAGTGTGCTTCATAATTTGGTTAAGGTCATTAGGTAATAGAGCTTCATCAAATGAAATGAAATTGGTATGCATTCTATCTTTGACTTTTAGGCTTTATTTTTAAGTTACATATATTTTTAAAATTATAAATAAACTATAAAAATAAATATGCTTTATATCCCTCACATTTACTTGATTCCAATATGCTTTCTTAAGAGGAAGAGAAATATGTAAAATCTACATAATGTACTCAGATTTGCTCACAAACCAGGGGATATGTAATTATGTGGCACCTATGTCACAGAAGAAAAGAGGCTGTAAGGCACTGGGATAGATCGATATTATAGAACACAACTGGAGTAATTATTCAGATTTTATGCCAAAATTGCTTAATACTATTAGTTAGGAGTAAGGTCTTGTGCTGGCTGCTGGGTCAAGACCATCAGCAATCGGAATCAGGATTCTTTTCCTCTTCAAGTTATACTCTAGTAGGGAAGACAGGAAACAACTAATTACCCACTAGTTATTTAATCATGGTTATGTAAGTGCTGAGAAGGGGGGAGTGCACAGTACTGAGAGAGATAAGAGGCATATCTGATCTAGTCTAGTCTCCAGGGGGTAGTTAGGGAAGGCTTTCCGGGGACGTGAGGTTTAACTTTAAAACTGGCAGGCTGGCATTAGCCAGGGCAGGGGGAGGGAAGCAGGGCAGGGAATTAGTGGCAGGGGACAACACAGCTGTTTGTAGCAGCAAGGCTCTGAGATGGGAAGCAACCGATCTGAAAGGCCCTGACGCACCGTCAAATTAGTGTCTGATGGTGAGGGATGAAATAGGTGAGGTGGGTAGAGGGCCTCCTAGGCTACATTAAGTAATCTGGGGTTTTTTTCCTATGAAAAATAGGAAAGTACTGAAGTGTGTGTGTGTGTGTGTGTGTGTGTGTGTGTGTGTGTGTTTTAATTAGGGGTCAGTTTATATTTTCAGTATTTCTACCTTCACTTTTAAATTTAAACTTCTAGGGGCGCCTGGGTGTCTCAGTCGGCTGAGCGTCTGACTTCGGCTCAGGTCATGATCTCACAGTTCGTGGGTTTGAGCCCCGAGTCGGGCTCTGTGCTGACAGCTCAGAACCCGCAGCCTGCCTTGGATCTGTCCCCCTCTCTCTCTGCCCCTTCCCTGATCACGTTCTGTCTCTCTCTCTCTCTCTCAAAAATAAATAAATGTAAAAATAAATAAATTTAAACTTCTAATCTTAGTAGGCTTTCTTAAGATAACTATTTTTAAATAGTTATATGTGAAATAGTTCCCCATTTCTGCTCCAAACTCAGTTCCCCAAAGACACTAGTACCTGGAAAGAATACCATTCATACCCTGTTTCCTCTGGAAATGCAGAGACGACGGCGCTTCCATGGAGCTGAGAGGGGTCCTGAGAAGGAGAGTCAGAAACTTTTGTATCTTGATTTGTAGCAATGTTGGGTGTTCGATGCTGTTGCAAGTCCCACTTTCGAGCTACGTTGTTAATTGTTAACCTTTTCTTCTCCTATGAAGAAGTTTATTGTGACAAGAATTATATAAAGCAATTTTTGCAGCAGGCGAGTATCCCTGAAGCAAGTTGTCTGTACTACTTATCACACTTTTTAAAGGAGTCTTACTCCTTATACGTAGCTGCAAATAGGCTCCTAAAAGTACGGCGGCCTTATTTACCCTGTGCATTCAAACATCTCAACCGTGGTCTGTCATCCTTAAAGAGAAAAAATTACACACAAACAATAATTACTCCCATTGGAGACACGAAAATTAGCTACCTGAAAGTTTAATTTGACAGAAGTTTTTATACTTGTTATCTGAGATTCTGATTGGACAGAAATTTATATGCCTCTGTGTTTCAACGTAGTGAGAAGAAAACTAATAATATTTTAATTTTCCTACCTAATAATTCAGACTACTACGATGCAATAATCTTGGTTGAGAGGTGGGGAGAAGAAGGGGGATTGGTCAATGTTCCAAGCTTCACAGCATGAATTACAATGTCTGAAAATGAAGAAGTACATAAAGACCACTAAAAGAAATTGTACTAGGTTGAAATATTTCTAGGTAACTAGTACCATCCCAGAGGAATAGGAAAGAAGTAATTCAGTATCTGCAATGGATGTCTTAGTAGAGTGGTTTTCATACTTTACCTAGCGTGCCTCAAACCACCTGGAGAACTTCTTAACCCACCAACTGCGGGTTCTCACACCTTTCGGATTTCGTGTGTTTGAGGTGGGGCTTGAGAATTTGCATTTCTAAAAGCTCCCAGCTGTTGTTAAGGCTACTGGTCCCGAAGGAAAATGTGCCAGGTTGCAATGTTTCTACTCAGCTTGTATTAAGTTGATAAAGAAAATAATCACTACTCTGGTAAAGTCTCCATTATCAAAAGTTAACATTTTTAAATGGCATGTCGATATGGTCAGAGTGCTAAAAGTAGACACTTCCCCTTTCCTCTTTACTGACAGCACGCTCACCCAGTCAGCTGTGTGATACTGACTTCTCACCTGCTGCCTCTGGAGTCGGTGAGGGCTGTTAGGAAGATTCTTTGCCCATTTCCTCAGGGAATATGTACATGTAGAATAATACATTTTTGGTCCCATCTCTTTGCCTATATTTGGAGATCTAAAATTTTAGCATGGAAAAATGGCATTGGGTAGGAATGAAAACTGATAACAAAGCTTAATTAAAACTAAACTTTTTAGAAGTTCTGTGTTTAAAAAGGTTTTTAGCATGGGTTCTTTCTGTTGCATGGCATTTCAAGTTTGTCTATATCGTTAAATGGGTTATGCTTAATATGTGTATACTTATGAGACTTTGGGGCATTTTATGTGTATCCCCCTTGTCTAAAGCAAGTAGGAATCTGCTATTCTACTGTCAAAAAAATTTTTTTTCCCAAATCTATATTAACGGCATCCTACCCTAAGGAATTCTATTTCAGTTATTCATGGATAACTGATACAACCCAATTCTTAATCTAAGTAGTGTCATTTTTACTCAGTATCAAGCTACTTTGAAAGAGCCAGGGGCAGTGAGTTAATAATGGCAAATGGCTGTCACGCTGGCTCCATGCATTTGGTTTCCTGGCTGACTGGTAGTTGGTGGAAAGAAATATTCTTAATGAGGCAGATATAGCTATGTTTAGAAAAGAGATACACAATATCTTTATACCACTGAGTATATTAACAAATTTATAAGATACCCTGAAAATACAAACACTTTCCTATACCTACCCCAAAGTTAAAGTTCCTTTATTTGGATCATTGAAATTAGATCAACACCAGGTTGACTAAGAGAATGGAAGACTAAGAGTACTGGGGCCAGGAAGAGGAAGACATATTTTAAAACAGGAGTGCAGTCAGGGGTCAGGTGGGGGTCACTGGCTGGCCAGGGGGCCACATAAGGGCTCTAGGTATCTGGTGCAAGAGAAAAAACAAGAGAAAGGCCAGAGATTCTGCAAGGCAGAAGAGGGTGTCCCCAAGGAAAATCTTCTGCTTGAAGATCATGGATGCATTTGGCATATCAGTTATAGACATGTCTCTACAGCTAGATGGCAATACATTGCCAAGTCCGTGTTAAGGTGGCAATTATTTTAGAAGATTCCAAATTTCAGCTTTTGTCACTTGAGTCTATTCTTCATAATCCAAGCAATTCCACACCAGTATATCCTGCAACCATCACTTCCATTTATTTCCAAGGTTGCAAAGAAAACAGAAAGATAGAAAAGCAACGAGGCAGAAGATACGTGTCAATGAACTCTTCTGGTCCCTTCATAACCACCCACCCACTTTTCTTAACGATCAATAGGTGTTGTCGCATAAACAATAGCCAGCAAATGCTGAGGGTCTTTGGTACTGTGATCTCAAATCTGAGCTAGGGCTAGAATCCAGATCTCTGGATTTCCCATGCTTTTCCCCTAACTAAAAAATTTTAAAGCGAAATAACTCTCATAATTAAAGAGTCCTATTTAGTGACTTCAAGCGAAGCATTCTTTTTTTTTTTAAGTTTTTATAAAAATTTCCCAAATGTGTAAAACCCACATTGGCTAAATATTTAATGGCACATTTCCAAAAATGCCGACAGTGGAAAGCATCTGAATTGGGTATATAAGAAAAACATTTTAGTGCAACGGTGGAGTCAAGTGCAATTTGTTGCCTCAACTTGTAAGTTGTAAGGCTCAACGTACAATGGTGCCTTTAAAAGCTAAATCGCCAATGGAGCTTCTTTGTTTTTCTTCCTTTCCATGCTCCAGTGCTCAAACAAAAATGTACTTTTGGTCCGAGAGCTTTATTTATTTACTTATGTATTTTTATTCATTTATTCATTCATTCACTTATGTATCTGAAAGCAGCAGCTGTACAATAGGAAATATAGTTAATCCTTGAGCAACATAGGGGTTGGGTTAGGAGTGCTGACAATCTGCATAGAACTTTGGACTCCTCAAAAACGTAACTACTAATAGCCTACTGTTGGCTGGAAACCTTCCCGATAACATAAACAGTTGATTAACAGATACTCTGTATGCTATATGTGTTATATACTGTATTCATATAATAAAGTAAGTTAGAGAAAATAAAATGTTATTAAGAAAATCATAAGGAATAGAAAATCCATTTACAGTACTGTATTGTATTTATTGAAAAAAATACATGTAATAAGTGCACATGTGTGGTTCAAACTCATATTGTTCAAGAATCAACTCTGCTACTTTTTGTAAATGAACTATTCCAAAAGTTTACCGATAGTATCATCTGGCAATGGTAAATCTTGCTCCTACACATTTAAAAAATATTACCAACAACTATATTTCCTATAAACCAAAGTGTCTTTTTGGCCAACCCTTAGAAATATTCCAAAATAGTTAAGACTAATATCCTATTGGCTAAAATCAATATGACAGAGATGTCAAGAGAGGGCTTAGGTACATCTAATTAGTGGGATGAGGGGAAACATAAAAGTTGGGGAGGTGTCAGGAGGTTAGAAACAACAGCAAGTGAGAAAATTGTAGCACAATGGGTAAGAGTTCTAAATACTTTTGAAGTAGTAGGCTTGAGCCAAGAGGGTTGGGACCAAGTTGGTTTTCTTTTTTGTGAATTTCGGAGTAGTTTTCAAAGAGTAAGACATATTGATTCAAGCATACCCCTTGATCGTTTTTGACAAATGCATACACCTGTGTAACCCATACCCCTATCGAGACCCACATTTCCATCGCCCCAATAAGTTCCCTTGTTTCCTAAGTTTATTTTGTACAACTTTGTATCCCTACTGGTCATTTTTTGAATTCTAAACGTCATTTTCATTTTTAAAAAGAAAAGCACCCACATTAGACAAGACTGAGTAATGATAACCAGCGTGATATCTTTAATTTTAGAAGAGGATGAGCATGATCCAGGCTGTAAACTGTAAGCTGTCTTCATTCATCATACTTCTGTGATGCGAATGTAAAATATTTTAAGAGGAAGCATTTTATTTAAGGAAAATTTATCTGATATGCTAAATTATCTAAATCTAGTTTAAAACAAATTTTAATTCCTAAATCCTCAAAATCTTTATCACCTCTACAGAAGAGAGGCTAGTAGAGAAAGTTTTTAAATGTAAGAAGCAATCATTACAAAAGAAACCCATGTATCAGAGCTCATTAAAATAGCTCAGTAAAGACAGTGGTCTATTACACTGGCTTCTGAAACGAAGTCCACATGGCAGGGACACACAGGGTGACGCACTGGTGTGGAAAACAACTGTAGCTTGTGCTCTATTTTCCATCTCTTCCTTTTAAAATGTCTAGCTTTTGCATGTGTTTTATACTGTACGTTATGTCGCAATTCAGAAGCACAGGTTTATTTATAGGTAACCGCTAAAAGTTTTCAGGGTAAGTGTTAAAAACATTCTACTGATAGGAATGAAAACTTTACCAAATGTGGAAACTGCTCTTTCAGCTGACTAGCTAGCTAGTTTCGGCGTAGGTGAGCGTGTGGGCACACACATGCATGCACTCGTTCGAGAAAGTACCTTAAGCAAGGATTGTTTATGACTTTCCCGCTTCTTCTCTTCCTCTTTTTTGGCTACGACAGATGCCATACGCCTTTCTTCTTCCTAAAAGAAAAAGTGTTGACAAGTGTTATGAAGTACTTAACCTTTATTTCTTGGGTTCGGCAAGCCTGGTTCTCTTTGTGAGAAGCGTACGACTTGCTCGTAGAAAAATGTCTCGTTTTCTGCTTCCTTCCCAATTGTAAAAAAAACTATGTTCTCAACTCTACTCCCAATTGTTGATGTGAGTTGAGCCTAGCTAATACACGAAAGAAAACAGAATGAGAAGAGCAAGAAGAAAGGGGGAGGAGGTTTACATAGTTTTTTCTCAAGAGCCATGCACTACAGTTTCACATAAAAAGACTTAAAATCTTTCTACTATGAAGATAAAAATGACCAGCATTACACTTCTCACAACTTTTATTTGATCTATGGATGTAAATCAGAGCTTTTTAAGTAATAAAACAAGTGTGAAAGCCTTTTAAAACTCTCCATATTAAATATTAACAAAATTATTCTCCATTAATACATTACTTTTACTTTCTTTAAGTTGATTTGGCCAGTCTAATTTCTTAAATTCTAAAAACTACAAAATAACATTATGGTTTAGAAAAAATTTTAAAAATCAGCCACAATTCCAACATGGTAAATCACATCTTGTCATTTCTGTGTCACCTTATAATATTCACTATATTATATGTATACACAATGTGGGTCATGGGTTTTTTTCCCCCTAAAGATGATCACATTTTGTAAATTATAACCATGTAACTTTAAATTTTAGTGTCAAAAGATTTGCAGGTGTTCAAGATGATGTCACAATTTGAGAAGACAATTCCTTCTGAAAAGACAAGCTTGAAAATATCTTCAGAGATAGAAACTACAAAAAGTAATTTAGCACATTTGAAAAACTCTTTCAGAAATGAAAACATACAGAAAGTAAAATGAAAAAATCCAGTGGAAGGGAGTTGAAGAGCAAATTGTACACAGTTAAAGAGAATCAGGCAACTGGAAAACAGGTCAGAAAAAATTTTCCCATATACCTTCATAGCACCATATCTTCCCCCACAATAGCAATTAACCAGTTCCATTTTAATTATTTCTGCTACTCTCTCTCTCCTGTCCTACCCCAAAAGCTCTTTGAAGGTATGGACCATGTCAGCTCCTGACACAGTCAGGATAGCCAATAAATATATATTTGAAGAATTAATTATTAAATATACATTTTCATGGATCTGTTCAATAATTTCCTAAAACCAGGACCACTAAATCAAATGGAAGACACCTTTTTCTAGGGCTCCTGATATGTTGACAAACTGCCCTCCATAAATGTAGTATTGATTTCCACCCGTACCAGAAGTCGGTGTGTGATTTAAAACATGACAGATAGTCACAAGAGCTGTTGACCAAGTATTCCTGTGTCTTTCCACGTCCAGGCCATACTGTATGATAGCAATTCTTGTCCCTTGAAAGTTAGGTGCGGTTATGTGACCTCCTTTGACCAATGCCATATGAGCAAAAGTAACATGTGTTTACTTCTGGAGGAAGATTTCAAAGACCGTGAATGGCATAGCTGTTCTCTCTCTCACCTCTGCTATCAGATCTGTAAAGCTCCACATGGTGGGTACTTGGAAGGCCTTGGTGCTGGAACGAGGACAACACAGAGCAAAGTTCCCAGACCACATACTATGGGCAGACAGGCAGTATGAGCATGAAATGAACTTTGTTGCTTTAATCCACTGAGGTCAGAGACGTTGTTACTACAGTATAACCTAGCCTATCCTGATCAGTACATATATTATGTTAGAAGTAAGGAAGGTCAAAGAGGCCATGAAAATGTATTCTGGGGGGTGAGCCATTATAAATACTTCTGAAAAGAAAGAAAAGACCTAGACTAAAGAAGTATATAAAAAATGCACAAAGAAAAATTATCACGGAGCTAAAAAGAAAACCAGAAATGCATCCATTGGAACACTCTAATTTTAGAAATGAAGAACTGAATATTCTGAGAAGGTTAGTAATTTATACAAGGTCACATGGCTAGTGACAAAGTCCAGATCAGGATCAGAAGCCATGTCTTGTGAAAAATGGAATTTGTAGTATTTTTTATAACAAGAACATATTTAAATGTATTTTACTGATTTTAGAAAGATATAAAAGCTATTAAAGTTTAGTAGTAATCTGCTAGATGGTTTAATTGTTTTAAAGGGAATGGAAATTGAATGTGACTTTTGGTGAATTTGAAGTCTTTTACAATATGGAAAATAGTTATTCTTGGTGTTTGAAGGCTGAATAGTGGTTATGAGGAGAAATATAGTGAATAGGAAATTCAGAAGCTTGATTCCTAGCTTCCCAAAATAGCTGGATTAACAATTAAACTCTTTGGTTCAGTAAATACTGATTTGGAACCTATTAAGTATAACCTATTTCAGAACAAACTTTTTAAAAGAGCAAACTATATTGATGTTCAATTGTTGATTCATCTATAAAATGTGAACTAGAAACAGATTGGTAATTCAAAGAGCCAATTTCAAACAGTACTGGAAACTGTATGGATCACGTATTACACATACTTAACAGATGATTTCATCAGATTTTCAAAAAGAATTTGAGCTTCTATTAAAGGCAGTAGGACTTTAAAAGGAAGGCTAAACCTAAGAAAACTGGATACATGCCAAATCAACTCAAATATTGAGTGTTTTAAGGAATTTATACATCTGATGACTATATTTCAGCCCAAATAATTATAGAGTAACTAAACTTGGAAACAAAAATCAACCTCTAATTGTAAAGATAAGCTATAAATCTGTTGGTAAGAAGGAAAAAACTGTAAAATTCTGGCATCTTCATGATAATAGTTCAATGTCTGGGATCAAAGCCATATCCTTTATATAGCAAAGGAAAAGGATCTATCTGGGACCAAAAAATATATACTTTTTTCCTTACTTCAGTCTGTCATGAAGATAAAATATAGAAATGACTTCAAATTAATTAAGAAGTACTGTGATTTAATAGGTGTTTGATAACTTAGATTATACTCTGTTAGCAGACTATTAAGGCTCTAGACAATGCATATTTTATATGAGAAGTTTTGCTCCAATAAATAATAGTGGTCCTAATATAGGCAGTAATTTATTATGTGGAATTTAGAAAAATACGTGGCCATGTGGGTTTTTAACCATATACTTCAGAATAGTTAGTTATAAAAGACATTACTTCCTTGACTCCAACAAATATTAAAACAGACTTTAAAATCAGAGTTTTTGTCTACAAGAGATATTTTTCATTTAAACAACCTTTTTCTTAACAGAGAAAACTGATTTTTCTAGGTCATAGTTCATGTCAGAGTGAAGGCTGGAAGCCAGGTCACCTGACTTCTCTTGGCCAGGGATATTAGCTCTTAAATATTAGGGGGGAGGGGAGGCAGAATAGGCTAGGTTATGCTGCCGTAACAACTTCAAAAGTTATAGGAGCTTATGACAAAAGCTTACTTCTTTTTTTTTAAGTTTATTTATTTTGAGACAGAGAGAGCATGCAGGGGAGAGGCAGAGAGAAAGGGAGAGAGAGAATCTCAAGCAGGCTCTGCACTGCCAGCACAGAGCCCCACGCAGGGCTCGAGCTCACAAACTGAGATCGTGACCTGAGCTGAAATCAAGAGTCAGACGCTTAACTGGCTGAGCCACCCAGGTGCCCAGACAAAAGCTTACTTCTTGATGGTTCAAAGAACACTACAACTGCCCTCCATGTACTGCCTAAGTATTCCTGGGTGCTGTGATCTGATGGCATCTTCAACTCAATACATGCGTCCACAATGACCACCACAGGAGAAAAGCAGTGAAAATCATACATCGGCTTTTAAATGCTTCTGCCTGAAAATTATATACATTACTTCTGCTCACACTTCATTGGCCAAAGCAAGTTGCACAACCACACCTAAGTTGAAGGGGAATGCTTCCACCTGCCAAAAAGAGGAGGAGAATCAGAACGTATTGGCGAGCGTCAGTAATGGCTACCAAAACAGAAAACTCACTTCTGTCTCAGATAAGGCTGTTCCAATTCTTGGAGAGCAAACTATAAACAAGGTCATATTAAGCCAATAAATGTGGGTCTGAAGTGAAAACTTTAGGAATTATGAAGTCGTGTCTGTTTCAGAATTCTGAGAATAGTGCCTGTGTTAGAAAAACACTGCCTTAGAAATTAAAAGGAGAAAATTCTGCCTCCTAGAATTGTCTATACGATTGTCCTCGTTCTAGGCCCCCAAAATGTGTCTATTCTCTTTTTTTATGGACAGTTGTGAAAATATTTGAAGACCACTGTAATATCTTCCTTATGGCTCCCCTCTGTCAATGAGTTGTGCCAGGTTCTCTGGACATACCCTAGTTCGTTGTCACCCCCTAAAACTAATAGTGCAGGTGAAATCTGATCATTAAAGAAAAAATGGGGACTACTGTCTCCATTTTTCTGAATTGTTTCTATAAATGATATTGTTTTAAACCATATTTACTTCTAATGATCACATCTCACAAGTAACTCAATTTGCTGAGTCTCATCTCACGTAATTCTGCGTTTGTGCTGGGGATTATTTGTTGTTATGGAGTAAAGTCCAGGATTTTCAATTTATCTATTTTTGTCTTGCTAAATTATGCTTATTTTTCTACACTAGAGGTCAGCAAATTTTTTCTGGAAAGAGCCAAATAGTAAGTATTTCAGGCTTCGTGAGCCACATGAGATCTCTATCACGCATGGTTTTTCTTTTATTTTTTAAAAATACAACGCTTTAAAAAAAAAACTATAAACCATTTCTTAGCCCGAGACCTGCTCAGAAATAGTCTGCAGAATAGATTTGGCCCACAGGCTGTTGTTTGCCAAACCCTGTTCTAGATTATTGAGCTACTTTGGGATTGTGATTCGATTAACCAGTATATCAGGATCTCCAAGTTCTCTAGCTCCTGTCAATTATATACTTTCTCAGAAAAACAGAAATATTCTCATCTAGTCATTAACAAAAATATTGAATCAGGGGTGCTTGGGCGACTCAGTTGGTTGGGTGTCCAACTTCAGTTCAGGTCATGATCTCGTGGCTCATGGGTTCGAGTCTCTGTGTTGAGCGCTGTGCTGACAGCTCAGAGCCTGGAGCCTGCTTTGAATTGTGTCTCCCTCTCTTTCTGCCGCTCCCCTGCTCACATTCTGTCTCTCTCTCCCTCTCAAAAATACGTAAACATTTAAAAAATATTTATATATTGAATCGAAAGGGCCTGAGGAAAAAGCCTCAAGGCAAACCAGTACAGATTCTTCTACAGGCTGGCCTTAATCCACTGCTTCCTGTGTTGTAGGGACGCTGGAATCCCAAATTCACTTGACTGTGCTGTCGTCATACAACTTACTCAAAGCAATACCATAAAAGACTTTGTCAAAAGCTTGGCTGAAATAGCAAAACACTGGAACACTTCTCGGAGAGAGCCAATTTACAATATCTGAAATAGAAAATTAATTTGTCTGGCATGAATTGTTTTTAGCGAACCACTGCTGCCTCCTAGTGATCAATGCCTTTAGTACTGACAACTCCTCCAATAATCTAATTTAGATTTCCTTCGTATTCAACATCAAGTTTACTGTCACAATTTGTGAAATTTATATTCTTTCCCTTTATGATAAAAAGACAGATCAGTTCATCCTACCGTGAAGCTGCTTTACTATTCTACACTGTTTCTTTCAAAGGTCTAGTAATTATTTATTCACTATATTTATTCAGTTCTGTAGATCAAGGACTGGCAAACTCCAGCCCACAGACCAAATCCAGCCTGTCACCTATTTTTGTAGATAAAGTTTTATTGGAGCAGAGGCATGCTCATTCATTTATGTAATGTCTATGCCTTCTTTACACACTACAATGAGTTTCGTAGTGTTCAACAGAGACTATATAGCTCCCAAAGCCTGAAATATTTACTATCAGATCCTTTCCAGATAGCTTGCTCTAGATCAAACTTATCTATTCACCTATCCGAGGCTTTACTTTCTTCTTATCAATATTTATTTCTACTCTTAACAGACTATAAGCCATTCTTCTTGACAGAGATAACAGAAGCAAAATAGGACCTGAGGCCATCAACTTACATTATGTCTCCTGACCTCATATTGTCTTATGCCATTCTTCTGGGTCAGACCCCTGGAAGCTCTCACTGTAACTAATCTCCTTGTTTCTCATCCCACCCATCCTATCCTTCCCAATTCACCCCCTGGGCTGCTACCAAGGCAGACACTCTTTTTAATAGGCAATTGTAATTTAACCACTTTAAACTCTTCAAGAGTTCCTGTTATGTCCAGAAACAAAAGAAGCTAATCTCTTTCTTGTAATATAAAATGCCCTTCATAGCCTACCGCTTGCCTGTGAGACACCCTTTGCTCCTGCTACTCTCCTCCACGTACACTCAGTGCTCAGCCATGTTGAACTGCTTTCAGTCCCTCACATGTCTCTGCATTATGCATGCCTCCACCCTCCCTGCACACTCTCCACAGATACATCCTCTTCTTCTTGACCACTCTCCAAGCCCACATCAAGTATTTTCTCCTTTGCAACTTTTCCTATTTCTCTGGCAGACACAAGGGTGCTTTATCCTCTAATATTATTGTGCTGTGCTGTGTGTGTGTGTGTGTGTGTGTGTGTGTGTGTGTGTGCGCGCGCACATATACATATCTATCAACCTATCTTTTCTAGCTTGGCATTTTGCATTATAACCTGTCTTCACTATGATGGGGTTTTGGAATGGTGGTGGGGTCCGGAGCCAAAGGCCAAGAAAGATTTCTTGAGATGTCTTTGATGCAAAAAGATTATTTTATTAAAGCACAGGTCCTTTCCCGTGGGGTGGGGAGGGGTGGAAAGGAGGGATAACAAAGGGGCATTGGGAAACTTTTCTGGGTGGCGAATTATTAATAAGCTTAGCTGTGGTGATGTTTCACAGGTGATATACATGTTGAAATTTATCAACCTGTATAGTTAATATGTACAATTAATTTTATGCCAATTATACCTCAAAGAAAGCTTTTAGTAAGACATTAATTTTTTTTTTTATTTCTCAAATTAAACCATGAAGGAGGAGATGTACAAGGATTGCTGCTCTTTATTTAGCAGAACAGTTGGCCCTGCTCCCATCCCAGGTGATTTTCTCTCATTTCCTCACCAGGCAAACACAACCCACGGGAATGCACAAAGACAATGATTATATATAGCATTATTCTCCTTTATTTCAGGCATGAAAGTAGATAAATTTCACTCAGTCAGGACTTTATTGCATACTACTACATTCTCAGCATTGTGTGAGATAGAGAAGGAAAGGAAATAAACATGCATATAGACCATCTGTATGTATCGAGCAAGGAGGAAGAATGGCTTCTGTCCTTAAGGATTGTATACATTACTTGGGTAGGCAAGACTGACAGAAATTCACTATGAGAAACATAACATATAATTAGGTACTAATTTATACAAATGAGTTAGCATCATTTCATACCCCAAACATCTCAATCTCACCAGGAAGAGCAATTGTAAGTACCAAAGATGCTCAATTGAGAAAGACATGGAGATAAGGGTAAAAGTACGAAACAGTGTTCGCAGGATAGATCTGAAGAAACTAAGGACAAAGAGCCTCATCTCCATGCTGGAACAAAGAGAGGCAGAGCCCTAGGAGACCCCTGGCATGCACGAATTCACCAACACTTGTAACTATCTGCTGGCTACCTCAGATGGCCATGATATTGCTGAGACAGAAATGTAAAATGTGCACATTGTGAAAATGGATTCCAGACAATGAGTCAATTGGCACTTGAATAGCTGACCACTCAAAATCCACATTAACATTAGCAGAGTCTAGAAGTCAGAAAACAAGTGGAGGTTTAGGATATTTTTCTAGCTCTGGGGTTACTGAACTGAGATCATTAATGGGTGTTTTCTGAGATAGGAAAACATTTGAATAAATATGGGCTGCAGTGAAACCAATTAAGGCAAGTTTGTTATAGAGCTTCTTGAAACCTATGATATGCTAATGTGCACTGTATGCCTAGAAGGTGCATGTACAGCATTTCACTTAGATCAGGAGCCATATTAAAACATCTAAGTATAGAAAATACCCAACATGCAGAGAGAATGAATAAAAGAGAATGACTCTGAGAGGTATGGCATTACACACAACAGCTCCATGTGATGCTTCCTATGAGCCTCACACTGTTCTAAGGGTTACTACTTTATTTTATCTTGACAACAACTCTATGACATAATCATGACCTCCCATTCTACTTTGAGGAAAATGAGATATAGAAAGGTTAAGTAAATCTCCAAAGGTCATTCGGCTAGAATATGGTCAAGCGAGGATCCAGACTCAGGCGGTCTGGCTTTGGCACTCACGTTCTTAAAACATTACATTATGTAACTTACCAATGATGTTTTTACTCATCCATTCCAAACTAAACTATTAGTTGGGTATTAAGCCAGAATGGAAACCAGTTGTGATGATTAATTTAAATAAAAGGTTAGGAATGAAGGAGAAGGAGGAGGAGGAGGAGGAGAAGAAGAAGAAAGAGGGAAAGAAGACCGAAAATAGTGTCACTTGTTAAGGCCCCAAGCGAGTAAACCAAGACTTACTACCTAAGTGTAGTTTTGACCCTCCCAAAATGTAACCTGTAACCAGTCAACCTGGGAAATTCCTCATCAGCACTAGGAAGTTTACTGATGAACCCCTTCCCTTCCCTTCCCTTCCCTTCCCTTCCCTTCCCTTCCGAGGGGTGACCTTGCCTACAACAACTTGCTAATAATTTCCCTTTTTCCACTCCCTCTCTACCTTTAAAAACCTTTGTTTTTCTGTCATCACTGGGAGCACCTCTCTACTTGCTAAAGAGGATGCTGCCCAATTCATGAATTGATTAATAAAGTCAATTAGATCTTTCAAATGTACTCAGGTGAATTTCTGTTATTTAACAGCGCTATTCGATGAAATTGGAAATAAGGGACGGGTGGTAAACAAAAAATTTGTACTTATAATTATGAATTATATTGTCATGATAACACAGTTTATTAAAACCAAGAAGCATTTCAAGCAAAGAACATGCACCCCAATCTCCCACTCCACAGTAAGGAAGACAATTTGGCAAGCGCTTCACAAGAGTTCTCACCGTAACTCTCTTCATATCTAGCTGGCGCAGCTGCATCATATTCTGAAGGATAGTGTGTTTGTACCATGACTCTTGAGCTATTGGATTGCCATCAAAAGTGATGTCTGAGAGAGAAGAAGAGTCAGCAAGACAGCAAACACTTTCAAAACTGCGGGAGAGACAGAAACCGCTGGATTATTGTGGGACCTTCCAACAGTACTTTCATTCATTTACTATACATTACTGTAGAGTAGTTCTAGGTTTACAGAAAACTTGAAAAAATAGCATAGAGTTCCCATATACTCTGCACCCATTTTTCTGTTATTAACATCTTGTAGCAGTATAGCACATTTTAATTCACAATTATTTACAATTAATTAATTCATCCCTTGCTTTCTGGCACTAACAGATTCTCTAGACTCATGTATTTTCGACCCCGGTCCTAGAATCAGCCATTTCTCAAAGGAGCCATGGTTCCTTTTATTGGAGAAGGCTACTGGAACCAAAGATCTGGTGGCTGGATATACTTTTTGCTCCTGGGGTGTCATTTTTTTCAGGCCCTCTGCCAACAGAGCAAAGACATGTATGTGTGAATATTAACATGTGTGTATACAAACACCTATAATATTTAATCATTTATGTCTATATTAGGCTAAACATGAATTCACACTGATGTACCCCAATTCTATTATCAAAAGGATCATTCTAGCCTCTTTCCCTCACTTATCTGTAAATTCCTACTCCAACAAGGAGAAATCTGACTCCCACCATCTCATCCATTTATTTAATTGTTTAATTCCAGAATATATGCATAGTGGTATCAGCATTTTTCAACCTGAACACCCACAGGAAACAACTTTGTTAACTAAAGTATAACTGTGATGTGTAATTCCTTTAGCATTTAGTTTTATATATTCATTCCAAAGTTACTTAGGTCAACACCTCCCCCCCTCACCCCTTCAAGGGGGGTTGGTTCATACGTTTGAAATACAGTTAGCTTCTCTTGTCACAGTCTATATTCATTCCTTCCCTGGATCCTCTAACCTCCTAAATATTATTTTTACATTTGCATATAGCACTCTGTGCTATAAAGTTCGGTGGGTTTTGACAAATGCATAAGTATCATACAAAATAGTTCCATGATCCTAAAAAAATCCCCTACTCCAACCCTCCTCCTCTTTCCCTGAATCTCTGGCACTGATCTATTTATTGTCTTTACAGTTTTTGCCTTTTCCAAATGTTATATAGTTGGAACCATACAGAATATAGCCTTTTCAGACTGACTTCTGTCGCTTAGCCATTTGCATTTAAGGTTCTTGCATGTCTTGGGGCACGTGGATGGCTCAGTCAGTTGAGCGTCCGACTTCAGTTCGGTCATAATCTCACAGTTTGTGAGTTCAAGCCCCACACTGGGCCCCCTGCTGTCAGCGCAGAGCCCACTTTGGATCCTCTGTCCCCCCTCTCTCTGTCCCTCCCCGACTCACACTCTCCCTCAAAAAAATAAACATTAAAAAAAAAAAGCTTCTTCCGTGTCTTTTTGTGTCTTCACAGCACATGTTCTCTCTTTATCACTAATATGCCATTGTCTGGATGTACCACAGTTTGGTTGCTCCCAGATTTTCGTGATTATAAATAAAACTGCTATAAATATTTGTCTGCAGGTTTCTGAGTGAACACGAGTTCTCAACTCATTTGGGTAAACACTTAAAAGAGTGCAATTGCTGGATTATATAGTGAGACTAGTTTAGCTTTATGAGAAACTGCCAAACTGTCTTCCAAAGTGGCTGTAACATCTTGCATTCCGACCAGCTCCGCATTCTCATCAGCATTTGCTATATGTCAGGTTTTTTTTTTATAATAGTCACTCCAAAAGGTGTGTAGAGGTCTCACTGTTTTAATATGCAATTTCCTAATGTCAAAGGATGACATTTTTTCCTACGCATTTGCCATCTCTATATCTTTTTTTTTAAGTTTTTATTTAAATTCCATTTAGTCAATATACAGCGTAATATTAGTTTCAGGTGTACAATTTAGTGATTCAATACTTCCATACATCACCCTGTGCTCATCACAGCAAGCGCGGTCCTTAATCCCCATCACCTATTTTACCCATTCCCCCACTCACCTCCCTTCTGGTAATCATCAATTTGGTCTCTATAGTTAAGAGTATGTTTCTTGGTTTGCCTCTCTCTCTCATTTTTTTTTTCCTTTTGCTTGTTTGCTTTGTTACTTAAATTCCACATATGAGTAAAATCATAGGGTGTTTGTCTCTGACTTACGTCGCTTTGCATAGCACTCTCTAGCTCCATCCATGTCATTGCAAATGGCAAGATTTCCTTTTTTATGGCTGAATAATATCCCATTGTGTGTGTATGTGTGTGTGTGTGTGTGTGTGTGTGTGTGTGTGTGTGTGTGTATACCATATCTTCTTTATCCATTCATCAGTCGATGGACACTTGGGCTGCTTCCATATCTTGGCTATTGTATACAACGCTGCTATAAGTATCGGGGTGCATGTATCCCTTTGAATTAGTGCTTTCATATTTTTTGGGTAAATACAAAGTAGTGTGATTGCTGGATCATAAGGTACTTCTATTTTAACTTTTTGGGGAACCTCCATACTGTTTTCCAGAGTGGCTGCACCGGCTGCATTCCCACCAACAGTACGGGAGGGTTCCCCTTTCTCCACATCCTCACAAACACCTGTTATTTCTTGTGTTTTGAATTTTTGTATATCATGGATATATAAATATATACATATATACAAATATACCCAAATAACTTATCAGGTATATGATTTGCACATATTTCTCCTAGTCTGTGACTTGCCTTTTCATTTTTCTTAAAAAAAAATTTTTTTTTTACATTTATTAATTTTTGAGAGACAGAGAGAAACAGAGCGTGAGCCGGGGAGGGGCAGAGAGAGGAGGAGACACAGAATCCAAAGCAGGCTCCAGGCTCTGAGCTGTCAGCACAGAGCCCATCACGGGGCTCAAACCCACGAACCGTGAGATCATGACCTGAACTGAAGTGGGACGCTCAACCTACTGAGCCACCGAGGTGCCCCTCATTTTTCTTAAAAGTGTCTTCACAGGGCAGAAGTTTTTAATTTTAATGATGTTCAACTTATCAGTTTTCTCTTTCATGTGCCATGGTCTTCGTATTCTATTTAAAAATTCATCACCAAGGGCACCTGGGTGGATCAGTCGGTTAACTGACCCACTTCGGCTGAGGTCGTGATCTCACAGTCCATGAGTTCGAGCCCCGCATCAGGTTCTGTGCTGATAGCTTGCTAACATACTTGAAACATACTCAGTGCTGAGAGCCTGGAGCCTGCTTCAGATTCTATGTCTCCCTCTCTTTCTGCTTGTCTCCTGCTCGAGCTCTGTCTCTCTGTCTCTCAAAAATAAATAAACGTTAAAAATTCATCACCAAACCCAAGGTTGCCTAAATTTTCTTCTAGAAGTTCTATAGCTTTGTGTATTATATTTAAGTCTACAATCCATTTTGAGTAAACTTTGTAAAACATATAAGGTCTACATCTAGATTCTTTTTTTAAATGTAAATATCCTATTTTTCCAGTCTCATCTATTGAAAAGACTACCCTTTCTCAGATGAATTGCCTTTGCTCGTTTGTCAAAGATTACTTGACTATATTTGTGTGAATCTATTTCTAGGTCGTCTATTCTTTTCTACTTATATATATATGTCTACTCTTTCACCAATACCACACTGTCTTGATTATTGTACCTTAATATAAGTCTTGAAATAGGGTAGTATGAGTCCTCCAGCTGTGTTCTTCAGTATTGTGTTGCTATTCAAGGTCTTAGCTTTTCCATTTAAACCTTAGAACACATTCATTGATATCAGCTTGCTGGGATTTTGATTGGGTCTTTTAAAAAGTGGAGGTATAATTGATATACATTATATTAGGTTCAGGTATGTAACATAATGATTCAATATTTGTGTAAATTGTGAAATGACCACCACAATATATCTAGTATAATGCCCATCTCCACACGCAGTTACAGAACTTTTTTACAGAATTTTTTTCTTGTGGTAAGAACTTTTAAGATCTTCTCTCTTAGCAACTTTCAAATATGCAACACAGCATTATTAGTAAGAGCCAATATGCCATACATTACATTCCCATGACTAATTTATTTTAGAACTGAAAGTTTGTACCTTTTGGCTCCTTTCTCCCATTTCGCTCACTGCCAGCCCCCTGCTTCTGGCAACCACCAATCTGTTCTCTGTATCTATGAACCTGTTTTGCTTTTTTATTGTTGGTTTTTGTTTTTGTCTTTAGATTCCACATATAAGTAAAAAATCATATGGTATTTGTCTTTCTTTGTCTTACTTATTTCACTTAGCATTATACCCCAAGGTCTATCCATGTTGTCACCAATGGCAAGATTTCATTCTATCTTATGGCTGAATAATATTCCATTATATATCTCTCCCTGTCTGTCTGTCCGTCTGTCCATCCACCCACCCATCCATCCATCCCACATTTTCTTTATCCATTCATTTGTCCATGGACACTTATATTGTTTCCGTATCTTGGCTACTATAAATAATGCTGCAATGAACATGCAGATATCTTTTCAAGTAAGTGCTTTCATTTTCTTTGGATAAATACCCAGAAGTGGAATTACTCAATGGTAGTTCTATTTTTAATTTTTTGAGGACTTCCATTTTTTAAAGAAGGGAATACTCGCTTTTCTAAATGATACCCCAGAGAAGACTAGTTAAAATCATGAAAATCGTTTATGTTAGAATCATAACTAGTTAAAATCATTATGTTAGAATCATCAAAAATTGATGACTATTCAAATAACAAATGTAAACATTTAGGTCTAAGAGTACTTCCTTTATTCAGGCACTATATTGAATATCCCTTCTTCCTGTGTAAGAAAAGCTAGGGGATATAGAATATTTATGGTATAGAAAATAACCTATATGTTGACAATTAAGGTCAAGGCAAGGTATATGGTAAGACTAAAGTTCCCTTTTTTTATTGTCACATTTAAATATTTCTTCTGTTTTCCTCCCATTCAAGGTAAAAAGATCCTCTCCTATTTTTTTACCTTAGAGATTATCTTTACCATCTAATAGGTAAATCTCACAACTCATATGCTCATTATGGGTTTTGAGACATATTTAGATAATTTTAGGAAGACAATTTCCCCCAGTTTTATTGAGTAACAATTGACATACATCAGCATGGTGGTTTCACTTACATATATTGTGAAATGAGGACTATAATAGCTTCAGCTAACATCCATTTTTTCATATAGATACAATACAAAGAAAAGAAAGAACAAAAGAGAGAAAAAAAAATTTCCTCCCAGTGATGAGAACTCATAGTTTTTACTTTCTTAATAACTTTCCTGTATGTCATACAGCAGTGTTAGCTGTGGTCATCATATTGTATATTAGTCCTGCGTACTAATTTATCTTATAATTGGCAGTTTGGACTTTTGACCCTCTTCCTCCAATTCTCCCCTACCCCCATCCTCCACCTCTCTGACTTCCTCCACAAGTCTGATCTCTTTCTGTGAGCTTGGTTTTGGTTTTGCTTTTAGATTCCACATATCAGTGAGATCACACAGTAACTATCTTCCTCTGTCTGACTTATTTCACTCAGTGTGAAATATAATGCCTTCAGGGTCCATCCATGTTGTCACGAATGATAGGATTCCCTTATTTCCTATGGCTGAACGACATTCATATATATACACCATAACTTCTTTATCCACTCATCCACCAATGGGCACTTAACTTGTTTCCATGGCTTGGTTATTGTAGCAATGTTGCTATAAACAGGGGGATGCAGATACCTTTTCAAGTTAGTTTTCATTTCCTTTGGACCTATTCCAGGAAGTGGAATTGCTGGATCATATGGTAGCTCTGTTTTCAACTTTGTGAAAATTCCCCCTACTGTTTTTCATCGTGGTTGTATGAATTTACAATTCCACCAACAGCGCACGAGGGTTCCCTTTTCTCCACATCCATACCAGCATTTGTTATCTCTTCTCTTTTTGACGATGGTCATTCTAACAGGTGTGAAATGATAACTCATTATATTAACACCACGGTTTTAATCTGCATTTCCCTAATAACTAGTGATGTTGAACATCTTTTCATGTACCTGTTCGCCTTTTGTATATCTCCTTTGAAGAAATGTCTATTCAGGTCTTTTGCCCATTTTTTAATTGGGTTATTTGTTTTTTGGCTATCGAGTTGTATGAGTTCTTCATACATTTGGGATATTAATCCCTTATGAGAGACGTGGTTGGCAAATATTTTTCCCATTGCATAGGTTGTCTGTTCACTTTATTGATAGCTTCTTTTGGTATACAGAAGATTTTCCTTTGATGCGGTACTTGTTTATTTTTTGTTTTGTTGCTTGTGCTTTAGGTATCATATTTTTTAAAAATCATAATAAAAACACATGTCCTGAAGGTTTATTTCTGTGTATTCTTCTAGGACTTTCATGGTTTTGATCTTACATTTAAGTCATTAATCCATTTTGGCTTATTTTTTGTGAGTGGTATAAGACAGGAGTCCAGTTTCATTCTTTCACCTGTGAATATTAAAGAGACTGTCCTTTCTCCATTGAGTGTATTCTTGGCTCCTTTGTCAATATTGGTTGACCTGATATACTTAGATTTATTTCTGAGCTCTCGATTCTATTCCATTGGTGTATTTGTCTGTTTTTATTCTAGTACCATACTGTTTTGATGACTGTAGCTTAGAAATCAGGAAATGTGATGCTTGGTTATTCTTTCTCAGTATTCCTATGGCTATTTCAGGATCTTTTGTGGCTCTATATATTTTAGGAGTGGTTTTTATACCTCTGCAAAAAATGCGGTTGTAATACCGATAGGGAACTCACTGAATCTACGTATGGCCTTTGGGGGTATTGGCATTTAAACACTATCAGTTGGGAAGACATTTTTTTAAAAGGCTAGCATATGCAGATGAAAATGAGAGATCGTTAAATTTAATAATCACTACTGGTATAAATAAACTTGAACAAACATTGCAAATTTTTCCCACCTAGCAGTAACAAAATTCTTTTTTCCCCATCAATATAAAACATCTCAGAATCGTTTCTGATGTTTAACGGATGTTTGAAAAATGCTTCTCTCCTTCCCTCATAGTTGTTTACATAAAGCTAAAACCAAAGATGCTTCTGATAAGTTCAAAACTGAAACACAAGGCAAATTTGTGTTTCTCTACATTGTTAAGTAACAAAGTCATCATCCTCAATCCACAAACCTACTTCTCTATGTATACTTCCTATTGATAAATAATGTCACCATCACGTCAGTTGCTGAGAAACAATCTCTTACTCAGAAATTGAGAGCTGAGAATGTGAACTGACCGAAGACCTATCGAGGGAGTTTAAGCAAGGGAGGCGGGTGCTAACAGGATTACGATAACTAGTAACTATTAAAATAATTGGTAACATTATGGAAAGTATAAAGGAAAGAAATGAATTAAGAGCAAAAAATTCGTTACAGATTGCAGTAAATAGAGGTAAAAAAGGAACAAGGCTCTAACATATCAAAAACTAAGGCAGAAGCGAAAGAGAGTAAAGAGGACAGGATAGGTTCTATGGAAGTTAGGGTGTAGCATGTACAGAAACTAGTACTTACTTGGATGCGAGGAAGGGAGGAATCGAGAGTAACACCCGGGTTTTTCTCTAGGGTTAATAATGATTGGGTGGTGGTTACAAGGCTGTGCACTTTGTCAAAATTCATGGACTCGACTCTTACAATGCGTGCTTTTTGTTACATGTAAATTATATATCAATAAATTGATTTACAAAGACATTTAAAATGTAAAACATTTTGTCATTTGACAAATCACCTTTTCATCTATCAGGTCTCCCTTGTCTGGAACGGTGTGTTATATTGGTGACCCATGGCCCTTAGGACATATTTCAAAAAGGCTTTCTTTAAGTTTTCCTCCAACTACCACAGGATGGGATACTAACTTCGACCTTTAAGAGATGCAGTGATGTGAAAGGCAGAGGCAGAGCCAGTACAGGCAAGAGAACTCTTCTGTGCTGAAGAGTATTTTTCTTCAATGGCCCAGCATATCTAAACAGAATTAAACTGTATGGTTCTTGAGGGCTAGAAATGTACCGTGATCACTATTCCAAAACCTATCATAGCCCCCAGCATCTAGTGAGGGTGCAATAATTTTGGTGAATGAGTGAAAGACTATGATGAATTGATATGATTTCCAAAGGCTTATCTTTGATCTAAAACTTAATAAATAATTTTTCTTACACTAGTCTTAGAATTATTTAAAGGATATCATGTTATCAGGAATCAGTATGATCTGATATCTGTCACTAACCAGGTATATGCACTGAAAAGTGGAAATAATATGTCCAGAAGCAGAGGGAAGCTGGAAAACATTTTATTGCAAGTAAATCCTGATTTTATTGTTATTTTTTAAATGTTTGTTTATTTACTTATTTTGAGAGAGAGAGAGAGACAGAGAGACAGAGAGAGAGAGAGAGAGAGAGAGAGAGAGAGGGAGAGAGCGAGAGAATCCCAAGCAGGCTCCAAACTGTCAATGCAGAGCCTGACATGGGGCTCTATCCTACGAACTGTGAGATCATGACCTGAGCTGAAATCAAGAGTCAGACACTTAACCAACTGAGCTACCCAGGCACCCTATTGTTATTTAATGTCTATTTATAACTTAGACTGTAGAGTCTATGATTTATTTCTTATTGCAAGTATAATTGTAAACTAAAATGATTGTAACTGTTCCTAGCCCAAGTATTCCTTTGGGGAATGTAACTAATGGTGTTAAACGCAAAAGTACACACTGTCTTCATTGAATTCAAATACAAAGCACATTAGTGAATACAGAAGAAAATATTATGTCCACTGAATGCAGTCATTATGAAGCACTTCAGACATCTAGGAGATCTGTTGATGCCCATCTGGTCTGTGTCTGTAATTCAAGCACAACCAAAGAGGCACCAGGAGTGGGAAAATCATTGCAATCCTTAGCAGGTACTATCCTGGCAACCCTTTCCAGGTCGGCTGTTAGCACTGATACTCAGACTAAAGTCTTTATGCTTTGAATAGTTTCATTAAGGTAAAAATAAATCCATATTTGATCCAGAAGATTCCTCACAAAATTTCATTTCCATCTGCCAGGCATTTGACCAATAAACATGCCAGACATTCCTAGAAATGCACTGACAAGGTACCTACGATTTTAAAGACATTCTCTAATCAAATGAAAGAAGTCTCATCAAGTACAAATCCAGGCTAATGAAGGGTTGCATACTACCTAACCAGAGAAAATCAAGGTCAGGTTATAAAACAAAAGCAAAACCACCTGGAAACGGAACAGTAAGTACAGTAAAGTACTATTGCCTTTTAAGAACAGTCTTTTTTTTAACAACACTCAGTTGCTTGCCTCTTCGGAGTCCCCAGAATGGAAAAGCTTGGGTCCAAAGGCCGACACCTAATTCATAATTCGACTTTAATCTTTTTCCAGATTACTCATGTATTTGTTCTTCCCCTAGTGGTCTTCTCCCGATGCCGCATCTGCTTCCTATCTGCTAAAGAACCTACGGAGGAACAGTGTGTCCCTACTGACCAGAACTCACATCTCAAAAGGAAAAGAACATATTTCAGTCCATTTTAGGCTTACTTAATAAAATACAGAGAAAAAGTAAAATTCCCATATATACAAGCAGAGCACATAGATATTTAACTAACAACCCCCAAGTATCAGTCCAATTTCTCCAATTAGAAACTTCTCCCAAAAGTAAGCTAGGTACTTTAGAAAAAGGGGTTTTACTCTTTCATACCATTAAAGCACCATATTCTCTGAAAACAATCTTAATAAAAAGCTCACTTATTTTACATTGATCAGTGAGAATTTTACTGGACAGTTACTATGTATCTAGCAGGCTGAAATGAAATGGAACACTAGAATAATCAAGTGTTCTCACAAGGACTGACATATACACAACTGATAAATATAAAATAGCTAGAAAAATCTATATGATAACATATAATTAAGTATTAAAGAATGAAGCACAGTTAAAGAAAATAGCACATAATGAAGGTGTTTGTATATCGGACAGAATGAAGTTTGTAGACTGAGGCTCTTGCAAAAACAGCTAAAAATGCTAGATAAAATATATTTAAAAAATCTTCTCAAGTGCATCCATGACCTGCTAAAAAAAAATGAGAAATACACAGGTTTAAAAAAAAAAAAAAAAGTGAAGGTGAGACCCCAGAGAGCTCTGAGGACATTTACTAGACCCAATGAACTTGAACTTTGGTTCATATGATCTTCAAAACTGGGGGACAGAAA
Organism: Neofelis nebulosa; assembly: GCF_028018385.1. Lineage (NCBI taxonomy): Eukaryota > Metazoa > Chordata > Mammalia > Carnivora > Felidae > Neofelis > Neofelis nebulosa. The sequence continues at coordinate 35,390,107 of NC_080788.1, forward strand.
ACAAATACCAGAGGCTACCCAAGTTGGAGAGTCTAACTGGAGATCTATCCTATATCTGAGACCCAAAAACTAGACTTTCAATATAGAGTTATTTAGACATAAGCTTTCCCACCCACTACCCCAGATATATTGCCCATCTCAAAACCCGGAGCTAATAGGGGAGGAGAATTCTTCCCTGATTACTTGAAACCACAAACCACAATTTGCATCCTGAATCCACACTAAATGGGTGGTCTAAAACATTTCAAGAGAAGTGATATTTTGAAGAAGTCTAAGGCTGCTTGTACCTATTGGCATCTGACAGAAACAAATGAAATTTCTCCATGGAGGAACCTACGTTCATACAAGATCTCAAAAAGTTCCCAAAGATAAGGTACCCCCCCCCCGCCAAAATATATAGTTCACAGTTCAAAAGGAAATAAAACACTCTGACTGACAGCCAGCAGAAACCACAGATGACATTGACTGTCTAAGACTTTTTCACATAATTGAATTACAAAACATAGGATATAAAAACATATTTCAAGAAATAAAAACAGGTTTGAAAATACCAGTAAACTCCAAGAAGATCTGAAAAGACACAGAACTTCTACAGACTAGAAAAATATTTTAAAAATTAAAGTAAAAATGTCAAAGGCAGTGGATATAAATTAAGGAAATAAAGCATTTACATCCCTTTCCTGCATAAACTGTTCTTCAGGGTAATCAAAATGCTAATGAAAGTCTTTTTCTTATAGAAGAAATAGAACTTAAAAGGACAAAGAATGATGGAATATCACCATTTTGTAATCACTAAATAAATAATAGATCCAGACAATGATCATCAATTACTGTTAAAACACTGAAAAGATGATGAGGAACTTTTTTAAAAAAAGAATAGGTGAACAACAGCTGAAACCAATAATTAGTTTTAACATACCTTAAGCAAAACTAGAACACATTTTTTCTCTCCCTTTACATTTCTTTTACTTTCTTGTTCCTTTCTTTTGGTCCTCCTTAACAAACAATCATCAACGTTGCTACTTGTTAAGTAATGTTAGTTACTTAGTCACTAAAATTCTTTTTAGTGCACAACAATAGTAGGGGTTCGTAGAAACAAGATGGTTCTACAGATTCTAAAGATGCATTCTAACAATAGCCCATTCTTTTTTGTCACAAAGCAAAAATATGGCTGAAACAAAAAATTTTTTCACATACATGAAAAAGATCGCCAAATTTCCCTTGGGGAAACTATTCAAAAAGTTTAACCCACTCGTCACAGTGTTTACAAGATTTTAATATTTGAGAAGCTGAAGTGATACCAGAGAGAAATAAATAGAAGACTATGGCTATGATAGAAACAGAAAGAAAGTGAAGAGGAGGAGGTAGAGACATGAAGAATTAAACAAAATAAAGAAAAATGTTAAACTGTCTCTTTAGACATCTTTTGCTGCAACAATGGCACTGACAACAATTCAACAAGGACAGTATCTATCATGTCCCTAAGCACCTGGTTGACAAAAGACATGAGCACAGAACTGAGTGTCTCAGAATTCTAGGTGACAATTCTATTAGCTTTCTCTATTAGCTTACTCATTTTCTAGCAGTAAAAAGACAAAAGCAACACAGCTTCAGTCTCAGGAGATTCACAATGACTCTAATTACCAAAAGTAGATCTCAAGTCATGGTCATATTCTTATAATGCTAATTTATGACACTGAAACCAAATTTAAGGTGACAAAGTTCTTGATGATATATTTCCTCTTATGAATCGACATGTGGATACAAATAAGTCTCCTCAAATTTTTTTTAAAAAATTTTAACGTTTATTCACTTTTTTGAGAGAGAGAGACAGACCGTGAGTGGGGGAGGGGCAGAGAGAAGGAGACACAGAACCCGAAGCAGGCTCCAGACTCTGAACCGACAGCACAGAACCCAACGCGGGGCTCGAACTCACAAACTGTGTGACCATGACCACAGCCTAAGTCAGACACTCAACCGACTGAGCCACCCAGGCACCCCTAAGTCTCCTCAAATTTACAGAAGAAAAAGAGAAGGATTCTTGGCAGTCTCAAAGTGTGATAACAATTCTAAAAAGCATGCTCATTTTAGCCACTTTCAACATTAATATTAATTGTTTAAAAATTACACTGGCTATAAAGCAAGCCAAATAATACTGTAAAGAGATCTAAGTTCAGCACCGTGTAGGTAAGCAGCAGTCTGGGAAAACAACAACAAACTGATATAGTACTTGTCAATTCCTATGGTGTAAATATTCCCAGCATGGCCGATTTCAAACTACCAAGATGATGTTGCTGAACTGAAAAGATGCACATAGACCGGTGTAGTGAGCCAACACAAGCTGGCTCAAGCATACCACTGCAGACCAAATTCCTCTTTTAAAGTTAATGGAAGTATGTTTATTATTCTACCATGAAATAATTCCGTTATTTGGAGGAACTTCTTTCTATTGATGATTTTCCAGTGGTTTTTGAACTTTCTATCAGTTTTAATATACATACAAAAAAGTCCACAAATCATAAATGCACAGTGTGATGATTCTGCACAATCTGAACATACCCATGTAAACAGTCCCCAGGTTAAGAAAGAAAACATTCCCCTGATGGAGAGCAGAACATGTGACCCCCAAAATACATGACCTTTGGTATGTGGATTACGTTGAGCTGAAGACAATTAAGACCCAGAAGACTCAACAAAAATTTTTACCTTTTCCTTAACTACCTAAAAGAATTTAAATAGGCAGGAGCAGGGCGGGGTGGGAGTGGGGGCTGGCCCACAAAGACAGCTTTAGCAGAGATAACTTTTTATCTGAAAGAGTATGGCAGGGCATTACTAATTACCAAATATCTGCTTTCTTATCATCCTATGAATCATCCTCCTTACCTTTGAAGCCCCACGGCCCTATCCCATTCCTTAGCCCAGGACAGCAGAGACAGCAACTGCTTGGCTGGCCCTTAGGCCTCATTTTTATGGGGCTCCTGTACACAAGTAATTAAATTTGTTTTTCTCCCGTTAATCTGCCTTATGTCAATTTAATTATTAAACCAGCCAAAGAACCTAGCATGGTAGAAAGGAAACTTTTCCTCCCCTACAGTTGGTGACCACGAAGGGGTCTTTACTGACTGGACATTGCTTGCTTCGGCAAGCAATGTAGCTGAGAGATGTTGGGACCTTGGACAAAATCCAGCATAAGGGAAGAATCATCATGTCAGTGTCCCAGATTTCTGCCTACAGGATCTGATGGAAGCTAAAGTAGTGTAATTTTCTAAATTAGCAGATTAGTAGAACTACCTCCTTGGATACAGTGACTCTGGTAAAGATCCAGTATGAGCACTATTGATTATGTTATTATCATAATTCCAGTTATTATCTCAAAATGTTGTGAGCCACAAAAATAAACATATTTCCTTATCAATACTGTTATAATGAATTTCATCAGATCTTTAACAATGGGCATTTTACAGTTTTTTGTCATTTACAGGTAGTTATTGTTTTACTCTGATGCTCTGCAAAAGTATTCCTTCAAAAGTACTTCATTTTCAAGGAGGTTCAAGGAAAGGACTTTTGAAATATATAGGCTTTTGATAACTTTAAGATCATAAAAGTGAACTGGGTAAGAATTTACAGAACTCATGAAAAAACTGGATTCAAGGAGAAAAAGAATAACATGAGACTGAATGAAATGATGAGAACGATTATAAATTTTATGATTTTTTTCATTGGAACATTGTTGGTTCTGTTATGTTTTGTTTTACCAGGTTGAAGGAAACCTTTTTCTCTTTTCTCTTAAGCTATCAACAATTTGGTACAAATGGTTCAACAATTTGTATACAAATGGTACAACAATTTGTGAACAAAGAGGAAACAATTACTTTTTCTCTCTACCTGATCCATCCAGAATTGGGGAATTTAGTATTCTCATTTTCATGCCAATACAGCTATTTGCATAAATTCAATAAGAATCTATTCTCATTGTAATAGGACACAACGGGAAACGTTGATTATATTGCCAAGGCTTTGGCTGGAATGTCGTATTTGAGCATGTGCGTAGAATCAGATATGCCAGACAGCTTTAAGGAACTAAGGTTGACTTTATGGAGCCAATAAAACCCCTTGGAAAAACTGGCCCGATACCTTGCTTACAGGGTTCCCAGCAGTCTCAGTAGGTGAGAAAGGAATGCTACTTCCTGGCAAGCTCAGAAACCTCAGGATATTTGGGGGACCTCAATAGGAGAGGAACCCATTCAAATCTACAGGTATTGCGTGCAACGTCTGATGGTGAGACCTTGGCTTGGCATCTTTGTTTCCTTCATGAGGGTTTTAAAAGACTAATCTGAGATTCCTTATGAAAAGTTCCAACAGACAGGGCACCTGGGTGGCTCAGTTGGTTGAGCATCCAACTTCAGCTCAGGTCATGATCTCAGAGTTCATGGGTTCACGGGCCTAAGCCCCATGTCAGGCTCTGTGCTGACAGCTCAGAGCCTGGAGCCTGCTTTGGATTCTGTGTCTCTGGCTCTCTCTGCCCCTTCCCCACTCATTCTCTTTCTCTCTCTCTCTCTCTCAAAAATAAATAAACATTAAAAAAGAAAAGAAAAGACAAGTTCCAACAGAGCAGATTAAAAGATTCTACATGATCAATCATCATTCTGGCTGCACTTATGTAAAGAATCCGGCAAAGTTTATTGAAACTAGGCTTAATTTGCAAACAAATTAGTCTTACTGTGGTTATCTCTGACTGAAACGGGTATGACTGTAAAGAGAAAAATTATGTGTCAGTAATAGCCCTTTCTGGATATCAGTTTCTAATACATTAATTGTCTTTGAGGTTTTGTTTTCTACTGGTGAAATGGACTAGAATCCAAATTTTTAGTTTCCACCAGTATTTGGTTGCAACTCTCTAAACTAGCATCTCCCAACTTTTCTCTCACCCTCTGACATGGAATCAGTGAGAACTAAAACTGCCCTTTTTCTGAAGTCATGTAAGCTAAAGCTGAACAATGTGATACAAACTTTAGAGAAATCACCCCAACAGTATACGTATGGACAATCTCCATGCCTGTTGCTATATGGCCAATTAGAAAGATCACCAGGGACATTTAAAGTACAAATCAGGAGAACTGATCAGATTGCCACCACCTGCCCTTACTCTTATCTAAAGATGCTTTGAGCCAACCACCTACGTATCTTTTTGATTAGCTGCCTTTCAGAATCCCAGAAACTGTGATTATAATCTGCTCCAATCATTAACTATTGTTTTTCTTTTGTTTCCATAGAAATGCCTCATATTAAATACCTGAGTGCACGCACCTAGCCCACATGCATTACTACCTCCTACAAGGAGACACAACTGCCTAACTGCCTCGGGACTAAGAGACTAGCTCAAAGAAATGCACCACTCTACCAACTCAGCTTCTGGACTGTGAATCTTCTTGGGGAAGTTTCAGAAGTGGGACTGATGGGGAAAAAATACAGGACTCCAAACTATGCCCCTTTGGTCTATGGATTATTTTGAGCTGATGGCAATTAAGACCCGGAGGCTCAAGAAAAACTTTTACCTTATTTAAAGGTAAAATTCTTAGCTTTCTAAAAGGTAAAACTTTTAACTACCTAAAAGGACTTAGATGGGGGCCTGGCTCAGAAAGAGAGCTATTATCAGAGATAATTTTTTATCTGAAAGATCTATATATACGGCAGGGCAGACATCCAATTACCAAATATCTGTTCTTCTTAGTGTCCTGTGAATCATCCTCCTTGCCTTTGAAGCCCCACGCCCCTATCCCATTCCTTCGCCCTGATGGCAGAGACAGAGCAACTGCTCGATTTGCCCTCGGGGCTCATATTTTTATGGGGCTCCCGAACATATGGAATTATATTTTTCTCCCGTTAATCTGTGCTATGTCAGTTTAATTATTAAACCAGCCAAAGATACTAGCAAGCTAGAAAGACAAGACTTCCGTCCCCACAACCCACACCCCAATGCCCCCTGCCCCTGTTTCCCCTTACAGCTTTTACTCCTCCCTAAAGTAACCACTCATCTGATTCTAACTATAGATAAGGTTTGCCTATTTTTAACTTTATGTAAATGAAATTCACTCATACGCACTCACTTGAATCTGGCTTCTTATGCTTCACATATTTTTTGAGATGCCTCATATTGCCTGTAGCTGTAGTTTGATGACTCTCATTGCTGGGTAGTATTCCACTAAACTCACTTTATTCTACTGTTGGAGGACAGTTGGCTTGTTTGTATATGAGGTTATTATAAATAGTGCAACTAAGAACATTCAGGTGAACATGTTAAGCATTTCTGTGGAGTTTATACCTAGGAGTGGCATTGCTGAGTCATAAGGGTTGCTATTACTTTCGACTTAATAGACACTTCCAGAGCTTTACGAAATGATTTATTGATTTACACTCTTACTGGCAGGTACGGGAGCTCTATCTAGTAGCTTCACATCTTCACCAATACTTGTTATATCGACATATTGTACACATTGTACACACGGACAAATTGTACAATCTTGTCCTACTTTAAAATATTAATTCTTCCATATTTCGGTAGCTTCTACATTTCTTTTTTTTTTCAGGTTTATTTATTTTGACAGTGACAGAGAGCAAGTGAGGGGGGAGAGGCAGAGACAGAGAGGGAGCGGGAAAATCCCAAGCAGGATCAATGAGCAGCCCAATGCGGGGCCTGAACTCACAAACCGTGAGATCATGATCTGTGAGCCCAAACCAAGAGTTGGACGCTTAACCGAGACACCCAGGTGCCCCCATATTTCGGTAGCTTCTAATACTGACCGGGCATCATAATCATTTGTGGAGTTCATTAAAAAACACGAAGCCCTAGAACCCATCCATATCTAAATCAGAAGTGCTAGGGGTAAGGTCATGGTTATATTATTCTAATAGTTCTAGAAGTGATCCTAATGCAGACTCGGGTTTGAGACCACTGATGTAAACTTCATCAAAGGAATAACTTCATCATTGAAAATGACAACTGGTCTAAAAGGGCCTCATAAAATAAAATTAATTCATACAGTGAAATTGAATGTAGCCATTAAAAAGAATGAGACAGACAAACAAGGCTGATATTCACCTGGTACAACTAACTGTATTAGTTAAAATTCTGAAATAATTCCATGCCAGCTGGTAAAGGCCACTGCCCCCAAGAGGCCTAAGTGTCCCCGACCCAGCTATGAAGTGTCCTGAACCTCTGTTGTTTTGGCAGCAAAAAGAGTAACCCTTGGCACAGCAGGGGCCTTGAGACCCAGTTTAGCATCTATTCTGACTCAACAGTGCCCATGCTACATCGGTTAAAATTTCTGAATCACTATTCTATCCTTGCTAGTGTATACATGCTATACTTGTGAAGTTTTTTACATTATCCCCCCGCCTACAAGTACTAACATGGAAAAATATCTATAGTATATTGCTACCTAAAAGAGCAAGCCGAGGAAAAATCTATATAGCATGATTCCATACTGTAAAAATATTATTCGTGTGTCAGTAGTGTTGGCCTAGGAACAAAAATCTAGTGGAATCCTTCCTTACAGGTTTTCATCAAACTTTTTTTTTTTTTAATTTTTTTTTAACGTTTATTTATTTTTGAGACAGAGAGAGACAGAGCATGAATGGGGGAGGGTCAGAGAGAGGGAGACACAGAATCTGAAACAGGCTCCAGGCTCTGAGCCGTCAGCACAGAGCCCGACGCGGGGCTCAAACTCACGGACCGCGAGATCATGACCTGAGCCAAGGTCGGCCGCTTAACCAACTGAGCCACCCAGGCGCCCCTCATCAAACTCTTAAGAGTGGTACTTCTGCAATTGAGACTGGGGGTTGTAGCATGGTACATTTGCTTTTTGCCTTACACATTTCTGTACTCTTTGTCTTTGCTATAACAAACATGGAATGAAATAATAATAGTAGTGTTTCTTTAAAAAAAAAAAAAAGGTGGAGGGAAGGGTGCGCCTGGGTGGCTCAGTCAGTTAAGTGTCCAACTTCGGCTCAGGTCCTGATCTCCCAGTTCGTGAGTTTGAGCCCTGCATCGGGCTCAGTGCTGACAGCTCAGAGCCTGGAGCCTGCTTTGGATTCTGTGTCTCCCTCTCCATCTCTGCCTCTCCCGGGCTCGTTCTCTCTCTCTCTCTCTCTCTCTCTCTCAAAAACAAATAAACAGGGGCCTCTGGGTGGCTTGGTTGGTTAAGTGTCCGACTTCGGCTCAGGTCCTGATCTCCCAGTTCGTGAGTTTGAGCCCTGCATCGGGCTCAGTGCTGACAGCTCAGAGCCTGGAGCCTGCTTTGGATTCTGTGTCTCCCTCTCCATCTCTGCCTCTCCCGGGCTCGTGCTCTCTCTCTCTCTCAAAAACAAATAAACATTTGAAAATTAAAAAAAAAAAACTTCACCTCATCCAAAAGTATGCAACAAAAATCTTAAATATGGAATGAGAACACATCAGCCACCTGCTCCATAGCTGTTCCTTTCTGCCTTCCTTTTTTTTCTCTCTTAATATAAAACACATAATCATTAAGAAAATCTGGAAAAGTGTAAGACCAAAATCAAACCATGTGAAATCTCTCCTAAAGATATACTAGTTTATATATTTTTTACCATAATGTAGATCATGTTACATAAAATAGCTTTGTATGCTGCTTCCTTTACATTTAACCAATACTTTTCCATGTCACTAATTATTCCTATGTTATTATTTTAGTACCTGTGTAATATTTCAATGTTTGGGGAATAACCTAATTTACTTAACCTGCTGAATTCTACTCATCTGTGGAAGGAACCTCCCATATTAAAATGGAGAGAAATTATAACAAATACATATATGAGAAGTAAACTTGGCAGAGATTCTGTTTGTGATAATGAATTTGGGGGGCTATATTGTAAGGTTTTGTTGGCAAAAACAGAACTATTATCAGATATAAATGATTATATCTTGGTCTTGGCATGGTAATTAGGGATAATAATGGAGAGAAAATAGAAAGGAATACTGAATAGTTTAAATCTTATTTCAAAAGAGGCTCTGAAGTAGAGTTTGGAAGGAATTTGTGTAGCAAACAGAGAATAAAATCATTGGGTGGGGGAAGGGATATAGTGAGCCCATGCAGTTTAAAATTTGTAGGCACAGTACCTATTTTTTTCCTCTCTCTCTCTGGCATGTTCATGACCAGCAACCAAACGGGAAAAACATAAGAGTCCACCGGTGGGGGTGTAAGTTCTATTGATCTTCAAAACTACCTATCCCACCTGTTCTGGCATCCTCTTCGATGGCAGCAAGCGACAACAAGAGTAGTCAAGGATGCAAGCTGCTGCTATCATAAGTGACAGATGAGTTTATTTGCAACTTTGTTTTAATCATTAACAGGATAAAGGAAAGTTGAGAGAACACTACATGATCGGCACTGACATTAGTGCTAAAGACAGAAAGATTTGAGTAAGTACGACGCAATTGCTACTCTTAAGGAAATTGCATTCTGGTAGGGGAAGTACGTATATACACCTACTACACACACACGTGGATACACACATATGCATATATATGAGGTAAATAAAGAGATGGACTGAAAGTCCCAACTCACTTTCCAAAAACAATACAGAACTGCCAAGAAGAACAAATTACATAAAACCAATGCCCATAACATAACTAAAAGACAGAGAAGGCCCAAGTATCAAATTACCTGTAAGTAGGGAATATGAAAGGGCGATATGAAAAAATTGTGGAAGAAAAGAGGAGCTGATAGTGGGTCTAAAACTGATCTAAAATCACTAGCAGAAAGAGAAGGTCCACAGTAGGTGCAACAATACTGTAAGAGTCCTAGTTGATCTGAGCATGTACTACAAGGAAGGGACTTTAAGGAACACATGATCTGAGGTGGCAGTCTTCAAAAAGTCAGTGCTTTTGAGAAGATAGAAAGGAAAGTAGACGAGCTCTTTGGGGACTGGATAGTGAAAGCGAAAATGGGCAAAGGGGAGATTGAGAGCCTTGCAAGATAAAAGAGCACCAAAAAATTAAAGATTAAAAAGGATATACAATCCCTTTTACACACACACACACTCACACATACACACATGCCCCAACTGTACTTTGCTGCACTAACAGAAGACACCTTTGACCGAAGATTCTTATAAGTCGCCCAAACCCATAAAACAAATAGGCAAAACCAGACTAAATATATACAAAGTATTTGAAGAACAGAAATCAAATCCACCCCCCAAAAAGAAACATGGAGAAAACTGTAATACAACATTGCACACTGAATTCAATATCCTCAAGTAAGCATTTGGAGCTAGGATAACCCACCTTGAATAAGAATATTAAAAATTAAAAGCAGATTTGGACAGTAAACAGAAATGACAAGAGTGTTGATTGAATTTAGGAAAGAAATGGAAGGAAAAGACCAAATCATCACACAAAGATTAAATTACAATGTCCCCAAGGGAAAATAGATACAAATAAAATTTTACTAAGGAACACTGAAGAAAGACAGAAAAACAACCAAGAGAATGAAAATGAAGCAAAGAAATAAAGTGTGCCAATAGCAGCTGAAACAGAAGAAAACCAAAGAAGAAACCAAGTGTGTGTGATCTGAGATCCTAAATATAAAAACAAAACAACTGAATACTTAAAACTATAACCCAAGAAAACTTTCTGGAAATAAGAAAAGACCAAAATGTATATACTGAAATGGCCCAACAGGTAGCTGGGAAAACAGAACCAGAATGATCCATCTGAAGACATATCCTCACAAATTATTAGACTTTAAAAATTAAATAACAATAATAAATAAATAAAAGAAAAAAAGCCTCATGACCTCTAAGCACAAAGATCAAAAGTGAAGTTCAGACTGGCATCAGATACCCTTACACACTGGATGCAAAGAAATAATGCAGCTGTATTTTTTTTGAAAAACTCAAAGACTGGATGAGTGAATCAAGAATGCTATGCTCAGACAAGCTATCTTCCAAATATCAAGGTACAGAAAAACTCTGAAGCACAAGAGGTATGGGACCCTTCAGTACCCATGAGCCCTTGCTGAGGAATACACTGGCTGGCCTTCACCCTTGAGAGGTGACTGAGGAAGCCCGAGTGTAAGGACTAGGGACGAGCACTCAATGACTAATTGTCGTTCTGGGACTAAACTAGAGGCAGGAACCCAGGTGGAACAACAACATGCTATGTATTACGTAGAGTGCGCTTTATGTGCAGGGAAGTACAAGCAATGTGGCTAAAAAACCAGAAGGTTGGAGAAGGAAAGAGAAAAGTAAAATAAGCTAATGATTATCGGGTAGACAATATGTAAGAGTTAAAGGATACCATTAAAAATGGCATGCTGGTAAAGGAGGAAGCAAGAAACCAGGGGACGACTGGAGATCAAATGCACAGCAGAGTGAAAGTAGTTAACAAAAGCGCCAAGAGACCAGATGTTAATTCTTCTCACCACAAAAACAAAATGATAATTATGGGACGTGACAGAGGCTATAGCTAATGCTATGGTGGCAATCATTTTGCAGTAGGTATGTGTATCACATCAACACTTTGCACAATGTTCTATGTCAATGAAAAAAAAACTGGGACTAAGGCAATTAAATAATATCAAACAAAAAGGAAGCAATAAAACCAAAATATAAAACTTCCCAAACACCCAAAGAAATCTGAAAAAGTAAACACAACATGTAAAGAACATAGCAAGTATAAACATAACACACATGGAAGATTATATGACAGAAAGACTTTAGTCACATGAAGAAATGTAAACGGGCTTCACTCATGTATTAAAAGAAAAAGATTTTCAATTCGGCCATCAAAACAAGGCCCAGATATATCTTCTGTGTAGAAGAGAAATGCCAACAATAAAGGGTTTCAGAAAGGCCAGTGGTCGGGGCACCTGGGTGGCTTAGTCAGTTGAGCCTCTGACTCCTGGTATAGGCTCAGGTCGGGATCTTGCGGTTGTCAGATGGAACCCCATGTCGGGCTCTGCTCTGAGTGCGGAGCCTGCTTAAGACTCTCTTTCTCGGGGTGCCTGGGTGGCTCAGTCGGTTGGGCGTCCGACTTCGGCTCAGGTCATGATCTCGCAGTCCGTGAGTTCGAGCCCCGTGTCGGGCTCTGTGCTGACAGCTCAGTCTGGAGCCTGTTTCCAATTCTGTGTCTCCCTCTCTCTCTGACTCTCCCCCGTTCATGCTCTGTCTCTCTCTGTCTCAAAAATAAATAAACGTAAAAAAAAAAAAATTAAAAAAAAAAAGACTCTCTTTCTCTCCCTCTCTCTCAGCCCCTCCCCCCTCTCTCACACACCCTCTCTCAAAGTAAATAAATAAATATAAAAGAAAGAAAGAGAGAGAGAGAGGAAGGAAGGAAGGAAGGAAGGAAGGAAGGAAGGAAGGAAGGAAAGAAAAAGAAAGAAAGAAAGACCGACTGGTGGTGAGCAAAGTATAGGAAATGGACCAAACATGGTCTAGCACCTGTTTTTGTACAGCCCATAAACTAGTAACAGTCTATATTTTTAAATAATTGTAAAAACCTCAAAAGAAGAATAACATGTAAATAACATGACATGTAAAAATTATATGAAATCCAAATTTCAATGTCCATAAATCAAGTTTGTTTTTGTTTTTGCTTTGTTAATGTTTATTTATTTTTGAGAGAGACACAGAGACAGAGGGTGAGCAGGGGTGAGGGAGGGGCAGAGAGAGAGGGAGACACAGAACTCCAAGCGGCCTCCAGGCTCCACGCTGTCAGCACAGAGCCTGATGTGGGGCTCAAACTCATGAACTGTGAGATCATGACCTGAGCCGAGGTCGGGCGCTTAACCCAGGCGCCCCTAACTTAATGTTATTTTAGACTTAAATAGTGACACGTGGCTAATGGCCAAAATACTGAAGAGGGCAGTTATAGAATATTTCCACTCTCTTCAGAAGGTTCTATTGCACGGTGCTGCCCTAGGGAATCAATGATAAAACTAGCCCAAACAATAAAAGAATTAAGTAATGTAGCAGGATATAAAATTAACACAGAAATCTGTGTTCAGAGCCTCATATACACAAATAATGACCCATTAGAAGGCATAATGATATAATATCAATAGAAAAGAGAAAATACTTAGGAATAAGTGTAACAAGAAATGTGCAAAATCTCTATGAGGAAAACTTTCAAACACACCTGAAAGACACAATAAGTATACTTAAATGGAAATACACCATTTGTTCCTGATAGAATGATTTAACATAAGAGATCACTTCCCCAAGTTAAGTTAAAAACATAATGCAATCCCAATAAAAAATACCAACATCTTACTGGGGGTTAGACAAGTTGATGATAGGAAAGATAGCATCCAAAATCACCGGGGCAAAGATGGGCCTTTTAATAAATCGCTCTGGCACAACTTAATAGACATTTGAAAAATAATTAGATTAGCTCCAAACAGGGCTCTAATGCAAGTATTAAAACATACAAGTGGTAAAAAAAAACGTGCAAATTTATCTCTAGTAACTCATGTATCTGCTGATTTGTGCAAAAAGAAACACAAGAAAGACAAAACCAGAAACTTACAAAATTGACTTTCTATAGGGGTGGGTGAAAACAGAATGGAAGGAGTAGGGTTGGGTATGGAGTAGAAAGAAAGGAAAAGCAGTGGATCTCTGAGGGATACCTTTTTGCATAGTTTTGAGTTTCAGAACCATGTTATTGTTACACGGACTGAAAAATAAATATATCAAATTATAGCAAAGTGGAGGGTGGAAAATAACAACAACAACAAAAACAATGGAATACAAACAGAAACAAATTTTTCTCGTAGGTCAAATGAATAACATAATCACCCTGAAAACTGGTGAAAAACTAACCCAAGCAACTTCTGAACACAGTTCTTTGATTATGTACCTTTAGGTTAAAGACAAAACAGTATCAGTAAATACTGAACCCCGGTTAGTAGTCTTTTTCCTCCCACAGAAATATGGCTTAGCGATTCTGAAGCTACTTTCCATATATTCAAATATATAACGGGAGCAAATGTCAGAGAAAGGAATTATAAAAATGGAAAGGGGGTGATCGTGGATGCCTAAATTAAGCCCGGTGATAGCAGACTGTAATCGCAAGTTTCAGGATTGAATTCATGGAGGGTGTCAGTATGAAGCCACAGTTTTTAATATCCACAGACAGATAAAGATGTATAATACACTCACAGGTATTTGCACACATATCCTAATACTGCCCATTGAGAAAGCCTAGAAGCAATGATACGCCAACAACCGTGAACATACTTAGCATTCAAATCTTGCTTTCTAAATACGATTTGCCACAAAAAGGAATCAAAACTCCGGCCTGATTCCAGAGCCAGGACTGCAAAAGATGAGACTGGAATGGCTTGTTGTGCCAAGAAGTAAGGAGGAGTTCAAAAGACAACAGGAGTCAGCTCAACAAATCGGGGGAAATTTGAGCATCAAAATGAATAACAGTAAATGATTATAATCTTCTCTTCCCCTGTATGTAAAAATTTTCTGAAGAGTAGTCACTTAGGAGTTTAATTCCTTAGGGCTAGAAGTATGACTCCCCCTAGTAAATACAAATGGATTTTAACAGTTCACAGCTTGAAAAGGCAGGACTCCAAGGATTAATGCCCTAGTGGTAGAATGAAAGGCAGTAAGGGAGGCACACATGCTTACCCAGAGTGCAAGGACGTGAAGTCAGCCTGAGACACAGGTATGTGCGTGTTTAGCCTTAAAGTGTTAATACGTATTTGAGAAGGGACAGAAGAGCCATGCTGTGGAAGAATAAAAAATCTCCGCTATCTAGGTCAAGCAGACAGATGGCATTGTGAGGTGAGGCCGGGAGGGGAACACATGCGCGCGCACGCGCACACACACAAAATGGGCTGAAACAGCCCAACGTGAAGGGGCTAGCCCTAACGTTATGTGAGCACAAGCGTTAAGGAGGAAATAAGTTAACTGGATATCTATTATTATTATCTTCCTGCTCAGCTTCCCTTCCCCTAGCAACAGAACACCTCTGTTGTGTAGTAAGCCCAATCCACATACTGATCCCACCCCCATTGTCCTAGGGGATAGGGAACATATGTCCCGGGCTTGAGCATTCAGTGTGTCCTATATGCTCCTGGCCAGAATGACTAGTTCCGACAGGGCACCTGACCTAAATAAGTGCCATCGGAATCGTCTGCAATAGTGCTTCCTAGGCTGAAATGAACATTCGAATTCCCTGGGGATCTATTAAAAATGACAATTCTGATCCAGTAGGCCTAGGATAGGGTTTGAGAGTCTAGATTTCTTAATAAGCTCCCCTGTAATGCTGCTGCTGCTGCTCCAGAGTCATAATTATGAACATTAAGGCCCTTCAGAAACTTCCTGTCAGACTTATCAGGGAATAATTGACCTTTACCAGAGCTGCAAAGCTGACAAACTGCTTCTGGGCCTGTTGGCTTTTCTATGACATGTAGGGTTTGTTTGTTTGTTTTAGATTTCCATCATTCAATACTTTGTGTATTCTTTCATTACATCATATACACACTCACAGAAAACAGAAGCCATATACATGTCTTCTGTCACTCCCCCAAATGCCTTATTTGGTGTTTTACATTTAGAAATGCATAATCAATGTTCTTTAACACCCACTGGGTAACAATTTTAAATTCCTAGATGAAAGAAATGGAGAAGATATTTTAAGGAACTGGTAAAGCAGAAGAAGGATCAGTTTCTAGCTGGATATCATCCTCTGGATATCCTGAAGACAGTCCTAGATCCTGAACCTATGCAGCTATGAAAAACCAGCATCACTCTCATCATTCCTCAAGTGAGTCACTGTGAAGAATTATGAGGGCGATACCTGTTCAGTACAAAAAGCCTCAAAGACAAGATCAAAGGAACTAGCAAAAAATATTATTAATCGTACTTACAGATTTGCTCAGTGCTTTCTGGGAGACACCTAACCCCAAAACTATAGTCTCTAACCTGGGGTCTACAAGTGACATTGTCAATTTCTTTTCAAGCCATAAGAAGGGAGTTTTACCAAAAACAACTCTCTGAGATTAGTTGACAGTTTGAACTACCCTTTAAGGAATCTTAAGCCACTGTGATACCTTTTTATGTGCCCAGAACAAGCCTAACTGATTCACTTCCCTTCAAGGCAATAATCCAGAAGTATCCTCCTTATTTACAGAGAATCCCAACTCCTAACTCCTGTTTTTGGATTAAACAAGATTTCTTAAAGAGTTAAATACCCTCCTGTTTTAACCAAGGCTTGATTAGAAACCCACTAACTTTCAGGATCAGGCAATAATTTTCCTCCCCGACCAAATTACATTTCAGCCCTTCATAAAAGTCAGCTTTAATACTAAACGCTAATAGGGAAAAAGCAACTAATTCAACCCATTCAATAACCTATTCACACACACACACACACACACACACACACACACACTTCCTAAAAAGTAAACTTCCAAAAATGCACACATAATAGTCATAGGTTCTCTTATTTTTCTTTCAGGCCACCCAGTCTCCAGGATGGGGGTGTTCCTCTTCAGCACCAGCCCTCCCAGAGAGGTAGCTCTCTGTTTTCCAATTCCTCTGCCAGTGACGGAGTGAGTCAAGTATCCAATTCAGGACAGGTGTATTAGGAAGCCTGACTGTAGGTGTGTATCTAAACTATATTCTGCTATTTTGTACTCCATTTGTCTGATTCCCACATCTTTCAATTGATTCAAAACTTACAGCAGAAGAGAAAGAGTACGATTATCAATCAGTCCTTCAAACGTCGGAAGTCAGCAGCTTTCATACAAATATACAATCCCTAGGGGCGCCTGGGTGGCTCAGTAGGTTGAGCACCCGACTTCAGCTCAGGTCACGATCTCACTGTCCGTGAGTTCGAGCCCCGCGTCAGGCTCTGGGCTGATGGCTCGGAGCCTGGAGCCTGCTTCCGATTCTGTGTCTCCCTCTCTCTCTGCCCCTCCCCCGTTCATGCTCTGTCTCTCTCTGTCTCAAAAATAAATAAAACGTTAAAAAAAAAATTAAAAAAATCAAATATACAATTCCTATAAATGTATTCCTAATTTATCATTGCTTTTAGATTATATATATTGTTCCATCACAAATAGGGAAAATATTTTTCTTTTGAAAATGACATGATCTTGCAGTCTCAGACACGGACTCAAGAATGGCTAAATGTAGACATATTTATTATGTGTGCATATGAAAAAGTATCCCAACAATTTCATCATACATCTGTAGCATTCCCTTTTCAGTTTGACCTGCTCATTCGTATCTTTCACCAGCCACAGGTTTCTGGTTTAATTAGTTCTTTCCTCAGTCTCTTCAGTAAAGATTAGAATCTGTTAAACCATAGTTTCTGAAACCATTTCTATAGGAAGATAAAGAAATAAAGACAGAGCATGGAGTTTTCTGAACGAATAACATGATACTGGAGTGGAGTTTAGAGAATCTAAAGAATCCATTTTTAGCCCATTTCTAAACTGTTCATTTTAAATACCAGGAAGTCTTTTCAGATAAACTGTACAGCTGCCACTTCAGGTTTAGATTATATCATTGGTTCCTATATACCTATAGGTACATAGTATTGTTAATATAAAGGGAATTCATATCTTTTTGTTTGTTTGTTTGTTTGTTAAGTAGGCTTCCATGCCCAGTGCGCAGCCCAGTGCAGGGCTTGAACTCATGACCCTGAAATCAAGACCTAAGCTGAGATCAAGAGTCGGACACTTAACCTATTGAGCCACCCAGGCACCCCTGGAATTCATATCTTATTAAGTACCAGGCAGATAGATGGCAGAAAAAAAATAGATGATACATAACATGATACTTTGAAAATCTGATAGAAATAACTTGCACTTTGGCAATGATAGTATATCCCAGGACAGCCATGATGAAGTTGCTGCAAACTGAATCCTAGGACACTACATAGCATATTGAATAGGGCTATTAAGAATTATCTAAGGATACTGGGAAATACTGGAAAACATCAGCTTTACACTTCAGTTTTATTTACACATTGATTAAAACAATGATGATTACGTGCCTACAATGTGCATCATGTGACCACTACTATGAGAAGTGAAATGTAGCCTAACTGGACATAAATACAAACAGATAGTACAGTGTACTGAGAGATGCTGGAGAGGTATCAGGAAAAGGAAACAATTCTCCTTGTCTGGGAGTAGACTGGATGATACGGATTAACAGAAGTTCCTCCGGGTAGAACTATACATTTGGGTTTCTGGCATAACTAATTTTGAGCTTGTTTATTTTTCCTGAAATGAACAGACCAATGTGTTCACTCTTTCCAATATCTATTCATTGATATTTGTTTTAAATGTTGATGTTCATTGTATTCGGGAAAAGGAAATTAGAAAATACATATTGGTCTCGATTTACTAGACTTGTTTGTTTCTGAACCTAGAACAACCACCCAATATAATATTTAATCATAAGCAATTTTAAGACTCAAAATTCCCCTTAGTAATATGCACCAAAATTTTTCCCGTAACATTTAGAGCCATCACATTAACAAACCACCCCCCCCCCCAAAGGGCCTTTGGTCAATGTTATTAAAAATGTTAATTCAAGGGAGCATCTGGCTGGAAGAGCATGTGACTCTTGATCTCGGGGCTGCAAGTTCAAGCCTCGTGTTGGGTGTAGAGATTGCTTAAAAGGAAATCTTAAAAAAATAAAAATCAAAATGTTAATCCACTTCCCCAAGCAGCTATCAGCCTTTCAACTGTGTATGTGTGAGCCCAGGCTGAGCTGAGGTGTATGAACAGCTTGCTCCCGGGGCCTTACTTTAATTTGATTTCAAGAATCTTTCCTCTGAGAATAACTGACACACATATACACACAAATATTACCTCTACACTAGTGAAAATCAAACCTCGATGACGATAAGAGTATCTGGAAAAAATTCCAGTGAAGTTCCTTCGTAATTGATAAATAAAACCCATGACAACATTTGTGTGTATTTTTGTACCGCAGAATTAATGTTTTAAGTGACTATAGATGCTGATGCAAACAGAATAACATGAGGTATAATAATAATAAAAAAAGAACTATCTCCTTGATGTTTTTTCTGCCTTTCCCTCCTTCAAAGGTAAATGCAAAAAGAATAATTAACATAAAGAGGGTCCCCAGTTTCCCTACTGCCTTGTACATTTGCCGCCTTTTCTTTCTTCCTTACTATCTGCCACCCTTGCCCTATGAACTCTGGCTCTTCAAGAAACCACAAGGCTTGCCAAAACAGTCCTCAGAAAATATGTTCCGATAGTTACAGAATCCTCAAGCAAGACACATGAAGGAAGGAACAACCTGCAAGCCCTGGAGGGGGTAAGGTGGAAAACTACTCTTTGTGGTAAGGGTGCAAGACCCCCGTATTCGCCTTTCCAGGGTCCTGCACAATCTCTGAGCCTGCACCAGCTGGAGGGCCAGCTGGTTTTCGGGGCTCCCTGACACCACATCTAAATGAAGTCTTTAATCTCTATTCGGGTCACTGAAATAATTTTCTTTTGCCAGTAAAATCTATATGCAATTTAATAAATGGGAAGATATAAAGCAAACATACTCTGTTCATTTTAAAATGCTGCTCAAAGCAAAATAATTATAGAATTTATAGCTGTACAAAATACACTATATAGGTATATAAAGCATATATAAAAAAAAAAGATTGGTTTCTGATGCTCACTTATCTATAGAATATTGAGGGGATAAGCTTACAACGTCAATGGGTGAAGGGCAGTAGGTTGATTCCCTTAAATGAGAAAAAGCTCTCCAGTGTGTTCAAATCACCGGCCACTTGCCAAGAGTACATGGTATCATGGTGCTAATATTCTACCTGAAGTCACCAATCTGTCTGGCATGAGATCAACAAATACTTAAAACTGACATAAAGAGGGGCACCTGGGTGGCTCAGTCGGTAAAGCGGCCGACTTCAGCTCAGGTCATGATCTTGCAGTCTGTGAGTTCGAGCCCCGCGTCGGGCTGTGTGCTGACAGCTCAGAGCCTGGAGCTTGTTTCAGATTCTGTGTCTCCCTCTCTCTCTGACCCTCCCCTGTTCATGCTTTGTCTCTCTCTGTCTCAAAAATAAATAAATGTTTAAAAAAAAAAACTGACATAAAGAAAAAGTAATTTTGACTCTAACAGAAAAATAAAACAATAGTCAGAGAAAATCGATGAACTAAACTGTGCAACCCTCCGCTTAGGGTAGAAAAACCCACACAAGACTTCATGTTAGAATGCAGGGTATTACAAATAGCGTGGTCATCTAACAAACCGAATGTCCTAAAGATGATGAAGGAAATAAAGTTGGTTCATTTTAAACACTTTTATACGCTACAGTATTTTAGAATGATTTCTACTCTTGATATCTAAATGGAAAAGTCACCAGTAATAAAGCAACACTCGTATGAAGTACCTAGGGCAGTCACATCCCAGAGACAGAAAGGAGAATGGTGGATGCCAGGGGCTGAAGGAGGGAGGAATGAAGAATTATTGTTTAATGGGTACACGGTTTCAGTTTTACGAGATGAAGAGTTCTGGAGGTTGGCTGTGCAACCATGTGAATGTAACACTACTTCACTGTATACTTAAAAACGATTGGGGCGCCTGGGTGGCTCAGTCGGTTGAGCATCCGACTTCGGCTCAGGTCATGATCTCACAGTTTGTGGGTTCAAGCCCCGCATCAGACTCTGTGCTGACTGCTTGCTCAGAGCCTGGAGCCTGCTTCAGATTCTGTCTCCTTCTCTCTCTGCCCCTCCCCCACTCACGCTTTGTCTCACTCTGTTTCTCAAAAATAAATAAAATGTAAAAAAAAAAAAAAACAAAAAACGATTAAGATGGTACACTTATGTGTATTTTACCATAATTTAAAAAAAGAATACACGAGTCCAAGAGTCCTAAGCTGATATCTGAATCCTCACTAGTGTTCGACTTCTTTCCCAATGATACCGAATTCCCCTCAGTTCTAGAAGCAATGGCAACCATTCCCTTTTAGGCAATCAAGACACTAGAATCATAAACCCTTCTTCCTTTTTTTTTTTTAAAGGTTGTAAAAACTTTCTAAGTTGGAGAATGAAAGGAGAGAGAGAGAGAGAGTGGAGAGAAGAATCGATTACAACTTGACCTTGTGATGAAGAGCAGAGCCCTGTAACCGTCTCAGCGGAAGAGATGAAACTAATGGAACACTATAATTTTTGGCTAAAGATCATAAACTGCTTCCTGTGGGTCACAAATATTTACTTATCCTCGACAAATATTTTTGCTTATGAAGCTTTTCTTCATGAAGGAAAATTTTGCGTAATGCCCAAGTTAGCACGTATTCTCATTTTGGGGTGCCACAACTCAGTGGTTCCCAAATCTAGCATTGAGTTGCACATCAGAGTACTCTGAGGAACCTTAAAAATTTACAGAACCCTGGCTCCACTCCAACTCTACTGGAGAAGATTACCCAGTAGGTTCCAGCAGTGAACCAGTGACTAGGTCATTTTAAAGCTTCCAAGGATATTTTTATGTGTAGCCTATTTGGGAAAAATCACTCAAAGAAAAGACAGTTAGGAGAATGGCTGCCTGAGCACATGCACTTACCTCCCTCCACCCTCTCAAAATCTCTTTGAAATTAATGAACATAAAAGTATGAAAATACCCACAGCAGTACTAGAAAACCAGGAAGAGTTCCATCAGTAGACCAGAACACTAAGGAATTTCTGGAAGATATAAAGCAGATGGAATCAGTAAAACCCCAAATTGCTAAAGAGCCTGAAATGAACAGGATCATTTACATTGTAAGTGTTGCCGGCAGAACCTCAGAATATTCCCTAGATCAGAGGCAGCAAGTGTTGGCAGCAGATGTGGGTCAGGTGTCCAGTAATTACTGAAGGCTTTGGTAATAATTTTCCAGCATCTTACTCTCAAGAGTAGCTGACTTGTGAACTGTCCCCGGGTTGAAACATGACAAGAGAGGAAAGGCAGTGTTCTGGGTAAAGTCTGGCGGCCAAGAGGAAAAAGGAGCCCCCATTTCCAGAAGGCAAGTTTCTTGTGCACATCCTAAAAGAAAGTCCAACTGGGTAGACCTCTTCCTTCCCCCCTACCCTACATCCTCTGCAGGAAGAGATCCCGTACTCATAATTTTCATGCACACTTTTTTTTTAACCACTGCTGACAAAACAAGTCCACAGACTCATTTGTTAACATGAACTGCCATCACAAAAGCATAGAAATAAAGAAGCAAAAGAAAGAAAGCATTTTTATTTGGAGAACAAATACAGGGTTAACTCCAAGGGGAATAAAGTAAATTCTAGAAATCAAGGGAAACTTTCTCTCATCCATAAAATAAGAATAAGCCATTAGAAAAGGAAAAATACAATCAGAGTACTTAGAAATTAAGACCATGAGAGCCAAGAAAAACAAATCAACCAGACAAACAGCACCTCAGAAGAAGAGGTGAATGACGGAATGAACATATCTGAAGAATGAATTAGGTACAACGGATCCCCTTGATCAAGCACAGAATATGACTCTCAGGGTGATCATCATAAACAACTTCGGCAGGCCCCGCCGGGGTTCCGTGGGCTGGAGGAGGGCCCAGGCGTGGAGGGAGAAAGAATAGGCAAGGATCACACTGCAGGTCTAGAGAGGGCAGACCTAGTGCGCCCACCCTAAGCCTTCTGGATCAACTTTGCCCGGCTTGTGTCCTCTACCTGGAATGTCCAAGTACCCTTCACTTTACCAAGGCCTATTTTCACTTAGGCCTGGGTCCCGGTGCCACGTGCCTCTGGGAAGGCTTTCTTCACTTCCCATCCTCAGGCTGATTTTACATTTTCGAATATCCCCACAGATCAGCACAGCTAAGTTTAACTTTCTATATAATAACCTATTCGTGTCTCTGTCTTCCTCAGCTTTGAGGGATATTTGAAAAAAATTTTTTAATGTTTATTTATTTTTGAGAGAGAGAGAGAGAGAGAGAGAGAGAGAGAGAGAGAGAGAGAGAGGATGAGCTAGGGTGGGGCAGAGACAGAGAGGGAGACACAGAATCCGAAGCAGGCTCCAGGCTCTGAGCTGTCAGCACATAGCCCGACATAGGGCTCAAACTCGGGAATGGTGAGATCATGACCTTGGCCAAGGTCGGACGCCCAACTGACTGAGCCACCCAGGCGCCCTGAGGGATATTTTAACCAAAAACACTGGTATTATTCAGCTACAGAGACATGGATACACGTCAGTTGTCCTCTCAATATATCTTGCATGCCTACTGGTAGCACTGGATGCACTTCTAATAGCTGAAGAAAAATAACAGAAAGGGTTCTGTACACACAGCATTAAAGTACCTATTCGTCCCATGTTGGCATTCTCTGAATTCAATAGGATGCCATCACATTTGGCGACTTTCTGAATTTCCACCAGGTTCCTAACTGTTTATGCAAACGGACCTCTACGAATCCAGTAATTTGGTCAAAAACTAGGAAGCCCTACCACATAACAATCAATATGTTTTTGTCTCCCTGAAATGGATATACAATTGGATACTTTCATTTACTGAATATCATCTGTGAGTTTTCCGGAGGGAGTCATAAAAGGTACTGACTTTCAGCTTTTCACCGCTGTCTCTCCTCTTACTGACCTCTGCTACCCCTGGGCTACTAAGTCTAAAACCAGGCAACTCTATTATGCCAGCACTACGGCAGGGCACTGGGGCCCTGAAACGATAGTTATCTGTACAGATCATGTGATGGCCCAGGTATCTGAGATATTTATCTTGAGTAAAGCTAACAGAAGTGATTTCAAGGCTTGCACTCTCTGATTTTTCCCCCAGCAGATCAAATCTATTCCGTATACCATGTCCTGGACCACAGGTGTCAACAGGAACAGAGCAGAAAATGTATTGAGCCTCCAAAGCAGACGAGCTGGAAGCACTAAAGGAAGGTTAAGGGCTGTGCCTATGTAGAAACATAAGAAAACAATTAGTAAGAAAATGAAAGCACTGAAATCATTGACTCACCTCTAGCTCAATTTCTTGGGAAATCATGCTTTTTAAAGAAACTTAAAAGAGAGGGAGAAGGACAGTGAAGAATATGGCATTGGTTATCTTTAATTGCCCTTACAAAGCAAATATTCCTTAAAAACAATGTGGTAATGACCGCGGGATTTATTGTATATGTGACAGAGAAAATTTTTCTCTGGAATTTTTCTCCTTAAGGCACAAAAGATAATTGATTTGGGGGATATGAAAATTAGAGGTCCAACTTACAAAGTAGTATATTGACCCAATAGGTGTATTATCAAGTAGCATAGTTTTCCCCAGCTCATGGAAAACCTACCATGGCTGAAATAAAACTAAAAATGATTTTTAAAAAGAAAGACATTAATCTCATTAGTCATATCTTTATTTTGCGGAGTGGGTAAAACTCTTTTCCAGATTGGGAAGAAAATTCCCTAAATAGAAGTAAGTCAAGCCATCTCTCTATAGTCAGGAGTCCAGAAGTTCAAGTATCCTGGGGACTTGGGAACGTCAGAGCCCCTATATACCCAGATTTATATCTCTCTTTAAATTACTCCCCACAATCAAGGCAAGAAGCAAAAGTAATAAGTTCCACCATAAGCTGGGGGAATCTAAAGGTTTCCAGCACCTTAAACAATGAATATGGTAAGAATGAGAAACTATCTTCTCACAATAGTTGCTAATGGTCTTTAGGTAGAAATTCCCCAAAGAAAATTAAGTGTCCCTTCCACTGCTATTGAAAAGAAACCCTACCTCCCCAATAAGACCACGGGAACACATTCAACACAAACTGGAAAAAATATGAAAAGTCAGAAAACTTCAATATTTTTTTCCACAGAAGAGAAGAGAGACAGAGGAAGGGTATTTGAAATAATGCCTCTGTGCAAAGTTAACCATCCAGATTTAATCTCTAACCTTTAGAGATATGGTACAGAGATATGGGGTTAACCCTTAGGTCTGATAGGGGAGGAAAAAGATGCCAACGAAACCGCACAAAAACTAAAGTCCTTTTTAAAAATATTTATTTATTTATTTATTTATTTATTTATTTATTTATTTATGTAAGCCCTATGCCCAACATGAGGCTCAAGTTCACTACCCTGAGATGGAAAGTCAATGCTCTACTGACTGAGCCAGCCAGGTGTCCCTACACTGGTTCTTAATAATCAGAAGCATAGACCTTGAGCTCAGGAAGAGATGTGCTCTAAACTCTTACACTTAGTTCTTACCCTCTTATAAAAGATGGTTCAAAGAATAGCCCCGAGGTAAAAGTAGAGAACAGAGAGGTCGTCATAAAGCATAGTTCAAACTGACTGGCTGGGGGAAGGAGGAGGAGGAAAGGATTAGGGAAGGAGTAGAGGTCCTTCCTTTCGCATCAAAAAGTCTGCCTATCTCAGCGCCAGTTCTGAAATCTTCCACATTGACACTGAATGAGACAGCATCACAATGTGAGGATGATATGCTTCAAATCTTTGGAAAACAAAATGTATGCATGTGTATACTCTAATATACAGTCTCTTAGCAGCATTCGTTCTAAGTAGGAATAACAAGATAGAAGTTATGGCCTAATTAGCAAAAGGCTCAGTGACACAGCCTGAAATCTTACATCCAAATTGCTTAGTAGCTATACGGAGTGTAGATGACAATTTATGGAAGAAATTCTAATTCAACAGACCGGTGCAGGAAGTGTCAAACAAAGGACAGCAAAATATATGTTGAAATTTCCACATACACATTTTACGAAAGAGCAACCCTAAAGTATAATTAAATAAAAAGCACAGGCTATGCTAATTTCATCATCCTAGCATTAGAGTCTCTAACCCTCACCAGAGCTTTGTTTTTCCACCAAGAACTTTGTCATATGGCCCTGTCATTTTCAAATGTAAAATCTTCCATGACAAGAAAATTTTCCAAGGCACTTAGAATCCTCATTTAAAGCACTAGAACCCACACAATCAGGTTACTAATAAATGACAAATCGGGAGTTTCCACTTACGTAGATATATTGTTGAAGCTGAGAAACAGACGTTGGAGGCTGGGCAAATTATCCACATCTCTCTAGAAGGAAACAGAAAGCAAAAATTTATCAGCTGGAAGAAAAAAAAAATATTATCAACGTCTTCTGGCTCGGCTGTTGAAATATGTAGTCATTGCTGTTCACTGCAACCTTGCTAGACCATTGATTTCCACTGGACACCGAGCTCCATTCTTCCCCACTGCAGATTAAATGGGAGGGTTTCACTACATCCGCAGAGCAAGCTGCACCACTCGCAAGGTAAAAAGCACTGAGAACAGGGAGAGATGCCGCTAGCCTCTTTAAGCATGCTTTTGGGAAAGAAGCCAAAATGCTACTTCAGCATTTCAACTGTAGCACAAATATAGTATGATCAAACGTTTGTTAAAAATCACTTTTAAAAGGAAGCTGTTCAAATGTTTTAAATTTTAAATTTATGCAATTAGCTTTCCCAACAGTACCGAGAATTTCAAAGCCATTTCCCTCACTATTCTCAATCCTTTGGAAATAGACCAGTTACAAATGAGCCAAGATGCTGACAATCTCCCCATAAAACTAAAAGCAGATCACAGTGAGTGTCACTGAAGGGCAATTTCCAACCTAAGCAAACAACAGACGTTACAATTGGAAATCTACCCCGTTCTGTTTGGGTACAGCACCCCAGAGCAAACTATGGCTGTTTAAACGTGGTTTTACCCTTACCAAATATTGAAATGTTTTGGCTCAAATGACTTTTTTAAAAATCACAAAATAAGTACAAAGCCATCTAATTTCATCAAATGGAAAGACACAAACTTCTTGAAAATCTGACATATGCTGAAGAAATAGAATCTTAAGAAGCAGCTTAGTAATTACCTAGGCTACAACCTCATTAGGCACATGAGAAAAAGTGAACAGTTGGGGTTGTTGCAGAGGGAGGGTGGGGGTGGGATGGAAAGGTGACCCAGGATTACATACTGCCCTTAGAGACTGAGACAGGACAAGATTGGTTATCTTGACTTCCGTTAAAATTCGACACACTGACACTTCTCTTATAAAATGTTTCTCCCTCTCTCTCTCTCTCTCTTTTCATTTAAAAAGTTTTTTTAAAGACTCACTTTAATTTGCTGGATGATGAGCTAGCTAAAATATCTGCTGTTAATACTAATATGTTAGTATGAAAAGTTGGGACACATTTCTTTCTTCTTTTTTTTTGTGTCTGGGACTAATTATTGAAGCATTATATTAGTTTCAGGTGTATAATAAATGCTATTAATTTTTAAGGGCAATATCATTTATAATAATTCTAGTTATAGGAGTTTGAATAATGCTAATACAAGTATATACATTTTACATATTACTGTGTCAAATATTTAAACCCAAATCAAAACTTGTTTTACTGTTTCCATAGGTCATTATCTTTCTTCCTCCTTCCTTTCCTTCCTCCCTTTTAAAACTACCATTTCCAAGACCCCAGTAAGAATTAAGACAAGGGACTTAAAATTACAGCAAAGCCTAGCTTTTCCTAAAATGGTTCATTTATTTAAGTTTGCCATATAAAGAAAATATAAAAGTGATGGAATTGTGACAGAGTCACATCTCACTGGTTTTTGAGAGGGTAGAGGAGAAATGAATCTGGCTTAAGACATTTTCCCATGGGGTTTCCCTTGTGCACCCCTCTCCGACACTTTGTCAACTCTGCAGATCCTAAGCAGTATAAAACAGATACAGTTGCCAGTCATCAGACCACGGGCTATGTGCACCATTCATTTGGCATTCCTATTCTCAGGCCCATCCCTGAAAAGCCTGTTCCATAGGTGTGAATGGTGGTTTTTAGCGTTTTTCAACCATGGCCAAAGATAAGTCTGCAGAAAACAGGAAGGCATCCAAATTCCCCTCAGTGGGTTGTAAGCTCTAAATGTTGGCCAACTTCTGGAATCATCCCTACCAGCTTCTTCTCCTGATAATCCCAGAAGTGCCTGGAAGGTAAGTGGAGGAGTGATGGACTAGCGGTTGGTCTCATTTTACTCCAGGGCCCTACTTTCCAGAGAAGTGGTAGCTTTCTTCCTATCTGGTCTCTACAAGTAGGGAGTCATAGCCAAACTGAAAGCCCTCTCTGTACTCTCAGGGAATCTTTTCTCCCAAATTCTTCCTAAATCTACCCGAGATATTTATGGGCACCAACATTGTTTGTTGACATCTAACCAGGAGAAAGTGAGAAGCAGCAGCCTGGCTCTCCTTTAAATCAAGGCAGCTTAAAAAAAAAAATACACTTGTCACTTTTAGCTCCAGCCTACCACCTTCAGAGACTGCAGACACCTTCCAAGATGTAAGTTTTTGCTATTAAAATATAAATTCAAATGATATCAGGCTATAATTTGTGAGACAGGTTTTTAAAAGTTTGCTTGATTAAATTATAATGTTTTGTATTTATCTTCATTTATGAAACCAAATTTTAGGAGAAGTCTTTATCAAATGTTAGCCATCATTAGCCATCATTACCTGATAGAGCTATAAAAAAATATTCACAACAGATTGAAAAACGAAAACTCAGAATTTAGCTACATATCCCTATAACCAGTTTAGTTGATAGCCCTTCCAGAACTTTGAAAAGCAAAATGATTACCCGCAATCATTTTTGTTGTTCCAGGTTTCATTTCTACAAGAAAATTATGGCTTTTAATTTTGCCAGCAACTCTGAGATATACTTTGTAATGCATAGACAAAAAGAAAACATATTTATCATATTAATTATCTGTGTGAGTTATTTACAGAAGACTAACAAACAAAAAAGACTTGTTGACAGCTACTGGAAGATGGCTCCTCTAATATGAGAGAAGAAACAAAGATCAAAACACCTAAGATCCAGGAAGGGGATTCGCCATTGGAGGCAGGCAAAAAGAACTCCAAGGGTGGCATCTCGTGCTTTAAAACCAAGGTCCAATGTTCACTTTGCAAATCTCATCTTTCTTTGCCAGACAATCCCAACCTATTACATCATAAATCCATCAATATGAATCAAGCCCCTTCACTGACAGATGCACCTTTAAACCGGACCCCCAAGAAATCTCAAAAATAAATATCCTGCCTTTGCCCTTGAAGACGTGACTAAGACTATGTCAAGGTAGTGAGCTTTTCTTGCCGGTAAGTAACAACCTCAACTTCTCTTTACTAACAGGTTATTCCAATGGTATTTTGGGAGGCCAGCATTTGACAATCTACTTATCCAAAAAAATATAATTATTTTGGAATAATGGGGAAAGGAGAAGTGGAGGGCTAAAGCTAATGTAAGAAAGCCAAATCTTCGTAACTTGAAGGAAAAGTCAGCACGTTTATTTAATTGTACAGTGTTAAACCCTCCCAACAGTTCTTTTCTGAAGGTAAATTTTCACAGGCAGAGAAATTACTGCAAGGAAGCAACCTGAGAAGAGGAAGATGAAATAAAATATTTACATATAAGGTAATATTTGTATTTCATTTCATGTGTAGTTTAGTCTGCTCATAGTCTCAAATTTACTATATTTAACAAAACACAATTCTAAGATTACATTCAAAACATTTGTTGAAGTAAGATTCAAAGTCGGGGCATCTGAGTGGCTCAGTCGGTTAGGCATCTGGTCAGATCATGATCTTGCGGTTAGTGAGTTCAAGCCCCGCACTGGGCTCTGTGCTGACAGCTCAGAGCCTGAAGCCTACTGCTGATTCTGTGTCTCCCTCTCTCTGCCCCTTCTCTGCTCGTGTGCTCTCTCTCTCTCTCTCTCTCTCTCTCTCTCTCTCAAAGAATAAATAAACATTAAAAAAAATTGAAGTAAGATTCAAAGTAATTTTCTGTATTTTAAAAGTATAATCCTTTAAAAGTTAGACAAACAAAATTACTACAGATTATTGAGAGGATTATAATTTTTTTATTTTTCAAAAGAATAGAGACTTGCCATTTGAGAAAGATGCTTGTCCGAGTCAGCTCAGACACTATTTTCCATATTCCTAAACTTCACGAAAGAACTAAATGATTCAGCAATCTCACCATGTGTAGAACATCTATTACTGAAGCTATTTTTAGAGCAGTTTCCTGCAGAGGAATAAGGAAGAAAGGTGAAGAGACGAAGGCTTTGGCATGCACCAAGTAGGACAAAGAGGACTAAAAAAATCACAGCTACTCTCATTCTGTTACCTATTCTGTAATAAATAAAAATAAAAATAAATATATAGGGGAAATTATTTTCATTTTGAGAACTGAAAAGAGATTTATTAACAAAGCAATGAAGAAGTTCAAAAAGTACTCCCTTTTATAAAAGGATTTATTAATTCCAAACTAACTACTAGCTACAGTCATCCCTTTTGACACAGACACATATTCCATGAGAAATTATATGTAAGCCATCATATCAGCAAGTCCAATCGTATATTTAAATGCCTATTTTAAAAAGTCTATTTTCTGGTTCTATTACCCAAAGGCATTAATATATATATCTGCCTTTTATATTTTTTACCACCCTTTATATGGTCATACTCTCTCTCTCTCTCTCTCTCTCTCTCTCAACTAGCTGCAAGCTATTCTTCCAGTCTGATTTTTTTTCAGCACACGATTTAATTCCCATAGGGAAAGAGGTGGGATGGTGGGGTGGGGGACTAAAAACCCGACTAGTAAGCAGGCTACTGATACTCTGACTATGAAGACTTCCAGTATTTATAATCTAGGAGAGCTAGAGTTAATAGCAACGAGGGAAAAGAAAAGACCTCAATTTCATTATCATAGGCCTTTCCTCACTTGAATTTGTAGTTTTCTATCACGTACATGATCTAACAAGACCCCTCATAACAACTGATCCCTGGCATTCATGCCCTTAACACTCCTGGCAACACTCTCTGGAAAGACACAAACTCAACTCAGGCTTATAGCATTCTATCCCAACTAACGTATGGGAAAAAAATTAGCATGAGCAAGAGTCAGCAGAAACTTCAGGCAGCAAATGTAGAACTGCTCAAAAATTAAGAAAATATAGTAACTGGATAAAGACTAGGAAAGATCTATGTTTAAAATTATTAGAGAAATAAAAGAAACCAAAACATGAAAAAACATGTTTAATAAGGTACTCTGGACATTTATGAAAAAATTCATGTAGAACTCCTAGAAACAAAAAATTATGGTCATTATGGTCAGTAGATGGGCTGAAAATAGACTAGATAAGACTGGGGAGAGAGTTATTTAACTGGCAAATAGCACTAAATAAGTAAAAAGAATGCAGAAATGTAGCAGAGAGAAAAAGGAATGATAGAAATTTTTATTTATTTATTTATTTATTTATTTATTTTTAGATTTTTAAAAAAATGTTTATTTTCGAGAGAGAGAGAGACAGAGTGCGAGCGGGGGAGGAGCAGAGAGAGAGGGAGACACAGAATCCAAAGCAGACTCCAGGCTTCAAGCTGTCAGCACAGAGCCCAACGTGGGGCTTGAACTCACGAACTGTGAGATCATGACCTGAGCTGAAGTAGGACCCTCAACCGACTGAGCCACCCAGATGCCCCAGGAATGATAGAAATTTTATGACACAAAGGATAGAACATGAAGGTCCACGCTATATCTAGTAGGTGTTTAAGAAGTAGAAAGAGAGAAAATGGAAGGGGTCAATATTTGAGAATATAAAGACTCAGTATGTTCCCATAATTAATGAAAGATATGCATCTGCAGATTCAGAAACACAAATATTAGGTATGCTAGTAAAATTACCATATTTGGTCAAATCTAAGGTATCATCTTAAGTTTATTTTATGTAACACCTGATGAAACAAACTTATGATTAACCAATAACAAAATATCACTTAGAATTTTTATTTCACTGTTGCTGAAAGAGCTCTTTTAGATTTATTTAACCATATTTTTAGCCAAATATCATTCTTATGCATACATAAAAATTAAGCAAAATGAATCTATTAAATAAATGAACTCCAAAATATCTCCATTTAGCATAGAGTTAGACAGTGTAGTTCTGGCATAATAATATACAAATAGATGGAACAAAAGAGAAGGTCCACAAAAAGACTCATTTGATTATAATTCAATTTCAACAAGGACACACCAATTAATGAGTAAAGGGTGTAGAGCAAATAGATATCCCTATATCGGAAAAATTAACCATGACCCCAACCTCACACCATACACAAAATGTAATTAAAGAAGTGTCAAGACCCCCAAGTGAAAGGTAAAACAATAAACTTTCTGGAAGAAGGCAGAGGAGAACATATCCATGATACCGGGATAGACAAAGACTTCTTGTTCAGGGCAAAAAAGGCACCAATGATAAAATAAAACAAATTGGTAAACTGTACATCACTAAAATGTAAAGCTTCTACATATCAAAAACATTACTAAATAAGCAAAAAGGCAAACCATGCAAAAGAAGCCACCCAATGCATATGCCAAAGGACCTGAAGCTAGAACATAGATCTACTACACCTCAATGATAAAAGGATAAACAACCTAATTTTTTAATAGGTAAAAGACATAAACTGATATGTCATAAAAAGATATGTTAGAATGGCCTAAAAGGACTTGAAAACATGCTCAACATCACTAGTCATCAAGGAACTGCAAATTAAAACCACTGATAATCACAGAATCACTAAACTTATAAAGACCATCACCATCAAATGTTGGGTAGGATGTGGGGTAATTAGAGCTCTTATTTATTGCTGTTGGAATGTAAAATGGTATAATCACTTTATAAAATGGTTTGGCAGTTTCTAGTAAATTTAGACATCCACCTACCTTATGGCTCCGTAAGAGAAATGAGGTACATGTCCACCAAAATAAATGGATAAATAAAAGACTATAAGAATATTCCTATCAGTGTTATTTGTAAGGGCCAAAAATTGGAAATAATCAAGATGGCTATGAAGAGAAGAATGAAACCACAATTTGCATTATAATTAGAGAATGAATACAACTCTCAGCTAATTTAAAAAAAAAAACTAATGATACACACAACAAAATGGATGAATATCAAAACATTAAGTTAGTACACAAAAAGTATATATATATATATATATATATATATATATATATATATATATTTCATAAAAAGTTCAAAAACAAGCAAAATTAATCTATGGGGAAAGAAGTCAGAAAACTTCTAGGGCAGGGAAAAGCTGGGACTGACTGGGAAGGGGCACAAGGGAACTTTCTGGAGCAAAAGAAATGTTTTCTATCTTGATCTGAGTGGTGGTCAAATGAAAGTACATTTATATAAAAAAAAAAAAAAACAGTGAACTGTACAGTTGAGATCTGTGTATCCAAATTACACCTCAATAAAGTATGGAGGAATAGTCTTCACATTTAGAGTCCAACTTCTGAATCACTATTTAACCAATAATATCCATGCTTTTCACACAATACTGTCTTCTGTGCCATCATGAACATTGGTGATGCTGAGTATCTTAAAAGTGTGCTCTATTATTGTCTACAGAATGTTCTTCCAAGCTAGTGACATACATTCTGTATATTTTTATATTGTTAAGGTAAAGAAACACCGGTACTCTGGTCTGAATGTTTGTGTCTCCCCCAAATTGAAATCCTAACCACGAAGGTGATAGTATTAGGAGGTGGGACCTTTGGGAGGTGCTTAAGTAACAAGAGTGGTCCCTTATGAATGGGATTAGTGCCTTATAAAAGAGGTCTAGCCTTTGCTACCATGTGAGGACACAGTGAAAACTCACCAGCTGTAGACCAAAAAGAAGGCTCTCACCAGAATGCAACCAGGCTGGCACTTTGATCTTGGACTTCCCAGCCTCCAGAACTGTGAGAAATAAATTTCTCTTGTTTATAAGTTACCCAGCCTGTGGTATTTTGTGATAGCAGCCCAAATAGTCTAAGACACCAGTGTGAATTATACACACAGCTTCTTCTTGCTTTAAAATGCTGTCATCTCTTCCAAGGAGCTTGCTCAATTTCTCCTGCCTTCAAGTACATTGCTTGGCATGTGATGAGCAAACTCTCTGAATCTATCTCAGTATCAAAATATAACACAGCTTTACCAAACATGGTTTTCTTCCTTTGAAAGTATGTGATTGTTAATTAGCAAGAAAATGTAGAATTACGGTCATTCCTCCAATGAAAAGTATGTTTCACTAATATTAAATGTGTGTCTTTGCTTTCCATGCCTTTTTGAATTCAGAAATGTTTCATTTCATGCTGTCTTGGTGTAATCTTTTTTTAAGTTTATTTATTTATTTTGAGAGAGAGAGAGCAAGCAAGCATGAGCTGGGGAGGGGAAGAGAGAGAGAGAGAGGGAGAGAATACCAATCAGGCTTCACTCTGCCAGCACAGAGCCCAATATGGGGCTTGAACCCATGAACCTTGAGATCATGACCTGAGCAGAAACCAAGAGTTGGACATTTAACCACCTGAGACACTCACACACCCCCTTGGTGTAATCTTTTTAGCATTTTTTTTTTTAATTTTAGAGAGAGAGAGAGCATGTGCAAGTAAGAAGAGTGGCAGAGGGAGACAGAGTCGTAAGCAGGCTCCATACTCAGCATGGAGTCCCACGACCCTGGGATGATGACCTGAGCCGAAATCAAGAGTTGGACGCCCAACCCACTGAGCCATTTAGGTGTAATCTTTTTAAATACATTTTGAACAGTGATTAAAGTCAAAACATGTAGCACCAATAATTGAAATGAGCATAGTATAAAGTTAAAAGCAAGTTCACGTATAGTTAAGCAATGAAATTACTATAACCTATCCAATAGTGATTTTAAGATGCCATGCATTGTAAAACATATCCAGATTTCAGAGTTGGTGAAATATGGAAAAAAAATATTTATCTAAAATTGAAGAAATATGGTGGTTCCACATCTATACACATCTTGGTGAGTCCGAAGAACTTCAAAAAGTAATCTCATAATCTTAAAAGCAACCAGAGAAAGAAAAAGAAAATCATGCACACAAAAAAAGATAGTAGACAGTTTAATGGCAATAATAGAGTTCAAAGACAGCGAGCTTCAAACATCTAGGGGAAAAAATAACTGTCCACCAAGTCAAACTATCAGTCATGAATAAAAGCAAAATAAACACATTATCAGACAAACATAAACTGAGAGAGCTTACCACCACCAGAGCCATCATAAAGATTTTTCTAAATTGTATATTTTGGAAAGAGTGGTAAACCCAGACACGCATGTGGGTGAATCCAAATAAGCACTGACTGAAAACACCAACAATTAACATATCTAATTTTGGAAGTAAAAAGATTAAAAAAAAAAAAGTCTAGGAAGCAAAACTATGTGAACCAGGACAGGCTTCCTGAATTAAATGATTCTGGGGTCCTTATTTAAGAAGAGGGTAGGGATGTATATTAACTCCATAATTTAAGTCAAGTGTATATTTTAAAATGTTAAGAGTAACCATTAAAGTGAATAGGAAAGAACAGAGAAAACTCCATCAGCCCACAATAAGGTGCATGAGTACAAAAACGCCCCCCGGTTGAAAGTAAAAGAATAGGTCATATGACTCACTAAGAAGTTAGCATCACTCCTGCTGCTATTCCTGCCAAAAGTACATAAACTGAATCTAATCATGAGGACACATCAGTAGACAAACCCAAATTGACGGACATTCTGCAAAATAAGAAGCTACTATTGTTCAAAAATGTCAATGTCATGACATACAAAGAGATTAAAGAAGACTAGGGAGGCATAATTACTGAATGAAATGCATGATCTTGGAATTTGCTTTTTTTTTTTATTATAAAGGGGCACTAATTAGATAATTAAGAAAACTTGAATGGGATTTACAGATTACATAATAGCATCACATCAATGTTAATTTCCCGATTTTGATTATTGTAATGTGTTTATATAAGAGAATTGTTGTTTTTAGAAAATATACACTGAAGTATGCGAATATAAAGGGGCATCATGCCTGCAACTTACTCTTAAATGGTTCAGAAAAAGAGGGAGAGAGAGACAGACTTGTAGACATAAAGAGAAGGGAAGAAGGAGAATAATCAAAAGAAAAGACAAAGCAAATGTACTAAATATAACCATTTAGGTAATTGGGTACTGGGGTACTAGGACTTCTTTACTATTGCATCCTTTTCTGAAATTGTGCCAATATTAAAGTTTTCTAAAGGTTAAGGAATAAAAAAGATACACCAGGAAAAAAATCACCAAAAGAAAGTTGGCACTAACATTAGACTAAATGAATGTTAAGGCAAAAAGTATTAACTTCCTTAGCTATACTACATACTTAGAACAGTACCTGACATATGGCCCATGCTCATAAAACACTTGCTCAATGAAGGAGTTAGTAACAAAGATAGTTACTACACAATGATAAAACGAACAATTTATCAGGAAGATACATCAGTTTTTTTTTTTTACTTTATTTAAATCCAAGTGGGTTAACATATAGTGTAATAATAGTTTCAGGAGCAGAATTTAGTGATTCATCACTTACATATAACACCCAGTGCTCATCCCAACAAGATACATCAATTTTAAACTTGTGTGCACCTAGAAACAGCTTCAAAGACTGACCACATACTAGGGAAACATATGGAGAGCACGTACTGACTGTAAATATTGACTGCCTAGTAGGCAATAAAGCAAACCTCAACAAACTTCACAGAACCGATTACATATAATCCACATTCACTGGTCACAATACCATTAAATTAGAAAAGAATGACTAAAAAAAGAATAACCCAAACATATCAAAAATTGTATATGGATCAAGGAAGAAATCATAATGGGACTTATAAAATATTTAGAATAAAAATACTAAATTTCAAAACTTGTGGGAAGAAGCTGAAGTGGTTCTTAGAGGGAAATTTATAGCCTTTAGTGCTCATATTAGAAAATAAAAAAGAATGAAAACTAATGTATCAGATATCCAACACAAAATTTTAGAAAGAAAAAGAAAATAAGAGAGTTAAGAACAAAAATCAATAAACAGTATTTTTTAAAAGCTGTAAGAGAAGCTCAACAAAGCCAAAAGGCAGTTCTTTGAAACTACTAGTAACATAAAGAAATCTCAGGCAATACTAATCAAGAAATAAGAAAGTATGAATAAGCATTATGAGAAGTGACAAAGAGGCCATGACTACAGAGAGAGCAGCTAAAAACAGTAAATTCAGATGAAAGGAAACTACAACATATCAAGACTGATACTATTATTACTAAATCAATGGTTTAAAACTACCCAAACTATTTAACAGATAAATTCTTCCAATTATTCAAGGTGCAGATTATCTTTAATTTCATATAAAGTGAGATTTATACCAAATAAATAGGGTATCACACAATATTAAAATAGGAACCACTCCTCAATTCATTTTATGAGGCTAGTGTAATCTTGATATCAGAAAAGAACAATAAAAATAAGTTACAGAAAAATCTCATTTATTTTTTTTTAAGTTTATTTATTTGTTTTTGAGAGAGAACATGTGAGCAAGCAAGGGAGGGGCAGAGAGAGAGAGGGGGAGAGAATCCCAAGCAGGGTCTGCGCTGTCAGCACAGAGCCCTATGCAGGGCTTGAACTCACAAACCGTGAGATCATGACCTGAGCTGAAATCAGATGCTTAGCGGACTGAGCCACCCAGGCACCCCTGGACAAAATCTCATGTATTAACATCGATATAAATATTGTGAATAAAATATTGGCAAACAAAATTCATGAAGGTATATGAAATATAGCCTA
Organism: Neofelis nebulosa; assembly: GCF_028018385.1. Taxonomy (NCBI): domain Eukaryota; kingdom Metazoa; phylum Chordata; class Mammalia; order Carnivora; family Felidae; genus Neofelis; species Neofelis nebulosa. The sequence goes on from NC_080788.1 coordinate 35,427,799, forward strand.
TAAAATACATAATATGACCAAAAGTGCTAGAGTGACTTACCATTACACAATCTTCTAAAACAATTTGCAAAATTAATAAAGAAGAATCCATACAACCAGTCTAAGAGCGGTAGAAAAATCATCTAATAAAATCCAACAAACATTCATAACATGAACTTAAGCAAACTAAAAACAGAGGATAATTTTCTCAGATTAATAAATGGCATTTAGCAAACACAGCTAGTGATATGTTTCCCTTAAACTCAGGAATAAGGCAAGGATGCCCACTTTTGCTTCTTTATTCAACTGTACTAGAGGTTTAGTCAAACTGGAGGTTCAGTTTAGCTCAAACAAGAAGAAACAAAACATAATGATTAAGGAAAAACTATAATTGTTCACAAAAAATTATAATTGTCTAAATATAAAACCTAAGATAACCTACAGATACATTTTTAAAATTATTAAGTGTCAGAGAAAGCTTGCTAAATATATGATCAATGAACCCAAATCAACTGTGGTTCCATACACTACTAACAACAGTAAGAAATCTATTTCTGATCAAAAAAGTTTACAATAGCAAAAAAGGTATAACATATCTTGGAAGAAATCTAACAAAAAACAAATGAGCTATTTATGGAGGAGAATAAAAATCATTAAATGTGACATTATGTGAATTGAGAGATACGCTGTTTTCACATTATGCCTTCATAATAATATGCCATGTTCATATTATGGTATTAAAGTTTCCATATCATAAAAAATCTCAATTGTCTTCAAATTCAAAGACATTCCAATCAAACATACCAGTAGGGTTATTCATGAAACTTGATATGCTATTTCTAGAATGTATATAGAAACAGAAAAAAAAAGAAGATGATTTTTCTTTAGAGGAAGAAAGGAAAGCTGGGAAAGGAAGGAAAGGGAAGAAAAAGGAAGATTGGGGCCCTCATGCTACGAGCTCTTAGGACATAACAGAGGTTATTACAGTTATTAAGATAGTGTTATACTGGAACATAGAGATCTATGGAACAGAACAGAGGCCAGCACAGACCCATGCATATGTGGATATTTAATTTGCTAGAAGGAAATACTGCCAAGGTGATAGAAAAGGACAGAAAGAATCCACTTTTCAATAAATGGTGCTGGGACAATTAGCAATCCAAATGAGAAAAGAAGAAACAAAATCGAATTTTAACTTTACACCACAAGCAAAAATCAATTGCAAATAGATAAAACATGCGAATAACTTTAAAACTTTTGTTAATACAGAAAAATATCTTTATGTCCTCAGTCTTTTTTTTAATTTTTTTTTAATGTTTATTCATTTTTGAGAGACAGAGAGAGACAGAATGCGAGCTGGGAAGAGGCAGAGAGAGAGGGAGACACAGAATCCAAAGCCGGCTCCAGTCTGAGCTGTCAGCACAGAGCCTGACACAGGGCTCAAACCCCCGAACCACGAGATCATGACCTGAGCTGAAGTTGGATGCTTAACTGACTGGGCCACCCAGGCACCCCTATATCCTCAGTCTTTAAGGAAAGATTTTTCAAACAAAAAAACCCAGAAACAGTAAAAAAAAAAAAACTATTGATAGTTTTTTACTTCTGTTCCTCAAAATACAGCAGAAACAAACACTCCTGATCAAGAGGAAAAAGAGAAAACACTCTGTCATTACAATGGGCAAAGGATAGGAACATTTACAGAAGAGAGCTCAATTATCACAAAAGAAAAAAGATGAAAGGCATTCATTCAACCTCACTGGAAATTCAAATTAAAATCTCACTACAATATAATTTCATAGTTAAAAGACTGGCAAAAAATAAAAGGCCTGACACTATCAAGTGTCAACAAAGATGTGAAGTTAAAGGAACTCCCAGGTAATGCTGATGGAGCTGTAATTTGGTTGTACCAAATTTTTGTATCAACTTTTGGAGAAAACTTGATGATATCTGATAAAATGAAATAATGAGCATGATCCTGGCACCCAGCAATGTCTCTCCCAAGCTCTATCACTGAGCATGATTTGATAAATGTAGGTTGCAACCAATTTTTCATTGGTCAAGAAATCAATTCAATAGGTTGAGACCAACATTTTTTTTAGACCAACATTTTTGATAGGCTAGAACAGAACAGGATATACCAGAATGGAAAACAGCAAGGGTAGGTATAGCTTCATGAAATGCTTGCTTTTATTATTTACGATGTACCCACATAAATATTTAATAACTGGGCTTTTAATAACTGGGCATTTAATACCTGGGTTTTAATGTAAATTTTATTTATTACCTTAGATTATGGTCTGAAAGCTGCTGTCCTAGAGAAACTGTTACACATATGCACCAAAAGACATGTACAAAAATGTTATTTGTGACACTTTTTAACAATACTACTGTCCATAAGTAAAAGAATAAATGTTTTTAAATTTTTTTTAATGTTTATTTATTCTTTGAGAGAGAAAGACAGAGAGCACCAGTAGGGGAGGAGCAGAGAGAGGGAGACACAGAATCTGAAGCACGTTCCAGGCTCTGAGCTGTCAGTCCCGACGCAGGGCTCGAACTCATGAACCGCAATATCATGCATGCCCTGAGAGGAAGTCAGATGCTTATTAATCAACTGAGCCACCTGGTGCCCCAAGAATGAATATTTTTAATCACAATCATACAATGGAATGTTATATAACAATGAAAACTAGTGACCTAGAGCTACAGAGAACAACACAGATCTCAAAGCATGTCAATAAAAGCAATTTAGGGGTGCCTGGGTGGCTCAGTCGGTTGAGCGTCCAACTTCGGCTCAGGTCATGATCTCATGGTCCGTGAGTTCGAGCCCTGTGTCGGGCTCTGGGCTGACAGCTTGCAGTCTGGGGCCTGCTTCGGATTCTGTGTCTCCCTCTCTCTCTCTGCCCCTCCCCCACTCATGCGCGCACGCACTTGCTCTCTCTCTCTCTCTCTGTCAAAAATAAACACTAAAAAAATTTTTTTAATAAAAATAAATAAATAAAAGCAACTTAAAAATGTGCATAGTATGATGATGCCATTTATACAACATTTAAAAGCATGCAAAACAACAACTTGATATTATTTAGGGATAAGTGCATACATATGTGGAAAAGAATTCATTCCATGAACACCAGACACAGAACTGTGGTTACCTCTGCAAAGGAGGGAGGAAATAGGATGGGGAGGCTTACACATTGGGCCTTAACTATATTTAAAAGATTTTTATTCATTAAGTTGATTGGTCGATCTACACATATTGGTAATATTATTTCCCATTCTTTTCAGAACGTCTGTATCATTTTATAATTAAAAAAATTTTTTTTAAACATTTATTCATTTTTTGAGAGACAGAGACAGAGCGTGAGCAGGAGAGGGGCAAAAAGAGAGGGGACACAGAATCTGAAGCGGGCTCCAGGCTCTGAGTTGTCAGCACAGAGCCCGATGCAGGGCTCAAACCTACAAACCATGAGATCATGACCTGAGCCAAAGTCGGCCGCTTAACCGACTGAGTCACCCAGGTGTCCCACAATTTTTTAAAAGGGAAAGATATATAAACAAAAAAGACATTTGGTTTGAAATTTATAAAATCTCCCAGAAAAAGATCAGTGACTTTAGCCACAATAAACCAACAAACAAAAACTTTTCTACATCAAAAACATCAGAGTTTTCTGACAAGATAGTGAAATAGGTAATAACATGCTTCATCTCTTCTACAAAAGTCAATGGGCAAAGCAACAAAAATACACAAAATGAATAACTCCATGGAAATGATAAAGCCAAGAGTCTTCATTAAGAGATCCACATTTCTGATGAATTTCAGGAAGCTGGAAAGCAGATAGGATCTATCAGGGAGCACCAACAAACCTACCCCACCCTCAGCCCACGCCCACGCCCACCCCTGCCATGCACACACACACATAGGCAATGAACAGAGCAGCTGGCTGGAGAAACACTCAGCTGGAGCCTCACGGGGCTGTTCTTTAAACAAAACAGAGTATCTGTCAAAGACAGATGGACAGTGTGGGTGTTTTATCCAGGGAGATGGTTAATAACTGCTACATTAGACCCAGTGGCGGGGGCGGGGAATGGCATTTGACTTGGCACAAAAGATAGTAAAGTCCTTCTATACCCCCAAATAGTCGTTCTCTTATTTTGGCAATTACAGAGTGAGCCTCCCTTTTCCCTTCCACTCACTCTAAAGGGAAGCCTGCCAATGTGTGGGATTCGACAACTTACACAAATTCAGTGATCATTCTAGGGAGAGATCTTAGAGTTAAAAAGACCTATTCAGCTCCGCAGGAGACCCAGCTACTACCGAACACGGTCCTTCATTTAAAGATTACCAGCCACCGAGGAAAATCAAAACCATGAAAGACAAAAAAAAGCAAAAATATAAGGGTGATAACTGACCCTAGAGAAATGAAGATACTGGAAAAAAAAAAAAAATCCTCAGACTTAAAAAGTCTCTTGGCTGTTTTAGGAAAGGATGCTTTGTAAAAGAAACAAACAAAAGTTAGACCCAGTGTCTTACTTATCCTTACATGTATATTCACAATTTCCTATAAATTAATATGCATGCTACTTATTATCATAATACCATAAGCATAATACTTATTAAATCTTTTTAACTGTCATAAATGAAAACAATTTCCTTTTCCATAGACATTGCTGCCTAAGCCATAATAGTAATGATCAGACGTAATACTCACTGGGAAATTCAGTAAGCAATTTCCTGGATATGCATTATGTACTTTCCAAATGAAAGACAGAACATAGAAAGGAATATGCAAAAGTCAATAGATGTCTGTGCCCCACTCTACCAAAGCCTTTTGGATTCTTACCACACCCAAGGTCCTGAGGACAGATAAAGTCCAGCCTGAGCAGTTCCTAGACACTCAGCAGTGTAACAGATTAACTCAGTCTGGATGTCTTTTGAAATAAACAAGCCATTTCCAATATTTAAATTCAATCTGGGGAGGGGCTGACAGAATTTAGAGGTTCTGGAATAAATCCATGTCTTGGAAAAGGTTTTGAAATTATCCCAACCTCCTAGAAGATTTGACTATTACTGAGCTCATATTTTCTGGTAAAACTTCAAAATGAAACCAATCTGTACTGTACAAGGAGGCCTAGAGATAAGGCATCATCTGTCCCCCAACCTTTCCAAGTGTACCATTTACATTACACTTAATTACTTAATAAGGAACTCAATGTCTCAAAAAGTTAAAAGATTGTGCCTTTAAAAGTGCTTGAGTGACATCCTGAGAGAACCTAATATTTTTCTATTGCATGTAAAAGAAAGGAAGCTTGTTAAAAAAACAAATGTTTCTATAAATCATTAGAAGTCTTCTTGGCCTGTACCACATCATACAGCCAAAATCCCTATGTCTAGTGCTTCTCACATTTGCACAAGTACAAAATACCTGAGCATCAGGCTGTTACTTCGTTGCTGAACTCGAGTAAAGCTATAAATCTAACAAAGTTCACCTGCAGAGTTCCAGAGTTGCCTTTCTGTTTTTTTTTTTTAATTTTTTAAAACGTTTATTTATTTTTGAAAGAGAGAGAGAGAGAGAGACAGAGCACAAGCAGGTGAGGGGTAGAGAGAGAAGGAGACACAGAATCCAAAGCAGGCTCCAGGCTCTGAGCTGTCAGCACAGAGCCGGACACGGAGCTCGAACTCATGAACCATGATATCATGACCGGAGCTGAAGTCGGACACCCAACCGACTGAGCCACCCAGGTGCCCTTGGAGTTGTCTTTCTGCAGTTTTGCCCCCACAATGCTAACTTGTTTCCTCCTGCTCACATGCCAGTTCTTGACCACCCTTATGTCTTTCTTCAGATTCAACAAGCTAAAAAGGATCCTGGAAAGAATCTAACCCAATGCCCTCCTTTTAGAGAAAAGTAAACTGATGCTTATAGAGTTAAGGATTTACCCAAGGTCACACAACTAATGAGAGATGATGCTGTGACTAGAAGGGGGTCTCTGATGCCCTATGCAATGCTTTTTCCACTACACCAGGCTGCCTCTTTCAACACCGCAAAAGATATATTTATGTGCATCTTCACAGCCCACAGCCTCTCCCCTCTGTGTCTTTTTCCTCCTGGTACAACCATTTATCAACTTTAAGTCACCAATAACCTCCTTCCTTGTTAATTCTGTACCCATGATAAAACAGGAAAGAATTCAGTATCCATTTAAATTAGCTAATTCATTTATTGATAATACTTCTATTATCTTTACATTTATCTTTTAAAGTGAAAAACACCTTCACACTTCCAAATCAAAACATAGAGCTTAATAATTATATCCACAATGAAACTCAGAAAAGAATGAAATTACTGTAGATTCTTACTTTGCATAATGCCATAACATTTAGCATATTCCTTGAAAGAAAAGCCAGAAATCATATATCGATTCCATGTTAATACTCACCACAAAAGTGATCTGATTGTGTCGCAGGTTAAGTTCAGTTAGTGAATCCAGCCCATTAAGATTATCAACGTGACTTAAAAGGTTCCTAGCAAGATTTAAAACTCTCAAATCACACAAATGACTAACATTTTCGATTCTGGTAATCTGTTAACAAATGAGAAAATGATGAATAGCAGGCATAAATCATGGATATGCATGTTATAAAAACCCTAAAAATAAAATATAGTCACTGGATTCAGGGACACATTTACATGAAGACATTTAAAAATCTACTTCCAATTTCCTCTGCTGTGGATAATAAGAAGTCTTTTAACTTGCAAAGCTTAACTAAAGGAACAGATTTTATAATTTGGCCATAGTAAATATTTGAAGTAAATTTTATCAAATAACCAACAAGTCCATCCTTGGGGGCATCTCTCGTTGCCCAATACTGTGCCGGGTCCAGATAAAGGTGAAGTATACATACTAGTTGCCAAATAAACAATTACTCTGAGCCCACAGCAGAAGCTCACAGTGTTTTGACCACGCAAGCCAGCCCTCTGAGAGAAAAGGCAGGGAGAAGGAATGCCACCACGCCCCCCTTGCGTCTCCCACCAATACTGCAGGATCCTGAAAGCCTGTCACGAGTCTAAATGGAAAAGATACAAGGAACTAGGATCCCCAGTGGAGGGCGAGGGTGGAAGTGCTTAAGAGAGGAGACAGATAATGTTTGGCCAGAGTGCACGATGATGGATGTGAAGCGTTTAGCACAAGAGGACTTGAGTCGTGGAACAGGCACATACTCATGAGCACCGGCCCGCGGCAGAGGAGTTCTGAGCACAGTAAGGTAGGGTAAGGGAAAGCTTACTCATGAAGTGGTGAGAGCACAATGTGATTTGAAGCCCCACTAGTGTAATACAGCAAGCACAGCACAATGTTTCTGTAGGACACAGAGGTGGGGGTCCTTGCGGGGGACTTCGCAAACTTTTTACCGTCATGTACTTAAGTTAACAATGAGTCATACACATAACGCTTTTCTTCCAAACATTAAAAAAAAAAAAAAATTCACAATCACTAGAGATTAATTTTCTCATGTGTACTGTCCTCCCAGCATTATTTGCAATTTTTTATTTAACACTTCAAAGCAGATGTTGGCTAAAAGAACTTCTTCTTAGATTTATAATCCAGTTTGTATGTTGTTATTGGATCTTCCCTTACATTCAAGAAATACCATCCAGATTCCATCTAGGTTCAAAAGGGAAAACCTAACTATGTTTATTATAAATTCAGTAATATACAAAGGGGACATCTGAGGATGTTTTAAAATTTGTCCTAAGATTTTTGGTCTAACTAATATAAAATGAAAGTAAATGAAAATTGTAAAAGAAGAAACAAGGTTATCAGTATTTGTAGATGACAGAACTGTACAATTAAATGTGGACAAAAGCATCTCAAAACTAAACAGATGACAGAATTTGAAATGTGTGTAATCTGGGGTGCCTGGGTGCTCAGATGGTTAAGCGAGTCTGACTCTTGATTTCAGCTCAAGTCATGATCTCATGGTTCATGGGATCAAGCCCCACACTGGGCTCTGTGCTATCAGCTGACAGCACAGAGCCTGCTTGGGATCTTCTCTCTTCCTCTCTCTCTGCTCCTCCCATGCTCATGCTCACACACTCTCTCTCTCTCAAAATAAATAAATAAACTTAAATTTAAAAAATGAAATGTATGGAATCAGCAAAAAGCAAAATAGACGCTGTACAAAATCAGTAAGGTCACCATAAGCTTGAGAAATTCTCCTAAAATACTAAGGGAAAATGGAGCTATGAAGAATAAAAGGTAAGACGGGGATATGGAAGACAAACAGTATAGAAGTAACAAACACAAATGGAAAAGCAATATTTAAATATATAAAATAAAACTTTCCTGAGCTCAGGAAAGATCTAGAGAATGAAGGGGCACAACTGTTATATGATATGCAAAAGATGTCTTCCCCCTCTTGCTAATAATCCTGGGGCATTTCTTTTAGAAAACCACCTTTCTCTAGCTCCTTGGTCCTGCTGGGACTTATAATTAGAATGCTTACAGTGCAGAGTTACCTTTTATTTTCTTTGGTAACTCTGAAAAGGAACATTATTAATTCTAAAATATAGGTATCAGGCTGTGATTTAAAAAAATCAGTGGGGATACCGTTCAGCTTTTTGGTTTGCAATCAGGCCATGTGCAACAGAATCATGTGCAACATCTCTGATGGAGCCTGTTACGCAGTGCAGCCACGGACAAAGTCACAAGCATTTGAGTAATGACAGAAATTTCAGGCAAAAGACGGTGTAGGGTGAGAGCAGACCTCTTGATTAGTTAATGAAGTTCACAGCAAGAAGAAGAAATGATGGGAATGTTGGAAAGCCCAGTCGTGGGTCATACTGATCAGAGAGAGGGCCTCCAGACAGACTCCAGGGCTTCCTGTTACATCTAGGAAGGCTAGATTCTCATCTCGTCTTTGTGTATAACAGTAGCCCAGACTGCTCTGTCTGGATAAAGACAACCTTCCTATTCAGCAATGCTGAAAGGGCAATGTCTGTTTTCAGGCAAGCAATCACAGAAAGGGCAAGCTGTCCCTAAAGGAAGAGATGGCATCGAAGGAACAGATTCTTCCTGAAGCATATTAGTGTCCATGTTAAAGCAAGCATTTACCGAGAGGACAAGTTCTGAAGACCAAAAAAAATCCAGGTCAGAAATCAAGAGTCAACCTCCCAGATTCCTCTGTATTCTTCACCATTCACATATAATCAGTTGCTAAATCTTGAGGTTTCTATTAATCTGCCCCCTTATATCACTATTGCTACTACTTCAGATCAAACTGCCATCCCTTTTCACAAAGACTATTAGATTGGCCTCTCAACCCTTCTGTCTCCACTTTCACTTTTCTCCAACTCATTCCATCCCCAAAACCTATTTCTTGTACACTGTTATCATTACTCAGAACATTTTCACATCCATAAACCAATTATGTTTTATTTCACAGTGCATACCAAGTATTACTTTTATTTCTAACAAAAGGAAATTCAAAAACCAAAAAATATTCACTTAATTTTCTTTTAGCTTTTTAACTACCTGCTGCTATTTTTTTTTTTTAATTGGACATTTCACCTTGAATATTCTATCTCCAGATTTTTTAGAAACCTAAGGTCAACCAAGGCTGTCTTCACTTTGGAATATTCCAAATTTCTGCTTATTGCATTTGGATATTTTCAAACAAGACTCGATTCTCATTTAAAACTTCCTTCTTAGGGCACTTGGGTGGTTCAGTTGGTTAAATGTTTGACTCTTGATTTCAGCTCAGATCATGATCTCACAGTTTGTGAGTTCAAGCCCTGCGTCAGGCTCTGCACAGTGCAGAGCCTGCTGGGAATTCTCTCTCTCTCTCTCTCCCCGCCCCCTCTGCCTCTCTCTCTCAAAACAAATAAACTTAAAAAAAACCACCTTCCTTCTTATAGTTATAGAGCCTTGAGAAACAATTTGTATGTTACAAATGTTTATTCTTAATACATGGAATATTACAAACACGATGCTGAAATTATATGACATCACACAGGTCAGCTAACAAGGAATGAGCGTGTTTCATCAGCATAATGGTCGGTAAATAATTCCTACACATTACATATGATCAGGTGATATGTTATTCATTTATCAGGTCCTCTCACAGATCTTTGGTAATGCCCAATGAATTCTTAAAGGTGTATTATAATGTGAAAACTACAAAAATATGTTTAATTCTCACATACACATTTTTAAATAAACCTTAAAATATTGCTACCACAAAATGTTTCAGTTAGTTAGGAATAGTTTTAGAAACAGGGGGCTGAAAGATGGAAGGGCAATTCTGTAGTGCAGCATACAAAGCCTTCCGTGGTTCAGCCTTTACCTGCCACTCTCGCTTCATTCCTCACCACTCTTCAACACACGCTAAACTCTCTAGCAGTAAAAAATAACTTACTATGTAGTTTTTAGTCTCAATGCCTTTGCATATGATAGTCTTTTACCGACAAAACCCCTTCATTCTTCTTCCCATTCCATCACCACCTAATTGGGTAACTAACTTCTCCCCTGCTAGAGTGACGCTAACCAGCCCGTAGAGCTGGGCAGTTCTCAGGCCAACATTCTTCCCACTCTGTGCGCACACGGAAGACACACAGACGGGGCAGGGTTAGTTTGGAACCTAGCAGATGTGGTCCATCTAGATCTGTCAAGGTTTTCATTCATTACATTAGCTTTTCAACAAAACGATGGAGACTAACAGCTGACAGAAAGCCTAGAGAGATCATGCTGAAGTTTGTACTTGACCAACTGCAGGTGGCAGTCACAGATCTTGTTCATCAACAGGCAGGGACTCATGGATCATCCCAGAATGTATAGTCACCACCTCAAGAGAGGCTTCACCTTCTGCATGAGTATGTAGCTCATGTAGCTGTTTATAAATAAATACCCACATTTCAAAGACAAAAATTTCAATGGAAAAGCAAAAGACTAAAAAACAGCCAAGATGCGCTGAGAGAGAAGAAGGGGAGTGGGGAGACAAAACAAACCAGACAGAGGAATTCAAGCAGACAGACGCAGAGGCAGACAAAATAACTGAAGAGAATAGTCCAGATTATAGAGTAATCAGGGAAATGGAAATCAAAACCACAAAGAGATACCACTTTATGTAAATTCTAATGGCAAAAAATAAGAAGTAGGACAAGTCCAGAGCTTTGAGTGGTGGCCGCTGCTGGGCTCTGGCTTCCCACCAGCAGAGAGTGAGGTGGTGTGGACAGCGGCCCCGACACCCCATGCTCTGCCACTCCCTGTGCCCCAAGCCCACCGCTCCTTGCGTCTACACCCTGCTGCCACCCCAGTCCAGTAAGCAGCCCAGATGCAGGCCATAGAGTATGTGGTGGTGGGAGACGGAGCTGCCCATAAACCCTGCCTCCTGATGGGTTACACGGCCAATGCATTTCCTGGACTATTGTCCCCAGTGTCTTTGAAAACCACTCTGCCAATGTTATGGTAGATGGAAAATGGGGAATCTGGGCTTATGGGATACAGCTGGACAAGAAGATTATGACAGATTACGTCCCTTATCCTATCCACAAACAGATGTACTCTTGATTTGCTCTTTTCTTGTGAGTCCTGCATCATCTGAAAATGTTGGAGCAAAGTGGTACCCTGAAATGCAACATCACTGCCCCAACACCCCCATCATTTTGGTGGGGACTAAACTTGATCTCAGAGACAACGAAGACACCATTGAGAAACTGAAGGAGAAGAAACTGACTCCCATCAATTACCAGCAGGGTTTGGCCATGGCTGAGGAGACTGATGTTGGAAAATGCCTGGAGTGCTTGGTTTTCATGCAGCAAGACCTCAAGAGAGTGTTTGATGAAGTTATTTGAGCAGCTCTCTGCCCTCTCCCGTCAAGAAGAGGAAAAGAAAATGCCTGCTGCTGTAAATGTCTGGACCCCTCTCCTGCCCCGTCCCCCTGGGAACCACTGTCCACTTTGCTCAAATGGTGGAGCCTTTGCACACAATGCAAAGTTTTTGTTACAGATTTTTTTTTTCCATTAAACCATTTTGAACCAATCGGTAATTTTTAGGTTTTATTCATTTAAAGTGTAAGCCTTCAAACTCTGACATGATATTAAAATATAGCCTTAAAATGGCAATCTTTCTTAAAGCCTTATTTTTCAAAAGCCCTTATTCTTGCTCAGATTAAGAGTTGCCCAAATACCTTGTGAACTAAATTACGCTGTCGGGCTGACAACACTAAGCACTGCACCATTAAAGACCTTTGTCTCAAGTTTGGAAATGCAGGCACTTCCCAACGAGTTTCTCCCAGGAAAGCAGCACAGCATCCCCCTTCATGAAATGTTGCCATCTGACCACCTGTAATTTATCAGCCCATGTCCATTCCCTAACACTGTACTGTGCGTCCTTATGGAATGAGTGTAATGACTCAACTCTTTGGATCAATCTTTTTTTTTTTTTTTTTTAAACAAAGCTTTCTCCTTGGCAGAGTTTTTGGTTTTTTTTAATGTTTATTTATTGTTGAGAGAGAGACAGAGTCAGAGTGTGAGTGGGGGAGGGGCAGAGAGAGAGGGAGACACAGAATCTGAAGCAGGTTCCAGGCTCTGAGCCGTCAGCACGCCCCGAACCCACAGACCGTGAGATCATGACCTGAGCCGAAGTCAGATGCTTAACCGACTGAGCCACCCACATGCCCTGGATCAATCTTTTTGATTTTGTAGTGAGATTAAAAAACAAAAAACAAAAAAACCCCAAAAAAACCTTAGTGTCTTCACTTCAGCTGAGATTTTGAATAGCCCTCTTACTCCTGTGTCCCTCTGATGCGAAGTGTGTGCTCTAGTGGTGGCCGCATCAGTGTGGGGTGTGTGCAGCCCGTGACACAATCAATGAATGAAGACAGTTATTCTGACAAAATATGGAGGTTAATTTACATTACACTGTACACATCACTATTAAACTGAGTAAACATGTCACGGGTAAAATTTTAAAAGACTAACCTTTGTCAAATGCAGTAAATGATGAAGAAAGGTTGGTATTATTACTAAGTGTTTTAAGCTTTTCCTTACTCTTAGACCTCCCATCCATCCTGAAACCAGGCATTTAATTCATCTTTGAACTCATCATTCCTATTGTTGCTAGCTTAGTGCTTTTCTTACAGAACCCCTTAAGGAGCAATAAAGCCTCCTTGTGTTATAAAATCTCTCTGATAATGCATTAGAAATTTTTTTGTAGATTAATAAAAGTGCATTCCTGTTTACTTATTACTTTATTCAAAGCCAATAAGCGCTTTCTTTAGTTGTGTAGTAACTAGGTGTAAAAATCACGCGTTGCAGTTATACAGTTTTTGATATTTTTAGGCATCCTAAACTATGAACTTTCTTAACATCACTATCTTGCCAAATGGCCAACACTGTACCTTGACTAATGTTGGGCCTCCTCTTTGCCTCACCCCCTTGGACACATGCTTCCTGTTGCTCTGCCTAACCATGTTCCTGTAGGTCTGTGAGGTTCCGGAAGCCTGTGTTCGTGCTAATGAAGTTCTGTACAACTTACCCACTGGCAAGAATACAAGGTTGGACCTTTCGACCCCCAGAACAAAATTTTCTACACTGACAGTTACAGAATTGTGGGGTGTTTTCACATTGACCTTTTGCTAATGCAATTAGCAGTATGTTTTGCATGTATGACTTCATAAATCCTTGAGTCATAAAAAAAGTATGACAATTCCAAATGTTGAAAAGAATGTGAAGTGACAGGATTGATTATGTATTACTGGTGGGAGTATAAACTGCTACAACCACTTTGGGAAACAATTTGATATTATCTTTTGAAGTTAGACATTAGATAATCTCTGATCTGTCAGTTTCATTCCTAGATATATACCCTAGACTACATATGGCACATGGAAGAAACACGTACAAGAATGTTCATAGAAGTGCTATTCCTAAAAGGAAACAAACAAACAAAAGGAAAAAACCCAAACGTCTACCAATAATAAACCGGAGAAAATAGTTCTCATGTAATCATTCCATGGAACTCACAACAGCAAAAAGGAGTAAACTATAGCTTCATAAATCAAAATAGATTAATCTCAGTAAGCTAATGTTGTATGCAAAAAGCAAATACTAGATGCCAATATAGAGTATGATACCTTTTCAAAATTACAACACAATACTACTAAACAAGATATTATTTAGACACACATATATGTGATAAAACCAACTTTAAAAATCTGCAAGGAATGATAAATGTGAAATCCTGAAGAGTGGTGACCTCAGAATAAAGGAGGAATACCTAAGTAGAAGAAGATCATTAGTAATATTCTAGTTGTTGGGCTAGGGCTGTAAAACATATATTTTAAAAATAACAAAAGACTGGGGTGCCTGAGTGGCTCAGTCGGTTGAGCATTCGCCTCTTGATTTCAGCTCAGATCATGATCCCAAGGTGGTGGGATTGGGCCCCATGTTGGACTCCACACCGAGCAAGAAGCCTGTTTTGGATTCTCTCTTTCTCTCCCTCTGCCTCTCTCCCCCTACTCTCTCTCTCTCTCTAAAATAAAACTTAAAAATAAATAACTAACTAAATAAATAAATAAGAAAAAACTGTCATAAATATAAGGATTCTGAATGTTTTATAAGTTTCAACTGCCATTTACTGCCATGGAATTACCATAACTTATATAAATAGGTTTAATACCTTAGAAATTTCAGTGAATCAGTAGTCTTGAAAAATTCAACACAAGTATCATTGTTAAAATTTTTATAATACCTAATTTCCTAGACTTTTTTTCAGAAAAGAAAAAAACGAAAGGGCTTTACAATACCTGATTTCCATGAAGGTCCAAGACATCTAAGCTTTTAAGGTTCTCCAGATTTGAGATTTTCTTGATTCTGAAAATCAAAATAAGCAGAGTAGAAATAGGGATGCATTTATCGTAAATCAGAACATGCTAGAGCGTAACTTATTTTTATTAAAATTTTTTTTTTTAACATTTATTTATTTATTTGAGAGACAGAGAGAAAACAAGCATAAGTGGGAGAGGGGCAGAGAGTCGGGGACACAGAAACCAAAACAGGGCTCCAGGCTCCAAGCTGTCAGCACAGAGCCCCACCCAGGGCTCAAACTCAAGAATCGCGAGATCATGTCCACTGACAACAGACTAAGCCACCCAGGCGCCCCGCATAACTCATTTTAAATTTATTCTTTCTACAGATAAGTAGACAGATATAGAAACAACAATAGATATACCTATCTATATAAATCTGTATATAGTAAGAGAGTATATGTAATTGTATATATAAAACAAAAAAATATTTCTCATTGATTTAATTATAATGTTAAGGTGCAGTCCCACTGGAGGAAAGTCCCAAAGACAGCTTAAAAGTCGTATCTTTATGAAAAATCAACTCTACTTCTAAGAACTTTAGGACAATGCACTTATTCAAGGCAGCTCCTTTTACTTCAGAATATGATCTAAAATCCTTACCTCAGTCCTCAAGGCCCTAACCCTTGTGGCTGCTTCCTCCAGCCTTATCTCCTACCATGGCTCAGGCTCTCTGCTCTGGCCACAGGGGCTTTCTTGCTCTAACCTGACAAGTTCATTTCTGCGTTCTGTAAACGCCTTGGAGCATTTACCCTTGATGCTCCTTCTTCCTCAGTGTTCTTCCCCCAGAACTTCGCACGGTTCAGTCCCCCTGCCTGTCTCCATTATTCTCTCCTTCCCCTGCTTTAACTGACTTCATTGCATTTATGCTTGCCTAAAATTATATTATTTGTTTACTTTCTTATGATCTCCTTCCTCAAACCAAAATGTGAGCTTCAAGAGGGCAGAAACTTTGACATATTCTCTACTATATCCCCAACGCTCCAAACAGGGGCTGGCACTGAGTAGGAACCCAATATATATTTGTTTAATGAATAAATAAACATATACTAACTAAATGGATGAGGTTTATGTACAAGGGTATCCATAATAGGATTGTTTATTGCAGAGATAAATTAGACGCCATGTAAGTTTGGACCTGCTCAGTTAGTGAATATTTGGAATTTTTGATTTGCCATCTGTGAAAAGCTAAAACCTTGCTATAAAGGAAAAAACACAGCATTTTATCTCTAAAATGCCCCCTCTTATATTCCTTAATGATTAGGGCCACCCACTGTCTCCCTCATGCCTATCTTTTCTGGCCACCTTATCTGTCCAACTGCCTCCAACAGGACAGTTCTTTTTTTTTTTTTTCTAAATGTTAATTTATTTTTGAGACTGAGAGTGCACACTGCAGGGGAGGACAGAAAGAGAAAGAGAGAGAATATCAAGCAGGCTCCACACTGTTGGTGCAGAGCTGGACGCAGGGCTCGAACTCACAAAGCGGAAGATCATGACCTGAGCCAAAATCAAGAGTTGGATGCTTAACCGACTAAGCCACCCAAGCGCACCATAGACAGTTCTAAAAAAATAAAACAAAAACCACTTCTCTTTTATTTTTCCCTACTACAGACCCTAATTTCTCATGCTACCATAATTCAGTAGAGGGAAAGAAGCAGTGGCAAGGAAAGGGTAGAAATGAAGTTCATACAATCCATCTTGACCATCGTCTGCCTATCACTATTCACTTCTGTTGTCATTACCTACTGCCTCAAAGAACCATTTCTACATTGCTAAATGTTTCCAGAACCTGGATCATCCTTTGAAATTTCATATTGCTGATCACTGATGTGGGGAACAAAGGCAAAAGTTCTGTTCTCTAGGAACAGAACTGCCTCGATGTTAATACTTTGCTAAGGGCAAAAGGCAATCTTAGCTTAACATTATCTCGAACACCGGCATCCTATAAGTCTCCTTTAACATATAAAAACTACTTTATCTCTATCCCCCAACATATATGTTAGCAATCATCCTCCAAGCACATGGCCCCTGACATACATATGAAGGGTCTCCTGACTAAGGTTTTATTAGACAGTAATAAATGACCTTTTCCTAAAGAATAGGTAGTCCCCTCAAGGTCCTGGAAACCTTGCTTCCAAAATTCCTTACAGACTTATGCTATCTCTAACCCCCTCCCAACTTCAAAGTATATAATCAAATGCTCCTCACAATCCCAGTGCAGCTCTTTCTGCCCATGAGTCCCGTCCCCGTGCTTTAATAAAACCACCTTTTTGCACCCAAGACATCTCAAGAATTCCTTCTGGACCATCTGCTCAGAACCCCAATGTTTTCACATGAGTCCCCATGTAAACATAATGCAAATTTAAACTTCATGAATTTCCATCTCCATTTGACCTCAGTCATCTTACATCATTGCCAAATCCAGAATTATATCACCACAACCAATTGAATCCAAATTATCTATGATAAGTGTACCTACTACTGTGCACTATCACAATGCAATTATGTTCACCTTCTCTCCCTTATCACACACACATGCCACACCCCCGTCTTATCTTTTGTTCTTCCTATCCTTATTTTTCTTTAGTATTTTAAAGGAGTTTCTCAAGCTTATGCTGACACTATCAAATAGGAAAACAGACAAAACTCTAAACAAAATTAGTGTTCTGCCTGCTTTGCCCCTGAAATATTTAGAATAGTTGGAGAAAACTACAATACCCTGATAATATGGATTAGGACAGAGTGATGCTTTCTTTTTTTTTAAGTTTAAAAAATTTATTTATATGGGGGGGGGGGGGGAGGGCATGTGTGCACACATGCGAGAAAGGGAGGGGCAGAGCGAAAGAATTCCAAGCAGGCTCCGTACTGTCGCACAGAGCGGCTTGAACTCCCAAACCGTGAGATCACGACCTGAGCCAAAATCAAGAGTAGGATGCTTCACCAACTAAGCCACCCAGGCACCCCCAGAGCAATGCTCTCTAACAGCAATCCAACTTCAGAGAGGTCTTTTACTCAACTGGTTTTATACCCCCAAGCCCATATTCCCTAAAACAGTGGTTCTCAAACTTCTGTATCAGATTCATCTGCCGGGCTTGCTAAAATATAGATTGCTGGGCCCCACCTCCAGAGTTTCTGAGATAGGGTCCAAACGTTCACATTTCTGACATGTTCTTGGGTGGTGCTAATGCTGCTCGTCTAGAGATCACATCTTGAGAATGTGATCTTAAAATACAGACCTTCCACATCAAATCTCAACTCTCCTCTCGTATGAGTTTTGAGAGGCCTGAGAAAATTAAAACTTAAAAGCTTAAGTTACGGGAAACTGAAACCTAACCAAGCTTAACCAGCTTGTTCTGCTTCTGTACAATTGCTTGGCGCACCCATGTATTCCTGATCAATCATTGTTGCCTGGCACATCCGTGTATTCCTGATCAATCATTGTGATACCCGTACCCCTGGTTGTGGTCTGACCTAAAGGCAGGAACCAATCGAATACTGTTAAGTGTCCAACTTTAAACACCAACCAATCGCAGCTCTGTAACTGTGGAAAATTCCTGATTTCCCCATGACTTGTTTGTACCTGTCTATAAAAGGGGTGTAAAAACCTCTCTCAGGGCCTCTTGGCGTCACCAGCAACGGGGGCGCAGAGGTCCAGGTTCGAACCTGCAATAAATGACCCTTGCTGCTTAGCTTTGACTCTGGACTCTGGTGGTTCATTTTTGGGGGTCTCTTAGACTCTGGGCGTTTCAGTTTCATGAGAATGAACTCACCTACTTAGAAAATACTAAAGCATATTCTAAGGATATAATCAGAGAGGCATACAAAGATTTATGGATAAGGATATTTATCACAGCATTATCATAGCAAAAAAAAAAGGACACAATATAAGTGTCTAACAGGGAAAATATTAACTATTACACATCTGTCTACATAACTATACATTATGCAGCTCTTAAAGATATATTTTCAAAACAAATGTTTTTTCAAAGAATGTTTAATGACCTGGAAAGATGTAAATAATAAAATATATTCAAGTGAAAAACACTAGCATAAAAACCAATTTTATAAAACTGTGATCAGGTAGGTAGAGTAGGGGTGCTTCTCAGTGTAGATTACCAAAACGTGGAAATAAGGCAAAGGAATGACCTCATGTCCCTTCAATGTCATATCAGAGCACTGGGAACAAGCGTACCTAAGGATCACCCATTTACTACTGATTAGAGCCCCAACTCTGCAAAGTTATGTACTAACTCACAGAAAACGGATTTAAGCTATGATGATGATTTTTGCCAGGTAGGAATGTAATTTATTTTCGTCTGTTAGAAAAAATAACCCACAGGGTGATAACTTCACTGCTCTGTAGGACATGGGCCTGTTTCATAACTTAATCATATTCTGGCACTTTTTATTTCCCATTGACTATGCATCAGTTTCTCTTATCCTCCTTTTGAGTCAGCTTTGTCATCCTACTAGTTCCCTCATTATTGAGTTAATTAAAACATTGGCCTGTAACTACTATTTGTCTGGGAATTATATGTTTAACATTTTGAAAATGATACACAAGGGATGGAGGCTGTCTCAGCCTGAAGTTCTCTGATTTGTTGGAGGATCCATGTGTTCTGTTTCTGTATTTATCAGAAACCCTGGGCAGTTTTAAGGTACTTCAATCTCAGAAAGCTTCGTGCACAGTCAATTCTTCCCATAGAATTCCACCAGGGCCTCACATACCGTTAAGCTGTCGAGTAAAACAGTTCCTGTATGTTGTGACTTCCAGCTTTCTTTAAGCTTTGACACACGGTGGCTTTGCGACTCTCACTTCCGATTTGGACTGCCCCAGTGATTAGGGAAAAAAGCAGGCAAGTCGCTGTCAGTGAAACCCAAGACCAACCAAACATCTTGCTGTCTTGTCTTCAGAACTGCCTTTGTCATAGATTCTTTCCCTACCCCCAGCACCTGAAATTACCTAAAAACAGATCCAATCAAAATGAATTCAGAGGCATATTAAGGCATCAGTTGACCAGGAGATCACTGGTCAGATTAGATACCGATATGTGAAATTTGCAGAATTCTAGCCAATTCTCAATATGACCTGAAAGATTTTTTAAAAGAAGTTCTCCTACTAAATGGACTGAAACTGGAAAAAGACAAGCCCCACCCATCACCTCAGCTGCAGACCACGAGGGGTACATCACAGCCCATCTCTGCAGGCTACGTTATGATGCCTGCGTAAGGACTACACTACAGAATCTCTATGAAGGCTAGGCTTTTTAGGAGTCAAAGACAAATCCTTAAGTGGAGACCTTCAAGGAATCAATAGGAAAGGAATATGGAATCCCAGGGCCTGGCTGAGAGTTTTAGATCTATAGTCCTGGGTGATCAGACAAAAGGGCATAGAAGTTCTATCCATTAGCCTGTGATCTGAGGGCACCAGAATCTCACAAAGATAAATAGGAATATAGAAAGCAGAGGAGTCAGACGGCAAGAACTTCAGTAGCAGAGCAGTAGGGGGGTTCTTCCGAAGCAATGTAAATTTCACATACAGACTCTCAGTACATTTCAGCAGAAATCTTTGTCGCAGTTGCTTGAACTTAGAGGAATGTGGTTGCCCTGGATTTTAACACCTGGTTCCACTGTCTTGAACTAAAACATGGTGCAGTGCTTTGCAAAGTGAGAGGGAGAAAACTTTCTGGACTCTCGCCCAGGAGGGGGCAACAATACACCCAAGACAAACCTGAGGAGCCAGGGTAAGCTCATCCCCACTCCAGCATCCCTCAGCCAGATTTGTGCCTGTACTGCCTCAGGATAGATTTGCATCTTCAAGGCTCACAGGCCCCTTGCTGTGACAAAGTCTGCTGGCCAGAGAACACCTGAAAGATTTGGGTTGTTCTGATACTTCAGAAATATGCATTTTGGGAGAATGTGAAAAGTTGTCTTTCTGACTTTCTTTTTTATTTGAGAACACTAGCAGCTCTAAAACTGTTTCACAGCTATTTTCTCTATGTGAAAAATAAAGTAAAACAGGACCAAACGCAAACAAAACAAACAAAAAGATGGGAGTAGAAAGAGGAGAGTGCATTAGATTGTTTTTACTTGATTGACCAAGATAAGGACCTAGAAAAGGGCGTTAGGTCCCTTAGACTTAGAAGAGCAAAGTGACCTCTGAAAAGGTCAGAAGGCCAGATGGGACTGGTGTCTCCAAGGCATAAATTATTTTTTAAAAACTTAAAAGTTTATTTCTGAGAAGCCAGAGAAGCTGCAAAGTAGAAGCAGGAAAAAAAAAAAAAAGTAGACTGAGAGAGGATTTAAAACATTGGGACCCAGGAGCTGCTCTTAGAATTTATGTTCAAAACTAGCAAAGGAGGGGCACCTGGGTGGCTCAGTCAGTTAAGCGTCTGACTTTGGCTCAGGTCCTGATCTCGTGGTTCACAGGTTCAAGCCCCACATCAGGCTTCGGATTCTGTGTCTCCCTCTCTCTCTGCCCCTCCCCTGCTCACACACACTCTCTCTCTCAAAAATAAATGCACATTAAAAATTTTTTAAAAATAAAAATAAATAGGGGCGCCTGGGTGGCGCAGTCGGTTAAGCGTCCGACTTCAGCCAGGTCACGATCTCACAGTCTGTGAGTTCGAGCCCCGCGTCAGGCTCTGGGCTGATGGCTCGGAGCCTGGAGCCTGTTTCCGATTCTGTGTCTTCCTCTCTCTCTGCTCCTCCCCGTTCATGCTCTGTCTCTCTCTGTCCCAAAAATAAATAAAAAACGTTGAAAAAAAAAAAAAAATTTAAAAAAATAAATAAATAAATAAATAAAACTAGCAAAGGAAGTTAAAAATGTCACTATGAAGCACCTTACCCCGGGACTGAAGGAAGAGCCCAAAGGCAATGCTACTAAAGAATAAATAGAAGCTACACAAACAGATCAATAACTCCAAGGCTCAGAAAGTAGTTAAGAAATCTCTGGGAGAGCGAACAGGGAGCACGTAGAAGAGAATGCCTTAAATGTGTGAAAAGTTGACTTCTTACTTTACCCGGTAAACTACTCCGCTGGCATACTCTTACTGTGTACAGTTTCTACATATCCAACCTTGCAAAAGTCACTTTACATCTCCATTTCTTCATCTGTGAAATGAGAAAGTTGATCTCTGAGGTCACTTCAAGCTCTAATACTCCACGCTTCTCTAATTTCCCCAAATTCCATCCAGCTACCATAATGCTCAGTTTGACGCTTGAACCAAGTATAGGCGATAAACTACATTGGTGGGCACCTTCGAGAAACCACAGAGAAAAGGGGCACCTGGGTGGCTCAGTCAGTTAAGCATCTGACGTTTGGTTTCGGCTCAGGTCATGATCTCACAGTTCGTGAGACTGAGAGCTGCGTCCGGCCCTGCTGACAGTGCAGAGCCTGCTTGGGATTCTCTCTGCCCCTCCCACGTCTCTCTCTGACAAAATAAGTGAATAAACTTAAAATATATATATATATTAAAAAAAAGAGAGAGACAGAGACAGAGACAGAAACCACAGAGAAGAGACAAGAGCCTAGAATTCTGGGACATGATCTTGGAAAAAGCACCTTACTATTACCACCAGCCAGTGAGAATAAAGAGGTAATTCAAGATCCATGCTGTGGGGGTGGGGGGAAGGGAGGGGAACCAAGCTTGGATATAATGCTGTATTTAAAATTCATTATTTGATAATACAAAAATCATTTTGGGGTTTGCTAAACAGCCCTTCTTTGTAGGCATTGCAAAAACTATCTAGTAAAACAGAATGGAGAGAAAATCATGGACAAATCTCAAGGAAATTAGTCAGAAATTGTGTAACTGCACTACACAATAGAGCCTTATAAAAGGACCTGGGGCAGGGCACCTGGATGGCTCAGTAGTTGAGCTTCGGACTTCGGCTCAGGTCATGATCTCGCGATTTATGGGTTCGAGCCCTGCGTCAGGCTCCTTGCTGACAGCTTGGAGCCTGGAGTCTATTTTGGATTCTGTGTCTGCCTCTCTCTCTGCTCCTCCCAAGCTCATGCTCTGTCTGTCTCTCTCTCAAAAAAATAAAGAAAAAAATTTTTAAAGGAACTGGGGAAGTTTATAAAGGATATAATATTAAATACACACTGAAAACACCATCCAAAAAAGAATCAATCACGAATTTTGCTTTGACAAGCACGAAATATCAAATATCTACCCTCAGTCAAGCACTGAGAATTACAAGTGAAACACATAAGCCTGAAGTGACTACTCATGTTTACATAATATAGCCCATGAAAACATAAAGTTAAGGCCAAAGTTTGCTATTCACTTCCATATAAGATATGGCACTGGAAAGCAATGGAAATAATAAAATATGCATTCAATAAATATTATTTGGTTTGGCTGTTAGACTGAATCTCATAAGATAAATTATGACTGAATCTTAATCCACGCAAATACTCTTTCCAAATTTTAGCCTATTAGTTTCTTAAGTATTATTCAATTCTGACACATTATCTGAACACCAGGAGACTCAACATTAGCCCTAAGTAAATAAACAAATATGCTCTACAAAGATTACCTGTTTTTTCCCAGCAGAAGGACACGGAGGGATCTCAGAGTAGAAAGCCCACTGATTTCTTCAATTTGGTTATCATATAAATCCAAGAATATTAGCCTCTGTAGATTAGAAATATTTTGGATCCGAGTTATAAAATTGTGTTGAAAGTTCAACAAACGAAGGTGTTCTTCTCCATCAATGATAGGACACACTGTCAGCTTTTGCCTAGAAAACATTTTTGAAAGTAAATAAGGTTTCAATGTGACAATATGCCTCCTCTTAAGAATGTTATTAATAGTATCTTTGTGTTCCCATGCTGCCAGGAGAAAAAGGTAAATACAACCACTTCTTGCCTCCAGGAACTATTGTAAATCATCTCTATTAAAAGACAATGTACTTTGCCAAAGGCATTTATCAAAATTAAGTCTAAGCTCTCATTATATTAAAAAAAATCTCCAATATTGATTATTTCACATTAAATGGACTTAACATCAGAAAACACTCAATGTAATTGCCTTCTGTGGTGAAAGTTGAGATGATTCAAAGAGCCACGTCACATAACCAAAGAAATGACCTTGATGTGAATCCACTGATACAAAGACCTCCCAGGCAACTAAGTCATCAGGAAAAAAAAACAAAAACAAAAACAAAACACATATATACAGGTGTCTCACAGAATCACTGACTCTAGAGCTGAATGACATCTTGGGAAGAGGAAGAAATTCGGCCGTCTACAGTTCACCTGATGGAAACAGTTTCATCCTGAAATCCATGCATGGAAAAGTAGTCCTCAGAAACTTAGATTTTAAAAATATGATTACACATTCAACATTAACTCTAGACTTCGCAGAACATTTAGAATGCTAAAGGACACGATGGAACCTTTACTAATATATGCCTTTAGCTGTATCTGAAAGACTCAGTCTCTATTATGCAAAAAGCTATCATATATTACATGTGAAGTAAATATGTGCAGGGCGCTTTAAGAATTCTACTGGTGCAACATATGGCAGATAGGAGGGATTCTACTCTGAGATTTTCAACAGTGTTCAAGGAAAATGTGGCTCTATCGACCAGCATGTGAACAACTCTAATGGGGAGACTTATTAGAACTATTTCCTTTCAGTAAAAATCAAGTCAATAGAATCTCTAAAGAAAATAAATCAAGCATGAGTAAAACTGTGGAAGTGATCAGAACCAACCTCATTTAGAGAAAACAGAGTGATTAGCACAAGGAAATGACTGAATGCTAATGGCCAACAAAGATATGATGTTTAGGGGCCCCTAAGTAAGTGGCTCAGTCGGTTAAGCATGGGACTTCGGCTCAGGTCATGATCTCACGGTTTGTGAGTTCGAGCCCCCCATTTGCTGTGTGCTGACAGCTCAGAGCCTGGAGCCTGTTTTGGATCCTGTGTCTCCCTTGGTCTCTGCCCCTCCCCAACACGCGTACACACACACGCGTGAGCGCGCGCGCGCTCTCTCTCTTAAAAATCAAATAAACATTAAAAAAATTAAACAAAAAAGATATGATGTTTAAAAATAGAGACCCTGAAAAAATCAGTTTAAAATAGAAGAAAAGTAAAACATAACAGATAATAGTTGAATTCTTTTCACGTATGCTTAGTATTTTGAATTCATTTCATGCATTCAAATATACTAATTTGCTCCGTGTTTTATCAGTTATAAATTAATAAATTACAAATATTCTAATTTAAAATGTATATCTTTATTCACTTAGCAAAAAACTTATATTGTCTCATTTTTTCCTGCTCCGGATTTCGTCTGTTTCTCTTAATTAAACTTACCAATACCCCCAGCTTCTAGTTCATCCAAGTTTTGAGTCAGTCTTTACTGAGAAAAGAAAATAAATAATCTCGGACCTCCCTCTTACATAAACTATTGTAGCTTAAAATAAAGTCACTTTCTCAGATTCCAAATCCAGTGACTAAATCCCAGATCCAAGGCTCACGCGTCCACCCCTTAACCCCCTAAGTCCCTGCCATCCAGCAAACCAAGCAAACACACACACATAAAAAGGCAGTGCTCTCCGCGGGGGTCATCCTGCCTACAAAATCGCCCAGTTGCTACACCTCCTGCCCCATACCAGGTGTTTACTGGACTGTACTTTTGCCTCTGTGTTTCCTGCTTGGTGCTGGAAGGCTGCCTTCCTGGTGCTCCTGGCCTACCCTAACTCCCAGGACAGCCAGAGCCTAGCTCTCCAAGCATTTCTTCTCGGGCTACATTCTCCCCTTGACCCCTCAGTCTCCTGGCTCAGAAGCTGCAGTGAGGAAGATCTGCCTTTGGAAACCACGGCCACTACCCCTGGCTCTCAAATAATGATCCCTAAGGCTCTTGCTGCTAGCCCCACTTTCTTGGTCACACCCTGGTACTGATCAAATTATGCTTGAGCTTATGGCATTTTGCAATCCTGCCATTTCACACCCAGCCTTTGAAACCGAACCGACTCCTTGGTCCTGCCTTTCCCTGGGAAGCAAGTCTCCACCTGACCAGCCGGCTTCTTCCCCCCAGATGCCCATGATACAAGGACCATCTTCACAACTGCCTGAACCACCACAAGCTACCACGCAAGTGCCTGACCTGTTATCTCTCGGCCTCACAAACACCGGCTCCTGTTAGTATCAAGGCCCATGCAACTGCAGGGCTGAGGTACTATTCCTGGCTGGGCTTGTAAAGACGGAGATAAAAATTTCCAGAAGATCCCTCAAAACGTTAAAATGGTATCGGAAGAGTTACAAACATTAGATGGCGTTAGATCACAAAACCCAGCAATACTGCCAACCTGGCACGAGAATTAGTGCCCTCAAGTGGTGCTCTGCCTACAATACAACAGCCCTCCAGAGAGCTTTCTCCCAACCAGACACACAAATGGTCCATGACAATTTACTGTCAGGCACTGCCAGCGTCAGAAGTCTGCTTACCAGTTTGCTCTTGGAAACGCACCGCTAAGCTAAAGGTATGCGAGGCAGAGATGGCTCCTCTAGGCTGCTCATAGCACTAAGGTAGGGTACGGGTGCTTCATCCACCATTCTATTGCAGAGGGCTTCCTAGACTTAAAGCTAGGGATCAAATCCTAAATATATTCACGCATTCCAACGTTTTTTAGTCTATTTTTCCTCAGGCTCTGTTCTAGGGGCTGGGGATACACAACTGAACAAAACTCCCAGTGTTTGTGGAGCTTATATTCCAGTAAGATGAGATGGACAATAAACTTGATAAGTAAAATATTTAATGTTAGAAAGTGATAAGGACTAAGAAGAAGAATAAAGCAGAGAAGGGGGCTGGGGAGTAGCAGGGTGGAAGGGATAGTAGCTTTAGACAGGGTGGGCGGGGAAGGTCGTCCCCAGCATGATAACATTTGAGTGAAGACCTGAAGGAGGTGAGGGAGTGAGCCTACTGATACGTGGGGGAACCACATTCCAGGCCGAAGGAACATCAAGTGCAAATGCCCTGAGGTGTAAGCATGCTTGGTGTATTCAAGGGGCAGCAAGGAGGTAGGCGTAAATGTGGCAGAGTGAATGAAGGAGAGATTAGGAGGAGGTTGGACCAGTGAGGTAACTGGATAGGGCCCTAAGGGCCCATACGAGGACCATGTGATAAAGTTTTTCTACCCTAAAATCCATTTTTATCAATGTCATACTCCAGAATTACCGTACTACTCTTTCAGGATATAGGTAAGCTCTGTTACATTATATAGCTATAAAATCCCTCCCCACACCCCTGGAAGGATAAATAAAAAAGTGGTAACAGTTTTATACGTACGTGGGAGAACTGAAGAGCTAGAGAACAGGAGAAGGGAGAGAGACTTGTACTTTTCCAAACTTGAACCAGGCTTATGTATTATCTAGTAAAAATAAATAAAATAAAATAAAATAAAATAAATTGTCCTCACCTTTCTAGGGTCAACCTGTCTGAGTAAAGAATTTTCTCTTCGGAAGAACGTTGGAGAATGGGAAATGATGGCATTGATGAGCTCGCCAGATTAATATGATCACCTATTGAAAACGATACACAAATTACTTGATTAAGAAAAACCTTTAAAATCTCAAGACTGAAGTTATCTTATATTTGGAGAACTTTGGCACCTACAAATATCTTTTCTGGAAAGTACAGTTTCCATAGCTCTCCACATTTAAAATTATCACATTTGAGTTTGTTTCTTTCCTCCTCAAACCTCAACTATGTATTCTGCATATACGTTCCGTATAGACCAAATCATTTTTCCCTCACCCTAGAGATTGGCTGAGAGTACAGAACAACTCTAGTGTCATCTTTACCCCTTTATAAGGCTGACTCCTCGTACTAAAATTTAACTCTCTTATAACTGACATGGCGGTCCCTCATTACCAGATACGTTTGGGCCAGCACTATGACAGCCCTGCCGGGTTCTGGACTTTGAAGGTGTCTGAAAGGAAGAATCTCCAAATGCTGATAAGGAGCTCATGGTAGTTTTCATTTCCAGCCCACATAGATCTGTCACGTTTGTTGTGGACGAGATGCATGATGATTTATTACGAGGCGAAGGGCTTATTACTCTTCCATCTCCTTCAAAATATCAAAAAGTTGGTCACAAAGCTACACAATACATGACTTTGCTACTGGAAATACAGAGAAAGTAGTCTGGGAGAGCAAACGTAAAGCTGGCATCGTCACTTTTTCTGTGTACGTTCAGCTACTATTAGTTGAAAATACTGCAGAGACCAATGGATGTGGATAAATGCTGTACAATTGTAGTTAGGGTCCCCAGGGTATGACACTCCTATAGGGTGAACAGGCTGCGGTCCTATTAACCTGACTGCCAGCGAGTAGCTTGCAACCTAATGGCCAAACACATATGAAGTTAACAAACTATACACAAAATGCAGGATAAAAATGGTATCTCTTATATAATCACACATAAATGTGACAATTATTTTTCACTTAAGAAGATGGCTACAAACGGGTTTGGGGGGAGGTGGATGTTAGGATATATTCTAAAGACCCAGAATAATGCAGAATGGTCAGGAAAAGATGCTGGGGAGTTCCAGAGACGAGGTAGGATTTGAGTAATGGGCTAAAGGAGAAAGTTTGAACACCAGAAGAAATCTACTGTATTTTCTCCTATAAAGACAACATTCCTGAAGGCAGCAATTGATGCTGGAGGGAGCAATAAGCAGTAAAAAGGAAACTATGGTTACCACAGAATTCTGCTCAAACGGACCACCAAGATAAAATCATAAAACCAAATCTAGAAAGCTAACATACTTTTGGGGAGACCATCAGATAATATGATGGCAAATTAAAATCAAGTTCCATATAGATAGTATTAAAAAGCTGTAAAGCAATGGTATCTGCTGGCTTCCATAGGTCTGCAAGGTATAAACCGAAGTATCACACAGCTAGCTTCTTGCACAAAATAATCAGTGCTAATACTCCACTTTTCTAACTTCTACAAAACATCACTATAGCTAATAATGAGGTTCTAGAGTATACGCATTCAGAACTGACATCATGTTCGCCAATGAACCGGTCTTGGGATAGGATTCGGCTCCTAGCAGAATAGGAAAGAAACCGTGATTCAGTAAACTGATGTGGAAATCAAAATTCAGATGGTTAAAAAAAACAAAAACAAACAAAAATTGGTCTCAGAATTAACTGATTAAGGTGTAACTGGTCAGCTAAAGATTATAAAGGTAAAACTCCAAACAATGGACAAACTTGATTTTTCTTATTAGCATTAGAGTTAGATTTTTAAAATTATTTTGTTAATGTTTCAAACCAATCCTCAGTTTAAGAGGCAGATTTAAACTTCAAAAGACCTGAGGTATAGAGGAAATAATCAAAGGGTAATTTCAGTCATGCTTAGTGAACAAAGGAGTTTTATGCTCACACTTTTCAGCTCCTATTATATGCAGAAGTCATAATCCCAATCCCCATGATGAGCTTACTATCATGATCAGTGTGATATACATAGAGATAAGATACATATCTTACAATAAACAGCATAGAATGAGAATGATTAGGAGAAAGGCCGTAAAACCCACAAACAAGATCCTCTGAATGACTGGAAACCGGAATGAACTATGACTGAAACATACACGTATTTATGTGGATATATAAACACCCACATAAATGCACACATATTTGTGGATCAAACACCCATATATCTTTGTGGGATGTTTCACCCTACATATAAACCACATTACTATGTGGCAACATTTTAATTAAACATTTCCTGTTATTATTTCATATGTCACTATTTAATTGACCATATATGAAGCCCTTGTTTTCCCAATTAAATTTATAAACTCTTTGGGACACAGACTTCATTTTACACTCTTTATATTCTTGGCCACATCTAAATTCGGTAAGCAATCTGTAAATTAACTGATTTTCCAATTTACTAAGAGTTAACTGGAAATCTGTCTTGTATGTACTATTTCTGTGATCGGTTCTCGGCCTTTTGGCTAAGATCGAGGGTAGTATATACTATTTCTGTTAAAAAAAAAAAAAAGAAAATCAAAATCTTGTATTTTGGTATAAAAGTGCTGAGCATTCTTTCAATAAAGGCCTATATTCAGTGAGAATCTTTACTGCACTGCACCCTAGACAGATCAATGGATGGGGAAGTGGATGGGTAAGTGGATGGATGGAAAAAAACACATGGATGAGTGATACAGTAGATGGTCAGATATGTGTGTCCACTCAGCCTTATCTTTGAGATTCTGATTCTAGATTTTCCACTGATTTATTATGATCTTAAGACTGAAGCACTGCCTTTTCCTCTCTCTATACATATTTTAGAACTCTTACTTAAGGGATCTAACAAACTAAACTCTGGCTAACTGGGATTTTATTGTATCCCCGGAATATATGGCTCTTACAAAATCTCAAGGATACAGGTATCAACTCTTAATACTATTCCAAAAAGCCCAAAAGAAATTACATACCAAGTTTTAGACTTACTGGCTCAAATAAAAAATTGAGCTTCTTTCCTTTAGACTGAGAGTATCATTGATTAATTTATGCTGGCAGGCTACCATATACATTTAATTAATTTTGAAAAAATAGAGAAAAATAAGAAATGGAGTGAAATTAATTATAATGATTGCGTATCATTCAGTTTATTCGATAAAGATTCCCAAACTTTCCTGACAAAGTGCTACTTATAATTTCTCCAAAGTTTTATGCCTTTGCAGGTAGAATGGTGAGTACAAAAGTCGAGAAAACAGCTACACGCCATGTAGCCTTCTTTGCATGAAACTGCCTAGAACTATGGAGGAGGCACATTTAGAAACAACTGGGTACAAATGAGTAGCCTGTTCCAGAGAATGATTTTGAATAAAATCCTTCAATGAAAAAAAAAAGTTTTATTTTTCCCTAGAGAATTTTGTATCTTATGAGTCATCACTTATGTATAAAACTTTATTCTTCTGGTAGGTTCACAAAATTCAGTGTTCCACACTATTTTCCCATTACTAATATCTAGTAACACCTTACCACTTAAATAAATTTAACCTGGCCAGTCATCCAGAAATCTGCATATCAACTTACTCTTCTAACTCAAGAGTAGCTCGGGAGAAGTATGTAAGTTTGACTCCTGATATAGAAAACAAATTGAAGATATTATCAGCAAAAATATGAAGGAAATTCACCATGCAAACATAGAAAATCCTACTTGAGAATTTTCAGGTTCACGTCTGTAACTCTGTGCCTAACACATTGTCGAACACATGGTACATACTCAATAGACATGTACTGAACTGAACAAAAGAGGCAAAGACAGATGCTTCCTGCAGTGTGGGACTGCAGTTAGGTTGATCCCATGTCTACCATGGCCAAGACAAGACTGTAGGATACAGGAAAGAGAAAAGTCCTATGTCAGATGAGACAGGCCCAAGAAGGTCCTGCAGCCACAAAACAAAAAATGAAAACTAATTAAATATTCAAAATGACCACATGCTCATATAGTAATGAGATGAACAGTCTAGACGTGCCTATACTGATCAACACTCTCATACAAACTCCTAGAAGGTGGGGGTGGTTCCGTATACAAGGATTCTGTAGTGCTTCAAGCTAGCCCATTACAGATGGCTCGCAGTTGTCAGCAACCAACTAACAACTCAAATGTACTAAAGGAAATTTCTCCTTGAACTGAAAAATACATTTCAGAAATATGACCAGATCATATAAGGCAGTGTTTTCCAAAGCGTGGTCTACAAGCCATATCCATCAGAATCACTCAAGACATTAAAATGCACATTTCCAAATCCCACCCAAGACCCACAAAATCAGAATGGGGAAGAGGAAGAAAGGAAGGGGAGTATTAGGAACCTGCCTTTCTAACAAAATCTTGGGGGATACACACTAAAGTTTAAGGCCTTTGATATAAAATATCCATAATTATATGCACTAGTAAGGGAAAGAAAGAGATTTTCTTTTCTACTCGTGATTTGTCACTCTTTCCACTGTCTCCTTATTTCCTAAAATCTGTGTTCCCATACTCTTACCCCCATTGATTAGCCATTTTTCCTAGTTCTAATACAGTATTTGGAAGATTCTTTCCCATTATGTTGTACATAGCTCACCCCAAACAACACTATAACTGCTTTTTCTGTATTGGAAATAATCTAGTATGCTGTGTATATAAAACCAATTCATATCTAAGTAAATACAAAACCAATTTAATTAATTAACCATTGGTTAATGAACCATTTCATTTTTCATTCAAGTCTATTTGGATTTAAGTAGTTAAACTTATTAAGCAATGTTACCCGAAGAAGATAAACCATAGCTGATCTCTACCTTGCCTACTTGAGTAGTTTCTTTCAAGGTCATGTTGTAAGAGTCGACCAGGGAATGATGGTGTTTCTTTATTTAGCTTGAATTCAACCTAAAACACATATTTTGGGAAGAATTTCACAGTAAGGATTGAAGATAATTATAAAATTACATACAATACTGATACACGCCACAGCAGAGATGAACCCTGAAAACACATTAAGTGAAAGAAGCCAGACGCAAAATGGTACATCATGTATGATTCCATCTATTAAGTACTAATAATAAGAAAATCTGCAGAGACAGGAAACAGATTTGTGGCTTTCAAAGCGGGTGGGAAGAAGGAATGGGGAGTGATTGCTTAATGGGTACAGGGGACTCCCTTCTGGGTGACAAAAAGGTCTAGAACTACATAATGATGATGGATATACAACCTTGTGGATGTATTTAATACCATTTAGTGGTAAATGGTATTAAATACTTCAAATGGTATTAAATACTTAAAATGGCTACAATGGTAAATTTTATGTTATGTGTTTCTTACCACACACACACACACACACACACACACACAGAGTCGATTTCATGAAGTCAAATGAAAACACGTTCCAAACCACCTGCAATTCCTCCATACCCTCACCAAAACTACAATGATTAAAAGAATTATTTTCTAGAAAACAAAAGCAAAAAACATACAACAGAAACTAAATTCTGTTGGCAAAAAAATCACTATGTTTTTATCATCACAATTCATTTATGTTCAATTATAATGAAATTGTATATCTAAACCTTCTAAGAAGGTTTTTCTCTAAATTGATTTTAAATTATTTGGCAGAACGGAGAAAAACAAAATCAAAACAACCTCTCATGATTAGTCACAGAAAAAACCCTAAATACATATCTTAAAAACTATGATGCTTCTGATTCATACATACTATAAACATTATAATAGCATTTGTATTCTAACTTTATGAAGTATATGAGTTAAAGGTATTTTCTCAGAACATATGTCTACCCTAGAGGAAGCAAATGGTTTGAAGAGAATTTGGATGAGGCACACAGTTCCTAGAAGTACATTCTAATGATAGAACAGGATTTGTCCAGTGAAATCAACTAGTAAAACTTTGGAGGGAATTCATTATGTCCAATTATAATAAATTCTCAATTTTATTTCAATTGAATTGAAAAATATTTTCAATTTATATTTCAATATAAATAATTTTCAATTAAGCTATCTAACTGTTATTTATCTAAGATGATCAAATGATCGATTTTCCCAGTGTTTATTTTCATATAATAATGTCATCAACTACTGCCTCCTTGACAAATAATGTCTGTCCTCCCATTGATTCTCCCTACCCTCCTCATGCTGTTATTTGTAAACTGTCCTTCACTTTACAGTTCTCCCAGTGACATCTATTGAACAATTTTTTAGGAAAAATCTGAATTGCGATGGTTGGAGGTATCCAACTTGGTCAAACGGGGAAAAATTGTTTTATGTCTTGAGACAGTGTGGGAGGTAGGTAAATATGTTTGAATGCTGAGGTGAGACAGGAGGGAAAGAAAAACAGGTGTATCAAATCTAAAGCTAGACGTAATGGAAACGCCAGAAATACTGTGCACAAATTAGGGGAAAAAAGAATCTTAGGTTCGTATCTTAACTTCTAAATAGCATGAAGCCTAATATATTTCCACTGCTAATGTATTATTTTCTCCCCTGATTTTAAATGGAATGTGGAGATGTATCCCCCTAAATTATCGCATTTTTATTCATTATAAGATGCCATTGGTAGTAAGACACACCATCATTTTACCCACTACTAAGAAAGAAAAAACTTTCCCAATTAAACTATGATGTGCCATGAATTTTAAGAAGAATCCTAATTTAAGAAATTTTTAAATGTAAAAAGAAAAGGAAAAAAAAAACCTCAGGGCTCCTGGGTGGCTCATTTGGTTAGGTGATGGACTCTTAATTTCCACTCAGGTTATGATCTCTCAGTCGTGAGATCGAGCCCTGCTTAGGGGTCTGTGCCGAGTGTGGTGCCTGCTCGGGATTCTCTCTCTCCCCCTCTCTCTATGCTTCTCCCTGTGCATGCTCTCTCTCTCTCTCTCTCTCAAAATAAATAAATAAACATTTAAAAGAAAAGAAAGGAAAACTCACATCTTGTAATTGGTGAAATAACAACCAGTTTTTAAAAGAGGCTTTTTGACTTTATGTGGGCAGAAAATAAAAATTAGCTTTAGTTCTGCTCTTTAAATCATGCTATTTGTGTAGATTATAAAATAATTCATCTTCAATTTAAGTACAAATCTGCTTAAATCTTACTTTGCTTTTTTCAGGAAGCGATGATGTCTGAATCACCAGATGAAGCCCACAGTTCACCTGCAATGTAAAAATTAAAGCATCAAATATGCTCTTAACTTAAATACCCCCCCACACACATATTCCTCCCCAAACCAGTACAGATAAAGACATAACAAAAACTTAGGATAAAATAGAACGCTTGTTTTTTGTTTGTGCTAAATGATCGTGTTCTGAGGATTTGCTGAAAACAATAAAATCAGGACTGAGAATTAAAAGGTTTCACTGCGATTTATTTTCCAAAATGTCTGCGGCGATTTAACCCTCTACCTTAGCACTTCAGGTTTTTGACACTTGCCATTTCAGGTCTAAGTAAATATCTCAATGGGACAGGTAAAGGAGGTGGGAGTGCCTATTAATAATAATTATCTTTCTTAATTAAAAAAAGGGCTGGGGGTTGACTGGTTATAAAATGAATCGTAGCCTTTCACAGCAGACCAGCTCCACCTTCTGGGAAACCAAGAACCTGGACAAGACTTTGAATGCCCATCATTCTATATCAAATACCCTCCAAGAGCCTTGGTCCAGTCCACGAATCTCAAGCCTCGGTCAGACAATAGCTTGAGGAGATTCAGCGGTCCTGATCCCAATAATACAGCCCATCACCTAGGACAAAGACGCCCGTCAGAAAGAACGATACGAATGGGAAGAAGGGGAAAGTAGGAGACCCAACCTACGTTGTTCGCAGCCCGGCCAGAAACAGAGCGGTATTTCCCGGGAATCATGGCAGGAGACAGTCCAGGATCTGTTAGATCTGCCTTAGAAGCGACGCTACAGCGGAGACTCAGAGACCGAAAGGGGTCATCTCCCAGGCAACCCGCTCATAGGTTACCATGGAGACGACCATTTCCGGTCTGGTCCTCTCCTAAATCGACTGGCCAACCCGGTCGGTAGAACCTCTGGTGATGTTCGTGGGGGCCCACTGCGTCCCCACTTCCTCGTCCTACTTTCCAGGCGTCTTACAAACAGAGCGGGAGTGTGGAGAGGAGGAGGCGGGGAGGAGGCCGGCCACCTCGGTAGCCGTGGCAACCACCACTTCCGGTCCGTTCCTCTTTCCGGCCCACCTCGGCTCGGCCCGCGCGAAATTTGGATCCCTCTGCCCGTGGCCACCTGCTCTCGAGGGAGGACCGGCGCGAGCCTGCAGAGGCCGACCTCCAGGCACCGCGGACTCTTCTGTGGCGCCCGAGCCGGGTACTTCCGGTGGCCCTGCGCCGCGCGGGCAGGCGAAGGGGGCCCGCGTCGCCCCGGCTAGGAAGGCGCTGGCGTGCCGAGGCGGAGGCCGCCACCATGCCGGCCCGCTGCGTGGCCGCCCACTGCGGCAACACCACCAAGTCCGGGAAGTCGCTGTTCCGCTTCCCCAAGGACCGGGCTGTGCGGCTGCTGTGGGACCGCTTCGTGCGGGGCCGCCGCGCCGACTGGTACGGGGGCAACGACCGCTCTGTCATCTGCTCGGACCACTTCGCTCCGGCCTGTTTTGACGTGTCTTCAGTTATCCAGAAGAATCTGCGCTTCTCGCAGCGCCTGAGGCTCGTGGCGGGCGCCGTGCCCACCCTGCACCGGCTGTCCGGCCCGGCACCCCAGGGGGAAGAAGAGGGAGAGCAAGCGGGCGGCCCCGAAAAGGGAGGAGAGCCCCAGGCGGTGAGGCAGGCGGAGGCCGCCCCGGGTCCAGCCTCCTGTACGCTCCTCCCGGCCAGGAAGAGGGCTGCGGCTTCACAGGTAAAGGGACACCAGGAGTCCACCGAGGGTCGCGGGAGGACCCCCGGACTGTGGCTCGGCTCTCCCACTAGTGTCACCTGGGGGAAGGTCACCTCGCCTCGACGCGTTCTGTTTTCCCATCTGTAAAATTAGGATCTGTTTTCCCATCTGTAAAATTAGGAGTGTGCTGTATTGGTGACCTCAAGGTCCTATAGAACATGAACACTTTGGAACTATAGTTCCTTCTACCTCTTCCTCCCCCAAACACACACTCTCGTAGGCTTTTTTTTTTTTTTAAATAGAAAGGGTTTCATTTGG
The DNA here is from genome assembly GCF_028018385.1 of Neofelis nebulosa. Taxonomy (NCBI): domain Eukaryota; kingdom Metazoa; phylum Chordata; class Mammalia; order Carnivora; family Felidae; genus Neofelis; species Neofelis nebulosa. The sequence continues at coordinate 35,464,311 of NC_080788.1, forward strand.
GCAGATCTCAAGGAATTGGGGTGCTTGAAACCGTCTTTGCATAACATATTACATAAGCTCGAGGAGATGTCCATTATGACTGCCAGAATGATGGGGAGGGGGGAGGTTGAGGGGATGCGGGGCTACTGATGAGGAGGGGGCTTGCTGGTAAACCCCGCTTCTTTCCTCTTGACTAGCTGCCTTTAAGTTAAATCATTTAAGTGAGCTCAGTTTTTCCACCTTGCCCTCTTCTGCTATTTCAGTAATCCTCATAAGCGTAGATTATACTTACCTTGCCTCTGGTCACGATCTTCTTCCCCTCTTCCCATCTTAAGACTCCCCAGCCTTCTTTGAGATCATCAGACTTCAGCCCTGTCACCCTTAGGTAGATTAAATCAGGACTGTTAACTGGATCTAAAAGGTGTTCAATTTCTAGAGATGGGAAGACAAGTCAACTAACTGATCTGTAACTGATGTTTTGACTTTGAATATTCAAACGCATTCCTAGAATTTTAGAGCTGAAGGGAAACTAAGTGCTCATCTAGTCCAAACTCACAATGTATACACAAGGATGCCAGTCCTGGAGGTTAATAACTTCCTCACGGGCCTGTAATATTTGCTCTAGGTCTAATTGTCCGAGCAAAACTTTTTCTGCAATACCAACCTGCTTCCTACATTGGAGTGGGTGCTTAAGACCCTTTTAAGGCATCCTGACATTTCTAGGATAAAGAACAAAATTATTAACACAGCCTGCAAGTCCCTGTGTGCTTTTTGCCCCTGTCTACCATACCAGTCCTATCCAAGGCCACTGTCCTTGTTCAGTATACACCAGTCATGCTGATCTTTTCCATTTTTGAACATGCTATATTCCTTCCTACCAACAAGCCTCACTCAGCTGTTTCATGTAATATCCTGCAATTATGCTGCTCCCACTCCCCATCATCATCAATTAAGTCTTTTTACTTTAAAAATCAGTTCAAACACCCTTCTCTTTGACCCCCTAGTTATATACTTCCTTTCTTCATATGTTTCATATGCTTCAATAGCACATATACTTCAGTAATACTCATCACAACTGTCACAAAACAATTGTGTAGTTCGCTTAATATTTGTCTTCACATTAGAATGTAAGCTCCATGAGAGCAGGGATCCTATCTGACGTGTTCATTATTGTACTGGCAGTACCTAGAACATTAATTTGCAGATTTTAGGAATTCAATAAATATGGAATTGTGGAGTGATTATGTGACCATAAGAACACTTTTTTGTACTATAATAGAGTGTTCAGTTCTCTGCCAGTTTCCTTTCTCACCAAGCTATAGACCAGTCAAGACATCTGCCCCTTCAATTTTTTATCCACTATCACTACCTATCCAACCTTTATCTAAGCACATACAGGTACATCTATAAATAGATAAATATAAATATTTATATTTATATAAGTTGGGAGAAGAAAAGTCAGGCTAGTGAAACAGTCAAAGATTTTATACTATAACAAAGGCTAATGTTGAGGAAATCCAGAAAAGATACCAAAACTATTTTCCCATTAGTATATCCAGCCAAAATTTCTAACAACCCGTATTACATTAATACACTTGTCGAGTTATTAGGAAGCTATGTGTTTTCATAGTAGTGACTTTAAATGTATATAATGTTAAAAAGAGTTTAGAGTTGGTAGCAATACATTGGTAGCCAGGTCTGGACCGAGAACCCCAGTAACATTGCTAAGACAGTTTGCTTGTGCCACCTCTGAGTCCTTCCACCACTCACTATTTTCCCAATTCCAGGGCCAACTGACAGACAATTTCCAGGCATTCTACAACTTTTCCGAGGAGCTATTGTAGACACTGTTCTGGATGTTTGGTGCTATATGTAGGTAAATGCAATGGAATGTTCCTTATCTGTAGGGAGCTTGAAAAAAGATTAGGGACTATCTCCAAGGGGAAAGGAGGCCCCGAGGAGCACTATGCACTGATATTTTGCTTCAAGAGCTAAGATTATTGTTTTTCCTTAACAATTTTGCATTCTTGTTTTTTTATCCAACTATAGGTGACATAAGTTCCATATATATCTTAGAATTGGTTTGTCAACTTCCACAAATTATCTACTGGGATTTGATTGGGACTACATTGAATCTATAAATGAATGTGAGGAGAAAGAATGTATTGGCAACACTGATTCTTCATGAATATAGTGCATCCCTCTATCTGGGTTTTTACATTTCTCTTAAAAATATTTTATGGCATTCTATGTAAAAGTTCTGCATATCTTTTATTAAATTTATCCCTATTTGATTTTGCTATTATAAGTAGTATTTAAATTTTTATTTTTTTATATATTTATGTAGGTAAATTGACTTCTGTTGACCTCGTATCCAGAAACCTTGTGTAACCTTATTTATTCCAATAATTTGTAAATACTTTTGAATTTTCTTCATGTCTAAAACATGTTGGTAAATACTTTTTGATGTTCATGCTTCTATTTCCTATTCCTACTACACTAACTAGACACTTTAGTATGGTGTTGGGAACCAGAGAGGTGATGAGGAATCCTTTTCTCATCCTTGTTTTGAGGGAAAGCCTTTAGGTTTACCATTTGATACGATTTATGCTATAGGGTTTTTTTGCAGCTGTTCTTTATCCTAAAAAGAAATATTCTCCTCTGTTCCTAATTTTTGATACAGATTTAATCATAAGTGATGTGGAATCATATCAAGTGCTTTATATATTTTCTGAATCTATTCATGATCCTATATTTTGTCTATTATTCTGTTAATGTGGTGAGTTATATTGCCTGGTTTTGAAATACAGAATCAAGCTTTCATGGCTGAAGTAAACACAATTTGGCCAAAGTGTAGTACTCTTTTTTTACATATAGCTTCATTTGATTTGCTAATATTTAGGATTTTTGCAAACTTGATCTATAGTCTTTCTTTCCTGAAATTCCTTTCTCAGATTTGGTGTCAAGATTATGCTGACCAATTTGGAGTTATTTCTTCTTATATAATTTTCTGGAAATATTTCTATATAAATGGGCATTAAATAGCCATTAATAAATTTGGTATTAATATTTGGTATAGTTCAATGATAAAGATACCTATCCTGGAGTTGTCTTTGTGGGAAGATTTTTAATGATGGGTTCAATTTTTAAAAATAGTTATAGGGTTATTCAGTTTTTTGTTTCTATACTTCTTTTGATAAATTGTGTTTCCTATAAATTCATTAATTTAAATTTTCAAATATATTGACACAAAATTGCTTATGATAATCTTTTATCTTTTGAAATTCTTTATGATATGTAGTAATTTTTGCTTTCTCATTTCATTTTTGATCTACTTCGCCAGGTGTATATCAATTTTATTAGTCTTTTCAAAGAATAAACTTTGCCTTGTTGATCTTTTCTCTGGTATTTTTTTTTTCTTTTTCATTATTTTCTATCATTTTTCCTTCCATGTACTTTTTTCAACTTTGAGTTTTTAGTTGATGGGTTCGATTTGTACATTACTGAGCTAAATGGTTAACATAGATCTTTTCATATCTGCTTTTCCATTAAATAAACTTGTTAGAAAGTGGAAAACTTCACTTACACTAGGATATCCTTACATATTCAGATGTGATATTTCATACAAAGAATATCTTAAGAATAGCTAACTTGCTTATGCGAAGACAACACATTGAATTACCACACTTCAAATTTTGCCTGGCTGCTTAAATTTTTTAAAACACTTTTCTCCAATATTTTAAAAATTATTTTTGTAAGATTGTTTTTAGAGTAATTTTAGGTACACAGCAAACTTGAGGGGAATATAGAGAGATTTCCCATTTTCCCACTGCACCCACCCATGCATAGCCTCTCCCGTTATCAGCATCCTCCACCAAAGTGGTATATTTGTTAGAACTGATACACCAACATTGACACATTATTATCCCCCAAAGTCCATAGTTTACATTATAGTTCACTCTTGGTTTTTCTACTTCTTAAATTTTTATTCACTCTTCTTTCTTTAACTTCTTAAGAAGTTAAATTGGATCATCGATTTTCAGAATTTTCATTTGAATGGACATGGGGGATAAGTTTCATATGCTTATTTCCCAATTGTAGAATTCCCTAGAGTGGTATTAATGGAGGAAAAATTGACTCCTGAAATGAGGCTATGTTAGAAATCTTTTGTGGAATACTTTTTTGCATGATGTTAATTCCAGTCTAAATTAACCAAGCCTAATCAATTTTCCTATACCCTTTTATGCATCTAAGGCCCAAAACTCCCTTGTAAGCATGGCATTAACTGAATCCCATAAGTTTTTGGTGTAGAGTATTATTATTTAGTTTAAACTATCTTTTTATTTTCACTATAAATTTATCTTTTAAGTTTATCTTTTCATGGGTTATTTAGAAGTATATTTTAAAATTTCCAAGCACACAGGCATGTTGTAGTTCTGTTTCTGTTACAGATTTCTACGTCAATTACAGTGTGGCCAGAGAATATATAGCATATGAATTTAATCTTTCGAAATTTATTGAAACTTGTATTAGGCAAAATATAGGTCAGCTTTCGTAAATATTCCATATTCACTTGAGATGAATGTGCGTTCTGCAGTTGGGTACAATGTTCCATATATGTCTATTAATGTTTAAATGTTCTATGTCCTGGAATTTTTGTCTACTTATTGCATTGATTACTGGGAGAGACATGTTAAAAATCTTCCACTGTGATTTTGAATTTACATATTTGGTCTCCAATTCTAACAGTTTTTGTGTTATATACTGCTAATATAGCAACATCGGCCTTTAGGTTGTTTTGGCATAGTATATCTTACTACATCCTTTTACTTTCAATTTTACTGTATCCTTACTCACTTATGTATGGTTGCCCCTTTGAAGAGAATGTATCTTTTTCCTCTAGCTGCTTCTAAGTTTTTCTCTTTGTTTTCCAGCTTTACTGTAATGTGCATAGGTGTGGCTTCCTTTGTTTTTATTTTGATTAATACAAATAGTACTTTTGTAAAACTGTGTCTTAATGTCTTCTGTCCATTTTAGTCAATTTTCAGATGTTATTTGTTCAAATATTGCTTCTGTCCCATTTTCCCTTTTTCTCTGGGACTACAATTCATATCATATACAATAGTTTTTCATTTTATCTGCTGTCTCTTGTGATCTTTTCTATATTTTCCATCCTTTTGTCTCTCTCTGCCTCACTTCAAATATTTTCTTTTGACACATGTTCCAGTTGATCAATACATATTTGGAAATTCTGCTTCTTAACCTTTTAATATGAAGAAGTAATCAGATATGTGCACAAAAGATTTATGTTCAAAGGTTTCCAATACAGATTATTTTAATAAATTATAGTATATCTGTACAATAGATTGTATGCAGCCACAAAAATTATGTGGATTATTTAATAATATAGAAACATGCTATATGATAGGGAAAAATGATGTATTAAAGGATATATAAAAGGTTATAAAACAGATTATCCCAATTTTTAAAAAAATAAATAGCAAAAGACCAAAAAAATTCCAAACCATAAAGTTGTTAGCTATGGATAAAGAGATTATGGCTAATTTTTAGTTTATTTTAGTTTATTCTCTGCATGCAAATTTTTCTCAGTGATAAAATGTATTCTTCTAACGGGAACAGAAGTTATTTTTTAAAGCCTGAGTAAGTAACTAAAATGCCATTTTTATCAAGCATAAATCTGTTCTGTAAAGAAATAATGAACTTATTGTAGACTTTTGGCTTGGCTTCGAAGTAGATATAGCCAGTGGAAATTAGTCATAATTATAAACACAAATAAAGGTAAGACTTACGTTTTGATTTAAGTCCTCAGTAATATTAGATATAATTATTTCTGTTACAAACGGACTCTTCACAAAAGTATCTTTAATGTCTTTGCTGTGTTACAGCAACCATAGATGCCAGCTAAAATATTTTTTCAGTGGTCTGAATGCACTTGTCACTACCAGGCCACTAGATAAAATTGCAAAGTACTTTAATTTTTTTTTTAATATATAATTTATTGTCAAATTGGTTTCCATACAATACCCAGTGTTCATCCCAACAGGTGCCCTCCTCAGTGCCCATCACCCACTTTCCAAATTTTGTTTTTGTTTCTTTATCACGTCTTATTTTTTCTTCTCACAGGCCCCCTTACATATTCCAGATATCCTTTCTTAGCCTCTTCCATGTTATTTCTAGGTACTCAGTCGTATGTTGCCTTCTAAGTATCCAAATCCTCCTCCTTTCTACCTCTCACTTCCCCCAAGAGTCAAAATTTCCATTTCATGTTGTATTTTTTTTTTCTCAGGAAAGCATAAAAACATTAAAGCCAATCATATTATTGGATTAAAGCATTTCTCTGCAAGGTATAAAGGACCGATGATTGGGTTTTCTAGAGTAATGCTACTGCTACACTATCCAATAATTTAATGCTAGTAGTATTATCTCTTACAGCAACTCATTTAGGGGGGAAAATAATGAGTTGTAAGCAAATAGCTTAATAGCTTATAGATTGCGGTTCGACCAGAATGCTTAGCAATTTGTGATTACAAATAGTAAGGAACAAACAGTATGGCAGAGTTCTTAAGAACTTGGACTATGGAGCCAGCTTGCCTGGGTTCAAATTCCAGTCTTCCGAATATGTGACCTTGAAAACTATTATTTATAGTCTTTTACTACTTCTCACTTTTGAAAGATAAAACCATACTACTTAGGCTTACCTTTGATATAGTTCTCCTCTGATTCATATTTTTAGATTACATGTGAAAATGAAATTACGCAAACACAGGTCCGCGCTGATAATCTATCTCCTGGTGTCACTTCAGTACCTACTCACTGTGAAGAAGGTCCAGTGCATAAAAGTACGCAGATTTCTCTGAAAAGGCCCCCTCACCGAAGTGTTGGTATGTTTTGACTCTTCAATTCATTTATAATTGAATTAATCTTTTGTATATGAAAGATACATGACAAGCCAAGTGTCATTCATAGGCGATTGTGTTCGTTCCCTTCAGGTATTCAGGCCAAGGTAAAAGTGTTTGGAAAACAACTGTGTAATGCCACTACTCAGACAGATGAATTGCGGTCTGGAAGTGCCTCTCTCTTTGACATTTACTCCAGTGACTCAGAGACAGATGCAGACTGGGACCTTGAGAGTGAGCAGAGCGGTTTGTCTTACATTGCTGTGCAGGTGAAAGAAGAATCCTGTTAAAAACGCGACATCAGGTGACTTGTGTGCTGTAGGTTCTCACATCTTTGCTCACCTCATTACTTCTTTGTTCCCATAGCTCTCTCGCTTTGAAATAGTTGAGGATCAGCAAAATTTGTTTAGCTCTAAGGCAAAAATGTGCCCGCCTGCCAAGATAATGAAGGTAATACTGTCCACAAATCTCCCCACCTCCCACTTGCACCTTTTTTTCTTTTTTCTTTTTAATCCTTTGTGGAAATCGGATTATAAAACAGAACCACAATAGCAACATTTCCAGATCAAGATTAAGCACTGAATATTTAAGCTTACTGCAGAAGCAACACCCATGTGGGACTTACTTGACATTTATAAGCTGGAATGTCACTATTCTAAATTTGAAGATACTAGTAAGCACAGCCAAGTCTGATACTATTAAATGACCTGGGGGTAGAGTCAGGAGATTTACCCTTGATTATGATTTTTTTATGTTGTATATTTATTAGTTTGTCCATTTGTAATACTCTTCAATCTGGGGATCAGTCCCCGTGCGCATTTCTGGTGAAGCTATGACTCGTGCAGAAAATATTCGAAGGGAATTCATTGAAACAGAGACAGAATTTCATATACTTAGATTATCTTGTTGATGAAATCTGCATTGGTTCCTATTGCAAGCAACCAATGAGCTTGATTCATTTAACACTGAAATTATTAACATCATGCAAAAAAAAAAATTAGTACATATCTAGCATTATCCCCACTTCAGGAATTAGGTTTTCCTCTGTTGATACCACTCTGTTGAATTCCACATTTGGGAAGTAAGCACGTGAAACTTAGCTGCTCCATCTGCCACTCACCAGGACAACGTCCATGGCAGTTTTGTACCATGAAGAAATTTGTTACAGCGGTTTCTGAGAAACTTATTAGAACTCTAGTCTTCTAGTGAGAATACTAAAAACAAATGTCCATTTGATACCTCACATGTCTTGTTGTGCATGACTGGAAGAACTTGCATGCTTTGTATCCTAGAAGATTTAAATGATATACCAAAGCGATTTTCTTCCAAAGCCAATTTCATGTGTGACTTAATTTGAACAGTGTAATTTTAATAAAAAAGAATAATAAAACAAACAAAATATTACTAGAAGCTGTGAGCCTGAACATCGTTGTGTAAACATTTAGCATTATTATTATTATTATCATTATTATTATTGCTGCTTTGGCTTGACTTTGAGATGACTGTTTTATGTTTTAAGAGACCTTTATGTTTTGTTTTGTTTTTTTAATTTTTTTTTAATGTTTATTTTCGAGAGAAAGAGAGAAAGACACAGAGCATGAGCGGGGGAGGGGCAGAGAGGGAGATGTAGAATCCAAAGCAGGCTCCAGGCTCCGAGCTGTCAGCACAGAGCCCGATGCGGGGCCCGAACTCACAGACCGCGAGATCATGACCTGAGCTGAAGTCGAACACTCAACCAACTGAGCCACACAGGAGCCCCAAGAGACCTTTATGTTTTAAAACTAAGCACATAAATCTTCTGAAGCTTAATACTATCAGTAAGTACCTGTTGTCCCTTGAGCTTTTAAACAGCCAATCTCCTTAATTCACATTATAATGAATATTATATGCCCATTCATCCCCAAATTCCAATGCCATGAGTATACTTCATTTCTACGTGATAAACAACTTTGAGAGCTGTAACAGTTCTTTCTCTCTCTCTCTTTCTTTCTTTCTCACTTTCTATTCAGTTAGAATTTTCTTCTCTTACCAACTGAGAATTTATGTTTGGTTTGTTGATTCACATGATTTTATAATGTACAATGTTTCACTGTCCTGAAGTAAAATGAAATACTGGCTTTATTTTAAATTAAATATAAGGAACTTCTGGTCTATATAATACTGATTGCTTTTTGTACATTTTCAATTATCTAAATTTCTGTTGTTCCCCGAAGAGTTTAATGGGAAATAATGAGATATACCTCAAAACGTCCCATATCATTTTTCATTTGTTTATTTAATAAGTATTTATTAAACATACTCTTTGCCAGATGACTTCTAGATACCAAGGTACGTTGGTGAACAAGATAAAGATTCTGCCCTCTTGGTGCTTACCTTTTAGAGGAGAGCCAGGCAATAAACAAGGAAATGAATGAATGATTTTAGATAATGATTAGTGCTATAAAGAAAACAAGGCAGAGTAAGATGTTAAAACATAATTGGGGTCGGGGAGAGAGTCTTTTAGGTAGAATAATCAGGAAAGGTCTCTCTGAAGATAAAATATTTGAGCAGAGACCTGGATGATCAGAAGAAGCAGCCATCTAATGATTGGAGGGCAGAGCATTCCACATGATAGGAATGGCAGGTGCTCTAGTATTTGAGGAACAACAAGGAGGCTAGGGTGGCTGGAGGTAATGAACTAGGCAGAGAATGATAAGAGATGAGATTGGGCTGGTATACAGAACCAGACCACATAAGGCATTTGAGGCCACTGTCAAGAATTTTTATTTTATTCTAGGCTTAAATTCTATTTTAAATGTATTTTATGGCTGGCACATTGCCAGTATTTATCTCTTATATTTAAAAAACATAAGTGGATTCACATGTAAAGTCATTGGACTTTAGGCAAGAGAAGAGAGACATGTCAAGAGTGTGTGACTATAAAGCTTGCTCTGTCAAAAATATTTCTCAATGGGAATTCTGAAGAGATGATGGTGGTGATGGTGTCATTTTTTTTTTTAAATCTCCCCGCATTTCCCCATGGAAGCAAATAGGGCAGTTCCTATTCTGTTAGTGGCAAGGAAGCTTGTATCAGATTAACCGTCCCATGGATAACATGTATAGAAAACAACTTTGAAGGACCTGGGGAGCATCAAAAGCGGGTAGAAATAGCAAGTCAGCCTTAAAAGAGGTGAACTGCAGTGGGCGAGATGTCCTTTGTGAGCCTTCCCGCCTGAGTACACTCCCTGTTCCATGCTGTGGAGGGCAGCTGAAACTCAAGCAGAAAGTTACCATCTTACTGGCGTGAGGAGTCAAAGTTGAAAATTAAGGACGCCTGAAGTGAAAAGTGGTGGGGCAAGTCGAAGAAAAGTAGAAGCCACTGGGGAGGAGGACCAAATCTGCTTATCAACCACCCAAATCTTTGACTAATCACTGAAGTACACATATGTTGTATGGAGAGACCTCAGCGATCCCGGTAGAAAGCAACAGCTGGAAGCCTTAGCTTAGCTACACCATAGGGGAAACAGCTTGGAGTCTGAGTCCAGCCAAGTTAACTAGCTGTTAGAACAAAATCCTTCATGCTTTAGAATAAGATGAGAGAATTTATCGTCTAAAATGTCCAGCATAATACTAAAAATTACTAGTCATATGGAGAAATTGGAAAAGTGTGATCCATAATCAAGACATAGGAAATAATAGAAACCAACTCCACGATAACCAGAAGTTGTACTGAGCAGAGAAGAACTTTAGAAGAGCTGTTTTAAATGTGTTCAAACAGAAAAATACAGTAATACCAAATGAAGAGATAGAGAATCTAAGAAGAGAAAAGGAAACTATAAAAAAGAACCAAATGGAAATTCTAGAGCTGAAAAGAGACAAGCTATCAAAACTGACACAAGAAGAAACAGAAAACCTGAATCACTCTATATCTATTAAAGAAATTGAATTTGTAATTATAATCCTTTCGCAAAGAAAATTCTATGCCCAGATGACTTCACTTATAAGTTCTATCAAACACATAAGAAAAAAATGTAAATGTTACGTAAACTCTTTCAAGAGAAGGATTAGGGAACACTTTCCATCTCATGAACTCGACATTATCCTATTACCGAAACTGGGCAAAGACATAAGAAATTACAAAGCAATATCCCAATGTGAATGTAGGTGCAAATATCCTTAACAAACTATTAGCAAACCTATCCTGCAATATAACAATAATACATCATGTCCAAGTATAGTTTAGCTCAACACTGCAAGATTAGCTTCACACTCAAAAATCAAACAATGCAATCACCACGTTAAGAGAAGAAAGGAGAAAAATCACATGAACACCTCATTAGATTTAGAGTATTTGACAAAAATCAAGATCCATTTATGATAAAAACTTTCAGCAAACTAGGAATAGAAGGGAACTTTCTCAGTCTGATAAATGGCAGCCATGATGTATATACCAATAATACCATAGTTAATGTTCAAGGGCTGAAAGCTTTATCAGGAATAAGAATCAGGAACAAGGCAAGGATATCCATTTGTCAGTACTTCTAGCCAACATTGTAGTGAAGATCCTAATTAGTGCACTATAGGCAAAAAGAAAAAAAAAATAATACAATGCATAGAAGTTGAAAAGGAAGATATAGGGGTGCCAGAGTGGCTCAGTTGTTTGAGCGTCCAACTCTTGATTTCAGCTTAGGTCGTGATCCCAGGGTCGTGGGATCCAGCCCCGCATGGGGCTCCACACTGAGCCTGAAGCCTGCTTAAGATTCTCTCCCTCTGTTCCTCTCCCCCATTTGCATGTGCTTTCTCTCTCGAAAATTAAAAAAAAATTAATAAAAGGAAAATATAAAGCTTTTTAAATATAGATCATGTACATAGAAATGCCTATGGGATCTACAAAACTAATAGAATTAATAAGTGAGTTTAGTAATGTATGAAAACCAATTGTATTGTTACATATTAGCCATGAACAATGAAAGTGAAATTAAAAAATCAATACAATTTACAATATAGAAATACAAACGGTTTAGAATAACCCAAGTGTTGGATAGAGAGGAAGTATCCGGCACTCTGAGACATGGTTGATGAGAATGTAAAATATTAAAACCGCTTTAGAAAACAGTTTGGCAAACTCTTATAAAGGTAACAACCAATATCATTCAACCAAGCAATTCAACTCCTAAGTATTTATCCAAGAGAAATTAAAATACATGTCTATACAAAGACTTTTACACAGATGTTTATGAGCGTTTTAGGCTCATGAAAACAACCCAAATGTTCATGAACAGGTGAATGGATAAGCAAATTATAGTATATCCAGACAATGGAATTCTCCCAACAATAAAAGAGAACAAGCATGTAACAACATGGATGAATCTTGTAAACGTTATGCCGAGTGAAAAAAATCCAGATTCAAATAAGAGCACATGCTTGATATTTCCACTTGCACAGAATTCGAGAGAGAGAGAGAGAGAGAGAGAGAGAGAGAGAGAGAGAGAATATCAATCTGTAGTAACAGAAAGAAAATCAGCAGTTGCCTAGGACTGGGGCAGGTAGGAAACGACCTGCAAAGGGGAGAAGGAAATGTTTGGGCTAATGTGGGTGTTTTATTTCCTGATGTGATAGTTACATTGGTACATATCCCTGTGGTGGTGTAGATTATACCTTTATAAAGTTGACTAAAGAAAACAGCAATACACGCTAATTGCCAACTCACTAGTACAAACAATAAATTCTGTAGTTTTTTTAAGGTAGACTTCACAGAAGAGGTAAAATTGGAATTGCCATTTCAGGAGAGAGAGGATATAGATATGCTACATTAAAAACAAACAAAAAACTGAGCAGGGGCGCCTGGATGGCTTAGTCGGTTAAGCATTTGACCTTGGCTCAGGTCATGATCTCACGGCTCTTGAGTTCAAGCCCTAGTTGGGCTCTGTGTTGACAGCTCAGAGCCTGGAGCCTGCTTCGGATTCTGGGTCTCCCTCTCTCTCTGCCCCCTGTCTCTCTCTCTCAAAAATAAATAAGCACTAAAATTTTTTTTTTAAAAACTGAGCAAAGAAAAAGTCAACACAGGCATAAATGCAGAAAGAGCAGAGTGGGTGGCTTGAAGGGATGGTGGTGGCATCCTTAGACTGAAGGCAGAGGCTTTTACAAGGGAATTGTGGAAGATTCCGATGGAGGGAGGAGAAAGGGGGCAGAATGTTGCCAGAAAAGAGATCGGCCTTTATCCTTTGGGTGCTGAATGACATTTTGAGGTTTTTGAGCCGGGAAGTACATTAGGTGACTGAATCTGGAGTATCGTGTGGGAAGAATCAGCAAGGAGAGAATTTGTTGGGGCTAAGAGAACAGACTTTTGCAGTAGTCCTGGCTTGAGAAGATCCAAGATTGAACTAGAGTGACAAAGGCACAGAAGGGAGGTGATACTGAGAAGGAAGAATTGACTGGACATCCTAGACATGAATATTAGGTTAGTCTCTGGATTTGTGAACAAGGACAGAGTAAACAATGAGTTTCCAAGCCGGGGCAGCTAAAATGGGAGAACACTTAGTAGAAATAAGAAGCAGTCAGTCTGGGGAGAAAGGTTCTGATTTCAATTTTGGGAGTCAGTTGTCTGAGAAACCCTTCCTGACCCTACTCTTCAGTCTTTTTTTTTTTTTTTTTTAAGTTTATTTATTTATTTAGAGAGAGTGTGGGAGGGGCGGAGAGAAAGGAAGAAAGAGGGAATCCCAAGCAAGCTCCACACTGTCAGCACAGAGCCCTACACAGGGCTCGGGCACACAAATCATGAGATCATGACCTGAGCCGAAATCAAGAGCCAGACGCTTAACTGACTGAGCCACCCAGGTGCCCTGATCCTGATCCTACGCTTACCTCTGTCTTAAGACTGGATGAAATGTCACTGCATACACCAAAGTGTGTCATGCTTAGCCATCACAACATTTATCTCCTTGTATTGTGACTGTTGACCAATCTCCCCCAGTAGGCTCTGTAAAACTTGAAAATAAGGACTTACATTAGTATCCCCATGTGCCAAGCATTGTTCTGAGAGCCCAAGGGTTTTGCGTATGTGCTTAGCACACAGTGAGTGCTTGTAAATATTTGCTAAATAAGTACTGAAAGTTGAGTTTGAGAGGATAATGGAACTGGAAAGTGGATGTGTCCTTTAGTCGATTGCAGTGGTGAGTTTAGGAGATATAGTCTGGGGAGGTATTTACGTAAAAGTGATTGTTGAGGCTGTGATATAAGATTCCTAAAGGACAGCTTATAAATCTCCTGTGGCACTTAATGTCTTCATTACTTACCTGGCAAATTTGCTGCAAAATGATAAGTAGGAGGGACCAAGAAAATGCATGCGAGCCTGCATTATCCATTAATGCAATTAACAACCTTCTGAATATTCAGGAATGGGCTCTTCAGATAATTGGCACACAAGCTCTGCCTGGCATTTGATGCTTGCCTCTCCCCTTTTGTACCAATAAAAATGAAGCCGTGACATTTGAGAAAATGGGAGAAAAATTCTAGGGAGGTGGCAGCAGCCTGGATGCATCTTTTGGTTTCCACCCTGGTTGGGTACTGAAGCCCCACCACTTATCAACTATATGAGTTTAGAAAAATTACATCATCTCCCTGGGGTTATGTCTTCTCATCTGAAAAATGGGGATTTTATTATCTACATCTGATTTCTGTCAAGAGGATTAGAGAACGTCCACCATGCAGCGCTCTTAGAACAGTGCCTGTCACATGGTAAGCGCTCTGTGACTCTTAGCTAGAGGCAGGAAAGTATGGTGGAGCAGAGAATGGCCTCTGGAGCTCACTCACTACCTGGCCTTGAATTCTGGTGCTGCCACTGACCAGGCAAGTTATGTTCTTGTGCCCTGTTTCCTTATCTGGAAAGTAAGGGTGTTAGGAGCACCTCTATCGCAGGTTTGTTATGACAATTACATGAGTAGTAGCCACCGAGAACACTGGCTGACACATAGCAAAAATCATGTCAGTGTTCATTATGATAACCATCGCTCCCTTCCTCTGATATCTTGAGTCTCAAGCCGGTCTCCAGCTATGTCTGGCCTCTTCACTGCCCTTCCTCAGTGCTAGAATGACTAATGGATGTTTTCTACTAAGGTGCACACAGTGACACTAGATGGGGTTGCTGAGCTAAAGCACTTAAGGACTGCTGGGCGGCCACATTAAATTTTTGGAGCTGAATGAGACTTTAGGAATGCTCTAGTATACTCTTTTTATTTTGCACATGAAGAAACTAAGGATCAGAGAAGGCATCTGATGTAATCCCTGCCTGCAATTGTCTCAGCAATCCAGTGTCCCCATTTCTGAGAAATCCAATCCCACTCTTCATCAGAAATGACTGAATAATAAAGCTAGATGTGCTTACAAATCCCAATTTTTTTCTAGAATCATTTGATCAAACCCAAATGATCCTGTAAGTTCCACAGGAGCAGGAGCAAGCTGCCATCGTTAGCTGACTGCTTTGTCTGGCATGTGGTTAATGTTCAGTTAACGTTCATCGAATGAATGATAGGGATCTATCATGGTTTTAAAGTTCTATGGGGCACCTGGGTGGCTCAGTCAGTTAAGCATCTGGCTCTTGATTTCAGCTCAGGTCATGAACTCATAGTTCATGAGTTCGAGCCCTGTGAAAGTTCTAGAGATTGCAAATCTTCCTAACACCTGCTCCAATGCTCTCTGAAGGGGATTCCTTCTAACACAGCCCCATTCCCTTCATGTAAAAATGCCAATCAATCTTTTGCTTCTTTTTCTAGTTTCTGTGAAGATGTTAGAGCTGGAAAGACCTTTGGAAAAAATCACCCAGTCAAATGGTGATTGTGTCAATGGTAGTTTTGTCAATGAAAACACTGAAGTAGGTGGTTTGTGCACGGTCACGTAACTAACTGGCTAGTGGCAGGATTGAGATTGAAACCTCCCTTAGCTCATCATTCTTAAAAACCATTCAGTCTGCTTCAAGAGACTATCACATTTCTTCCACCTGCCCTTTAAAGGCTTCCTAACCTTTCCTCCAGGTCATATTCTCCAGATTATTATTAATTTTGATTGCTTCCCCCTGAGAGCAAGTTTACCATTCACGTCCTTCCTCTTCCCGTCTCCAGGACTACCTTGTCATTGCTCCTCACCCACCAACAATGTGCACTTCTGGTTCTTAATCCCTGTCCTTGAAAAAAGAAGGTAGGTCCTTTCCCCTACCTAGACCAGGAGGGATGGGGGTTTCAGATATTCCAAGGGCATTATCCCTGCCTGGTTAGTTTCAAAACAGATGAATCCCAGACATCTAGGACACTTCCAGGATTGTTCCAAGATGGTATTTACAGTTCTATTTAGAGCCTCAAAAGTGTGTTGGGCCCTGAGATAACACAACCCAGGGCAATCTCTAAACAGAGTATTCCTTGGCTGCACTAAATGACATTCAGGTTCTGTTTTGCTAACACCACCAGGAAATGACGAATTTCTATAGTCAATCACTGTCACCTTTTAGCCCCTTCTCTACAGTTCTAATGGCTTACTGGTTTATTTATTTATTTATTTATTTTTACCAACTCTAGTATCTTGTTGGGGTGGATTTTTCTAAATGGCCATAAATTCTTCCATACCTGTCAAGAGGTGCAATCTCTTTGTCCACTCCTTGAATCTGACTTGGCCATATGACTCACTTTGGCCAATGGGACATTAACAAAAGTGATTCATGCTGGGGCTTTGAAAGTGCTAGAGCACTGGGGTTGTCCTCTAGCTGTGGTTAGAACTCTGGAACTCCCACGTAAATGAGCCCAAGCCAGCCCACTAGAGGAAGAGAAGAAAAGCAGCCAGACCCTTCCTAGAGCCTTCTAAATACCAAACATACGAGTGAGGCCATTCTAGATTTATCCAGCCACCGCTGACATGCCAGCCAAGTGGAGAAACATGAGCAAGCCCAAGGTTATCAGCCATACCTGTTCAGACAGAAGACCTTCTCAACCAACCCACCGAATCATGAGATAAATTAATGGTTGCTTTTTAAGTCATTACATTCTGGGGTAGCATAGTATATAGGAAATGCTCCAATGTAGGTAGATAGATAGATAGATGATAGATAGATAGATAGATAGATAGATAGATAGATAGATAGATAGATAGATATAGGCAAAGACTTCTTAAAGAAATGGCAATCAGTATTCTCTAGTTCCCACCTCATCTTGACCCTCCCCTCATCCTATCGTATGTCATCCTAGGTTTAATTAGTCATTCTGATTATACATGATATTTTACCTAAATAAGGGATTAGCAGAGTATGGCTGTTAATAAATTGGGTCAACTGCAGGTTTAGACTTAGGTGCTCTCTGCTTGGCAATGCATCATTAAAAGTCGGGTCTTTCACAGGTATTGGAATGTCTTGGAAAATAAGGTCCTGTCTCTGTAGGCAGAGATCCACTCCACGGTTTCAGATCCAGACCACTCTCCTCATGCATGAACACAACAGCTTTTTTATTTTATTTTATCTTTTTATTAAAATTTTTTAATGTTTATTTTTGAGAGAGAGAGAGAGAGACAGGGCACAAGTGAGGGAGGGGCAGAGACAGAGGGAGACATAGAATCTGAGTCAGCCTCCAGGCTCCGAGCTGTCAGCACAGAGCCTGATGCAGGGCTCAAACTCAGGAACTGTGAGATCGTGACCTGAGCCAAGGTCTGGCGCTTAACCAACTGAGCCACCCAGGTGCCCCCTTAACAGCTTTTTTTAGATTCTGCCTATGGAACTTAACTTCTCTGCCTGAATTTCCTACTATTATCTTTTTTAAGTTTATTTATTTATTCCGAGAAAGAGAATGTGTGTGTGAGCACAAGCCAGGGAGAGGCAAGGAAAGAGGGAGAGAGATAATCCCAAGCAGGCTCCATACTCTGCACAGAGCCCTATGTGAGGCTCAGTCTTATGCATGTGATATCCCCACTTGAGCCAATATCAAGAGTCAGACGCTCAATCGACTGAACCACCCAGGTGCCCCAAACTTCCTCTGTTATTACAGTGCCAATAACTCTCTCCTTCTTGACAGTTTTCTCATCCTTTTAGAAAACACGCACTTTGGGAACCCCTACATTGTATCATGATTTTATCCCCAACATCATCCCAGGCTTCTAATCCACAGTCTAGGTCCCCCAAACTGGACCCCTTGGGATGCTACTTCTAAGCATTCATCCCTTCCATTCAGCTCTAGCACAATATGAGTGATTTCTCATTCATTCATCAAACATGGCAGAGTCAGTCCTTCCCTTAAATATCACACAGCATATCTAAAAACTCTTAAAACTAATTCCAGCCATGCGCTAGTTAGAATTCGGTTCTCAGTGGAAGAGGTGGTGAGGTGATGATCCTGAGAAGGATAACAATGACCTAACAGGCTTATTCCAAATAGTCCTGTCCTGAACTGTATCACCCTTTGGGGTTGGTTGATGCAACTTCACGTGAATCTGACCTGTCACAAAATAGTGGTAACCAACCAATATGGCATTCACACGTATTTCTAAAACTGAAAAACCACACTTGAACTAGTATGATATTACAGCAAAAGTTTTGTGACAAAATGTGGGCTGTTCTGTAGCGATCCCTCCCAACTCAATTTGAGGATGACTCACCCATTCCAATCTTCAAGTCGATGGGGAAAACCATGACTCTTTTCGGCATCTGTCTTTGCTGTTGAACTCCTCACAGAGTTGCTGGGGGGAAATGACAGAGCTTAGCTCAGTAGAGGACAAACATTTTGCACGGACATTTCCAAGCTTCAGATAAACTGTCCCCTGGATTTTGAACCAAACTGAAAGAAACCAAAGAAGACCTCTCAAGTTCAGAGTGTCAAAAATAGGAAGGTTTATCAGTGGAGGCTAGTAATCAAATAGGCAGCTTTCCAGTAAATAATTATTTTTCAGCTGCAGCTCAGTGCTTTCATTTTAATAATATTTTCCCATCAAGAAACGCAACAACACAGTGTGGGAGATTAAGAGAAAAAAAAAAACATGAACGAATAAACAAACAAAAGTCACCCGTTAATTTAAGATGCCGTTGCAAAGAAGAGAAACCGTCTCTAATTAGCTCAAGGCAAAAAAAGGGGGGGACATTATTGGAGTCATAACAGAGATAAAAGTATTCCAGTTGAATATCTACAACGTTTCCCCACTGTGGGTTTTTTTTTGTTTTTTTTTTTAATTTTTTTTTTAACATTTATTTATTTTTGAGACAGAGAGAGACAGAGCATGAACAGGGGAGGGGCAGAGAGAGAGGGAGACACAGACTCTGAAACAGGCTCCAGGCTCTGAGCTGTCAGCACAGAGCCCAACGTGGGGCTCGAACTCACGGACCGTGAGATCATGACCTGAACCGAAGTCAGACGCTCAACCCACCGAGCCACCCAGGCGCCCCCCTACTGTGTTTTTAAGGAGAATGTGTGTGTGTGTGTGTGTGTGTGTGTGTGTGTGTGTGTGTACCCCTGCATGTGCTACTTAGCTACCGAACCTGTATTGTAGATGGTAATAGCCAATATATCTATAGATCTGTGCTGGCCAGCCTCCTCTACTGGCATACCCCCCAAGATGGCCACAGCCCTAAATCTACATATTTCCATTCTACAGCTATCAAACACTCTCTGGGTTTAATACTCCAGTTTTGTGAGGGAGTCCCTGATAGGTTCACCTTGGGTCGGGCGTCTGTGCAGAGTCCAATCGCCTATCACTGGAAGAGAGTCTAAAAAGTCCCCTTTTGGATTTCAAAGGTGGGGCTTTGGGTAGGACATACTATTTATATTATTTTAGAAGATCAGGTAGGGAGGAAATGATTGACATTCATAGTACAAATGTAATGCCATCCTGTTAACATTTCAGTGTGTTCCCTTAAATGGTATGCTGGCTATAGCAATATACATGTATTAATATGCTTCATATACTATACATACATCTTTGTGCCTTGGGGTTTCTGTTTAGTTGTATATCATAACCATTTCCTCTCATCATTAAGAATGTTCTCCAAGCACTTTGATGGTTGCGTAATACTCCATTGTATGAATACTAGTGTATATATATATATATATATATATAATATATACTATATATATAGTATACTAGTATACTAGTATACTAGTATAATAGTGTGTATATATATATATATATATATATACACACTATTAGATATTTATGTGATTTTCAAGTCTCCACTATTTAATATAAAGCTGCAATAAACATTTCTGTACCTTTGTGCATATTTCGAATCATTTCTTAGAGATACCTAGAAGTGGGACTACTAGATCAATGCACCTAAATATATTTTTTTTTACTGCCAATTCATTTTCTGGAAAGTTTGTGCCAACATGTCCCCCCCCACCAGCAATGACTGTGTGGTCAGCTCATTTTAGGACCAGCTCTTACCCATTTAGAAAAGTAAAACAAAGCATGAAACTGGACACTGCCACTGTGTACAGTTTTTGCCAATGCCATGTATTCTATTTAATTTCTCACTTAGGCTGACTAAAGTTTAAAGCTGAAATTCTCAAAATATGGTCCCCAGGGGCACCTGGGTGGCTCAGTTGGCTGAGCCTCCGACTTCAGCTCAGGTCATGATCTCCTGGTCTGTGAGTTTGAACCCCGCGTCGGGCTCCACGCTGACAGCTCAGAGCCCAGAGCCTGCTTCAGATTCTGTGTCCCTCTCTCTCTCTGCCCTTCCCCTGCTCTCTCTCTATCTGTCTCTCTCTCTAAAAAATAAATAAACATTAAAAAAAAATTGTGCCCAGGCCAGTAGCATCAGCATCACCTGCAACTTAATGGAAATGCAAATTCTTGAGCTCTGCCCTAGACCTATTGAATCAGAAACTCTGGGGGTGGAACCAACTTGAGTTTGAATGAGTCTCATAGGTGACTCTCATGCCCACTCTCAAGATTGAGAACCACCGGCTGAAAACATTGGAGAATCCTTTCTAAGCCCTCCCAAGTGCTTCCGCATTTTGAGTGCTAGTTTATGAGCCCTGACCATTTATAAGAAACTGTTTAACGTAGAATAAAGGTGGTAGTTTTAGAGAGTCCCAAGTTATAAGTCCTGTGTGACTCCCTGGGTATGGATCCAAATGCACGTCATAATGACTTATTACAGTGTTGTAGCTTACATTTCAAGGTGAACATTTTTCTGTATCATTTAGCCTAAATGAGGCACTGGAGGGAAGTTTGAAGCTAAGTTGCCCCAGATGTTTCATGGTTACGCAAGAGCGCAAAACAAAACATGTTTTCCCCACTGAACGAAAGCACAATATAAGTTTTCTTTAGCAGCTGTGGCTGGAGATTGCAAAATGGAATAATCTGGCTACGCTCCAGGCTCTTAGTTACCCCTCCCCCCTCCCCCAAGGGCCAAGGACAATCAAGCCAAAGAGAAAGGATAACACAATGCTCTCAAGTTCACAGCTAATACTGAGAAATGGAGCTGCTGGAACATCTGGAATGTATCAGAATAGAGGTGACAGAGGAGTACAGAGCACCTCGCCCCACCGCCTCTGAATGAAACTAGTTCATTTAGAGTGGCCCTAGGAGGCATGACCCCCAGTATTCATCTCAAAGCAATGCATCCCCGGGCGCCTGGGTGGCTTAGCTGGTGAAGCGTCAGACTCTTGATTTCTGCTCAGGTCATGATCTCATGGTTCGCGAGTTTGAGCCCCCCACTGAGCTCTGCGCTGATAGCATAGACCCTGCTTGGGATTCTCTCTCCCCTTCTATCTCTAAATGAATAAATAAACTTAAAAAAAAAAAAAAAAAGTAACGCGTGCCAGGATCTCAGGGCAGCTGGGAGGCGCAATAGAAAAAATTGGGGATTTTCAGGCTTTTTAGAAGCCTGCACACAGCATGGCAGCTACAGCCGTCTTCTTCACCTGGACTTGATAAAGCCCCCACTTCTGAGGCTGTTCAGGCCTTAGCCCCATTGCACCTCTTAGAACAATGCAGGGTGTAGAGCAGGAAAAGTGTGGATCTGGTGTCAGCACACATGTAATTTTCATGCTCTGCCACATAGCAGGCACGTAACCTTTCACAAGTCACTTAATTTTGCTAAACGTCAGTTTCTGAACATTACCTCATTGAGACCGCTGCAAAGATTAAACGGAGTCAGGCCCGTGGCGCACAGCCGTTGTTTCACAAATGGTCATTCCCTTTATCTCCTTAGAGGGCTTGGTGTCTTTTCACTACCTCTGTCCCCACCCTAGCATGAGGAACACATAAAAAAATATTCTGTTGAAACTCAGGAAAAGAAATTTCATCACGAAGTTCAAAATCCCTTCACCGTCAGGAAGTTCTTTTCTTTTCTAAACGCTCTTGTCTATCAGTCTTTGATCGTTCACGGTGACCCCGACGCCTCTTTTCTCTGGTGAGCTTCTGAACTAAGGAGTCTGCAAAAAGGCATCCCTTTATGAATTAGCCAGGGTCCCAGCCAGAGCCTCCTGTCGGGAGGGAGAAAGTAATGAGAAAGCCTACATCGAGATGAGTTATCTGCCTGGACCTTGCCAGTCCCGGGCTCTGGGCCTTCACGATTCCAGCCCTGATCAGCCTCCAACTGAATTCTCTACCAGCAGGTACCCAATGCTACTTCAAGTCCGTCACAAAATCCCCAGTCCAGACTTCCCCAAAGGCAGACATGACTTAAACCTCAGGCCATGTCCAGAATTACATATATTTCAACTGCCTTCTGAACCCCAGCCCCTCCTTCTTGGCCTCTCAGAGACCAGTCATGCAATGGCCCTGAGGGGTTCAAACTTAGAAAACAGGATAAAGACTGAGGAGAATTATTATTTTAATTTCCACTTGATTTAACTGAAATTTCTTACAGTGTGATTGATTTCCTTAGGACCCTGGTACATGGGCCAGGGTTGCTTAGTACTGGGTTAAATGTTTCCAGATTCCCAGATACTCTCTCCCCTCATCACATGAAGTCTCTGAGAACTTAGAAGCCAAAGTATGAATTTGATCCTGAAGATTATTGAAACTTCCAGAGTCTCACCTATAAGGCCAGAACAATGACATAGGATGCTGGTTTAGACAAGCATGCAGGCAACATAAGCTAATAACAACACTCAGTAATGAAGGGATGGAGATTACCTACTAGCACTGCATTCTGACTGTTTAAAAATTTCTTAGCTGGGCATTCTGAAAATACATGTTGAATTTTGTTTTGTACATTCAGTTCTAAAATTCCTGGACACCATTCAATTATTCCTTCATTCAATAAATATTTAATAAGTGCTTAATACGTACCAGCATTAAAAAATTAAAAAAACAAAAAACAAAAAAGGAGGTGCCCGGGTGGCTCAGTTGGTTAAGCGTCCGTCTTCAGCTCGGGTCATGATCTCGCAGTTTGTGGTTCAAGCCCCGCGACGGGCTCTGTGCTGACAGCTCAGAGCCTGGAGCCTGCTTGGGATTCTGTGTCTCCCTCTCGCTCTCTGCCTCTCCCCCACTCGCACTCTGTGTGTGTCTCTCTCTCTGTCTCTCAAAAATAAATAAACAGTAAAAAATTAAAAAGTAAATATATATGTAGTGGGATTACAGGGATATAGCGGGATTAGAGTCATGAGGAAGACATATGTGTCCCTGCCTTCATGGAGTTTACTGTCTATTGGAAAATTTAGATGTGAAACAGAGTCAAAAATATGACAAGCGTTCTGAAAAGGTAAACACAGAACACTATGAAAGCATTTATTGATCAAGTGTGGCTGCATCATATTGGGTTATTATTATTATTATTTTTTAGAGTTTTACCCTGTAAAATCGTTGCCTTGCAACCATTCGAGCAAATATCAGATTTTGTGCCTCCTGGCCTCTCATGTGACCAACTCAACATTGTTTCTGTGGGCCTTTCTTCGTTTGGGCACTAAAAGTCCCATGGTCAGAAAAAACCCTCAGCCCCAAGCAAACCAGGAAGAGTTAGTTACACTTCTTGCCTCACAGAAGGTATGAAGTTGATTCTCTGGGTTTTGTTTCCAAAAGCCTGAGTCCTTTCGGTTAACTTCAAAAAGCCAATCCCTTCCTTCAAAAAGCCAGTGCCGTGAAGCAGCAACAACTACCATATAAAAAGTTGGAGGTGTCGTTCTAGATTAACATAGACTAGAAAGAGGGGCGGCTGGGTGGCTCAATCAGTTGAATATCTGACTTCGGCTCAGGTCAGGATCTTGTGGTTCGTGAGTCTGGGCCCCACGGTGAGTCCTGGGCTGACAGCTTGGAGCCTGGATCCTGCTTCAGATTCTGTGTCTCCCTCTTTCTCTGTCCCTCCCCTGCTCATGCTCTGTCTCTCTCTATCTCTCTCAAAAAATGAATAAGCATTTAAAAAAAGCAGACTAGAAGAACATAAAGGGAAAATGTAATGTGTGACTCTTCATTGGTCTTGGCTTTTGTTTTTAGGCATAAAAAATTATTGGAATGGAACATTTACGGGGAATGCAAATATGAACTAGATAGTGGTGATTTTGTGGAACTACTGATAATTTTGTTACGTGTGGCCATTGTACTAGAGTTATGCAGGCAAATGCCTTTATTGTTAGAAGACATAGGCCGGAGTGAGTACATACTGGCGAGGCAACAATGATGGCAAAATTTTAACAATTTAAACAAAAAAAAATTTTTTTTACATTTATTTATTTTTGAGAGACAGAGAGAGACAGAGCATGAGCGGGGGAGGGGCAGAGAAAGAAGGAGACACAGAATCTGAAGCAGGCTCCAGGCTCTGAGCTGTCAGCACAGAGCCCCATGTGGGGCTCAAACCCTTGAACTGTGAGATCATGACCTGAGCCGAAGTCATACGCTCAACCGACTGAGCCACCCGGGTGCTCCTTTAACAATTTTTAAAAATATTTTTATTTTATTTTATTTTATTTTATTTTATTTTATTTTATTTTATTTTATTTTAGAGAGGGTGTGCACACACATGAGCAAAGGAGAGGAGGAGGAGGAGGAGGAGGAGGAGGAAGAGGAGGAGGAGGAGGAGGAGGAGAGAGAGAGAGAGAGAGAGAGAGAGAGAGAGAGAGAGAATCTTAAGCAGGCTCTGCACTGAGCTCGATCCCATGACCCTGGGATCATGACCTGAGCCAAAGTCAAGAGTCAGACGCTCAACTGACTGAGCCACCCAGGCACCCCTAACAATTTTTAACCCAGTAGGGTTTATAGGAATATTTATTTATTATTCTCTCAACCTTTCTGTGTAAAAATAATAAAACGTTTTGGGAAAGAAGTCAGCAACCATTGAGCAGAACAGGGTTTGAGACGAGAGCAGCTTCTCCTTGAACCAGACAATGATTCCTCTCGAATGGAAGCAAGACTAAAAGGGAGGAAAATAATTGTGTGCCAGTAGCATGGACTCTAGGCATACGGGATCATAGTGAGCCTCGCAAACATCTCCGGGCCCCAAAGTTGGCATTGAAACAGCCAAAAAAGCCCCTGCCTGATGATCTAGACGTCTCAGTAGTCGGATTCATGAGGAAACAGCTGCCTGGTGACCAGATGCCTGGAATCTTTATCCAAATCCCAGTTATGGGAAGAGCCTGAACTAAAACTAATATTCAGTTTCCTTTACCGCAAAGAGTTACATTGTCTCCACATCTGAGTTAATGGACTTTATTAGGCACTAAATTGCTGACTCTAGAAAGGAAGGTCCACCCAAGTAAGTGATGTTTTAGCTGAAATCGGAAAGATGAGTAGGATCTTAGCTACTCCCCCACCCCAACACTCCCCAAGTGTCTGTGGGCATTCCCTGCAGTGTCTCCCATGTCTGAAAGGACAAGTGTAGCTGGGCATCACCCGGTTATCCTTCTTCTATTGTCTCAGCACTTCTCTGCTAGACAATGCCCTTTCCCCTGGGCACAGCTGCGTCCAACAGGTGCCACAGGCCTCCTCCCGCAGCCAAGGAAGGGCTCAGGAAGTGTCAGAGTTGTGAGATATTGTCATACGCAGTGGCAGAGAATGGCTCCTGCTTCGTGTGTATGTTCAGCTAGTGAGGTTGCAAAGACATATTCCTTTTGCCCAGTTACATGGTTTGTAAGGAAACAGCTCTTTCAGTTTTCATGCACAAGCCCCCGCTTTCCACCCACACTCGGATATATAAACACGAGGCATCAACAGGAGCTGGTAGTGGGGCCTTGGCCCACACGCAAAGACATGTCACGCACTAAGCTGCCCCCCAAACCGCTCCTCCTTTCTGACAATGGAGGCTTTGTCGGTGGGTCTGGCTTGTGGTGCCTGGCTCCCACTTCCCTGGGATGACTTCTCCTGGGAGGAGCTTCTGTTCTTCCGGCAGAGATTTCTGGGTCTGCTCTCTGGTTCTCTGAATATGCCAGACCCATGTGAACCCTAGCTTGGGCCCCTTCTGGGACCCACTCTTTCTGTTCATGTCTCCCACTAGATCGGGATGTTTGAGTAAGAGGTGAGGTTTTATTTGCCTCTTAAATCCCTGAAAGGTGGCATTGGCCTGGCATGTAAGAGGGACTCAGTTTATTTATTTATTTATTTATTTTTATTTTAGAGTGCATGCGAGCAGGGGAGAGGAGCAGAGGGAGAGAGAGAGAGAGAGAGAGGGAGAATCTGAAGGAGACTCTACACTCAGCTCGGAGCCCAGCACAGGGCGTGATCCCACGACCCTAGAATCATGACCTGAACTGAAATCAAGAGTTGGTCGCTCAGCCTACTGAGCCACCCAGGTACCCCAGAGGTACTCTATTTTTATTGAAAGACCGTCCCCTACCTTAGACCAGCATTCACCCAACTTTAGATATTGTTTAAAACACAGATTTCTGGGACCCCATCCCCAGAGACCGGATTCATTAGATCTGGGGTGAGAGCCCAGGAACTTGTGTTTTAATAAGATTCCAGGCAATCATGATGCAGAGGGTCCTTGAGTCTCTCTTTGCCTCTGCCTCAGGCAGGCTCGAACCAGGAACACTGCTAGCCCTTCAGCTCCTTTGAGAATTAGGCACCCTTTCCCTTTTTAGTTGCACCAAATCCAAGGCTTACAACTTGGTAAGCAAAGTAATGTCAGCCCCTTCACCCCCTCTGCCAAGCATTCTTGTGTTATGCACAACATATGCGATGGTTCGAGCAACCTGGTCTGAAGCCTGCACCTGCTGAGAAATGCTACAACTGAGAAATTCATCTTGGAGTCAGTCACCCAATATCTCAATAAACCCTGGGAAAAATCTGGGGTTGAATTGTGCTGGTGACTTGCTCCTGGAGATCGGGTGAGCCAGTGGCCAGTCTCCAGATGTGGTGGGGAGAGGGGTCTGGAGAATTCGAGCTCGAAAGATCTAACACGGAGGTCGTAACCTTTGCTGCATATTGGAACTGCTTTGGGAGCTTTGAAAGATCCTGATGCCTGGGTCTCACCTCCAGAACCTACTTGAGTGGGGGGTGCAGCCTGGGCATCAGAGTTTTTTAAAGCTCCTCAGGTGATTCTAAGGTGCAGAATCTCTGACCTGAGTCCTCGCCCTAATCAGGGAGATGCATTGGCTGCTATGTGTCTTCCTAAGAATTGGAGGACCAGGGATGAGCTCACCCTTCTGACCACAGAACGCAGCTGGTTGCCTTATTCTCTATGGTCCAGCTCAATATAAGTTCTTCAGGCTTTTCCTCAAGAAGATAATGAGTTCTTTCGTGTATGTTCTTTGGCTTTTCTGCTCATGACCTATACCCATGAAGTTTCTGAACATTCTCCCAGCCTTCCTCTCTCTTCCCTCCCCTTACATCAAATCCATCTATTCTTAATGTTGCATACGCACCCTCAGCTTGACAGGCTAATTCTCCACAAGGCATACGTGGCAGGCAAAACTTCAATACTCTCTCTGAAGTAGGTGCCAACCCAATTTGATAATATACCGCAAAGAAAACAATGTCATAACAGCCAGGTGTTATTTTTAAATGGTGGGACCCAAACTTGAGAGGTTGTTGCTTTTGTGGGGGGAACCTCAAACCTAGGGGAGTGGGGAGACAGTAGCTGACACCCTTTTGGAAGCCCCCACTGTTCTCCCCACTTGTGGCAATGGCTGGACTTCCACTAACAATGCAGGTGATGGGACTCTCACAAGAGGATGAGAAGAAAGAGGAAAGAAGCCAATTCTCCTGTTAGAATATGAACTCCTAGAGGCACCTGGTTGGTGCAGTCAGTTGAGCATCTAGCTCTTGGTTTCGGCTCACATCACGATCCCAGGGTCATGAGATCAAGCCCCCAGTCGGGCTCTGCACTGACAACACGGAGCCTTCTTGGGATTCTCTCTCTCTCTTCCTCAAAAAACAAAAAATAGAATATGAGCTCCTAGAAAGGGGGACCATATTCTATTCCTTTTTGAATTCTACATCATTCTCACCACATCATCTGTACACTTTTGTCATGCAATAAATATTACGGAGTTGTCAAATTTTTCAGATTCAAACTCAGCACTAATTTATTGAGTGGCTGCTATGTCCTGCATCCTGAACTAGGTAATTTCATATGTTATCTCATTCAATCTTAATAAATCCTCGGGTATTAGTGAGGATATAGACTAAGCTACTGTAACAAAAATATCTCAGAATACAGGATTAAACAGGGTATGTGTTTCTTTTCTTTTCTTTTTCTTTTTTCCAAATGATGGTCCAGATTATGGTCCACTGAACAAGTCCAAGGTCTGGTTGTTGGTTCTGTCACCTTTAACATGTGCTAGTTACTTGTTAGCTAGTCTTTTTATGCCCAGATCTTCCATGGCTGCTCCAGCTAAGAGGTAGATGGAAAAGGCCAGAGAAGCACGTCTGCATTTTTAGAAACACAACCCAGAAGTAGGACAAAATATCTTATTGGCCAGAATGTGGTTGCATGGTTATAACGATGCACAAAGCATGCTGGGAAATGTAATCTCTAATTGGGTGGCTCTGTATCCATCTACAACTGGGGATCGAGTTTATTAAGCAAGGGTCCATGTATGTTGATGGACAAGTCTCATCGAACACCTCATGCCTGTGGATGGGTATCTTAGTTCTGATTGAAGCTAGACATGGACTGTAGAAGATGCTGCTTTCCTGCCCAGAGAGGTCCTCTGTTTTGTCAGGGTATTCAGAATTAAGTTGGCTCTGAAAGGCTACCTCAGCTTATAAGAGTTTGGTATATTGACCAGAAAAATACCGATTACTTAACTGACAACGGAGATAGATACATGTGAACAACTTGAATGCTGTGTTCCCCATTCAGGCTAAGATTTTCCTGGTCTGGAGGTACCTCGAACCACATCACAGTGTATACGAGTAGATACTGAGGTCCAATCCGGACCAGGTGCTGTGCTAGACGTCTTCCACAATCTGCTTTGATCTACAGACCCGACTCAATGAGGTAAGGATCATTCGGACCATTTTACAGGTATGAACACTGAAGAGCAGAGAGGTTGTGTAGCTAAGATGTGGCAGGGCTGGTGTCGGAATCCAGGTCTATTTGCTGCCAGAGTGAGTGCTTTTTCCACCACACTCTATTGCTTATGTGGGCACTGCTTTACTCTAAGCTTCAAGACATCCTCGGTAACGTTTTCACCGGTTGTGCCTCTTTGTACAGATTTCTGCTGTGGCATTTATTGCTGTAGACACATTCTATTATTGAAGGACGTCTTTTCCAGGCTCCCTCCTCTCCTGGTATCCATGGATCATGTCTTAGTCATTTTACAAAATTAAGGCGAGCATAGGGCCTGGTGTTTGTTACACGCTTAAACAAATGAGTAAATGACTAAATAAACCACCCTCCTTCCCCTACAGTTAAAACCAGACCCTCTGCTGAACCCCCACCCTCATACTACCAGTTTTTACCATCAATACTTAGCCCACTCTTAATTTCTCCAAATTAATATCTTATTCTAAGTCCTTGGTTTGCAATTCTAGTGCCAGGGACGCTAAAAAAAATATTTCCAATTGATTCTCAAACAACAATCTTTCGTATACTGGAAAGATCTCCTAAGGTTGTATTTTTGATTCAACCTAATCTCAGTCCATCCTGATGACTCATTAATATATTTCCTTTTGTTTCATCTTCAGAAGCTGTGGGGGGAAAAACTGTTTCCCATTTTAAGTTTATTATAAAAATGAGCCCTCAGGATTCCAGGGAAAGGGAAGGATACCAACTCCAGGCTGAGGTCATGATTTTGCTGAAGGAGACTTTGTTAATCATCTCGATGCTGATGCAGACTCCCCGCAGTGATATTCAACACAGGCCTGGGTGGGGCTGGCCTCATCTCCTGGCCACAGCTCTGTGAAAGGAAGGAGCTAGAAATGAGAAGGGCACCTTAAAAAATTCCTTCACCAGTGGCACAAATGATGGGTGTGTGGTTAGGACAAGTCAAATCAAATCAACAAACATTTCTAGATGCAGGGCTTTCTGCTGGACAGAACGGGCGCCGTAATAGAGTGGAAGAGGTCCTTCTCTCATTAATAAATTTACTCATTGAATCATTTGCTTAAGCATATAATAAATACCCATGAGCTTCATTAGAACTCACTATCCTCATCTGAATAGTGACTGAATTGGACTCCTCCCGTGAAGCACTATCCCTAATGCGGATGGGGGTGTCTGTCTTTCCCTCCCCCAGGTATCATGCTAAGCCAGCTACTACATATGAGAAAATTATGTGAAGTTGCTTTAAAAGTCCTATGCAAGTTTTGCATTCAATTCGTGATATATTCCAAGGGGTGTGTGTGTGTGTGTGTGTGTGTGTGTGTGGTATATGGTTCTTCTCTCAGTGGAGAGAAGGTTTGTACACTTGGGGGTACCCATACCCTAAAAGTTCAAGGCTGGATGATGTCTGACATCCCTTCTGGATTCAGAATTCTTTTCTGAGGAGTCAGAAATAAATAATATCAGAGACAGCATAGGCAGATATATTTGAACCTAAGGGTGTATCGATGCCATTTATTTTTTTCTCAACCCCAACCAAATAAAACACTTCTGCAGACCAGATTCACCCACCAACTGCCAGTTGTTAAAATTATAGGAGCCTAGGAGTCCGTGTTTTCAGAACATTCCCCAGGGGACTCTTAGGCTCAGACAATCGGGAGCTCTGAGATAGGTATGAATGAGTTCATCATACACTGCAGAACCCGGTACAAATATGAGCCATTATTGTGGGTAAGGATAATAATCCTTGCTGTCTTCACCACACAGGAGGGTTTAAGTGAAATAATGTGTATTGCTTTGTGAAAATCAGGAACTAAGGTTATCAAAACAGGAGGGCTGCCAATCTTCTCCTGATCCTGATGAGAGTGGACCAGGTATACAGAGGTTCTATAAGCTTTACAGTCTTGACAGGAGGCGCCGCTAGCTTAGAACAGATCCTCTCCACTTCTTGTCTCTTCCCTCCCCATAGCTCAGACACAGGCTCTGAGCCATCCTGGTACGGACACCAAGGGCCTCTCTCTTCCTTCCCTTAACTCACTCTATGGCCCCTTCAATCAAAAGAGAGATCTGACAAAGAAAGGGATGCAGATTCTAGTCAAACCTTACGGAGATGGGCTGTCCTTGCGCCCCCCCCCCCCCCCCCCCGGGGTCTCTCCTGGCCCCAGCCCAGACACCAAGGGCCCGGTGCATGGTGTTCCTTTACAAGGAGAGTGCCTTCCAAGAGATCCCATTTCTTGAGCCTCTCTGATCTGCTTCCCCTTATCAAAACGTATTGGTCCAGGGGTCTGTTCTTTCGGAGCCCTAGTTTGGCAAATTAATATAATAAATTATGTTTAAGAAGGTAAATTAAGAGCTTCATGAAAACACATTCAGAGTTTATTTATGTCGATGCTTCTGTCCCTAGTTTCTGGGTCACATTTGCAGGGTTGCTATGGAACTCATTCACAGCCGAATGTGAACAGGCTTTTCGAACATACTGGCATTTCAATAGCTCCCTTTATTTGTTCAACAGTATTTGAGTGCTTATTATATGCAGGGTATATTCTAAGAAGCACTACAGGGCAGTGGCTTTCAAACTTCGGTGAACTTTGGCGGTACTTGGAAGGCTTGTTACAACACGAAGTTCAGAATCGTAGATCCTGATTCGGGAGACCTGATTGGGCCCGAGCAGGTGCGTTTCTGACAAGGTCCCGGGTGAGGCTGGGGCTGCAGGTCTGGGGACCACACTTTGAGAACCAGTGGTATAGGTCACGGCAGGAACCAAGTGTGTGACCTCACAGGGCGCACAGTCCAGGGTGGTTGTAGCAAGGGGACTAATGGTGGAGATGTCGGTCGGTGGGGGAGACACCGGGAGGCACAGAAGCCCCTTAAGGTGCTGTCCGTGCCTGCCACCCCCAGAAGTCATCCCCACGCTGACAAGTCAGAGGCGCTGCGCCCTCCCGTCTCCCCTCTCCGGGGCCCCGACGCGTGGGAGGAGGGAGCGGCGGGCGCTCACTGGAGGAGCCGGGGTCCAGCGCATCTTTCCGGGACGTGCGCTGCGCGGGGACAGCGGAGGAAGTCGCCCTCCCCAGTCGCGGCCCCGCCCGCTCTGGCGCGCGGCTTGGCGGCCGGAGCGGCGGCGGCGGCGGCGGCGGCGGCGCCGCGGGGCGGGGCGCCGCGACCCCCGTCCCCTCCCGGGCGCGCTCGCAGCGCCCCCGCCCCCTCGCCGCAGTCGCCGCCGCCCGGCTGGCTCGGCCTCGCGGCGCGGGGACCGGCGGCGCCGCATTCCCGGCCGGTCCGCGAGCCATGGCCCAGGCGGGCGAGGAGGCGCTGCCCGGGCCCGAGCCCGCGGTGCAGATCCGCGTCGCCATCCAGGAGGCCGAGGACGTGGAGGAGCCGGAGGACGAGGAGGAGGGGACCGAGGCGCGCGGCGCGGGGGACCCGGCTCGGTACCTGAGCCCCGGCTGGGGCAGCGCCAGTGAGGAGGAGCCGAGCCGCGGGCACAGGTAGGCGCGGGGGCGCGGCCCGGCCGAGCGGGGGGCGCGGGGACAACTCCGCGGGCCGAGCGGCTCGAGTCGGCCGCGGCGGGGCCGCCGGCTAGGGGCGTCCCACCCGGGCGGAACCTGCTTTCGGCGGCTGTGGGTGCCCCGCTCCGCAGCTGTCACCCGCCCCGGCCGGGGCTCCTGGCGCTGGCGGCGGGGCTCTCAGGGGCCTGGACGTCGGCATGCCCTGGGACCCGGGAGGAAGTCCTTCCCGGGCCACCCTCGCCATCTCCTCCTCCCCCGGAGGAGGCTCTCGCTGCGTGCGCTCACCCGGGACCCTCCAAAAAGCCTGGTTCGGTCCCGTCTCCCCCCTAACCCTCCGAGAGTGGCCCACCTCCCCTGGAGAGGAGGGCCCTCACTGCCATTATCGCCCTGTTTATCAGTCCGAATGGGTG
Source organism: Neofelis nebulosa (assembly GCF_028018385.1). Lineage (NCBI taxonomy): Eukaryota > Metazoa > Chordata > Mammalia > Carnivora > Felidae > Neofelis > Neofelis nebulosa. The sequence continues at coordinate 35,497,492 of NC_080788.1, forward strand.
GGGGCAGGCCAGGCCCAGCTGACACTTGCTGCTGGGGGATCCGAGGAGTGATTCCACGGTGTAGCGAGCTCTCCTGCTCGGATTTGGAATCAGCTCAAGGCTTGCTGCTCCCCTTCTCGAGGGCCGGGGATTCCCATTTTCAGGCAGCCTCCCCCACCTGACTCCCGAGCTTGCATCATCATCTTGCTGCCTTGCTGTTGGGTTCCTGAGTGATGGGTAGTCTGGAGCTGTTATGGCTGTTGTAGGCCACCTGTGTAACGGTGCCAGTGGGCCCTGAGCTCTTGTCAACAGCCGGAGACCTTGGACCAATGTCCACTAACGCCCACGCCTTTCAGGTCTGTGGGTTCCCCCCGATATTCAATATCCCTCCCGATATTGAAAGGACATACAGTATGGAGTATCCGTGGATACCAGAGTAGCGCAGTGGTGGAACTTGCAAATTCTGGGAAATGCCAACAGGCACTTCGTAAAAGCCCTCTTTCTTCTGGGTTCCTGTGCCCGTGCCTCTTAGCTGTCAGGGTTCTGCAGGATGATTCCCTGGCAGGCATAGCTTTACTTCACTGGCAGAGGACTCAACTGAAGGGCGTGAGGATACTGGGTCCAGAGCCATTCCCCGTCCCTGGCTTGACCCCTCTGCAGTGGAAGGGGTCTGGATTTAGGCACCCAGAGATTCGGGGCGGTTCCGTGGAGACAGAGGTATTGGAGGAGGAAAGGCCAGCCCAGCAGTTGAGAGCAGGAAAGCTGAGCCACAGCAGATGACACAGTAGCCACAGTTGACATAGCAGAACTCCGTATACTGTAAAGCTTGATTCATTCACTCATTCACTCAGCTCCGTACTGAGTATTGAGAGTATAAAAATGATGACTCCACAGTCACTGACATCTCAGTCTTGAAGGGAAGGCAGTCACCTAGTCAAACAATTTCAGAAGTTACATAAAATCGCTCAGAGTGGCTGATCCCTTCTGATTTGATTTGCCTGTGACTCTGGCAAAGAGCTGTCCCCTATACTAGGGGACTAAGTTTTGAGAGATCTAGGAAAGATCCCTCTGTGGAAATCTAGGAGAACGTGATCCTCATTGGGTGGGCTTCTTACCCCCACCACTCTCCCTCCAGAGCCTCCCTTCGCTCCCAGCTCCAGGGACTTGGGAGTCTCATGGAGCATTCAGTTTGAAGCGTTTCTTGCTGCCCACTGGCAGAGAGTTGACACTAGAAAACCCCTGGGGGGCTCTTTAGGGCGGTGGAGCCGACTGAGCCCAGCAGGCAGACGTCCAGAGCAGGAGAATGTAGCCAAGAACAGTATCCGTGCTGCCCCCTGTTTGGGCTAGCCTGGCACAGCATTCCCTCCCCTGCTCCCCCCACTCTGTGCGGATACTTCTTGGCTTCTAGAGTCTGCAGGAGAAAGCCCAGGTTCCTAAAGCTGTTCCTAGAGATTTAGCACCCAGGTTTACCACCACCCTTGGCCCATTGTTTCTTTCCCTGCCTGTGTTAGCAATTCATGCTCCCGCAGCACGAACCCATCTGGGTCCCTGAACACAGGGTGCAGTTTCCTGTCCACATACTTTTGCACTCCCTCCTCTGGGGCTCTGATCGATTGATTGGTTGATTGGTTGATTGATTGATCTCTAGTCCGCCTTAAAACCTCACTGCTTCATCCCCACTGCCCCTAACCGCGCCCCCCCCAAAGCTGTTTGTTTCCTGCCCTCCGTGTTGCTGTTGCCGTAGCACTCTGCACGTTTTGTACCTAGCACTTGCCTCAGTTGTAACTGTATAATTCTGTCTCCTTCACAAGAATGTGGACATCCTGAATTCAGGGACCAAGCTTGCCTTGTTCTCATTGTATCCTCAGCACCCAGCATGTAGCAAGTGTTTCTGAATATTTGTTGAATGAATGCACGTCTCTATGATTGCATCACACCATCGGGTTGAAATATTTGTGTGTTTTTCTTCCACCAAACGGAGATCCTTAAAGGCAGTGACCTTGCCTTAGTCCTCTCTACACCGCCAGTACTTAGCCCAATACTAGGTTCTTCCCTGGGGTACAAGCAATAGCGGAAATGAGAAAAATGTTCTTTAGCCTTCTTCCCACGTCTTGCTCGCTAAACGGTGTCTTTTTATTGTCACCTTTGGGAAATAAAGATTTCAAACATACAATGTGAAAGAGTAGTATGGTGAGCATTCAGATATCCACCATCAAGATTTAACAGTTATTAATATTTTGCCATATTTGTTTGATGGACATATGTATGGATTTCTCAGAACCATTTGAAAATAAGTTATACACAAGACTTACTATACCCTAAGCACTTTATTTTGGAGCTCTTAATAATGACATAGTATCCATAATGCTATTATTGCAAGGAAGAGAATTAACAGGGATTCTTTAGTGTAATCCCTAAAATGATCCAATAACCAAGTTCCTTATTTGGGTGTCCTCTGAGTCGTCCCACACTGCATTTTATAGATATTCCTTTTTGCCCTCCAACCAGAATCCGATCCAGGGGGTGGCATTGCCTATTATGTCCCTTTAGAATCTTCTTATCTAGAACATTCACATTTTTTTTTGTAATGCATTGCTATTTTGAAATAAGAGGCCAGATGTCTCATTGAATGTTTCCCAGTTTGAATTGGTCTGATTACGGTGTCATCATCTACTTTAACTTGCTCCTTTGTTTTTTTTTTTTTTGTTTTTGTTTTTTAAAAATATTTATTTATTTTTGATACAGAGAGAGAGCATGAGTGGGGGAGGGGCAGAGAGAGAGGCAGACACAGAATCCGAAGCAGGCTCCAGGCTCCGAGCTGTCAGCACAGAGCCCGATGCGGGGCTCGAACTCACAAACTGCGAGATCATGACCTGAGCCGAAGTTGGACGCTCAACCGACTGAGCCACCGGGCGCCCCTAACTTGCTCCTTTGTACCCTGTGTTTCCTGTAAACTGGAAGCTAGGCTAAGGGCTTGGCTCAATTTGGGTTAAACGTTTTGGCAAGAGCACCTCATAGGCAATGCCACGGACTTTTGGTTGCCTTCACCTCAGGTGGCTGTCACCAGAGTGATGCTCTAATTTGACCACTTGACTCAGAGACCACTTGATCTCTCCATTGTGAAGCTGTGTCTCTTCTTCTGCAAGGAACAAGTGATATGGGGGTTCCTGTGAATATTCTTTCACCAGTGCCCTTCACCTAATGGTTTTACCATCTACTGATCCTTGCCTGAGAGTCAACTCCTCAGGAATTACCAATTGGTGATTTTATAATTTTATTAGCCTTTGTTCACTTATTAACTGGCATTTTTCTGTATCAGAGAGCCTTGCTCATCATCTGGGATTGAACAAGTGTCCCTCCTACTGAGGCAACATAAATGCCTAATGACCAGCTTTTGAAGAGAGGAGTGGCTGTAATAGTCACGTCAAATATTGTAAATTAGAGCCCTCCTTTGGGGCTCTCCTCGATTCATCGATTTTTATTTGCTTTTTGAAAATTAGTTACATTCATTCTTTTTGATGTTCAAAATGTCCTTGATTAAGTAGGGAGACCCCTTCAGGTTGGCTTCAGGATAGCCTTTTGGAACATGCCCTTTCGTTTTCGAGCACTTTCTTGCTTTCTCTTGCTAGATATTCTGGGCTTACTTGGTACTTTTCCTATCCCGGTCATGGGACCCAGCCATTTCCACAGGAATCCTTGTGGCTAGTATTTTTCAAATACTAGCAGAAGGGTATTTAGAAACCAAGACCTGGAATTAAGAGTGCTAATTTCTACTGGGGCAACACTGGTTTTAGACCCTTTCCATAGAGCTGGGAAATGCATTTTAAAAAATAACTTAATGTTGATAATTCCAATTCATATTTAACATAATAGGGTTTTTGATTTACTTTTATTTTTTTTACACTGACAATCTTGATTCCGAATAGCATTAACATATTTATTTGTTTGCTTTGTCTTCCAATGTGTAAAAATGATTTACAATTATAATACTAAATATTAGCATGAAGAATAAAATCACTGAAGCACACCTTCATTTAACAGACAGAAACATCTAGGCTCCTTTCTCTTCGGGATGTTTCTGGGACCTTGCACGAGCCATCTTTTCTCTGCTCTGGATGATGATAATGAAAGGCTCCATTTATTAATGCCAACTGTGTACCAGATGTGGAAGTAAATACAGTGTAAACATTTCTGCTTCACACAGCAAACCATTTAGACCTGCAGAGACGTCCACTGGTTGCACTCCTTTTGCAGGCGCTAGGAAGATTCCAGAAGAGCATGGCAGAAGACAGGGTTAGAGAAGAAGGTCATGATGTCTGTAATAACTAAGAACCCATTGGCCACCCAGACATAGCATGGGGCCTCTGCTAGTGGCATCCAAAATATAATTGTTCCCATACTGCCTTTTCCAAACTTGGACACATCCCCGTGTATGTTTCCAACTTGTCTCTATGAAAAACCTTTCTTTTTGGAATCTGCCCTTGTGTTTGTTTTCATATTGCATGATCAATTTTGTTTACCTTTTGAACCTTTTCAGCCTCGTTATCTTGTCCTAAAGGCAAGTCAAAAGGAACTATAGACAGATTGTCCCGGATCCTACTGTTTTTCATAAATGATGCTTGCTCCTTTTTGTTCAATATCTTCCTTCTTGTTGTCCGCCATTTTCTTGGTATTGGTGGCCAAAGCACCATACTCGGCTAGACCATCTGCAAAGATAGGTGATGAATCCAAGAAATCTTTGCTGTACGAAAAGCCATAGTGAGGAGCTCACTATTCCACCATTTTATTTTGGATATTTTTATTCATGAGGTGTCATTCGAATAACCACTTAATTAATATCTCCAGATTATCTTGAGATTTTATGAGAAAGGCAGCCCTGGAGATTTATGTTGTACTTATTTCCCTAGATCATCTGTAAATATGATTAATATTTCAACACTGATCTGTGGAGCCCCATCATCTGTTTTGAAGTGTACCTCCTCATTTCTACCCTTTACTTTAATTTCTAGCAGGTTTACCGTTACAAAAAAAGAACACGTCAGTACTCCTAATTTACAATGGTTTATTTAAAAGGAAACAAGACTGTAAACGTAAAACTTTGTTTCAAAGTCCTCTTGAAAGACCACTAATGGCTTATTCACCGGTAACCATACTTCCTGTCTCAAAGAATCCTGCAGATTTGCTCTTCCAGAAACTATTCACTTTACACCGGCAATACTTTGTAAATTCCTACTATGTTGGTTCGTGCCAGAATGAAGGACACTGATATGGTTCAAGGGCACTAATAAGATATGCACACAGTAGCTTCAATACAAGTACAGGCAAGGGTTAGGAGAAGTTGAAATGATTTGCTTCCTGAGAGAGTCGCTTTGAGATGGGGCTTGATGTGTGGCAGGGATTTGGACCTGAGAGATAAGGCAAGATGTTTAAGGAGTTGGAACAGTATGCCCAAAGGGACAGAGTCCAGAAACCTGGTGACACTTACAGGGATCTGTGAATCTTTTACATGCTTTTATTTTAGAGCAAAGGATCTGAAGGGAAATAGACAAAGATTCCTTTGGAAGCTGCTTGCAGCCAGATTCTAAATGAATCTGAATAAAGGGCTAAGGACTTTGGATTTTATTTAACAGAATAGAAAACATTAGTATTAGTATTAGAGTAGAGCAGGGACATAGCGGTTCTTCAGACCATGTAAAAAGGCACAGAGTGGAAGAGGCTTAACCCAAAATACAGCAAGAGTGGACGCAGAGGGAGATGGCAGGAGATGGGAAGACAGAACCCTAGAAAGGTTCTGGTTAGGAAATATGTGAAGGATGCAGGGATTGAAAAGGATGTTGATATCCAAGAGGTAATTTAAATTCTTCCTTTAGAACAATTGCCTTACCTCTCTGCCTGACCAGAAAAAGGAGCAACCAACATCACTGTTTACGTGCAAGGAGGAAAGGAAGAAACAAGGTTATTTTCTAAAGGAGCCGAATGGGGGCGCCTGGGTGGCGCAGTCGGTTAAGCGTCCGACTTCAGCCAGGTCACGATCTCGCGGTCCGTGAGTTCGAGCCCCGCGTCAGGGTCTGGGCCGATGGCTCGGAGCCTGGAGCCTGTTTCCGATTCTGTGTCTCCCTCTCTCTCTGCCCCTCCCCCGTTCATGCTCTGTCTCTCTCTGTCCCAAAAATAAATAAAAAACGTTGAAAAAAAAATTTTTTAAAAATAAAGGAGCCGAATGAATCAGCTCATGATCTGGGGTTGCTAGGTAGAGCTTGTACCTGCAGAGTAACTCCTTCTCCATATAAAGCCCCTATTTAATCGCTCCCTGCCTATCCACCCTAAAGGGAAGCCTTCCAGTTGGCATGTGCCATCCGTGGATATAGAATCAGCTAGGAAGAAAATCAGAGTATACAGCTGTGGAGGGAACCGATATGGACCCGCCAAGAAAAAGCAACCCAGACCTCCCTTCACTCTTTGAACTGAATAGCCACGGAGCAGAACTCCCCACCTCTTAAGTGTGGACTGTATACAGTGATTCCCTTCCAAAGTGCGCAGTATGGAAAGAGAGGGGGGACCAGTAACTTCACAGTGGAGACACAAAATAACACTACCGCAGCCAGGGTCACCGTCCACAGTGATCAGGTATGTTGATAGTCCCCTTGATATCCTGTGATGAGAATGGAAGTTTACCTCGGTGCTTCTCTTCCCTGAAAGCCATACCCACCGTCTAATCCTAAAACAATATATCAGATAAATCCCAAATGCAGAGCTTTCTACAATATCTGACCAGTACTTCTCAACACAGTCAAGGTTATCAAAAATAAGGAAAGCCCGAGAAACTGTGTCGGCCAGGAGAGGCCTGGGAGACACAACGACTACTCGGAATCTAGTATCCTGGATGGGATCCTGAAAGAGAAACAGGCCATTAGGTAGAAACTAAGGAAATCTGAATAAGGGATTAGCTAATAATAATGTATTCGTATTAGTTCGTTAAATGCCTTGTACTAACACAAGATATTAATAATAGAAGAAGCCTGATGTGGGATACATGGGGACTCTCTGTACTCTTTTCACCATTTTTCTATAAATCTGAAATTATCCTATAATAAGTTTATTTAAACAGATTTTGAATAAAGAAACGGTGAATTGTTTACCAATCACATGAAGAAAACCAATTACACAAAATTAAATGAAAAACTGATCCCAGAAGATATAGAGGTGATGCTGTTGGAAACAAAGAGACTTTTGGGGCGCCTGGGTGGCTCAGTTGGTTGAGCGTCCGACTTCGGCTCAGGTCATGATCTGGCAGTTTGTGAGTTCCAGCCCCGCATCGGGCTCTGTGCTGACAGCTCAGAGCCTAGAGCCTGCTTCGGATTCTGTGTCTCCCTCTCTCTAACCCTCCCCTGCTTGTGCTCTGTCTCTCTCTCTCTCTCAATAATAAATAATAAACATTAAAAAAAATTTAAAACAAAGAGACTTTTAAAAATGTAGACTCTGGAGAGTACCCCAAGAGGGAATTTAAGAGACTGCATCCACAAAACAAGAACAGGATGCTTTTAAAAAGGAGCAGTTTGAAAACATAAAAGAGTTCTTGGAGAATACATAATTCCTGAAATTAAACAATTCATCAAGAATGATTAGAAGGTAATGTCAGAAAATCTCTTGCAATGTAAATCAAAGACAAAGACAACGAGGTCAATATGAAAAAGAGGGTAAGAGTCATAGAGGATTGGGGCGCCTGGTGGGCTCAGTCAAGCATCCCATTTCAGCTCAGGTCATGATCTCACAGTCTGTGAGTTTGAGCCCTGCATCGAGCTGTGTGCTGACAGCTCAGAGCCTGGAGCCTGCTTTGGATTCTGTGTCTCCCACTCTCTCTGCCCCTCCCAAATCACACTCTGTCTCTCTCACTCTCAAAAATGAATACACGTTTAAAAAAAATTAAAAAAAAAGGAGTTATAGAGGATCAATCCAGGTGGTCAACTAACAGGACTTTAAGAAAGAAATGCAATCTTGGCAAATGCCTCCACCCTGCACAGATCAGTGTTTGTACCATCATAAAGGTAAACACAACTGATTAACTTTCTACTTTTAGTATCTATAGACAAAACATGGAATATTAGTTACAGAGTAGAATGTAAATATGGACCATGACAAAATAACATAAAGGTACATCTGGGAGAATTTGAAAGGCTGGAAATGGAAGGAGAGGGAAAGAACACACCTATCGTATGTAGTGAGGAAGTGAGAAGTATCATTTAATGTTGATGGAATAAGGAACAGAATTTTAAATGTATTATTTTAAAACACAATTAGAAGGCTATTAAAAAACCCCAAAATAACATAAAATTTTAAAAATTGGAAAAAGAGGCTTTGGGAGACGAGTGACCCCCATGTTGAAAATTGGCATGTGAGGAGTAGAATGAGCATATTTTATAGAACCATAAGGCAACTCTCCTAAGAACTAAATGGTTGACTAGAGGTTGCCTTTAGGGAGGAGAGGTGAAGTTGGAGAGGGTGGCGGCAGGGGGGGGATCGTTGCTTTCTTTGTAAGTTATGCACTATGTTGTTTCATCTTTTGCTTTGTGTTTTTTATTTCACTTTAATGTTTAAGATTCATTTTTGATGAGCTATTAATAGTGTCCAATGGAGAAGTAATGAGGACAGTTGGAATGGAAAAGGGAACAGATGGGAGACACTGCAGAATAAAATCAACACTTGATAATTGGTTCGATGTGGGGGCAAAAAGAGAGGGCTAAAAGATGCATCTTGGGTTTTGAGCCTAAATGCAGAGAAGAGTGAATAGGGAAAGTAGTCAGTGGGGCAGTTTGGGAGGAAAGATACATGGTTTTTGCAGGACGGTTGTAATTGACAGAAAGTTACCAACATTCATATTTAAGAGATATAAACTTCTTTAATGTTCGTAAAGGATACTGGTCTTTTTTCATTCAAAGGCTGTTGCACGAAGCAGGAAAGAAGGCAGCGTGCTCCCAGATGTGCAAAAAGGCCTTGCCTCTCAGGATCCCCCTTTGGAGATATACAGTTGCCGATGACAGCACCCATGTAGTGAGGGGTCCTTAGGGTGCAAGGACCTTGCAGAATGGTTTATATCACCTCCCCAGGACTGCCCACCTGTTCTGGAATCTCTGGCTACCTGCCTGTCTGCTTACTGGCTGCAAATAACCGATGCAGAATCCCGTCCCCCCTCCCCCAAACACACAGTGTGGATTATTTACCATCAGACTGTATGAAAAGAGGAGCTTCCCAGATAGAATGCCCCTTGCCAGGTCTAGGCTTCAATCCGACCCAAGGTCAAGCTCTGCAGAAGGTGATAGTTCAATTCTGGACGTAATAGATTTGAAGTTTTAACGGGCTGTCCACGTGGAAGCATCAGGCAGGTAGCTAGGAATTGAGGATGGGGTCTCAGGCATGAGAGAAGGATCGAGGGGTAGGTAGAGGCAGGTTTGAATTGGATGTGCTATCCGGCAGCTGAAACCTATTGGTTGCCAGGGGATAAAGGGTCAAGGATAGATCCTTGGAGAAATGGGAGCAGAATGAGGAGACTGAAAGGGCAATTAGATGGGGAGAAGAATCAGAAAAGGACAAATCACAGAAGCCCAGGGCTAGAGGTACCGAGAAGAAAGAGGTCAACAGCGTCCCATCCTGCCGCAGGCATAAGAGGACCAAGGTGGAGAAAAGGGCCCTGGATGCGGTGGATGCTTCGGCAGATGCCCAGACATACAGAACAAGCTTGTGGGGAGGGAGGGCATGTCCAAGGGAGGTCTGGGCAAGTCTGCTTCGATGAACGTCATCTTCTCAACCAAGTTTGTCATAGAATCCTCTGCAGGGAGTAAAGGCTTCCCATGACAGACGTTGGAAAGGACGGGAAGCTCTAGAATGGGCACTGGAGAAATTGAGAAATTACATCCCCATCCTTTCATTATGTTTTATTTGTTTATGAGATAACTTTTAAAAAATATGTATTTATTTTTGAGAGACAGAGAAACAAAGCGTGAGTGGGGAATGGGCAGAGAGACGGAGACCCGAAGCAGGCTCCGGGCTCTGAGCTGTCAGCACAGAGCCCCACGTGGGGCCCAAACCCACGAACCGTGAGATCACGACCCTGAGCCAAAGTCGGATGCTTAACCAACTGAGCCACCCCGGCGCCCCTCCATTGGATTTGTGACTTCCCTGTGCCCTGATGGATCCTGTTTTTTCTTTCAACATTTATTTATTTTTGAGAGACAGAGACAGAGTGTGAGCACGGGAGGGGCAGAGAGAAAGGGAGACACAGAATTCAAAGCTGGCTCCAGGCTCTGGAGAGCACAGAGCCCCACGCGGGGTTTGAACTCACAGACTGCGAGATCATGACCTGAGCCTAAGTCCACTGCTTAACCAACTGAGCCACCCAGGTGCCCCATGAGATTACTTTTTGTAATAGACTCAACTACTCTAGTTGCGGGGTAGGACTTACTAGTGTGTGGGTCCCTTTGATGGTCTGGTCACCTCTGATATACTTTCGATTTGTAGTAAGTTAGACCATTTTGCTAATATCTGAGTCCACTCAAAGCTCTTCACTGGTCATTAGCATACACCTCATCCCAACTCCTCTGTATTCTCATCCTTGTCATTGGGGCTCAGACTTTCCCATGCGTTTGTAGTTATTGTATCTGGTGTATTCAACTTATCTAGTTGAACTGCTTTTTAGGGTGTGAACTTTCTCTAATAGAGTGAAAATCCGTTCTGTCCATGTTGCCTCTCCTTTTTCATTCCATTGATTGTGCCACTGACACTTTGCAGTTAGCATGTTTTAAGGACCGCTTTGTCAAAACAATATTACTCTCCTACTATTTGGCTGTAAGTAATAGAAAACCCAGCTAACAGGTGAATTATGCAAACGGACATTATCTTTCCCGTGTAATCAGAAATCTGCAGGTAGGTAGTTAGAGGAATTGGTTCAGCAACTCAATAATATCAGAGCCAATAACGTCAAGAAGTCAGGCCAAGCTAATTCTTGTGGCCTTTTCCTTTTTTAAAATTTATTTACTTATTTTGAGAGAGAGCGCGTGTGTGCCTGTGTGTGCACACACTTGAGTTGGGGAGGGGCATAAAGGGGGGGGGTAGAGAGAGAACCCTGAGGAGGCTCCCCACTGTCAGCGCAGAGCCCGATGTGCAGCTTGAACCTTTGAACCATGAAATCATGACTTGAGCCAAAACCAAGAATCTGATGCTTAACTGACTGAGCCACCCAGATGCCCCATTTTGGCCTTTTTCTTTTGGTAGTGAAATAGCTGCCACCACCCCAACCATCACATCCACACTCAAATCAGTTAAAAAGAGAAGAGGTAGGGCCAAAAGATTTTCACTTGTGTGTTATTGGCCATATCACGACAGGTGGCTCAGATGGCTATTACCTGTAACAGATGCTGAGAAAGTACATGTTTAGTTTTGTTTTTGTCTTTTTGTAGCCTCCATAATAAAGAAAGGTAAGCGAGAGTTTGCTATCAGATGTTGGTTGAATCTATTATCTACCACAGCTATCTTCTAGAAACTTCTAAAATATTCAGCTTGTCTGATGTTTAAGTTGACTTTGACCTGTTTTATCTGCTTCTATAGGCTGCCTTAAAATATTCCTTTAGTTTGCCATCCCATTTTTAAAAGGCTTTTTACAAAACATACTTTTAGGGGTGCCTGGGTGGCTCAGTCGGTTAAGTGTCCGAGCCTTGATTTTGGCTTAGGTCATGATCTCACGGTTGCTGAGTTCAAGCCCCATGTTGGGCTCTGCACTGACAGTGAGGAGCCTGCTTGGGATTCCCTCCCTCTCTGCCCCCTACCCGCCCTCTCAAAAATAAATAAACTTATAAAAGAAAACCAAACCCTCCCCCCAAAACTTATCATCTTAACCATCATTAAGTGTACAATTCAGTGGCATTAAGGACATTCACGCCGTCGTGCACCCATCACCACTTTCCATCTCTAGAACTTTCTGTCTTTTCCACCTGAAACTCCATACCCATTAACTATTAGCTCCCCATCCCCCCCTCCCCAGTCCTCGGTAACCGCCGGTCCCCTTTCTGTCTCTGTGAATTTGACAGCTCTAGATCCTTCATGTCACTGGCATCACGCGGTATTTGTCTTTTGAGGACAGACTCATGTCACTTAGCATCGTGTCTTCAGGGTCCATCCACGTGGCAGTATGTATCAGAATTTCCTTTTCAAAGCTGAATTACATTCCCTCCGATGCATGGATGTGCCACATTTTGCTGATTCAGTCGTCCATCAGTGGACATTTTTGGTTCTGCCTTTTGTCTACTGTGAACACGCCGCTGTGAACTTCCTGAGCCTGCTGGGGACTCAAGCAGGTGCTCCCAACAGAGTCGAAGCACACTGAATGCTGTTGGTGGCTCGGTGTCTGCATCCCTCCCAGGAGATGCTCTCCCTACTCAGAACATGTTAATGGAGACTCCGGGCCTGATGGTCATGTTACTGGAAATCAAGCTGCCACATAGGAAAGTGGTAATTTTTTTATTCTGGAAGTAATTAAAAAAAATTTTTTTTTAACATTTATTTATTTTTGACAGACAGAGAGAGAGAGAGAGAGAGGGACAGAATCTGAAGCGGGCTCCAGGCTACGAGCTGTCAGCACAGAGCCCGACACGGGGCTTGAACTCACAAACCGTGAGATCGTGACCTGAGCCGAAGTCGGATGCTTAACCGACAGAGCCACCCAGGCGCCCCTCTGGAAGTCATTTTTAACCAGTCCTTTTTGTTGAATAAGATATGTATGATAGTGGATAGTACATAATTTAATGTGGTAATTAAACATACAAAAAAGAAGCCACCTTCTAGAGCTTCGAATTAATGGCGTCACCTGCGAGGCAGATCGTCACAAAGTCCCTATATGTTTATGGTTTTGAAGTGTTTGTAATCCCTTGGTGGAAGGTTTGCCTGCCTAAAGAAGCTTTGCTCAGGATTTCTTTGGCTTGCTCTCATATCCTAAGACTCTCAGGGAGAGGGGGAGGAAGTCTGTCCAGCTGGAACTACTGGTGGGTATGGGTTTCATTTAGAAAGGCCCTGGTGAATGGGATCGTTTCCCGATTCCATGGCAGGGTCCCAACGACACATGGAAAGGATATGTGTGCTGGCTTTGGGGACAGAAAACTGGAGCTTCAGTCCTAGATGTGAGGTGCAAATGAATGTACCTGTCACCTACTCGGTTCTCAGGGTGTGCCAGGCATTCATGTGACCATTTCCATGTATTAGTTGATTTACTGTTCGTAACAGTCCTATCAGGAGAGTGACTATGGTGATTCCCAGTGGCCAGATAACAGAACTGAGGTGTGGCAGGGAGTGGGGTTCCTTGCCTGAGTTGACTCAGTTAATAAATGGTGGCGTCGGGATTCGAACCCCCATGGTCTACCTCTAGGATTGGGACTCTTAGTGAGTCTGCTAAATTACCTTCCAGAAATCAGGATTGGGGGGGAGGAGTGGGGAGGGAAGAATAAGGAGGGAACGTGAAGAGCATCCCGTCAATGGCACAGCAGCACAGAAACGTTCGTAGACGGTGGTGTTATTTTAGTGACCCTCGGTCCACCTTAAAAACAAAAGCTTGATTTCTTAGCTCGTTGGGCACAGTTTAGCCCCTTGTGATCACCAGGTGATACCCCCTCTGAGGAGCGCAGTTCGAGTGGGAGCCAGTGAAGTTTCCTAGAGCTGCACCACAAACTGGGTGGCTTAGAACCACGGAATGTATTGCCTCACATTCTGGAGGCCGGAAGTAGGGAATCCGGGGTGTCAGCAAGACGCCCTCCCCTCGAGGGTCTGTTCTGGGCCAGTGCCCTGGCTTCTGGTGGTTTGCTGGCCGCCCTTGACGGTCCTGGGCTTCTGCTCATCACCCCCATTTCCACCCTCACCCTCACACGGCATTCTCCTTGTGTGCGCGTGCCCAGATCTCCCCTTTTGATGAGACGCCGGTCGTAGTGGATTGGGGCCACCCTGCTCTGGTGTGACCTCCTCTTGAACTGATTACATCTACAGGGCCCCATTTCCGAGTAAGATCACATCCTGACATACAGGGCTTTGGACTTCAACGCAAGAAATTTGGGGGTGGGGGGGGACAGCAGTTCAGCCTGTAACCTTCCCCCCCCGCCCCGTGTCTCCTTCTGGTCTCAGTGGCACCACAACAAGTGGGGGCGAGAACGAGCATGAAGACGGGGAGCAGGAGTGGAAGCCCCCAGACCAGGAGTTGATCAGGAAGCTGGTGGATCAGATCGAATTCTACTTTTCTGATGCAAACCTGGAGAAGGACGCCTTCCTGCTAAAGCACGTGAGGAGGAACAAGCTGGGGTATGTGAGCGTCAAGCTACTCACATCTTTCAAAAAGGTAAGCCTTCGTCCTCACACGCTGCCTCCAGGATTTCAGGGGTGTTTGGGGGTTTCAGTTCTCAATATTGTTTGCCCACATGATACCTGACGACTAGCGATTTTTTGCCCCCTGACATAGAGAAACATGATCAAGAATAGAGATTTAGGATCGTTATTAGCAGCATCGCGGGGGAGCCTGGGTGGCTCAGTCAGTTAAAGCGTCTGTCTTCCGCTCAGGTTATGATTTCATGGTTCATGGGTTCAAGACCCCCATCAGGCTCTGTGCCGACAGCTCAGAGCCTGGAGCCTGCTTTGGATTCTGTGTCTCCCTCTCAATCTGCCCCTCCCCGGCTTATGCTCTCTCTCTCTCTAAAAAAGAAATAAACATTTAAAAAAAAAACAAAACAAAACCAACGACAACGAGTATCTTCCCAAGTATTAAAAGGGGCCTGGGTGTTGGGACAAACGTCAGCCGGTGGCAGTTGTGAAATGATAGTGCTTGCTCATAGTAAAGTTCAAACACTCTTGCCAGGCAAGTGGGTGACCAGGAGGGTGCTGTGCCAGGACACGGGGACTCCGTGGCCTTGAGAGACAACTACTGGGCCTAGAATTACGTGAAACCCAAGCTTTTCACCTGCCCAGTCGAATGAATAGGAAGAAGAAGAAGGAGCGCCCAGAACTCAGGGAGAGGAACCTTCAAGACTCCAGCAGTGTTTGTAAGACCAACATTCTCATTTATACAATGGGGACGTGGGGTATCTGATGCTTGCCGCCATCTGGGCCACAGACCGCACGTCCCTCCGGTGCACAGACCCAGCAACTGGACTGTGCGTGAATTCCCTACTTCTCAAAGTGTGGACGGACTAGCTGGAGCCAGCACCGTGTGTCTTCCGTGGGGGAAGCGTATTTACCAGAATGGAAAAGCACCACATGGCCCGTTGCATAACGGGATGTGTAACAGCTGGGTCCCGGCCAAGCCGCCTGTGCCCTTGGTCAGACATTCCCGGAGGAGAGCTTCTCTCCGTGGAGCTGTTCTCTGCCTCACCTGCTGGTAGAGTCGGCCCTCTCCTCTTGCTCTCTGGCCTTCATTCATTCATCAAACCTATTCATGCCGCACCCTGAGTGCTGCCTTAGGCACAGGATACATGACAGGAATGGGTTCTCTGCCCTTGCAAAGTCCAGGAAAGGCGAGAGATCAGTGAAGGATTGCAATATGACCAAAGGCAGTGAAAGAACAAAGTAGCGAGTAACCCTGCCTGGATAATTGAGAAGCCTTCCCAGAAGTGGTGACGTTGAAATAGGATCTTGGAGGGGGCGCCTGGGTGGCTCCGTCGGTTGAGCGTCCGACTTGGGCTCCGGTCACGATCGTGAGTTCGAGCCCCGCGACGGGCTCTGTGCTGACAGCTCAGAGCCTGGAGCCTACTTCGGATTCTGTGTCTCCCTCTCTCTCTGTGCCCCGCCCCCGCCCTCACTCTGTCCCTGTCTCTCTCAAAAATAAAGCAACATGAAAGAAAGAAAGAAAGAAAGAAAGAAAGAAAGAAAGAAAGAAAGAAAGAAAGAAAGAAAGAAAGGAAGAAAGAAAGGATCTTGGAGGGTGACTAGAAGTTTCCAGCGTATAGGAGAAGGAGGGAAGGGGCACTTCCTGTTGCAACGGAAAAGTCTCCCCTTCCTCCTGCGCGTCTCCCTTGTCTCACACCGTGAGCACACGCTGACGCCAGATGTACCTGTAGGGGGAGGACATCCCCACCCAGCAGTTCTCTGTCTACCTGGAGACAGCACCAGGCCATCCAGGGTAAGGCCCACAGCTAGTCACCTAGGTTACCCACAGCTTCTGTCCAACGTGGCTGCACATCAGAGGTTCCCATGACCTCCTCCCCTTTGGATTTGATCATTTGCTAGAATAGCTCACAGAGCTCAGGGAAACACTTACTTACGTTTACCAGTGTAATACAGGATATGATAACAGATACAGACAAACAGCCAGATGAAGAGATACCCGGAACGAGACCCCGAATGCAGGAGCTTCTGTCCCAGAGGAATTGGGGTGCATCACCCTCCATCCGGGAAGTGCCCTGAACCCCAAGGTATTGGGGTTTTCAGGGAGGCTTCCTCATGTGGGCTTGATCGACCATTATCTCAATTTCCTGACCTTCTCCCTTCTCTGAAAATCCCAAGCTTCTAACCACGGTTTGGTCTTTCTGGTGACTGGCCGTCAACTAGGAGCCATCCAGGAGCCCATCCAGAGTCGCCTCATCGGAACAAAAGGTACTCCTAGTGTTCTTATGACCTGGGAATGTACCGGGTGCCAGCAACCCCGTGCCAAGAACGGGGACAAAGAGCGATGTATATGTATTTTAGGGAGGTACTATTTCATCATTCTCTGGGAGGCCCAAGTTAGGTTTCATTCCAAGCTGAAACAGTCCACGTCAGTTTCGGGAGCTACGGCATTGGGATGTGAAAGATCTTTTGGAAGATTGTACGTATCAAACGCATCAGTGCAGAAACACAATTTCAGAGAAGTGTTTGAACGTTAACATCTCCGAGTCCTTTCGGAATGATAAATCACAATACCACACACGTCCAGAGAACAAAGAAGTGTTTGTGGGGGATCCCAAAATGAATCAGCCAGTAGACATTCCTTCACTCCTCCCCAGGGACCTGAAGAGGCAGCCCGATTTTCTTTCCTTTTGAAGCTGCCACTATAGATCTATTTACGAGGGCTTTTCTTTGTTGAAAAGTGGCTGCACAGTAGACATAGACTCCCCAACACCTTCAAAATGAGAACAAAGACCCTTTTCGTTCTAACTTTTTTTAACGTTTATTTATTTTTGAGAGAGCGAGACAGAGTGCGAGCGGGGGGAGGGGCAGAGAGAGAGAGGGAGACACAGAACCCCAGGCAGGCTCCAGGCTCTGAGTGGTCAGCCCAGAGCCCGATGCGGGGCTCGAACTCACAAACCAGGGGATCATGACCTAAGCCAAAGTCGGACGCCTAACCAGCTGAGCCACCCGGGCGCCCCCAAGGCTGTTTTCATTCTAAAGGCTTTCCTGCTAATCATCATAGGAAATGCATATGACAAACAGGGGAATTGCAGTTTCCGAAAAGGTTAGCAGGTTCTTCTAGTGATCGCACAAAGATATCACCTCCCTGACTCCTCCTCTTAAGTGGTGCCGGACACGCCTTCTAACGGCTCACAGACAGGCCTAGGATGTTCGGACTATCACGGAGATTTCCCAGTGGACTGTGCTCCTGGCTCCGGAGGGATATCGGGTGCTTGCCAGAGCCCGCTTCTCTCTCGATCGTGTGTGGTCTTCTGTGAGCTTCTCTAGCCCTCGGAGCAGGGCAGTACTGGCCTTTCCTCGAGCACGCCTGGCTCAGGGTCCAGGTCTAGGCAGGAGCTCCTCTTCCTCTCCCCCACTGGCTTTGGAGAAGGCTCCCCGCCGTCCCATCCTCAGCGAGCTACTGCCTAGCTTCCTCACCACCTGGCAGTGACCTTCCATCATCACCCTCACCCCTTCTGGAGCCCTGATCGGCCCCGTTCGCCTGAAGTCCGACCCTTTGCCTGGACCTCTGCCCACCTTCTGTTCTTGGTGTGTGCCGTGGACATCAGCCCGTGGGTTCTGTGTGTAGGTGACTTGTGGCTCCCACACCCCTAAGCCCACATCTGGGCCGTGTCACCCAGAGGCCACAGGCTCGAGCGGACAGCGCCCTGTCTGCAGGAGCCTGGCTGTACTGAGAGCTCTGCGAGGTTCCCCCCCGACACTGCCCTGTTAGGGAGCCTCCCACATTGAGTTCTGGGAAGTTCCTGTTTGGTCTCAGGGTTCCTCTGCAGAGTGGCTGCGTTGGCCTGGCCTCCGAGGACGGACGCAGGGTGATCTCGCCATTCCTGGCTCAGGTTACCCACCCCACCCACCTCCACAGTTCCTGCGGGATGCGATGACTCATTCTCCCTGGCATTCCCTCCAGCGGAAATGGGCCTCTTGAAAATTACTGTTTTACAGCATAAATATAGCCTTCATATACTGCGCGTTGATACGCACAATTTCCACTCAGGGAGGAGGGAGGGAGGGACTATTTCATCATTCTCTTTGAGGCCCTAGTTGGGTTTTACTCCAAGTTGAAACAGTCCACATCATTTTCAGGAGATATTCCAGTGAAATATGAAAGCTCTTTTGGAACTTTCTGGGTATCCAACGCATAAACGGAGAAACACAACTTCAGAAAAGCGTTTGAATGTTAAAAATCTCTGAGCCCTGTCAAAATGATAGCACGTGATGTTTGAAATGATGATAGCACACGATATTTATTGCGTACTTGCCATGAGCTAGACACTGTTCTAAGTTGTGCATATGTATGCATAATGTGTGTCTGGATGTAGGTATGTATATATCGATTTATTCATTCACTCCTCGCGACAACGCTGTGAGGCGGGCACTGTAAACGTGTCCATTTTACAGATGGGAGAGTTGAGGCACCGAGAGGTGGGAAAACGTCAGGTCTTACCACCGGCCGGAGGTGGGCTTTGGATTTGTGTATCTAACAGCCTTGTTCCAGGCCCTACAGGCTTAACCTCGAAACTTGTGTGGACTAGACTGTCTCCATCACCACAGAAAGTTGTGCTGGACGGCACTGCTCCAAACTGTGCTGCCTAGCTTGACATTGTGGAGAGCTCACTAGATTTTTGAATGCCTGCACACAGCGGGTGTGATTCTAGCGACCAGTGTTATGGGGGGGGGGGGGGGGGGAGGGAGGGAGGGGAGGGAGATTATAGAGGACACAAGAGGAGCAAAGACGATAGGTACCATTTCCGATGTTGCTTTGTCTTCTTCAGGTGAAACACCTGACCCGGGACTGGAGAACCACGGCACACGCCTTGAAGTACTCGATGAGCCTCGAGTTGAATGAGGACCACCGGAAGGTGAGGAGGACCACCCCCGTGCCGCTCTTCCCCAACGAGAACCTGCCAAGCAAGATGCTCCTGGTCTACGATCTCTACCTGTCCCCCAAGCTCTGGGCCCTGGCCACGCCCCAGAAGAATGGAAGGGTGCAGGAGAAGGTGATGGAACATCTGCTCAAGCTCTTTGGAACCTTCGGAGTCATCTCGTCAGTGCGGATCCTCAAGCCCGGGAGGGAGCTGCCCCCTGACATCCGGAGGGTCAGCAGCCGGTACAGCCAGGTGGGGACCCAGGAGTGCGCCATCGTGGAGTTCGAGGAGGTGGAGGCGGCCATCAGAGCGCATGAGTTCATGGTCATGGAATCTCAGGGCAGGGAGAACATGAAAGCCGTCCTGATTGGGATGAAGCCACCCAAAAAGAAACCTCCCAAAGACAAGAACCAGGACGAGGAGCCCGCTGCGAGCATCCACCTGAACAAGTCCCTAAACAAGAGAGTCGAGGAGCTTCAGTACATGGGTGACGAGTCTTCCGCCAACAGCTCTTCCGACCCCGAGAGCAACCCCACGTCCCCCATGGCTGGCCGGCGGCACGTGGTCACCACCAAGCTCAGCCCTGCTGGCCACCAGAATCTCTTTCTGAGCCCCAACGCCTCCCCATGCTCCAGTCCCTGGAGCAGCCCCTTGGCTCAACGCAAAGGTGTTTCCAGAAAATCCCCTCTGGCGGAGGAAGGGAGGCTGAACTGTAGCGCCAGCCCTGAGATCTTTCGCAAGTGCACGGATTATTCCTCCGACAGCAGCATCACTCCCTCCGGCAGCCCCTGGGTTCGGAGGCGCCGCCAGGCCGAGATGGGGACACAGGAGAAGAGCCCCGGGGCGAGTCCCCTGCTGTCTCGGAGGATGCAGACTGCCGATGGGTTACCTGTGGGGGTGCTGAGGTTGCCCAGAGGCCCTGACAACACCAGAGGGTTCCACGGAGGACACGAGAGGGGCAGGGCCTGTGTATAAATACCTTCTATTTTTAATACCCGCTCCATCAAAATACCTGGCATGATACAGAATGAGATTAGGTCCCCTTTGACAGATTTTGTATACGTGTAGACCTCTTAATTTATATATTTGTAATGTACATAGGTTGTCTGGTACGCCATGGTTTTAAGAGCACCTTCTAGTTCAGAACAACCAGCATGACCTTTATTTTGATGATGCCCAACGTGTATGAATGTTGCGGCTCTGCAGAGCTGTGGGACAGAGGCTCCTCCAGGGCGGGTCGGGCGGTGGGTCTCTTCCTCAGGACAGAGCTCCTGCCTGCGGTGACTGAGCCGACCTCGGCTAGCCATGCAAGAGCTTCCTGAGGACCCCCAGGGGCTCTGTCGTGTAATGGCAACTCGTTAAGCCGGTAGCATGGTGTCTTATGGGACCAAATGTATATTTCCTGTCAACTCAATAAATAATAAAACATCCGACTGGGAGTCCTGGCTCTGAAGTCCTAGATCGTGTCTGACAGAAGTCTGTGCCCCTCTGACAAGGCTGTGGGTGGTATGTCAGGAGGCCCTGAGGAGCTTAACGGAGACACATCTCTTGGAGGTCCTGCCCAGGGCAGCCCTGGGGCTCTCCTTGAGGCTCCGGCAGCCTGAGAGGTCGGCAGAGTTTGTGCAGATATGAGAGTACCGTGTCTCTCGTCACAGTGAATCCTACCCAGGCAGAGGCAGCTTAGTAAAGACCAAGCTCTCTGGATACGGTCCCCAGGCTGGCTCCTTTTCCTTGGTGAATGTCCATTGTCACTGGCAGCTTCTGATGTAGCAGAAGGAGCAGTGGCCTGGATTTTAGCGTTGGCTTATCCACTTGCCCTTTGGGGGAGTTTAGACAAGTGCCGTTTAATGAAATTTGTTGACAGTTATTGAACGGGACATCAGGGACTGTGCTTAGAGTTTTCCATGCATTATCTCATTTAATTCCCCCCCCCCCCCCCCCCGCCAAACCACGCAAGAAACTTTCAGGTATTATCCCCTTTTTACAGCGGAAGAAACAGACTTTATGTGGGTAACTAGCTTGTCCAGGGCCTAAGGACTGGGTTAGTAGAGCCGGCTTGAACCTAGCAGTCTGGCTCCAGAGCCCATACTCTTAGCCACCAGATGGTACACAGCATCTCTGAACCTCACCATCCACGTTCAAAAAAGAAGCAACCACAGAAGGTGCTCGTATTTATTCAGCACCTCCTATGTGCTAGGCGTTTTGCTAGATACGTTCTTTCATTTATTCTGTCAGTGTCCCTGGAAGATACTATTATACCAGTCGTACGCTGAAGCCGCTGAGGTACGATAATAGCTCAAGCCACTGTGGAAATGGAAAAGGAGAGTATGTGTTTAATTACACCGTTTTATAAAAATTAGCAGATGATTATTATCTGCTTGGTAGGACCGTGCGTCCCTTCAGTCCCAGAATACCTATTAACTGGTAAATGCCTCCAGGAGTTACTTACATTTGCCATTTCCACCACTGTTAGCTGCAGGTGGCCCAAAGGCCCACCCCCAACCCCCCACCCCCCGGGGCAATGCCACAGCCCAGCGTCAGCCCTCTCCCTGGGCCTGCTCCCTCACTGTGCTCCCACTCACCCTCCCTGCCCCTTCCCCTCAGCTGCCCCCTCCCTGCCCGTGGCCCATGGGGATATCTGGGCTTCACGACCTTGGCCTGGCTCCATTCTGATTATTCCACCCCTTTATGCTCCAGCAGCCGCTCTGTTTTTTAGATTCACTCCTGTCAATCCTGATTGCTTTAAGCCCTCACCTTTTTATGTGAATACAGAAGAACTTGGCCTTCTTCCTCAGTATTGCCCTCTGTGGCCTTATGAAGGAACCCTGAATTGGAGGTCAGCAGAGTTGGGTTGTAGGCGTGGTTCTTTGGTAAATAACTGTTTGACCTTGAGCAGGTCATTTCTCTTTTTGACTCGTGATTCCCCCGTCTAACCAGGGGGGTGACAGTAAGACGCTCCTGAAACAAAGCCTGTATGCGAGAGTGCTTTATGAACCGAAACGTACTTTGTAGGTGTTAGTCTTTACCTGGGTCTCCGGTCACCCCCCAAGACAACCTTCCTTGTATTGTTGTAGTGCTCAAGCCTGGCGTCACATTAGAATCACCTAGAGAGCTTTTCAAAACTGCCCGTGTCCACCCTGAGACAGTCTGATGTCCTTGGTCCTGGGGTGACGCCTGGGGACGAGCGGTATTCGAAACTCCCTGGGTGACTTTACTGGGCAGGCAGCACTGAGAAGCCCTGATCTGTCGGAACGAGGAGGAATGTGGAATAGATGGAGGAAGGCTTAGAGGCATCCCTCCTCTCCTTCTTTTTCAGGATTTGGGCTTTCTCTCTTTTTGTGGAGCTCCCGGCGCACTTCACCCATCCCCCACTCGCGGTGGCAGGGAGCCCTGGGGCACCTGCTGATGAACCTGACCCCTCTAAGTCTCTGGCCAAACCTTCAGCTGGGGCATGGGCTTCCTGTTTGCTAGCACAGCAGGCCTCTCTTGAATAGCTTGACTGGGAAACCCAGCCAACAGTATTTTTACAGATGTTTCATTATTTTTAATGAAAACCAGTTCCTTCTCCACCTTGGGACCCAAAGCCTGCTGGACGCCTCCCATCGAAGGGCTGGCAGAACATCCTAGTGCGACACGTGTCCAAACACCACCTTGTCTACCCCCCACCCCCCACCCCATGCATATCTGCCCCTCCTGACTTCCCACCTCAGCCAGTATGTCTGGCTTTCACGTCCCCCAGACGGGAAGAGACCGCGTGGCCTCTGTGAAGGGGGCAGGTTCTGGAGTCCAACGGCCTAGGTTCAAATCCTAGTGAATGTTGACCAATGACTTAGCCTCTCTGAGTGTCAGCTTCTTCTACTGTAAAAGGTGGAGGATCATCATTCCTATCTCATACGGTTTGTCAAAATTAAATGAGTTTAGACCCGTAAAATGCTGAGCAACTTGCACACGGTAAACGCTCAGGGAACGTGAGGATGTCCTATGTATACCTTCTCCTTCTCCCACGTTCAATCAACAACTCCGAGCTGTGAGTTCCAGCCCTGAATTGTTTCTTATTTGTTCCCTCTGTCCCCAAGCACTTACTTCCGTTCATCCGTTCTCTCAAGCTCTCCCTGGCTGTAATCCTCTCTTTAACCTATCCCGTAATGCCACCAAAGCCATCTTACTTCTGTAGAATTCTGTTTGCATCACTTCCTCACTTAAAAGAAAAAAAAGAATTGCTGGCTGCCTTTCACTTAAGCGCAGAGTGAGGGCCTAACTGCCTCGCATCCCCTGCTGTGCCGTGTATCTTGGGGGTAAGGTTCTCGGAACCTTAGCTCAGTCGATCTACAACCCGTGGGACTGTAGGGTCACCTCCTGAGCTGACAGGCCAGCTTCATATCCAGAAATGGGTTCCTGCCTGTTCTCGTTCACTATTGCGTCACTCCAGGGTGTGGCTGGGTTGAAAACGGCTCTGTTTGGTTTCGGCCACATGGGACTGAAACATATGAAAAAGTACTCTTTGAAGACACATTGGTCATTGATTATTTTTAAAGACTTCCCTTAAAATGTGAGCTAGCTTTCTCCAGTCGTCCTCAGCCACATATCCTATTCGTTGTGAGCTGTAAACAGGACGGAAAAGCGCCCGAGAAACTAACGACAAAGCTCTAAGGAGGAATGGATTGAAACAGGGAATGTCAATTTCTTATTCCCCGACACTGGCTTCCATCCTGGTGAGAGCACGTTCCCTTAATGGAAAGGTACCCCTGGAGGCTACAGCCGGAGTACTTTGTCTTCACGAAGCATCCCTCAGGATGACCGTCATGTTGACGGATCAGTCCTTTGGCAGGCTGCCCATGGAGCAGTGGCCACACCAGCCACACAGTGTTCCGGGTGTTGGAACAAATGGGGTGGTGGGGCACGTGGCCAGCCCAACGGGTGAACGGAGCCGCTTTCACTTGGAGCAGTTTCTCGTTGAGCAGCTGTTTGCACAACACCCCTGATTTGGAATCAGCTATGGGAGGAGCAGAAGCAAGCAAGACATGTGTCTTGTGACTGTACAAAACATCCAATTGAATTCCACAAACGTTCCATACTATGAGTAGAAGAAGCAGCGAGCTGACGTGCTTTACACAAAAGATGAATCCTAAGTGATCCTTGCCCTTATCCGTGACCGGAATGTGCAGTAGGTTCAGATCTGCCCTCTCAGCACTGCGCATCTTCAAAGACGAGTTTGAGAAGGTCAATTTGTTGTGACTTCAGAGAGGTGGCCCCAGAGGCAAATTCCTTCCGTTGCTTTGCTCTCTCTCTCATCGCCCTCTGGTGTCCACACAGAGACATGGCCTTCATAACCAGGCACAGGCATAGAGTCCAGCTTATATTCCCACAGTTGGGGAAAAAAAGAGACCCTAGCTTTTAAGACGACTTGCGAAACTGTGAGGACTATCCCATCTCTGTAAGCTTCGGTTTCCTCGCCTGTAAAGTGAGGATAATACCCTACATCAGTGCTCTTGTAAGGATTAGAGGGGGTAATATAGGAAAGCACTTCATACCATCCTGGAATATAGACACTGCTCCAAAAAACACATCCACTAAAACTCTCGGCAATGAATTCATCCTAACTTAAGAAGAAGGGGCAAGACTTCTCAAGGGCATTAGTGTTTTCACCTTATAGTCAATTGTTTATCTACCATTTCCTTGCTGGATCATGAACCATGAAGTAGGAACCATATATCTCAAATCATCTTAATACTGCCTGGCCCATGGCTGGAGCTCAGGAAATATTTGTTGAATGGAAAATGAGTAAAAACTGATTTCCCCCAGTTTAAAAAATCTACAGTGCGATGTGATATAAATTCAGTGTTTCCAAACATCCAAGCAAATCCTCTCACAGGCCATAAAGATCCCAAGAGCTCTGTGATTCAACACTGTTTGAGAACTCCACCTGTCCTGAAATACTCTGGCCCTGGAATGTATCTTGGAGTATCTGTAGGTTCCAACAGAAGGTATGGAAAAGCACGTTCTGTATGATTAAGTCAGGGGTGGGGACTCTTGAGCTCTAAACTCTGAGGAATCTGAAAAGGAGAGTGAGTACCTAAGAAAAATGGAGAGGAGCTTAGGGATGGAGGCCAAGGGCCAGCAGGGATCTTCAGAAGTCAGGACCAAGGGATCACCAAAGCTGCCTGCTTTGTATGCAAAATGAGGGTGATGGTCCCATCCCAAAACACCTGGAATACACTGTGAAGGGCCAACCTAGTCAACAAACGCCCAGGTGAATTCAGTAATACAAATGTACTTGAGTCTCTCATATCTCATCACATGTGGCCACGGCGCAGACTTGAGAGAAGAAGCAGATACGAAGCTTTATGAACATGAATAAATATTTTCTTGATCCCAAAATGATTCTCCTAATACCACACGTCCACAAACCGACAACCACAAAATAAATGAGACAGACAAGCAGATTTGTTCAGTCTTTAAACGCAAGAACTATAAGAAAATTCCACTGTGCTTTTACTTTAAACGAGCTCCGTTTGGGAAGAGAAACTTGCTTGTTCTGGCTTGAGCAGCCTCTTCACAAGATGGAGAAGCTGACTGACCTTGAGAACTGATCAGAGGCTGGTAACTGCAGGATTGTAGAGTGCAACATCTGTTCTTTGTCTCATAGAGCCCTAAAACACTTTAAGGAAGACGGAGTCTATCAAACCAAAGTCCTTTGAAACTAACAACTTCACAGGGGAACTCAACAGTAGGTCAAATAAAGTGCTGGGTTTTGTCGCCATTACAGTTTGGAAATAAACAGATTCGGGGGCCATGAAACGATTGCGGAGAACTCCCGAGGGGGGTTTCAGTTCTGCATCCATCAAAATCTGGCCGACCCTCCAAGGAGAAATGAGCTGGGACCCCTGTGTGAAGAGCTGGGATCCCTTTGACAGAAAAAGCGAGACTGTATTGAGATCGTTCTTAAAATAATATCGAACCTAAAATACCCTCAACTACAACACTTCACCTGTTCGAGAAATCGTATTAGATGCGGGATGCTGATAAAGTTCATTGTTTTAAACTGTTTTAGCTGCTGAGAATAAAGGAGGGAATAAGACTCATATGTACTCTGCTTTCGTGGTGTTTACATTCTTCTGGAAGGGGGCAGGCAATACACCAATGAACAAGATAATTTCAGGTAATAGTTTAGGAAACATAAAATGAGACAATGGGGTATAAAATGACAGCAGGTGGGGTGAAAGGCTATCTTATTTATTTTTAATTTTATGAGGAAAAACTTTCAAGCAAATGTAAAAGTAGAGACTATGAGAAACTCTTATTAATACGGTCCTCAGCTTCAACAATTACTAATTTTTCTTCATTTGCTTCATTTGGCCCTTTTCTTCCTTCCTTTCTTCTTCTTCTTCTCCTCCCCCACCTCCTTCTTCTTTTAGTAAAATATTTTTTAAATGTTTATTCATTTTTGAGAGAGAGAGAGAGAGAGAGAGTCTGAGCAGGGGAGGGGCAGAGAGAGAGGAAGACACAGAACTCAAAGCAGGCTTCGAGCCATCAGCATAGAGCCCCACGTGAGGCTCGAACTCACAAACCATGAGATCATGACCGACTGAGCCACCCAGGCACCCCTGCTAAAATATTTTTTACCTTTTTCTGTTTTTCAGGGCAACATTTCTGGATTTTATTGCTAAAATATTTAAAAATAAAATAAAGCAAAATAAATAAACGTATTATAAAAAATATAAAAACAAACAGCCACCCCTGCATACTACAGTATACATCTCTAACGATTAAGGGCCAGATAAGATTTTCTAAAACTTTTGCTTAAATAAATTTATAATTCATAAAATTATGTTGTACAGATTATAAAATTATATAACAATATGACATAGATGCTTTAAAGTAATTGCAGTTATATAAGTTATATAGCATACAATTATAAAATTATATATTATAAATAAGGGGTTTTTTTAATCTTTACTCATTTTTGAGAGAGAGAGACAAAGCGTGAGCGGAGGAGGGTCAGAGAGAGAGGGATACACAGAATTTGAAACAGGCTCCAGGCTCCAAGCTCTCAGCACAGAGCCGGACGCAGGGCTCGAATTCGTGAACCGTGAGATCATGACCTGAGTCAGTCAGACGCTTAACCAACTGAGCCACCCAGGGGCCCCATAAAATTATATATTATAAAATAATTGCTAAACATTCTAAAATAATTACATTGTATTAAACAATAAATTAAAAAAAATTATTTTATTAAAAATAAAAGTATACCAATATCTATAATCTAATCACCTGAACTAAGTAACTGTTTGAATTTAAGTGCTTTTTTCCCCATCTTCCAAACATTTTTATCACTGTATAACATACTGTTGAAAAGTACACATATCATAAGGATGTAACTTGCTGAAGTACCTACCATAAAGTGAACATGTCTGTGTAACTACCACTCTGGGACCCCAACTTTGTTTTTTTCCCTGCAATTTATTTATTGAAGAAACCGGTCATCACTCAACATTTCTTCTCTCGCTACATTTTCTGTAAAATGGTCATTAGATCTTGACTCTAGACCAGGACAAGATCAGCAGCAGAACTGAGCCATAATGGAAACTGAGGCAAAGGAAAACCCAGTAAACACTGATTCCGTCTTTATTTGAAATTCTGATGTTTTGTTCATGGTGAATTTGGTTTTAAACCTTTATTTTGATTTTTGAAAATACTGCATGAAAATGTTGTTTGTCTTGATCACTGAGTTGTTTGGCATTCCCTAGTCTCGGCTCGAGTTTTTGTCAAGAATACCTCATAACTGGGGGCGCCTGAGTGGCTCAGTCAGTGGACTGTCCGACTTCGGCTCAGGTCCTGATCTCACAGATCGTGGGTTCGAGCCCCGCGTCGGGCTCCGTGCCGACAGCTCGGAGCCTGGAGCCTGCTTCGGTCTCTGTGTGTGTGTCTCTCTCTCTGCCTCTCCCTGCTTATGCTCTCTCTCTCTCAAAAAGAAATAAACATTATAAAAATGTTTTTTAAAAAAGAATACTTCATAGCTGACTGTGTATCCCTCTTGCATCACATTAAGACGAACTTGCTGTCTGGGTGTCTTTCTTACGTGAAGGGTGAAGGATGTCAGCTCTGACCACAACTGTTCCACATTGTCCTGGAAATCCCATCAAGCATAAGAAGACAAGACATGAAGGCATTCAGATGAAACGGAAGAAATAAAACTGTCCCCCATCACAGATATTATTGTATAAACAAAAAGGAGGAATCGAGTTCTAGAACAATCAAGTGTGTTTAGTGAGGCCATGGAGTAGGTCAACATATAAAAATCCATCATTTTTCTAATACAGAAAATAATTTTGAAAATAAAAGAACAAGTTGGAAGACTCACACTATCTGATTTTAATATATATTCTTAAAAAACGACAGGGATCAAAACAGTATGGTATGGACTAAAAAATAGACATAAGTGAATGGAACAAAATAGAGACTCATAAAAATGGTTTTAAAGAGTTCCATTGAGGTATAATTGATTTATTTAAAAAAAAAATTTTTTTTTACGTTTATTTATTTTTGAGACAGAGAGAGACAGAGCATGAATGGGGGAGGGGCAGAGAGAGAGGGAGACACAGAATCTGAAACAGGCTCCAGGCTCCGAGCTGTCAGCACAGAGCCCGACGTGGGGCTCGAACTCACGGACCACGAGATCATGACCTGAGCCGGAGTCAGCCGCCCAACCGACTGAGCCACCCAGGCGCCCCGAGGTATAATTGATTTAAAACAAACTACAAATAGTTTAGTTTAAAGTGTGCAATTGGAGGGGCACCTGGATGGCTCAGTGGGTTAAGCGTCCGACTTCGGCTCAGGTCATGATCTCACTCGAGTTCAAGCCCTGCGTCTGTGCTGAGCTATCAGCACAGAGCCTGGAGCCTGTTTCTGATTCTGTGTCTCCCTTCCTGTCTCTGCCCCTCCCCTGCTCGTGCTCTTTCTCTCTCTCAAAAATAAATAAACTTAAAATTTTTTTTTTTTTTAAAGTAACGTGCAATTGGAGAGGGGCACCTGGGTGGCTCAGTTGGATAGGCATTCGACTTTGGCTCAGGTTATGATCTCACAGTCTGTGAGTTTGAGTCCCTTGTCAGGCTCTGTGCTGACAGCTCGGAGCCTCAGATTCTGTGTCTCCCCTTTTCCCTGTTCCTCCCCCACTCGCATTCTGTGCCTCTCTCTCTCTCTCTCTCAAAGGTAAATAAACATCAAAAAAAAACCTTTTTAAAGTGTGCAATTGGATAAATTTTGACATATGGGTGTATCTATGAAAACATTACCTCAATCAAGTTAATGAACAAATCCATTGTCCCCAAAAGTTTTCGTGTGTTTTTTAGTAAACCTTCCTTTCTGCTTCTCTCCACCTTATCTCCTGGTCGTCACCGATCTGCTTTCTCCCATTTGTGTTACTTTACATTTCCTGACACTTTCTATTGATGGAATCATGCAGAATATACTTTTTCGTCTTGCCTCTTGAACCCTACAAAACTATTTTGAGAATCACGCATGTCATAGGATATTATCAAGAATTCATTCTTTTTTATTCCTATGCATTGTTCTATTGTATTCATGTATCGCACTTGGCTTACTCACTCACTTGGTGACGGACATTTGGGTTGTATTTTGTTTTGACTATTACACACGAAACTGTTAGAAATGCTTGCAAACCAGTCTTTGTATGGACATATGCTTTCATTTCTCCTGGGTAAATACCTAGGAGTAGAATGGTTCTATTATAACGGTAACTATGAGTTTAACTTTTAAAGAAACTGGTCAACTGTTTTCCAAAGTGGCTGTATCCTTTTACTTTCCCACCAGCAGTGTAGGAGAGTTCCAGCTCTGTCACATTCTTGCCAAAACTTCATTTTTGCCAGTCTGAAAGATGTGTGGCGATAACTCAGTGTGGGTTTTTTTGTTTTGTTTTTAACGTTTATTTACTTTTGAGAGAAAGAGAGCAGGAGCGGGGGGGGGGGGGGGGGGTGGGGGGGGGGAGACACAGAATCCGAAGCAGACTCCAGGCTCCGAGCTGTCAGCACAGAGCCCGGCGCGGGGCTCGAGCTCACAAACCGTGAGATCACGACCTGAGCTGAAGTCAGATGCTTAACAGACTGAGCCACCCAGGCGTCCCCTCATTGTGGCTTTCATTTGCATTTTTCTAACACTGAAGATCTTTTCCTAATGTGGAAGATCTTCTCACATGCTTGTCATCCGTATATTTTCTTTTGTGAAGTGTCTGTTCAACGTTTGGACAAACGTGTGAAAGCAACTCAATTGTCTTTTCAGCCGATGGTGTTGGAACTACTGGATCTTCACGTGGAAGGTTTGAACCTCAACTTACGCCTCCCAACGTATACAGAAAATAGCTGAAAATGAATTATAGAACTAAATGTCTGACTTTGGATCTCAGCTCAGATCTTGATCTCAGGGTCATGAGTTCCAGCCCTGCATCGGGCTCTGTGCTGCGTGAGGAGCCTACTTAAAAATAAAAACAACCCCCCCCAAAACAAAAACAAAAACAAAAAGAAACTCTTTGTGCTCTTGGATAACAAAACAAGATTCTTTAAAAAAAAAAGTTATAAATTGCAATTCCTTGAATGAAGAACTTTTGCTCTGTGGAAGACACTGTGAAGAGAATGAAAAGATAAGCAACAGACTGGGAGAAAATACCTGCCAATCACGTATCCAACAGAGGACTTGTATCCAGAATATATAAAGAGCTCTCAAAACTCAACAATAAGAAAGAAAAACAACCCAAATTGTTTAAGTGGCCAGAAGATTTGAACAGGCACCTCATGGAAGAAAATGTATAGATGGCAAATGAGCATATAGACAGCCCTTCACATCACTAGCTCTTAGGGAAGCACAAATTACAAATCACAGTTAGATACCATTACATATACACTAGGAAGGCTAATCCAGAAACTCTGATAATACGAAGCATTGGCAAGGATGTAGAGTAAGTGGGCTCTCACGTGTGGCTGGTGACATGCCGTACGGCACAGGACAGGGGCTCAGAAGAACGGTTTGACATTTCCTTACAAAGTTAAACAGATACTTAACCGTTTGACCCGGGAATCTCATCTGTAGGTATTTACTATAGACGTGAAAACACGCTCACACAAAAACCTGTACACTCATGTTTAACAGCAGCGTTCTCCGTAACTGCTCCAAATTGGAAACTACTCCAATCTTCTTTCGTGGGTCACTGGAGAGAACAAACAAGCCTGGGATTCAGCCATACAACGGAACACCACTCGGCAAAGATTAGGACCACGCAACGTGCAGCCTTGCGGCACGCGACGATGTGGGAGAATCCCAAATGCGTTAGGCTAGGTGAAAGGAGCCAGTCTCAAAAGATTCTCTGTTGGATGGCTGCCTTCGTATGACAGTCGGAAGAAGGCTGAGCTCTAGGACCAGGTCAGCGGTTGCCGGCGGGGGGGGGGGGGGGGGGGTGGACAGGAAGCAAGGACAAAGAAGAAGCATGAGGCAATTCTTTGCGGTGTTGGAATTCTTTCGTATCCCGTTTGCGGTAGTGATTACAAGAATCTGTACGTGTGGAAAACTTCATTGAACTGTACGACATCCAAAGCAAAGTGTACTGTATGTAAAAGTTTTTAAGCAATAAAAATGACTGGTGGGTGGTTTCAGGTGTATATGCAGCTGATCCCTGCCCCACCCCCACCGCCACCCCAAATCCTGAAGTCCTTGGTGAATGAACCAAAGGCTAGTGTGGCTGGAGATCGAAAATCCAGGGGGAGTGCATAGCAAACACAGTGAGGTCAGCAAGGTCAGCGAGGTCAGACAGGTGGGCAAGACCAGCCCAGGGAGAGCCAAAGAAACACCTGGATTCGAATCTGAGCTTCTCAAAGATCGTCCTTGCTGCCATGTGGAGAATGGACGCATACTAGCGAGCTATGGAAAAGGCCTTTTTCTCCTTTCTCAAAATGATTAATTAAAAAGGAAAGTGATCAGACCTTAAGAGGAGAGAGCCAAAATAATTGGAACATTTGACTGGGACTGAGGAGTGGGAAGGGGAAGAAAACAGTTTGCTATTAAAATGCCGTTCTTGTCTTGTGGTCAGACAGAATTTCCTTGTCTGGCTAACTCTGGTGATGCAGGGACACGCTTCTTCCAATGTGTTTTCTTGGCCTTCCTTTCAGAATAAACAAATGTGGTGTCTCCAGGCTTTCAGAGGGTCCCAGGTACAGGGTGACCTGATCCAGACCACAGAAGCTTTATTGCCAGCTTCCCCCAGCTCACAGCTTGGGCCCTGTTGCTATAAACACACCGCTCAGGAGGCTTACGCAAGTTTGAACACCTCCCTGCGACTGGTTTCTTTGCTATCCCGACTCCTCACGCACAAGTGAGGCTTACCCATGGAGAACAGAGCATCCTGGGAAGGGCTGGCACCTCTGACCTCAGAAAACACTGGAAAATGAGTGTAGTCAAGGCTGTTGGGAGGCCCATGAGTCACCACTTATTTAGGTGGCTTCTCATCTAATGCAGAAAAGAGATGATTCTCAAAAACCAATCGTGGTGTCTGTTTGCTGGCCCTGTGGCTGGTGGCAGATCGCCAACCCAAACCCCCAAGTCCAGGCTGACAAAATGGCTACGGAGACGTTAATCCTGTTGGAGAGAGAGGGAAAGACAGAGAGATATAAGCCAGAGCTCTAAGAATCCTTGACTCCTTCCTTTCTGCTCTCCCGTGGTAGCCAGTTCCCATTCAAAGGGGGCATTTCATTTGGTTCCTGGACATTTCTGCACCTCTTTCCTGCTTTTTTCTCCCCCTCTAAACCCTGGTCACCTTGGTCATGGGCAAACGTTTCCTTGATGAAAGGGTTAGGCCTGCCTCCATGGGGATCACTTAGCATGAGGACCGCAGCCAAGCTCCATGGCTCAATTTCAAGTTCCCTTTTAAATGGAAACCATTTGATACACTTTGCCCGTGTTGTCCTAAAGTCTTTGAGTACATTGAAATCAAAGGGAGAGTCCTGACTCAGATTTAACTCTGCCTGCACAAACATTGGTCATCAGTCTGCTTAAAAACAAACAAACAAACAAACAAAAACAAAAATAGATTTTTGAAAGACGGAAAATAAAACTTACCTTTAATCAGCACCAGAAAACCCAGTGAAAGAGTATGGGTCAGTGAGTGCCCCAAAACATTCCACACACGGTCTTTCACGTATTCACTGTGGTCAGTGCTCAAATTACCAGGATTAAGAAGACCCCTGGGAAAAAGGACAACACATACAAGACCCGAATTGGGAGTCAGGAGAGGTGGGCTCAAGTCACAGACCTCAGGTCAAGTAGTGCTGTAGCCTTGGGGACATCAGTGACCCTTGCCCCTCTAGAGTCTCCGTTTTGGAAGTGTTTCATATTGCTTAGATTCTCCGATTTTTACCTCTGGTCTTACTGTCCACATTCTCCTTACCATTTACGTCCTCATAGCTATGGGAAGTCTCAGCTTGAGTATCCTGGCGTTACCGCAAACTAACTCAGTTACCAATCACATGTTGAGATCTGTCCTCTGAGTCAAGATTCTCTTCCGCCTTTACCTTGGCAGTGAAGGAATTTATGGTGTAGCCTAAGGAATGGCTTTCCCCTCTATCTTAAGGGTCACCTCCCTCTATATCTGGGAGAGAAATGCGGGTTGTCTCCCTTCTCCCATGTCCGACTTTCCCTGGCTTCAGCCACTCTGAGGCCTGTTTTCCTCCGGGTGCTCTGGGTTCTGTGTGGGCCCGACTCAGGTCAACCCTGGGCAGGCTGCCCCCGGCATCTTGTTACTTCCTGAATAATGACCTACGTGCCAATGAAGACAGACTAATGTGTCTTTTGCTGTCTTCACAACATCACACAAACATGAATAAATATATCAGACTTTCAGGGACGCCTGGGTGGCTCAGTCACTTAAGCATCCAACTTGGGCTCAGGCCATGAACTCATGGCTCGTAAGTTCGAGCCCCGACTTGGGCTCTGTGCTGACAGCTTGGAGCCCGGAGCCTGCTTCGTATTCTGTGTCTCCCTCTCTCTCTGACCCTCCCCTGCTTGAGCTCCATCTCTCTCTCTCTCTCTCTCCGTCTCTCTCTCTCTCAAAAATAAATAAGCATTTAAAAAAGTTTAAATATATCGGACTTTACTAAAATTTGGAAAAATTAGTGACAACATTTAAAAAAAATCTTTTTTAATGTTTATATTTATTCTTGAGAGAGAGAGCGATACAGAGCACAAGAAGGAGAGGGACAGAGAGAGGGGGAGACAGAATCTGAAGCAGGCTCCAGGCTCTGAGCTGTCAGCACAGAGCAGGATGCGGAGCTCCAACCCATGAACCGGGAGATCATGACCTGACCGAAGTCAGACGCTCAACCAACTGAGCCACCCAGGTGCCCCTAAATTGACAACATTTAAGAGGGAGAATTTTAAATGGCCACCAATACCATTTTTCCTGGAAAAACACCCAAGAAATGAAACATTTCATACGAGGAAACTTGTTAGGTCAGTGCTCTCCAGAACTTAATCTTGTTGCCATGACCTTATACGTGTCTCCCTTTTGTAGAGACAGCCTTCCTCCTCACCTCCTTACTCTGGGGTGTGAAGCCCCTCCCGTGCTTAGGAAACCCCACCTCCCACCTTTAGACACTGACTTGTCGCACAAGGGTCTCCCACCCCCACCCAACTCCCCAGAAGTTCATTTAACCGAGTTTTAGTTACACCGCCCCGAAGGGCTCAGCAAAATAGTCCAAGAGGACCTTGGGCTCTCCAAGTCCGTCAGAACCAGATAAACTATGGGGGAATGCGGGAACCCCGTATCTGGTCCTCTTGACTGTGTCCCACCAATGTGAATTGAAAAGGGACCTCTTTATTCTTCCGAATATCCGTGTAGTGACAGTGCACGCGATTCCCTTGCCATGACCCACAATTCCCCGGGGCAGCACAGACTAACTTTAGACCCTTAGGGAGAAAAGAAAACAAACTTTCCCTCCCCAACTTCCCATACTTTGCAAGCCCTCCCCTTGGGGTTTACGCTACATTCTTTTGGTGACCAGAATATGCTTCTATGTTCAACTCTTGCCCTACCCATTCTACTTTCGAATAGTGCTCCCTTAGTCTGGCCAAGAATAAGCAAAGGGGTCTACGGGCTGTGCACCTTTGGATAGTAGCTGTGGAGCCTCTCAAAGGTTCCCCCGGAAATCTGGAAGATATTCCTTGTGACGCGAGAGACAGATGAACTTCTTAGACGATAGGGCCCGTCTGCTCCCAATGGCTGAGTGTGGGGAGCGGGGAGGGCTATGTGTATGTGAGGGAGTAATTCTCTCAAATACAATAGCAGTAAGAAGGGTGACGGCCTGACCCACGCTTACCGATTTTACAGCATTTCTCAATCCTGGCTGCCCCTTACCATCACCTGGAGAGCTTTAAAAATACCCAATACCTCACTTGAACTATTCAATCAGAGTCTCTGGGGGTAAGGCCCCCGCAGCGCTGTTTTTAAAAGCCTGTGGGTGGGGCGCCTGGGTGGCTCAGTCGGTTAAGCGTCCGACTTCAGCTCAGGTCACGATCTCACGGTCCGTGAGTTCGAGCCCCGCGTCGGGCTCTGGGCTGATGGCTCAGAGCCTGGAGCCTGCTTCCGGTTCTGTGTTTCCCTCTCTCTCTGCCCCTCCCCCGTTCATGCTCTGTCTCTCTCTGTCTCAAAAATAAATAAACGTTAAAAAAATAATAATAATGTAAAAGCCTGTCGGTGGTTCTAATGGGCAGCCAGGGTGAGAACCACTGGCGTGGTAAGGATGAGAGATTACCACAGCGGGAAGAGGTCACGTTTTGTAGCCCCTGCAATGGATTCTGCAGCCTCAGGCAGCCTTGTTCCATCAGGCTCCTTCCAGCCTCCAAGATTCTGGGTAAAATCTCAAACAGTGGGGAGGGAGGGGGTTGGAGTCCTTTGACGCAGCTGCTATGGAAGGCGTGGAAGGGCAGTAAGCACCAATCCCGGGGGGCAGGTTCCTACCGCTTAGTTTTAATGTCAAGGGATGACCGCAGGTACCACCCAGTGCCTGATACAGAGTGGACGCTCAACAGATAGGGCACTTGTGGAAACGAGGACCATGACCCCAGTGCGCAGATAGGCCGTTACCCTCTGCCGCCACCAGATGGCGACATAACAAACATCACCGTAGAACAGAGTCTGTGGGGCGCCAAAGCGAGAGGGAGGTATCCCTGAACTTGGAGATAAAGACGTAGCACAGGAGGGGTTTTTGTTTCTTTGGTTTTGGACCTTTATCCTTTTATATAAGCAAACTGGTAGAATTTGAAGTGGTGTTAAAAAAAAAAAAGTGAGGGGTGCCTGGGTGCCTCTGTCAGTTAAGCATCGGACTCTTGGTTTCCGCTCGGGTCATGATCGCCAGGTTTGTGAGTTTGAGCCCCGCACCCGGCTCTGCGCTGACCGTGCAAAGCGTGTTTGGGATTCTCTCTCCCTCTCTCTCTGCCTCTCCCCTGCTCGTACGTGCGCATGCACTCTCTCTCTCTCTCAAAATAAATTAATTAATTTAAAAAGAGAGAGAGAGAGAGAGAGAGAGAGAGAGAGAGAGATACATGGCTAATCTCTCTCCTAAAAGGCCATGCCGCTTGGTTGACATCTGTGTGCTTGGGGCATCTAGGAAAGAGAGGCCAGGGCTGAGCACTCCACTAACTTTCATTGCTCTTTCTGGCTTTTTCCACGTGCAGGCTCCCTCATCATCGACAAGTGTAATAGGACAAAACAAAACCCTCCTGTAAGACTGTGGGCACATCCTCAAGCCTGCCTCAGTTCCCTCGAACCCAAGGTGCTCAGCTTCAGATGTGGGTCAGGTGTAGAGACACAGGGGGATGAGGAGGGGGTCGAAGCCCCCTCTCTTCTCCCCACCCTGCCCTACCTGCAGTCTGTTACCACTCAGAAGCGGGACGGGAATTGTGAACACAGGGCCCCGGGCAATAGCGCTGCTGTGTGAATGTGGCAATGTCCCTGAGGTCCAGCGACTGACATTGGAGCTGGCATCAGAGGCTTCCGCAGACTGCTGAGGCCGTGGGCAGTGAGAGCCTCTGTCCTAGGTTGCCCCGGACCTCACCTCCCGCCAAATCACGCTTCTGGTCTCCAAGACCAAGGCCAGAGTGGAAATGTGCCCGGCAAGAAGCCTGTCCTTTCTGAGGGTCAGATGGGGGCAGGAACGGCAGCGGATAAGGCGCTCAGGGGTGAGAGGTAGACACGCTCCGGGCCAAGGTCAGAGTAGGCGGCTGATGGGCATGTGCAGCCTGTAGATGAAATGGGTGACCAGGAGGAACATTAGGGGTCAAACAACAGAGAGTCCCCATGCTCAGAATCTAGTCTGGAAAATCTTCCAGGCTGGCCTCGGCCACCAAGGCCACACCCCTCCTGCAGGCCGCGTCTGTCCCTGTCTGAGTTGCTGTGGCAGGGCGCTGACTCAAAGGCCTCCTGGATGCCTACTCTTCAATTTTCCTAATCGTTGCAACAGAAACAGCATTGTCTGCGCTCATCCCATGCGTCCAGCAGTCGGCTGACTATTCAACAAACATCATGTCACCATTGAATCATCACCAAGGCCGTGAAGTAAGTTTTATTGTCTCCCATCTTCCTCGCAGAAGAGGAAACCAAGACTAGGCAAGGTGAGGTCTTTGGTCGTCCAAGTTCATGCATGTAAACTAGCATGGGAGACAGAGCCAGGACTCGAGTCCCGGGCCTGACTGACCCCATGCCCTCTGGACTCTGCGGCCCAAACGTGTGTGACAAGTAAAACTTCGTTCCAACGCACCCAAGTGAGAAAAGTCACGTGGCTAACGTGGCAAGCCCTCACTTGCCACCGTCAGCAAGATGGCCAGCACGAGCCATCGAGCCCTCTGCCTTCGCCCATTTTCCCTAAAAAGCAAGAGGCAAAGCTTATGTGCCAAGGCTCTACGGGGAGGGGAGGGTAATCCCAGGGCAGAGACACTGAAAGAAAGGGGACGTGAGGCGGAGAGAAAGCAAAAGCGAACACAAAATGGTCTCTTCTGTGGGGTTGCGGCCCCACGAGTAAGGAAGGATCGTGTGGCCATGCTGGATGTTTCTGGGAACACCACATAAACGCCCCGCGCCTGGGAACCATCTTGGGGAGGAGACTCAGGGGTCTCTCTGTTGCTTTCTCTCTGTCTCAGGTCTCTCACTGGTCAAAACCCACCCTGTGGGCACTAACTCGTTACTTCACACGTCTGGGCTGTGAACCCGGGCCCTCTGGGCAGCTCTGGGGCCAGCCTCGGTGCGTCCAGGTCAGGTTGGACGTGGGTGCCGGGGCTGTTTTAGCTCCTCCCATCAGAGCGGGGCACAGTAATGGTCACGCCCAAACTTGGTGCTCACCCCCGCGGTGGCCAAGGCAGCCTGCTGTGTTGGGAGATAGGTGACACTGGGCAGGGCCAGGAGAAGTACGAGGGGGAGGCGGGTGGGCTCCAGCAAATCTGGCTTTCCGTTTCTTTCACACTGAAGTCCAAGTTCCTAAGCACGGCATGGGACACCCTCCCCGGCGAGCAGGGGGAGTCGGGGCTCAGCAGATTTTCCCAGCCTAGCGCACTGCACCCAGGGCCCCCATTAGGTCCTGAAGCTCCCGGAGAAGAGAAAAAAGGTGACCTAAGCAGTTCCAGTCCTGTGGCCTCTGGTTTGGCCGGCGGAACAATCCTTTGGCGTAAATTAGAGAAATAAAACGCTCTGTCTTCGCGGTCACCGCTCACGCCAGAGTGCACAGCTGGATTTCAACGTGTCCCTTGGCCACCCATGCACAGAGGCCTGGCCAACCACGCGAGATCCCGGATGTGGAAACAGGCCCAGGAAGGTAGAGGCCCTTTGCCCAAAGTCACATAGGCCCGCACCCAGGACTCGGTTTCTGACTTGAATTTAGCGGCTGCCTCCTACTTCACCCCCGGGGCCCCCTTGGGCAGCCTGGAAGCTACCCCTCCCCCATCCCATCCAGAAACGGTTTTTGAACTTTTCCAGGTGTGTCTGGCATTGACCCCATGCACGTCCTGGACGGTTCTAGTGCCCAAGGCTACGGGGAAAGGCCTGCACGCCAGGCCAGTGTTCCCTTCCCCAGCCCCACGCCCTGCAGAGAATCTGCCCCTGGGGCCTTCCTGTTTTTATACTCCTTCCTCCCCTGCTTGTTTTTTCTGCTTTGTTGTTCTTCGGTCATTTTTGGTTCTCCTCCCCTAGCCCACCCTGCAAAACCAAACTTCATTTTTGGTGATTATTTTCCATCCATGTTTAGACAGGAAGGGCGTCACCCTTCCTTTTTTCCACTTGAGGAATTGGAGTTGAGTGTTATTTCTCCCCCCTCTTTCTCTCCCTCCGCGTTCCCTGCGGTTTGTTTCCTAAATGAGAGGCTTCGGGGAGAAGAAACAGACTCAAAAGCTGTGCCTGCAAGTACCCTGTGGATTCACGAGCCTGGCTGTGCTGGAGATTTCTCTTCCACTGGATGCCCGCGGCGGGTGGAAGGGAAGGAGTCGGCCCGCTTCCCCGGCGTGGGATCCCCAGCTCCCTGAAGCAAAAGATGCGGCTCCCACTTATAAACCGCAGGGACTCTCCGTTTCCGTTGAGATCGGCTCTAAAATCCTTAGCATGCGAGGAAGAACCTCCAAGACCCTAGCTTTTCGAGCTAGTTCACTCTTTTTTTTTAAATTTTTTTTCAATTTATTTTTGGGACAGAGAGAGACAGAGCATGAACGGGGGAGGGGCAGAGAGAGAGGGAGACACAGAATCGGAAACAGGCTCCAGGCTCCGAGCCATCAGCCCAGAGCCTGACGCGGGGCTCGAACTCACGGACCGCGAGATCGTGACCTGGCTGAAGTCGGACGCTTAACCGACTGCGCCACCCAGGCGCCCCTCGAGCTAGTTCACTCTTACTCTATCTGCCTCTCCCTCCCTCCAGCCCTACTTCCTCTCTTCCAGCCAAGCTTCCTAGGTTTCCTGGAAACACCCTGCTCCTTTGTGCCTCCCCCCACCCACCCCCTGCTCTTATACTCGCTTTTCCTCTGCCTTCAGATCCCTTTCCCTTTCTCTGCCTTGGGAGCTCTTACTGGGGAAGGACTCCGTGCTACCTCCTTGGGGATGCCTTCGCCAGCTTCTCCGAGTAGAATTTGTTAGTCCTTCGTCTGTGTTCCTTTTGCACCTGGGGGCATTTGAAGGAAAAGGAGCAGGGTAGGGAGTATGGAAATGAAGGATTAAAAAGTTAGGGTGTACTCCCTTAGAGTAAATATCATGCACTTGACCGTTAAGAACCTCTTTTACAGGCTCTCTTTGGTGGTATTTGACTCACTTGAGCAAATCTGCCTCCTTTTTTTTTTTTTTTTTAATATATGAAATTTATTGTCAAATTGGTTTCCATACAACACCCAGTGCTAATCTGCCTCCTTTTGCATTATTCTAGGCTCCTCCTCTGTCTCGATTGGATCAGTCACTTGTATTTATATCTATCTGCTTCTAGGTGTTCATCTCTGGGATAAATGCTTTCTCTCCTATTCTGCATATGCACAGAATGTGCACGTGTGTCTGTGGTACGTATGAACGCTTTGCTAACTGTAGTCCTGAGACGTAATCCCACCACTAGGGCCCGGGAAGCAAGGCCTCCGTGGGAAGGCATGAACCAGGAAGGCTGGCCACTCACAGTGTTGATCTCCCGCAGGGAGCCTGTGGATCATTTAACAGGAAACCGGAACCTGGGGCAGGTGGGGAAAGGATGCTTATGTCTTCAGGGCAGTGCTTATCAAAGTATAGTTTTGGAAACAACCGCATCAGAAGCACCTTGCAGGGACGGGGGTGCAGGTGGGGGGTTGATGTTTAAAAATTTAGGCTCCTGGACCCCGACCCAAGCCTTATGAATCCAAATCTCCAGAGGTAGTCCCAGGAATCTGAATTTTAATAAACTGCCAGGAAAGTCTTCTGCACCAGAATCTGAGAACCACTGATCCAGGCGTGTTGGGAGATGGTGTGTATGCCTCTAAAACTGTGCTTCTCGACGTCACTAGCTGTCAAACTGCCTGAATGTCTAATTCAGTGGCTGCTTCTCATACACGTTTGTGTGCTCTCTCTCGGGTGGGATTGAAGCCGCTGGAACATTGCCTCCTTTTTGAAACTTTTGGCTCGCCCTGCTGCTTTGACACCCCCTGTTCTGGTGTGTATCCTAACTTTTTAAAAAAAGTTTTGGGGTGTTGTGGTTTTATTAACACAAATGCAGTGGGTATATGAGCTGTCTCTCTATTCGTCTCCTTTGCTGCACAGCCTGGCATTGGGACTGGTGACTCCGGCGGCCGGCTGGGCTGCTCATGGCTCCTTGGAGGAGACATCATGAACAATCTGTGCACAGTGAGATTTGTAGCACACCTGCAGCACTTCCAGCTCCTTGACGTTGTGGACTAGAAACTTCCAGAAGCCTCCGGCCAGCCTGTGCTTGGTTTTCTTACTGCTCCTGTAACCAGTGTTGGACATCAAGATTGGGCTGGGCCCTCTGATTTGTGCCCTTTGCCCCCAACTTGGACATATTGGTCTGACCGGTCCTGGGTGAGCTTCCCGGTTCTGTTTTTACTGATCTTGGGATTCACCAGAGATCTGAGGGCAGACATGATGCCCAGTAAGACATGGCTGCCACCTCCACGGGCAGCACCAAGGTAGAGAGATAGCTTAACTTTTTAATCATTCATTTCCATACTCAAGGCCCCCTAGTGAGGAGCCTTGCGTCTTCTCCTGGGTCCTGACCTTGTCCCTGTCCTCAACCTGCCATACCAGACCTGTGGCT
This sequence comes from Neofelis nebulosa, assembly GCF_028018385.1. Taxonomy (NCBI): domain Eukaryota; kingdom Metazoa; phylum Chordata; class Mammalia; order Carnivora; family Felidae; genus Neofelis; species Neofelis nebulosa. The sequence continues at coordinate 35,539,547 of NC_080788.1, forward strand.
CTTACCACCACGTGTAGGCGCAGATGGTGTCTCAGTTGATGTTTCTAGCACAGATGCTCTCATTGGCCTCCCGCCATTACACTCCCTGCTGGAGCTCTCCATTGGGACGGTCCCAGGCATGCCAAATGACACATTTCTAGAACTGTTCTGTGGATCTTCCTCCTATAGTTCCTCATCTGAAATCTGGACATAATGATGGTACCTACCTCACTTGGTTGAGGATTACGTGAATTTGTGCATATAAAGGGCTCAGAATAGTCCCTGGCATGGTGAAAGTTCTCAATAAATGCCAGCTATTAATGGTCATAATGATGATACTAATGAATACTTAGTGGTTTACAACCATTTTTATTGCTCTGGTCTCTTCCTTCTTTCTCACTGCCTGCCCACTGGGCAATCACTGTTCATTTTCTCTCCGTAACACTGCCTTTCTCTGGTATCTGCCCCTTCTTGCCTATCACCGCTGCTCAGTCTTAGTTACAGTATCCTCTTGTCTTTCCTGGGCTTCTCTAGGACAAGTCTTCACCTCGACTCCCATCTCCTTTCTCACCTTTGAGGCTCCTCAAAGGCAGGGTCCATGTTTATTCCTCTTTGTGGCCCCCCAGACCAACTGAGTGCATGTGATTTATAGAATAAGTAGATGAAATGATGCATGGATGGATGGATGGGTAGATGGGACGAAATCCATGCGTTATGTAGAAATCTTGGAAGGGGAAAGATGCCTTATAAATCAAGGTGATAATGGATAGTCAGGAGCTTGGGCAGGCAAACTCTAAAGAAGGTGGGATCTTCAGATGGTGCTGCTGAACCAAAAAAATGGCAATGGCTTAATCAATTATGTTAATGTGTCTGAGGAAGCATATCTTCCAGAAGGAATGGGGTCTGCAGAGATGTCAGAAGATAAGTCAATGTCTACAACTGGTCAGTGTGCTTCCGATTATTCTCAAGGGAGAGAGACACTGGACCTGAGGTTCATGGTTTCCCACTGCTAGAGAGAGGGTACTCTCGTCAGACAGAGATATTTTATCCGCCTTTACTGACTCGTGTGAAATATTCCCTCTGAACCTTCCCACTTCCTTTCTTCTCATTCCATCTTCTTTGTGGGATGGAGCTTTTCTGATGACTAACTGAGTCTGGGGAGCCAATAAGAGTTGTTGTGTCTTTGGAAATTCCTTGCATTTTATTTTGCTGACGGAATCGCATGAAGGTGATTCTTGTAGGGCTGTTCCCAAGAGCCCAACCACCTCTGGATGCACCAAAAATATTGAGTTTCTGTACCTATGAAGCTGATGACCAGATCTGTGGGCAGAGTAAAGCCACTTGGACACTGCCCCCTAGCAAACCTGGGAAATCAACCAGAGTTCCAAATTGTGGGTTTCTGCAGTCATGGAATTGTGTTCTCCAGTGACATAAATAACATCTGCTTGAGTTCACTCAAGGAGTTCTACCTTCATAATCACTGTCCCTGCAAGCTGTGCCCTAACTCAGTGGAAAATCTCCTTACCAAATGGCCCACTTAGCATTTCACTTTGATAATTCTTTCCTTGTTCGCTGGCCCCTGATTGATAAAAGGGAACAAAGATGGCAAAAATAAGGCACGCATATTGCCACTATTCCCATCCGCGTTCTTTGCACCCATTACTAATGAATCATGGCTTTCTCTTCTAGTAACTGGGACTTCAAGTTCCCCTCCACATGGCCCTCCAGGAAGACAGGACCAATCCATTAAATGTGTTAGATGAGATGTTACATATTTGTCATTTCTGGTCTAAAGGTATCTATCTATGCACTTTTTAAAAAAAGTACTGTCTCAATTGTCTTTGTATGACATGCCAACCCAAAATCCACGGGCTTAAAACTACAATATATTTTCTCATGATTTTATGGGTCAGCACTTGAACTGAGCTCAACTGGGCCATTCTGCTGATTTTGTCTGGTTGCAGTCATCTGGCAGCTTGATGGGGACCGGAGGGTCTAAAACAGCCTTACTCACATGGCTAGCAGTAGTGAAGCTGGCTGTTGACTTGGCCACGTGTCCCCTGCAGGCTGGCCCAGGCTTCTTCATAAGTGTGATGTTCCAATGTGCCGTTCACGTGCCTGTTTGTATCGCACTTACTAAAATCTCTCCAGGCAAGCAAATTAAGCCCAGAGTCAGTGTGGAGAGGGCTCCACATGGATTCAGAGACGTGTGGTTCATTGGAGGCCGTGTCGGTAAGACTATACTCCAGATCAGGCGGTATGTCATTGATCAGAAACTTACTGAGTGCCTACTATGAGCCGGGAACTGTGCTGGGCACTGAGTATAAAATGACAAAGGATTGAGAAGAACTTTGAAGACTGGAAAGGTTCTAACCCGATTGAAAGGGGCAAGAATTAAAACCACACTCTGAATCAATGTGGGTGAAATAATCCATGTGTGTGTGTGTGTGTGTGTGTGTGCGTGTGTGCGTGTGCACCTGCATGCTAGATTGAAGACGGGACTGAATTATTTAGCTAATTTCTTCCATTCTCCATTTCACGTGGATTTGTTCCCGCGAAGTTGAATGAGTAACTCTACTGTTGTCCATTGCGATGGATTCCTTAAAGCTTTTTTTCAGAGTCTGAAATACTTAAAAACAATCACATAAGTGTATTCTTCATGACCACAAAGAGCTACTTGAGATTTTTTTTCCCCTCTAGAAGCCTGGCCAACTCTGAGACTGAGGCCCATGCTGGCTAACTCTGATATTTCCTCCCTCCCTGCATTCCTGCCACCCACAGCTGCTCCAGTCTGAGCAAAGCTCAGAGGTCAAATACTTACGGCCCGAACAGCCTCTCCAGTGGCAATGGCAAAGAGACAACTCCACTTGTGAAAACAAACAGTCACCCCTTCCATTTACACAGCTCTTGAGCCTTCTTTTCAAAGCCCGTTCACATCCTTTCTCTCATCACCTCTTCCCCCAAACCCTTTGAGGTGGGCAGGGCGGGTAACGGATCAGGAAACTGAGGCCCAGAGAGGGGGAAGTGACTTTCCCCGTGAGGGACAAGGCTGGAGGCGGAGCTCCGGTTTCCCATTCCAGATCTCGGCTTGTCCAGAAGATCACACCGTCATGAATAGAGCTGTATGCTCTCCTCAGCTCTAGGAGGCCTGTTTTAAAAACCCTTCTGGGGTTTTCCACTTGACACCTTACTTACTCATCGCCACTGTAAACTCGCTGTACTTTGCGTCCACGAAGAAAGAATGAGGGGAAAACATCAAACATGTCCTCCAGGTCTGGGCTCCTACATCTTCTGTTGCCAGGAGAAGACGGTGAATTCTCTTTGAAGTTCCAACTCCCAGCCCATAGAGAATCCAGCCAGCGTCCTCCTGCTGGAAAACAGAGGCCCAGAGCCAATTTCACTGTGACTGCTCCCCCCTACCTCCTCAAAACAAAATGTGATTCAAGAGAAATTCAAAATGAACGTCGAAGAAGGCTTGGAGGAGGAGCCATTGGAAGCCATTGGAGGAATGGTAGAGGTAGGAGACGACGTGCTGCTAGAAGGTTCGGGATGAGATATTGCTTTGACAGCACGTGTCACCTCCTCTCCGAGCTCATCCTCCTCGAGAGAGCGGCTTTTCTTTACCACCAACCCTGGAGCATAGGAACCTTTTGGAAAGCTGGGACTGGAAAAGTATCCACATTCTCATGGTGTATGTAGGTCAGGGAGAGTGAGAAATGGTGACGTCACGGCTTGCCCCCATTCCTCTGTGTGGCAGACATGGAGGTCTTTCTGGTTGACGATGGAAGGTTAGAGTCCTGTGTAGTAAAACCCTTGAGGAAGGCACTACCGCTTGATCAGGCTGGCGTGACGGATAGACTCTACCAACTCTGGTGACCCAAAAGCTTTGTAGGAAGGAGGCAGAAAGAAAGCATTGAGGTACATGTGAGGTGGACATTCTAGCTCCCGGAGCCCTTGTGCTAGGCTTTGAATACAAAGGGTGTGGTCAATTATTAAAAAAAGATCTTGTTGCTATGGGAAGGATACCTCCAGGGCTTTGACACTGGCGTTAGAACACCACTGGCATTAGACTTTTTTCCACGGCATCAACATAGGATCAATGACTGCTGATTCATCTATAAGATTCAGAAAACACAAAAAGACTGTCAAAAGTCACAAAAAGGAATGCTCTGAAGTATGCTGCTGGACCAATGTCCCAAAGGAGTGAGGAAAACAGCAGAGCAGCTAAAGCAGAAAGGAACAGTAAGGCTGAACTGGTCTGGTGCCCTGGTTAACTGATGAATAAACGAGACCAGGGTAGAAAGCAACTTCCTTAAAGCCACACAGCACATGGGAGGCACTGGATCCCAGTAGCCTCACTCAAAGGCCAACGTTCTTTTGACTTCACTGCATAACCTCGCCTTTCCTCTACACCCCCACTTGCAGTCCTCTAGAAAGCTGTTGCCTGCCCCAGGACCTCTTCTCCATCCAGCCATCTTCTTCCTTGGAGGAAGATTGCTACTTTACAGATTCAGCCGCTGGGTGGTTCAGTTTATGTTGTATTACTAACGTGTGGTGGGGGAGCCATGGGTGGCAGGAACTTTGCCCTACTTTCTGATAAACAGGACGATCTGTGTTTCTGTTCTGAGGCCTTAGGATTGTTCTCCAAATACTGTCAGCGCAGAGACGTTAAGTGAGAAGTAGGTATCGCATAATAATGGGCCAGGAAATTCCTGTAGAATTGAAAGACACATGTCCCAATTCACCTGTGGCCAGCTGGAAAGAAAGAAGGTAGAGAGTGGAGTGTCAAAGCTGAAGGTAGGTAAATACTGCCAAGGTCTGATGCACATCACACACATGTCAAGAGTAGCCGGACCTGAGGCTCTAGAAAGCGAGTGACTCCCATAAGTGACTTTGAATTAAGAGCCCCTGGTTTTACAAGACATTGTATCACCATTGTGGCCTCCATTCTCACAGCTGATGTTGCCAACTGTCTGAGGAATCTGGAGAGTTCCTTCCTCATCTTGTATAGTGCGAAGAGTGCTGCATCTGGAACCAGCAGGCCTGCGCTCTGGTTCGTGGGCCGTCCATTCCCCTGTCCTACCGCCTTTTATTATTCTTCTAGTTCCTTAGGCCAATCTCTGGGTTTCATTTTCCTAGCCTATGAAAATCGAGAAGCTGTGAGCAATTTGATGTCTGGGAATGTATCCCACCCCCCCAAAAAAAAGCATTGAGAATTAATGCAAATATTTAGCGGCATGAATGTTCATTACAGCACTGCTATTAATAGAGAAAAAGTTGGAATAACCTGTGTCCAGCAGCAGGGGACTGGTTAAACAAGGTTAGTAGTTTAGGTAGTAGGATTATACACAGGCATTAAAATGATGTTAAGAAACATATCTACAGAGCAGAAAATATTAGGTAAAAGGGGAAAATATCACCAAAAAATGGTTTATATAGGATGAATTCATTTCTATTTTAAAAAGGTACATCTGTATGTGTATATGAAATATATGTTACATATAACTTATTATACATAGTATAACGTTTATTATACATCTTATATGAAGCATATATTCTATTCTGCATTATATTATATATAATAACACAAATATATATTTTTACCTAGGAGGGTCTTCTAATGATCTAATATGGTGCTGATAGTGTAAAGTATTATCCAGATTGTAGAATCCAAATTTGACTTCTGGGAATGTATCCAGAAAAAGCCTTAAGAATTTATGCGCTTTACCTAGAGGGCTATTTTAATGATCTATCATGCTTTTGCCAGTGGTTGTTTAAAGTAAGTGAGATTATGGGTATTTGACCATACTGTTTTCCTCTTGCTTGTCTGTATTGTCTAATTTTCTATAATGAGCAAAGATGCTTTTTAGAAAGACAAAGCAGTGGAAGAAACCTTTTTTTTTTTTTTTTTTTTTTTTTTTTTTGGCAAAGAGAGGGGCTTGACTGTGATTACTGAGGTTCGGCCCCACCCCCAGAATTCTGTAGGACCAGGAACAGCGGTGGGATGGGGAGGGAGCAGAGGCCACGCCCTGGGTCCAGAGCTGGAGGGACCAGCATCTCGAAGCCACTCTGGCCTGTGTGCTCCTCGTAAATATCCTCTCCACCCAGCTCAGGCTCCGGCCTGGAGTTACTCATCCCTAGCTTTCGGCCTTGTTTTGACTCACTCTTCAGACATCATTTCAAAGGAATTTCTGTTTAACCACAGAGCGCACAGGAAGAATCCTACTAAAACTTCATTTTAACTAAGTTTCAGCAGACAGATGACTTAAATTAGCTACACTGGCCTCGCAGGAAGCCCCTTAATCCCCAATTGCCGGGGCAGTTGCTGCTGGTGGGCCTGATCTGCTGGCGGGCAAGCTCCATTTTACACACGCATGTACACACACACACGCACACACATGGGCACACACACACACGGGCACGCCCGCCCCTGCATCCACAAAGCCCAGCCAGGCGTTAAGCCAACTACATGTGCCCTCCTCTGCTTGAATTCCCAGTGTGGCCCAGTGTGGCCCAGTGTGGCCTGGTCACTGCAGCTGGCTCTTCATGTGGCCTGACGTCTACTTTAGTGGTTGAAAGGGAACCACTACAGTACCACAGACTGTGTGGGTTTGGGGGACATGGAGAGATTCAGTATGACTGAGAGGTCTCAATGAACGGTCCCATCCTACAGGCCACTCAGACGTTCTTGCCACATTTGGGGGTGGCCTCTCCTCTCTCCTCCTCTCCTCTGAATGCTGCTTTTCCTTTCTGTTTATCTTTCCCCTCAGGCCCCCTCAAGGGAAGCTCTCCCACCCCACTCTACCCTTGGAGAAGTCTGCGTGGGCTTCGGCATCTCTTGGCTGGCCCCTTGGGAACGCCTTGATGTGCTGTTATTTTTCCTTTAATGGTTAAGGTCCCCTGGGGCCCCCTGCATCTTTGTGGGCGGGTTATACTTGGCTTAAGCCTCGACCCCGCAGTGTGTGACCAGAGGCAGTATCGTAGGGTAGGGGTGGTGGGAAACGGGGGTGGGGGGCTTTTCCACATTTTTATGGATAATATAATAACATCATGGTTGAGACTAAGATGGAACAATGCTAAAGGAAATCGAGATTGTGAGACCGATGGAGAAAAGCAGTTCCCACCGCCCCGCCAACCCAAACCCACCACCGCGCATGCTCCCCGCCAGTCGAGCTCTTGACCACCCCTCTGCCTGAGCCAACAAAACTCTCCCTGCGAATTCTTGAGTCCTGGGCTTCTTCCCCAGAGATGCCCTCTGCTCCCTGCACCTAAGATCTCTCTCGCGGCATGTCTCTGTTTAATCCTATGACAGCTCCGAGGCCAACCTCAGCCCTGTCTTTGTTTACAAGCAACATCTGTGCACCGTGAGCTCCGAAACTCCCATACTGGCCTCCTGGGCAGGTGCTCCAGCCCCTCTTCCCCCCCGTCGCACACACTCTCCTGCCCGTATTTAGTGACTCCTGTCTGTCTCTGCCCCTGCGTCTCTTAACTCTGTCCCCAGAGCAGACAGATCCTCCCTTTCTCAGAAGGAGCAGCTCCCCCAGTCCTCTGCAGAGGGACCCCCATTCCTCTCCCTTTAGCTCTCATGCGATCGTCAGGCTAGCCGTTACTCCTGTAGCATCAGTGCATAGGTGAAGACTTGCCTCATCCATCCCGACAGCCTCCCCGACCCCAGACCTGAGGCCCCCAGGGAGCCCTGGATTCAGGCTTCCCCTTTACATGTAGCATGTTGAGCCACAGTTAGTTCCCTCGCCCCTGGCTGAACCAGGAGCTTTGGTGAGGATGAGGACTGGGTCTTTTCTGTTTCCAGCTCCACTTCGTCCCTATTTCTTTAACAAGCGTTTAAACAGATCCTGGATGAAACTGAGCTGGCGATACTGGAGACGAGACTGAGTGATCCCTAACTGTGGACCGGATTGTCAATTTGGGCCTGCCCACCAAGAGGAAAGCCAGAAAAGTGCCTACAGGGGCAGAAGGGAATTCACCTGTCATAGGTGGGGTATGGGTATAGTATGGCAGGCAACACCATACTGTATGTCTCTTTCCAAAGGGGAGAAGCCCCGGGGCCCCTGGGTGGCTCAGTTGGTTGGGCATCCGACTTCAGCTCAGGTCATGATCTCTCAGTTCATGAGTTCGAGCCTCGTGTCGGGCTCTGTGCTGATGGCTCAGAGGCTGCTTCAGATTGTGTGTCTCCTTCTGTCTCTGTCCCTCCCCTGCTCTCTCTCTCTGTCTCTCTCTCTCTCTCAGAAATAAAAATTAAAAATACAAACAAAGGGGAGAAGCCCCTGTGACCCTTCCCCGGGCTTGCTTGGCGAGGCTGACCCTTACTCCTTGTCATTCAGTCAACACCTTTTACCAAGCATCGACTATATACCAGGTCCTATGCTCAAAGCTAATGGGGAAACTGAGGCACAGATCAAGCAAGCTTGTCCACGGTCCCCCAGCCAGTTGGTGGAAGAGCTGGAAGACAAATAGAGCTCAATCCACAGCCCTCACTCTTCACCTCGATGCCAGATGTTTGAACTGGAGGGAAGAACTCATAGGTGTTCCCCGGGGTTTTGTCCAGCCTGGAATCTACTGGAATCTGACCTCCCAGCAGGTAGAGTCGGCCAGCTTTTGGAGCAGCCCAGGGAAGTGTCAGAGACGTTCCTAAGTCTCTCGTGGGGTCACCTGTCCAGTTGTCTCCTCTCGACTGATTTTTTGCTGGTGATGCTTGTGGGGACAAGTGAGCCCGCCTGCACACCTCAGGATGAAGTGTGGCAGTGACTGGCTGTGATGTTTGAACGTGGTGTTTCCACTCACCAGCGCAACCCGGATTTAGGTTCCTGAGAATTGCTAACGAGCCACCCCCTTGGATCTTTATCCTTCCTCCTGTGTCCTTCCTGCCACCTGTAGTCTAAATTTAGTGACGAGCAGGGGACAGCACTTTCCACCCCCGGGGCTCAGGCCACTGAGCTGCTAATGAGCGTGGGGCCACCGTGGGGGTGGCGAGTTGGTGTGGGAGCCCCACCGTATTCTTCCTGCTGGGGTCTCCTGCACTGTGGGCTTTCTTAAGTTTCTTTTTTCCTTAGCTTATAGAAGTAATATGTAATCTAGAAAATACAGAAAAATATGAAAAAGAAAATAAATAACATTTCTATTTCCATCACTAAGCGGTTTCCTTGTTAATATTTTGTCCAGTCTTGTTTCTTGACGTTTGAGTCATTTTTTTATTCTGATAAGCATACAAGTTTTTCAGTATTTTTCAATTCATTTTTTTTTTTTTTTTTGGTCTACAGAGTTGAAATCCTACGATGCCATCGGTTTCGTGCCTCATTTCTTCACCTTCCATTCTGCAAAATAAGCAGTCTTCAGGTTTTTGCTTCAAACTTTGAAAGACCATTTGCTAACACAGGGTTTTATGGTTTCAGTGAACTATGGCTTAGTTTACTATTCCCCTATTCGGAGGTTGCTTCTGATTTTTTGCAATTGTGAATTATACAACTTGATGATGAACATCGCTATGCCTGAATCTTTAATGACATTTAGAATTACTTCCTTAAGATCAATTTCTAGAAGTGGGATTATAAGATAAAAAGCTACGAATATTTTTAAGCCTTGTGATCTTTCATGCCAAAATACTTTCCAAGAGAGCTGGATCATCTTACATGATCTCCCAGCAGTGCGGAGGGGTGAAGAGGCAGCACTTCGAAGTGAGCGAACCAAGTTCAAAGAAAGAAATCAGATTCACTGGCAAATTTTAGCCTAAAGGGAAAGGTCGGGAAGGGAAAGAATGAAGTGTCACCTCTTGCAGAGAAACAACTTTTACAAAACGACTATAGGAAGGAGAACCAATGGGGACTTTTTCCAGATTAACTTGGGAACCCACCATCTCCTTTCCCTCTGCTCATCTCCCTGGGCGACTCCCTTGCCCATCTCTCCTAGAACGGAGGGCTGAGTAGTGGCAGCAGCCAGCTTCCCTGGAGACAGGTGGCTGTGCCCTGCCCACCATAACCTCTATCTAAAAGGCTGAAACATGCCCGAAAGGAAGAGATCTTAAAGATTCTCCGGTCTTTCACTGTATTTCTCCGATTCACTGTACTTCAGCACAATCCTTGTTTACATGATCCCTTGTACACGTATGCTTTCCTCCTAAGTTTTGGGGGTGGCTGATGTTGCACAGTTGTCTACAGTGCTTAGAAGGTGCACTTTAAAAAATTCTAATAATGTAAGTTTCAGGGTTTTCTGACTGGTATTCGTTACGAGGGTGAATGGTTTCTCAGGTCTTTGCTAATTTTCTGGATGCTCTTAAAGTAAGTTAACTAATGGGAGGTGTGGATCTACCTGTGTTCCAGTTCATCTGTGCACCTTCTGCTCTTGAAGAATAATGCCCTATCGCGGGGAGAATTAAAGCATGTAGGTATGAGTCTTGTGGCCTTTCCCTTTCCACATACATTGGGACATTGATATCTAAGACTTAACCTTAGATATGATCTTGCTGTTATTAACTTAATCATCATTGGGGCCCCTGGGTGGCTCCGTTGGTTAAGCGTCGAACTTCGGTTCAGGTCATGATCTCGCAGTCTGTTCTGTGAGTTTGAGCCCTGTGACAGGTTCTGTGCTGACAGCTCAGAGCCTGGAGCCTGCTTCAGATTCTGTGTCTCCTTCTCTCTCTGCCACCCCTCCCTCATGCTCTGTCTTTCTCAAAAATAAATAAACATTAAAAAATTAAAAAAAAAACACCCTTAATCATTATTCAAGGCTAGATTCAAATCCCATCTCTTTTAGGGAAAAAAAAAAATCTTTTGACACCCCCTCTCCCTGCCCCCAACCACCACGCTAAAGAATTCAGGTTGTCTTCTAAATTTTGGCTGTCTATGCCAGTGGTTTAAACAATCCTATTTGGGTATGATAATCTCTCCTTTTTAACTTCAAAAAATGTTTACACACTCACATGACAATAAGTGTTCTTTGAGCACCTATTTTAAAAATTCATGAAGACCAAAGGACAGACAGCATGAAATTGTTTTTAAGTGGCTATGCATTTGGCAGTCACAATATATATTTATAAAATAAGTATATGTACCTTCTGAGTTGTGTCTGAGTCATCTTACAGATATAAGGATTTGTGATGCTTAATATAACCCATAGATTACAAGGGAACCAAGGTCCACAGTTTGGGAGCCGTTGGCCTATTTCATTTATGTACAAAGAATCACACACCAAGGGACACTGCTTGCCTGGTCACTTAACTCTTCAGGACTATCTCCCACAGTTAGACTGAATCCTTCCCGAGGACAAGAACTTCCCCTTACATGCTTTTGTACATCCACAATGCTAGTAGACCCATCAATTAAAGATCATCAACTGAGCACTAACCACACGCAGGACACTGAACTTGACTCTGGGAGATACAAAGTATAAGATCCACTTCTTAGTCTTGAGATCTGACAGTATAGTTATAAAGACATGGCAAATGTCTCCACGAATGCATTAATGAATTAGTGAATTAAGGCTCTGAGAGCAAGTGACTCTTTAATGGCTGAACTCCACAGGTTATAGGATTAATCATGCAGTGAGTTTCAGTGCAAACTGAAAGATGATTAGGACCTGGCTGCCTCCTTCAGCCCTGGAAGGTGCTCAGAGAAGAACTGAATGAATTAATGCATACAAAAAGTACTTTGGGTTATTTCTTCCTAGACAGGTACAAAGTGAAACTCTCATTTTTCAAAAGAATAACTCTTCCTCGGAAACACACAGGAGTCAATTTCTTGCAAGGAGCAGTGGATGAAGAGGAGAGGCATTTTCCTATTTCCTTCCAGGAACCCCTGAATCCTATAATCTCTTAGAATGTTAGTGCTGGGATCCAGAAATCATGTAGGTCAACCTTCCATGGGTGAGACTATTAAGGCTCCAATGGAAAAGTGACTTGCCCAGGTTCATAAAACCAATTCCTAGCATAGCTGGGACTTGACCTCTAGGAGCTGGACTTCAAAGCTAGTGTTCTTTCCACTTTATCTTCCTACCTTGAAAATCCCTTTCCTTTCACTGAACTTATCAGAACTACTTGTCTAAAACAAGTCTGCCTGAGGCTAACTCACCCGCCTTCTTATTCTAATCACAATGCTAGACTGGCCTTTCTTCTCTTGCTATCTAAACATGCCCTAATTAGAAATCAGAAGCAACTCCTGGGCCCAGGCCAATGCTTCAAAGAGTCTGTGTATTGGCACCCACAATGCCAAAACCACCCTTGGAAAAGACAGACTGTTAATTACAGAACCCAAACCATTGCTTTGTGGATTGTGGGGATTTCGTGAGCACGGGTGGGAGATGGGGGAAGTTCTGGAGGGGCTTTCTTCACTGTCATTAGTTTTCACCCACAACAGAGAGCTGTCTTCCCTAGGATACCACAAAGCAACTAGGTTGGGACCCGGCCAGGGAAGCTCCCACCATCTGGTGAATATTTAGGCGTCCTGGGTGATCTGGAAAGTCAGTGGGTGGGCACTGAGATACACAGATAGGCCTTCTGGCCAAGGATGTTTGAGACTCGGGAATCTGGAGGGGCAAATGCCCTCAAGAAATCACCCCAAATTCCCTGACCATCTGTGGACTGAAGTCAAGCTATTGGTCAAGTTTCCCTAACAAAGCATTGCTCTGGAAGCCTTAATCCATTAATCCATTCACTCAACGCCCATCTATTGTGCCAGGTTAGTATGGTGAAGTCACGACTTACATTGACCATCATGTGACCTCCACCTCTGATGCTGCTGCTCCCTAGCTGTGTGACTTGGGCGAGGCGTTTATTTTTCTGGTCCACCTCCTTGTACTTCTGGCTCAATCTCATCACCTATAAAGTGAAGGGGTTGTACAAAATGATTCCCTTTCCTTCTACCTGTGTGATTTGGGATCCAGTTAGGAGACAGAAACCACACAGTACTTGGAACAGGGGAAGTTCAATACACGGAAGCATTCACTAATAACAGAGAACTAGTTACTGGGGGGTGAAGTGAACTCTGCAGAGTATTAGAATAGCACCTAGAGGGCGCGGCCTCAGGCTTGCCCTCGGGCTGAGACAGAGTATCCAAGGAAGGAACAAGTTGGAGAGTCCCTATCCCCAAGGCTGATGTGAGGACCAGGTAGCTGTAATCCAGTGAATGGCACAGAAATTCTTTGAGGTGTTACCGGGCTGGGCAGGCAGGCAAGGAGTCATGACACTGAGGCACTAGAGAAATTTGTTGAGAAACTGCCCTTGGGAGTGCTGTGGGTCTTGCTGGGAAGCCCACTAAGGAGCTTGTGGAAGCCCACAGAAGCTGCCATTGAGGGTTGCACGGAAACTTGCTTGAGGTGCGTGTGCCCCATCCCCTGGCCCTCTGCCGCAGGTAAGGCACACGAGAAAGAAGAAAGCATGTCAGAACCAGGAAGAGAAGTCCCTTTCTACCGCTCTCCTGCGGTGTCCTTCCAGAACCCTCTACTGACAAAGCGTACATGCCATCATCGGGTAAAGAGAAATATTTTCAGGCTCCCACCCCAGTACCACATGTTGGGCAATGAAGGGTAGATTTGCAGATGAGATGTGACAAATCGATGACTGGCACATTATCATTCTATAATATATGATTCTTTGATTCAGTCCTGTTTTTTAACGTTCAAATGTATGAAAGAAGTAAATCATTTGTATGGTACCTAGCCTAGACATAGTCTTAGCCTACTCTATGATCTCCTCACCTCTATTCCTCAATAATTAATGAATTGCTTCAGAAACAACACAACACAACACAACACAACACAACACAACACAACACAAAACAGTCCTGGGGAGGAAGACCTTTGACTTTAAAACTCTGAGCATGCCATAATTATGCTTATATATGATTATAAATATGTTTTAATTACAATTATGTAAGTAGTGATAAGTTATTAGTAACAACTATGCCAAGGATGTAGGTACATCTGAGCTTCCAGAGGAATGAATAAAAGTTGTCAAGGCCTTCGCTAGCCTTCCAAATGACAACAAATAACTCAGAGAAGTAAGATCAAGAATGGAGGGAATCTCAAAGCAAATGCTAGGAAGAACCAGGTGAATGAGAAAATGTGATAGAAGGTTGTAGGAAGGAGAAACATCCACAGGCTGAAATGGTCAAGGAAAGATGTGTGTTGGAATCCCAATTTGAGAAGAACGTTGAACAATGGGCAAATATTGAGGGAATAGGCCAAGATGTGGCCACAAGTCCCGTGACCCCAAATTTGCTAGCCTAATGTCCGAACTCAGCCCGTTGCCAACACATGTGTAATGCACACAGACTGATGATAGGGAGATCAGCACACAGGACCTCTGAGTCCCTGGACAGCCTCATTTGGAGGAAACATCATTATACAGACCTTCCGCCATCATTTAGGCAAACCCGTGGTTCTCATATCAATGGGTTGACCATTTGCTAGTGTGGAGGATTCACTGTTGTAATCATCACTTTTGCTCTGCACGTTAACTGAAACTTTGAAATACCAAAAAGAAGAACAAATAAATGTCCCGAATAATTGCGATCAATGGTGCAAACACAGCCTTGCTGTGTCGGGTGCGTCAGGTTTATTTGCTCTCTCATGAGTGAAAATTGGGCAGAGGTGTGGCTCAGAAGTGTTCTGAGTGTTTCGACAAGCTGTGCCCTGTGTGGGGATGACAGAAGGCAAGTGGCTATTGACCTTGGTCAATATTGCTTGTATTTAATATTTACTGATATTTGGCCTCTGTGACCCGAGAGTTTGCTGACTTTCCTCCTACCTCTCTTGGTTGGCCTCTGTTTCTCCACGCATCCTCTAAAAGCTGTACTTCCTGGCCCTTCCTATCCATTCCTGTGGCTCAGATTACCATTTATATCTGCTGACAACATCTGTCTGAGTTTTTATCTTCAGCTCCAGGCCGGAATAGGCAATTCTAGCTCAACGTGTCCTGAGCTGAACGAACTTTCTTACCCCACAAAGCTGCTTCCACTCCTGCTTGCCCTCTTAGCATAAGACAACATTCTTTCACCCAGGGGTGCAAGTTAAAAACCAGGAAGTCATTCTTATGCTTTCATTCTCACCGCCGCACCCCCCCCCCCAAACATTCGTATCAGTCCTCAAAGGCTACTGAGATCCTCTAAAATCTTTCATTCCACCTCCTAGTTTCCACCCCACTCCCACCCATGTGCCAGAACCTCTAACCTGGACTCCCACAACTCAACTAGTTTTTAACCGGGCAACTATTTTACTCATGAAAAAAAACTGTATTGAAAAGAATCATATCCAACCTAGGTTGAGGTTGTGTCCCTCCGAGTTGGTTTTACTTTGCTTTAGTTTGCTTCTGCCAGGAGTGTAAAGTAGATTAAAAATATTTTTTTTTAAATATTTTTTTAATGTTTGTTTTTGAGAGAGAGACACAGAGGGCAAGCAGGGGAGGCGCAGAGAGAGAGGGAGACGCAGAATCCGCAGCAGGCTACAGGCTCCGAGCTGGCAGCACAGAGCCCGACGCAGGTGCCAACCCAAGAACCGTGAGATCGTGACCCGAGCCGAAGTCAGACGCCCAACCGACTGAACCACGCAGGCACCCTTAAAAACCATTTTAATGCCAGTTTCTTGGCTTCAAGGTGCCTGGTCATGCAATTAATATAGTTTCAAAACCCCAGATGGTGTGGGGCCAAGCACGAAGTTAAAGATCCTTTTTGGAGACTACCTGTTTCCCACTTGACGCCTTTCCCCATGCATCTCTTTGCCAGCAGGTGGAGATTTTCCAGTGCATGCTTCCACAGAAGACCTAGGAATAGAATTCGGTGATTCATCACTTCCGTATAACACCCAGTGCTCATCCCAACAAGTGCCCTCCTTAACGCCCATCGCCCATTTAGCCCATCCCCCCCATGCAACGCCTAGCTTTATGATGGTTTTCTAGTTGCGGCTCCCAGACTTTCATTTTTTTCCCCAACGATATTTGCTAGGCAGCGTGCTACTTACTAGTCATCACAGGACAGAAAAGGTGAGCAGAATTGGAAAATCTTTAATTTTGTAAAATAAAGTAGAACCTCGTCTTTCGATTGCATTTTATAGTAATTCCCTGGTCGTGCTTTATCTCAGTACCAAGCATTGTAAAGATTCTGCTGTATAAACGTGTTGTTTTCATAAAAGTGGTCACCTGGATGTTATCCTGACTCAAGTAAATTGCAATATGTGGGGATACACTGAACTCACACAAGATGCAGGGGTCCTTCCATCAACCCCTTCTTTACTTGGAAGTGTCTGCTATTCCCTCTGCTATGCCCCCAGGACTCATAGGGCAGGACATAGGACGCTGACAAATAGAACATGGGGGAAATCGCCAGTATCGGTAACACAGTAAACATTAAGAAGGCCTAGCGCCTTTAAAAAAAAATAAATTAAACAGAATTTTAATATTTTCTTCTCTTTCCTCAAAGGATTATCTTGTGCATTCTGAGGGGGTCTCTGTAGACCGTGGTTTTCTAGGAGGATGCCCTAAGTTGAACTGCATCCCCACTGTAGGATGCAGTAGATCCTTCTCCTGAACCAGGGGGTTCACATGCTTGTGAACGTGACCGTGTTTGGAAATAAGGTCACTGCAAATATAGTTAGTTTAATTAAGATGCGGTCAAGCTGGAGCAGGTGGGCCCTTTATCTGATGTGACTGGTCTCCGGACAAGAGGAGGAGACGCTCAGAAAAAAAGACAAGGTAGAGGCCCACAGGGAGATAGCCGTGTGATAAGGAAAGCAGAGATCGGAGTGACGTAGCCATGAGCCAAGGACTGCCAACAAACACCAGAAGCTGGAAGAGACAAGGAAGGAGTCCCCCTTACAGGTTTCAGAAGGAGCATGGCTCTGCGGACCCCTTGCTTTTGAACTTCTAGCCTCCAGAACCGTGAGACCGTATGTCTCGGTTGTGTTCAGCCACAAAGCTGGTGGTACTTGTTACAGCAATCCTGGGAAACTAATACGAACGTGGATCCAGAGAATGACTGAAGGAAGTTCAGAGACGTGGCAGGAATACCAGTCGGGCGAGGGGAACCCGGAAACCTGGGTAGGTGACGGCCCGGGCAGGAGGGTGCGCTCCACGGTTTCCGATGCATCCCGGGAAGCAGGAGGATGTGAGCAGAGGAATGTGCTCGCTCGCCGAGGGGTGGGGGTGCGGAGAGGACCCGCATCCGCTCCAAGGGGGTGGAGACACTTAGGGGGCAGAGGAAGATGCACCTGGTTGAGTGGGTGGCAACGGGTTGTGAAGAGGCCTCGGTGCCCATTCTTTCGGCTCCCTTGGCCTTCCCTCTCCTTGCATCCAGGTTTCTTTGGCTGCCTTCTGGTTGTTGCAGCCTTCTCTATGCTGACATTCTTTAAGATCTGCCTGCGACCCACATCTGGGCTTCCGGCTGCACCCTGCCCCCCCCCCCCCCCCCCCCCGACTCCGGTTCTTTCTGTGTCCTTTCCACGCAGGACGGGTCACATTCTCTCTGCCTCCGATGCCTGAAATCCTACCACATTCGAGTTACCACCTTAGCGCCCTATTTATAAAGGCGTCCTAAGTTCTTGCATTTCTGTTTAATAATGGCATCCTAAGCAGCTGTCGGAAAGATTGACCTCATCAAATGAAAAAGCAAGGTGTAGAAAAGTCTGTCTTGGGACACTTCCATCTTATGTAGAGAAGTTGTCTATGCCGAGCTAGACCACGCATAGCCTGTTAGATCAGACGTAAGAGAGGACAAGGAAGGTAAAAACCTGTTCCTGGAGAAGGAGCCCTATTTCTCTTGAAAGGTTCAGACATTATCTGCTAAACTCAGAGAGGAGATTTCCCCTCTAGCAGCTGACGGGAAAGAATAGGTTTGCTCACTTATTCATTCATTCGACAAATATTAATTAAGCACCTATTTCTTGACCTGTGTTAAGTGTTGGGAATACAGTAAAGAACGAAGGTGTAACATATCCGCTCTTGGAGGGAGTGCAGTCTTTTGAGGAATTTAGGCCTTTGATGTGGTGTGATAAATGTCAAAAGGAAAACTGTAGAAGCTTTGTATTCCAAATGCCTGCTTATCTATGTGTCAGTCACTTGGTATGAAAGGCAGAGTAATGACCTCCAGGGATGGCCCTGTCTTAATCCTCAGAAGCCTGTGAATATGCTATCTTACGAAGCCAAAGGGTCTTTGCAGACGTGATTCAATTCAGAACCTCGAGATGGAGATGTTACCCTGGATAATTGGGGGGTGGAGAAATGTAATTGTATGCCTCCTTAAAATCAGAGAGTGTCTCCCAGTTGATTTCAGAGTGAGAGGGAGACGTGGCTTTGAAGATGGAGGAAGGGGCCACCAACCATGGAATAAGGGCAGCTTCTAGAAGCTGGAAAAAACAGAAATGAACACTCCATGGACACCTTGCTTTTGGCCCAGTGAGACCTGTGTCTGGCCTCTAATTTGCAGAACTGTGACTTTTTTTTAAGTTTATTCATTTATTTTGGGAGAGAGAGACAGACAGACAGAGACAGAGAGCATGTGATTGGGGTAGGGAGATAGAGATAGAGAGAGGGAGAGAGAGAGAGAGAGAGAGAGAACCCCAAGCAGGCCCCGTACTGACAGTGCGGAGCCTGATGAGGGACTCAAACCCACGAACCGTGGGTTGAGAACCCATGACCTGAGCTGAGATCAAGAGTTGGACACTTAATCAACTGAGGTGCCCCAGAGCTGCGTTGTTTTAAGCCACTAAATTTGTGGTCATAAATTTGTGGTCGGCAACAGTAAACTGGATACATTGGATTAGGCTAAGGCATATAAAGTTGAATAAGACAAAGTCCCTATCTTCAAGAAACTCACAAAATTGTTTCTTGAACAAGAAACATGTGGAGAGAAACATGTGAACAGCATAATAAAAGGACCAAGTTTGGAGTGTGTGCATGGAGCTGTGTACATCAAAATTTATTTGGAAACTTCCTGTTAGTCTCTCCAGTTTTCAGATTACCCAGTGGTAATTTTCAGTCTCTAATGGTGCAGCTGGTTAACGACATTGACACGGCTGATCATGCCCTCCTCCTAGACACACTTCCTTCTTTTGGTTTGCAGGACCCCACACTCTTTTGGTTTTTCTCCTTCTTCACCGGATGTCACTTTTCCATATCTATCTCCTTTGTTCCTTATCTTCTCCCAACCCGTTCACATTGGAATGTCCTAGAGTGTCCTTGGCCCTCTTTTCTGTAGCTGTATTTCTTCCTTTGGTGACCTCATATAGTCTCATGCCAACTACATGCTGACCACAGCCAAGTTTATCTCTCCATCCCAGACCTCTGTCCTAGGCTCCAGATTTATACATCCAGCCTCCCACTTGCCATCTCCACTTGGATGTGTAATGGACATCTCATAGGGAACATGTCTAACACCGAACCCCTGGTCTGCCCTATCCCACCATGCCTCTGACAACCTACTCCGTCCACAGCCTTCCCCATCTCAGTAGACAACTTCCAAGTGCTCAGATTCATAACTGACTGCGTTTCATATCAATCTATCAGGAATTTTAATTGGCTCAACCTTCAAATATATCCAGAATCTGACCACTTCTCTACTGCTACTACCCTGGTCTGCTCACCATTGCCTCTTGCCTGGATTACTGCAAAACCATGATATGGTTTCCCATGTCCCTCCCAGAAAAGCCTTAAGCCCTCACAATATCCTACCAGGCACTACAGGATCTGGATCCCCGCCCCACCTTCCGTCCCTCAGGCTATCTCTCTCTGTTGCCCTTTTTTTCCATTCTGTTTCAGCTACCCTAGTGCTTTTCACATCTGGATCTTTGTTCTTTAGGAAGAACGATCAGTCTCAGGGAGTCTGAACTATGCCTGGCACTTAAGAAGCACCCAGTAAATATTCAATGAGTGAACAAATGAATGTTCTTAATCACTAGCTCTCCTGTTGCTTGATTCTCCTTGGTTTTTTTAATTTTTTTTTAATTTTTTTTTTAACGTTTATTTATTTTTGAGACAGAGAGAGACAGAATATGAACGGGGGAGGGTCAGAGAGAGAGGGAGACACAGAATGTGAAACAGGCTCCAGGCTCTGAGCAGTCAGCACAGAGCCCGACGCGGGGCTTGAACTCACGGACCGCGAGATCATGACCTGAGCCGAAGTCGGACGCTTAACCGACTGAGCCACCCAGGCGCCCCTGATTCTCCTTGTTTTTAATGATGCTGTTTACACCACTAGTTGCTTGAGATATTTATCTAGAATCTCAGTTTTGGACAGCATTGACTGGGCTCTTGAATGTTTTGATTTTTTATTTAGAATGCAGTGCTTTTATGATGTCAGGAGCATTAATATTAAAAACAAAGAGCAAACAATTGAAAAAACAACCCTTAGGGAACATGTCTGAAAGCTTGAGTCTACCTCAGAGTCGTTTTTCAACCTGGCACTCTCCACCAAACTTGTTCCGACTTGACTCAGAGATGGAACTGCAAATACGTAATTCTGAAAGTTCACACCACAATCACCCATGACTTTATAAATGCACCGCTTTTGTGAGTATTCATATTCTTTAAAAAAAATTTTTTTTAACATTTATTCATTTTTGAGAGACAGAGAGAGACAGCACGAATGGGGAAGGGGCAGAGAGAGAGGGAGACACAG
Source organism: Neofelis nebulosa (assembly GCF_028018385.1). Taxonomy (NCBI): domain Eukaryota; kingdom Metazoa; phylum Chordata; class Mammalia; order Carnivora; family Felidae; genus Neofelis; species Neofelis nebulosa. The sequence goes on from NC_080788.1 coordinate 35,560,138, forward strand.
AATCGGAAGCAGGCTCTGAGCTGTCAGCACAGAGCCCGATGCGGGGCGTGAGCCCATGAACTGTGAGATCGTGACCTGAGCAGAAGTTGGAAGCTCAACCGACTGAGCCACCCAAGTGCCCCATGAGTATTCATATTCTTAAACCTGAAACCAGAAGGTCAACGAATCCTTTGTTTAAAATGGCATTAAGCTAAATCTGTGTCTGAATTGTTTTCATTCAGAAAACTCAGTCACTTACATTATCCAATAAATCAACACTGACTTCCTGGGCACTTGCTGGAAGAAGCCATGACTCCTGCTTGAGGACATAGACCCGGAGTTACCCAGGAAATGACTACTCTGAACCTCTAGATGTGATTATATCTTCTTCACTTCATCTTTTCCATATTTTGGAAAAAAGAGGAAGTACCAGCAAAATGCAAAGACTAAAGCAAGCTGGTCTGTTATACTTTTCCTAACCCTAGTATCAAAAATACATTAGACTCAGCATAATTCGGGGCTGGAGTTCTCTTTTTATTTCATTGACTTGGCTCCTGGGGTGGGGGGGCTATAATCTCAGACAGCTGACAGTCTGAGATCTTGCTAGACCTGCCGGAGGGAACATGAGTTCTGGTGGTTCCAGAAGGATTCATTCTAACTGCCTCCCGTGGTGTGCTGGGGTGACCTCACAAGAGCCGACTGGTAAATTTCAAAGGATTTTTGTTTTTTGAGCCGGTTGACGTCACACTGCTGTCTCTCCATGGTGAGAGTTGGAAGTTGACAGTTACTACAAACCTCCCCTCACCCCCACCAGCTGACCACCACCAAAAAAGTCAGCTATCAGACATTTTACCAGTACAGCAGGGGTTGAATTTCTTTTTCAACAGACCCAGTTTTGTCAACAGGGGTTTCTAAGTTCCCATTTTCCAGTTTTGGTCTTTTTCTCTGAAGTATTTTAATTTTCTATAGCAAATCACTTACAGGTCATTTTATTTAAGTTTTGACTTTATCGTTTGTTGTGTGTTTTTTGTCTTGTTGTTTTTGTTTTTTCTCTATGAGCAAATTCTTTACAACTGGGAATCCCTGATTAGGCTTCGGTTTTCCGTTTGTTTACACAACTCCATTTATAACTACATGGCATGATTAATAATTGCTGACTCTCTGTCCCGCCCCTTCTCTAATATTGATGTAATTTAGCCTATGTCAGCTTCCGCATCATCATTCTTAAAAACGGAATAATGGTACATACTGCTCATTTACTTGCGGGGAGTATTTAAAAAACAACACGTAAAGGACTCGGCACGGTGCTGGGCACATGGCAATATCTCACAAACTTTTACTTATTGTGTAGTAATAGTGGCAGGTATTGAGCTGTAAGGAGCGCACACACAAAAGGGTGAGATGGAATGCTTTGGTGAACAAATACTTTGACCCATCCCTTTATAGCTTAGGAACACGAATAAACCAATGTTTGCCGCCTGGTAGTTGAGATATTGGGTGTCCCTATCTAAGCGGATTGCTTTGCAGGTAGAAAGAGATCAGTGGAGACATTATCTTCATACACTCAGAATAACAAGGCGGATTTCGTAGATCAGTCAGATCAGGTTGATATTTCAGAGTTGTAAGACTGAGAAATGTTGGCTACTTCGTACCTTCTTGTTCTCCTGAAACATCCAAACGCCCTGTGTCCTCATTGCCCATCTTCCTTTTAACTGATGGTCATGATTCGCAGGAAAACAGAAGCAATGACGACAGTAAAGACCTTCTTCTTTTCCTTCCACAAATATAGCGACCTTTGTGCGTCTATACCTGTATTTTTTGTCTTCACTCGTGTTATTGCAGATGGCATGCCCAAGCTCCTATCTAAAGGATCACAACCCCCCCCCCTTTTTTTTTTTACCTTCTCAAGAGCTTAACTCCCATCTGTGTCCCCATTCTTGAGTCCTTCAGTCTTTCTCCTTGACTGGTTCATTCTCCCAGCCTACAAAAAGTTTTAGTAGTTTTTAAAAAAACAAAGCCTTCTGTGGTTCCCTTGCCACTTTCCAGCTACTATCCCCTTCTCTGCTCTCCTTCACACCGCACTGGTCATAGCCTCTACCTCATTACCTTCCATTCTCTCTCGAACCCAGTTTACTCAGGCTTCTCTTTCCCGCCGGGAGCTGTTTTGTCATTAGCGGCATCCATAATGCCAAACCCAATGGTCACTCAACTGTCTTCATGCTCGTCCATCTCTCTGCAGTATTCTGCAGTATTCTGCCTTTGAAAAACCACCCTCCCTTGATTGTGGAGCACCACACTCTGGTTTTTTGCCTGCCCTCTGGCCATCCCTGTCTGTCTCCTATGCGGGACCTTCTCCTCTGCTCGCTCTCTAAAATTTGCAGTGCCCATGTCTTGGCCCTTGGCCTTTTTCTCCCATGATAGATCTCATCTGGTCCCATGGCCTTAAGCTCTATGCATTTGCCCAGGATTCCCAAGGCTGTGTCTCTAGCCCCCTCCCCAAGGAGTTTCACTCTAGCTATTTAAGCCGCCTACTTAATATCTCCTCCCTTGGCTCCCCAGTGGGCAGCTCCGACCAGCATGACCAAAATAGAACCCCTGGCTTTCCCTTCAAAACATAGTTCCCAATGTCATCCCCACTCAGTAAGTGGTATCTCCAACCACCTCGTTGCCTCAGGTTTCCCTCTCCAGATCCAGTCTACTAGGAAGTCACTTCTATTTCTAGACTGTATCCCAATCCTGTTCATGCCCTCCTGCTTTCCCTCCTAGTCACTTATGATCAATTCTTTCCCTAGAAGCAGGAAGATTTTTTTCAGGATATAAATAAGACCCCATCATCCCCTGCTTAATTAGCTTCCTATCAGGAAATCTTCATTAGCTTTCCATTAGAAAACCATCCCAAATCCTCACTTTGGCCTACAATCCCTACTTGTGTTGGCCCCAGGCTGCCTCTCCAAACTCATCTGGCTCGTATTTTTCTCCCATTATGCTTCAGCCACACTGGCCTTCCATATGCTCCCGCAACATTGCCAAGCTGGACCGCCCCTTTGTACTTTGGCATTTGCTCTTTCCCCTGCCTGGAGCGTTCTGCTTTCACATCTAAACGGGGCAGCCTCCTTTCTGTCATTCAGACCTTAGTTCAGTCACTTCTCCCCAAAGCACTTCCCTGAGCACCGAATCTACGCGAGCTTATTCTCCAGTACCGTCTGCATTTATCTTGTCCACTCATCTGTTTTGTCTCCTTCCCACCAGCCTTGCTAGAATCCAGCTCATGAGAACCAGTGGACCCTTTGACTATTTTGGCCCCTGCTGTTTCCCTAGCGTTGCCTCACACATCACCTGTGACTAACCAACAACTGCTGTGTGAATGAATGAATGTTCTGGACGCCCAACAGAGGTATTTCTAAATACAATAGTTAGTATCCTTGAGGAGACCGGCTGCTATACTGTTCCCTGCCCCACACAGAAAGCCACACCCACATGAGAAATTTCTTTTGGAAGGCAGCATCGGGAAAACTTTACCTCCATTGAGAACTTGCTTCACCTTTTCCTTTTCCACTATTAAAGCTGTCACTGATTGTTCCCAGTTTTGTTTTGGCCTGGCTCTTAGGAAGCTGAAAACCACATTTCAGACTCAAGGACAGCAGTAATCTTTGTTCCAACAGCGAACACAAATTCTCCCTTCCTCAGGCTCATTTCCTACTTTTGTTATGGGAAGCATGGCAATGACATTTGTTGTAAGTCACTTCAACTCCTTTCTGGAGAGAAGTGTCATTTAGACAAAAGCATGCAAATGTGTTGACATTCTGCCATAGGCTGGATAGTGTTGCCTTGGATAGTGTGCTCGTGAACGGGGGCTTTCTGGCTATATGTGTTCATGTCGGAGCGGGAGCAACCTTTATCGTTGTTGGGTGATTTGCTGTGATTCATATTTGGGAATTCCCCAAGGTTACTCAGTTAGGGTTTACTTGCTTCATGGGAGCCCAACCCTCTGGGTGGTAAGGTTTTCAGGCTTATTGGCATTTGTTGACTTGATGAGTGTCACTTCAGAGTTATGAGCTAAGACGTTGGATCGTGAGAGTTTATTATTCTTTCAGAGCTCTGCGTCTCAGTAGTGGAAGAAACATGCCTTTTAGCTTAGCTTTAAAATGCTGTGCCTTGATCTTCCGGAGATCCACGGACCACGCCCCTTGAAGGTTCAAAGGAACTGTTCTTAATTGTTGTTTGGGTTAGGGACGGTTTTGAAGTTTACAGAGTATAATACATACATGCTTCTCCTTAGCATGGCAAAATTAAAACGTAACTCTTTTGAAGTCCAGGATGTATTGGTATTTTAATTTATTAGTTATTTTGAATATTTGCTTGTGGCAACAGCATTCATAAAATAGCCATAGGAAAAGCATACACTGATCAATTATTATTGAATATCTCTTGATGCTTGTACTAAACTGATACAGATGATGTAAAGAATATATATGTGGGTTATCTATGAGGGTGGAATAGTGGACAAATGTCTCTGAATAATGTATGCTTTTAAAAGAGCCCTAATGGCTTATATGCAAAGTGGAATAAAGTTGCAGTATTTAAGAATCATATTTTAATTAAAAAATTTCTCTCAAATCAGCATTGTAATTAAATATCGCCAATTTGGTATAAATTATATTTTAATTTTTATGCTAATTTAAACATTGATGCAAGTCGTTTTGAAGAAGGGGCATGCAGGAAAAATTTTTAATCAACTATTCTTTTCCAAAAAGCAGAAGTCTGAGACTTTTGGTAACCGAATTCATCCATCCATCCATCCATCCATCCATCCATCCATCCATCCATCCATCTATAAATCCTGTATAATATTGTGCAAGGAACTCATTTTTAAAAGTTCTATTTATTTATTTATTTAAGAGAGAGAGAGAGCCAGCAGGAACAGGGGAGGGAGAGAGAGGAAAGAGAGGGAGAGAGAGAATCCCAAGCAGGCTCTTTGCTGTCAGCCCAGAGCCTGACTAGGGGCTCAATCTCGGCAACTGTGAGATCATGACCTCAGCCTAAACCAAGACTCAGATGCTAAACTGCCTGGGCCACCCAGGTGCCCTAGGAACTCATTTTTAAGATTAAATTTTTAAAAATACATGTTTTATCTACACTTATATCGATATAATTTTTATATAAAAATCAGGACTTACATAAAGATATATGAAATTGTAAAGATATTTTATGAAAATTCCAAATAGTACATTAAAAATATATAAAATAGGGGCACCTGGGTGGCTCAGTCGGTTAAGCCTCCGACTTCAGCTCAGGTCATGATCTCACGGTTTGTGGGTTCGAGCCCCACATCAGGCTCTGTGCTGACCGCTTGCTCAGAGCCTGGAGCCTGCTTCGGATTCTGTGTCTCCTTCTCTCTCTGCACCTCCCCCGCTCAGGCTTTGTCTCAAAAATAAATAAATGTTCCTCAAAATGTTCTTCAAAAATAAATAAATGTAAAAAAAAACTAAAAAAAATATGTATATAAAATAATACGCAATCATATGTGATATGAAATATAATATATGTAATAAGCTGTGTTTACATACAACTTTGTTAGAACATCTACCTATCCAGTATGGTGCCTATAGCCTTTCTTTTGGGATAATTTAAATCACTATAGTCCTTTTTTTTTTTTTTTTTTTTTTTTTTTGAGAGAGAAAGAGAGAGCGCGCGCGAGGGCACATAGGACACAAGTGGGGGAGGGGCAGAGGGAGAGATAGACTCTTAAGCAGGCTCCCCACAACCGTGGGATCATGACCTAAGCCGAAATCAAGGGTTCAATGCTCAACCAACTAACCACCCAGGTGTCTCAGGTCAATAGTAATTTTAATTTAAGTAATTGTAAGATCATTGTTAAACGTGCATCATAAAGCTTGGACCACTTACCAAGTGCATTTGAATATGAGATTTACCTTGAGTTATTTTATCTGCAATGTTTTTTCATTAGCAAAGATTGGCATGGAGTGTACCAGTCACATAATTTATCAGTAATTTAGTTATTCAATCCAGAGTATTTACTGATACCTTGCCAGAATTTAAAAATTCCCCTGAAGATCCGGAAGGCAAAAATTATAAGGAGAAAAAGTAAAAATTTCATTTAAATTCTATGGAGATAGTCTTTATTGGCCATATTTTCAACTCAAAAGCAAAGAAGCTTTCTTTATCTACTTATTCAGGAGTGCTGGAATCTTGGGAGTCTTTGGCTCACTGTTTGTGCATATCCTGGTATCCTAGCCAAGATAAGAAAACCCCAAGGTCCAGGAAAGTTTACTGTGGAGTCAGACAGTTACTGATCCCTGAACCAAATGCTTTATGTTTATCTGGGCTCCAGGACAAGGAAGACTGTTTTTAAAAGAGGCAATCAAGAGCTTCTGCCTTTGAACCATATGTACCTAGGGCCATTGATCTCATTAAAGCGAAGCCATTGGTATTTCTAGAGCTTTGTATAATCAAGACTTGATAACAGAAGTTATTTTTCACCAAATGAAACGTGTTGTTTTTCTTTCTTTCTTTCTTTCTTTCTTTCTTTCTTTCTTTCTTTCTTTCTTTCTTTCTTTCTTTCTTTCTTTTTCTTTCAACATTAAACCTGGATTCAAAGAAATAACTGAGTATCTCAACTGCTTTTTTTAGGTGTAAGCTCAATTATGCCAAGGAAGTTGCTGACCATGCCCCTCCCTGCTCTTTTGCTCCCTTTTTCAATATTGAAACCCATGGCACATTTGGTGTGTTGTAGGTGAAAGGCAGTCTGTAAATGCCACGGAGGACAGAGAGATAGATGGAAAGCAGGCCTCTTTGGGAGATAGCTAGCAGACTTAACGATCGCTATAGCAGAGTGATAATTTCTCCATGGGAGAAATTAGAGAAGGTTCTGTAAGAGGGAACTGACATCCCTACAAGTTTTTGAGCTGAGTAACTAAGAAAACTCACACAAGTGCCTATGGTTCTAGGGAGCAGAAGCCACCCTTTCTTCCCACTTTTCTTCTTCTTACTCTAGATTTTCCAGAATGGGGTCATCGGAGAGCTTACTAGAGATGCAGATCGTTTTTAAATTAGTGCCAAAGATGACCTATTATTTATTTTTTAAAAGCTCTCTCATGCAACGTGTTTTAGTATCCATCCACGTTTGATAAGTGCCTTTTGCTCTGAAGGGAAGATAAAAATAAACCATAGTGATGATAGTGAACAAAACCAAACCTGTCTGGCCGAGTGCTAATAATAGTGACTTTACTTCATGTAGGGGGCTTCCAGATCAATATAAAAAGCCTCACTCCATATTCAAACCACTGCTATTTACTTAGCTGTTCTCAAACGGGAATAAGCAGACATCAGCTATCAAGTTTCTAGCCTGGAAAAATCCATAAAGGCCACTGGACACAGACACCGTGGGGACATCATACAGACAGTTCATAAAAATAACTTGCCCAACATTTTTGGAAACTGATGCAGGCTGGACTCGTGGCTGTGTCTGTTTCCTTTGCTTTATCCAGTAACAACAGAAAAGAAGCCAGTTACCAGGGCTATGAGAACTTGGATGCTACAGGAGATAGCCACTACTCCTACTCATAACCAGCGGGTTGCCAATCCTGTCCATGAATACTTGGAACAAACAACCGTTATGCACTGTAAAAGAATGCATCAATCCATTCAGAGATATTTATTGAGCACTTACCACTACGTGCTAAGTATCAAAAGGGATTCAAACATATATCAGTTATCCCCTAGTTTAAAGGAACTTGGAGTCTAGTAGCGAAATGCTTGTTCAGAACATATCTGTTAGTATCATAGGAGACCCAATTTAACCCGTTGGAGGATGGAGAGATCACTTTCAGTGGAGTGATCAGAGAAGGCTCTATGATAGAGGAGGGCACTTAGAACAGATGTATGATTTAAAAAACCTTTTTATTAAAGTATAGCACACACACTTAAAAGCGTACATCTCGTAAAGACTACAGGCTAACTGAATTTTCACAAATGGAACACACTAGTTACATAACCAGCGCTCTGGTTAGGTAACCAGATGGAATACTACAGTACTCCAGAAGCCACCTTGTGCCTTTTTCCAATCATTCCTGGAGGGAGTAGGATTTTGTTAGCTGAATGTAGATAGAAAGTCACTGGAGGAGGGAATAGCCTCATAAAGACGAGGAAATGGAAAGGCATGACCCATGTTTGCGGAATGAACTGAAGAGTAATTTGCTTGGAGCGTCAGATGGAGAACAGGGTTGAGCTCATGTTGTAGAGCTTTAAATGCCAAGTAAAGGAGTTAGATTTCATTCATTAGCTGCTGAAGGTTTTTTTTTTTTTTTAATTTTTTTTTTTAATGTTTTTTATTTATTTTTGGGACAGAGAGAGACAGAGCATGAACGGGGGAGGGGCAGAGAGAGAGGGAGACACAGAATCGGAAACAGGCTCCAGGCTCCGAGCCATCAGCCCAGAGCCCGACGCGGGGCTCGAACTCACGGACCGCGAGATCGTGACCTGGCTGAAGTCGGACGCTTAACCGACTGCGCCACCCAGGTGCCCCTAGCTGCTGAAGGTTTTTGAGCAAGGGAGGAATATTTTGTTAAGACTTTTGAGGATGGCTGGTAATTTACTAGTGATGGGAAAGGTGAGACTGGAGGTTGGATGACTGGTTGGGAAACTTCTATAATATCCCGATATGGGATAATTTTGGCTTTGTAGTGGCAGGTGAAGACAGAGACACAACTGTCCACAGGCACCCTTATTAAGAGCCACCAAAAATTGAATGGTTGTGGATCTGAGGAAAGAGGAAGAGTCAAGAAAAGACAGAGACACAACTGTCCACAGGCACTATTAAGAGCCACCAAAAATTGAATGGTTGTGGATCTGAGGAAAGAGGAAGAGCCAAAGAAATTTCCTTTCATAGAACTAATTAAGGCAAAATTCACTGTTAATTACTTTTTTGTTAAGGGCTAACGCAATCTTTGAATGCTGCCTCTCCAAGAGAGCTCTAAAAAAAATTTTTTTTAACAATATTTAAGTAAAACCTTGAGTTACTTCTAAGGAAATTCTAAAGGAAGCCACTGACCTTTCAGACAAAAAGAATCCATTGTTAGTCAGAAACATGGACTGTTTGTCTTTTCAAATGGGTGCCTGCTAGAATAAATATTTTGCTGGGAAAAATGGACCTTAATGATGATTGAAGATGTCATATTAAAAGCAAATTACTGGGTGTTGCTCACCTGCCTGTTTCTTCATATTTCCTTTAAAACATTTTTTTCCTTTAAAAAAATGTTTATTTGAGGGGCGCCTGGGTGGCGCAGTCGGTTAAGCGTCCGACTTCAGCCAGGTCACGATCTCACGGTCCGCGAGTTTGAGCCCCGCGTCGGGCTCTGGGCTGACGGCTCAGAGCCTGGAGCCTGTTTCCGATTCTGTGTCTCCCTCTCTCTCTGCCCCTCCCCCGTTCATGCTCTGTCTCTCTCTGTCTCAAAAATAAATAAACAAAATAAATAAATAAATAAATAAAAATAAAAAAATGTTTATTTGAGAGAGAGAGAGAGAGAGCAAGCGAGCAGGGGAGGGGCAAAGAGAGAGGGAGACACAGAACCCAAAGCAGGCTCCAGGCTTTGAGTGGTCAGCACAGAGCCTCATATGGGGGGCTTCAACTCATGAACCGTGAGATCATGACCTGAGCCGAAGTCAGATGCTTAACCGACTGAGCCACCCAGGCGCCCCTCCTCGTCCTTCCTTTAAATGATTCTCATTAATCTGAATTTCTGGACAGGATGAATTAATTCATTAGCTTTAGTGTATTTTTGCAGAAAATGAAAAATATTTTGAAGAAAAGGCCATGATATGTTTTCCTTTGGCAACTTCTTGTATCGCTTTGGCTATGTGGGTCTTTTTTTTTTTTTTTTTTTTTAAATAAGTTAAAGTATCAAATCAGGCTTTGCTTCTTCCATCAGATCTTCCTTGAACTTAGACTGTAGAGCTGGGCTATCTATGTTGTCTCCTAGCAGCTGAGGCAAACTCTACATACTTTAGTGAGATTACCTGTTTTACTGTCTTACTCACTAGATTGTAAACTTCCTGGATGCAAAGCAACATATCATGTTTATTATTTTCCCTCTGGTAACTAGCTGTGTATAGTACTCCTTAAACATACGTGTGGGTTGAATGACTAAATGAATGGATTGGATTCAGAGAATTGTGATGTCTTAACAAAATCTGTGCAGACTGATCTAATAGATATTAAATACTTTTTGTTGGGGGGGGAGGAGGAAGGAGGACAATTACAGCTGAGAACCAAGAAATATATTACTATCCATATTAATTTATAAGTTTTTACCTGAAATAGTATTACTGAAAGCCTGGATTCTCATTGGAGGATCCAAGCTTTTTTCGTTTTCTTCTTTGGAGGAGTACAAACTAATTCAGTAGGCTAAGTAGGGAATACTAGAGCAGAGAGGGAAGATGAAGTGAGAAAGCAAAAAGTGTAGCAAAATGTGACTATATGGAACGCACTAGACCTTGTTTCCTCTTTTTTCCTTGGCACAGCACAAAGGGTTAGAGGTATACTTATTTCCCTTTCTCAAAAATTTCGTCTCAGGGGCGCCTGGGTGGCGCAGTCGGTTAAGCGTCCGACTTCAGCCAGGTCACGATCTCGCGGTCCGTGAGTTCGAGCCCCGCGTCAGACTCTGGGCTGATGGCTCGGAGCCTGGAGCCTGTTTCCGATTCTGTGTCTCCCTCTCTCTCTGCTCCTCCCCCGTTCATGCTCTGTCTCTCTCTGTCCCAAAAATAAAATAAAAAAAACGTTGAAAAAAAAAATTAAAAAAAAAAAATTTCGTCTCTACTTTTTTCACCACTGTCTTTACCACTGTATTTTATTGATGCTCTCCCACTCTCTCTCCCCCGCCATTCCATCTTTCTCTCTAAAGCAGCAGGTTCTTCCCTCAACAAACAATCACTGACCATCTAACATTTACTGTAACGTCTTTCAAAGTCTGTTCTTAACTGTATGTTTTTCTGTAGCGCCCGCACCTTATTCCTTAGAGGCTGTGGTATGTTTCCGGAGTTTAGATGCGTGTGCTTGTTTCCAGGCACTGGGATTTGTGTAGTAAAACACCGGCCGACGGCAGGGAAGTTGAAAGCTGTGTGTTCTTCCTGGGACGAGACGAAAGAAAGGGAACTTAACTTGGGAAAAAGCACATGGGTAGGAGATGGGGGCGGGGGGGATCCGGCCAATACGCGAGTTGGCTTAGGTTGGACCCTCTGCTCTCTTTAGACCTGAGACCACTAAAGTAGGCAGGCACCGGTGGCCTGGAGACTGGTTCCCACGTCCTTCCAAGTAGCCACCGCTCACCTCCGCCAGTCCCGCGGCTGAAGTTCTAAACTTTTCTTCCAGCAGGGAGAGGAAGGGTGTTAAGAAGTTTGAAAGGGAAGTCCCGCCCCCTTCCCGGATTCCGATTGGCCGGAGCCGGCCCCACCCCCGCCAGGGCCGCGGGAGGATTGGCTGCGGAAGGGGAGCCCCACCGCAGGCCCGGAGCCGGGGGCAGCCGGGGGGCCCCCCAGGTGGCAGGTGGGGCCGGGACCGCCGGCGCCGCCTCCGTCGCCTCGCCGAGCGCTCGCAGCCCGCACCCTTGAAGGTTCGCGCGCGGCTCGGGCGCGCCGCGCCGCCAGGAGCCGGACTGCGAAGACTTGGCCATGAAGAGTCTCAAGTCCCGCCTGAGGAGGCAGGAGGCGTCCGGACCCGCGTCGTCCGGCGCCGCCGTCGCCACCGCCAGCGCGGTGAGTCCCATGGCCCGTGCGTGTCCTGGGCTGCCAGGGCTGCCGGCGCTGCCCTCCCGCGAGCCTCGGGGTCCTTTGCTCGGAAGCGCGCGCCGCCCTCCTCAGCCTCCTCTCAGCTCGTCCCTCTCCGTCGTCCCGGGGACTCCTCCTCCCTTGGGCCGGGGCTCGGCGTCGGCGCGGAGACCCTGGAGACCCTCCCCGTCGCCGCCACGGCACAGCCCCCGCCGCTCACCCCCAGGTCCCCGAAACTCCTGGATGAAACCCCGGCGCTCCGGGATTCAATCGGCCCCACTCCTCCCTCCATCCCGGGTTTCTGGCTCCCCTCTTCCTTGGCGACCCCGGCCCCTCCCCTCGCCCGGGGCTGGCCCGGTTCCCCACGCGCGTCCTGTCGGGCCGGGCCCGCGGGGGGCCGGGACGGAGGGACTAGCGCCCCACGATCCGGGTGGGCAGGGCAGCGGCCCGGGTGCCGGCCCGTCGCACTCCGCACCCTCCTGGGGTCCGAGACTCCGAGGCCCAGGGGACGTCGGGTGCTGGCCGCCGTCGCTGTATCACTGGGGAAGCTGGATTTCTGAGTGAGGCGGACGGACTAGGGCGCAGATGCAGACAAAGCATCGTAGGGAGCGGTCCTGGAAGTGGTGGTGACGCTGGGAAGGTGGTGGTCCTGCGGGGCCGAGCTTCACCTGTGGGACAGACGTGCGGGGGGACAGGCGGGCGGCGCTCGGCAGCCCGGCCTCAGCGTGCACGCTCACGAGTACTCAGGGCCTCTCTCTAGTTGGCAGCAGATCAGAAATCTTGAGAAACAGCCTGACTGCAGATGTTGGGATTTGGATAATTTGGCAAGTCAGAAGAATGGCAGTGTCATCAAAATTCTGCGTTATTAAATGAAAGGTTGCTTTAAAAAGTCGCGAAGAGTCAGAAACGTACACGAGATGGGATGCCCAAACTGCCCAGTTTGCCCAGTTGGAGTTACTAAAAAGGGCCTTTATAATGTGGCACAAATTGTACTAAATGATTCTATGTGCTTTTTATGAGAATACTATTTGATCTGCTTCTGGTTAGGAGTTAATTCAGAATTGTGGCTTTCTCTTCGCCTACTTCTGCGATGATTTTACTCGGTCTTAACAGGACATTGTGGCAAAACTAGGCTCTTTAATTTCCAGTTAAAAAAAAAAAAAGGAAAGTTATAGATGGCACGATACTTGATGATTTGAAGTTTAATAAAGCATGGACTTGTTTTATAAGCACATAAGAGATTTCTTTGCTTCACGTTGTTTTTTAAAATAATAATTGACAAATATTTAGTGATATCAGAGGTCACCGTAGTTAAAGATTAAACTTTTTTGTAGTGCAGGTTGCCTTTCAGCTTTGTGAAAGATAAGCTTTTCTATATTTATTTGCTATATTTTCCCATTTTGTTTGGCTACAGATCCACATCCCACTGGGGGGTTTCTATACCTTAATTTTATCCTGTTTTCTCCTCTAGAAATGCAGAGTATTTAATTGTTATTGCTATTAGCCTGCCAGTTTGCATTTTATACATTTGGAACATGAAGTGCATCTCTCCAACCTTAAATCTTTAGTATTTACTAAACTGAGCATTCTTTTTCTTAAAATAGCATAAAAATAAAGAGAAATACATAGTATAAAAAAGACAGAATCTGCCTGCTTAGAAAACGTGAACATTTTGGGGCGCCTAGGTGGCTCAGTTGGTTAAGCATGCAGCTCTTGGTTTCAACTCACGTCCCGATATCATGGTTCGTGAGTTTGAGCCCCACTTCATGCTCCATGCTGACAGCGCAGAGCCAGCTTGGGATTCTCTCCCTTTCTTTGCCCCTTCCCTGCTTATGCGCTTTCTCGCTCGCTCTCTCTCTCTCTCTCACTCTCTCTCAAAATAAATTAATAATAAAAAAGAAAAAGTGAGCATTTCTGTTTAAGTTAGACATTAGAATAAATTTTGTAAAATATTTAAATGAAAATAAATGAGTGTGATGATGAATAACACCAAACCAAATAGAATGAAATGAATGTACAAGGAGAAATAGATTCCTTTTGCTTTCAATCTATACCATAATCCCAAATGTCAGGCAGATTTGGTCACACGTGTATATATTGTTGGTGTTACCAGTTAAATGCATATTCCTTCAGAGTGTAGCACATACAAACAAATATGAATATAAATATTCACCCTTTATGGGAATGATAGCATACTGTACTATTCTATATCATTTTTTTAATTGTAAATAATTAGGCCCAATCAGAGCTTCTCCATTCAGATCCTTGCTGTAATATGCAATGATGAATAAACCTGTGTATATTTCAAGTCTGTGTGTGTATGTGCGTGTGTGTGTGCATGTGCGTGTACACTTGTAGGATCAGTTTCTAAAAGAATTGCTGGGTTAAAGGATACGCGCATTTGTAATAGTGAAGAGTGTTAAATTTCCTTCCATACATCATGTACCCAATGTGTGAGAAATTATTTTTTCCATGCTTTTAAGAGCCTGCTGCATGTTTTCTTTCTTTCTTTCTTTCTTTCTTTCTTTCTTTCTTTCTTTCTTTCATCACAAAATTTTATTGAAAATCACTAAAGACCTAAATAAGGAGATAAATAACCATGTTTTGGATTGGAACACTCATTATCTTAAGAACATCAACTTTCAATTGGCCCATACATTCAATGCTATTCCAATCCAACTCCCAATAGATCTTTTCTCTTTTTCATGAACAGTTTATCCTTTGCATTTTTCTATTGGGTTGTTGATTTTTTAAATTCATTTGTACATACTTTATGTCATGGAAATTAGCCATTTTAGTAGGAGTAATATTTTTTCTTAGTTATTCATCTTAGGACTTTGTTTATGGTGGCTTTTGCTATGCAGAAAGTGGTTATTTTTATGCAATTCAGTTTATCAACCTTTTGTGACTTTTAGGTTTACATTATATTTTCATCTTTTTACTCTGTAATATTAAGCAAAAAAAAAATCTACCTGATTTCTTTTAGTTTTTTAATTTGCTTCATTTTTAACATATAAGTGTTTGATCCATATAGAATAATCTGGTATAAGGCATATATATGCGCATATATATATATATATATATATATATATATATCTATCTTGCTTCCCCCCCTCCCTTTTACCCCCATGATTACCTAATTTGAATCTTAAAGCAGTCATTTGATTATCATGGTAATCATCATAATGTTCTCTGCACAACTTTGATTTGAGGAAGAAAAATCTTAACATGTGTATTTCATAAATCTTTTTCTTCTTGTATTTATTTAAGGTTATTTATTTGAAAGAGATGCATTAGCAATAGACTGAGGTATGTAAATATTTTATAGTATGTGAAATACAGATTATTACTAAGTTATATGTAGAAAAAGTCATTTAAAATATTTTGAATAGTACCATGGTTATAAATATGCCAATGAGTTTAGAGTTCACTCAACAGTGGTTATGTTTATATATATATATATATAAATGTAGTTCATAATTATAAATTGTGGGTAAAATACATTTGAGAGTTTGTCCTATACTAGATGAATCTGGAGATAGCTGCATCTTTTAATCATAAAATAAAACTATTTTTGTTGTTGACATTTATCTTAATCACTAAATTGGAGTTTCAGATTTCTGAAAGGGATAATTGAATGACTGTAAATGCTATTTCAAATCTAGTCAATTACATATGCAATTATATGTACAATTATGTATACAATTATGTGTACAGTGAGAATAGACTATTCCGTTTTCACCTAGTTCAGACTAGGAAAATTGAGTAATTAAAATTAAGAGACTGTATTTCCAGAACAGTCACAGTAACAAATACTGTTAACAGACATTTTGGAAGGGGGTTCCACCTAAACTATACTTATACTTATCGTTTGTAGTGGAGTAAATGCTGATTGTTAGTTATCTCTGATATGGGAGGTTCTGCAGTTAGTTTTCTGCTGTTTCTCTAGGCTACTCTGATTTGGGGGCAATGAATTTTATGAATGAGCAACCAAATATGTTCTAAAGCATCTTGTTAATATCTCAGTAACCTGAAAAAATATTGGTATTTCTAAACACATTTAGAGTTAACAGATACAGCAACTGAAAAATATCTTCAAAAAATTCCTTTGATTCCCACTAAGAACACAAGTATGAGATGTTTAGAAAGTATAAAAGATTAAATTTTGTCTCAGTTATGATTTTGAGAAGCGTTTTCTGTTTTGGAGTACATTTGAAAAGATGTTAACATTATTATTATAACAATGATTTTTGGGTAATGTGAATAGTAAGAATTAAGATCACAAATTGTTACATTTAAACTGATGATACTTAATTGAGCATTGTTTACTCAATTTCATTTAGGATACCAACCTTTATTTTTGTTGTTTTCTTTTAAAGATTTTATTTTATTTTTTAAAGTAATCTCCACACCCAACTGGAGATCAAACTCACGACCCTGAGATCAAGAGTTGCATGCTTCATGACTGAGCCAGTCAGGCGCCCCCAGGATGCCACCCTTTAATTAAAAACGCTTAACTTAATTAAAGTTTTGTTCAGACAATTTCCTAGAGTTTTCCCTGCATTGCATTTCTTGTGGTTCTTGAAGGAAGATCACAATAAAGAAGTCCTATTTTTATACTTTTGATTTTAACTCCAGGGGATCATGCTTATTTGAATTGTTGAATTTTATTATAATACTAAAGCAGACAGTTGAGTTGGTACACAGGGAATTCAAGAACTTAAATGATGAGTAGTTAAGGATTTCTTTTTTAAGTTTATTTATTTATTTTGAGACAGAGAGAGGACAAGTGGGGGAGGATAAGAGAGGGAGAGAGAGAATCCCAAGCAGGCTCTGCACTGTCCTTGCTGAGCCCAATATGTGGGGCTCGAACTCACAAACTGTGAGCTCATGACCTGAGCCAGAATCAAGAGTCAGATGCCTAACTGATTGAGCCACTCAGGGACCTGAGTAGTTAAGGATTTTAATTACTTCTTTTTTTAAAAGTTTATTTATTTGTTTTGTGGGAGGGTGGGGAGGGGCAGACAGCAAGGGAGAGAGAGAGAATCCCAAGTAGGCTCTGCACTGTCAGCTCAGAGCCTGATGGGGTGGGGGTCAGGGGGGCAGGGGTTGATCCCATGAACTGTGAGATCATGACCTGAGCGGAAACTAAGAGGCGCTTAACTGAGCCACCCAGGCGCCCCTTAATTGCTTATTAATTTTTTTTTTTTTAATGTTTATTTATTTTTGAGACAGGGAGAGACAGAGCATGAACAGGGGAGGGTCAGAGAGAGAGGGAGACACAGAATCTGAAACAGGCTCCAGGCTCTGAGCTGTCAGCACAGAGCCTGACGCAGGGCTTGAACTCACGGACCGCGAGATCATGACCTGAGCCGAAGCCGGATGCCTAACCGACTGAGCCACCCAGGCGCCCCCTTAATTGCTTATTAATAAGAGTGAAGTAATGGTTGTAAATCTTTGTTTATTGTGCACGATACACGTTTTTCAAATTTAAAATTATTAGTTCAGGAATTGGACCCTATTTAGTTTGGAAAACGTTGATGGAACACATAAGTTAGGCTCAAGAGTGAATTATAATTAAGTCCTCTGTGAAGAAATAGGTAATTCCAAGTTGGAAGCAGAAAATGCGTAAGTGGAGCCTGGAATCCTCTGTCACACTAGAAAGCAAGGAGGCTATCAAAGGTTCGGACTCAGGAGCCAACTTGAAGAGGTTCCCATGTGGCCAGTGCTGGGACAGTTCCATCATCAATAAGGATAATGTGGCAGTGTACTAGTCTTTAAATCTGTGCATTCATAATAATGATTACAAACCAAAGAGAAACTTGTCACTTTTGGAGGATGTTAGGGAGCCGATGTATTCTTTTAAGAACCAGAAAATAAAGACAAAGAATGAAGTATGATACTTTTCCTTAAGTCAACCAAGTATTTGATGAGGGAGGTTTCTTTTTTATACAAGGTGTTTTCATCCCAGCTAATAGATGAAGTTGGGATGATGGAATTGGTGTATGTCATAGTTTCCCAGCTCCTATTGAATTGATGGATCTAGAGCACAGACAGTGATTATCAGTGGCTACTAAGGTCTCAAAGGGAAAGACAACCAGATGGGTTGTTGTCTATTTCTCCTGATAGAAATATTCATGACTACCTATGAATAGTCTTGCCCAAAGAACCTCCATTTAACAGAAAATACAGGTATAGAGCAACATGGGGATGCAGTGAATGTAATTGTGATCATGGGAAACTCTTAGAACAAATGGCTTAGTTTCTTCAAAAGTAAATTATAATAAGAAAAAAAATGGAGAAATCTGGAGATTAAAAGAGATTTAGGAGACACATTAACCAATTGCAATGATAAACCTCATTTGGACCCTGATTAATCATAAAAATAAAATGAGGCAATGTAAACACCACCGGGATAAGTGATGGCATTGTGGAACCATTACCTAAAAAGATTTAAATGTGATAATGGTAGCGATGTGGTTATGTTTGCAAAGAGTTTTTATCTTTCAGAGAAACATTTAGAAGTATATTATTTACAGATGAAACGATGTGAAGTCTGGGATTTGTTTCCAAATAATCTGTGAGTGGGCGGGTGGGAGAAGTGAGTAGTAGGGGGTAGAGCTGAAACAGGGTTGGTCATGAATTCATTGTTGTGGTTGGCTGGTTCATGATACTGTTGTATTTACTTTTGTGATACTATTGTATTTTGTGTACGTTCTAAAAATTCCGTAATGAGAAAGATCTAGTCACAGCCTTCAAAAGTTTTAAGAGCCAGACATATAATACAGTATGTTAAAAGCCAGGGAGTGATAGAGGTGTATATAAATTGCCGTGGGTGCACAGATGTGTAGGGTGGAGGAGGAGGAGGTGAAAAGGTGAAGCTTGAGCCTGGGCCAGATAGACAGTTTGAAGGGTTGTCCAGGCGAAAGGACAGCAAACGCAGTGGTGTAGAGCTGTGAAATTCCATAGTGCATTGAGGGAGCATCAGACGTGGAAAGGAACCTTGGTGTTACCATAGAGGGTGGTGTAGATGAGGTACGGATGAAAATTTCAGAGTAAGGAGCTGGAGGGTGGCAGCTAGAGGGGAATAAAGGAAAGCTTTTCTTTTTTGTTAACTTGAATTAAGAATTTGAATTCCTGGGCGCCTGGGTGGCTCAGTCCGTTGAGAGTCTGACTTCGGCTAGGGCCTTGGTCTCACAGCTTGTGAGTTCGAGCCCCAGGTCGGGCTCTGTGTTTGACAGCTCAGAGCCTGGAGCTTGCTTCAGATTCTGTGTTCATCTTTTGCTCTGCTCCTCCCCTGCTCATGCTGTCTCTCTCTCTCTCTCTCTCTCTCTCTCTCTCAAGAATAAAGAATTTGAGTTCCTTGGCAAGTTTAAGTCCTTGTTCAGACAGATTTCTCAATTGGTAAAATTTCATGTGAAGAAATTATTGTATGGGTAGGAGTTAACAAGTTTATCCTTCTTTTCTTTCCTGCTTAGAATGAGCTAATAGCCAGCAACATACTTGGTAAAGAAATCTACATGCAAGAATATTCAACTTAAACATTACAACTCCTGTGTTTCATCTCTATCATATTAGAAGACTTAAGTGTCCTGTTAGCAATCATGCAAACATTTGCCTTGACACCTAAGGCATATAATAAATTGTCGAAAATTTCCACCTGCTTGAGCTTAGTTATATAAGAGCGATCAAATTGATTTCTGTAGGAAATTTGCCAAAAAATGATGGTTGAAATGCACTTCCTGAAATTATAAACAGAATGGCAGGATAATATACACTTGATGCCTCCTTATTCTGAATCGTAAAATAATTAAAAGCTTTATGTAGCTTTTCTCTTCTAGGCTTAAATATATAACAAAAAGACAAGAAAAGAATTACCCTTTTGTGGTCACAAGAACGGTTTAGTCTGTTGGATTTTTGTTAGCCTCGGAAGTCTTGACTATTACGAACATTGATGAATTTATTTCAGAATGGTATAGTCTCCAAAGTGGTGTGCAGAAGATGAGCCATGATAGTTACTAAAGCTGTGGTGAAGGATGAGATGGGATGAACTGTATAATCGAATCAGACCTGGCAAGTGCCCTGGAGGGAGAATAAGTGTATGACTGAAACAGTCAAGATAAGTGACTGCCTATTGTTTTAAAAACCTTCCCCTCCCCGTGCCCTAAGAGTCATACATGTTCAGTATAGAAAACAAAATACAGTTGAAGATAAAGAATAAAATAAGTCACCCGCAACGCTTTTTACTATGCCATAAGCCACTGGTCATGCTCTTTTTAAAGATTGCATATTGCCTCTTTATTATTCAATCAGAATTTAATCATCTTGATAACAGTGATGATACATGTATCATTTTTTGGATCATCTTTGATTCTGATAAGCTTTGTACTTAAAATTATAAGTAATTTGAAATGATTTGAGCAGATACAAATGTCCCACCAGGAATACTTAGCAAATACTAGTCAATTACGTAAAAAGAGATTATTGATAAGAAATCCAAGTGCCAATAGGCAATATGTACTGAGCGTGTATGTCCCGGCATTGTTTAAAGTGTTTTGCATTAGCTTACTTAATCCTGACAGCAACCCTAAGGAGTGGGTACTATTGCTGTCATTTTACAGACAAAATTAAGTAATTGCGTGCCTAAGGTGTCATAGCTAATAAGTAAGTGGACATCAGGTAACCTGACTCTGGAGCTCATGTTTTTAACCATGTGAACTGATAGAATTTCCAAGAGATGGCATTTGAATCTTAAACCATGTATGTACCGAAGAAAATGAGAGAGAGGAAGGTTTAGAGGGAAGGAAGGCCTTTTACGCTAAGTCTCAAAACCAATTTGTGTTCCTTCCAGCAGTGTAGAAATTGTTGCATTCACTACACCCTTCCAAAATGGGCACTATCATTTAAACCCATTTGTGGACCTGATCGGAAAAAAATTACAGCTTTAATCTGTGTTTTTGATTGCTAGGGAGTGTGAACATACTTCTAGGCTTATTGCCACTTTTAGTTTTTGTACTTAATTTTGTGATAATTGATACATTAAGAATCTTGGATTTTTTACATTCACTGTGGAGCGTAACTAGTGGTATAAAAGTCTTTAATTTGTCCTATTCAACTTTTGTCTTGAATTCTACTTTGTCATATTTTGTGATATTATCCCTTTTTGCTTTTGCGTGTGTGTGTGTGTGTGTGTGTGTGTGTGTGTGTGTGTGTGTCTTTGCCCAACATATTATCCTAGCATTCTTGGTTTTAAATATTTAGGAGGACAAATTGGTGAAGCAAGATCTGAGAATCCAGTAGAACTAAAAATTGTGGGCTTACTAGCTCGAGGTGTGTGCACACAAGTGTGTACCATAGGGTATATACTTTCTTGGCGGGGGAGGATGATATGTTTTTAATACTGACCTTATTGATGTGCTGTCAAGGTTTGACAAACTAACATTTTATATTTAAAAAAGCACTTTATGACATATCGACATTCATGGCAATGGCTAAGTAGATAAATGTGGAAAATGGAGTGTTTTCTTAGCCTCAGAAAAGCCAAATTGTGGGCCAAAGAATGTCCACTCATACATACCTCTTGAAACCTTGTCTGAGGCAGTATGGAGGCAGGGCAGTGTGTCCGCCCACTTGGGTTCGAATCTTGCTGCCCCTTTGTGACCTTGGACAAGTTACTTAAATATATTTGTTTCCTCATTTGGAAAGTGGGATTATTAATTAAAGTTAAGAACTCAATAAATGTTAGTTCTTATTATTACGAACTGAAAAATCTCACCAAAGGTCTTTCCATTTTTACCCTTATAACCAGCTGAACGGCAGTCTTTCCTGATCTTTTCCTTTCCAATTAACACATGCCCTTGTGGACTTTTAGATCTGGATCTTCAAAGGACCATCTGCTCCAGTCTCTTGCCCCTAAGGATATAAGTGGTGTCTCTATGTTTTACTTATTGAAAAACCAAACAAACAATGTTTCTGAGGGATGAGAAGATGAGGAAGATAGGAGGCTGGAAGTCGGGCGGGGGAATTCTTTAAACACATGCTACAGAGTACTAACTGCTGTGACAGGGGAATGGGTCTCTGCGGTCTCCGTGCGGATCCCGTCTGGGGCTGAGGAGTCGGTGCAGGTGTTTTCCTGCAGGATGAGCCTGCTGCTGCTGCTGCTTTTTGAAAATGGAGGAGAGGTTCACACAACACAAAGTTAATCGGTCACAAAGTGAACAACTCGGTGTCATATAGGGTGCTCCCAGTGTTGTGTAACTGCCATCTCTGTCTAGTTCCAGAACGTTTTCGTCACCCCAGAAGGAAACCCTGTACCCATGAAGCGGTTGCTTATGCGATCCAGGAAAGGAAGAAACTGCTCTCCGAGGCAACAGCAAGAGAGCAAAGGCACGGGGCAGAAAAGTGTCAAGAGTGGGGGAGGAGGGCAGCTGGTTTGTCAGTTTAGCTTTGGTGGCTCCTAGAATGGGTAATAGGTGGGGGGATTGAGGAGGAGATAGGCAGGAGGGGAAGTTGGGACTAAATCTCGGAATGGCTTAAAATACGCCATATTTTAAGAGTGTTGGACTTTGTCCTGTGTATTCAGAATTTGGGAATCACACGATCAACTGTGCTTCGGATGGATTACTTGATAGGCCTGTTTAGGAGGGATTGTAGGGGCTCAAGCTTGGCGGGCGGGTGGATGGTTCATGAGGCTGTCACCGTAGTGTAGGCAGGAATCCCCGAGGGCCCAAATCCTTACAGTGCTGTAAGGGAGAGAGAGGAGGGCACCGTTAGAGACATGGTATCTGAGACCCAGAGAAGTTGTGATTTGTTAAAGTCACAGTCAACAGACAAGAGCCCTTGTTTGCTGGCCCTCAGCGAGCCCCAGTGAGTCCCCCAGGGCATGATGCAGTGTGTGGGAGGCATAGTCCCTGACCAGAGGTAATTGTGTGCTAGAACACTGCCTGTGTCTTCTTGTAGGCCGGCAAGTTGGCATTGTTTTAAAGTGAGCTTGATTTATAACCAGTTTGGACGAATAGCTCAATATTCTGATGATGCTATTTGCAAAATACTTTTGAAAGTTTAATTTGCTATTCTAATAATCTTTATAGGCACAGATTTTGAGCACATATCTAATTTGTGCTAATAAAAGTTTTCTCCAACTTTTATTATGAAAATTTGAAATATAAAATAGTACAGTGGATTAGGATCTACTTGCTCATTACTTAGATTCAAGAGTCAAAATTCTGCTGTATTTGCTCTATCTATCTATATGTAATATATACATACATTTTTCATTAAGTCTCTTGAGAGTTGCAGACATTATATTTTACCTTTAAATACTGTAGCATCCATCACTTAAGGATAAGATATCTTCTTATCTATGATATAATACTGATATTTTAAAGGAGTTTGTGACCACTAAACCAGCCCTGTAAGAAATATTAAGGGGGACTCTTTGAGGGGGCAAAAGATGAAAAAAAAATACATATATATATATATATATATATATATATACACACACACACACATATATACATATATACATATGTGTATATATACACACATATATACACACATATATATACACACGTGTATATATATATACACACATATATATATACACGTGTGTATATATATGTGTGTATATATATATATATAAATATAAATAAATACCAAAAGCAACAAAAGGTTAGAAAGGACCAGAGAACACCACCAGAAACTCCAACTCTACAAGCATCATAATGGCAATAAGTTCATCTTTCAGTACTCACTCTAAACGTCAATGGACTCAATGCTCCAGTCAAAAGACATAGGGTAACAGAATGGATAAGAAAACAAGACCCATCTATATGCTGTTTACAAGAGACCCACTTTAGACCTAAAGACACCTACAGATTAAAAATAAGGGGATGGAGAACCATCTATCATGCTAATGTTCAACAAAAGAAAGCTGGAGTAGCCATACTTATATCAGACAATCTAGACTTGAAAGACTGTATCAAGAGATGCAGAAGGGCATTATATCATTTTTTTTCATTTCTTGTATTGTTGCTTTTGGTTTCTTATATTGGTCTATTTCATAAGAATTTTTATCAAAATCAATGCTTTTGTTTGACATAAATTATTCTATGATTTTCCTTTTCCTTGTGCAAATAGAAGGAAAATGTGATGCAGTTTTAGAAGCATCTTTCATTTTAGTGTCATACCATATAAGTAGAGATATTCT
Organism: Neofelis nebulosa; assembly: GCF_028018385.1. Taxonomy (NCBI): domain Eukaryota; kingdom Metazoa; phylum Chordata; class Mammalia; order Carnivora; family Felidae; genus Neofelis; species Neofelis nebulosa. The sequence goes on from NC_080788.1 coordinate 35,584,106, forward strand.
ATAGGCAGAAGATCAGGATTAAGAAGATGTCCGAAAATCTTGGTTTGAGTCCAGGCGCTGCGATTGAAAAGCTCTGTGAACTTGGGCAAGTTACTTTGGAAGTTCCAATTCTTTCTCTTGTAAGGTGGGGATAATTTTACTTGCCTTTCTACCCTATCAGAGATTATAGGTAACTAAAAAGAATGCTAACATTTTGGAAGCTGTACAACAATGTAAATAGAAATTTCAGCAGTGGTTGTTATCTGTCAGTTAAAACAATTACATTAGTTTTTGTTAGGTGTACCTAAAATTGTACTGATCCTATTCTGAAAATATAGAAAGCGTTGCTCACATCTTGACGGGGTGAAGAGTAAAGTTTATTGTTTATATGTGGAATGAAAAGACCTTCTGAATTCTAATTTGAATTGCTTTTTTCTAATGTTTGCATGAATAGAGAATAAGACTAAGAAAAGTACAACTTTTGTTTTTGCACAAGGGGATTTTGAGTTGGTTAGCTGAATTTAAAAATACACTTGCAAGGGAGAAGTCTTTGTCAGGTTACAAAATGCATATTTTTCCCCACTGAACTTTCCTGGAGTAACACAATGAATGACTACTTTGCAGGCTGTGGAGAAAAGGGCACTGCAGTAAGAGTTGAAACTATGGCTAGTATTTTGTATTTCTGACCGTCACAGGCTTCTCATTCCAGGGGTATCTCTCACAGCTATCAACATGTTCTTTCTGCTGTTAGTACCAATAGGCAGGATCCTGGCTCTTTTTTTTTTTTTTTTTTTTTTTTGCTGGAGACAAGACTTTGGAATTCTATTGAGGGACACGCTACTTATATATTTGCCACTGTATAGGTTATAATTACTTTGAGACTAAAAATTTCAGCACAGTTCAGTTCCCCCACTATTTAGCAGATTTGGTCTTCACAGTTTTATTGCCTGCCCTCAATTTTTTTGTGTCACTTCTAGGAGCTGTTATCCAGCTCCCTTGCAGACTGCCCCAGAATTTTTAGCTCAAGAGTAGCTGAGATTTAGAAAGACTTTCTTCTCTGCCTAGGGGGAAGAATTTCCTGAAGGCCACAAACGTATTTATGATCTGTTACATTGTATTTTCATTCAAAAATATTTATTTAGCACTGACTATATGTCAGGTTCTTTTCCTCCCTCCCTTCCTCCCTTCCTTCCTCCCCTCTTCTTTTCTCCTTTCTTTTTCTCCTCTCTTTCCCCTTGCCTGCCTTCTTTTTCCTCCTCTTCCTTCCCTTCCTCCTTTCTCTTTCCTCCTCCTCTTTTCTCTTTCCTCCTCCTCCTCCTCCTCCTCCTCCTCTTCCACCACCTGATTTTTGTGGTGCCGATGGGAACTATCTTAAACCAAAGCCAGTCAGCTGAATCCTTCCTGAGAGGCCCTGCCAGCCTGATCCCAGGGTCATATCCTTAGTTCTAGTTTTTCTTAATGAACTTTGGATGGAATAATCTATATATGAGCTAGTTTTTTATTTGGCCTATTTACCTCTCCTCCAATCTGCATATTTAGAATCAAACTGGAGTTTTGTGTTATGGAAATTGTCACTGGTTTCAGAGTTCTTTGCTTCTGTTTTCCCCAGGCATTATGATTTAGCACTAAAGTGGCACTAACCTTTATTTCCACTTTAATGGTTCATTATTTCCTAAATGTTCAACCTTTTGTTGTGACTAGAACACTGGCCCCCAAAGAGGTGACAATTTTGCAAAAACATGTTTCTTTTTTTGAACTTCAGCTCACTTTTTTATTTAACTAATTTCAGAATTCATGTAATTTTCCCCCAAGTTTTAAAATAACTTTACACTTTATTTCTTTAATACATTTAAATATTTGATTTTTAGGGGCGCCTGGGTGGCGCAGTCGGTTAAGCCTCCGACTTCAGCCAGGTCACGATCTCGCGGTCCGTGAGTTCGAGCCCCGCGTCAGGCTCTGGGCTAATGGCTCGGAGCCTGGAGCCTGTTTCCAATTCTGTGTCTCCCTCTCTCTCTGCCCCTCCCCCGTTCATGCTTTGTCTCTCTCTGTCCCCAAAATAAATAAAAAACGTTGAAAAAAAAAAATTTAAATATTTGATTTTTAGAGTTAGAAAGGACCTTTCAGGTTTTCTGATCCAGTGGCAAGATAACCTTCAAGTTTTTCAGCCACAACCCACAGTTAAGTGTACATTTTCTATTGTGACGCAGAGGTGTGGTAGACAGAATTCTAAAAACGATCCTCCACGATCTCCCCCATCCCCAGGACTTTGAATATGATGAGAAAATATGCCCACGATTATGTTGCTATGTGGCAGACGAGATTTTGCAGATGTAATTTAAGGTTGTAATCACTTGACTTTGGGTCGGCCAAAAAGGAGATTATCCAGGTGGACCTGTTCTAATCACTTGAACCTTGGAAAACAGATTTTTCTCTGGCTCACAGCAGAATTGGAAGTCAGAGAGTTTTGAAGGACAAGAGAGACTGGTCATGTTGTTGCTGGCCTTGAGGGGGTACGGGGTTGTGGGAGAAGGAATGCCAGTGGCCTTCGAGAGCTGTGGGAGAGAGGCTCTGAAGGCCAGCAAGGAGACAGGTGCCACAGAACTACAGCTGGAGGAACTGAGTTCTACCAACAACCTGAACGAGCCTGGGAGCAAATTTGTCCCCAGGTAAGAGCCAAGCCTGGCTGGTGACTTTGGCTTTGGGAGACCCTAAGCAAAGAAACCAGTTGGTCCCACCTGGGCTTCTAACCTACACAACTGTGAAGTAATAAGTAAGTGTGTTTTCAAGCCTCTAAGTTTGTAGGGATTTTTTACACAGCAGTAGAAAACTAATATGCAAGACTATTTTACAACCATATGAAGAAGTTCTGTGGAAGAGATAGAGTTCTTACAAGTGAAAAAATCAGAATAAAAAACAGAGGTGCAACCTGATGGTAGTCATATAAAACATTCACTTGGGAAGAGATCAGCAGGGAATATACAAAGGTGATCATCATTATGAATTATGAGATTTTTATTTTCTGTTTTTTTTTTTGTCATGATGTGACTTGTTATAACTAAAATAGACTTATATTTTTTTAACTTTTGTTTATTTTTGAGAGAACAGAGCATGAGCGGAGTAGGGGCAGAGACGGACGGAGACACAGAATCCGAAGCAGGTCCAGGCTCTGAGCTGTCAGCACAGACCCACGAACCGTGAGATCATGACCTGAGCCGAAGTCGGACGCTTAGCCAACTGAGCCACCCAGGCGCCCCTGAAATAGACTTATATTAATAACATTTATAATGAACTGATTTATATAAAACTAGGAATCTAATTTGGGAATTTATTACTGGGAACATACAAATCATTGGCCTTGAAAGATTCTTGCTGGCAAGTGTCACATGTGAAAAACTTCTGAACGTTCCCCCTAATTTTGTTTAACTACTGAATATATCATGAAGCTCATGGGTAGCAAGAACCTGTGGGTAATTAGGTAAAAGCCCTGTATTTCCTAACATTTGCCACCTCATTCATTTGCTGGGGAAACAGCTCTTGCTGGCCCATGTTATACTGACAGGGAGAATGCACAGGCCTGCGTGTTGTTTTTGAAAAAGAGAGTCCACAGAGAGGTCTAAGAGTGGCTTGGAAAGATAGACTTAAAGTCGCTTGTGTGTGGCCTTTAAAGATGTGCAAGGACTTCTTATTGCTTGCCTTCAAGCCACTTTGAGTCCTTCATCCCTCTTAGAGTGAAGGCATTATTTACTGCAAGGGCCCTGTAAGTTCAGCTTTTATTAGAGCGTTTTCTGTACACACAACTGAGGAAGTAGAATAGCAGTTTTCCTAATTGCTTAGATCTAATTACATTCCTGCTGCTGAACTGATGGCGTGGGAAAGGATGCGTCACAGAGGAGGAAGGCACTACACTTAGGGTCCATTAGAGAGGCTTTTGGGTGTGGTGGGTTGGGCTGTACCCCTAAGACAAAGGAAGTGTCTCATCTAACGCAATGAGCCTGTCTTGTTGGGTTTTTGTTGTTATTGTTGGTTCTGCCCTGTAAGGTCAACTTTCCTGTGTCTGCTCCTGACTGCGCAGCATGGTAGATACTCCTCAAAGATGGCTAGACAAGGAATGTTGTTGTCGTGGAGATGAAACCGTATCCTCCGAGTTATTCTGGAGTCGGGCTGATTTCTTAAAACCAACATTGCCAACCGCCTAGGGTACTATTGCTTTTCATCGTCCCTGGGTGATAACACTGATTCCGTTAAATAGCAGTAATTGGAAATAAATGCCTAAAATAGCAACATTTCCATTTCAAGTGTGAACGCACGTGCTTGAAAATTACAAACCACTTTTAAACACCAGGCCAACTTTATAAAGGACAGTTTCGGGAGCTTTCTGGAATGCCTGACTTCTCCTCCTTCACAGTTTCAAAACTTTTAAGTGTTCTGAGTGTGTGCTTATAGGTGACTCTTTCTGCTGAGTTCCTCTGTCCCTGTTTGGTACCATCCCTCCCAAAAGGCTAAGCAGACCCTGTGGTTCTTTGAGGGGACGCAGATGATGAGTGGGGTGGCAAGTGCCATCATGGCTTAGAACAGGACAGACCTTGGGCATGTGGGAATCAGTGTGCTGTTTTCTGCTTGGTGCAATTCCTGCTGAGTGGGAGGTGAGATTAAAACAACAGGCTCTTGCCTCCTATTTTGGCTCATTTCCTGATCCTGAATGAGTCCCTCCTTAAATTTGGTACCTTAAGCAAATCTCTCCCTTAATCCTGGTCCTGGCTTTGCTCATTGGTGCCTCATTTGATTAGCAAGTTACCCCATTTTCTTTTCTCTGAAGGAGAAACTATTCTTTTTTTGCCCAGAGAATCTACAGCGAGGGTCTTTAAATTGGTTCTTGTGTATATGACTTGACTTGGCCACTGCGATCACAGATTTATACATGAATGTAAGAATATTCAGTTTATAAAGATTCATAAAATTTCTTAGGCAGTTGAAGTAGTTTGATTTGTGTATAGCATCTTAGTAATGTAAGTATTGTGAAAATAGTTTAGATCAGCAAATATCACATGACTGTGATTGCTGCCTTTTCTAAAGTGTTATCTGTTTTTTTTTTTTTAATTGTCCAGGGAATATTCTGATTCTGATTGGTTGTGCTTACTTTTTTTTTTTTAACATCACCCTTATCTATTTTTTTAAAATGTTTATTGGTTTATTTTGAGAAAGAGAGAGAGAGTTCATGAAAGGGCGAGGCAGAGGGAGGGAGACAGTCCCTGGGGCTTAGATACACATCTCAAACCGAATTCTAGAGCCAATAGTATCAATTTAGTTGAACTTCTAACACAGTTATCTTTCCTATTGATTTCAAAAATATGGCAAAATTTTTGGTTAAATTATATAAATTAGCAGGACTCTATCATCAGTGGAATTTTGAGGGTTTTTTATTTTATTTTTTGAATTTTGAGTTTTTAATATGTAGCCACTTGAGAATTTGGTATATATTTTACACATCTATAAAGTTTGCATTTTAGAATCATTTGAACAAACTTTTAAAGCAACATTAGTTTATATTGCAAACAATAAGACCAAATTATTTTTGCTTTAATTCATCTCTTTATGGCAGCGGTTCTCAACTTGCAGGCACCTTTGTTCCCGTGGGGACATTTGGCAATGTCTGGGGACATTTTTGGTTGTCACAACTTGGGGGGTACTATGACGCCTAGTGGGAAGACGCCAGGGATGCTGCTAACCCTCTTATAATGCATAGGACAGTCCCTCTGCAACAAAAACTTAACATGGTTCAAAATGTCAATAATGCCAAGGTTGAGAAACTCTGCCTTATATGTCATCATAGCAAAGTATAGTTTCTGTAGTCCTTTGCATTTTCCATTTTCCATTTTCCATTTTCCCACCACTTAGGTGAACCAGGATTTTTAAAAAAGTGCTTTTGTCATGATAGTAGATTGATTACAAAAATGGCCCTATTCTGTACCTTTCCTTGTATCCACAGGCTGCAATCTGACTATCTGTTTTCCTGCTTCTTGAGTCTAGGTTGTGCTTTGGACAATAGAAGGTGTTGGAAATGATGTTGAGTCTTGGTATCAAAGATTTTTCATGCTTCTGTTCTCTCTTATGAGCGAGCCCATGCCACACTGCTAGTTAGCAGTTGCTGCTTTTGCCCTGTCGGCAAGCCACTCACCAGACATGGGAAAGAGACCATCCTAGACCAGCCAGGCCCCAACCCCCTCGGGCAGGTGGTAGTAGAGGCCTGTGTGGGCCTGAGATTACTCAGTCTGGCCCGGCACAGCAGAACTGCCCAGTTGACCTGCAGACTTGTGAGCAATAGTAAATGGTCGCTGTTTTAAAATCACTGTTTGGTTTTGCAGCAATAGAAAACTGATACGTGATGAAATAATAACACTTTTGTGGGAGAATGGACATTTTTGCCTTTTCCTCTGATTATTAATAATGCCAGGCAGAGGGCTTGTTAAAAAAGCCTTGATATAGGATTGCATTTGTTGTCTTCATGTTTTACAGACAGGAAAGCTATAAAATTTTTTTTTTAATATGAGATTTATTGTCAAACTGGTTTCCATACAACACCCAGTGCTCATCCCAACAGGTGCCCTCCTCAATGCCCATCACCCCCCCCCTCCCTCCCACCTCCCATCAACCCTCAGTGTATTCTCACTTTTTAAGAATCTCTTATGGTTTGGCTCCCTCCCTAACTTTTTTTTTTCTTTCCCCTCCCCCACGGTCTTCTGTTACGTTTCTCAGGATCCACGTAAGAGTGAAAACATATGTTATCTGTCTTTCTCTGTATGACTTATTTCACTTAGCATCACACTCCAGTTCCATCCACGTTGCTACAAAAGGCCATATTTCAATCTTTCTCATTGCCAAGTAGTAGTCCATTGTGTACATAAACCACAATTTCTTTATCCGTTCATCAGTTGGTGGACATTTAGGCTCTTTCCATCATTTGGTTATTGTTGAAATAAAGATTGAAGTCAAGTGAACAAAGGGGAGAAAGTGGAAGGAGATTAAATCCGTGATCTCTTGGGGTCTGGATCAAGTTTGGGTAATGGTTTTGGATTGTATTTGGATCCCAGGCTAAAGAGTTTAGCAGATCAGTTTTTTGTTTTGTTTTGTTTTGTTTTGTTTTGTTTTTGTTTATAGAACATCCCATGTGTTGGGTTTGTTTGATTGCTTCCTGATGATTACTTCTAGGTTCAATATTTGTGGCAAGAATACAACTACTAGAGGGTTTTAAGGAAAGGAGTGACATAATCTGACTTGTTTTAAAACATATTCTGACTGCTGTGTGGAGAATGACTGTAGGGAGTGGGGGACAAGGGTGGAAGCAAGGAGACCATTAGTAGGTTATCATAATCCAGATGAGGATGCCGAAACCAGAAAAAAATGCAAAATATAATAAATCTTATTGCTATTGAGTAAATTCGTTTATGCTAGGCTATTTTTAAAACTTTCTTTTGTATTTTCCATATGCTCTCACTTGAGAAATAATGAAACCTTAAAAATTGGCCTATAGAGTCCTAGGTGTATTTTTAAAAATTTATTTATTCATTTATTTATTTGGATTTTATTTTATTTTTTATTTTAGAGAGAGAGAGCATGAGTAAGGGTGAGGGGCAGAGGGAGAGAGAGAGAAAATCTTAAGCAGGTTCCACACTCAGTGTGGAGCTCGATCCCATGACCCTGGGATCGTGACCCAAGCCGAAATCAAGAGTTGGACGTTCAACAGACTAAGCCACCCAGGTACACCCAAATTTTATTTTTAAGTAATCTCTGCACCTAGCGTGGGGCTCGAATTCACAACCTCGAGATCAAGAGTTGCATGTTCCACTGACTGAGCCAGCCAGGCACTCTTGTACTCCTAAGCCTATTTAAAAACTCATCTTGGGGCATCTGGGTGGCTCAGTCAGTTAAGTGTCTGACTCTTGATTTTGGCTCAGGTCGTGATCTCATGTTTTGTGAGACTGAGCCCCAGGTGGAGCAGCGTGGAGCCTGCTTGGGCTTCTCTCTCTCTGCCTCTCTCTCTCTCTCTCTCTCTGTCTCTCAAAATAAAGAAATAAACATTAAAAACACAAACAAACTCATCTTTCCCTAACACATTAATGATAAGTTCAGGAAGAGTTGCGAGAAGAGAAAAACACATTACATGTGTGAGGCTGTGGTATATCTGTGTTATTGGAAAAGCCCAAGCAAATTACGTATTTGTAGGAATTGGCCTCTGGGTGTGGCTTGGTTCTGTTTATGGACTGTGGCCAATTTTTTTTTTTTTTTAAGTACACGGCTGTGATTGAGGTATAAAAGATGTTCCTTTAAAAAATCCAAATATCCTGTATATAACAAAGTAATTATATTTTATGAACACATCTAAGCAAATAGACTAACAAATGTTTTTAAATATGGGAAAAATACTGTGCAAATTAAAAACTGAATTAGACGGAGTCTAATATAAAATTTGAGATTTTGACCTCAAGAAAAACACCATTTTTTTCCTTTAAAGGTAGATGTTTATAAGACTCCGAATGAAAACCTCACTCTTCTTAATCTGTTCACAATATAGGCGTGGTTCTCAAGTAGGGTACTGCCACACTCAAAAGAGACAATCTTCAAGACAATCTGCCTCAGACACTTAGCCCTGAGAGCCACCCATTCAAATTTGTCTCCCAGCTCCGACCGGGAATGATTTCAAAGCCCCGCACCTCTTCTGGATCTCAGAGCTGCCCACTGTAAAACATTTTCCGCATCCTTGAAAGTCAGAGAAACAGTATAATGTCTATGGGTCACCCCTATACCCCTCACAATACTTAAGGGGTCACTCATCAGTGACCGGGGGAGAGCCAGGGAGCTGAGACTCATGTGATGCACAGCTCCCAGCCCTGCCTTTAGCAAAGGTCGTGCCTCGTGTCACCGTCAGCCAAAAAGTTACCAGCGTCAGCGTTTATTAAGTAGGATTAAAATAATCACCTCAATATAAATAAAAAGTACAGTCCTCCATTCAGATGATAATAAAGATACTGGACTTGAAGCTCCATTTCTCAAGTAGAGAAAGTATTATTCAAAAAGCCTGTTGCCTATGTCAGCATGCCATTAAAATCAGAACAAAATGTTTTAATTCCATTTGCATAATAAAATACAACATTTAGAATAGTTTATGATAAATAAGAATTTGACTGTAAAAGCAAAATACGTAAAGCATCCTAATTAATATGGAAACTACTTATTATTCCATGCCAAATTTAAATTAGTCTTTGTCTGCAGCTATTTGACTGATGTAAAATAGAATGTGAAACATTCAAAATTGCTTTTAATAGTTATTAAATATTTCTAAAACATGAAAACATTTAGAAATTTGGCAATTTCTTCCAAACCCCAAACCAGAGGTGTTTCCCATTAAGGTATCTGCCAGCACAAATTTAATATCATAATCTGCCCGACATTAAATTCTAAAATCAATGTAGGGTACCTGAAATAACAAAAACAGAAAAACTAAAGCATTTGTTTTTTACTCCTTTTAAGAAGTCTTCATTTTCTCTGATCATAGACAATTGTAAATCTTTAGAAATTATCATTTAGAATGTGAAAATTCTCCATACTTGTACTCCATACAAGTATATGTGACTTGTCAAGATGTTCAAGACATGTTTATTATGTGAAACAAGTTGGAGGACATTCCATTAGTATAATCCTTGTTTGATTAGTGGACACTTTTTTAATTGGAGAAATACACACCAAATTCTTCACCAAACTCTTAAAAATAGATTCCTGTGTTTAAGGAATTCAGGAATATGACATGAGGTTCTCAGCCATTCCTGGATCACACTTCAAGAGATGAATTTGGGGGCGCCTGGGTGGCTCAGTTGGTTAAGCGGCCGACTTCGGCTCAGGTCATGATCTCACAGTTCGTGACTTCGAGCCCCGCGTTGGGGTCTGTGCTGAAGCTCGGGGCCTGGAGCCTGCTTCGGATTCTGTGTCTCCCTCTCTCTCTGCCCCTCTCCTACTTGTGCTCTGTCTGTCTCTCTCTCTCTCAAAAATAAATAAATATTAAAAGAAAAAAAAAGAGGTGAATTTGGAAGGTTTAGTTAAGAGTGGTGACTATCGACGTTTTGAATAAACACACACATAGACTGTTTGTGTAGACGTAGACTGTTGGCCTGCTATACTCGGAGCTGCCCCTATGAAGGATCTTAGGTGGTGCAGGGACAAAGGAAGAAATACAGGCTGTAAAGGGACCCTATCTTCAAACAGAGCAATTCCTTTTTGTTCATTTCAGAGCTTCCTTGAAGAACATTTCTGAAATTAAAAAGGCTTGAAAACTACATCTGAGATAACTGCCCGTATGGAGTAGAAGTTCTAGGACAATTTGAGGGTATTCAATAATTTGAAAATCTTAAAATCTTAAAATCTTAAGCATCACTACCTAGTGTTTATTTGATGTTTTTAGTTTTTGAGGAGACTTTGAACAATTATTTTTATTTTAGCCAATTAAACCTGAGTGGAACAGATGGAAAGTACAATGGGACTTGAAATATTCCTACAGTGATGAAGTATCTCAAATAATTTATAAATAGGTTGTCAATGCAAGTGTATCTGCTCTGTGGACAGTAGAGTTCAGAAAAGTATTTGAAATAGAAGCAATCAGTTTTAGAGTGCTTTATATTATTTCTGTGTGATATGTTATAAAATAATTTTGAAGTAACCTATTTGTTTTGATTATGTGCTCTTTCTAGTCGCTCTTCCATACCTGTTTCTATAGTAAAATGAGAACACACTTTATACTGTGCTTTGTTAAATAATATTTTTGTGATTTTTAGAAACATAAATGTAAAATTTCTTTTATAGATTACAATGCCCCCGACCCCCCAAAATGCCAGGGACCAGGAAGGAGACTTTAACTGGGTAAAGACTTTACATGAGTAAAGACTGGGTCTAAAAATATATACCCAGTTCTATCTCTTCTATTGGATCTTCCTAAAAGCCATGTGTATGTATAATTCTTCCTCGAAAATCCCCTTGCTTAATCCTTAAGCAAAAGCTGCCTGTTTCCCTAACCTTCTTGTACGTCAACCACAGCCTACACATACAGTGAAAGAAATATGGAGTTTCGGAGCTTAAGATGGAAGCAAAGAAAGAATGTCCCTGGCTGAGGGTGAGCTTGTTAAGATCACCCAGATCTGCGCTGGGCCGTGTCAGCCGCAGAGCTTTGGAGGTGGCTCCGGGTACTCTCTTCAGGAGGTTCCTAGGACTCAGGTGACCCCGGGGGCCCCCCTCTAGCTCCAGACCTGGGGACCCGTTCAATTGTTGTTCCCATCATGTGTTTTCTGTGCGATTTTCCCTTGTGGCTCTTTATGTGTGTCTTTATGGTAAATCTTGTTATTGCTTAAGGCAACTGAATGGGTCCTTCTTATGTAAAGGCTGAACGGAATAATACTCATTATAGAATTTAGAAAATACAGGAAATATTAAAAAAAATCTTCTCTAATTCCACATTCCATCGCTGTTAACTCTGGTTATTTCCTTTTTTTTTTCTTTTTTGAGTGTTTATTTCTTAAAATTGTGATTTTACAACCTTGATTAACGTTTGTATGCCTTTTCAATATTCTGAGCTCTGTGATCTTATTTGTAGTTCACAAGAAAATTAAAGCAAAGCCGAATGAAATGAGAATAGTTGGAAGAAACTGTGTAGGGAATATGTATTTTTGAAACCTGGAGTTTAGGGGCACCTGGGAGGCTCAGGCAGTTAGGCATCCGACTTCAGCTCTGGTCACGATCTTGCCGTTTGTGAATTCAAGCCCTGCATCGGGCTGTCTGCTGTCAGGACGGAGCCCGCTTTAGATCCTCTGTCCCCCTTCTCTGCCTCTGCCCCCACTCTCAAAAATAGATAAACATTAAAAAAAAAACCCTAAATTTTAGAGACATTTAGTTTCGTTACCGAAAGAACAGCAAAGAAGCTTCTAAACTAATGAGAAAGTGAATATTGTTTATAGTTTTTACAATTTCCTCTGTGCTGCTAATATATTCCGTGTCTTGTAAAAGTTTGAATTAGAAGTTTTGTTAGGGGAGACTCAGTTTCCCATTGCAAGGTGAAGGCCTTTTGTCACCCTGATAAATTCACCTTAGCCTTGTTTAAGCAGAAACTCAATCTTGATTGGATTAGAAGCTGCAGAGTTAAACCAAAAGTTCACTGCGGTGTTAAGTAATGTATAAGGAGAACGAAATAGCTGGCCAGTGGGCTGGTTCCTTCCATCCAGTCTCTCCATGAACGGGAAGCAAGTTTAGCAGAAGCTTGCTTGTTGAAAGTAGAAGAACAATGGAATAAATGAAGGGATGCAAATGTGGAAAGCCATGGTGCTTTGATGACTAGATGTCTTCATCCTTTTGTATCGTTCGTGCACAGTCAGTGCCAGAATTCCTGGAAACCTTCCGTATCAGCGTACCTCTGCTCTCATTCAGGCACGTTCATAGCTCCTTCAGCTGTGTCCCTGCTCGCTGTTCCTATTTCTTGGTTAAATGATAACGAAGGAAACATATTGTTGAGTCAGTTCACAGTCTGTCCACCTCCATCGGGACTGTGGAGAATTAAGAGCTGTATCTTGAGAGGTCCTCCTTAAGGTGGGGAAGGAAGGACACTGTGAAAGCTGAAAAGATTTCCTTTTCAAACAGGAAGGAGGGTTTACCTGAAGCAGCTGTCTGCCTCCTTTCACAACCATTAGCAGCAAATGTTCCCCGTGACAATTAAAATGACTCTGCTTTTCTTACGTTACCGACCACTGCTTTGTCCTCAGGGACCAGGGAGGCCTGTGGACATTCTGGTCAAAAGGAAGGAACGCTAAGATGGACTTATCCATATTCGCCATGGGAGTGAGTGGTCACATATACGCCAGATTTTTACCATTCCTGGACTTGATTCTTCGAAGTCTTGATTCTTTTATAAATCTGAGATCTGTTTTAAAATGTAACTTCCTTTAACATAACAAGGAAAGACATTGAGTTTTAGATTTTCCATACATACTGCAGCTTGTGGGAGAGAACAAGCTGCTATTTTGGAGTTACAGGATGTGCGAACAATCTATCGTAATGTTAACCTTAAAAATAAAACTGCCGGTTGTTTTACCAGCAAAAATGAGTTTGAGAGTAACAGAAAATTGCAATTCAGCGCAAGCAAACTACTGCAAAACCATAGGCAAGTCCTGAGAACAAAGGAGAGGACTGCTCTTTTATAGAGGAAAGGGGTGGGGGCAGCTGGAAGGGCTGTTAATAAACAAAAAGTCTGGGGCACCTGGGTGGCTCAGTCGGTTGAGCGTCCGACTTCGGCTCAGGTCATGATCTCGCGGTCTGTGAGTTCAAGCCCCGAGTTGGGCTCTGTGCTGACAGCTCAGAGCCTGGAGCCTGTTTCAGATTCTGTGTCTTCCTCTCTCTCTGACCCTCCCCCATTCATGCTCTGTCTCTCTCTGTCTCAGAAATAAATAAATGTTAAAAAAAAAATTAAAAAAAAATAAAAAGTCCATCGGAGGTTAAAGTGGAGTTTGAAGTATAGTGGCTTGTCATTGGCTAGGTTGTGACAGTCTCTCATTGGCTGGGCTGTTGCTGGGGCCAGAGGAAAGCCTTTCTTCCTCCTGTTGGGGTAGTAAAGTAGTAGCTAATAGTACAAAGTGCACGACGTGTCTTTTCCTGTTGGGTCTGCAACTGAGGACCCCTCGAGCCCGACAGCTCCCCTTCTGGCTGGCTTCCCGACTGCATTTTAGTGAGGTTTCCCTTTACTAATGGTCACTAAATAAATCTATCAAATATTCTATCAAATAGAGATTTTAATCTAAAAGATGTATTGCAAACCTTGCTGCTTTCTTTGGTTGGGCTTTCCAGATCTTATTTTCTGGCTTGGTGTAAATGAATAGAGGAAAAAGCCATTCTGGGCCAAAATTTAGCGTATATACTTGGGAATGCTTACCATATAATGAAAGAATTTAATCTATAAAAAGGTCACACTGTCTAAGGCAATTGTAGGGACGCCTTGGCTTAAAATAGCTCAGTATATACACTTCCCAAAGAAACCATGAGGCACCTTTTAGCTGGTTATTATTAGCTTTACTAATTCATTTACCACAGGTTTCCTTCAAAGGTGAAACTCCCTAGTACAGTCAGTTTCAGAAAACTTTTCAGTAGAGTATTTGTTATAAAAGCAAACCACCCACATTCAGATTTTTAAAAATTTAAATCAGAAGTGTTAAAGGATTGTTGGGCGCCTGCACAGAGTCAGTTGTGCATCTGATTTCGGCTCGGTCACGAACTCATGGTTCGTTAGTTGGAGTCTCACATCCGGTGAGCTCGAGCCCCGCTTTGGGTGAACATGAGCCCTGCTTCGGGTAAAATGTGAGTCCTGCCTTGGGTGAGACCTGCTTCTCTCTCTCTCCCCACCTTTCCCCCCCACTCTCTCTGCCCCACACTCACTTGTGCTTACTCTCTCTCTCTCTCTCTCTCTAAAGAAAAAAAAGTGTTAAAGGATTGTCATGTAGGTTTCTGTGTTCTTAAAGATTCTTCTCTTTGAAGGGCACAACTTTTTCTGAGTATATGTGTTAAAAACATTTCTATGTGTTATTTTCTATCAGACTTTATGAATACCAGCTAGCCTGAGATGCGATACAAAGCCAAATATTTGTAAATGTTACTTGTGTGATCACTTTCTATCTGAAGTGATCGGGTTTAGAATGAATTCTTTAATTTCGATATTTGTTAATTTCAGTTTCTTTAGTCCCTGTGCAGATACTTAATTGCCTATTCCATGCAGTCAAGTGGCTAGGTTGGTAAGGGTGCAGCTTACTCCTTGCTCTTGAGGAACTTGTAGACAGACGAGTGGGGGAGACCTTATTACAGCGCTAACACATTTAAATGGAAAGCTACAGCTCTATGTAATAAGCTCTGTGAAGGAGAGGTATTCCAGAATATATGACAAGGAAGGCTTGACTTGGCCTGGGAAGTCAGAGGAAGTTTCTCTGAAAAAGCTGAGCTGCTGCGATAAAAAAAACCAGGTTAAGTAGCATAGAGGAAAGGAAGGGTGTTCTCAGGTACCCTGTGAGGGCACTCGGTGCTTCTAAAGAACTTTCCTATGAAGAGATTGGAGGACAGGAGAGAGAATATCCAACTATAGAGGCCAGTAGGGGCCAGACCACGAAGAATCTTTGAGATCATGTTAAGGATTTTGATCTTGAGGGCAATAGGAAGTTTTTTAAAACGTGTAAGTGTGCTAAGTTTCTATTGTAAAAATAGATCTATTTGAATAACTTAGTAGCTATGCTCTCTAATCACATCTTAGCACCTTGGTGGTAGCAGCAGTTAGTAGTAGCAGTAATAATACTTAACTGCCGTTTATTTTGCGCTTACTCTGTGTCAGTCCTTTGGAGCATACCCAAGGTATAAATACATTAACTCTCATTCTTATAACTAGTGAGGCGGTTGATATTTTACAGATAAGCAAACCGACGTGCAGAAGGTGTAAGTAATTTGACCAAGCTCATTAGCAAATGAGTGATTGAGCTGGAAACTCAGCCCAGGGTTTTCTGATGCTAAATCCCTGTGGATTTGGGTGAAGCATAGGACTTCACCCAAAAATTGTCCAGTGTGCACTTTCTGACCAAACTGTACATTCAGACATGCTATTAAAGATGTTTTAAATAATGATAAATTAATGCTTTTTTGAGTTTGATTTTTCAAACTTCATTGAATAAAAAAAGAGCTTCTCTTTGTTGCCAGCAGAGGGAGCCAGAAAGATTGATATTTTAATAAGCTTTGGAAATCTCCAAGTTAGGAGTATTCATAAGCAATTCTATTGAACTCATATTAAGAATAATTGTTTAGATTAAATATGTATATGGTGTGGTCTCATTTTGATTTAAAGGTAAATGTGTATCTAGGTATTGAAAAGAAGTCTGGAAAGACATAAAATATAACATTATTGTTATCTCTCAGCAGTGGTTTTGCTAGGTTTTTTTCTTTTCCACCTTTTTTTGGGAACATATTAGTCTTATAGAAGTTTTCTGCCATGATCATGTATTATGTAGTAAAACGTAACTCTTATTTGTAGTTTATGTGAGCAGCGGAAGGGCTATCAATGGTTTATAAAGTGTTTAAAATGCTTTTTGAGACTAAAATGCATCACCCATCATTTTAATGCATTATTAATTTACTTGGGGTATCTTTTTTTTTTGGAGGGTATCTTTTTTATATTGACAAGGTAAATTTAGGCCAACACCTATCTGAATCTTCAAAATTCTGAATTACTACAGCCTAAATTTAAGAAAGTGTATCAAGTAGAAATAAAAAATGTTTTAGATTCTTGGTTGTCCCATTAATAAGAATATTGTAGAATATAAAAGAAAAAATTCATTATGAATAATATATTTAATAGGATTCAGACTCAGAACTGAGTTCATGGTATTCATGGTATCAGCTTTCTCTACCATCTATCTTATAGAATTGGTAAATAGTATAAAATCAAGTTATCACTTCAGTGAAATGATTTTTAATAACCTGTACCTTTAATTGAAGTTTAGAATTAGATAGTCTAGGAATTTGACTTTAATTTTTAATATTTTAAAAGGTTTATTTATTGTGTGTGTGGGGGGGGGTCGTTAGTACATGCACACATGTGAGCAGGGGAGGGTGGGGAGAGAGAGAGAATCCCAAGCAGGCTCTATGCTACCATCACGGAACCCAGTGCGGGGCCTGATCCCGTGAACCATGAGATCATGATCTGAGCCAAAACCAAGAGTCGGACACTTAATCGACTGAGCCACCTAGGGTCCCCTGGAATTTGACTTTTAACTCTGCCACTTAGTAGTTATCACATGTTGGCAAGTTACTGAACCGCTCTAAGTTTCTTTTGCTTTATATGGGTAATGAAGATGGTAATAAGTCTTCTTTGGTCATAGTTGAGGACTATCAGAAGCATTTGCAAAGTGTTTATTATTCCAGTAAACGTTAATTTATCAGGTTTGCAACCTTAGTTTTGTTTTTGCCACAAGCTCGCTTCCAACAACTGAACTGATTTGTCCTTTATCGAATCCGTATTTGCCCATACCAATAGCCGCTATAGGCACACAGATCCATCATGAACTACACTTACCTACAATCATAGGCATCTCACGCTATATTCAGCTACCAAAATATAGCTATGCATCACATAATTCTTTCCCCTTTAACCCTTTGTTTCGTTCATGTTCTGTATTAAGCAACTTTGCTGCAGAAACAACCCACAAGTCTTGGTGGTTTCTAACAACGTTACATTACATGTAGCCTTTGAGCTGCCTGTGGAGAGTGGTTCTACTCCACATGCTTTCATTCTAAGACCCAGACTGAAGGAGCAGCCTCTCTCTGGACCTGCCATTGCATGGTAGCCAGAACTCAGAGGGCTGGCTGAAACTTGTGACACCCCTTAAAGCTTCTGCTCAGGTGTGCCGTGTGTCATGACCGCCACAGCGTGCCGCATGGCTGCACTCCGAGTAGTGAGGCGCAGGGACAGATACTCTTCACGCTGTAGGTATAGGCGAGTTATAAACTGGGCAGGGATGTATAAGCCTCTTCCAAGGATGGGGATGATAAATGGTGAACAGTAATGTAATCTACCACAATTTGTCCTCTTCATCACAAATGCCAACTGTGTTCCCTTCTGCTTCCAAAATACATTTATCCCTTCATCAAGGAAAATGCCTCAAGAATTTCTTTCAATTGCATTAGGTTTATAGTCTAGAACCTCTTAGAATTTGTATGTCTTTTATGTGTGTAGATTTTCTTGATCCGGAGACCAGTTCTCTTCAACCCTCCACCCCCTCTCCACCCCCCACCCCCCACCATACAGTGATGGAACAGGGATAGGATATCCACAGTGAACATTCCTGTTAAGACGTAGGAATAATGGAGGCACCCAGCAGTCTCTGGTCCCTGGCAGTTAATTGTATTGTATTGTATCAATTGGATTTTTGGGTGAATGTAACGAGGGCTCCTTTTCTTGGCACTGGAGGATGTTCCTTCATTTGGCCCTGGTCATGTTCCCGTGGGTAGCTCCCTAGTCCATTGTTTTCCATGGCTCTTGGTTGTGCCCTTTGTGAGGTGTTTCTTTTAATATATCATCTGTGTCCATATTTGAACAGAGTATTGGAGGGGATGCCCTTGCTGGTGAGGGAATGAGGTAAGGGTTAAACAGCTTTACTGGTCTGCTTCTTGCCTGTAGAAACCTGGGGCCCATTAAATATGATCTAGGAGTCACAGACCCTAAACTCAGGCTGGGGGCTGTTTTGGAAGTTGTTTTTTGTCTTTTTATCTATTTGAGTCAGATCCAGGTGCCGACAATCATATCCTCGATCCTTTGGCAGACGCATTTTTCTCTAAACTTCAGTTCAGTTGCCTTGAGCTTATTGGGCTTCAATGGGACCACATCCTTAGGCTCTTCCTGTGGGGAGTCCCCCTCCGAGCCATTTTGTTTCATTGAAAGGATTTGCTGGGTGAAAGGAAAACACTTGTTTCCTTTACTCGCTGTCCGCTGAATGCTTCTTTTGTACTCTCAAGTGCGTGCGTGCGTGCGTGTGTGTGTGTGTGTGTTTCCATACCAGGCTGTTCCCTGATTCTCTGTGAGAACCAACTGGGTGTCCTACGGTTTAACTTAATCCTGACACTGACTACCTAGACTTAGCTCAGACCCCACAGGTTAAGGACTCAGTCCCACTAGACTGTCCCCCTCTCACTTTGGACATCAGTAGCAAGTCCAGTCCTTTCACCAAGTTATCTCATTTTTCACATGTCAACAATTTTATTTACTGCTACATTGTGTGGTTGGCTGTCTTTCCAACCTCCACTAACCATTTCCTGGCTCTCCATCACCCAGCTTTAAAGCCTACATCACATACTTTTATTATTATTTGTGACAGTGGTTGTTAAGGTGTAGCACCTGCCTCTGGTACCAGTTTCTCAGTGTTCAGCTTTATGGTAGTAATTACCTTCAAATTGCAGTGGCTTCTCAAAATAACAAACTTATATTTCCTAACCAATGGTATAGACTATGGGTCAGCTCTGTCGAAACAGCCTGTGGCTCCCCTCCAGACCCAAGGCTAAAGGAAAAGCCCTTATATGAGATATGATAGTCTCTTGACTGAAGCCAAGACTGGCGCAAACTTGGACGGTGCTTCAAGGTTTTGCTTAGATGCGATGCATATCCCGTCTGTTCATGTTCTGTTGGCCAAATCATATCTCATGGGTGATCCCCAAATCAGTGACCTAGGGATGGCTATTCTTTCCCTATGAGATGATACACAGGTCACACGTCTACATACAGAGAGATACCTAAACATATGTGTGTGTGTATAATAATCTTGCAAGGAAGCAGGGGAATGGCTAGTCTCAAATAATACAGTCTACCATAACTTTCTCATGTAGTTTTTGATGATGCATGAAAAATCAAAATAGTGTGTGTGTGTGTGTGTGTGTGTATTTTAAACTTAATGGCATATTACCTTACTATACTATACTGTATGGACTCTCCAGAAAACTAGAACTAATAGGAAATATATAGATATCTATAACTATGAGAGAGATAAATTAATTTACTTTAAGGAATTGGCTTATATAATTGTGGGGGCTAGAAAATCTGAAATTTATAAGGCAGGCTCACAGGCTAGGAGCTCAGGCAGGATTTCTGTGCTTATAGTCATGAGACAGAATTGCTTCTTGTCAGGGAATCTTCAGTTTTTGCTCTTAGGGTCTTAAAATGATTAGACGAGGCCTATCCACAATATTAAGGGTAATCTCTTTACCTCAAGTCAACATATTTTAGATGTCAGTCACATCTACAGAGTCCTTCCTGGTATCGTCTGGATTCATATTTGTCAAAACAACTGGGCACCATAGCTGAGCCAAGGTGATAAAGAATTGCCCTTCATATACACATAGTGCTATTTTGCAGATAGGAGAATATGAACACAGAGAGTATTCTCTCATAGGTCTCATGGTAGAGCACCAACAAATTAGCTTGATCATAGCTAATAAACGCCGTATATTTTGGCCGAAGATAACTGAGCACCTAAAACGGGGTTTGGCAAACTGTGGCCTACTGCCTGTTTTTATAAATAAAGTTTTATTGGAACATGGCCATGGTTATTCTCTATATATTGCCTATGGCTATTTTCATCCCATAAGGGCAAAGTTGAATAGTTACAACAGAGACTGCATGGCCTGCAAATCCTAACGTGTTTACCATCTGGTTTACACAGAAAATGTTTGCCAACCAACCCTTAAAGAATGCATGGAAAAGAAGCTTGTGATTTTTGCTTTGTCATGGTTTACTTCTACTGAAGCGTCTTCATGTGAGGATGAATGTATGCTCATTAAACACTACAGTAGCAATATTATTAAAGTATTATTTAAATTTTATTAGATTTATAAAAATTGATGGCTTATTAATTTTTATTGCATAGCCATTCAGCTTTTCTTTTAGATCGCTTAATAGAGTTCAGGTTTTGCCGATAAAATGCATATGAATGCTGGTTGTTTAAAATGAATGCTTGTGCATCTTTGGGAATAGAAAGTACTTCTTCCACAAAATTTTATGATTTTCATACTATTATAATTACAGATTTCAATGTACCTATTTTCTTTTAAGATGGTAAAAAGGTAATATTAGTGTGCCTAACTCATCCCCTTTTTTATTTTCAACTAATCATAAAGCTCTTGGCACTCTTTACCTTCTATTCGGTGTCTGAGCCGGTATGGTAGGGACTGCCCTCTGTCTCCTAATCCGAGCCGAACTTGGCCAACCTAGTACATGATTAGGAGATGACCAGATTTATAATGTGGTTGTCACTGCCCATGCCTTTGTAAATAATTTTCTTTATGGTGATACCCATTATGATTGGAGGATTCGGAAACTGGTACCATTAATAATTGGGGCACCCGCCATGGCATTCCCTCGGATAAATAATATAAATTTCTGACTTCTGCCTCCATCCTTCCTACTTTTACTTCCTCTGTGGTAGAAGCTGGGGCGGGGACTGGATGGACCGTATACCCCCCTCTAGCTGGTAATTTAGCCCACACGGGAGCATCCGTAGATCTAACTATCTTTTCCCTACATCTTGCAGGTGTCTCTTCAATCTTGGGCGCCGTTAATTTCATCACCAGTATTATTAATATAAAACCTCCTGCCCTATCTCAATATCAAACACCCCTATTTGTCTGATCAGTTCTAATTGCTGCTGTCCTACTGCTCCTATCACTACCAGTTCTAGCAGCAGGGATTACTATGCTACTGACAGATCAAAATCTAAATACCACATTTTTCAATCCTGCCGGAGGAGGAGATCCTCTTTTGTATCAACACTTATTCTGATTCTTTGGCCACCCAGAAGTTTATATTCTAATTTTACCGGGATTCAGAATAATCTCACATATCGTCACTTACTATTCGGGTAAAAAGGAGCCCTTTGGCTATATGGGAATAGTCTTGGCAATAATATCCATTGGCTTTCTGGGCTTTATTGTATGAGCCCACCATATGTTTACCGTGGGAATGGATGTCGACACACAAGCATATTTTACATCAGCCACTATAATTCTCGCCATTCCTACTGGGGTAAAAGTATTTAGTTGACTTGCTGCCCTTCATGGAGGAAATATTAAGTGATCCCCTGCCATACTATGAGCCTTGGGCTTTATTTTCTTATTTACCATAGGGGGTCTAACGGGCATGGTACTAGCAAACTCTTCATTAGACATTGTCCTTCACGATACGTACTACGTGGTAGCCCACTTCCACTGTGTCTTGTCAATAAGGGCAGCATTCGCTATTATAGGAGGCTTCGTCCATTGATTCCCCCCCATTCTCAGGGCATACTCTCGATAATACTTGGGCAAAAATTCACTTCACAATTATGTTCGTGGGCGTCAACATAACATTTGTCCCTCAGCACTTCCTGGGTTTATCTGGAATGAATGCCTCGACGTTATTCTGATTACCCAGATGCACATACAACTTGAAACACAATTTCCTCAATAGGCTGTTTCATCTCATTAACAGCAGTTACGTTAATGGTCTTCATAGTCTGAGAAGCCTTTGCATCCAAACGAGAAGTAGCTATAGTAGAGTGAACTACAACTAATCTCGAGTGGCTACATGAATGCCCTCCTCCAAACCATACATTTGAGGAGCCAACTTACGTATCCCTAAAATAAGAAAGAAAGGAATCGAACCCTCTTAAAAACTCGTTTCAAGCCAATACCATAACCACTATGTCTTTCTCAATAAAGAAGCATTAGTAAAAAATTACATAACTTTGTCAAAGTTAAATTATAGGTTTAAACGCTTTATACTTGTATGGCATATCCTTTCCAGCTAGGTTTTCAAGATGCTACGTCTCCTATTATAGAGGAGCTCCTACACTTCCATGACCACACACTAATAATTGTATTTCTGATCAGTTCCCTAGTTCTTTACATTATTTCACTAATATTAACAACTAAACTTACACATACAAGCACAATAGATGCCCAAGAAGTAGAGGCCATTTGAACCATTCTGCCAGCTATTATTTTAATTCTCATTTGATTGCTCTTGTAGAATATCCATAAAATTGAATTCGACTATAAGATGTATTTTTTTTTACAAACCAAAGAGTAGATGGAAGCTTTAGTTAGTGAAGAGAGTCTAGGCCCTGGGTCCAGACAGTCCTGGGTTTAAATTTAGTGGCTTAAAACAACAGCCATTTTATTTGCTGCTGACTTCATGGGTCAACAGTTTGAGCTGGGCTCTGTTGCATGGTTGTTCCGCTGGTCTTACTCATGTGGCTGCTGTCATCTAGAAGCTCCTCTAGGGGTTGCTTGGTTGGAGATGGCCACACTGATAACGTCTGGCATATTATGCTAGCCAGCACGGCTACCTGGCATGATTGGGCAATCGGGATCTTTCTGTCCCGAGATCTCTGGGGCGCCAGGAGGCCAGCTTGTTCATTCTGCCTGCAGTGTGCCAGGACCAGATCTCTTGAGACCTAGATTCAGAAGTCTCACAAGCCACATTCTGTTTGTCAAAATAAGTTACAAGTCCAGCTCAGATTCAAGGGATGAAGAAATAAATGCCATCTCTTGATGGGAAGCGTGGCAAAGTCACATGGCAAACGGATGGGCTTATAGGAATGAAAGAAATTAATAGTGACTGCACAATCCAGCACGACTATAAATTGCTTAGTTTCTGTATGCCCCATTTGGAAAGTAGAAATAGCAATATTGACCTGAAGAGTTCCTTAAAGTTTAACCATTACCTATATAGAGAGCACTTGGAAGATTTTCTTAAACAGTTTTGAAATTGAATCTTTATGTTAAATATTGTGCTTTTTATTATAGATCTAAATATCATGAGAGTATTTATTCTTTCTCCTTATTACCTTGGGTATGTATTTTTTTTTTTTAATATGGGAGACGTATATTAAGACTCGAAGGATATCCTATGTAAAATACCAGCGTAGGAAGAGTTATACTTTTGTGTAGAACTATGGGATTCATTCAATAAATAAAAAGAAAAGCGGTTACCTTCTAATGTGTTTACAAAAACATACGTATTCCTGTAACCCTCTGTGTGTTTATATT
Source organism: Neofelis nebulosa (assembly GCF_028018385.1). Lineage (NCBI taxonomy): Eukaryota > Metazoa > Chordata > Mammalia > Carnivora > Felidae > Neofelis > Neofelis nebulosa. The sequence continues at coordinate 35,607,710 of NC_080788.1, forward strand.
TCCCATTTAAAATTTAAACAATACTGACCAGTAGTATAAGGTTTGTATCAGTTTAATTCTAGAAAAGTCTTTTGCAAACATATTTTTGTTTGGCTAATGTTTCCTTGCAAAGCCAAGAAAAAATAGAAAACCAAAGGAACAAAAATATCTTATTTTTCATTGTGGTCAAACCCCATCAGAGGCTTTTCTGTAAGTATATCTGTTTTGCTCTTTACTTTGTTAGGAATAAACATAGAATGCTTCCTAAATCTGTCCCATTTTGAGATATAAATATATATCAGACTGGCAAAAATGTTTGTTAAAACTTACCAGAAGTACTTCTTTGGTCATTGGTGTGTGTAGGGTGGGATAGGAGGCATATAGACCTTCCTCAGTTTTTAACCTTCATATTTAAACAATTTCACTCGTGGCTTGTAGGCATTCAAAGAACTAATTTGAATACATTTTTCTATAAAATTTTCTAGGGACAAAGTTTATTCTTCCCGAATAACCAGTTGCTTACTATCTTAAATCTTCCTTCTATAGCCTGGGAGCTCTATTCTTGTATGATAAACATTGTAATATCATAATGTAATGTTTATAGTTACATTTAACTATAAATGTGTTAAAGATCCATTTATATAGTTACTTTGGAATGTGAAGCTTCTTCTAGTGAGGAAAGGTGAAATAAGTGATACTACAAAACAAATAATGCTTATTAAAATTGGAGAGGTGATTTCCTATCTGTATTTTTCATAAACACTTTTGGGTGCCTAGCCAGTTTTAATAAAGGAACATTTGTTACAGGAACTAGTTACAGGAATTTGTTAAGGAACACCTGTGATAGGGAGGGGTATTTATACAACTGACTACAATAGACTCAAACCAGGTAGTTAGGAAATCTTATCTGCAAAGCAGTGCTTTCGGAGTCTTTCTGACTCCACTTCTTTCATTCTTTTTCTTTTTCGTTTTCTTTTTCTTTTTTTTTTCAGATTTCATAGCCACTGTCAGTCCTGAAGATGATAGATTTATTATTTAAATAGTAATAATAATTATTATTATTGTTATCTTTTTTGTCCATGTTATTTTTATGGAGTGAAATTCCATTAAAGAAGGATTTAGCTTGTTATTGTCTTGGTCAGAAAAATAATCGATGGCATATAACTTTCCCTTTCCTCTATTTGTTTCGTTGAGCCATAACTACATACTTTCAGATCGTACAGTGGAAGGGTCGAGAGGTAAAGGGAAGTGGTTGGGGCATAATTAAATAAGGGTAAGGCAAAATGAAAAAGGGAAGAGAGTCGGGGGTCAGGGAGAAAGAAACAGGATGTACAGCTCTTGTTTTTCTGGTTTATTTTAGCATTCTTCTTTGCCTTTTCGATTATGTAAGCTCTAATTTGCTGTTATGTAAGAGGGGGGAATAAATAACCTTTTGACTACATGGAATGGGGGAAATATTTCTAATTATCATCAATCCAATGAACTGTAGAACAGTTCTTAATTGTGCAGCCTAATCTGCAAGGAATGTTTATGCTCCATGAGCCTTGCTTTCTGCCACTCGCTCAGTTTTCAGTTGTGTCGGAGCTTGTCTTGGATTTAGTTATTGGGGAATGTGGGCAATTGTAGAGTCTTATCAGTACCTGTGCTTCGTTTCAGTCAGATATTCAGGGCGTTTTGCCCAGATGTACATGTTGTTTAGTTTTTATTTAGGATTTTAACCCCCTTGGAGAAGGCTTTATTTAGTTGCCAATGTGTTCTTTTTATTTGAAGAGTCTTATCTTATGAATATGACTATGAAATCCTATTTTGGGGGGTGCTGTCTTTCTTCTATGGTGGATTTTTTTTTAGTGTAGTTCATTGTAAAGGTTGTTCAGGTTTCTAGGTCTGATGTGGGTGAGGTAGATTATAATATCTATTATATTAATATAATTGGCGAATCTTACATTTCAAGGCAAGTTGAGATTCAGCTGGTTATTTTAAAGATAAATTCTTGAAGTGAAAAAAATAGTACGTTAGGATGATTTATTTGATTTATGTTTTTAGACTTGATCCTAAAGTGGCCAAAAGAACCCTATGAAAAAGAATTGCTGTAGTCTTCGAAGAAATCACTTTTGAAAGATGTTTATGACACAGCTGGGGAATCCCACGTTTGACAACTGGTGGTACCTGCCTTCCCCTGTACTCTCATCTCATTCTGTGATCCTTCTTACTCATCATATGTCAACTATACTTCTTTCAAACATGCTAAGCTCCTTTCAGTAGTTGTCCCCTCCATCTGAAACAGAAATTCTCACAGGCTGGCTGTTCCTTTTCATCCAGATCCCATCATCAGTATCACCTTCCCAGAACTTTGAGGTTACCCAGTCTGTCTCCTTGAATCTATCCCCAGCATTCCGTCAACATCTCCTTTCCCATTCCTACCTGATACTTTCTTGTTTTCCTTCATTGTTTATCTTATCCCATTAGAACATTAAATTCCATTAGAAGCACTCTGATAGTTTATGGCCTTGATGGTGGTGATGGTTTAATGGGTGTATACTTTCCTCAAACTCGTTGAGTTTATGCATTAAATATATACAGCTTTTTACATGTCAGTCATACTTCAATAAAGTGGTTTTTTTTTTTAAAAAAGAGAGACTTCAAGTGGTTTATTCACTGCTGTGTCCCCGGTGCCATGCATGACCTGTGGTTGGTGCTTTGTAAAAGTAAGGTATCCAAATGTGGAAACTTTCATCCTTTTTTACTATAAAGGATATCTAAGCTTATATTTAAATTTTAAAAGCACACTTACATATTTTTACATCAAAGATTTATTTTCAGATGATTAGAGAAATGGAAATAGCTTAATTAGTGGAAAGCTCCGGACAAGAAGTCATAATAATAGGATTCTCTGATCATTCTGCAACTAATTATAGTGGACGAAATTCCGTAATCTCCTAGTGACTCAATATCTGCATATATAACATGAGAAACAGTGTTAATGTTTCATGTGATGAAGCTGAGTAGGTTGTAGGGGTAACACCGTTCAGGGATTTGTCGATTCCATTAAGGAATTTTCTCTTTATCCTGCGAGAATAGAAAGGTACCGAAGGATTTTAAGTGGGCGGGACAGGGTATACGCAAGGGAGTGATAGTGGTGGTGGTATGACGAGGTTTACATTTTGGGAAAACCACTCCGGCTACAGTGGGGAGAACACAGGGAAGGGTTGGAATGAATATGGCCGGACTGTTCGTTGCTCAATGCGGTCATCCTGGTGAGGGATGCTGCTAACTTAAAGTAGGGTAACGTTGATGGACACGGAGATGAACAGTGGGATTTGAGCAATAATGGGGGGAGAGAAATCCACCAGGACTTGGTGATGGAGGACCAAAGAGAGGAAGGTGTCAAGACTGATTTCTAGGTTTCTCTTTTGTACAGCTAGATAGATCAACTAGACACATCATTTGCTGTGTACGTATAACTTGGAATGGGGTCAGGTTTCAGGAGGAAGAACGTGTTTTTAGTTTGGGACATGGAGGTGCTTTTAAGAAACTGAAGAAGAGCTTTAGGAAGATATTTAAATACGTGGGCCTGGAGCTTAGGGAAACTTGGGTCACAGGTGTGTATGTAAGTCATGGTGGATGGATTCCAATTGACAATCATGACTATGAAGTACCATACTTTGTAAACTATGAGGCTCCAAGTTGTCTTGCTTTTTTCCTAATTTGTGGTGCTGTTTTGTTTAATTTTTATTTTTTTTAATAAACATGTTTTATTATTTTTGAGAGGGAGAGAGAATGAGCATGAGCAGGGGAGGGGCAGAGAGAGAGAGACAGAGAGAGAGAGAGAGAATCCCAGCAGGTCTTGCGCTGTTGGTGCGGAGCCTGACAGGGGGCCCGAACCCACAAACTGCGAGATCATGACCTGAGCGGAAGCCAAACGTTGGCCGCTTAGCTCACTGAGCCACCCAGGTGCCCCTGCGGTGCTGTTTTCATCCTAGTGACTTTCTACTCATCCTTCAGTAGATGGTTTCGTTATTATTTTCTATAAAACTTCTGATTTTTCTCTTTTGAACTACCGCTGTACCTCACACACAACTATTATGGTATTAGCACAGTGTATTATGATTACATGCATGTTTACATACAAATCTGTCTTTTTTATAGTGTGAGATCAAGAAGAAAGCGACTACTGGATTTTACTCTCTGAATTGCCTGAGACCAGGCTTCCTGTCTGTTTTTCTCCCCATGGTCTACCTGACACCCAGCGTGTAGCATGATACATACATGATCATACATATTTGAGAGTTGAGTGAAGTATTTGTATCCGTTTATACATAGATGCTCAGTAAATTTTTATTGAACAACTACATTATCCAGTCGTCTGGCAGTTTTTCAGTACTTGTTTTATAAACCTTGCATAAAAAAACAAAATTCTCTTGCTGCTTCTCTTTATCCATGTTAAGCATTTTTTTTTTAAATTTTGGGGTTCATGGACTCCATATTTGTAGGGAGATCAGTGAAGTCTCTGAAAACAAATGTAAATTTTTCTGAATATGTGCTGGTATATAATTTTTAAATCAGGATCCATTGCTTTCACCAGATTCTTAAATTTTTTTTTTAAATTTATTTATTTTTGAGACAGAGAGAGACAGAGCATGAATGGGGGAGGGTCAGAGAGAGAGGGAGACACAGAATCTGATACAGGCTCCAGGCTCTGCGCAGTCAGCACAGAGCCCGATGCGGGGCTCGAACCCACGGACAGTGAGATCGTGACCTGAGCCGAAGTCGGACGCTTAACCGACTGAGCCACCCAGGTGCCCCTGCTTTCACCAGATTCTTAAAGGGGTCCATGGCACCAAAATTATTAAGGTCTGTTAGATATTTTTATTAAATAGTTAAATATTTTAACTCCTTTGTTTTAAGCAGTTTCCCATGAACGTTTTGCTGTCATCCTGTATATTTCTCTTTAGAATAATAAACAAAAAATTGCCTGTAGGTTAAAACTTGTCATCAGTCATTTTAGCTGTATTCTGTTGAGTCTACCTCTTAAATGTAAGTATTTTATGTGGGTTTGCATATATTTTAAAGTCTCCTTATTTATTTGCATCTATACATTTCTTCTCAGGAGACCTTCTATCCTAAATATTGAGTAAATGAAGCAACTGTTGGACTCATGTAGGTTTAAAAACAATCTTGATTTGGGGTGTCTGGGTGGCTCAGTCGGTTAAGCGTCTGACTTGGGCTCAAGTCACGATCACACGATTGGTGGGTTCGAGCCCCGTGTTGGGCTCTGTGCTGACAGCTCAGAGCCTGGAGCCTGCTTCAGATTCTGTGCCTCCCTCTCTCTCTGCCCCTCCTCTGCTCACACTCTGTCTCTCAAAAATAAATGTTAAAAATTAAAAAAAAAAAAAAAAAAAAAGAAAACAATCTTGATTAGATCTTTTAACAGAAAAGAGATTAGAGGTTTGTATACAACATTTTTGATAATGGTCTTTCTTCATGGTAGAATTATACCTTTTATTTTAACATACAAACTGAAATGTATTATAACTTTGCTACACTGCATATGCATTACTTTCATAAAATTTTTAAACATCTCATAATTTCCAAAAAAGATATGAATTTGCAATTGATGTTAATATGAGGGAGTCACTGTCAAAAAACTTTCAAGTGACTTCCTTTATGCTGATTTAGAGTTTAACATTATCATCCTGTTAGGTCTAGAAAGCGAAATAACTACTTGTGTTAGAATGATCTATTTGTTCTCTAGAAACAGTTGTATTTTAACATTTACCATACAAAGTTGGGCTTGCTGCATTCTGAGTTTGATGAATATCTTTATTTCAAATGAATGCAGTCCCTGACTTTAGAAGGATGTTTGTTATGATATACAATAAACATTAGTGCTCCTTAAGAAACTTAACGGTTTCTTTTGAGAATGCTTTTGTTTGAGCATTGGGACACCTGGGTGGCTCAGTCTGTTAAGCGTCTGACTTTGGCTCAGGTCATGATCTCATGGTTTGTGAGTTTGAGCCCCCCGTTGGGTTCTGTGTTGCAGCTCAGAGCCTGGAGCCTCCTTCGGATACTGTGCCCGCCTCTGTCTTTGCCCCTCCCCCACTCATGCTGTCTCTGTCTCTCATAAATAAATAAAATTTAGAAAATTAAAAAATGTTTTAGAATGCTTTTGTTTGATATCACAGGGCTTATCTTGATAGCATATGACTATGGACTCACCAAAATATGTTGAAATGTTAACAGCTTGATTTTAATCCGGGGAGGATTAAATATTAGAGTAGAGTAGAAAGGATATGCTTCGTTTCCTGCCATATTAGTGAGCCCGTGAAGGGCCTTGGTGATAAGCATGTAAAATAGTTTACAATTTATACGCCAACCAGACTTCTTGGACCAAGTATCAAAAGTGTGTGAAATACACAGAAGCTGAGAGAATAGTTTAGTATGGTGAATGCTCATGAACCTATAACTTGGCTTGAACAATTATTAGCCTATAGTTAATCTTGTCTCATCTGTATCCTCACCGTCTTGTTTTTTTTTTAAATTATTAATCACAATGAAACTGTGAGAGATTGCATTTCTTTCATTTATTGTATTTTTAATTGTGGTAAAAAACACATACAATTTACTGTCTTAACCACTTTTAAGTGTATAGTTCACTCGCTAAGTAGAGTCGCGTTGTTGTGCAGCTGATCACCAGCATGTTTTCATCTTGCACATCTGAAAAGCTATACCCATTAAACAAGAACTCCCCACTTCCCTCTTCCTCCAGCCCCTGGTAACCACCATTTTACTTTCTGTTTCTGTGATCCGACTGTTCCAGATACCTCGTGTACGTGGAAGCGTACGGCGTTTGTCTTTTGGGGACTGGTCTACATCATGGAGCAGAATGTCCTCCAGATTCATCCATGTTGTAGCATGTGACAGAATTTCCTTCTGTTTTATGGTTGAATAATATTCCGTTGCACGTATACACCACATTTTGTTCATCCATCCATCCATGGACATTTGTGTTACTTGCACATCTTGGCTATTGTGAATACTTGCTGTGAACAGGGTGTACAGATACCTCTTTGAGACCCTGCTTTCAATTCTTTCTCATAGATACCCTGAATAGGGACTGTTGAATCATATAGTGGCTCTGTTTTTAATGTTTTGAGGAAACGCTATCCTGTTTTCCACGGTGGTTATACCATTTTTCATTCCCACCAACAGCACATAAAGGTTCCATTTTCTCCACATCCTTGCTAACACTTACTATTTCCTGTTTTTTTTTTTTGATAGTAGTCATTCTAATGAATGTGAAGTGATACCTTATGATGATTTTGATTTGCATTTGTCTAATGATTAATCATGTTGAGCATCATTTTAATGTGCTTGTTGGTCATGTGTGTCTTATCCTTGGAGAAAGGTCTGTTCAAGTCATTTGCCCATTTTTAGTTGGGTTATTTGTTACTGAGTTGTAGGAGTTCTTCATTTATTGTGCATATTAGCCCTGTATCTAATATGTAAATATAAAAATCTAATATGTAATTGGCAAAAATCTTCTCCCATTCCATAGGTTGCCCTTGCACTCTATTGATTGCGTCCTTTGATGTACAGAAGTTTTTAAGTTTAATGTAATCGCATTGGTTATTGCTTTTGTTGCCTGTGCTGTTGGTTTCATATCTAAGAAATCATTGTCAAATCCATTGTCCTGAATCTCCCTCCCTGTAGTTTCTTTTTTTCTTTTCTTTTTTTTTTTTAAGTTTATCTGTTTTGAGAGAGAGAGAGAGAGAGAGAGTGCACGTGTGCGTGTGTGTGTGTGTGTGGGGGGGGTGGGACAGAGAGAGAGGGAGAAGGAATCCCAAGGAGGCTCTGTGCTGTCAGCGTGGAGCCTAACATGGGGCTTGATCTCACAATCTTGAGATCACGACCTGAGCTGAAATCAAGAGTCAGACACTCAACCGACTGAGCCACTCAGGTGCCCTCTTATAATTTCTTTTAAGAGCTTTGTAGTCAGGGGTCACCTGGGTGGCTCAGTCAGTTGAGCATCCAACTTCGACTCAGGTTATGATCTTGCTGTTCATGGGTTTGAGCCCCATGTCAGGCTCTGTGCTGACAGCTTAGAGCCTGAAGCCAGCTTCAGATTCTGTGTCTCCCTCTCTCTCTCTGCCCCTCCCCTGCTTGTGCTCTGTCTCTCTCTCTCTCAAAAATAAATAAATAAATAAATAAATAAATAAATAAATAAATAATAAATTTTGTTTTTAAAAAAAAGAGCTTTTTTTTTTTTTTAAAAAAGTTTATTTTTGAGACAGAGCATGAGTGGGGGAGGGGCAGAAAGAGAGGGAGACACAGAATCCAAAGCAGGCTCCAGGCTCTGAGCTGTCAGCTCAGAGCCTGACGCGGGGCTGGAACTCACAAGCGGTAAGATCATGACTTGAGCTGAAGATGGATGCTTAACCGCTTAACTGACTGAGCCACCCAGGTGGCCCTAAAAAAAAGAGCTTTGTGGTCGGATCTTAAATTTAAGGTCTTAGTCATTTAAAATTCATTTTTGTATATGGTGTGATACAAGGATCCAACTTCAGTCTTTTGCGTGTGTATATCCAGTTTCCCTAGCACCATTTGTTGAAGAGACTCTCCTTTCCCCTTTGAGTAGCTTTAGAACCCTTGTTGAAAATCATTTGACCACATATGTGAGGGTCCATTTCAGTAGTTTGCGGTCTTATTTCATTGGTCTGTATATCTGTCTTTATGCCAGTGCCACGCTGTTTTGATTACCGTAGTTTTATAAAATGTTTTCGAATCATTAAGTGTGAGACCTCCAACTTTGATTTTCTTTTTCAAGATTATTTGGCTGTTTGATCTTTTTTGAGGTTGTTTGGCTGTTTGGGTGCCTCTGAGATCCAATACGAATTTTAGGATGGAGTTTTCTATTTCTGCCAAGAAAAAAAAAAATGCCATTGGAATTTTGATAGGGATTGTTTGAATCTGTAGATCACTCTGGGAAGTATCGCTATCTTAACAGTATTAAGTCTTCCAAGCCACAAACACTGCCTTTTCCATTTATATGGGTTTCTCCTCTAGTTTCTTTCAGCAGTGTTTTATAGTTTTCAGGGTACAGGTTTTACACCTCCTTGATTAGGTTTATTCTTAATTATTGTATTCTTTTGGATGCTATTGTAAGTGGAAATATTTTCTTTCTTTTTTAATTTTTTTAATGTTTATTTTTGAGAGAGAATGCACACGCGTGCAAAGTGGGAGAGGGGCAGAGAGAGAGGAGGACAGAAAATCCAAAGCAGGCTCTGGGCTGTCAGCACAGAGCCTGATATGGGGCTCAAACTCACTGACCGAGAGATCATGACCTGAGCTGAAGTCGGACACTTAACCGACTGAGCCAGCCAGGCGCCCCAGCTGTGTGCTTTTCATATATGACCCTTCTTAGGTAGTTTCCTTCTGTTTCCAGTTTGTTGAAGTTTTTATCATGAAAGATGTTTGAATCTTGCCTAATGTTTTTTCTGTATCTGTTGAGATGCTCATGTGATTTTCATCCTTAATTCTGTTGATGTGGTATATTACACTGATCAGTTTTCATATGTTGAACCATCCTTGCATTTCAGCAATAGACACCATATGGTCATGATCCTTATAATGTGCTGTTGAATTCAGCCTGCCCCTGGATTATTTTGATTCTTTTTAAAGCAAAAACAGACGTACGCAGTAAGCTAACAAATAAACATATGATATAATGGCAGATACTGATGGGTATTTATTACGAAGAAAAGTAAAACAGGGCAGGTCAAGAATGGTAGGAGTAAGGGCGCATGGCTGGCTCCGTCGGTAGAGCATGCGGCTCTTGATCTCAAGGTCGTGAGTTCAAGCGCCATGTTGGGTGTAGAACTTACTTTAAAAAAAAGTAGTGGCGGGAGTAGAGTGAAGCTGGGGTTGTTTAGATTGGAGATTTGAAAAGCCCTCTGAGGAAGTGTCATTGGAGAAAGTGAGGGAAGAACCTGCAGGCACGGGGGACAAGCAATGGTGGGACTTAGAGTTTCTGAGAAATAGCTGGGAAAGAGGGTGTGAGAGTGGGAACAGGAGGTTGTGACAGAGGGTGGAGAGGCTCAGGATGTCCACAGTGGAGGAGAGCACATAAATCCCATCTCCTGAGCCTTAGTGTGAACAGCTCCTTATATGGCTTTTATTACTCATTACAGATTTCCTCCTTTTTATTTCCTTTCCCTTGGCTGTCTATTTCTAGAAAGAATGTGCTTGCTTTGTTAACCAAAGAACAGGGCCTGAATTTTATCCCAGATTTCCTCTGAAGAAGGGTGAAATAGAGTGGGTGGAGTCTCAGGGTCGAGCCAAGAATCCATTGTGATGTCTGATGCGATTTGGGGAAAAAAATAATTGTTTCAAAAATAATATATTATGGAGTATGACCTTATGTATTTTATAATTAGAATATGCACGTAATATTTTAAATTTAGTAGGAAATGGATTGCTTAAGTTCAGAACAATTTTTTTTAATGTTTTTAAATTTATTTTTGAGAGAGAGAGAGCACAAGCAGGGGAAGGGCAGAGAGAGAGAGAGAGAGAGAGAGAGAGAGAGAGAGAGGTAGACATAGAATCTGAAGCAGACTCCAGGCTCTGAGCTGTCAGCACAGCCTGACGTGGGGCTCGAACCCACGAACTGCGAGATCATGACCTGTGCCAAAGTCGGATGCTCAACCGACTGAGCCACCCAGGCACCCCAAAGTTCGTAACAGTTTTTAACTGGCAGCATGATCTATAGTATAGCACTTACCTCCTTCTTATAAACACTTGTGTTGTTATGTTTTACATTCCCATGAAACAGTTTTCCCAAATTGGTCTTTTTGGAGGAAGCGTAAACTGTCACGCTCTTGTGGTAATACACGGTAAACAACACCCTGGAACTTGTGGATGTTTGTTATTTTCCTTGATAAAGTAAGGAGCATTGGTACAAGTATGTTAAATGTCATAAAGAATGTAGAGGAGTAGTCTGCTTTGTCTCCAAATAGACTTTTATTTACCGTCTAGCCCAGTGTTCAATATCTATTTGCCTCGTTAGGTTTTTAATCTATTTTTTAAAAATTCCTGAATCCAGACAATTTGACTTTCCACTGGTAAAATATTTACTTGTTGTATCAGGCAGGGTGCTAAACTTAGACATGAAGAGTACGGAGTTAAATTTAAAATTTGTCGAAAGTATTCATCATGATGCAGTCTATTTAATGTCTTGGCAACGCCTCTTGCTCTTCTCATTTAACATGTTAGGAGACAGACTGGCAGCAGTTGTAAATTGAAACCTGGTTGTATGCAGAGTAAGCCCGACAGGGGCATGAAGGAAAAGGGAGAAAATTTGAAAGCGTCACTCTGTATGTGTTTGTGTATTAAATTAAAGTGTGACACATTTGCTTAAAATAGAATTTTATATCCTGTTTATCAAGGCTGTTATAACTTCACGGTAGATCCGAAGACTGAAACTGGTTTCAAATGTTTTCTTGTGGAATAACCAAATTCGTCTCTTAACAGTGTTGTCATGATGTCACGCGATGTATAATAAGCACGTTTTACAATGTGTTTGAGTCATTTGTCCCCAGTAGACCTGAAATTTATTACTCAGAGGAGAAGCATGCATTTACAGTATATTCTTAGCTGCTCTTTTCTATCACTCAGCTGTCAAGGCCTATGGAATCTAAAATAGAACCTGACCAATGGGAGACCGTCTACCCCTTGTTTACAGGAGGATTCGGAGGTGGATAGTTTTATCATGCACTGCAGCGCCTGGGTTGCAGTGTTGAGGCAGGATGTAGAGTGCTGTGCAGGTTTTCCAGCAGAGTCCCTGAAAGGGACAGCTTTGAAAGACAGCGTCTAAACAATAAGAAACAGGAGGAGTTACGGTACCTGACTCCGGCCGCTCGCAATCAAGTGCTGTTCAGCAAGGAAGATAATTTTCAAGCGGTATGAAGGCGGACAAGGATCCCGAAGACGAAGAAAATATCGTTAGAGGTCCAAGCTAAGTGTAGCACAGCATGAAGATTGTAGAGCAGGAAGATTTGTAAAGCGAGGGACGGATTCACTGGTTAGGAGTTTGTCTGAGGGCGTGCTTTGTGAGCTGCAGAGATTCGTAACCTAAGGCGAAGCCGTTTGCTGCTAGCGACAAGAAACTAAATCCTGTCTATGATGAACTGTTGGTTTTCTTGTGCTCCTAAGAACAGAGTAGGTATCCCTGTAGCGCAGTGTAACAAAAGATTCTTGGTTAGGCTTTCCAAACCGTATTCTTTTAAAGTGGACTACTGTTTTATTAATTTTGGTCTCCTTGTTTACTATCTTTCTGTTTGATTAGTAGGCTGGGGTTAATGATAGAAAACAAAAGTTCTTGTTTCTTTTTCTGGATTTAAGAAGCTCATAATAGAATCTTCATAATTGAGCAGTGTTTCTGTTAACTGACAGTGGACCAAATGGAAACGGCACTTCGTGAAGTGGAACTGAAAAATCACATGAGAATATGAGACTTTGGTCATGTTTAACTATCTCCTAAAAAGCCTTACTTTAGGGTTTTACAATTTTTTCCAGTGTTTTCAATAACAGCAAGTTTAATTGGAAATAAAACAGATTGTTTTAGCTGCAAGGATAAACTAATCAATTTAGAGCCAGTATTTGTGTGTTAAACGTGACTTAATCCCTTAGGCATTTGAAAACACAAAGTCTCTTAAGCCTGCATCTACTACCACTCCCCAGTTTCGAGTCTGTAAACTGTTTTGTTTTAAAGCTAAAGAAGGGGGTGCCTAAAATGTAGTGTAGACCTTGAGCCAATAAACAGGGCGAGTCTCAGAGTTGACAATTTGTGCTTTTGAAGTTAGGCGGAAGTGGGCTCATCTCCAAATTTAACTGATTTAGAGGCAGCAATTCTGAAGTCTGTGTAGGTTCTTGAACCGGATTCCATTGAAACATTTCACTTCAGGAGTGGGTTAAAAATGTAATGTATTTATCTTTTTCTCCTATTCAAATTTCATATGCAGTTTCACTTTCTTTAAGTATGTAAGGAAGACATTGCTTATTTAGCTAGAAGACTGGTGATTTTGTGTGGCCGTTTGAAGGAGATAGGTGATATTAAGTAATCATAACGATGAAACATTTAGAGGATATGCTTCATATAAGAGATTCATTTTTTCTCCCTCAGGGATTTGTTATGGTATTTGTGGACACAGGAATTGTTTGTAAGTTTAAGTGAAAAATAGGTACATCTTTCTTTGTTCTGGAAATAATACTGGGCTTAGTACAGAATTTAGCAGTAGGTTTACTGTATAATATTTTAAAAGGCTAAAACCTTACTTGTTTAAATAATGTATGTTTTAGTTCTGGGTTCTACATTTCTGCCTACTAAGAAAAAAATCCAAGTTATTGGCCTTGGAATGTCTTGAATATATTTTCTCCAAAGCTGAAAATAACCTTGATACAATGAAGGTGTATATCATGTGATACATACTCCTATTTAAAAAATTTCCTTTAATCTTCCTCTTAAATATATGTACTGAGTTTTGTTAATATAAAAAAATCTTTTTTGTATGTTGAATGTAAAAAAGAAGGGAGAAAATGAAAGTCACCTGTAATCCTATTGTTTTAGGATTTTAAAGTAGTTAATACTTTAGAGGCTTTTTTTTTTTTAAGTTTGTTCTACGTGGAAGTTTCTTTTTATTCTAATATGTAAGCTTGATGAATTGCTTTCTGTGTTGAGACAGAGACAGTGTACGTGTGTGTGTCTGTGTGTGTGTGTCTAATTTGCATTTATAAATATATTCCCAACAGTATCTTTTAAATAAGGTGGGGGGAGGGAGGTGTTTTAAAATGTGTACAGAATTCCACTGCATCTAAGGTCTTGGGAGATAGGTAACCAGAGCCAAATCTGAAAGTATGAGTTAGAGAGTAGGAGAAGGACACATGATTCTGGAAGTCATGAGAAGTCTTGGTTGGGTTTGGCCCCTTATGTTTTTCAATGTCCCTGGAGCCTTGACTTCTCTCATTTGTGAAATGGGGATGATGATTTTAGTTTATGGGGGTTGTTTGCGTAATTCATGCCTGGCACGGGATACGTCTTCGGCAATTATTAATTTCCTTTCTTGGCTCTGAAGGCAAAGAAAACAGAACGTGAGAAACATGCCCTTTCTCAAAAGCGTCGTTTAAAATGCTTCTTGAATATCAGGTGTTTGGAGAAGCTCTTCTCGTGAAGTCGGCATCGCAGGGAGAAGGAAATGTGGGATGCGACTCGACACTGAATGATACATTATGCAGTATTGTCTTCCCTCCTCTTCCTTCCTGCTTTAGAAAGTCTTGCTGATATAGTGTATAGAGTAGGCCATGTTTACTTTTTTTTTTTCTTTTTGTAGCAGGCAGCAGATTGGAATAAATATGATGACCGACTGATGAAAGCTGCAGAAAGGGGAGATGTAGAAAAAGTTTCCTCCATCCTTGCTAAAAAGGGCATCAATCCAGGCAAACTAGACGTGGAGGGCAGATCTGCGTAAGTATTACTGATGCTAACTCCCCAAAGGGGATTTGGGTATGCTCTTGGGACACAAGTGAAATTTGTGAGTTGTGGCTATCAGCTTATTAATTTAAAAAGCCTTGATCAAAAACCATGCTCTACAATCTTTCACACATTGCTTTTCAGACATCATAGACTAATAACTGCCCTCAATTTGAAAGATTTTCAAGCTAGACAGAGAATGCTAAAATACTACCCAGTGGTCTAGTTGTTTAGGCTCTATGACAAACCGTAGCCTGGGTTGTTTGGTGCATTTCTGTGTATCGCCTTTTTCATATTCCTTATCCTGTTTGATCCTTGCAGCGGCCCTCTGAAAGCAGTAGGAGAAAGTCTACAGAGGTTAAATAACTTGGTCTAAACTCATGAAAAGTCACAGAGCTGGGATGTGAACCCAAGTTTTCTGTGTTGGAAGAGTTTTCTGTAATTACACGGACTTTTCCTCTCAACTCCCGATCTGTTTTTATATTCGGTCATCATTTTAAACAAGAATGTGTAGAACAGAAGAGGCAGAATAATTAGTGTGTCTTAGGGAGGCACAGGGGGTGATCCCACCCTTTGGCTTTGGGGTCCCCGAGAACGACTACTGGCTTGTTGGCCTTCTTATCTTTCCTCCCGCCCCTCCCGAATCTTCTTCACTTGCCTTCCTGTTGAGGGTGGGAGCAGTTGGGTCAAAGGGCAGGTGTATGGTCCGGCACCACACTCTATAATTACAGCAGTTAAAACCTCTGGGAAACCTTCCAAAGTTAGAGGTGAAAAGTCTCATTTCCTAAAATTCCTCTCAGTCTTTCATGAGTTTATTTAGAATATTATAACTGGAAACCAGATACTAAATATAGAAATAAATATTAGGAAGTGGATAGTGAAAGTTTGATATAGATCAATACGTTAGGATGCTTGTAGATTTAAGTACAGGAAACATAGCAAAGCATGACTTAAAAATCAGGTTGGCTTTTAATACCAGTAAGGTTTGAAAAGTTCCAAGTTTTTCAATGCTGTCTCAGTTTTATCAAGTGGGCAGTCTGATAGCTATGACAACATTAGTTATTTTGAGTCCTGCTCCTATTTTCGCTAAATTTGAAGCTATTTTTAGGGCTCACAGTATAAACAGTAAAAATTTAACATCTAGAAGTGACTTTGTTTTTCGCGTTTCTTTTTTCCCAAATGCCAACATGTTAGAAGATACAGGCAATCTTTGGGATGAAAATCTTCAGTGAAACGTGATTTCTTCAGTTCTGCCTATTCATGCTTTGGATGTTTTGAATGAATGATTGCTTCAGTTTCTGTTAATGTCTTTTAAATCTGAGGTTCAGTTTGGAGTGAAATTATTTGTATGGATGGTCAGAGTTATAAAAATCTGGTGTAGTTTGATGAACTATGAACTTTAGTTTGTGAAATATGTGAGTAGTTCTAGTCTCTAAGGTTTTCACTGCAGGAAATGGAAGTCTTTTAGGATTCATGGGATAAGATATTTTCCTTTTGCTCCTTGCACACAAACTGTATTCTTCCTAAATTGCATACAAACCGTATGCTTCCAAAAGCATTTTGTGTATAGGACATGTTGCAAATATGCTTTCTGTATATTATGTAATTACAAAAGTGAGTTCGTTTTGAATGACTTGTTTTTTTTTTTTGTTTTTAATTTTGAAATTTAAGACCAAAGTAACCTGTGCTTCTTGACCTCAGTCCAGTTTCAGAAATGAAATATTTGAAGCCTAGCCATAGTCACTGCAAGGACTTGTTTTCTTCCTGTTCACCTCTCTCCTAGGGTTCAGCCCATTGCCAAAGCAAAATGGGACAGAGTCACCGGAAATCCCCACTGCCACTTGGAAAGTCAGATACCAATTCCTGTCCCTCTGTCCCCTCAGGCTGTCAGAAGTGACGTTTGTTTGGCTCCCAGCTGTTTTCTCTGGAATCAGTAAATGCTCCTCGGCAAAAAATGGCTTCAGATACCACCCTCGCCTCTCTGGGCCTCTCTCCTTCCCTGCATCCTGGTCTAGATATTTTTCACTATCTTGTTAGCTTACTGATGCCCTCACACAGATGTCGTACAGTTTATGTGGTTTTTCCCATTGTCCCGTATTACCTGGGTTTCCTGTTGTGGAAACACAAATACAGGTCTTGTTTTTAAAAAGACAGCTTCTGGGACGCCTGGGTGGCTCAGTTGGTTAAGCCTCCAACTTGGGCTCAGGTCAAGATCTCACGATTTGTGAGTTCGAGCCCCATGTCGGGCTCTGTACTGACAGCTCAGAGCCTGGAGCCTGCTTTGGATTCTGTGTCTTTGGATTCTGTGTCTTTCTGCCCCTACCCTGCTCTGTCTCTCTGTCTGTCTCAAAAAATAAACACTGAAAAAATAAATAAATAAATAAATAAAAAAAGACAGCTTAAAGTTGATTTTTTTATATTGAAAAAGAGTATTTCTATAAACTAATTTTTCAGATTTCCTTTACAACTCTTTGTATACAAGTTAGTGATCGATATGTCTTCTTTCTGAAGTGTGCTATTTATACCACATCTGCATTAATAGTGCATTGTAGATTTGTTGTGAATTCTGCCCTTTGGTACGTCATCAGTGTAATGTTGATCTGTTTTCCCTTTTTTTTTTTTTAAAGTTTATTTATTTATTTTGAGAGAGAGAGAGAGAAAGAGAGAGAGCGAGTGAGCAAGGGAGAGAGAGGGAGGGAGAGAGAGAGAATCCCAAACAGGCAGAGCCCAACACAGGCCTCGGAAACTCACGAACCATGAGATCATGACCTGAGCCAAGATGAAGAGTTGGACGCTTAACCGACTGAACCACCCAGGCGCCCCAGTTGATTTATTTTGAAGAAAGAAGTCTTCCAAATTTTTGAGCTAAGAAAGGAAAACAAACAAAAAAATGTTCCCTCCAAGATTGTTGGGAGACTAAAAGTGTTTGCTTGAAGGAAATTACCGTTCCTCAAAAGGTTCTAATGGTGCTTTGCACAGTATAATTCCCTACTTTGGTATTGAAAAGAGATTTATAATCTTATAGATTTATAGTGGAATTTAATTCCACTGTAAGGAGAACTTATCTGATTCCTGTGAACACTGTATTCCTTTAATCAGAAATATCTCTGTCTCTCGAATTCAAATTGTACACAAACCTCCTTTATTTTACTTACTAGTGCTTGGTGTCTGGTTTGCATTTACATCCATCATAAGGGGTGCCTGGGTGGCTCAGTCGGTTGAGCGGCCGACCTCTGCTCAGGTCACGATCTCGCGGTCCGTGAGTTCGAGCCCCGCGTCAGGCTCTGTGCTGACGGCTCGGAGCCTGGAGTCTGTTACCGATTCTGTGTCTCCCTCTCTCTGACCCTCCCCCGTTCATGCTCTGTCTCTCTCTGTCTCAAAAATAAATAAACGTTAAAAAAATTAAAAAAAAAATAAATCCATCACAATAATACTAGTTGAGACACATGATGGAGTGTTGTAATATCTGGAAGTGAATTTGCAACCTATCTCCAGATTTTGTCTCTGAGCATTTATTTTTTTTTAAAGTTTGTTTATTTAAGAGAGAGACAGCATGAGTGGGGAAGGGGCAGAGAGCGAGAGCGAGAGCAAGCGAGAGAGAACGAGAGAGAGAGAATCCCCAAAGTGCAGAGCCTAATACAGGGCTCGAACTCGTGAACTGTGAGATCATGACCTGAGCTGAAATCAAGAGTTGGTTGCTTAACCAACCGAGCCACCCAAGCACGACTCCAGGCATTTAATTATTCAAATATTTGAAGGCCTGTCATCTGTCTGGTACTTAAATTGGTCTGGGGAATGTAATAGGAAGCAAAACAGACAAAAATCCCTGCTTTTGTTGAGTTTATACTTGAGTAGGAGGAGAGTGACAGATTATAAAGAAAGACTGTAAAGAAAATAAATCTTGAATTTGTGTATTAGATAATACGTAGTTCTCCATAGAATAAAGGCTGGGATTGGGGAAGTAGGCATACTAAGGCTTCAGGGAATGGGGAATCATAGACATTTTAGATGACGTGGTTATGGAAGACCCCTTTTGAGAGCGTGTTCAGAGTTTGTCTGTATCCAGGCACCTGGCAGAGAGCTTGCACATCCTTATCTCCTGGCATCTTCACAGTGGTTGTTGTCCTTATTTAGGGTTCAGTTCTATGTTGACCCGATTTCAACATCCTTTGCTAGCAAGCCCTATTGTGTTTACCTACCAGTTTGGATTTGGTGGAGTATAGTCAGTCAGTCGCTGTCCGTTCTTACTGCGCCCCAAAGATTTTTGTACAGGTTGGTTGGTTAATAAAGTGTTAGATGATCAAAGAAACAATGGGATATTTTCCACTGTATCTGGAATACTTGATGATCTAAAGTAAGTTTTTTAAGCAGCCTTTACTTGCCTTATTAGGAAGCTTGTGCCGTTCGTTATGCCCGTTTGTGTGAAACTTTGCCCAGTCATACAGGTCTGTGAACAAAAGGAAGAATGGGTGGTAGTTGTTGGTACTTTCGGGGAAGATGACTTTTATGGCTTTCCAAGCGTTGCTTAGTTTGTTGTCCTGAAGGCTTTTCTCTGCAAGGTTTAATTTGATAATTCTAAAGAGAAGGATTAAGTGTTTTGATTGTCTTTGGCCTTAGCATTCTGCGATAACTTGAGTTGTCTTGGCAGTTTCAGCATATTTGAAACTAAGCCAAATAATCTGATAGAAAATTTTCCATGCATCTATCAGACTTCTAGCACCGGTGCCTTCGCTACTGAATAATAAACTGTAGAGTTAGCGGTATTATTGGATACATTTTCTATTATTAAGACTGTTGAACATTGGAATATTCCATTGGTTCTAAGGAGCTATTTCTAGGACGTTTTGGCTCCTTATGTAAATTCGGGTTCAAATTAGTTTTTCAGTAATAAGTGATAGGTTTCTTTTTCTGACATAAAATATATAGGTGTTTTCATGTAGCCTTTAAAACATGTGTGTGTGTGTTGAATAAAAGGTGACGTTGATGTAACATTTAAGCTGACATTTAGTAGTTTCTGTGCATAACAAATATTTTCTTTTTGTTTAGCTTCCATGTTGTGGCCTCAAAAGGGAGTCTTGAATGTTTGAATGCCATCCTTATCCATGGAGTTGATATTACAGCCACTGACACTGCAGGTGGGTTTGCCTCCATAGTCAGTTGTGCAACGAAAAGAGAGGACAAGCCTTGTCCACTGCTCATGTCCTTAATCAGACCCGAACGTGACTTAAAAAGAGAAGTCCTTAATTTTCTCTTTTTAAACAGTTAAGAGAAAGTTTACTTCTGAGGTATCGTCGATGGGAAGAGGCGAAGTACAGGGAAGTATGGAGACAGGGTTGCTGAACTGAAGTCAAGTGCTGGTCTTGGTAGTGTTCCCGAATCCTAAAATTTCAGGTTTTGAAGGACCTTTAGGGGCCATTTAGATTCTACTCCTGTAGCCTCGAGTATATGAAGTCTTGCTGTCATGCGGTGGTTCAGCGTTGGGTTGGACATCTCTCGTGGCGGGGAACTAACGGCCTCATGACGACGACAGCGTTACCGCTAATGATCACAACAAGGGGAGCTGCCACTCACATCACCTGCTACTCTGCTGAGCACACGAACACGTGCCAGCTCATTCTGTCCTCACACCATCCCAGGGAGGCTGCGAGGCACTGAGCCATTCACTGACTTGCCCAGGGTCCTTCCATGGATGAGCTGTGACCGGAGTCTGTGCTTTTCACCATTATGCCGTGCAAGGAAGCCTGTGCTGCATTTGGTTAGCTACATTTAAAAAAAAAATTTTGGTAGACAGTTTGAAGTCTGGTTCTTTCGGTGCCTTCTGCTTACACGTAGTCGTACCCATGTCTGTCTTTTAAACTCGTACAGCCTAAGTTTGTCTGCACATCACAGGATAGACGTTTAAGCATGTGAAGATAGCCATTGTCTTTCTTCGATGCGCACGCTAGTTTTCTCAGGATGACCGCTGTCCGTTCTCTCGACAGCTTATTTCTCTGCAGTTCTGCTTTTGTTATTCAATAAATATAGCAGGTGACCTAGAACAGAGAATTTCCTTAACAACTTTCATATTTTATCCCGTGGTTCCGTGTATAGACAAATAAATACGTTACAGTTAAACCAGCATCGTGTTTAGAAATGGAAGGGAGGCAGAGGGATAGAGAGATCTCAGTGAGTTAGTGAGGAAGATCTTCACCTAAAGATGTGTCAGCTTCTAAATCGAAGAACAAACTCTATTTATCTGCCACCTCTGAACGAACAGAAGAATATGTTAATTATTTACAAAAGCATTCCATTGGTGTGGAGGAATATTTAGCTTTAGAAATTTCAGACTAACCCTGTATCTCTTTAGAACTCTTTAGACTTTATTTAGATATTGTGCTGATTCTCATTCAAACAAGCATCTTTCTTATGTATTGTCTGTGTTCTTTCCGCTCTGGGTATTTTTGCCTAGTGGCCGATCTAGTGACTTTTGCCCTCCCGCCTTCAGAGAAGATAGGTTCAGATGCTTTCCCAGGCTCAGCAGACATCATCTCATGTGCAGCATTCCAGCCTACTCTGCTCCAACTCTTTGTCTTTTGTTTTTGCTGTTGTCCAGTTATACTTTTTTTTACTTTGGTTTAGTATTTTTCTCCATCGAGTTGTCCTGTCCTCAGGGTAAGGACCTTTTCTCGTTCGCTGTCACATTGTCAGTTGTAGTCCAGATGTGGATATTGGATAACAATTCAATTCCAAAGTGGTATGTATTTTATCTTAACTCCTTGATTTGTTACCAGTACAAACGTAGGTGAAAGATAGCCAGATTTCAAGTTAGTGTGGTTTGGGTTTTGAGGTATTTGTGACCCAGGTCTTACCAGGTAGGCATTCATAGTGTAATTCATCGTGTTGGGTGTAATTCATAGTGTTGTGCTTTAGATTTTGATGTTTCCTTAATTTGTTTACTCTGCCCTCTCAAGTGGCTGGATTTGGATTCGGCTAAGGAAATACCTACCTGACATTTTTATCTGATCAAGTTTCTATGGCAGTTTGTTGAGTACCAGGGACTGTCACCACTGTGCCTTCCCCCACCGTCCCACTCCATACTCTTTCTTACTTGCCATGTAAATGTGACAGTTTTTCTTGTCAATTTTCGCAGTGTAAAAGCTCTAGGAAACTTGTCCATGAACAGTAACAAATTGAAATTTGAAATCATCACATCTGTCTTATTTGTAATTCGAGGATGTTTAGGTATGGATGAGTATGTTGTACCTGTACCTGTTTAAAGACCCGGACTCACTGCTAATTTGTTCTGGATCAGTATTCAGAGTTAATCTTTCAGATGATAATTTCCTTTAAAATTGCACATTTAAAAAAAAAAATTGTGTATCTGAGAGAGAGAAGGAGAGAGAGCAGGAGGGGCAGAGAGAGTGAGAGAGAGAGAATCCCAAGCAGGCTCCACGCTGTTAGCGCAGAGCCCGATGTGGGGCTTGATCTCCCAAACCGCGAGATCATGACCTGAGATCACGAGTCGGACGCTTAACCAACTGAGCCACCGAGGCACCCCTAAATTTTCACATTTAATACACATTATATTTGAGAGACATTATTTTCACATTATTTTCAGAGCCACAGTCCTAATGAACTTTGAATTTTAGTCGAAAATTAGTTTCTTTGGTTTAGGTCTCTTAACTTCTTGCACTTTAGTGTCCACACTGCCTGTTTGGAATTATTATGAGAAATCTAGGTATGTTTCTCACTCTCCTGTCCCCATTCTCTTTTTCTCTTTCTCTTCCTCTCCCTCCCTCCCTTCTTTCCTGTGCCGACTTAACTTACTTACTCTGTCTCAGGCACTACTGTGGATATTGGAGATACAGTGATGACTATGGCCAAGTTCTTGCTCTTTATGGATTTATATGTTTAATTTTTCTTCCCCCCTTCATGGTGTTGGTGTGTATATTATCTCTTATTAAAATATCGACCTGAGTGAAAGCGTGCTGATAAGTTCAGTGTCCTGTCAACTAACGTTGGAAAAATGAGTCCCATTTCTTTGGAAAATTCACGCGTGAAGGAAATAACCCTTCGTGGATGTCTTTAATTCTTTCTTTTCTAGGAAGAAATGCTCTTCACCTGGCTGCAAAGTATGGGCATGCGTTGTGTCTACAAAAACTTCTACAGGTAGTAAAAGTGGTTAATACTTCAGCTTTATTATTTTGACTACAAATAATAGACATGTCTTCAATGTGTTTTTGGAATTTGAGATCAAAGAAAATAGTGGGCTAATTTTGACTTACGTAATATCTTTCCCATCGTTTGTGAAAGAACGTGAACAATAAAGAGCAGAAACTCTGAGGGAAGTGAATCGCATAACTCGGTGTATTAAAAATAAATAACAAAGGCTTGACCTTCCTGTTGACATTAGCTGGAGACTGGAGTTTTCTGTTGTCTAGGCTGTGACATAAAGTGATACGACATAGGCTCTATATGTTTCTATATAAACATCAGGCACTTAGACTATATGATATGAATGCCTTTAGTTAAACTTGTAGTCAAGCAGTCACAGAATTCCTTGAACTAGTGGGAAAGGGTCCCACCATACATTTCCATAAACGTTGCCACGAAGTTTCACAGCAGACCTCCTTTGTTTTTCCTGATTCAGTTCAAATTTTAACTCTTGGTGAGAAAAACACCCAAACAATAACAGTCTCTGCATCCCATGCTATTATAATGTACCATATGTTTTCCTGTTTGGTGAAAAACTCAACTTTACAGTATGATGTTATTTGTTTCATGTCAAAATATTTAGTGGCTTGTCTAGTAGACGTTTAGTTTTTTTTTGATAAATGGAATATTTTAAGATTAAATAACAGCTGTTCATTTGAGTCTAGATATTTAACTGTAAAGTAAAACCCTCCCAGATGACTGAGTTTCTGTGTTTTAACAGTACAATTGTCCCACTGAGCATGTAGACCTTCAGGGGAGAACCGCGCTTCATGACGCAGGTGAGCGAAGGTTGCGCTTGGACAGAAGCAATTATTTGTTGAAACGGCTAGGCGTTTAAATTAGTTTGAAAGTTTTAACGTATACGTTTGTATAATTCGCGGAGAAAAAACATTACGAAGTTTTTGTTTACGCAGATGTGAAATTTATTTGATTGTACAGCTTAAAAAGATTCAGCCAACGTTTCCAGGCTAGTTTGCTAGATATCCAAAGTCCAAAGATAAATAAACCATGATCTGCTGTCAAGGAGCTCCAGGCACCGTGTGTGTGTGTGTGTGTGTGTGTGTGTGTGTGTGTGTGACGAGAGGAGCAGGGGAACTGGTAGGAGAAATGGGAAGATGACTTTTCCTTTTCTTAAAAACTACTTTTTACCTAATTAGCATGTCTGAGCATCATTTTTCTCATCTGCAAAATGAAGTTAATACTACCAGTAAGTGGTTTTAATTAAATCATAAATAGTGCCTGGCATGTAGTAATTTCTTAATTAATGGTGGTGATATCTGTTGGTTTAGGTCTCAGTGCTGATTTTCATGTTTCTGTAATGTGCTGTTTCTTTAAAAAAGATTTGTACTAGTAATTTCACAGAGTTTATTATGCATACTTACGGATCTCAGTTTATCTGCATTATTCTTTTTTTTTTTTTTTTTTTTCAACGTTTATTTATTTTTGGGACAGAGAGAGACAGAGCATGAACGGGGGAGGGACAGAGAGAGAGGGAGACACAGAATCGGAAACAGGCTCCAGGCTCTGAGCCATCAGCCCAGAGCCTGACGCGGGGCTCGAACTCACGGACCGTGAGATCGTGACCTGGCTGAAGCCGGACGCTTAACCGACTGCGCCACCCAGGCGCCCCTTATCTGCATTATTCTTTAGGTGTCTTCAAGGCAAAGGTTAAGTACGAAAGTATTTTTGGAATGTTCAACAGTCTGACCTCTGGCCTGACTCTTAAGTCTGACATTCCTACATTTTGTTGGAAGGCCAAAGGAAAGAAAAATAGCTACCTTCTCTCTTCATGTTTATGGAATATCTGCAGTAGAGGAAAGTGGTCTGAATGAAAAATGCAACAAACTGCAAATTTCCTTCAAACTTTGGTATCTTTTAGTTTTTTAAATAATTTTTTAAACGTTTATTTATTTTGGGAGACAGAGTGTGAGCGGGGGAGGGGAAGGGAGAGAGGGAGATACAGAATCCGAAGCAGGCTCTGGGCTCCGAGCCTGTCAGTACGGAGCCCTACGTGGGGCCAGAACCCACGAAGCGTGGGATTATGACCTGGGCCCAAGTCAGACGTTCAACCGACTGAGCCACCCAGGTGCCCCTGTTTTTTAGTTTTTAAAAACATTTTATGTGCTTTAGGATAGTTTAATTTTTTTACGCAATGATTTTTTTTTCTTTTATTTTTGTATAAGATGGTGGTACTTGCAAAGCATTTTCACATACATTGTCAGTTGAGCCTCTCAATGATGCCTATGTGGTTTTTGGTCTTGAGGAGAAATGTCTTATCCATTGTTCTCTACAGGCCCTAGCTCCGCCTTCTGGGAGGTTCTTCCTTGTCCATTATTCTCTAGGGTCACAGATAAATTGCACGGCAGAGAGCATGTCCTCTGTAGAGGCAGCTTAAGGGCTAGAACAATCATGAGTGTTAGCAGACTGGGCTTCTGGGACCTTGCGTAGTACGGTTCCTATAAAGCCTTGGTGGACTTTCTGGTTTATTCATCACCAGCTACTTCCATACGTCTGTCTTCGAAGTTGTTTTCTGGACATAAAGTTCTTAAGCCTCCTTTATTTCTTGTCCTTATTTGTAGGCTCACGATTCCCTGCCTCATTTAATGGCTGCCACCTTAAAGCCATCTGAAATCATACTCTTGAATGGGATTATAGTATCCTTAAGATGTTGTTTATTCCAAGACTAGATTTTTTTTTTCTTTTCTCCTTATCGGGAAGTCCTTGAGAAAATCTGTGACCAACAATAGTTTATATCTTGCTGTTTGATATAGAGAAACAGTTGGCTTCCCCACATCTCTGAGGTCCCAGCTATCTAGATGCTCTCCATTCCCTTTTATCTCTGTTCATAAACTGGCTGAGTCTTGCTTGACCTTATCTCTTTCTTGTAAATACCTCACCAAAAGTAGTAAGCAGCTGCCAACACGCACCAAAATTTTGGCTCTTTTCTATTGCTTCACTTAGAAGGGCTCCATAGACACACGGTACCCCTTCTGTAGTCACCTGGAAAGGCTCCATAGCCACATGATATGCTTCTATCATGGATGATAGCTCTTTCAAATGTTTTGCCACAGCATGAGAAAAATCACAAGACCTCTAGCCTGAAATATGTTTATTCGCCACCTAGTGTCCAGCCACTAAGCCAGTGCCATGTCGTTTAGGTATTTGTTGTAATAGCACCTAACTCCTGATAGCAGTTTTTGTCTTAGTTAGGGCTAAGACTAGGCTGCTGTGACAAAGGCACCATAACATAACAGTGGCTTAAAAAACCCGACAACCTAGCAATTGCTTTCTCTCGTGTCATAGTCCTGGTGTTCAGATTGGCTTGTGCCTCTGTACCATATGGTCATTCAGGGACCCAGATGTCTTCCACTTTGCAGTTCTGCTGTTGCCTAGGGTGTTGTCCTCATCTATAAGGCTGAAGCTGATAGCAGGCACTTGTGTTTTCCTGCTAACAGGAAGGGGAAAGATCACGGAGGAATGTACAAACCACACTTTTAAGCCCTAGAGCCAGAAAGTAGCACACGTCACTCCTGTCACATTCCACTGGTGAGATCTAATGCACGTGGTCATGCCCGCATGCAAAGAACTCTGGGAACTGTGGTCTCCAGGTGAGCTCCCATGCTCCCAGCACGACTTTATCACCATGGAAGAAAGGGTGACCACAGTTTGATGAACAGCTGCCACTCTCTACCATAGCACCTTTAGTACTGACTTTCCTGGTTCACCATATTGTAATTCTGGACTTTGCTATGCTTTTTACACTTTTTCATTCTTACTTTTAATTGGGCCCGAATGGTTGTTAATTTTATAATTCCTGAATTAATGTATTCAGCTTCAATTTATCTCTTTTTTTAAAGACTGATTTTGTATTTTATATAAAAGGCTTGCTGGATTAAAGACAGCAGAAATGAAATTTACTTGATTTTCTTATATTTGGTTTTATTCTGTTTAATTTAACACACACACACATACACACACACACACACACACACACAAGAATGCTGACTTTGTACTTTTTGTGGGTAATGGTCTAGTCTTGACTCCTAATAAATACTCATGGGAATATTTGTTAATAATAATATAAAAACTTTTAATAAAAACTCATGGGGAGTTGAAACACAATCCTATTTTTATGAAGTTAACAATGATTTTTTTTCTAATACAAATAATGAACTCCAGTGTTGGTCAGAGGAGAAGCAGTGTGTGGTTTTGTAATAGAATTTTTAGGAAAGTGACTCTGCTTTGCATCATTAAAGGCAGACATTGCAGTCTCTGTTTTTAAAAGGAAATATGAATTATGAGTCAAACCTTATTTACTGTGACTCTTCTATAAACAACTGAATATGATTCATTGAAAAAATAATTGAGCTCACCCTTCAAGGATTAAGCCACATTTAAGAATACATTCTAAGTAGAAAATTTATTTTTATTTCCCATGTTTACCTGTAGGGTAGCAGCATATTGTCTTCTGCAAGGGTGACAATATTCCTTAGTCCCAATACATTATACAACATTTATGAAATGATCTTGTCTAATCCATTTTCAGAGAGAAAATGGGTACTTGTACTAAACTGAGAGCAGCTGACGTGAAGCTCGGTAGTTTAGAAATGGAAGAACTTATGCCTTTTATGGACGTAGCAAAGCACCATGTGTCTTACCAGCAGATGTTCACCATTTATCATTTTCCTCTGTTCCTCAAAGCCATGGCCGACTGTCCCTCCAGCATTCAGCTGCTTTGTGACCACGGGGCCTCAGTGAATGCCAAAGATGTAGTAAGTCAGTTTATATTCTCATTTCAATCCAAGTATTCTGCCTTTTATGCTTTGGGAGATTTGTTGTCCTGATGCTGTTTTATTTTTCTTGTTGCTTAGGATGGGCGGACACCACTGGTTCTGGCTACTCAGATGTGTAGGCCAACAATTTGTCAAATGCTGATAGATAAAGGGGCGGATATTAATTCCAGAGACAAACAAAACAGGTAACCCTTTTATCACAGCTCTGCAGACTCCAGCTGGATTTGCAGCGACTCTGAAACTCTGCCGCTGTGCCTTGGCCTTTCCACTCCCCCTTAGATCTCCCCTTCCTTGGAATTAGCACCCACTTCTTTTTTTTTTTTCCCCCTTTTTTCCCCAGAGTCTAATGAAGGAAGGAGAGGGAAATAGGGGAAGATGACAGGATAAATGTGGAATACAAGCAGTGATTAGAGCCTGTGTTCAGGTCAGAAAACTGAAGAAAGAGGAATCATGTCCCACTTACTGATTTTATTTTTACTTTATTTTTTTTAAGAATTTTTATTTATTATTTATTTATTTACTTTGAGAGAGAGAGAGAGAGTGAGAGAGAGAGAGAGCAGGGGTGGAGTAGAGAGAGAGGGAGAGAAAGAGAATCCCAAGCAGGCTCTGCACTGTCAGCATGGAGCCTGATGAGGGGCTCGATACCACAAACTGCAAGATCATGACCTGAGCCGAAATCAAGAGTCAGTTGCTTAACTGACTGAGCCACCAAGCACCGCCCCTATTTTAAAGTCTTCTGAAGTTTCTCAAGTACTATATATGAGTGAAAACATATCTTTCTCTGACTGACTTATTTCACTTAGCATCATACCCTCCGGTTCCATCCACGTTGCTGCAAATGGCAGGACTTCATTCTTTCTCATTGCCAAGTAGTATTCCATTGTATATATAAACCACATCTTCTGTATCCATCTGTCAGTAGATGGACATTTAGGCTCTTTCCATAATTTGACTATTGTTGAAAGTGCTGCTGTAAACATTGGGGTACATCTGCCCCTATGCGTCAGCACTCCTGTATCCTTTGGATAAATTCCCAGTAGTGCTATTGCTGGGTTGTAGGGTAGTTCTGTTTTTAATTTTTTGAGGAACCACCACACTGTTTTCCAGAGGGGCTGCTGTTAGCCAACTTGACAATAAATTATGTTTAAAATAAATAAACATTAAAAAAAAATAATGATGCACCGTCAAAAAAAAAAGTAATAAAGGATTAATATGTAAGACCGAACCAAAAAAAAAAAAAAGTTTTAAAACAATTTTCAATGAGAAATGTGCTCAAATAAGATATGGGGGAGAGGAATAAAAATTACATCTACAGTCTGCTTCTTCGTTAGTGAATCTTTTGAGAGCAAAGGTTCTTGGGTGTCCTGGAGCTTGCCGTTTTTCTCTATAGACTTCCCCAACGTGCTCCCTCTCCTTACCCCGCCTGGGCATAGTGCTGTCTCCTTCTCTGAAACCGAGTTCCTTTCTGTACCCTGAGGTTCCCTGCATTTATTTTTGCTTCTGTGTCCAATGTCATTTCTGTCTGTAATTCTGTCTGTAATTCCCTTTCTGTCTGTAATTCTCCATTTCCCCTCCTGTAGGTCTAGTGTATGGTGGCACTGCATTAATTCTCATGTTCATGGTCACGCTTCCGACAACGAAGTATCTGAAATGCATCCCATCCCCTAGTTGAAGCATTACAATAATTTATAACAAATTTTTGGCGTTTTGTAAATGATGACTGGTAAAATTTTTGCTTTTGTTTGACTTAGTTTTATTCCTCTAAACATGTATCCTGTTTTTTGTATTTCACTAGAGGCAGATAAGTATAATAAAATAGTCTTTAGATGTCAGATTTTATAGTTCTACTTGTTTGTATTGTTCAGACCTCTCAAAGGAGGAAATTCTTAAGCAATTAAATCATTAATGTGATTATTAAGGAAGTGGCTTTTTTGCATTACTTTGTTTTTGCAGATACTATAATCTGGTTCTAAGTATGACTAAGAACATTTGGTTTAAAAATAAAGTTTAGGATCAGAGAGGGATGATCTGGTTGATCCATGTTATTATTATTTTTTAATCTTATATTTTCCCAAGCACTTGAATGTCTCTCTCTCTCTCTCTCTCTCTCTCTCTCTCTCTCTCACACACACACATAGACACACACACACACACACACACACACAGAGTAAGGTAGGGCAATGTGTATTAAATAGGCTAGGTAGCAAATGGCTTTAAAAATAAATTAAAATCTTAGTTTCTGACACTCTGTATTTCTTTATTTTCCTGTCTTATCTATAACATTTTTTTCCCCTAATTAAAAAAAAAAAAAACTTTGTTGGTGCCTGGTGGATATAAAATTGTATTCCAGCAACTACTGGGGAGTGAGAAGAGAAACAGAGTATACATAGAATAAGGCAAGAGTCCATTTCCTTACAAAATCCAACGTTCACAGTCAAAGACAGTGTTAGACATAGGATAAGTCACTTCATTTCGTTATGTTTTAGTTTCCTCAGCAGTAAAACTAGGAATGGGACAAAATAATTTCCAGCGTCCTTCCACATCTCCATGATGATTCAGTTGTGTAATTACATTATTACTATTTGCAAAGGGTTTCAGTGCTAATGATCCTATTACGGTGGTCCATGATAATGGGGATAGTTGAGGAAGGTTTATAGAGGAGGCAGGTTTTGAAATTAAGCGTGAGGATGCGAAGGTCCCCGGTTAGGAGAAGGCAAGCTCTTCCAAGGAGAGAAATCAG
Source organism: Neofelis nebulosa (assembly GCF_028018385.1). Lineage (NCBI taxonomy): Eukaryota > Metazoa > Chordata > Mammalia > Carnivora > Felidae > Neofelis > Neofelis nebulosa. The sequence continues at coordinate 35,637,936 of NC_080788.1, forward strand.
AATGGGAATCTGATTCTTGTTTTGGAGTAGAAGGGACGCTGTGAAGAGGTTTGCATGATACAAGGTTCAGTTCATGAAGGGACTCGCATAGCGTGGGTTTATAGCTGTGGGTTTTGAATGGATGGGTGACAGTATCCGTTTTGGAAGATTTTGCGGTGAGTTCGGCAGCGGCAGCAACAAATGTATGTGTGGTGATGTGAGGTTTTCAGTTCTGCAAACTAAGACACACAGCAAATGTTTTTGTAAATGTGATGAAGTTAAAATAGAAGCTAAATCTATGAAATAAAATCGGTATGTATAACAAGTATGACTTTTTAAAGTAATACCTATTCTTTTTTTTTTTTTTTTAAGTTCCTTTATTTTTTTGAAAGGCGGGGTGGGGGGGAGTGGGAGAGAGAGATTGAGAGAGAGAGAGAGAGAGAGAGAGAGAAAGAGAGAAAGAGAGAGAGAATCCCGAGCAGGCTCTGCACTGTCATTGCAGAGCCTGATGCGGGACTCAAACTCATGAACCGTGGGATATAACCTGAGCCGAAACCAAGAGTCGGACGCTTAACCGACTGAACCACCCAAGCGCCCCTAATAAGTAATACTTATTCTTTAAGAAGGGAGCCTCTGGAAGGTTTCTGAAATATCTTCTTGGATCTTTCTCAAGGTCTTTTGTGCCTCTTGTCTTCTCTTTTAGAACTGCTCTCATGCTAGGTTGTGAGTATGGTTGTAAAGATGCTGTGGAAGTCTTAATCAAAAATGGTGCTGATGCAAGCTTGCTGGATGCCCTGGGCCATGACAGCTCTTACTATGCAAGAATTGGTGACAACCTGGACATCCTAAGTTTACTGAAGACCGCATCGGAAAATACCAACAAAGGTAGGTAGCAAAGTAACTAGAAATGTCTAGCTTAATAAAGAGCAGCCTTGAAAGATTTAGATGGTGGAATCACGGTTTGTAAGAAGCAAAACCTTGCTTCATGATGCACGTCATTGGTCTGTCTCCCTCTGTTCCGCAGCTTTGCGTATTTGATTTTAGCAGTCACGTGTTTGGAGCAGTGTGTTTGGGGCATACATTGGCCAGTTGATTGAGTAAACCCCGTTCTGTGGAGTAAGTTCGATGAGGAGAAAGAGCCAAATCAAGTGCGTTTTACTAGTATATACGTATTTTTTTGATGAGGAGGGCTGTAGCGCTGACCTTTTCTACTTAAAAAAGTTTTAAAGAAAGAATCCTTGTTTAAACATGTATATAAAATATTCAACCAATATTTATCAGATACCTGTACCAAGTATTTCTCTATCTTTATGAAAGAGAAATTGGGAAATACAGAAAAGCACAACAAATAGAATTAGTTACTCATCCTACCATTGAAGACTCCTTGTTACTATTTTGAGGAATAGCCTTTCAGTCTTTTGCCTATGCGTAAAATTAAGGTCACTTACAGTGAGCTGCAGGTTGTTTTTTGTGTAATAAATGTTGAAGAGTTTTCCCTCCTAGATAAACATTTTGTCTATATTGTGGTTTTTATTAATGCATAAAATTCCACATATGTTCTTTAATATTTATTTTTTTTTGAGAGAGACAGACAGAGCATGAGTGAGGAAGGGGCAAAGAGAGAGAGGGAGACACAGAATCCAAAGCAGGCTCCAGGCTCTGAGCTGTCAGCACAGAGCCTGACGCAGGGCTTGAACTCATGAACCATGAGATCATGACCTGAGCCGAAGTCGGATGCCTAACCGACTGAGCCACCCAGGTGCCCCTAAAATTCCATATATTTAAGTTTAATTTAATTAAGCAATTTTCTGTATGTGTCATTTAAGTTTATAGTTTTTACGAATATGTGTAACAATTCAGTGACTGTCATTATGCATAAATGTTTTAGCATATTTTTATAAGTCTTAGGATCAGTTCCTAGAAATTGAATCATGGGTCTCAGGATATACACATTTCTCTAAGCTTTTGATATATATTGACAAATTACCTTCCAATTTAAAAGTGTTTAAAATTTCGTATTTTGCAATTGCCTCCACTTCCTAGCATTGAATATTATCTACCTGGACATAGTCATAGCAAAAAAAAAAAAAAAAAAAAAAGCAGGTAAAAAAACAGGTAAAAAATAGGTCCCTGTCACTTTACCTGTGAAGTAGCAAGCTTTAGAGGAAACTTTAAAACTGATTTCTTTTTTTTTTTTTTTTTCAACGTTTATTTATTTTTGGGACAGAGAGAGACAGAGCATGAACGGGGGAGGGACAAAGAGAGAGGGAGGCACAGAATCGGAAACAGGCTCCAGGCTCTGAGCCATCAGCCCAGAGCCTGACGCGGGGCTCGAACTCACGGACCGTGAGATCGTGACCTGGCTGAAGTCGGACGCTTAACCGACTGCGCCACCCAGGCGCCCCAAAACTGATTTCTTTAATGACTCAGTTGTGTGTTAGGGAATCCATAGTCCGTAATCTATCCAAGTTAACCTGCCATTTTACTATTCCTTTCTCCTCTCTCTCTCTTTAAATCTTCAGGAAGAGAACTTTGGAAGAAAGGACCATCTTTACAACAGGTAGGTCTTCATTTTATTTTTTAAAAAGTATATATATTGTTCAATTTCAGTAACGTGTTTACAGGTTAGTGATTATACATAACTGTTTTGAGTTTAAGTGCATGCTATTCTCTCTCCTCAGTTAATCATGCCCCTGTAGAACCCAGATATTTAGATCCTGAGGCTTTGATACAATCACTCCGCTTGAGACAGTGAATCTCAATTACAGTGATACAGTCATACAGTGAATATATCCAGTGGGAAATAAATCACCTCCTGATTGCCAGCCTTGAGCCTCCAGCCCTTTCAAATATGAGATATTGTACCTTGTGGAGATTCTTAAATGATGAGTTTTAGCCTGGTAGAGCATTAACAGTTTCCTCTACTCTCCCTTAATAAGAGAGCGAAATGTTTACTGTTACGGGAAATTCTTCTAATGCAGTAAGAAATGAAAACTAATTATATATTGTGATTTCAATACCACTGTTACTCTTCTGCTTTTTTGCGCTTTTTGTTTTCGCCTTATCGGTATTTAACGAGGACTTTGAAATACAATGCATGAGATAATTCATACTTTGTACTAACTTGTTATCAAAACACCGTGTCACCCTGGTTTTGTGTCCCCGTCTCAGTAGATGTCTTCCTGTTTTCCCCTGATCTCTTTAGGTTAGAGTAAGGGGGCTGGCGTATTGCGCGGTCACCGACTTGCTCAAAGCTAGCGTAGGCAGCTGTCCTTTTCTGTTGGCTGTTCCCTTCCAGGCTTTCAGCTTTTCTCTAGTGAGAGGAGCCTGAGCACTTGCGAACCCCGGAGAGAGGCCTCAGGTACCCTCTGAGAAGTCCTGATCATCATTCTCTTTGAACATCGTTTCTCTTCCTCTCACCAGAATCCGAAAGCTACATTAACGCATGTTCTCCTTTTCCACCCATCAGAATTAAGTCATACTTCATGCATGGGTTACGTCTGCCGTCACTTTACCTTTCCATCTGGAGCAGCCATTTCACCCTTCTCTTCCATTCCTCACGCAACCTAAGTGGGAGTGGAGTGAGAAAACAAACTGTACCCTGTTATGTCTGTATCAGCCATCTTACATGGGATCAGACCAAAGTGATTTCTGAATTACAGAGATAGTTAAGATAAAGAATTGTCAAATATTAATGTGGGAATGGTATTCTGTTTAGTGCTCTAGGAGTTATCTAAGTGAATGCATGGAGTTAATATTCTGCTAGGAACAGTAAAACTCACTTATTCCCGTTATTTATTGAATACATTTAAAAATATCTGCTGTCAACAGGATTTGTTCCTGAACTAAGGGACAGCTAATCCCTGTTATCAAGAAGACCACAGTATAGTTTTCAAAGTAAGACTTCTTCGGTTGTTTGCTTAACAGACATCTGTGAGGCACCTACTATATGCCAATTACTGTCCTGAGTGCCATGGAATCGTAGTGCTGTGCGAAGTCCCTGCCTCGCGTTGCTCCCCGCCTAGGGAGAGAAATGAAAACCAAGCAAATACTAGTAGTTAGCATCCTGGCATACACTTTGAAGGAAAGTGGAACGGGATTAGGGGATGAAGAAGGAGAGGGCAGGAAGCTATTTTAGATGGCGTGGCCAGCAAAGGCCTCTCTCAGGAAGTGACATTTGAGCAGAGGTCTGAAGGAAGCGAGAAGGGAGCCACAAGGGCTCTGTAGGAGAAGCCTCACGGGCAGAGGGAAGGGCAGGTGCCAGCCCCCTGATACAGGAACATGTTGAACATGTCCACGGGGCAGTAGAAGGTCAGAGTGGAGGAGCGATAATGCCCTTGACCGAGGAGGAGAAGAGGCGGGCGAGGTAAGCAGATGTCAGATGATGAAGGGCCCTCTGAAGGGAAGGCGGGGGTGAAGGTAGAATGAGGAAGCAGGTCAGATCTCACATGAGGAACAGTCCTTTGCTGGAAGGAATGAGGCTAGAAATGTAGTTTGGACCAAATCGTGGGTATGAAATATCTGTCTAATGGGACCTTGCCCCTCTCATTAGAATGGTGGTTAAAACACCTGGTGAAACAAAACTTGACAAATAATACAAAATATAAAAAAAAAACCTTGGAGAATTAAAGTACTAGTTTTTTTTTTTTTTTTAAAGCTCTCAAAAAGGAAGACCATAGCTTTCTAAACTATTATGTAGATTAAAAGGTCAGTTGGGGCCAAAAAAAAAGGTTTTACGCTGTCTTATTAATGTTTTTATGAAAGCACATCTGTAGGCTGGAATAAGGTTTCAAAGCGGTAAGTGTACAAAACGACATGTCCTGAACCAAGTCATTTTAGAGATCTTCTGTATAGCTCTGGTCAGAGGATTGTCTCTCTCTTTCTTCCCACACCCTTTGTTTTGTAGTTTATCAGTGCTTAGAAAAGTAAATAATTTCCGTATTTCATTTTAGCATTAATGTAAGTCCCCCTCCTTCTTCATTTTCAATACTAGATTTTTTCCTTTGGGAATAGTTGATGATGCCTTCTAACGCAATGTTAGTTTTGGGTCTAGCGTGAATCCTACCTTTTAAATCTTGGTGACTTTAGTTAAAATAAACCCTTCACAATTCAGATTTTAAATTTTGTTAGGTCTTCGTATTTCAAAATACATCATACTTGAGTTATTTAAAACTTAAGAGTTGCCGTCCATTTGGAGTTTTAAGTGGAAACGCTGCCACCTTGTGTTTTGTACAGCAAAATTTAGCGTTGGATGAGCTTCAGAGCGCTGATTGGAGATCATTGCCTACTGAGGAAAACGTCCTTCTCTGTATTTTCCTACTTGCTAACCTGTGTTTTCTTATGTTTCACCAAAGCGAAATTTGCCATACATGCTAGATGAAGTAAATATGAAGTCAGGTCAGAGGGAGCATCCAAACATTCAGGTAAAAAGAAAAAAGTGGCGTCTTCCTTTGCAGAGAATGGCAGTGTTGTTTGTAGTGTTGTTTGTAGTGTTGTTTGTAGTGGGGTCGGGTGAGGAGGAGGAACAAGAAACGAGGGAAAATGAGTGGGAGAAAGGAGGGCACCCTGTTGGGTTTTGTGATTCTGTTTCCTTGCCACATCTTCTCAAAGAATTGACGTTTGAAACAAATGGTTGGGTTGTATTATCTTACAGAAAGTATCGTTTTCGTATGTATTAGGAGCAAATAATTTAACAACTTTATGTAACTTTTTGTTGATTTAAACATATCTGTTGTGGGCCATAAATTCTAAATTTGTATTTATTTTAAAAAATGAATACAAGTTTAAATATTGTGATTAAAAATGATGGTTATTAATGTGAGTAAATATTTACTTTTGTCTAATGCAAGTATTTTTTATTGTGATCAAAAAAATCATTTGTTGGGGCGCCTGGGTGGCGCAGTCGGTTAAGCGGCCGACTTCAGCCAGGTCACGATCTCGCGGTCCGTGAGTTCGAGCCCTGCGTCGGGCTCTGTGCTGACAGCTCGGAGCCTGGAGCCTGTTTCCGATTCTGTGTCTCCCTCTCTCTCTGCCCCTCCCCCGTTCATGCTCTGTCTCTCTCTGTCCCAAAAATAAATAAAAAAAAAAAGTTGAAAAAAAAATTAAAAAAAAAAATCATTTGTTAAGCACACAATATTTTATGTTCATCAAAGTGTTCAAAAAATAATTATTATGTGGATTAATGTCGGAGGAAGATTCCATAGTTAAATGGCTTATTTTACGACTGAAACACCGTTAAAGTATACATTGTATAGCTGTTTTCCATATGATAAAACAAAAGCATTTTATTTGGGCTTTTTTAGTTTACTATGTGGTATTAAGAAAGTGAACTATAGCCCTAAATTGGAGCCTTAAACATGTCATCAGAGCACCGAAATAATAATTAGTTTAGCAAAAGCAGTAGAACGCTCTCATGAACTTGAGAGATGTTAAACAGAAGTTAAAGTGGCATACTCTTCTATTTTCTATTTCCAGGTGATTCTTTTATTTTGTACTTACTAGAATCACGGTGGTTTGCTGTGTTGTATATGCTTGTATTAACTAGACAGCATAGGACCGTCGTCTGTAGGCATACCTCGGAGAGACTGCAGTTCAGTTCCAGATCATCGCAATAAAGCGAATATTGCAGCAAAGCAAATGTTGCAATAAAGCGAGTCAAATGAACTTTTTAGTTTCCCAGTATATATAAAAGTTATTTTTGCATTTTACTGTAGCCTGTGAAGTGTGACGCAGCGTTGTATCTAAAAAAAACCCCCAATGTATATGTCATAATTTAAAAATACTCTATTGCTGGGGCACCCGGCTGGCTTGGTCGGTTAAGTGTCTGGCTCTTGATTTCAGCTCAGGTCATGATCTCACAGTTTGTGAGCTCGAGCCTCTCATCAGGCTCTGTGCTGACAATGTGGAGCCTGCTTGGGATTCTCTGTCTCCTTTTCTCACTGCCTCTCTGTCTCTCAAAAATAAGTATAAATAAACGTTAAAACAATACTTTATTGCTGAACCTGGCTGGCTCAGTCAGAAGGGCATGTGACTCTTGATCTCGGGGTCGTGAGTTTGAGTCCCATGATGGGTGTGCAGATTGCTTAAATAAATATATATTTTTAAAGAAAAAAGAGAAAAAAATAAAAGTACTTTATTGCTGAAAAATGCTAGACATCATTGGAGGTTTCAGTGAGCTGTCATCTTTTTATTGGTGAGAGTCTTGCCTTGATGTTGACGGCTGCTGACTGATAAGGGTGGTGAGTTGTTGAAGGTGGAAGTGAGTGTGGCAGTTTCTTAAAATAAGATCACAATGAAGTTTGCCACATCGGTGAACTCTTCCTTTAGCAAAGGTTTTCTTGGTAGTATGCTGTTTGCTAGCATTTTCCCCACAGTAGAACTCCTTTCAGAATTGAAGCTGATCCAGGACGCCTGGGTGGCTCAGTCATTTAAGCGTCCTACTCTTGATTTCGGCTCAGGTCACAATCTCAAGGTTCATGGGTTCCAGGGCCATGTCTGGCTCCATGCTGACAGCGTGGAGCCTGCTTGAGATTCTCTCTCTGCTCCTCCCCTGCTTTCTCTCTCTCTTTCTCTCTCTCCCTCTCTCTCAAAAATAAAGAGATAAACATTTAAAAAAAATTGGAGCTGATCCTTTCAAACCTGCTTTATCAACTAAGTTTATGTCATATTCTGAGTCCTTTGTTGTCATTTCAATAATCTTTCCAGGAGCTTCACCAGAAGTAGATTCCATCTCAAGAAACCACTTTCTTTGCTCATCCATAAAAAGCAACTCCTCAAGTCATCAGTTTTATCATGGAATTCAATCCCGTCTTTGGGCTCCACTTCTAACTCAAATTTTCTTGCTATTTGCTGCACATCTGCAGGTACTTCCTGCAATGAAGCCTTGAACCCTTCAAAGTCCTCCATGAGGGTTGGAATCCACTTCTTCCAAACTCCTGTTAATGTTGATATGTTCTTAATGGCATCTAGAAAGGCGAATCCTTTCCAAGAAGGTTTTCAATTTACTTTGCCCAGATCCATCAGAAGAATCTCTGTCTAAGGCAGCCATACAATACATACAAAATGTACTTATTTTTTTTTTTTTTTTAAATTTTTTAAAATTTATTTTTGAGAGAGCAAGAGAAAGCGCGGAAGCAGAGGAGGGGCAGAGAGAGGGAGAGGGACAGAAGATCTGAAGTGGTCTCTATGCGGACAACAGAGAGCCCCACATAGGGCTCGAACTCACAAACCGTGAGATCACGACCTTAGCCGAAGGCAGATGCTTAACCGACTGAACCACCCAGGCACCCCCCAAATGTATTTTTTTAACTAATGAGCCTTGAAAGTTGAAATTACTCCTTGATCCATGAGCTGTAGCATGGATGATATGTTAGCAGCCTTCATAGAATTGAAGAGAGTTGGGGCCTTGCTCTGGATTTGGCTTATGGGAATGTTGTGGATGGTTCTGGTTTGATCTTCTATCCAGACCACTAAAACTTTCTCCATATCAGCAGTCAGTCTGTTTTGCTTTCTTATCATTCATTCGTTCACTGGAGTAGCCCTTTTTCCTTCGAGAACTTTTCCTTTGCATTCACAACTTGGCTAACTGGTACAGGAGAGCCAACTTTGGGCCTTTCTCAGCTTCTGACATGCCTTCCTCAAGCATAATCATTTTTAGCTTTTGATTTAAGGTGAGAGACGTGTGATTCTTCCTTTCACTTGAACAGTTAGAGGCTACTGTAGGGTTGTTAATTGGCCTAATTTCAGTATTGTTGTGTCTCAGAGACTAGGGAGGCCTGAGGAGAGGGAGAGGGGTAGAGGAAGGATCGGTGGGTAGAGCAGTCAGAACACACACACTATTCGTTGGTTAAGTTTATAATCTGAGATCGGCACAGGTCATGGTGCCCCAAGACAGTTACAGTAGTATCCTCAAGGATCACTGAGCACAGGTCACCATAACAAATACAATTAAAAAGTTTCAAACATCGAGAGAGTTACCAAAATGTGACACGGAGACAAAGTAAGCAAATGCTGTTAGAAAAATGACACCCATAGACTTGCTCAGTGCAGGGTTGCCACAAACTTCCAATCTGTAAAAAACACGGTGTCTGCAAAGCACAGTAAAGCGAAGCACGGTAAAATGAGTATGCCTGTGTATGATTTCTGATCCACAAATTTTAGATCATTTAAATGTCATCGAAACTATTGTGTATTTGGACTTAAAGCCGTTTTATAGATGTATACATCCATACGTGATAGCAAACTACTTTTAAAATTTTCTTCCATAAGAATTGCTCTTTTAAGGCCAGTCTAGCACCTGTTATCTTTACTATTTAAGGATCTGGAGATTGAAAATGAAGATTTGAAAGAGAGGTTGAGAAAAATTCAGCAAGAACAGAGAATATTACTGGATAAAGTCAACGGTTTACAACTACAGCTGAATGAGGTAAAGAATCTACATCATCTAAAAAAATTTTTAAATGTTTTACTACCAGTAATCGTCCTTGACAACAAATCGTTAATGATCGCCTGTCACATTAAGTCACCGTGCCAGATGCTAAAGGAGATACAACCAGGTCCTTGCCCTTGAGGAAAGTTATATCTTACTGGGATCTTTACAGGAAACTTTCAGTGTCACATGTAAGAACAGAGAAATACTGTTGGTAGATGGTGACAGCAAAGCTCTGAACTCTAGTGGGGGCCCCGGGATTGGAGAGGAAGGAGCAGACAAAAGACGTGAGGAAGAGGAGTAAGTAGGAGTTGATAAGTGATGGGTTCTCAGGAGAATCAGTGCATCTGAGCCTGGTTAGTGGGAAAAACAAATGAAAGCTCAGACCACAGAATTGGTCACCTAGAGACGTGTGCTTCTTGTGTTCCTGTTCCCAATCCTAAAGACACACGCTAGTCTTTTCAAATGATACTTGCCAAGTTCATGCCTTTTAATAACGAAAGTACATTTCTTCTTTTTAAATTTAGGAAGTAATGGTTGCTGATGATCTGGAAAGTGAGGTAGGATGATAGGTTTTACTTTAAAGATATAAAATCTTACGTAAATGGAAAATGGTACTGTTGGAGAGGTTTGAATCTTGAACTGAGTTGGGGATGAGGATTCTGTTTCTGGGTATTGCTTAAAGGGGAAAACAAAACGTACGTGTGACTGTGAAAATACACGTTAAGTACAGTAGCATGGCTTATCAGAAACATTTTGTTGTCACTGCCTCTGAATGCCTGATTTTCTGTGAAACTTCTTATGAAAAGACGTAAAGTTCTAAACACTACAAACAAAATGTCTGAAAATAATAAGATCTAAAACAAACAACGGACATTTGAATTTTTCATAGTATTGTTGGTATGTGTTCTATATTAGTATACTTGTAGAAATCTTCAACTCTACTAATAGTTAAAAATACTAAAAAAAATTGAAGTAATTTTAATTCACATTTTCTGAAACCCATTTTTAACCCAGTTGCAAGCACAGAATGATTTTGCTCTGTATTTATTCCTTTCCATTTCAGAAAGAAAAGCTGAAGTCCCTTTTGGCAGCTAAAGAAAAGCAACATGAAGAAAGCCTGAGAACTATCGAGGCTCTGAAAAATAGATTTAAATATTTTGAGGTATAGAAAGCTTAAATAAATTATCTCATATAACACAAAATGGGCAGTGATAAGGAGCTTGGAGTCAGACTTAAATTTGAATGATCACTTTTTTCTTTATTGTGCAACCTCGGGCAATTCATTTAAAGTCTCTGAGCTTGCTACCGCTTTCGCAAAACTGGGGGGATTGTCCCCCTCTCCACAGAGTTGTTGTAAAGGTTAAACGAGACGCCTGAAATTGACCAATGTGTGCCTGGCATTCTCTTCCGTCCCAGTATCTCTTCCTAGCTTTTCTCTTTGTCCATCTTTACCTTTACAAAACTTCATACTTTTACCTGTAAATCTGCAATGATTATGATAGTGATAATAACAAAGTGTCATAAATGAATAGTATCTTTCCAGGCTTATCTCAGGAGTCTGTGTATATATGCCTTAAGTAGACCACTTTGGTGAGAGTAGTGTCTTAATAAGTCTTAGATCGTATACTCAACTTTGGTTGGATCAGTTAGCTCTTATGTTTTCCAAAGTCATGGTCTTTTAAAAATTTTTTTTTGTTGAAATACAGTATACATTATAGAGTACACTTGTGAAAGTGTATATATGTTGAAGAACTTTCATAAGTCAAACACACTGAGATCAAGAAGCAGAACATCTCCAATACCTAAAAGCCTCCTCATTCTTACTTCCTGTCACTACCCACACTTCCTGCACCAACAGTGACCACTCTCCTGATTTTTAACTGCACAGGTTTGTTTTGAAAGGCCGTAATATATATTTTATAAATGTTCATCACGGGGGTCACTGAAGAAGGTGGCTGATTCAGTGTGAATCTTTTATCTTCATTGGGGAATAGAAGTCCAAAGGACATAACAAAAGTAATTTTTTTCTTTGTAAATGAAACAAATGCATGTAGCTATGAAAAAAAGTAAAGACATGGATGAATCTCACAGACATAATGTTGTGTGAAAGAAATCAGACACAAAGAGTACATACTTCATGATTCCATTTTTACGAAATTCGGAATCAGACAAAACAAATCTGTAGTGAACGAGGTCAGAGTAGAGGCCACCTTTTGGTGACGGGTTACTGACTAGAGGTATGAAGAAGCTTCTGAGGGTGCAGGGAATGTTCTAGATCCGGGTTGTGATTACACAGGGTGCGCATATGCAGAAAATGTATTGCACTGTGCACTTAATATTCATGTATTTTATGCCTCGATACATTGAAAAAAATAAAAGCATGTTTGCATTTATATGACTGAATCCTGAAGATTATTCAGAGATACAGGTTTATAGGCTAATTTAGAACTAGTATAGTGGCTTCTGTCTTTCACATTTGAACATGTTTGTTTTTAAGGTTAATAGTGAAACTTGTAACAGTTAACAGCTCATAGCACCAACCATGTGCCAGGAACTGCTCTGTGCGCTTTGCATGCATTTCATAAACACGTCGACTCTGTATGGTAGATTTTACTTTAACTCTGCTTTGTAAGTGAGGAGACTGAGGCATGGCGGGGCTCTATAAATAGTAAGTGGCAGGGCCAGAACTTGAACCCAGGCAGTCTGACTAGTTTTATCCTCAGTATGGCTTGAATGAGAAAATACAGTTGTGAATATAGGATTTTTGAAGTATTTATCAAAGTTGGATACCTATAATCGAGTACCATTTTTGTATTTTCTTCTACGAGCAGACTCTCACATCTTAAGACTAACATGTTTTTCTGGAGCTGTAGACAAACTTGGAGTCAAGTCTATAATTTTCAGTAAGATTATAATATATTATAGAAAAATAACACATTTTTTCTCATAAAAACAATACATAATTTATTTTAGAAAATTTAGAAAATATTATTAGACTAAAAACAGAAGATAAACACACCTATGATCCCAGCACTCTTCGTACCTGACTGATCTCCTTTCAGAACTTGCTTTGTGCATAACTTGTGTTACATGCACATTCAGCCAGAGGTGGGAATATCGTTTTGTAACTTTTGCACATATTATAGTGGGGACATTTTCTCTAGTCAATAAATAATTCATTTTGATGAATTTTTACATAAGAAATAAGTTTTTACTTTCAAAAAGAAAATTAGAGGGTCCATTTTACATGTGACCCAGTATTTGTGACAGCAGCCATTAAAAACTAAGAATGCTTTATTTATAAATATTGAATATTTACAACTGTGTCCTCTCACATGCTAAAAGTTCCTCCTAAACTGCCAACAGAAATGCTACATTATTTGTATATATAATATGTAGGCAGTTCCCTTATGTTTGTAGAAAAACGTGGAAAAATATGGGTATTTTAGAATGAGACTAATTTTATGAGACAACTCATCAATCCATTTTTATGTGAGTAGTCAAGTAAAGGTAATAAACCCAAACTAAGTTTTTTGAACTCCTTATATGTGGATAGGCCTCTCCCAACCCATACATGTATAAGCCCATTTAGCAACTATTGCAAACTCTAATATTTAATATTACATCTAACAAAGAGCTTAACTAAGCCTACAGACATCTTTCCGTACCCCGGGGGCACTAAGGATTAGTGCATGTGGCATTAATTTATAGAACTATGGACCATTTTTATTGTGGTCACCTATATCACCTTGACACATAGCTATTAGTACTAATGCAGATACACAAACACAAACTACGTCTGCACATCCTTTTTTAAATTGAAAATAGTTGACCCACAGTTAGTTTCAGGTGTACAACTTAGTGATTTGACAACTCTGTGTGTTATGCTGTGGTCACCACAAGCGTAGTTCCCATCTGTCACCATACAACACTGTTACAATGCTATTCCCTGTACTGTACCTTTTATCCCCATGACTTATTCCTTCCATAACTAGAAACCTATATCTTCCACTCTTCTTCATCTGTTTTGCCCATTCCCCTAGCTTCTCCCCTCTGGCAACCATAACACTGTTCTCTATATTTATGTGTCTGTTTCTGCTTTTTGTTTGTTCATTTGTTTTGTTTTGGGATTTCACATATAAGTGCATTTGTCTTTCTCTGTCTCATTTATTTCACTTAGCATAATACCCTCGAGGTCCATCCATGGTTTGCAAGTGCCAAATAGTTCTTGGTGTGTGTGTGTGTGTGTGTGTGTACATATGCCATATCTTTTTTATCCATTCATCTATGGATGGACACATGGGTTGCTCCCACACCTTGGCTATTGTACATAGTGCATATATATCTTTTCAAATTAGTGTTTTTGTTTTCTTTGGGTAAATTATCCGGTAGTGGAGTTACTGGATCATACGGTGTATTTCTATTTTTAATTTTTTGAGGAAACTCCATACTGTTTTTCATAGTGGCTGCACCAATTTACATTCCTACCGACAGTACACAGGGTTCTTTTTTTCTCCACATCCTTGCCAACACTTCTTATGTCTTGTCTTTCTGATACTAGCCATTATGATAGGTGTGAGGTGATATCTCATTGTGATTTCAATTGCCTTTCCATGATGGTTAGTGGTACTGAGCATCTTTTCATGTATCTGTTGGCCATCTGTATATCTTCTTTGGAAAACTGTCTTTTGAGGTCCTCTGCCCATTTTTTAAATTGGATTATTTGGGGGAGGGTTGCCTTGTGTAAGTTCGTCGTGTATTTTGGATATTAGTTCCTTATCAGATATATGATATATCATTTACAAATATCTTCTCCCATTCACTAGGTAGCCCCAAGGTAGTATGGACATTTTTTTGATAGTTTCCTTCACTGTGCAAAGGCTTTTTATTTTTATGTGGCCCCAGTAATTTATTTTTGCTTTGTTTCCTTTGCCAGAGGAGGCATCTAGAAAAATGTTGTTGTGGCTGACGTCAGCGAGATTGTCGTCTGTGTTTTCTTCCATGAGCTTTATGATTTCACATCTCACATTTAGGTCTTTAATCCATTCTGAGTTTATTTTTTGTGTATGGTATAAGAAAGTGGTGTAGTTTCATTCTTTTGTATGTAGCTGCCCAGTCTTCCCAGCACCATTTGTTGAAGACACTGTCTTTTCTCCATTGTATATACTTGCCCTCTTTGTCATAGATTAATTGACTGTATGAGCACTGGTTTATTTCTGGGCTCTCTGTTCTGTTATGTTGATCTAGGTGTCTGTTTTTGTACCATTACCAGACTGTTTTTTTATTTTTTTTTTAACATTTATTTATTTTTGAGACAGAGACAGAGCATGAACAGGGGAGGGGCAGAGAGAGAGGGAGACACAGAATCCGAAACAGGCTCCAGGCTCTGAGCTGTCAGCACAGAGCCTGATGCGGGGCTCGAACTCACGGACCGTGAGATCATGACCTGAGCCGAAGTCGGACGCTTAACCGACCAAGCCACCCAGGCACCCTGCAGACTGTTTTGATTACTACAGCTTTGTAATTTATCTTGAAATGTGGGATTGTGATACTTCCAGCTTTGTTCTTCTTTCTCAAGATTGCTTGGGCCATTTGGGGTCTTTGTGGTTCCATTCAAATTTTACTATTATTTGTTCTAGTTCTGTGAAAAGTGCTGTTGATATTTTAATAGAGATTGCATTGAATCTCTAGACTGCGTTGGGTAGTATGGACACTTTTTAAAAATTAGTTTATTCATTTATTTTGAGAGAGAGTGCATGTGCACACAGGCTGGGGAGGGGACAGAGAGAGAGGGAGAGAGAGAATCCCAAGCAAGCTCTGCACTGATAGTGAGGCTCGATCCCATGAACCATGGGATCGTGACCTGAGCCGAAATCAAGAGTTGACGCTTAACCGGCTAAGCTGCCGACGAGCCCCAAGGTAGTATGGACATTTTAACAGTATTAATTCTTCAAGTCTATGAGTGCGGAATATCTTTCCATTTGTTTGTGTCATCTTCAACTTCTTTCACCAAGGTTCTTAGTTTTCAGAGTATAGGCCTTTCACTTCCTTGGTTAAATTTCACCTCTGTGTATCTTTACTCTTGAAGGTATATGTTTCAGTTTGTTTGTTAGATTCTGACTTGAAAAAAAAAGGAGCAATTCAAACACACTTCAATTCAGAGTACCTAAAATTTCTCTTTTATTCTCCTTTTCCTAACCGACACATTGACGGATTTATTACTAACTGTGTGTAGGTCTGTGCCTCAGTTTCCTTTTCTGCTCTCTGTCTCCCTTTGCCTTCCAAAGTTTTCTGTATTTTATAAATTCTGAAAAAAGAGGTTACACTAATATTTCACAGGCAGTGAGGTAGGGTTCCCGCTCCCAACAGGGGTAAAGTCAGTATTGGACGCACAGGTGGCAGCTTCTTCCTTTTGAGGTAAAACAGCAGCAAAGAGCATGCCCTGAAAGTTGTTGTAGTTCATTTGGGGCTCGGTTGTTTTTTTTTTTTTTTTCTTTTGAGCAATAAAATTTTTCCTTGGAACACTTGGCTGCTTTTATTAAAATGCCTAGTGAAGTAGTTTATTCCCAACTGATCTCTCTAATTGTTGCTAGTGCTGTGACTTTTTTGTGGTTTTAAAGTAGAGTAATACTCGGGAGAAACAAGGAATGTTGAAAATGTGGTTTTAATGGTTGGATCATTTAGAACTGAAATAGATACAGAATTTAACAAAATGAAGCAATATTCACCCAAATGTTTTAATTTATGCTTCTGATTTCAGAGTGATCATTTAGGATCAGGAAGTCATTTCAGTAACCGTAAGTATGGAAGCATAGATTATCATTACTGTTCACCCAGTTCGGACAAGGGAGAATGTTTACGTCTGTTTGTTTTGTCTAACTGTATATGCCCTTCTTGCTGCTAAATGTCAACTGCTTGTGTGTTAAACCTCAACACATCGAAGCAGGAAGAGGTTAAGATGACTGCTGTAGCCTCTAGCAGAAAATCTGGTAATCCTGAGGCTCCAATTTTCCCTAGCCACTTGTATTTTTAAGTTGGGTATTGTATGAATGGCCAAACTTACCTTGTTGATTAGTAGATATTTGTCTTGTGATATTTGGAGCTTGTTTTTTATTAAAAGAAACATGACATAGTTTTCTCATTTGGAGAAATCTTTGGATATAGTCTCAATGCAGGGAAGCATTTTAAAATGAGAAGTTACATAAATAATTATTTCTTACTTAAGAGTATATGTAATAAGTATTAACTTCGGTATTTTGTTTGCTAGTTCTAAAGAATTTCTCTACAAAATCCATTTTTTGCTCCCTAGTAAATATTAAATTATCCTTTAAGTACAATAGTAATGTTTATCCCGTAAGTTGTAAAGAACACCATTTTTATTTTGACTGATTATAAGATACATATTTTATAATAATCATGTAGCTTATTTAGTCTAACAGTCTTATATATTTCTAAAAACCAACTTAGTTTCTACTCAGAACAATATAGATACTTCCCTTATGTGTCTAGAAAAAATAAAGAAAAACAGGGGTATTTTAGAACAAGGATAACTTTATGTTTTAACTCATGCTTTTCTTTAGTTTGAATAAGAGGAGAGATAATAACACCAAATTAATTCTTAGCCTATTTGGTATGAATATTTCAGTTAAGATCTCATTTATTTGGATTTATGTAGGAAAAGAAGATATGCTTCTCAAACAGGGTCAAATGTACATGACAGATTCACAGGTAATTGTTTTTTAATTAAAAATATTTGTACCCTTTTAAAAAGAGGAAAACAGTATTGTGTATTAATTGAATACGAAAATGGAATACAGAAATTCAACATACATTGAATAAGGCCTTCATTTTCAAAGAAAAGTTGTTCTTGGTGTTCTGAGTTTAATAAAAGCCGATAGTACTGTTTCTGGTGCCCTCTAGAGTGTTTTGATGACAGTAGCTTAAATAAGAGATTTGAATTACAAGTTCATTGTCTTTGATAGTAAGCCTCATTAACCGTGTTCGGTTAACGCTTCATATTTACCCATATAAAGGGGAAGCTAACTACGAGTAATTCAGAAGTCATTTTTTTGGACTTTGAAATGTATTTTTCCTTGCATTCCAATATGTATCCTGTGTGTTGGAAATTCACCTCAGAATAAGGAAAGCTTCCAAGAGGTAGCGTTGTCTGATTTTCTAACCTGTTTATACTGCTTCCGGTAGATACAGGTTTGCATTGCATGGGAAGGTCAGCACTTCCCATGGCCTGAACTGATAAATATTTGGGCTTTGAGAGGCCCTTTTACATACCATCATTTATAGGCAGAGTGAGTTAGCCTCTGTGATGTCTAAGATCACTTGAAGCTGGAAAATTCTAAGATTCTAAGTTGAGAAAATGAATGTCACCTGAGAAGTATTTAAGATTAGATAAATATTGGATTGTAATAAAGCAAGTATGGAAATTGTAAAGCTGTGTAAGTAATTGCTAAATTATAGTAGTCTTAGTCTAAAGATCATTGGTAAATTGAAAGGTAATTTAAAAGCAGACTAAAGGCTGCGAAATTATTCCATGATGTTAATTTTCTTCTTGATCCAGGGCAAGACAGTGTAGATTTAACTGAACAACAGTAAAACCTGCCTGTTAAAATGGTGGAATGTATTCACAGCACATAGCTTTTATCCATGGGTTAGTACTTGTAAGGAGCCCTTGCTGTAATAGGCTGTGTGGGAAAAAGTAAGATAATTGAATTTAGTCTTTCATGGTTACATGTTCTATTTAGGCACTATTTCATGAGAAGTTTAATTATACTTCTTTTTTGTGTCAACTCTTAGTGGAGGAATAAGATGTCAATAAAATTTTGTACTAAGATCACATGTTAAGTTTTAGTTTATCCTACTTGAGAGGAGAAAACTGCTTTCTTTCTTTTTTTGTGAGTTAACTAATATTCTCTCGACAACTCATGCTAGCTGTGTTTATTTTGGTGCTGTTTTTATAATTTAAAGAACATTACATTGGAGTTAACAAGGATATTCAGAAATTATATAGCTTCTTAGAAGTTAAATAATATATCATTCTGTGAAATTATTTGCAGATATAAAATTGCCATACTTGTTTTTATTCAACGGTTTTGATGACTGTCTTCAGAATTGGATGTTCTAAGCACACTACGTGCCATAAAGCATAGAAATAATAAATGTGTTTTGATAAAGTTGATATCACTTGTGGGTAGTTATTGTGAATGGAGAAGGGAAGAAGAAATGGTCCCCAGAGGCCACAACTCTTTTCCTTCTTTGTTCTGCCAGAAATACACTTACGGTGTGCAGACTTTCAAAGTATCCCTGCTTGAGAGCATTTTAAGGGAATCATACCCACAATTGCTTTTCTTAACCTCAAAAATCAGTACTGTATTTTTCCAATACGCTAGTCTGAAAACCCCTTGACTACTGATGATGTGGGAATCTAGAAGTTTGGCAAATAAGTAAATGTCTTCTTTAGGCTTTTGTGATTAGTATCTCTTTTTTTGTTTGTTTGTTTCCCCTTTCAGTGTACATCCCCAGGGGTGCCGGCCCACATGCAGAGCAGGTCTATGTTAAGACCGCTGGAGCTGTCCTTACCCCATCAAACCTCATATTCTGAAAATGACATTTTAAAGAAAGAGTTAGAAGCAATGAGAACGTTCTGCGAGTCAGCAAAACAAGACCGACTCAAGCTCCAGAACGAGCTGGCTCACAAGGTGGCCGAATGCAAAGCTTTAGCATTAGAATGTGAACGGATCAAGGAGGACTCAGATGAACAGGTAAAGCAGTTAGAAGACGCATTGAAAGATGTGCAGAAGAGAATGTACGAGTCGGAAGGTAAAGTAAAACAAATGCAGACACATTTTCTTGCCCTTAAAGAGCACCTAACAAGTGAAGCAGCTGCGGGGAATCACAGACTAACCGAGGAACTGAAGGACCAGTTGAAAGACATGAAAGCAAAATACGAGGGCGCGTCAGCAGAAGTGGGGAAGTTACGAAGCCAGATCGGACAGAGCGAGATGCTGGTAGAAGAGTTGAAGCGGGATGCAGGCAAGCTGGTGGAAGAGAACAGGCGACTGCAGAGGGACTTCAGTATGTGTGAGACGGAGCGAGACAAGAAAGGCAGGAGGGTCACGGAGGCGGAAGGCCAGGTCAAAGAACTGTTGGCCAAGTTGGCCCTTTCCGTTCCGACGGAAAAATTCGAGAGCATGAAGAGCTTGTTGTCAAGTGAAGTCAATGAGAAGGCCAAGAGAATAGGAGAGATGGAAAGGGAGCAGGAAAAGTCACTTAGCGAAATCAGACAGTTGAAGAGAGAAGTTGAGAATTGTAAGGCCAAGCTTGCTCAACACGTCAGACCGGAGGAGCACGAGCAGCTCAAGAGCAGGCTGGAGCAGAGGGCGGGAGAACTTACGAAGAAGATCACCGAACTCACGTCGAAAAATCAGACGTTACAAAAGGATGTCGAAAAGGTGTATCTGGATAACAAGCTCCTCAGCCAGCAAGTCCGTAACTTAACAAGTGAAATGAAGAGTCATTACGTTCCTTTACAAGTGAGCGAAGAAATGAAAAAGTCACATGACGTCATGGTCGGTGAGCTGAATCAACAGCTTGTAGATGTCACGCAGAAGTACACGGAGCAGAAGATGGCCATGGAGAAGCTGCTGGTGGAGAATGGCCGTTTGAGTGAGAACGTCAGCCGCCTCGAGACCGCGTTCGTGCCTCCTGAGAAACACGAGAAGGAGGTCACGGCTTTGAACTCCAGCCTTGCTGACCTCAGACAACAGCTCTCAGAGCTTCACAAAAAACGTGCCGGAGACCAAGAGAAAATACATGCACTCCTGTCCGAAAACACCGCGTTGAAAAAGAGCCTGAGTACTCAGTACGTGCCAGCTCCAGCCCACGAGGAGATTAAAGCCGCACTGAGTGGCACCCTAGATAAGACGAACAGAGAATTACTAGATGCGAAGAAAAACATCGAGGATCTCAGTCGGGAACTTGTAAAAACAAAAGAGGAGAATGAGCTACTCAAAAGAAACCTGGAGAACACTCAGAACCAAATGAAGGCCGAGTACATCAGCCTCCGAGAGCACGAGGAGAAGATGGGTGCCGCGAGTCAGAGCATGAAGAGGGTACAGGATGACAGTGCGGAAATCCTGGCCAACTACAAGAAGGGCCAAGAGGAGATCGTGACGCTGCACGCAGAGATCGAAGCCCAGAAGAAGGAGCTCGACACGATTCAAGAATGCATCAAGCTCAAATATGCTCCAATCATCAGCTTCGAAGAGTGTGAAAGAAAATTTAAAGCGACAGAGAAAGAACTAAAAGAACAGTTATCCGAGCAGACACAAAAATATCACGTCAGGGAAGAAGAGGCCAAGAAGTGCAAGCAAGAGAATGACAAGTTGAAGAAGGAGATTTTCACTCTTCAGAAGGATTTGCAAGATAAGAATGTTCTCCTTGAGAGTGCTCATGAAATGGAAAGAGCGCTAAGCAGAAAAGCAGAAGAGCTAAACAAACAATTCAAAGACCTGCTGCAGAAATACACGGAGGTAAAGACCGAGAAAGAGAAGCTGGTCGACGAAAATGCCAGACAGACTTCGGAGATTCTCGCAGCCCAGACCCTTCTGCAGAAGCAGCATGTTCCGTTGGAACAGGTTGAGGCCCTCAAAAAGTCTCTGAACGGCACAATCGAGAGTCTCAAGGAAGAACTGAAGAATAAGCAAAGATGTTACGAGAAAGAGCAGCAGACAGTGGCCACCCTGCATCAGATGCTGGAGAACCAGAAGAACTCGTCGGTGCCCCTGGCAGAGCATTTGCAGGTTAAGGAGGCATTTGAGAAGGAAGTGGGGATCATCAAGGCTAGCTTGAGGGAGAAGGAAGAAGAAAACCAAACCAAAACCCAAGAGGTCTCCAAACTCCAATCCGAGGTGCAGAACACTAAACGAGCATTAAGAAAATTAGAGACGAGAGAGGTGGTTGATTTGTCTAAATATAAAGCGACGAAAAGTGATTTGGAGACCCAGATTTCCAACTTGAATGAAAAATTGGCCAATCTGAATAGAAAGTACGAAGAAGCCTGTGAGGAGGTTTTGCACGCCCAAAGGAAGCAGCTGTCTGCAAAGGATGAGAAGGAATTGCTCCATTTCAGCATTGAGCAAGAAATCAAGGACCAGCAGGAACGGTGTGATAAGTCCTTAACAACAATCACAGAGTTACAGAAAAGAATACAGGAATCTGCCAAACAAATTGAAGCGAAAGATAATAAGGTAGGCACCGAGCAGGCGGCACGGCTTTGCGTCAGGAGCCCCCGCGAGGAACTGCCCGAGTGGAATAGGGCCCCTTTACCGCAGCATCCCACAAGACAGGTTTCCAGAAGCATTAGCTGCGGGACCACTAAATGCCACCTTTCCGGTTAGTCTACTGGTGTGCAAAAAAATTCAGAATTGAGAAAATAGTTAAAGTCACACAAGCAAAAGCATTTCTCCTCGGGTTTCCTCAACTGGCATATCCAAGAATTGAGGAAAGATGAGGAGACTCCAGGTTCACTTGCCTCAAAAGTGGTCAGAGTCCAGTGGGTTTTAGGGTTACCTGAAGGGTGATTGAGGGAGAGGAGGAAGAAAGCTGTGTTTCCAGGCTACAAGAAACAAAGGACACTGGGAAGCACCCCAGACTTGATCTTGGCATTCACCCACACCAGTGACCGAGCCCTCCAGTTCCGTGTACATTTTGTCCTCATAACTTCCCACAGACTGGTCTCCGCACCCAGAATGTCCTGCCTCTCCTTTCTACCGAGTTAAGTCCTACGCGTTCCTTAACGCCCACTTCAACACTTATCCTCCTTCCTGAAGCCTTCGCTATGCACTCTAGCCTCCCGTGAACGGTTCCTCTTCTGAAATGTTAGCGTTGCCACTATTCAAGACGTAACTATTACTGTGTCAGAGTTAGGTGCTCGATCTTCTCAACCAGCTATTAAGATCAGACGGTTTGCAACTTAAGCTTTTCTTCTCATTCATTCCCATGGTACAGTTTACGCAGTAGATGCTTTCAATATTTTCGAAACTGGTGGTTGGCATAATAAAGTGTGTACTGTGAGGATGAGAAATCAGGGAGATTGGGTGCATTTTTATCAGTTCAGTGAGCGATGATTAAATGTCTTCTCTATGCCAAGTTCTGGGGATACGGCGGCAAATACACATCCCTGGCCCTCCTCAGTGGAGAAGTACAAGTACTAGCCTTCTGATCCATCTGTTCGTGTGACCCAGAACTTAAATGCTCGCACCTTGTTCAGAAGGTAGTTAGGAATATAACAGTGTATAATTATAATAGCAAGTTATTAATAACTACTTACAATTATTGTCATTTATTGAGGATATACTATGTACCAGGCAGATATTTATGATTGCGTTTGAGTTTTTGAAGTGTTTGTTTATTTATTTTGAGAAAGAGAGCATGAGTGTGAGCAGGGGAGGGGCAGAGAGAGCGGGAGAGGATCCAAAGCAGGTTCCACACTGTTGGCACAGAGCCCGACACGGGGCTCGAACTTACGAACTGTGAGATCATGATGCAAGCCGAAATGAAGAGTTGGTCGCTCAACCGACTGGGCCCCCTAGCCACCCCGCATTTGATTTTCTTAACTGTTAAAGAACTTCTTTCTTTCACTGATAAGGGAACTAAAGCTCATAAAAATAAAGGAAATTAGCCAAGCTCACACAGCTAATAAATACCAGATCAGTCTGACTTGAAATAAAAAGGTTTTGCTCTCTCTGGTAAACGGCCTCCTGATTTTTTTCCCTCTTTAAGATAAAGTAGTCTAAAATCCCACCTTCTTGAAATGAACAAGGCACATAAGTTCATGCTAGGCTTGTGTGAGCCGAGCTTTCTTTTCAAACTTTGTTGGAGGGAATGCCCCACAAGTTCCTGTGTTTCAGAGAGCCTAGAAGGTGATCTGTAGACTTTCATAGGTACCTAAATATTAAGAATAAGAAGACTGAGGTCACTCTCAGACCTTAGGATATATATTTATTCTCAACTTAGTAATGCTTTTGCAAGGAATTTACTGAGAGGAATTTAAAGCAATTAAATTATGTATTGTATTATGTACTGTTGATGACAATCTCAACAGTATTCATTCCTCAGTTTTCTGGTGTACAAAGATAAATTTGGTTCCTCGCGGAGCGATTTTGGTATAAAGATGTTCATTAGAACCGCATAAGTGAATAATATATGTTTCTCCCATACCTTTTCTCTTTGTTTACAAGATAACCGAACTGCTTAATGACGTGGAAAGACTGAAGCAGGCGCTCAGTGGCCTTTCACAGCTCACCTACCCGAGTGGGAGCCCCGGCAGGAGACAGAGCCAGCTGATTGACAGCCTACAGAGCCAAGTAAAGGCCCTGCAGCAGCAGCTGGCTGTGAGTACCCTGGCCTGGGAGGGCTTCGTGCTGTACGTGCGGGGTTGTGTTCATTTGCTTGTGAAAGTTTATGTAGAGCTGGGATTGATTCGTGGCTATGCCGAGATCCAGGAATGGAATCATTTTTGCCAGAAGTTACTTACGCCCGTAGCAGCGGTATATTTGGTGCCTACTATATGCCACGCACTACACTAAACATTGTACGTACTTTAGCCTTTATCTTCATCGCGGCCCCCCCCGCCCCCATCTGATTCTTAAGGAAACAAAGAAGAAAATACTTGATGCTTGGGGACATACAGCTGGGATTCGATCCTGAGACTGGCTAACTCCAGCTCTGGTGGTGTCTTCCCAGCTGCAGCACACTCTTTAAAATATCGGTCCGCCAAACTAAGGGAAGTTTTTAAAATATTTTCTACTTATGAATACAGGTAGGCATCCCTCTGGTTTTGTACCTTATATCCTTATATAGTAAAAGAAAACACCTGGAAATATATATATCCACATACGTATCCTATATGCATATATGTATTTCCTTTCTATATTAAAGAAAGCAACTGGGGCGCCTGGGTGGCTCAGTGGGTTGAGCGTCCTACTTCAGCCCAGCTCATGATCTTGCAGTTTGTGAGTTCAAGCCCCACCTTGGGCTCTCTGCTGTCAGCCTGTCAGAACAGAGCCCGCTTCAGATCCTCTGTCCCCTTCTCTCTGCCCCTCCCCTGCTTGTGCTTTCCCCCCAAATAAATAAATATTAAAAAAAAAAAAAAAAAAAAAGAAAGCAACTGGATTGAGAAACTGAACACGGGAGCTCAGTTCTAAACACTGCTGCTTAAAAACCAGGTGACGTGGAACATTCCCCCTAATCCTCGGCTACCTTATCCATACAGTGGAATAGTAAGAACTGATTACTTATTTGTTTGCTTTTTTAATCAAACGAGGTAATATGACATACATGGAGATGCTAAGTAAAACAGCCCAGTCAAATGTAAATTGTTACTAAAAATTTCCTATTTTATAGGAATTGGTTATGAGTTGTTTTTGAATAGAAGAAAGCTCTTTTTGTAAGTGTTTGTTTATTAATACTCTGGCCTGCAGATTAATGATGACAGATTATTGATTTGGATCTTATCAAAAGGATCTGGTAGTCCCTTCAATAATTGGAAATATTTGTTTCTTATTTATTATATTCATGACACTGTGCTAAAACACTGTCAGGGATAAAGAGAGTACACAGGTTTTGTCCCAAGGAGTTCTAGGTAATTAGAGAAGCAAAATTTAGATCCATGAAAAGTCAATTAACAAGACAAAAAATGTCATATACAGAGTTGAGAATAAGGTCCCTGGCTATAAGTGATAGGAATTCATAGGAGGGAAAGATCACTGGTGCGATAGGAGCTAGGCCGAGAGGAAGGGAATACCTGGCTGGAACTTGTAAGATAGTTGGTGTTTTGGTAGGTGAATGGAAAATAGAGAATCTTCCAGGCAAGGGAAGTAGTTTGAAGAAGGGCGTGGGGGTCGAATGTGAACGGTGTCCCCAAGGGGCCGTAAAAGCTGATCAGCCTGGCTGGGAGTGGAAACTGTATTTGTGGCTAGATTGTCCAGGCTGTGGAGAAGTTTGAGGAGTTTAGATTCTCTTTTATATGTAATGAGGTTTCTCCCAAGGTCTTTGAACCAGAAGTGATTCCAGAAAAGAGCTGCCTTCATCTTGGAAGCATGATCGGGAATAAAATCTAGAGACAGGGAGACAAGATTGGAAGCTTTTGCAATAATCGCAAGGATAAACTGTTAAGTATCTGGATAATTTCGTGGCATTAGATGTGAACTAAGGCAGTAATTTCATGTTACCTAGGACAAGCGGCATTGCTTTCGCTATGAATGTTTCCACACATTGATTAGGAAAGTTTAAACGATTGTTAATGCTGTGCAGTTTTGCATCCGGTGGGTCCCAGGTGGTTTGTTACAAGACGTGGCAGGAGCACTTTAATAATATTGCCATTTTGTAGTGTCAGGCCTGAAGATGGCGTTGTCACAAGCCTCCGTGTGTTTGAAAACGTGAATGCTGATACTCTGATCTGTCCATCTTTCCACATGTCTAGGATGCCGACAGACAGCACCAAGAGGTAATTGCAATTTATCGGACACATCTCCTTAGTGCTGCGCAGGTAAAAAACGATTTCTCCTCTGGCAGAGATACCATTTTATTTTTTAATTTTCTTTATAAAAACGCTTCTGTTTTTTTGATTCCAATATCGTCAACACACAGTGTTATGTTAGTTTCAGGTGTACGATACGGCAATTCACCAATTTCATATATCACCCGGTGCTCAACACAACACGTGCACTCCTTCATCCCCATTTTAGAGAAGATCATTTTTTTTTATTTTCAAGTAAATGTATGTGAAAATCATTGCTGTGTAAAGTAGTTGTATCCCATATGCTTATTTTAAAATCATTGTGTTTTTTTAAATCATGGCTTGTGTATCTCCCAGAGAAATTTACAAAGCTATATGGTAACACAACATCTTAAATGTAGTGTTCTCTCCATCTGCTTGTCACTCATTTTATAGACAGTTTGGCAACATACGATGGCAGCACATGTTAATGGTATTGCTAGCTGGAGATAATGCCTTGACATCCATACCTGGCTGTCAGCTAAAGAGAGTGCAAAGGACTTCACTGTTTCTTGGTAGCTCAGGAGTGTTTCTTTGAAACGTAGAGAATGCTATAAAAGCGCAAAGATGACAGGGTGTGCACAAAATTGTAATAATGTAAGAAAATAACCTGGTTCTGTTTGGAGATTACCAATAGTATTTATTTAATGTGGCTTAAATTCAGTGAAACATCAGATTAAGAATTCCCTCTTTGGGGGGTGTGATGAAAAGGCTCCTCTTTTAGAAGAATATATCACACTGAGAAACTGTTCAGCATGTGAAGAATACCATACTTAATGCTCCGTAGAAACCCTGTGATCAGCAATCTCTGAAATTCTCAGAGTAGATTTTTCAGGAAGATGTCCTAAAAGAGGCAACGTTAGAATGGCAGGTGAGATACATTAGGAATTGTTCAGGATTTGAAGTATTAGGCGACACTGTTCACCAAAAAAGGCGGGGTGGGGGGGGCGGGGAGTTGTTGCGAGAAAGCTTCCAAGAAGGTCATTTTTTAATAAGAAGAACTAGGTAAAATAACAAAAAGAAGAAACTTTACAACATCGAATTCGTAAAACCAAAAAGCCTTCCTTTTCTATAGGAGATGAGGGGAAACAAATGTAAAAGCATGAATGGTATGATAAGAGGAAGTTTGGCTACTTTCTTTTGAGGAGCTAGAAGATAAGCTGGGATTTGAAAGTACAGCTGACCCTTGAACAGTGGGACGTAGGGGCGCTGACCCTGCACAGTCAAAAATCTGTGTGTAACTTTCGATTCCCCCAAAACTTGACTACTCATCTAGGCTATCTATTGTGAGGAAGCCTCACCAGTAATATAAACAGTCAATTCACATGTATTTGGTATGTTATATTTACTAAATACTGTAGTGTTACAATAAGAAGCTCGAGGAAAGACAGTGTTACTAAGAAAATCAAGGAAAGAGGAAATACATTTATAGTACTGTACGGTATTAATCCAAATAAAAGATCTTTGTGTAAGTGGACCCCCACGGTTCAAACTCATGTTGTTCAAGGGTAGCTGTATATTGAAGTTGTTAGAGAAGACCGTTGAGGGACAGCAGAGTGGGAACTTTAGGAGGGAAGTGGTAGACAAGTGTGGAAGATGTGGATAAAGAACTCATTCAGATCTGATATCAGCCAGGAGAGAAAGAGCATGAAAGACACCACAAACTGTCAAGCCTTTCAACTCTGTATAATGTATGCTTCCAAAAGTTGAAATCCTACTGACTCCTAATGAAACATAACAAAAACAACTGGCATCAGAAATTGTCTTGCCTTCCGGCATCATAAAGTTAACCAAGAAATTCAGTGTAGTCAGCCATGGCTAATGTTTGAAATTTCAACATCCCATTCTTACAGAAACAGATTTTGGAAGCACAACTTTTTACATGAATGGGAAGTGTTAAGCTGAATTCTATTCAAATGTCCAAGCAAAGAGAAGGGGGCCGAGGGTGTCGTAAGCCCACCATACTGACTCGCATTTAATCTGCCCCTTGCCATCTTTTTAAGTTCAAAATGTTTCTTCCTAAATATAGATGACTAACATTCACGTAAAAGGATCTCCACCTCATTGGTAATGGGGGAAATCCAAATAAACAGGGAGGGACCATTTTTTCACCTATGGGATTGGCAAATATTAAACAAGATGAGCATCTGTAGCATTGGCCAAGGTGTTGTGGGAAATTGGCATTTATACCCTGTTGATGGGAGTGTAACTTGTTACAATGCCCGTAGAGGGAAGTTCTGTAGTGCTTTGCAAAATTAGCAATGGAGCCTTGCTTTTTGACCCAGCAGTTTCTTCTCTGGGAATCTGCCCATGAAGATGGGAAACACCTTAAACGCCCGTCGTTTGGGGGAAAGAAAGTCGTTTGGGGGAGTAAAGAAAGTACGATTCATCTGTACGGTGGGATGGCATCCAGTAACTTAAAATAATTAGAGAAATAGCTTAGGAAAGACATCCGTGACATTAGGTGAAATGGCAAGTTGCAAAATGATGTGATCTTCCCTAGGATGAAAATATAAGTATGGGGGCTTTTCCATTAATTTTTCTAATTACAAAAACGTTTCTCAGCAGAAGCAGAAAGAAAACTTAACGTGTAGCTGACTTCGCTCACTTATGACTTACGCCGCCCCTATTATCTGAGCCATTATTAAAAAAGAGAGAAGGAGAAAAGTTTGTCCATCTGTCTTCTGATAATAAGTGTTAAGAGCAGCTGGTTTGCACTGCTTTTAGATTGACTTTTTAAATTTCCGTCGCAGAGCTCTGCTGTCTTTTCCAGTAAATCCTTTAGAATATCTCTGCAATGATGAGGCTTTAGCATTTGGTGAATCACAGCCATTTAGGCCTAATAGAATTCTTGTGTCATTGAAAAAATCTGTAAAATATTTCTCCCTTTCTTCTTTCTCTCAAGGGTCACATGGACGAAGATGTGCAGGCGGCCTTACTCCAAATCATACAAATGCGGCAGGGGCTTGTGTGCTAACTTAGCAGCCTGTGCTTCAGCTGCTGGTGCCGAGCCTTCCGTGTGCAAACCCACAGCCTTTCTGGGCCCTTTTGTGCTAGTATCATTGAAATAAAATATATTTTGTTTCATCAGCAAGTTTTTTTTTTTTTTAATTAGATGGGGATGTTACTGAGTTTTTCAATAGCAATTCAGATCTTATAATCTATATATGTTAATTTTATGGTGAGGCAAACATTGTAACGCTTTGCCTCGGGTTGGCTACGTATTTTTAAGCCGTCGAGTCCCTAATAAAACATAAGCCATCTGTGTAGGTCCATATGAAGAGGCGTTAGGCTGAAATAATTGCTTAAAGGTTTCTTTCAGAGAAATTAATTTGGTTAAGTGGATCAAAAGATCTTTCAGGCCTTCAGCTGAGCCACGAGAGCCTAACGTGATTTTAAGGAATATGCATCATAACTTGGCTGGCCGAGTTGCGTTTTTTATTGAAGTAACCTGATGAGTGCCTTTGACTTCTTTTGGAGGCACAGATTTTTTTCTTCTAACTTTTATGCCTCTTTCAATACATTTCTTTTCATAAATGGTGTACTGTACTAAATTACATTTAGATTAAAAGCAGACCAGCGTAGAACATATCAGGAATTTCTAATCCGATGGCCTCATAATATCCACAACAGTATCTTAATTTTTTACTCGTGGTGATTTTTTTCTTGCCACAGTATTTAGAGAGCTATGATAGCTGGTATCCTAGATTTTTCAAACTATCAAAATTCTTAGGCTTTTTTTTTTTTAGCAATTACTTTGACATTTGCTACTATAGTAACCAAACACTCATTATACATGCATCCTCCAAATGTTTTGCACTTATTTATAGGAAAATTGCACTAATGAAATTAATAATGTGAAATGCAGTTTTCTTGCAAAATTAGAGAACTAATTTTAGAAAACAGGTTTTTAAGGTTTCAGATGAAAGTGCAATAATATAGTAAACTGTAAGAATATAGATCACAAGGAAAAAATAAAATTGGCCACGTTTTAGTGAATACTTTATTGTAACCAACCATTTTTATTAACCACATCTCATTAAGGAAAGTTTATATGTTTTGTTGCTTTTATTAATATTTTGTTTTCCATCCAGATTGAAGATTACTAGTTTGACTGTTAGCAAATAAACTGAACCAATGAATCCTTTCAGCCAGATTTTCTTTCAATCGCAAAGTGTGCCTTAGCAGTAATCTTTGAGCATCCTGAAAGATTTGAAAGATTTCTTATTTTTTGGAATTTTTTTTTTAAGTAATCTCTGTGCCCAACGTGGGGCTTGAACTCATGACCCCAAGGTCAAGAGTTGTGTACTCCACCGACTGAACCAGTAAGGTGCTCCCTGAGCCAGACTTTTTAGCCCAAGTCTGTAAATAATAACAAGGACAAAGAGCCATCCGAATAGCTTCTCCCACCAGAAGCTATCAGATTTCTTCAGTGTAGAAACCACAGTGAAAAGTCAGAATTGGATTTCTTTTTAATTCTTTAGTTATACACAGTTTACACGAGCAGTACGCAAATTCCTTGGTTTTATGCTTAATGTTGTCCTTCTGCATGAAGTCTGTTCCATGAGTTTTATGTAGGTCTCCTTTGAAGCTGTAGAGGAGAGAAAGTTCTTACTGAATACTCACATTTTCGTCTTGTATTTTCCTTATTAGAAGTGGGAGGGGAAACTTGTGTGTACTTTATTTTGTCTTCAATCACAAATAAAATGTTTTCTGTGGACTACTGTTTTTGAACATCCTCGTAAAAGATCTACAAGGCCAATTACTCCATGTGCCGCTGTGGAGAATTTGGTGTAGAGAACGATGGGGTCCAAGTACAGACAGGTGTTACCCATTTTCAGTCCTCCGTGGAGGGTGGAGTAGTAGGTCGCCTCCCTGAATTAATCCCGTTGTCTCCTTCACCCACTTTTTGATATCAAAGGCAGAGACGGCATTTACAACACTGAAGGTTAAAGCTTTTTAGAGAGTAAACAAATGGAATATATATAGTGGGCAATGCTGGCCTCTCTGCCGGTCTGTGTTCAGAAAAACGATAACATCTGAACTTAAGAAGCGAGAGGGAGAAAGATCGGTTGTGTCCAAGATGGGCGTGCTTTCTGGGAGACTCACCAAATCCCTGTCGGGGTGTGTTCCTTTGTTGAAAGCTTTATTACTCTTCCCCTGTTCAGTTTTATTCTTATCATTCCTGCTTCCTCAGGAAAGCTCATTCTTTTGGCCAGAAGGTCAGTGTTATAAACAACTACTAAAATTGAATATTCATTCAACGAACCTCTCAAAATTTAATATTGCAGTGACTGTATTCACTAGCCATATCTGCGCTGTTCTAAAACCCCGGATGAATGTAGCTTAATCTTTCTGAAGGCTTACTTATTTAGACTGCTCTCGACCCTAACCGAACGTTACATGGCGTAAAAGTCTCTCTTATGCATTGGATCATTGCTGCTTTGAAAATGTTGCAGCTTCGGAACCCGCCTGAATGGTTCATGTTCTTGGTTTGCTTGTTTCGGAGTAGAAAAGGGAAGAGTTTCAAGTAAATTTTTGGTGTCTGTGATGACTAGGTGTATCGGTGCCTGCTCGCACGGGCAACCTTAGCATTGGTTACGAGCGTCTCGACACCCGCTTCCCCACAGGGGAAGAAAACGTCTTACTACCTCTTGACCTGCCTCATCACCGGACTCTGCAACCTCGTGTGATCTTTTCTTGCAAGTTCTGTGCATCAGAGCAATGGCTGTACCTCTGGCACCAAAATAAGGATTGAAAGAGAATTGCCTGTGATGAACATGCAGAAATATGGTCGCCCATGCCTGCCAGAGAAACAAGAGCCTGGGCCTGCCTCCTGGTTCATCGATGCTGTGTGAGAGAGGTGCGGCAATGACTACGTTTCAGAAGGGGGGAAGAAAAGGCACCATAAAATCTATCACGTACGAAACACGGAATGGAAAATGGGCATCTCAGTGCCCATCGCCTTCAGTGATACCCCCAGCTAAACTGCATCTGAGACTTCGTCGTTGGAAATTCTCTCTCGTGTCCGGGGCTTGGCTACTTGAACCAAGACCGCCTGGCCCGGACCTCTCTGGGGAAATCCTGACCTGCTTCTTAGCACGGCCTGATTCTTACCTCCACGTAGGGGCCTTTGCCTCATAAGAGTCATGACTGTAGAGATTAAAAACAAAAAACCGAAAAACTGCAACAGAGGTGGCATTCCCAGGAAGATCCCTGGGCACTGAGAGCACTCGTGGTTAGCACAGTTGGCCATGTGGCATCACTTATGCATCAGAGGGCATTTTCATTATTTATGCCTGTGTGAACAAACATCGATGATGAATGAATTCAACCAAAAAGGGAAGGTTACAAAAATGTCATATGTAAATGAAAAAGAGCCAAGGCTTGTGAGGGTCGCTCCCCCAGTTGTGTGTGTGTGTGTGTGTGTGTGTGTGTGTGTGTGTGTGTGTATACTCTCTGTGAAATACTGGAAGAGACAGCCATAAAAATAATGCCCATTATAATTGGTATTTGGCATCAAATTGTTACACTGAATGGGCCTGATTTTTATATTTTAAACAGCTTTGCAATTTATTTCTCAAGATAGCAGTCCTGGGAATATTCTGAATTCAGGAAAGAGTTTAGAGAGGTTATTGCCTTCTTAATAATTTAGAGCTTCTATTGCTCTGCCAAGTCAGAAGATTAACATTTAATAGAAAAAAAATTATATATCTATAATTCAGTCACGGCTATTAGATCAGATGGATTTTACATTAAGTGAAAAAGATGTCGAGCATTTAAGGACCATTAAACTACAGGACTCGTCTATTGGGTTTTGAGGCCTCTGAGTCCAGATCCTGCTGCAAAGAGTAGTTATTTCATATATACAGAACGCATCAAGGATGGGAAAAGGGCCTACGTTTTAAAAGAAAAGAAGCCATGAAAAAAGTGTGATTTTTCCACCTTGCGAACAGCTGCTATACAGATACGGTCTGGTGTTAGAATAATTAGTTCTGTTCGTCACTAAGTAGCGTACAGGCTACAAGAATATAGTGAAGGCCACTCTAAAGGTGGTCCCCGCAGAAATCCAAGTGGCCAGGGACCCTCTGTTGATATGCCACTTCCAGAAATTTCTAATGGTTTCCCGGTCTTTCGGTATCATAAAGAATTTAAGTTTGAAAATGCCTTTTCCAGGGGTCCTTATTAAGAACCAGGAAAGAAAAAAAAAAAAAAAGACCTAGAGAGGAGAAGTTAGTTCTAATAAGTATTTACTTTTTTTTTTTTTTTTTAGTGATGCCCAAATTATCAAAGAAGGAATCAACTCTTGAGAAGACTCACTCACCTATGGGGGGAAAGTCTGTGCCACCCTTTTTCTCAAAGCTCGTCACACACTTCACATCATTGCAGTTAAAACGTGACAAGCAATATCTTAAATATTAAAAACTTTTCTTACTATTCACACCATGCCTCCTGTCCCATCCCCACCTCTGAAAACCAGGAAGGGTCTTACGTCGGGTCACAAAAGCAAACAGGCGGGCGGGGGGGATGAAGGAATGGAGTTAATAGAATTTGTAACTTTCTCCCCCTGCAATGTCCAAACAAACTGTGTGATTTTCTTTCTTGCTATTCTAGGCTTTTTTTAATTGCCTCAAGACTAAAGTGGCACCTTCTGGGCTGCTTCAGAAATTGTCTTCAGGATTTAAAAATGAAGCCGATTCATATTCAGAGTCTTCCTGCTCAAATCTGTTAAGCCAAAATAAAAATGACTGCTACTTAAATTTTGTTTTCCTCGTCGCCGCTACAAACATTGTCTCACAGGATTTGCAAGTTCCCGTTGATGCACAATTAAAAACTCTTCTTTAGACAAACGGAGAGAGCTGAACCGACACGGTAGGGCTGGGCTGCCAACACCAGTCTTAAGGACTGAAGTCTGTGCGCCGCAATTGAATAAAGGGGAAGCTGCTCTCTTGAGCTTGGAGGCTTTTTTTTTTTAATTTTTTTTTTTAAGTGAATTGTTCCAGTTGGCCTTAATCCCCAAGCAATATGGCTCCTCGAAAGCCATCTTTATTCATTCACACCAATTGACACTTGAAGAAATTCCTCCAGCTACTGTTCATCTAAGTCTAAATATATCTGTTAGAGTTGAATGCGTTTAAGAGGATTTGCAATCTGTGATTATCCAAAATACTATTCATTGTCAATATTTTTGGTGTGCCATAGCCAATCTTGTTATTATAATGTACATAACTGCTTAACGGCGGCAAAGCCCAAATACATCACAGCAATTGCGATAACCTGAAGGAGGGCCTCTCTCCAACTCCACGCTACCCTGCTGGCACAGCTTGTTGTGTGGTTCTCAACATCAGAATTCCTTAATAAGCTCTTGCTACACCCTTCCAGACCCTTTTGGGTAATTTCGCCCTCATGTTCTAAGTAGAGAGCAGTTACCAGGACGACAGAGAATTTGAGGAAGATTTAATTGTGATCTGATGTCTAACCAGAATAAAGAGCTGGTGCCTTGAATTTACATTCTGGGTTCCCAAGCAAATGTCAGTATGCATATTTATTATTTCTGCCCTGCCGCGTTACAAAAAGGAAATTAAGGTGGCTTGCAATGTTTTCCTTAATGTGGGAGAGGAGAAGGGGGATGGTAAATAGTGAAAGGGTGGGAAAAAGAAGCAGCAGCTTGGGATCCAGAAAACATTTCATAAACACCATAATCCACGGCTTGCTTTTCTGGAGCTGGCCTCGACACGACTCAGCTTCCTAGCAGCCGGTGCAAGGACCGAGCATCCCGTCCGTGAGGCACGGCACCCGTCACAGACAGCACAGGTATTCCTGGTTCTGAAGCCAGCCAGCCTTCCCCCCATGGGTCCAGCACATCTGGTGGTGCACCAACTCAAACCGGGGTATGCAGTCCCCTGGGGGCGTGCACGGTGGAATGAATGGTGCATCTTCCGAAGCGCTTCCGTCGGACTTGACGGTAAGAAACTGAAGCTGGTTTGGGACAACCTTTCTATTTTGCAATAACTTGTAGCCCACGAGATAGCTGGATTAGTAATAACTGTCCACGTGTGGGGGCCATTTGAGTCCATGAGGACGAATAATTTTTTTACCCCTCTCCTCTTGATCCACAGATGTTTCAAGCCAAATTATTCTCGAGTAGAGGTTTGTCTCTGGGATTTTGCACCTTCCTTTCTGCTCTCCTGCATTCGTTACCTGTGTCCCTTCAGGCGCCTATGCTCTCACCAGACCCTAAACCCCCCTTTGGCACCCCCTTATCCGGGCCAGCCACGTGCTTCTGTTTCCCTTGATCTTCCTCCCCTCCATTCCAAAGTAGGAAACGGGGCCGCACTTTGGGGCAGGTATCAAAAGCCAGTACGACCAAATTAGCTCACACCAGTTGTACCTTGTTGATAATGTGGTAAGTATTATAAATGAATTTTTACTTAAAAAGACATGCTGAACTCCCAATAATGTATTAATCCGAGAACTTTTTTTTTGGGGGGGAGATAGTAAACTTAAGGGGAAATCACATTTTAAAGGGAGAGGAAAATAACTTGCAGCAAGCGGAGGAGACATCAGCCTTGCTCGAATTATGCTAGCCCTGTCGTCACAACTCCCTCTAAACTATTACTCTATTACTGCTTTTCACAGATTCCTCCCTCCCTCGAGATTTTTGATGAAAATCTCTTCTGTAAAGTGTATTAAGCAGTGGACAGCCACTGTCCTCCTGATCACCCATCACATGAACCATCTTTCTGTGTTTAGACGATTGTCTGTCTTTTGCGCCTTAATGAGACAAAGAGACTAAAAATGTCAGATATTTGCTTTTACCTGACATCTTGGGATGGAGGTACATGACCCAGGCCAGGTCATTTTGCCAACTGTGTCCTCGACTTTGGGGCACTAGGAGACCTTAAGAGGCAGAGGTGATACTGATCACTTTCTAGTAGCAGGGACAGATTGGCTTGCACCAAGATCAAGTTCCTGGTGCAGAGATGGAGGTGGCCCAGAGATTAGCATCCATTGGTGGGACAGCTGCTGTTTTCTCCCAGACAGACTTTGGAGCATGATTTGGAAGCTTTTTCTGTCTGCTTGGGCCCAAGCCTGGTCTCCCGCCTTCTCTATAATTCAGTGAGCTACCTAGTACATTCGTAATAAATAATAAATCCCCTATTTGCTGAAAACAGCCAAGATTGGTTTCTGTTTCTTGCCATTAAGAACCTAGGCTGATATAAAAATTTCCTCCTATTTCCAAAGCAAACTGTATTCAATTTAGAAACTTAGAAAAAGGAAAACATAACTTACCCCAAGCCCAGATAACCCAAATATTGTTAATGCTTTGGTAAAGCATTTTTTCCCCCTAATACTATTGTATGCATCCATTTCAAGGAAGACTATGCTTTAGAAAAATAATGGTTCAGGATTTGGGGGGCCACTGTCTTCTTTGTCCAGGGAATCCAATAAATAGGCTTCCTACCCCTGTTTTAAGAGCCTGGGGTTAAGAGGGCTTAATTGCACTGGACTGTGTGGGCAGGAGTTACTTCTAACCCCTGGAGCTATTGAAAGCATCACCTACAAAAGGCTGTTGACTCCTTTGCTGTGTAGGTTGCAATTTTTTCCTTCTAATTTTGTCAACGGTGCTTCAACTTTGTTTTTTGTTTTTTTCCTCTCATTTAGAAGTTGAAATTTCGTATACAGTCAAATTTGGCTGTCTTTTGT
This sequence comes from Neofelis nebulosa, assembly GCF_028018385.1. NCBI lineage: Eukaryota > Metazoa > Chordata > Mammalia > Carnivora > Felidae > Neofelis > Neofelis nebulosa. The sequence goes on from NC_080788.1 coordinate 35,674,625, forward strand.
GGTTTGTAGCACTAGTGTCATACCTTCAACATCCTTGTCCAACATGCGGGCCTACATTTTATCTAGTACTTTTATGGTATTACGGTTTACATTAAACAAATAATCCACTTGGAGTTTGTTTTCTGGTGTCGCGTGAGGTACAGATTCTGTTTAATTATTGTTTATATTGCTCTCCAGTTTGATTAATTCAATTATCTTTTATCTTTAATTCAGTAATTTGTGTTTTCTCTGGTTGATTTCTAATGGCACCGTGGGAGGGGGCCAAATTCCTATCTGGGGCTGGTTTTTGACTCTTCGTTCTATTTCGTTCGTCTACCTATCTCTTCCCTCCGCTTCAATATCTATAGGTTCTGTCAAGTTCCAAATCTCTCTGCAGTTGCTCTTGGGTAAACAAAACCAACCAACCAAACAAACAAACAAACAAACTAACTAACTAACTAACTAAAACCATCCTGGGTAAATAGGCAAGGATTTGGGTGTACCTATCAATTGGGGATTGCCATTATGGAAAACACTGTTCTTTCATGTGGACAGGGAATGGGATGTTCTGGTTAATGCAGGATTCTTGTAAATAAGCAATTGGATTGAAGTCATTTCATTTTGACTTTGAGAACTCACAAGGCTTGTCAAGACCTTATAGTATCTCAGGATCATCACCAACACCACAAACACTAATTATCATTATGCTGTAGATACACTAATGTGCTCATTAACAGAGTCTGAGCAGAATACTGGATAAACTAGAATTGACTATATTTTCTTTTCAGATGCTGGCAGTGAAGTGAGTATAGGTCCTTGGAGACAGATGACAAGTTTACCAATTTGCTATGTGAATTACCACATCCACACTAAGCTGATGAATGGACTCTGTGAGTTAGTGCTATTACAGAATGCTAAGTAAACAATCCCAAACAGTTGGCCAGTAATTTACACAGCCATTTCCCAGGGGAGGGAAAAGTTTCTTTCTATCCTACTAGGTTCTAAATAGCTTCCTTGCAGCTATCAAGAGGACCCACTTGAATTTCTATGGCACACCACGAAATACCACTGCTTACGCTCAGGTCTTTAATCTGTGAATGTTCCCCACATCGGTAGAATTGACTGTATTGGAGGAAAACCAATGAAAACCCACACATGGGCTGATAAATGAGGGAGCCAGGGCATCTGCACCCTTGGATCCCAGGCAAACTGGGCCAAGGTCATTGCTCTCATAGTCCTAGGCTTGCCTGCCTCCTTGCTCTGTGCATTTTATCCCACCGCTGGAAATAATCTACTCCATTTCTTCCTATTATAGCCCACCTAACTCTTCAAGGAACAACCCAAATCCTACTTCCATGAAGGCTTCCAGGAATTTCCTTTTGGAAGAGTCTTTCCTTTTATTCGGAACTCAAAGACATTCATAAAACATTTCCTGAGTCCTTGTCATGTACAGAAAGGCACAAGGCTAGTGGATGAGGAATATATCAGTTAACTATGGCTGCTATAAGAAATTACTATAAACACAGTGGCATAAAACAACAGAAATGTATTCTTTCAAAGCTATGGAAGAGAGAAGTCCCAAATCGGTTCTACTGGTTTTTTATCTCCTAAACCAAATTATCAACTACTGGGCAACTTAGAAAACTTTGCATCTCTCCAGCAGTGGCTATCCCAGCCCAGAATCTTCCACTTGAATAAGTGAACATATGAACAAAATAGCCAATGAAAATGACTTAGAGAAAAAGAGATGAGTGAACAAATAAATATACTTCAAAAATATATTTACTTTCACACACTGCATGAACCCGTTTATGTAACATTTGCAGAATGACGAAGTTACAGTGATGGAGAGCAGATTAGCGGTTACCAGAGGGGGTTAGTCGTGGGGAGGGTGGCTATAAAGGAATAAATAGCACAAAGGAGGTCTCTGTGGTGATGGAATGTTCTGAGTCTTGACTGCATTGGGAGTTGCATAGTTACACAGATCTACACACATGATAACATGACCAGGAACTATATACACACATTGTACCAACATCAAGTTCCTGGTTTTGATACTTTACTGTATTTCTGTAAAGTGTAACCACCAGAGGAAACTAGGTAAATGGTGAGCAGAACCTCTCTGTAATATCTTTAAAACTTTTGGTGACTCTCAAATGATTTTACAGCATAAAGATCGTAAAAATAATTTTGTTCTTGAGAAAAATAAGCAATGACTTACAGAAACATATATGACAAAGTAGAAGTAATTATGTTAGGAAGTTGAGGGTTAAGATAAAGCTCATAACCCACGAAATCAGCTCTGAGCTCTCTAAAGGCCAAAGAAAAATTAGTCTGTTAGGGTTTTCTGTTCCCCCCCCCCGCACCCCCCGAGCTACATCTCTAATCCAGAAGACAGTGCCTGTAGGACCCAGGTGAATCAAAGGGACTTTCTGTCATTTTGTGTTACATTGAAAATACTGATCCAAATCAGTCCTTTCTCTTCTGCGTCGGGATCTGGGTATATTCAAGAGCTTGGCTGGCCCAATTTATGCCGTGGCCATGATGGTCAGCAGGAAAGGCCAGAGCCCGTGTTGGAAAAACAAGCACTGTAAAATCTCCAAAGTGCGAAGCTTGCTGTGATCCTTCCAAAATGGCACTGGGTAGGAGAAGAGGTTCACCTCTCGGGGAGAGAAATTAACTGTAGATCAAGTGAGGGGTATCTTTTAAAGATGAGTGGGCTCAGTTGGAAGTTGGACTTGCTTTTCTGTAGAAAGGCTCTTCGTCTTACTGGACACTAGGTCTATGGTGATATGATCACATTAAATAGTATCTATGGGCCCTCCCGGAACATACTTCATGATGAAAACGTATACAGTTTTGTGAAATGTACAGGTGTAAGCAAGATTTGGTTCTGGCTCCTGGTACACTCCTGATTATTGGTGTGACCTTGGATAAATAACTCCAGTATCTAGACCTGAATGGAAAAAGAGATGCTTTGATGATTACAAAAGTACTTCTCAGCATAAAAGTTTTATGAGGGTCTATTCCTGGAGTGATTGCTGGTTTGTCTTGGCATTTGGGCCAATCATGCTCTTACTGTTTTCTCTGAATTATGGATTTCAGGTTGCTTTTTCTTTTCTTCTCTCTTCTCTTCTCTTCTCTTCTCTTCTCTTCTCTTCTCTTCTCTTCTCTTCTCTTCTCTTTTCCCTTCCCTTCCCTTCCCTTCCCTTCCCTTCCCTTCCCTTCCCTTCCCTTCCCTTCTGTTCTCTTCTCTCGTTTTCTCTTAGAGACTTTAAGTAATCTCCACACCCAGCAAGGGGCTTGAACTCACAACCTTGAGATCAAGAGCTTGTGTGCATTAATCAGGACAGGAAAAATACAGGGCACAATCAAGCTGCTACGGAGAGAAGAGCTTCTCTCCTGCCTCTACAAAAGTGACTGGAAGACAAGCCATATGAAAGAAGGAGAGATTAAAGCCGGAAAGTTCATAGTACTCACCAAGGAAGTAGCAATTCGATGCTGGAAGCAGACTCATTCAAAGAAGTCTCCATAGTAGCTCAAAGTGGCTCATCATTTTATTTCAACCACTGTGTGCCCAGAACTCTGTTGGGGGGGGGGGGGTGGCCCTATAACCTGGGTCACTCGTCCAACGGTTAAAATGAGATTCTGCTACTTCCCCTTAGAAACTATGTATATAGTAACAACCAGGGATTTCAGTTACAGGAACAGTTGTCTGGTTTAAGAATAAACATAATTTACTGAGAAAAAAATATATAAGGAAGCTCATAGAACCCCTGGAAAGAAGGAAAGACAAAGTGTGAAGTCTACACAGCCAAGCCATGTTGTAGAATTGGTTCAGTGCGGATGCCAGCACCATTACCACTCAGTGCCTGGTGCCAGGGGGGTTGCGACCTAGCTGCTCCTGACTGTGCTAAGTGTGCGGGAGGCTGGGAGAGTGGGCACAGGGCACCATCAGCACCACCTCCTACTGTAAGACTCTTAGGGCGGGAATTGTGGAAATGGGCTCCAATTCTGGGAAGCCCAAAATCCAACAAACAAAACACAAGTATCCACCATTAACTTCCCTTTGGTGTCCAATACCATAGCACCCAGTTGTAATACTATCAGTAAGTTCCAAGAATATCTAAGCCTCGTAAGATGAGAGATGCATGATTGTGAAACAAATCATATGTGGGCATGACGGCAGTTAGCCGGATGGCAGTTCTGAGAGCCCCATCACATGACGCACTTGGGTCCAGGTTCTGGCTGCCCTCTGGTGTCATTTGGGGGCAGGTGTCACCTCCAGCTTAAATATCAAGAGAACGATTCTGGATTCTGCAGCAGGAAAGGATTCTAGAACAGTTGCAGTGATTCTAAAACTCCCCCAGTTGGTTCCCATTTCATTGCCTTGATCTGGAGCGAATACCAATGATGGAGGAGGATACACTCTCTCTCTCTCTCCTTTACCGTACAAGGTAGCCTGCTGTTTCTCTACTCGGCTTCATTCTCCTTCCTCAGTCCTGCCGCAGAAGCAGAAGATAAGTTATGCCTGACCCCATTAGAGAACAGGGGTTGGGCGGGAGACAGAATGATTACTAATCGTGCTGTGTCCAAGTCTGCATAGTGAGGTTGTGTACGATTGTATATCAGTATATTCCTTCTTCCCACATTTTTGCTTCAAAAACAAAATATGACCAAGCAAAACTTCCCCAGTGGTAACCCTCATATGATCAAACAAACAAAGAAACAAACAAAAACCCGCATCCATCCATTTGACAAAGGGAGACAAACCAGCGTCTCATAAAGACTGAAAACGGTTCCAAGTCTATGTCCTGGGTCTCTGGGGACATCTTCCTCTTCCAGTCCCATCACATTCTTCCCACAATTCTGTGACCTGACCTAGACTAACTTGTAAACTTGACTCCCTGAGTGGGGACAATGGAGCAAAGACGAGGAAAATGAGTTACAACCCAGAAATGCGTACACGGACTGGGAGAAAATATGGATGGCTGCTCTAGTCTCAGCTTTTGCAAATGGACCCAAGGCCAGAATCGGTGTTTATGACTTTTTTTCCCTCCACCAAAACGTAAGACTCCCTTTGCCTTCAGCCAGAATCTCAATTGGATTTTTTAACCAGGAAGGGTTTCCTGGAAGGAAGGAACTCTTCCAAAAAGGAAGAGTTTCCTTTCTGAGGGATCTAAGGAGGATGATCCTTTTTCTAGGGAGCTGCTTATCAGTGGTGTGGTGGCTTTACCTTCTCCCGCCTTGGGAGGGCAGACTTTTGGCTGCTCCCTTTTGGAGGGAGTCATTTGTTAAAAACAGCCATTATTACTGATTAAATGATATCAATCTGCAACTAAATAAAGCAAATTAAAAACAATGTAATAAATACCCCCGAACTCGTCACTTCCTAATTGTTTTACTACTATCTGTCCTTTCAAGAGCATTTGTGTCTCTTAACCTACATGGGAGAAATGCCAGAGAATGCGTGCTCTTTCATTTCCCACCCCCCCGCTTCCATGTTCTTAGTGCAGTAATGGCATATCGATAGCTCGAAATTAGCCAGCAGAGGAGATTTGACCCTAAGGAAACTGGCCAACAGTGCAGCACAGCCCCTGACCGTTGCAGGGTCAAGGGGAGTCCCGTGGGATCTTGCGCGCTCTGTCTTCACTTTTCTCCTCCTGCGTTATGCACTAGCGCGGTGAGGCCGCCACGGTAGCCTGAGGAGGTGACGTGGCCGAGCATTTGAAGCCACTCTTTGGCCTCCCGATGGACGCGTTCTTCTCTCAAAACTGGAAGCTGGAAGCCAAAAGAGCTCTGAGGCAGAGGGATGGGAAGCAAACGCTAGGTGTGATACTGACAAGCCAGTGCCGGTTCCATGTCCGCTGCTTGGTTCCAGGCCCCAGGGACCGGTTGCTGGTTCAAGACAGGTACTGTGCACTATAGATCAGCACCCTCACCTCGAAGGTGCCGTTTCTCCAACAGCGCTGTAACTGGAGGTTTCAATAGAAAAACGCTTCTGGAAGGCCCACTGCGTCTGGGTGGTTTGGTACGTGGTAAAAACTCACGAACAAAGACCATCATGCAGTCTTCTAATTTTGCAGAAGAAGCAAGGTTTTCCTTGCTTAGTCTTATTTTTTTAAATTTTTTTAAATGTTTATTTATTTTGAGAGAGAAAGAGCACAAGCAGGGGAGGGGCAGAGAGAGAGGGAGAGAGAGAGAATCTTAAGCAGTCTCCATGCTGTCAGCGCAGAGCCTGACGTGGGTCTCGAACTCATGGACCATGAGATCATGACCTGAGCTGAGCCAGACGATTAATCAACTGAGCCACCCAGGCATCCCATTCTAATTTCCTTAGAAGCAAGGTTGTCTTTGTGACGAAGTCCGTGTAGAAGGGGAGTCGGCAGATGGCTGTGCCGGCAGCAGCATCGCGGGCACGGAAAGGGGATCCAAACGTGTTGCATTGAGAACAAAGTGCCACTCTGTCCACATGGTGCTGTATGAAGTCTCGGGTTGCTCACTGCTGGCAGGTTGAGCCCAGGAGGGTCAAGAATGTGGGGACTGGAGCTTTTCTTCCAACCAGTTGGCCATCGCCCTTAGAAGGTGAACCACTCACCTCATAGTCCTTGAATTCTTGAGGCTTTGCATACCGATCTCTGCCATGGCCTTCGGATTGATATCCAAGTTCCCTAGCTGTTCTCGTCCAGAGCCCCGTCTGCCCCTCCAGCTTTGTGTCTTGCCCTCCACGGCCCCAGCCCGGCAGCTGCTCACCATATTGAATGCTTTCTTCCACAACAGCCTGTCCCAAGCCCCTCCACCTCCCCTGCTTTTGCATTGGCTCTTTTTTGTCTGGCAGATATATTCTTTGACAAGTCCTCTGCCCTGGCCCTCCAGGCTTTTGCTCTCTTGATCCCTCTTCCCAAGAGAAATGGAGACTTTCTCTTAGGCCCTGGCGTACCGCCCTTGCAGATGGTTCCACACCACAGGCCTAGAGGAAGGAAACGTGCGTTGCACGAACAACAGGTACATGTCTATTGGAGTTGCCTTGGCTTTGAGCACAGACAGTGCAGTGACAGCAGCAAAGCATCATGGATCGGATGGGGAGGGGATGTGGGGCCTCTGAGCTCGGCTTGCTAGGGTCAGGGAGAGTGGAGAATACCGTGTCCCACCCCACCCCGGGGTTGTCCTAGTGAATGAGACTGGGTGCTGCCCCACTCTGCCAGGGCCAAGCAGCTCGTGAAAAACCTGCCTGGGGCTTGTTCAGGACCTACCTCAGGGGAAGAACCACACCTCACTTGGCCTTCGATGCCCTCTGGGTCCTGGTGACCCCAGGGAATGGACTGCATAATGAAGGTTCACCCAGTGCTCACACTTTCCACAGAAATTTGGGTGTTCTCTCTCTTTCGGTCTGCAGTCACTTAAGAAGTATGTGTCATAAGTGGGTGAAGGTAGCAGTAAAATCTTGGAGGCATAAGGGACCCCATCCATTGCCAGTGCTGGGCAACTCACTGCCAGTCCATTTCATGGGGGGACAACTCCTGTGACAAAGCTTTTTCCCGATTTTGACTAAAATCGCCTTCTCATGACATTCCCCTATTGGTCCTGAGCCTAAAAACAGTACATAAAGGTGGCTGGAAATGGCATTAGTCTTATTGTTTTCAATTTTTTTTTAAATGTTTATTTATTTTGAGAGAGAAAGAGCACAAGCAGGGGAGGGGCAGAGAGAGAGGGAGAGGGAGAGAATCTCAAGCAGGCTCCATGCTGTCAACGCAGAGCCTGACATGGGGCTCGAACTCATGGACCATGAGATCATGACTTGAGCTGAAAGCAGGAGCCAGACGATTAATCAACTGAGCCACCCAGGCATCCCAGCCTTTTTTTTTTTTTTTTTTTTTTTTTTTGACAGCCACATTCCATTATTGATTCTTACTGGGCTTATTACCAAGTAAAACCTTTAGGACCATTTTCAGATGCAATGAAATCAGGCCTCTCATGGTGTGAATATGTAGATAACTGAGAACAAAGTTAAGTATGGGACTTCACAATTAAACATGTTGGTTTAAAAAAAAATTTTTTTTTAACGTTTATTTGTTATTGAGAGACAAAGAGAGACAGAGCACAAGCATGGGAGGGGCAGAGAGAGGAAGAGACACAGAATCCGAAACAGGCTCCAGGCTCCGAGCTGTCAGCACAGAGCCCGTCGTGGGGCTCGAACTCACGAACCGCGAGATCATGACCTGAGCTGAAGTCGGACGCCCAACCGACTGAGCCATCCAGGCGCCCCACACAATTAAACATGTTAAATGTCATCATGGTGGCTCAGGTCTGTCCTGTCCCAGCTCGTTCCAGCACCAGGAGAGTTAAGCCTGGTGCCAGACATGTTGCAACTGGGCAGGAGATGGCAGGAGAGAGCCAGGAACCACCAGCATGGCCTCCAGGACTGTGAAGGTGTGAAGCTCTGGAAACCAGCTGGCGGGGAGAAGACAGGAACCCAGCGAGATGGCCCCTGTGGTGGGGAGCAGGGTGAGGGTGAGGCCTCTCATAGACTCTGGGCAAGGTAACCGGAAGAGGAGAATTTTCAGGTACTGAGAGCAGGCAGTTAAAGAGGAGAGAACCACGTGGCCGGAGCAGGGCTCCTGAGCCCCACGTGGGGAGCACAGGCTCAGGGACCACCGAAGCCCATCCCCGGACCCAGAAACAACCCACAGGGACAGTGAGACGGGAATGCGCAAGTCAATCACGTAACCTACGTGTGACGGAACATGCTGCCCTGATTATAAAGGTATTTCCAAAGAGTTTTACTCACATAAAAATGTTTTTAATTACTTTTTTTTTTAACTTTTTGTTTATTTTTGAGAGATAGAGACAGAGCATGAATGGGGGAGGAGCAGAGAGAGAGGGAGACACAGAATCCTCAGCAGGCTCCGGGCTCCGAGCCGTCAGCACAGAGCCCGACGCGGGGCTCGAACCCACAAACCGTGAGATCATGACCTGAGCCGAAGTCGGAAGTTTAACCGACTGAACCACCCAGGCGCCCCAGAAAAACGTTTTTAAGTTGAAATGGAAAATCCTGCTGTTGACCCAATTATGTAGTGAAGATCTGTGGCGTACGTGTGTGGATACAAAGTACACATATGAACGGATGACTACTCTCAACATACGTTCTATATTGAGAGAGAAAGAAATTAATCAAAAAGGTAACATTGCTTATAGTTTCTAAATCTGCCTTGGAGATCACGTGCTACTTCTATAATTAAACATTACAGTAAATGTTACCAGAAGTCCCAGTTTCCAAGAATTAGGGCACGATGAACAGATTCAAGGGATGGGATCCCTGCTTGCTACTTGGAGGTCGGAACTGCCCCCTTTCAAGGCAGGGGTCCTTCACCCAGGGGGCTCGTGCATTCACGTGTCCATCGCCGTCTATCGAATTCTTAGCACGGGCCAGGCACTCCGCTGGTGTGGATGGATACAAAGATGAGGCCGTCACTCTTGCCCTGCTGTTGCTACCATGATGGCCACCTGTTGTGTCCCAGGGCTGGGGACAAATTCCGGCACACCGCACAGTCAACGATAAGGAACAGACTTTACTGGGAGAAACACACAGTAAAGATCAGGAAGAAGACAGATGAGGTCTCCGTCTTTCCAACATCCCATGGAGTGGCACGCCAGGCTTGTCAGGTGGAGGGACGCTAGAGGAGTGGTCCAGGAAAGCTGTCACCTTACGCTTGGGGGCCTTGGGGACCTGTGGGAGTTTCAGGCAGGCGCAGACTATCTTGCTAGAGCAAAGGGGCTCCCTGGTCCCCTAGGAAGCTGACAAAAGAAGGCTCCAACAACCCAGAGCAAGCTACTGGGGCCATTTTCTCATGATCCTCCTTGTACCGCTGTAGATACTGTCCTTGTTCTCACAAGGACTCACTCACTGCCCTTGTTCTGGGTACGGCAGCCCAGGAGGACCGACGAGGGTCCCGAAAACCACAGTCCCCTGGCATTTTTAGGTCCTAAGAGCTGCCCAGATTCTGCCACGGTTCATCATCTGAGCCTGCCAAGAATTTTCTTCAATTCTGACATCCCCAATTTGCTGTCCCCTGACGGCTCTGTGTCATCAGCAGGGTTGACAGACATGTTTTCAGTGTCTTCATCCCAAAGCTAAGGAAGCAGCCTCTCAGCAGGCCCCCAGAGGGTCCTTAGGGCCACATGGACCTGTGGATACCCCACCTCATCAGCCAGCCCCGAATCTGCCTGCCACCCCTTCCTTAGCCCCCAGGCTTCTCCCCTTCCCCACACAGCCCTGTGTAAGTGAACTGCCTCCAGGGCCTGTGTCCCGCCCCCCGCCCCCACCTCGTCCCTCCCTCTCTCCGGGCGGGCCCGCTGCCACTCTGCCGGCTCAGACCTTCTTTGTCTACAGCCTGAACAACCACCACGGTCTCCTAGTAGGTCCCTGGGCTTCTCGGTTCTTCCTCCTCCCGCCCATCTTTCATTCAGTTAGCATCGTTTTTTCAGTAGACATCTGACCCGAGGATCATTCAGCGATAAAAAGGAACAGACTGCTGAGTCATACTCCCACATGATGAACCTCAGAGCACAGTGCTGAGTGAACGAAGCTGGAGGTAAAAGACCACATATTGTAAGATGGCCATTATAGGAAATGTCTAGAAGCAGCGAATAAATAGCAACAGAGATCAGATTAGTGGTTACCTGGGGCTGGGGGGTTGACCACAAATGTTCTAAAACCGGATTACAGTAAGGCTGCCTGGGTGGCTCAGTCAGTTAAGCATCCAGCTCTTGATTTTGGCTCAGATCTCGCAGTTTGTGGGTTCGAACCCCGTGTCAGGCTCTGTGCGGACAGTGTGGAGCCTGTTTGGGATTCTCTGTCTCTCCCTCTCTCTCTGCCCCTTCCCCTGCTTGCACACACACACACACACACACACACACACACTGTCTCTCTCTCTCTCTCTCTCTCTCTCAAAAATAAACTTAAAAAAAATCTTACAAAACTGGATTATGGTAATGTTACACAATCCTGTAAATTTACTAAAAATTAGTGAATTGTACACTTAAATCTGGCACATACACAGGGCAAAGGGAGGGGTTGATGGGATGGTTGGGGTAATGTTTTGGTGTGCTCTAGAAGATTCCAATATATTCCCCTGTGTTTTGGTCATCATGCTGGATTTATAAATAAGATTAAGGTTACACTCATTCTTTACAGGAAGGAAGAAGTTTTGTTTTTGGTTTTGTTTTTAACCAAACAGGCAATAAATACGTTCTTATTTTAAAGAGATCAATCTGGGGCACCTGGGTGCCTCAGTTGGTTAAACATCCGACTCTCGATTTCCGCTCAGGTCATGATCTCACGGCTCGTGAGATCGAGCCCTGAGTCGGGCTCTGTGCTGACGGTGCGGAGCCTGCTTGGGCTTCTCTCTCCCTTTCCCTCTTCCCCTCCCCTGCTTGCACTCTCTGTATCTGAAAATAAATAAATACACATTTAAGAAAAAGAGAGCCCAATCTGATCATGACGTCATCTGATTACCACCTTTCCTGAACCCTGTGCCTGCATGACTCCGTCCAGGAGCCTGACCATGGCATTTGGAGCCCCCCACCCTGCCTCCAGTTGTCCCTCCTCGAGAGTCCCGCACTCCAGCTCCTGCTGTCCCCAGCACGGAGGCGTGTTTAATGCCTCTGCTCAACCTTTGTCTCTGCCTTGTGTCCTGGACAAGCTTCCACCCATCCTTCATGGCCCAGCTCACATGGCGCCTTTGCTTGGCGGGGCTGGCGTTTCTTTTATGTCTGTTCTCACTCCCCCCCATTAGAGCACATTTCACACGGTAAGGCGGCCACCTGCCTCTGTCTCCTGTACTGGAGGATGAGCTCTGGAGGGGAGGGGACAGCCTGTGTTTTATGCATCCGTGCAGTCCCGCGGCACACAGTGGGTGCGCAACCGCTCCCTCATTCATTCAACAGTCACCCACTTAGAGCTGGGTTTCTCAGTCTTGGCCCTACTGACCGACGTGTTGGAACAGAGAATTCTCTGTTGTAAGGGACTGTCCCGCGCATTGTGGGGCGGTAAGGCTCCCTGGCCTCTGCCCACTAGATGCCAATGCCCACCCCCCCGCCCAGCTGTGACCACCATGCGTGGTCTCCAGACCTTGTATGTAAGCAGCATTTTCTCAATGCTGCTTTAGAGCCTTTGGAGAGGCAAACGCCGTGCTTGGAATCTTCCTGACGCTTCTGGGAAAGCAGGCTGGGAGGAAGGACAGAGCCTAGCAGCCCACTCCTAGGGGTCTCGGCACTGACACTGCTGGTCGGTCGGCCGTGGAACCCAGCTCAGCCTCACCACGGCGTCTGCCAGTCTAGGGACCCTGTGAAGCCCCAACGCCTGCCAGGACTTCAGTTGAGTGTTAATTTCTCTTAATTCTGTCTTCACCTTTTATGTTCTAAAACGTTTGCCTTGATAGGAAAGGCAGTTCTGCTTTCTCCCTGTCACGAACAGGCTTGTCCCTCCCTGCTCCTTCAGCTCATTCGGGACATACTTGAACAAAACCCTCTCTATCGTCCTTGGGATATTAGTGAGCCGCAGTGCATTCTGGGCCTTGGCCTTCCAATGCCAGCCTTCGGGGCTGGGGGTGGGCTCTTTTGCTCTCTGCCTGGCTGTGGTTACTCCTGCTCTTTGCTGTTTAAAAAAAATTTTTTTTTAAGTTTATCTTTGAGAGAGAGAGAGAGAGAGAGAGAGAGAGAGCACGAGCGGGGGAGGGGCAGAGAGAGAGGGAGACACAGAATCCGAAGCAGGCGCCAGGCTCCGAGCCGTCAGCACAGAGCCCGACGCGGGGCTGGAACTCACGGACCGGACCGTGAGATCGTGACCTGAGCCGAAGCCGAAGTCGGATGCTCGACCGACTGAGCCACCCAGGCGCCCCTCTTTGTCATTTTAAACACCTGCCCCTTCCCTCCCCAGAGCATCCTGGGGAGCCACAGTGTATCTGGAGGTGCCTCTGAGGAACGGATTATTTGCGTTTTTCTCAGAATCTGTAAAAGCCTCCCATACTTGAGCTACCTTCCTGTTCCCAGGGTTTCCAGCTCTGCCTGTTCTGAAATCTACTTCCTAAAGTCTGTAGATAGCACTCATTTCAATATTAAATGTTTATATACTCGTAGAGGCAAATTCAAACACAGACTGCCTGACTCCAAAGCCTGTAAGATTACCCAGCCTGCTCCTAGGCCTCCAGGTTTCCAGATTTGCTTTCTTGGTTATCACGTTACCTGAATTGGAGCCCTTCCACACAGAGACCCTGAAGGAAGGATGTGAGTGAAAGTCTTTTTTTTTTTTTTTTTGGAGTGTGATCTGGGAGACAAGGGCAGGGGAGTGGGGAGGTGGGGCAAGAGGGAAAGAAGCTCCAGGGTGTCTGAGCTTCCATGCGAGTGTGCACTGTGAGTGTCCACTTGGGCAACGAAAGCTCAGTCCCCGTGGGGAGCCCTGGGAGGCCCCGGAGATCATACCCCGAGCTGCCCCACGGAAGGAGAGGGAGCGGGGCCTTTAAGGCACTGCATCCCGGTCCTCCGTGGCTGTGGCTTGCTTTGTTGACCAGAACCAAGTCCGCGGAGGCACCTTCTCGTTCCTGCACTTTCTGAGAGATTACACTGTCACCCAGGATGGGACTCCACACTTAGCGGGGTGGAGAATGGCCCTCCCTCCCGTGGCGGGAGACTCTCGGTGCCCCTGCACCTGCTTCTGTGCAAATGTGGCAAGGCTCACCATCTCTGTCCTCTGGGCTGCGCCAAGGTGGGGAGGGGGTGTCTAGTAAGCGAGGGGGCCCTGCTGCCCCCTGCTCAGCACGTCAGAGGGAGCACAGAGGCATCTCGGGCTCCCGAGTCCCCGTGTGGGGGAGCACACTGCAGGGAACACATCCCTCTGGATGGGCAGCATGGAACCACATGCACTCACCCCTGCCCCCCAGAGGCAGTTCCACCGTGCCCCCCCCCACCTCCCAGAAAGGGCTCCGCCTCTGTGACCAGCACCTGGTGTCCCAGCCTGGGAGTGATTGTGAGTCCCTCCGCGGACCCCTGCTGTTTTTCCTGGCCAAAACCCCCTGCTGTTTTCCTTTCATCTTGGAAGAAGGAAGCATTCTTGTGTCCCCCATTCCTTGTGTCCCCAGGAGGGAGGCAAAGCCCAGCTCCACCCATCCCAAACTGGGGAAGGTCCCAGGACCCAAGGCAGGAAGCCCCAGCCCTGGGGATGAATCACGGGTGTGAGCACCTAAGCAAGGCCACTCTGAGGTCTTTGCTCAAGGGACAGGCAGACATTAGGAGAGAGGGAAATGCCTCTCCCCCCACCGCCCCGGGGCTTGCTAAGCGCTAACTGGAGATGCCCACGATGGATGAATCTGGCCGCCAGCCTCTCCCCACTTCTCGTCCCTTTATTTTTTCCTCACTTTTAAAAACAGGGCCATGACCGTGGGCGCTCGCTTGTGGAGCGAGCTGTGATCTGAAAGTCCATCACTACAACGGGGGCCAGGAAACCAGGGAGGAGGCACTGTTAGGAGCACTTAAAAGCAACAGACCACATGTTCACCGGAGAAGCGTGGATGGAACTTAAAACCGCAGCCCTCGGGGCCCATGAAATAAAATTAAATACGAACGGAGGTAGTTCAATAAGACAGTCTGCAAGTTCCCTTTCAGCCCCGTGTTTGTAGAAGGCAGCGTGAATCACGGAAGTCAGACACAGGAGCTTGGTGTTCGGTTTGGGCTGCTTTCCGAGGCACGACCTCTGACCCTTCCAGGTTGCCCTGCGGGGACTCACGCAAAGTCCCCGGGGGTCCACACGAGTCAGGACCGGATTTCAAATCCCCGATTTGCCATACACCAACACTTTGGACAAGCCGCTTGCGTTCTCCGAGCCTCAGTTAGCTAACCTGGAACACGAGGACAACAATCTTCATGAAGTTGGCCAGACAGGTGTGGCTCATAGTGAGAGCTCAGGAAATGATGGGCAATTCTCTCGCATTGCGGGGTGGCAGCGTTGTTCTGGGGTGGGAGGAAGACAGACAGAAACGCGGAGGACTCTGCCAGTGTGGAAAAGCCCAGGAGGGAGTAGAGATCCGGATGCTGTCCTGAGGCAGGGTGCTTCTGCGGGGTGTCCCCTGGGCTCCCCTCACCTGGCTCAGCCTTGCATCTGAGGAGGGGCACGCTGTCCACCCACCCCAAACCAGGGCGGTCATCTGATGGGGCTCAGCCTATCAGAATTCCGGGGCCCCAGGGATCAATCGTGTGTGAACACCCAAGCAAGGTCACTCCAAGTTCTCTGAATGGACAGGCAGAAACTAGGAGAGAGAGAAATGCCTTTTCCCCTGGGCTTGCTAAGAGCCAACTAGAGATGCCCGTGACGGATGAATGTGACTGCCAGCCTCTCCCCACTGTGGCTGGGCACAGTCTGTAGGCCAGGCCCATTTTCCAGAACAGCTGTCTTTTCTCCCTGGAGGACGTTCGTCTTCTGAGGCTTGTGTAACTCAGGACCTCGGGGCAGCCCTCTTTTCTCTTCCTCTCGCTGCCCCATCCACAGCCCGGAGAACATGGGACTGAGCCGCTGTGCTGTGCTGCGCCTGCCCCGTGGGGTTCAGAGAACACAGGTGTTTCTCCGCAGAGCTCACCGTCTAGCGGGAGAGGACGGGCAAGGTCAGCAGGTGCGTCTGTACCTGTGTGCAGTGAGCTGGCGCAGGGGAGCGGAGGGGCCACAGGAAGGGGAGGAAGTCTGCCTGTCCACACGAGGTGGGCTTGGGGCTCAGGGAGGCTGCCGGGGCGAGGGGTCAGCTGAAGACTGAGCAGAGGGAGATGGGAAAGGTGGGGAAGAAAGGTACACAGGACAGATGGAACAGCTTGTGCAGCAGCCCAGAGGCGAGAGCGTGCACGAAGCTCCCCAGGGCCAGGGAGGAAAGTGAAGGGAGGGTATGGGAGCGGGGAAGGGAGAGTCATGGGGGCAAAGCTAGCTGTGAAAGGGGTAGGGCAGAAGGGAGGAAACTCGGTCAGGAAGCTATCCTGGGGCGGGGCAGGAGGGAAAGCCTGGGCTGGTGGGGAGGGGGGCATTGAGGAGGCAAACCAGGAGAGGGAGGTGTCAGGGCATTTTGCTTTGTCTTGGGGAGGGGTGGTGGCGTGGGGAGTGCAAGGAGATGGGAGCTTGGGAGAAAAATACATTTTTTTAAAAGATCTAAAAAATTTTAAATTTATTATTATTAATTTTGAGAGAGAGAGAGAGAGCGTGTGCGAGCAGGGAAGGGGCAGGGAGAGAGGGGGAGAGAGAGAGAGAATCCCAAGCAGGCTCCACACCGTCAGCACAGAGCCCCATGCAGGGCTCGATCTCACGAACCGTGAGATCATGACCTGGGCCGAGATCAACGGTTGGACACTTGACCGACTGAGCCGCTCAGGTGCCCCGGAGAAAAACAGATTCTGGGGGCAGGCAAGCATGGCAGAATATTGGCTTGGCTTCCCAGATCCCCCCCTCCCCGCAGGGTCTGCTCCCGGCTGCAAGGAGCCCCGGGCAGGCAGCCTTCAGGGTCAGCCCCTTCAGGAACTGCCTCGCCCAAGGTCATGCCCCTCCCTGTGGTGCCCACTACCTGTGACGTGAGCGAATGAAATCTTGGCATCTTGGATCACCTTAGGATAGCTGTGACGGGCCACTCTAGCTTCGCTGCTCCTGTGGCGTAGGCTCGGGCGCCCTGTGGACCTGACTGCAGGGTCTCCCTCTCCCCGCTTCTGCTTCCTTCCCGTCCCTGCCACTGGTGTCCATCCCAAGGGCACCCCTGGATCCCTATCCTGCTCACTCATTAAACTCCATCTCAGAGGCGCCTCCCGGTGGCCCCCAGTGAATCGTGCCCTTGGGTCCCCCCTCCTTTGCAGCGACTTTGCTGCTCCTCTCATGCCATCTGCATGAGAGGAATCTGAGCTGGCTCCATGTATCGTCTTGCTTTGATCAACTGACCTTCTGGGACTTCGGGGCCCAAGCCTCCGCGGACTTACCGTTTCACTTTTGTTCCTGGGACCCAGCTGCCGCGTAAACGAGTCCGGGCTGCGCTGCCGGAGGGGGGCCGTGTGGAGGGAAACTGAGGCACCCCGCCGACCGCCAGCACCACGCTCCCGGACGCGTGAGCGAGGCCACGGTGGATCCTCCAGCCCCAGTCGGGCCACCCCAGCCAACGCGACGTGGAACAGAAACCTGGCCCATAGAATGGTAAGGTGCAGAACAACTTGGTGTGAAGCCTCGAGTTTGGGGATGGTTTGTGATCCAGCAATAGGTGAGGAAAGTCGCACGGGCGCACCGGGGCTCATCACCAGGTAGGGTGGCCACCTCTGCGTGGGAAAACCTTCCGCGGAGGGTGGCTGGCCCGCCTGACAGCCGACTCGGGGTCAGAGGCGGCCTTCTGTCCCCAGAACGAGGTTCTGTGCTGTCATCCCTGAGCCCAACAGCGCTCATCTCCTCCCCGCTCCTGGAACACAGAGCTGCCAGCACTATTAAATCCGAAGCCTCTCTGCTGTCCGTAGAGAGGAACAATCGGCTGCCAACGGAGCAAACAAGGGCCAGCCTTCTGCGGAAACATCCATCGTCCTGTGCTGCTCGAGGCGGGAATCCCGGGGTAGGATTCCCTTCTGTGGGCGCTGGCTCAGACGGCATCCGTCTTCACAGGCTCATTATTCATCTGATTATTTCCATGCTGTCCCAGCGGGGAAGAAAAGCCGTCAATAAATCACACCGCCGCCGCGGATCACACAAAACGACCTGGGCAGGGAGCTGGCTGTGCCCGTCGCTGTGACCGCCGGGGCCGGGGCCGCCGGGGCATGGCACTCCACCGGGGCCAGAGAACGCGCGGCCTGCTCTCACCCTAGACACACATCCACCTCCCCACTGCCCTCGGTACCTTTGAGTGCGATGAACGCCCTCCAGCACAGGAGCCCTGGACGTAGCAGGAGGCCCAAGCTCAACCTCTGGATTAGCCGTGTGATATTGAGCTGACTGCTTGGACTATCTGAAACGCTGGGCTCTTCATGGGTGAAAAGCCCAGAAATCCCTGTCGTGAGAGCCAGGGGAGGGAGACACCCCACGGGAGGTGCGCTGAAAAGGGCCCTACGTGTGCGCACGCAGGCGACGTCGTTATGGTCATTATTTTAGAATCACCGTGATGCTCAGAAAGCACCGTGGGAGAGACGCACTAGACTGGACACCGAAGGGCCAGGAGCGATCCTACCTAATTTCTTACCATTAGTTTCCTCGTGCTTCACGTGGACCGGGTGGTATTTGCCCCATCAGGTCTCCTAGAGCGAGCGAGTGTGAGGCCCAAATCAAATTGCAGTCAGGGGAGCCCTTCGGCAAAGCGTGAAGTTGTACAGATAGAAGAAGCTTTACCGAGTCGTTCTGTCTCTAAACTCTGTTGTTCTGTTTTGCCTGTTGGTTTTTGCCAATCGCGCCATTTCTCTGGTTTTCGGGATCATCCAGAAGTTCCCCCGAGACTTCCTAAGGCGATCAAGAAAACCCAGGCCAGCTGGTGTTTGCAGAAGAGAAAAGAAACTACCATCGTCGAGGATTCACTACCTTTCAGGCGTTCCGAAGTTACCTCGTTGAACAGCCTTCTGGGATGGGCATTTGTCTCTGTTTTCACAGCAGAGGGGACTGGGGACTCAGAGAGGCCAAGTATCTGCTCAAAGTCACAGGGCAGGGATGTGAACTCAGTTCTGGCCTCTCCTGCCACACGGGGACTCAAGACCACCATTCGTCTTTCATTAGAGACGTTCTCAACTTACCTACCTCTTCACTGCCCCTTTCCTCACATTTGACTTTTCTTATTACAAATAAGACTCCTTTCGTTAAAGTTCTTTTCTGGATTCATATGAAGTTGTTAATAGTCCCAATGATCAATGGTGACCAAAAAAAAAAAATATATGATGAGCTGATTCACGAGGTGGGCATACTTTCTCATGGATGCATTATATCATCGGACACCTCTGAGCCAAGGAACAAATTGAGAAGAGCTACAGTCTCTCTGGAGTGTTTGAGAACATAAGAATTTTTTATTTTTTTTAAAATTTTTTTTTCAACGTTTTTTATTTATTTTTGGGACAGAGAGAGACAGAGCATGAACGGGGGAGGGGCAGAGAGAGAGGGAGACACAGAATCGGAAACAGGCTCCAGGCTCCGAGCCATCAGCCCAGAGCCCGACGCGGGGCTCGAACTCACGGACCGCGAGATCGTGACCTGGCTGAAGTCGGACGCTTAACCGACTGCGCCACCCAGGCGCCCCCATAAGAATTTTTTAAAAAAATTTAATATTTATTTTTGAGAGAGATAGAGAGAGAGAGAAAGAAAGCACGAATGGGGGACAGGCAGAGAGAGAGGGAGACACAGAATCCGAAACAGGCTCCCAGCTCCGAGCTGTCAGCACAGAGTCCAGCACGGGGTTCGAACTCACAAACTGTGAGACGGTGACTTGAGCCGAAGTCGGATGCTTAACCAACTGAGCCACCCAGGCGCCCCGAGAATGTTTTCCTTTTAAACAAAGGATGGATGGTTCACTTCAGGAAGAGAATTGGTTGGCATATCTACTGGGTTCGAGAGAACCTAGTAAGTAGCACCCTCTTACCCTACCCTAGTTTCTGAATGTCCTGAGAAAATAGACGAGAGAATAAGGCAGAGAAACACCAAAAATTGCTCCTTTATTAATGGTGAACTTGATATCTGGGCTTTCTAACCCTGAACCTCAGATTGTGATGGATGTACCCACCCAGAAATATTGGCTTGCAAAATTTTGCACACCTGAGAAGGTATGCTTCTTAGAGCAGCCTGTTCCTAAGGGAAAGGACAGAGGGGCCTGGACTGCACATGCCCAGTTTGTTTTCTCCCTCACCAGTCTGAGTGAGGCCAAAGTGTTACAAAGTGTTACACCCTCCATGTGGAATGACACATGAGCAGGGTTAAGCTTTCCCACCTCACAATAACAAGGGGGTTTGAAGAAAACTCTAAGACTGGCTAGAGCATTGTAGAATTTTCCAGAAAATATTGTACTTGATGGTTGAAGAGGAAGGCAGTCCAAAACGGGTCTTTCAGGTGGATAAAACAGGGATCAAGGAATAAAGAGGAAGAAATGGAATCTCTCTTTCCTCAGACATTACTACGTAATAATTGTTGAAGACAATCTTGATAAACTGAGTGGGCAATGAAGCTTCAGACGGAGGACCCCAGTCTGGAGCACCTCTTGGAAGTTCTTGTGGAGAGAATGCCTCGGCTTGATTCTGAAGGTCATCCTAAGAAAGGGAGAAAATACCTTTGGCCAGACTTCATTTGACTCCTGTTTCAAGACGTGACCCAGTGTAACCCCACACAGGAAAAATTCCCCCAACAGCATTTATGGCCTAGCTTTTATGCTAAATGATCGATTCTGTCTGAATGATACCTGTTTGTAAAAGCAGCTGTAGTGACCTCTGGTAAGAGAGGGCTAGGTCATTTGGATGACCCCTCCCACTTGGCATAGTAAGAAAAACCAGGAAATATGATTTTAAGAAATCTGCTGGAAGCTCATAGTTAGCTGACGAGACTGTAACGAGTCTTGGGGGGAGAACAGCAGCTCAGGAGGATACGTTCAGAATTCGGGACTTCTGGAGCATGTTGTCTGACCGAAACTGAACTAAGTGAGAAATCAATAGCGAGAAGACATGTAGGAAAAACTCATGTATTGGAAATTAAACACTACAGTTCTCTAGAACTCATGGTCAAAAGAACAAAAAAAAAAAAAAAAAAAAAAACCCGAAAACCAAAACCAAAACCAAAACCCAAGGAAATTTAGAACTCTTTCAGACTGCCTGAGAGTGACGTCTAACATTCAAACCTGTGGATTTAGCTAAACCAGTGTGATATATACTATATAAATAAACCAGGGAAACATACAGCTTTAAATGCTTATAATAAAAAAAAGGTGAAAGGTTCAAATGAAATGCCCAAGGGTATCCTTCTAAAAGCTAGGGGAAAACAGAAAAAGAACAAAGTAAACCCAAAGTAAGTAGAAGGAAAAAAGATAAAGATAAGAGCACAAGTCAGGGTAGAAAAGATCAAGTAACACGAAAAAATTGACAAGTTCAAAAGTTGTTTCCCTGAAAAAGATGAACAGAATTGCTAAGTTCCTCATGATGAACACATAGAAGACAAATGACCAACACCAAGAAGAAGTGACAGGTTATCACTACAGACACTATAGACAGTTAAAAGCTTAGTAAGGGAGGGGCATGTGGGTGGCTCAGTCAGTTGAGCATCCGACTTTGGCTCAGGTCATGAGCTCACAGTTCCTGAGTTGGAGCCCCACATGGGGTTCTTTACTGTCAGTGCAGAGCCCGCTTCAGATCCTTCGCCCCCCGTCTCTACCTTTCCCCTGCTCGCGCTCTCTCAAAAATAAGTAAAACAGTTTTAAAAAGCTTAGTAAGGGAATGTTATGAATAACTTTATACCAACAAAGTCAATACTATAGATTAAATGGATATGTGACTTTAAAAATAATATTTATAAGAACTGTTGCAAAATGAAACAGAAACTCACTATAGCACTCTATTATGCTTATCAGATACATTTAGTTTGTTTGTTGTTAAAAAAACAAAACAAAACAAAACACTTCCCATAAAAAAATCTCCAGCCTGGATATTTCCTAAAAGATATTTCCAGTGTAGTTAATATCAGTTTCAAATACATTTGTTGATAAATTCTATAAAAACTTTAAGAGTGAAATAAAACAGTACCAATCTTACATTAAATCCCTTAGAAAATAAGGTGGGGCCACTATCACACTAATTTCCTGAAGTTGGCATAAACCCCAATATCAAAATCTGTGCAAGGTGTTCCAAAAATAATATAAATTACAGACCAATATCTCTCATGAACCTTTGACACAGAAGTTCTTGACAAGACGTTAGCCAATTGAATCAAGCGATACATACAAAGGATAGCATGCTGTGACCAGGTGGGTTTAGCCTAGATATATGCAAAGTTGGTGCAACATTTCAGAATGAATGTAATTCATCGTATTAATGGAAAAAAGGAGAACAGCGTGATCATTTCAAAAGACGTAGAAACTGCATTTGAAAAATTTAATATCCATTCCTCGTAAAATCTCTTCGCAACTAGGAAAGAAGGAAACGTCTTCAAACGCCTTTAGGGAGTGTATGAACGAATTGCAACCCATCCCTCCTGGTGAAATTGTGAATGCTTTACTCCTAAGACTGGGAGCATAAGGATGCAGTTCTCACTGCTACCATTCAACATTATACTGGAAGTCGTAGCCATTGTAATAAGGCAAGGAAAAGAAATAAAAGGTTTACGGGTTGAAAAGTAAGAAAAATAAACTGCCCCTATTTGCGAGTGCCTTGAGTGTTTACACAGGAAATTCCAAGGACCCTGCAAAAAAGCTACTACAACTAGAAAGTGCATTTAGCAGCTGCGGGACATGGTGTAAAACACAAAAATTCTTTGTAATTTATATATTTGCAGTGAACTATTGGAAAATAAAATAAGAAGATTCATTGAATACAATGTCAAAAGCATGAAATACTGAGGATTAAATATAACGAAAGACTTGTACACTGAAATGGAAGAACACTGTGGAAAGAAATTAAAGATCTAAATAAATAGACAAATGATACCATATTCACAGACCGTAAGACTCAGCATCATTAAGATGTCAATTCTCTCCCAATTGGAATATTGAATCTATTAATCAATACAAATCCAAGCAGGCTTTTTTTTTTTTTAGTTTATTTATTTATTTTTGAGAGAGAGAGAGAGAGAGAGAGAGAGAGAGAGAGAGAGAGAAGGGAAAGAAAGGGGCAGAGAGAGAGAGAGAAAGAGAATCCCAACCAGGTTCCATGCTTGAGTCAGTCCGTGCCTGACTCAGGGCTCAGTCCCAGGACTGTGAGATCATGACCTGAGACCATATCAAGAGTCTGATGCTTAACTGACTGAGCCACCCATGCTCCCCCAAAGCAGGCTTAAAAAAATGTTTTTTTTTTCTTACTGTTTGTTTTTGAGAGAGGAATAAGGCATGAGCAGGGAAGGCACAGAGAGAGAGGGAGACACAGAATCTGAAGCAGGCTCCAGGCTCTGAGCTGTCAGCCCAGAGCCCGACGCCGGGCTTGAACCCACGAACTGTGAGATTGTGACCTGAGCCGAAGTCAGTCTCACCGACTGAGCCATTCAGGGCGTCCCCCAAGCAGGCTTTTTAAAACCAGAGATTGGTAAGCTGATTTTTAAATTTTGAAATTGTAAAGGACCATGAAAAGCAAATACAATTTTGAACAAGAAGGAAAATGTTGGAGGACTTAAACTATGTGACTTTAAGACTTGCTGTAAATAAGACAGTGTGTAGAGATATATGTGGAGAGTGGAGCCCAGATATGGATCATCCACAGAGAACGGATTGATTTTTGACAAAGCTGCCCAGATCATTCAACAGAAAGAGCAGGCTTTTCCATATGTGGTGTATATAAATGTCAACACTCCCCAAACTAAATGGGTTTCTTTTTTTCTAAAGTTTATTTATTCACTTTGAGAGAGACAGAAAGCGAGCAAGTGTGGGTGGGGGGAGGGCAGAGAGAGAGAGAGAGAGAGAGAGAGAGAGAGAGAATCCCAAGTAGGCTCCACGCAGAGCCCGATGTGGGGCTTAAACTCATCAACCATGAGTTCATGACCTGAGCCACCAAGAGTCAGATGCTTAAATGACCGAGCCACCCAGGCGTCCCTAAAATGGGTTCTTACATTCAGAATATATACAGCTTTTACGAATCAATGAGAAAAAAATAAACACAGCAAGCAAACACCTAATGCGAAATTGAGCAGAAGACTAGAACAGACGCTTAAAAAAATGGTAATGAAGATATGCAGATGTGCTCAACGTCATTATCAGGGGAATGCAATTTAAAACCCAAATGAGCTTCCCCTATGAGCTCCCAGAAGGGCTAAAAGGAAGAGACTGATAAAACTAATTGTGATTTTATTGACTAAACTTGAAGTCACACACACTCGGGGACTCAGCCGCTCTGCCCCCAAATATGCATTCAACCAACATACAGACACACGAGTGCAAGGGCTACACACGCACGATTGCTTAAAGTAGCATCATTTATAATAGTCCAAATAAACAACCCAGAGGCTCACCACCAGTAGGATGAGTAAATGAAGTGTCAGCTATTCGTGCAAAGAAATTCTCACAGCAAAGAAAATGAATCGGCGACAGCCTCACACAACAGCGCGGATGCATCTTGCAGACGTATGTTGAGTCGGCAGAGCTGGCCGTGGAGTAAAACATTGAAGGAGTGCACTCACAGATTGTTAACCGAGCAAAGAGGCAAGACTCAAGTCCAGCGTTTAGGGATGCACGCTGGTTGGTAACACCGTGAAGAAAACCAAGAAGGCGGTGACCGCGGAGGCCTACGTATCAGTTGGCTTTCCAGCCAGGAAGCGGGATTCTGTGAAATCTCGTGGCGTGCAGGACGCGCTAGAGGAACCAGAGCTCACGCAGTTGTGGGAAAGGCTAGGGGAGTTGAGGTTCAGAAAGGGGAGTCGAAGGAGCGAGAAGTCTGCTCACCAACCCCCCGAAGCGCTGTTTGACGTGGGGTGCGCTTTCGGACTTGGCACAGGAGCCGGCAACCGGGCACGTGCAGCTGCTAGACCGGGGCCGGTGGGGGAAGAAGTCTGTAGAAGTCCGGGGCCTCCGCAGGGCCGCCACGTCTGAGAGTCTGGGGCTGGATGTCCAGCTATGGCGTGGGGCGCTGCGGGTTCAGCAGGTGGGAAGAGCGAGGGCAGGCTCCCCCGGCATACGAGTGGGAGCTGTTTCCTGCACCTACGCGTTTGTATGACGTCGTGTCCTTTTCCTGACTTTTCAATCCCCAGACGCCTGTCCCTTTGCTGTCAACTCCCTGTCATTAATCCTCTTGCTGCCTGCTAATGGGTATGGGTTTTCGAATTTGGGGGGTGGGGGGCGGTGGTGGTAAAAA